>NW_023416312.1:50233220-51571970 GCF_014176215.1 Rousettus aegyptiacus | reverse complement strand
TCGTTTGACATCAGTTTTCTCATCTGTCAAATAAAAGGGTTGGATAGGTGTATAATTTCTTTCTACTATCCCTTTTCTCTCTCTAATTCTATGGTATTTATAGGAATAGATTAACTCTAGGCACAAAAATCAATTAGTTTAAGATGCAAGGTTAATAGATAAAGTATAAAAATAACATACTGATCCTTCAAAGTTAGTATTTTTTATTGTATAAAGTAGAAAATCTTGGTAATAATAAAATTACTCAGTCCATTGTAGGGCAACTGGAAATAACTTTCTCTCCAATTGAAAGTGTGGTCACCTAGTTAGATTGAGTGACTTCCCCCAATTTCCCACTGATTAAAAATAACAGAGGTTTTCACACAAAGACCCCACCGCTGTTCTCCATAATCTATGTGACATCTGTCCATGGAATGATGATCTTACGGAACCCTAAGATCCTTTCAGTAAGTCAATAGTTTATGTGCCAGTAAATCAGGGTGAATGAACCTCTCCTGTATACAACACCATGGAAGCTTCACTTCAGTCGCATTTGTCTAGATGAAGGGAGCAATCACAGTGTAGAATTATGATGGCAGTTGAATAAAAATGCATTTCAGTTCATGTGTTACTCATGATACTTGCCATAAATGGGCTTGCAATGTTTTATCACTGTGTTGGAAAACTTGGCCCAAGCCCTGTGTATGCTATTCAAATGTAAAAGTAATATAATACATATTAAACTATAACATTGATAGCACTTAAGATGAAATTGTGTATAGCATAATTATATCTGAGAAAATTACTCAATTTGAAATTTAAATATAGCTGAAGAAATGCAAGAAAGCTTACTATTAAGTGCACTTCATAGATTTAGATGAAACAAATTCTTTTTTTTTAATAAAATTGAATGTCATTAGTTTACATGAAGTTAAATTAGGCCATCTTTTATTTGAACCCAGTCTGAGTTATTCTTGGGCAATGTATTCTGAAGGGAAGGAAATTGGAAATTATTTATTTGTGAACCAACTCAAAAGAACTTCTTGGGGGTAGAATTCAGTTGAAAGGCTGATTCAAAGGAAGTGAGTCTTGTAAAATAGAGGTAATTTTAATTATTGAAACAGATGTACCTGATTAGGGATTATTGTCTCTTAGGGCTGAAGAACAATGAACCTGTGATCACAGTAAGTAAACACGTGCTGAACAGAGGTTACTCACAAGTTTGAAATTGAATCTCAAGTTCTTTCTTACCCCTTTGAATTGCAAAGTAGTCTATGTAAGTTCAAAAGCTTCCAGCAGTGAAATGGAAAACACAGAAACATGCCAATTTTCATTGTCTATCAGCGTGCAAATATTTCATTGACAGAAGAGAAAATGGATGATATGAGAGGAATAGATATGTTTTGAAGTACAATTGCACAAAATAAATGTAACAACAGAATAAATGGTCAAGGATCTACATTTTTACACACATACCGATAAGCTATTCTGCTTCATTTATATTCAAGTTATAAATGTAAATCTACAGAAATTTATGTAAAGTACAGCATTTTTTTAAAGTTAGGAGACAGCAAATGTTCATAGACATTAACAAGCAATCCATAGACACGTAAATTATATTTGTCAGGCGGAACAGGGGGCAGTTTCAATTATTATACAATCTATTTTAGAGTCAATTGTTGTATTTCCTTATGTAATTAATCATCAACTAAAATCCATTAAAAATGCATTCATATTTAGTCAACAAATGTTTATTCAACATTTATGTGTGTTAGAAACTGTTTTGTGTAATAAGGATACATCAGTTAAAAAAAAGGCAAAGGGATTGAGAGGTGCAGGTGGATGGTTGCAGAGTAGACATGGGGATGTAGAGTATAGCATGGGGAAGATGGTTAATAATGTTGGAATGAATATGTAGAGGGAGGAGGGGTGCTAGATTTAGCGGGGTGAGTACTTTGCAAGTTGTGTGGATCTCTGATCAATATGCTGTACAACTGAGGTCGGTGTATTGCATGCCAACTATAATTGAAACAAAAAAGCTCATCGAATTGTACAAAGTAAAAAAATTAAAAAAAATGGGTTTTACAGAACTAATATTCTAGTGGAGGGAGACAAATAATGAATATGGATATATATCTTCAAATATACATCAGTATCAATATAGATATAGACATTCAATAGATTTGGCAAGTGCTATGGAAAAAATAAAGCAGTCATGTAAGAAATATTAGGTAATAAAATTTTTAAATAGAATCTACAAGACAGACTTTACTGAAAATGTGACAGTTTTTAGTAAAGATCTGAAAGAGCTGAGAGTAGTGTATTAGTTCCTATGGCTGCTGTAAAAAAAAAAAACACACACAAACAAGGTGGCTTAAAACAACACATGTTTATTACATTACGGTTTTGTAGATTATAACTCTAACATGGGTCTCTCTTGCCTAAAATCAATGTATCAGTAGGGCTGTGTTCCTTTCTGGAAACTCTGTGGAAGAATCATCTCTGCTTTTAAGAACTCCTGTGATTACACTGAGTTTATCCAACTAATCCACGACAATGTCCCTATCTCAAGGCCCATTGCCTTAACTGTATCTGCAAAGTCCATTTTTCCATGTAAAATAATATATTTACTGGTTCCGGGGATCAGGACTCAGACACTTTGGAGGTCCATTATTCTTATTATGTCATGCATTGATCCGGAGCAAAATTTTCTGTGAGAGTGAATACAATGAACAAAGTCCCTGAAATGGTAATGGGCATGTTAAAAAAAAAAATAGCAAGCAAGTTAGTGCAGCTGAACCTGAGTGATATTAGGAAAGAGTAATAGAAAATAAGGTTAGAGAAAGAATGGAAGAAGAGGGGGCACATTGCAGAGAGCTTTGTAGGCCCTGAGAAAGTTTTAACTTTCTTTGAGAGGAATGGGAAGCAATTCCTTGTTTATGAGAAGAATGATGTGATCTGCTTTTGGTTTTTAGAAGATGGCTATCTATGGTGACTTTATGGAGAAATGATGGAAGAGAAGAGAACTAGAATCGCTGAGATCATTCTTATGTAAATATATGCCAAAATATATTTATTTTTAGGTGAATAGATGAATTTAAGCAGGAAAGTATATCTTATTTTGATTGTTTGGAACTATCTTTTAAAATTTGCCTTAGATTGGCCATTATTACGCAAAAAGTTAAGCATAACTTGTTAGAAATATTTAAGAGAAAAAATAATTAGATCTTTTTCACAATTCTTAAAATTCAAACATACGAACAAGAAACTGTCATTATTTAGGCTATATACTTCATCTATGGATATGTATGTAAGCACATAATAGCTTTAATCATCTAAATATACACATTAATATCTATATCACAAAAGTCTAAGTAAATTATTGCCAGGTTTGAGCTCCTGTGAACTCTACCAGCTATTACTGCAATTATGTAGTAATGTCAATACATGTCAGGTACTTAGAGATCTTTTTAGAAAGAATGTTTCACTTTAGAAGAGAAAATTTGTAGAATATTTTGATAACTGTCAAGAAGCCAATGGTGCTGACTGTGATCAGTGTCCTGTACTTTCTTTGTTTATTATCATTTGGTGAGTTTGATTTCCTCCAGTTAAAACATCTGATAGATGATTGGTCCCAATTCCTGTACGTAATCTGATTTTCAAAGTTTACTGAAGAGAAGGTAGTACAGGGTATTGGTTGAGTTCCTGGGCTTGTGCAATCAAATAGACCAGAATTAGAATCCTGCTTCTGCTATTTACAAGCTTAGCAGAGCCCTTGGCTTAAAATATTTAATATTTATTTGTGTACTTTGTTTTAGTTTCTTCTTGAGTTTGTGAACAAATATTTAATATTTGTTTTTGTATTTTGTTTTACTTTCCTTTTGATATTGTGAACAAGCTCAGGGCTGAATCACTAGTTGCTGGTAACCCACAGCTACACCATCAGAAGTCATCAGAAGTGAAATGACAAGATGGCTTCAATTTACTTAAGCAATCTCTTTGCTTGAGCTTGGGGAATCCAGGTGAGAATGGTGTGAATGAAGATAAACAGATAAATGTAAGAGTTTGATGGGGAGACTGGAAAGTATGAATTACCCTAACAAGAAAGCTCATGCCTCTGAAATGAAAATGAGACTCGGACTGACATTAGCCATTGTTCTCTTTTAAAATCTCTCTCTGGCTTGGATGTATGCCTTCCTGTTTCATGTAACGTCTATGGCCACAATCTAATATAATGTTTGTCTTCAAGAATAGCATTAAGCCCCAAGATGATGCTACTTGAAGAAAATAATAAAAATATAGATAACCTTTGATTTGCAGATAAATTAAATATTCAATTATTTCTGTGGAAATCTACTATGCTTATACTACAGTGTAGATAATGAGCATAAACTGTAGAGTTTTTCTTATATAAGAATATACAAAGGCAGATTTTAAAGGAAAGGAAGAATCTACGAGGTCATAAAGGACGATGTAGATTTGATCCTGTGCAAATCAAGGAGTCCAAGAACCTCAACTGCAAGCAATAGGAAATATATTGTGACACAAATCTGGTGTCATAAACCTGAAAACAAAATCTGGGTATAAATGGCTTAGAGTGTTTCTGAGAGTCAGTTGCTTTCCTTAACACACAGTTGTACCTAAGGAATCTATGTCTATCCAGAAGCCTCTCAGACTTTAGATTATTATTTCCAGTGCCCTTTCTTTTTTCCCATACTATTTTATTCTTCTCCTTCTGCCAAAATTTTTGTTTTATCAGAAGACTGTAAAAGCATCTTGAATGGGGAAAATCCTCTTTATTAACTATTAATAACCATATTTAACATCAAATATTTCATTAAGTTAAACTATGTGAGTGTATAATGACATCTAATTTTCTACTTAATGGGTTACTCATCTATAAATAAATTGTTTATATAATTATTGATTAATTTGACATATATCACTAACAGCAACATGGTTTATGGGTGCCTTAGACACACACACACACACACACACACACAAATATGGCCACGTATACAAATATCTAAAAAAAATCTATTTTATAAAGCAAAGTAATCCAATATATACTTAAAAATGTAAAAGATAATTTTTAGTATATTTAAAGATAAAAAAATGATTTTAGCACAAAGGACACATATATAAGTAGATACTTCCAGTGAATAATTTGAAAGTATTTAATAAAACTTAGTCCTTCTTAACCCTAACTAACATAAAATTTGTACAAAGCCAATTATAAAAAATTGTATCTTAGTGAATGCTGCACAAAACATTTTCTAGGGGAAAAATGTGCTATATGTCCCCTTCTTTAAGGTTCCAATACCTGTGGAAAGATGCATGTTAAAAACTGACCTGGCAATGAATTAAAGCATTATCTATTCATATAATAACTAAATATCTATGGCTCCCACCATAAGGATGAACTTAGATAGGCCTCTTGACTAGAATGAAGTACTAAACATTAAGTAAACAAACCTGATAGAATTTTTTGAGTATATAATTGTTTTATAAAAAGTAAAGATGCATAAGCATTTATTGTTAAATGTTGATTGTAATCTACTATATATGCTTACATTTTCATTTAAAGATATAATTTCATGTGTCACTGATAAAATTTTTAGTACAAAGCATTACCTTCTCAGAAGATAGTCAGATAAGTCTTTTAGTTCTAAGATCTGTGAAGATTTTATTGCAATTTACATGTGGAGGAGGCTTGGAAAGCAGAAATATCATGCACAGGGACTCCATCTAGTAAGTGACTGACTATTCTATTATTGAGAAGTTTAAAGGATTACAAGCTTGGTGTGTAAAATGAGGTAAAGATGTTTTGCTCCAACAAGTAACCCATGAATCCCCATCTGAGTTGTTCACTGACATTAAACAGACGTTTCTATTTTACAGGGCAATTTGACTGACCTTTTTTCCCCCCTCTTTCTTTCTCCCACAACAAAAATGGTCTATTTTAAAATGCCATGGAAGATATAAGAACTTAATCTTGAATTTATAATGTTAGTTGATAAATTCAATGCCAATATAGAATTGGTAGTTTTGATTACATGAAAAAATCCATTTAATATTCGTTGATTAGATTAGACAAAGACAAAAGACCCAAAACTTATGATTAGAAATTCAAAACAACATTTTATTTTAAAGATGGAGCTCTATGTATTTTCTCCATAGATTTCATATTTTAGGGTTTTTTGAAATATTATTTATTCACACATTAGGAGCTAGTCATGTCATCAGGAAAAAAATACAGATACTAACTTTTTGATACTATATTGATATATACTCAGGAGTGACTAATTAGCTATCAATACCATGTCAACTGTGTTTATTTATTCTGGAAAATAATGAATTAGTTTATTTTGGTGAGTTGCAGACTAACACCAAAGGACAGAGTCAGGTAACAGAAATTACTTGTTGAATTCCTACAATACAAGAAATAAGGTATGTAACTATTAAGACTATCAGCTTGTTTTATAAAGCAATTCTATTTTATTTGAGATTTCTTCTGAGATTACTACAGTTCTTGAAACTAATATAAATTAAAAATCATAACAGCATTCTGGATTTAATACAATCTCTTTAAAACATTCATCAAGACATTTCTTTAAAGATTTTTAAGGTATTTTCTAATATTCTGATAGTGTGTGTTAAGAATATTTTAATTCCATAGTTTGGATAGTGGAAGAAAGTGTCATATCCTCAATTAATTTTTCTATGATTTTCTCAATGTCATCCCTCCAAATTTATTCTTTTCAAGGTAGTAAAAATTTCTATGTGAAAAGACTGAAAAAGTAGTTTCCCTGGATCCAACTCAAAGTGACTTTTTATATGTTCATGTGCTCTGTTTGTATGTGATGGTATTTATAGTTAAATTTAGTCAGGTTACTAAAAAGCAAGTAGTGAGATTCAACAGGGAAATCATGAGCCAAACTGAACAAATCTCTATTTATTTCTATGTTTTAGCTCTTTTTCCAATAAAGCTATATCGTTGTATCTTTATATATCCTATTGTTTGATTAACAAGATTTATAAACTCCTTGTCTTTCAAAGAGCTCAAAAATCAAAGTAAATGGAACAATACCAAACACCCGGCGATGTATGGTAAAAATCAAAAGGACTGTAAAGAAGAAATAACAAAAAAGAAAAAAGAAAAACATAAAGAAAAGAAAAAAAAATGAAGAGCAAGCATTTTACTTCTTCATCATATAAACTAGGAACATTATGTGGGAGTAATTTGTCTTATTCCTGCTTCCTGAAGAGATAGTAGACAGCACTGTTAGGTTCCCGGATTCTCTTCTAATAATTACACCCATTATTTTACTTATTTTTCTTTCCAGTAAACATTACTAATTTTAATATTCTTTGCTGTTATTACTTCTGCTACTGGTTCTTTTTATTTTTTTATTCAAAATTGAGTTTATTGTATAAACTTTGATATTAAGAAAGAATACAGGAATAGCTTAGAATCAAAATGTTTCTGGCAAATAAATCCATTTTATTTTCTAATCAAATGTCATTAATTTTCTTTGCCTTGGTGATATATTAATAAATCTATAGAAAGTTATTATTATCAATAGCACTTTTACAATACAATTCTATAATACAATTGTTGAAAGCGTAAAGAATAACATTTTGTTTTTACAAGTTTTTAGCACTACATACAAATTTATTTTGACATAGTCATCACATCCCCTCACATTGTGGAAGAGAACAGCAGCCTTTTATAAGGGAGAACTGAGACTGAGAAAGAAGATATAGATTATGCTGCTTTATCTGCCTTATCTTGCTATATCACCTTGACAAAATTATGTAATAACCATATTGTTAATTGGCCTATAAGATAAAATGAACAATATTTTCTTGCTTCTTGAAGCTTCCTCATTAATTAAATAATAACTTTAATTTGCTTCTAAAGGTATGAGGAAAACGTCAGATGAATATATTTCCTAGACATTATTATTCATTAGCCTCATCTTCCGTAAGTTAGAAATTATTCATTTATTGAGTCTCTACTATGTGCAGAAGAATATCATGCTAAAACTTGAGGAGACAAAGAACCTGTTGGTCAGGAGCTAAATGTCATGTAACCCACCTTCAAGAAATTTATAATCTGATGTAGAGTAGAATACACAAGGTGAAAATTTTTCATGTAGCTAAGTTCTTAAATACTCAATTATATTCACACTGTCCACACTCAACATAAGATCCAATTCAGTTTTTAATTTCTATATATAATTAAATGTCTAAAAACAACATTGAATGCTATTCTTAGGTTTTAAATTTCATAGCACTATTTTCCTAGTCTTCTTGATTAAAACGCATTTTTTGAAAAAATGATTGCTAAAGGCACAAACTGTGGACTTTTAAACTATGGACTGAAAAGATCCATCGGATAATTTAAAACTAGTCTGATAGCATTAAAAATCTTATTAAATGTGATTCTTTTTCTCTATAAAGAGAAACATTCTAAAATAATTCAAGATGGCATAGATGGTAAAGGCTGTACATACCTCATTCAGTGACCACACCAAAATTTTAACAAAACTATGGAGCAACCAGTACATGGAGTTGCCAGAGGCTTGGCTGAACAGAAGAAGCCCTGCAACAAGGTCACATCAAGTAACAGGTCACCTCAAAACAGTAGGTGGGGCAGAGATGCAAAACACCCTGGCCCCACAACCGTGAAAGGTGACTGCGAATCAGCAGGGCTATCTTAGCTGCAGGGCCCCCTCCCCCACGTGAGAAGCGAGAGGTCCCAGCCACATAATGGGTTCCTTAGTTCAAGATTCCAGTGCCAAAAAGAGAAGTCCTCATGACCTCTGGCTGTGAAACCAGTGGAAGTTGCAGCTGAATGAGATGGAGGGCTGCAGAAAGTGGAAACCTTCCTCGTAAAGGTCCCATGCCTGACTTTGCTCATTGACAAATTTGCTCACTCTGAGTTCCAGCCCTGGGGCAGCAGCTCAAGGGGCACCAGGGACTTAAAGGGAGGCGCTGAGCGATCGGGCTTCAGGAAAAGTGCTGGAGGGCTGGTTAGCTCCCAAACAGAGGTACAGGTAGAAGATGTTATTCCCTCGTTGAGCCTTCCCTCCTCCCATCCTACTGGTACAAGTGCTGTCAACCTGGAAAACACAGGTTACTCCACCCAGGGGATTCCCTGAGACTCCACCTCTCCCAATTGTGGGCCCAACCAAGCAGCTCCCAGTGGTTTATTCCAAATAAACAGGCTGTCTTGGCTCCTGCTCCAAAATTTCATAAAATCTCTCAAAGGCTCGCGAAACACAAAGAAGCAGCATCTGGCCTTGACATGCTTTATACCTCTTGCTAAATAGCCCCAAAACCTGCTCTGGTGGCAGCAAGCCTCGATTTTGGACTTGACCCCTCAAGGCACCTATAAGTGCAGCATGGGTGGCAGCCATATGTGGATTGCTTGGTGACTCTTACCAGGTGACTCTTGAGGTGCACAGGCAATGGCCGAACTTAGCCTGAAGCTGGACCCCTCTCAGAACTGTGCCAAGGGGCCCCACAGCACACCTATTACATAAAGTCACTCCACTAAGACTTGGAGATGTAAGAGCCCTACCTAATGCATAGAAATAGACACAGGGAAGCAGCCAAAATAGGGAGACAAAGAAACATGTCCCACTTGAAAGAATAGAACAAAGCTTCAGAAAAAGAATTAATTAATCAAAATGGAGACAAGCAATATACCAGATTCAGAGTTCAAAACACTGTATATAAGTATGCTCAGTGAACTTAGGGGCAGAGTAGATAAAATCAGTGAGAACTTTAACAAAGAGATAAAAAATACAAAAAAAAATGAGATGGAAATTATAAAAGGGAACCAGTCAGAAATGAAGAATATATTATCTAAAATGAAAAGTATAGTAGAGAGAATTAATAAATTAGAGGAAGAAGAGGAACAAAATACAAGTATAAAGGTGGGGAAGTTGAGAACACCCAACCAGAATGGCACCAAGAAAAAAATATATATCTAAAATAATGAAGGTAATATAAGGAGTCTATGGAATAATATCAAATATAACAACATTCACATCATAGAGGTACTAAGAAGAGAAGAAGAACAAGAAGTTGAAAACTTATTTGTAGAAATAATGATGGAAAACTTACCTAACTTGGTGAAGGAAATAGATACACAATCCCAGTAAGCTCAGAGTCCCAAAAACCAGGAACCTAAAGAGGCCCACACCAAGATACATCATAATTAAAATGCCAAAAGTTAAATACAAAGAGAGAATCTTAAAATCAGCAAGAGAAAAGCAGTTAGTTACCTACAAGGGGGCTCCCATAAAACTGGCAGCTAATTTCTCAAGAGAAACTTTGCAAAACAGAAGGGCCTGGCACAAAATATTCAAAGTGGTGAAATCCTTGGATTTACAACCAAGATTACTTTATCCAGCAAAGCTATCACTCAGAGTCAAAGGACAGATAAAGAGTTTCTCAGACAAGGAAAAGCTAAAGGAGTTCATCATCACCAAGCCAGCATTACAGGAAATGTTGGAGGGACTTCTTTAGGATGAAAAAGAACTTTGTAGCAAAAATATTAATAAAGAATGGCAATAACTGCATTTCTATTAACAGGTGCTCAAGTGCTCAATGGAAAAAGTAGCTGAATGGATAAGAAAACAAGACCCTTACATATGCTGTCTATAAGAGACTCGCTTCATATTAAAAGACACTCACAGACCAAAAGTAAGGGGAAGGGAAAAGATACTGCATGACGGACCAAGAGGGTAGTGTGCTGAGTGGAGTAAGTCAACTAGAGGAAGACAAATGCCATATGATTACATGTATATGTGGAATCTAAAGAACAAAATAAACAAATAAGCAGAAAGAAATTCATAGATACAGAAAACATTTTTAGGGTTAGCAGATGAGAGGAGGGTTGAGAGGGTCAATGAAAAAGAGAGAGGGGATTAAGAAGTATAAATTGATAGCTAATAATTGTCATGGAGATAGAAAGTATAGCATAAAGAGTATAGCCAATAATATTGTAATAACTATGTATGTGTTAGAGGGGCACTAAATTTATTGGGGTGATCACTTTGTGAGTTATATAGATGTCTCATTATTATGTGCGCACTTGAAACTAATATAGTATTGTATGCCAACTATAACTGAAAATTTGTTTAAAAAATTTTAAAAAAAGAAAGAAAAATTCTTTTTACATGAAGAATTATACCGAGAAATACAGTCTTAGATAAACTATTTCATGTATGTTTCCTTATTTTCATATTCAATATGAATGATTCAGAAATGAAATCTAAAATAATTTAAGAATTATTATTTCCTTTCTCCACCCTTCACTATTATCTTACCTATCCTACTAAAGAGTGAGGTGAAAATTTATTCTGAAAGCGAGTCTGAATTTACAAGTGCTTTTGGTTAATTTCTAACCAAAACGTAGGTTTATATCATTACTGTTCAACTGATTTGTGCTAAATTCTATTCTACCTAACACTCAACAAGGCAGAGGAATTTCCAAAATAAATCTTTTGGTCTTACAAATTGCTTTGGTGCAAAACCATCTTGAGAATGGACTTTGCCTGAACTCTGTATATTACACGAATACAATGAGACTGTTACTTGAGTTTCAAATAAAGATGTTTAGCTCCAATTCAACTCTTGCAAATCAAGTCTTCATCATAATCCTGATTAAATAAAACACTCGATTTGAATATTCTTACATTTAACCTGTTGTTTGCCTTGGAAAATGTTTCAGATTAGCTACTAAATAGCATGCAATAGAAATAATCCAATAATAAGAAAAGATAAATAGAATAATATAATTCTCTTCAAATAATTTTATTGAGTTTATTTTCAAATTCTTATCAAGGTAAATAAATTCAAATTCATGCCTATAATTAGCCTTCTAGTGATTATCAATAGAGAGAAAGCAAACCAAACATTTTGAGCATTTATGAGCATTTAATGTCCAGGGAATAAAATAGTATTATGTGGTGGAGTGCTTTCAATATTTGGTAAAAACTAACTTTATATGAGATCTCATGAATTTGATTATGAGAGAGAAAAATTACCTACAGGTTCTCTACTTAAAAATACTTGTAGAAACGACATTATGGATTGAAAGAAAACATGGCAGAGTGAAAGACATCCCCAGATCTCTCCCCTTGAAACAACAATAAGTTTAACATCTAAAAATCAACAAAAGACACCCAAACTGCGCACCAGCATGGCTGAGCGTGGGATCTGTGCATAAGAACTACCACAGGTAAGAACCTTGGGTGCCGGGTGGTGGAATGGGAGAAATAAAGAAGTTGACTCTTGAAGCTGCCCAGAGCTCCTTGTAGTGAGATGGAGAAGAGAGAATGTGTGGCAAATTCACTGAACAGTCCTGCCTGGGAAAGTTATGAATTCCATGCAGCTGGCAGCAGGGCCCAGTCTGCAGGGCATAAAGCAGAGAAGTAGACAGCAGAAAACCAGTAGTTGATTTTTACCAGCCGTGCTTGCAAAACTGAGGCTGAGCCACAGCCTTCAATGCCCAACCCAGAAGGCAACTCCCTCCCCTCCATACTCTCTGAGGCCAATCAACTCAGAGCCCCAAGGGAATCTCAGCAAATGCTACCAAAACTATTGCTCTCACTGACAGGGGCTAAAACTGAAGGTAGTAAGTTTGATTAAATAGCTACAAGAAAATAAAGGCATTATATAAAAGCATGATTAAGATTTTATGTGAACCAGGGATCCAAGAGGGTTAGATGCCACCTATTGTAAACCCAAATAAAAGTGCCTAATCTGCAACAGGCTAAAGAGAGAATTTTACATAATAAATTGTCTTTCTGGAAAAAAAAAGAAAAGCAGAATACATTTCCATTAATGCCCAGGTGGAGAAATAGTCCATTCAACACCATGAACAACCAAGGTGACAAGGCATTGCAGAAAGAAAGAGAAAAAATCTCCAGAAAATAAGCTTACAGACACAAAAATATGCCACTTAAATGACAGAAAATTCTGAAAAAACTGAGTGAGTTCCAAAATGAGTCATATCAACAATTTAAGAAATTGATAAAATGACTAGATGAGCAGAGTAAAGAGATTGAATCCCTCAGAAAGAATCTAATAGAATTCTGAAGATAAAACAAACAAACAAAAAAAAATAAAAAAAAAAAAACAAAAAACAAAAAACCCAAAACACTGCAAGAGTTGAAAAATGAAATAGCAAGCTTGGGAAATATAGTTGACCAAATAAAGGAAAGAATCAGTGATATGGAAGACAGAAATCTAGAAATAAATCAGAGAAAGAAGAGAGAATTGAAAGAATGAAAAATAATGAAAGAGAAATACAAGAACTAACTGATATCCTTAGTAGAGGAAACATAAGAATAATGGGCATTAACGAAGTCAAGGAAAAGGAGCAGAGACTAGAAAGCTTTTTCAGACAAATAATAGATGAGAATTTCCCAAATCTAAGGAATGAGCTGGAGGCTAGAATTCAAGAAATCAACAGAATATACAACTATCTCAACCCAAAAAAAGCCTTATCCAATCTGCAGTGCATTAAATTATCAAAAATCAATGACAAAAACAAATTTCTCAGGGTAGCCAGGGAGAAGAAAATGGTAACTTATAAAGAAAAAGCAATTAGATTGTCTTTTGACTATTCAGCTCAGACTTTACAAGCCAGAAAGGAGTGAAATCAAGTATTTAAACTTAAGTGAAGTGAAATACAAGCCTAAAATAATGTATCCAGCTAAGTTCTCCTTTAAATATGAAGGAACAATAAAGAATTTTCCAGATCTATAAAAATTGAGAGAATTCTCCCCTATGAAGCCTACACTATAGGAAATACTAAAAGGCATCAGCTCACCTAAAACAAAATGACCAAAAAAAAAAAAAAAGCCCAACTCATAATTAGGAGTAAAGTTATGATCAGGTAAATAGAAGCAGAGGAGTGAAACTCTTACTAAGTTCAACATAGATAGAGACAAACTGAGACATCAATGAGTGAAAAGGAGAGGATTCAAAGATCCAAATTTGCAAAGGAGAATGGAGACAAGGCACGTGCAGAAAAAAAAAGAATGTCTATGTGTGTGTGTGTGTCTATATATATATATATATATATATATATATATATATATATACACTATCCTTTACATATTTCTAATGGTAACCACATACCAAAAATTCAGAACCGAAGTATATAACATAAAACAAGAAGAACCAGAGGCAAACCCCACAAAAAGCAAGCAAAAACAAACAAACAAAAACAACAACAACAAACAGAAACACAAGGACAAGGAAGCAATGGAAATGCTGAGCTATCAGAAAGCAAAAGATAAAATGACTATAAAAAGACTGATATTTCAATAATCACCTTAAATGTAAATGGACTAAACTCACCAATAAAAAGACACAGAGTTGCAGAACATATTAAAAAAAATCCATATGTTGCCTCCAGATGACATATCTCAGCTCCAAATACAAACATTGACTCAAAGTGAAAGGCTGGAAAAGGATATTTCAAGCATGGCATTCAGAGAAAAACAGGAGTAAAGATATTAATATAAGATGAAATGGACTTCAAACTTAAAAAGATAAAGAAAGATACTGTGGGATACTTCAAACTGATACAGGGAAACATGCATCAAGAAGACATAACACTTATTAATATATATGCTCCCAACCAGGGAGCCCGGAACTATGTAAAGCAATTACTAACAGAACTAAAGGGAGAAACAGACCAAAACACTATCATAGTAGGGGACCTAAATATCCTGCTGTCAGATATGGACAGATCATCCAAACAGAAAATCAATAAGGAAATAACATTCTTAAGTGAAACATTAGACCAACTAGACATGAATGACATTTACAGAGCCTTCCATCCACAAACAGCCACTTATATATTCTTCTCTAGTGGACATGGAACATTCCCAAGAATCAACCACATATTAGGACACAGAGGTAGCCTCATAAAATATAAGAGGGTTGAAATCATAACAATCATATTCTTTGATCATAATTCTTTGAAACTAGAGATACACTGCAAAAAGAAATCAGGAAGAACAACGAATACATGGAGATTAAACAACATGCTACTGAAAAATAACTGGAAAAGAGAAGAAATAAAAAGAGAGATCAAGAAATACATAGAAACAAATGATAATGGCAGTACAACATATCAAAATGTTTAGGACATGGTAAAAGTGGTCATAATAGGAAAGTTCGTATTACAGGCCTATCTCCAAAAACAAGAATGAGCCCAAATAAACGACCAAGTACTTCACCTTTAAAAACTAGAAAAAGAAGAACAAGTGAAGCCTAAAGTCGGCAGAAAGAAAGAAGTAATAAAAATTAGAGGAGAAATAAATGAAATTGTAAACAAACAAACAGACAAACAATAGAAAAAATAAATGCAACGAAGAGCTGGTTCTTTGAGAAGGTTAATAAAATTGACAAACCCCTAGCTAGACTCACTAAAGAGAAGAGAGAAAGGACACAAATAAACAAAATCAGGGATGAAAGAGGGGGAATTTTGACCAACATTGGAGAAATACAAAAAATCAACAAGAATAATGTGAAAAAGTATATAACACCAAATTTAATAATGTAGAAGAACTGGGTCTGTACTTAGAAAAATACGACCTTCCTAGACTGAATCCAGAAGAACCGTAAAATTTAAATAGACTGATCAGCAGTATGGAAATTGAAACAATCATCAAAACCTACCAAAAAGTAACAATCCAGACCAGATTGCTTCACCAGTGAATTCTACCAATCATTCAAAGAAGATTTAATAATTATTTTCCTCAAAAGATTCCAAAAAATCGAAGAGATAGCAATACTTCCCAACTCATTTTATGAAGTCAATATTACACTGATACCAAAAGCTGGTAAAGATAACATAAAAAAAGAAAACTACAAACCAATATTGCTCATGAACGCAGATGCGAAAATCCTAAATAAGATACTAGAAAACCGAATACAGCAACATATTAAAAACATTATACACCACGATCGAGTGGCTTTCATCCCAGAGGCACAGAGATGGTTCAACATAAGCAAATCGATTAATATGATACACCACATAAACAAATTTTAAAAATGAGAATCATATGATCATATCAACAGATGCAGAAAAAGTCTTCGACGAGATACAGAACACATTTATGATCAAAACACTTAACAAAATTAGTATAGAAGGAAAATTACTTAACATAATAAAGGCCATCTATGTTAAATCCTCAGCCAACTTTATACTTAATGGTGACAAACTTCACTCTAAGATCAGGAATGAGGCAAAGCTGTCCACTATTGCCACTGTTATTCAGCATAACATTAGAGGTTTTAGCAAGTGCAATCAGGCTAGAGAAAGATATAAAAGACATCCAAATAGGAAAAAAAGAAGTCGAACTCACTATTTGTGGATGACATGATTCTCTATATAGAAAACCCTAAAGACTCCACAAAAACACTACTAGAAACAATAAGCAAATACAGTAAAATCTCTGGATACAAAATCAACATTCAAAAATCCATAGCTTTCCTGTACTCTAATAATGAAATGTCAGAAAAAGAAGTAAAAAAAAAACTAATTCCTTTTGCAATTGCATCAAAAAGAGTAAAATATTAAGGAATAAATTTAATGAAACGTGAAGGAATTATGTAATGAAAACTACAAGACCTTACTAAAATAAATCGAAGAAGATACAAAGAAATAGTAAGATATTTCGTGTTCTTGGATTGGAAGAATCAACATAGATAAAATGACCTTATTACCTAAAGCATTATACAGATTTAATGCAATCCCCATCAAAATCCTATTGGCATTTTTAAAGAAATAGAACAAAAAAATCATCAGATTTGTATAGAAGCACAAAGGACCCCATATTACCAAAGCCATCCTGAGAAAAAAGAATGAGGCTGGAGGCATCACTCTGCACAATTTCAAATTATACTACAAAGGGACAATAATCAAAACGGAATGATATTGGTAACAAAACAGACATACAGACCAGTGGAACAGAATCGAGAATCCAGCAGTAAACTCATATTGATACATGCAAATAATTTTTGATGAAAAAAAAACATACACTAAAGAAAGGAAAGCGTCTTCAATAAATAGTTCTAGGGAAAACTGGAAAGTCACCTGCAAAGGAATGAAATTAGTTTGATATCTATCACCGCACACCAACATTAACTCAAAATGGATTAACAACCTGAATATAAGACCTGAAAAAATAAAATGCATAGAAGAAAACATAGGAACTAAACTCAAGGACCTTGGACTTAAAGATTATTTTATGAATTTGACCTCAAAAGCAAGGGAAGTCAAAGCTAAAATAAATGAATGGAACTATGTCAAACTAAAAAGCTTCTGCTCAGCAAAAGAAATTGTCTACAAAATACAGACAACTATTCAAATGAGAAAATATATTCTCAAGCAACACCTCCGATAAAGGTCTAATATCCAAAATATGCTAAGAACTCATACAACTCAATAATAAAAAGCAAATAATTCAGTCAAAAAATTAGCAGAGGACCTGAACACACACTTTTCCCTAGAGGACATACAAATGGCCAACAAATATATGAAAAGATGCTCAACGTCGCTAGCTATTAGGAAAGTGCAAATCAAAACCAAAATGAGATACCATCTCACACCTCTTTGAATAGCTATAATCAACAGGACAAATAATTACAAACTGGAGTGCATGCAGAGAAAAAGAAACCCTCCCTCATATACTGCTGGTGTGACTGAAAATTGGAACGGCTACTATGGAGAACGGTATGGAGGTTTATTAAAAAAAAAACTAAAAATTGATCTACTATATGATCCAACAACTCCTCTACTGGGTATTTACCCCAAAGACTTGAAAACCTATATCCAAAAAGATATGTTCATAGCAGCACTATTCACAGTGGCCAGGACATTGAAGAAACCTAAGTATCCTACAATAGATGATTGGATAAAGAAACAGTAGTACATATATACAATGGAATATTATTCAGACATAAGAAGAGATGAAATACGGCCATTTGTGACAACATAGATGGGCCTTGAGATAACCATGCTAAGTGAAATAAGCCAGACAGAAAAAGTTGAAAATTACATGATATCACTTATACATGGGATATAAACCTAAAAAGCAACAAAGGAACAGGACCAACAAACAGACTCATGAACAAAACTATAGACTAGTGGTTACCAGAGAGTAGGGAGTGTGGAAGGAGGGGAGAGTTAGATGGAGTAAAAAGAGTCAAATATAGGGGAGTAGAGGGAGGGTGATGTGGGTAAAGGGGATCAAATACATGGTAGCTGAAGGAAACTGGACTTTAGGTGATAAACATACAATAGAATATACAGATGTCAAATTATAATGTACACCTGAAAATTATATTTGTATTATCCAATGTTACCCCAATAAACTTAATTTCAAAAAAGTAATACATGAAGGCTAAAAAATAAACATGGAAAATCTATATTAAAAAATTAGCATTTTATTTAAGGTCATAAGAGTTGAATAAATGAAGGCATATACCTTCAATAAAAAAGAAGGGACTTTATGAGAGGGACTGAAAGCTGTCATGTCTCTTTGGAGCAGCAAATGAGAAAAAATAATTTTACATTAAAGAAAAAAAATACTTGTTTTTATATACACTTCTTTTTATCTTCATGTTGAAATTATTCAATTTTTTAAAAATGAATATTTTGACAGTTTTCCACAGCTGCAAATTCTGCATTCTGCTATGCTAACATGGATTAGCTAATCAGTACAGAGTGTAACTTAAGTTCTCTAAAACAGTAGAAAATTATGTATTAACTTTACTTAATTGAGAAGTAAGAACTTCGTAATACAGGTTAATTATGGAAACTATTTAAATAAGACACATTTATGTGAAAACGTCAACCTGGTGTATTTTTTTATTCGAAGAAGTGATGTGAATTTGAGTAGGGCTTTGAGAAAAATGAATAATGCTTTCCTTGTACGAATATAGGCTTTTCATTTTTTAAAACATACTACACAGTAAAAAATGATTCTAGTTGATAGACATGGAAGCATAGGCCTAAGAGGGGGCAATATAAAGGAGAAGCTAAAAATATGTGTTTGAACTCTAATAAGAAAAGAAAACTGAATTGGAGGCTCAAACACTTAACTAGCTCTGTGACTGTAGGCAAGTGTTTTCTACTCTTTAAGTCTATTTTTCTCATTTCTTTGGGCACACATGTATTTTTTTTTAATTTATATATTTGTATACTAAAGGGATTTTTTGTTTGCATGTTTTTAATTATATCTACATTCCTTAGTATAGTGTTTAGAACATACTACACCTTATAAATGGTGGATATGCAAATAGATATTCATTTTTTCCAATAGTCATCATTTCTTTCATACATTTACCCTTATTTAACAACCTTAAACCCTTAGGATGATCTCTCTGGAATTGAGACCAGTTATATTAATTAATTTTTAGAAATCCACTCTAATTACTCAGACAGATTTATTTCCTTCCTCCTCTGTTAACTGCTAGAATATCATACCAATGAATATCTATTATACAATTTATTTACATTACATTACATATTTAAATTTTTATGTCTTTCTCTCTTAAATGATTATGAACTTCACTCCAGCTGGAAACTCACCTCTGTAAATCTAGGACTGAGAACAATGAGTGTGCATTGAGGACATTCAATAAATATTTGTTGAATGAATGACCTACAGATGTCAACATTTTTTTTTCAGTGATTTTAATGACAACAATGACCTTGAGCAAGGCACGGGGTTACGTTCTTCATAGAGAACTTGTGGAATTCATCAATATACCAGAAGTAGTGCAAGGAATTGGAATCTCGAAGAGCATGGTGAGAGCTATCCAATTTTAAAAAATGCAAATTTTCTACCTGAAAAGGCAAAGCGTAGAAATTGCATCACTCTGCTCACGGACTCAACTTTGGTGTCCCAGCTATTTCCACACATTTTTCAGCCATAAAAAAAGATCGTAGATGGTTCTACTGTGTACTGCCAAATACATATAGTTTAAATAGGATCAAACTCATTTGTGAAAAGGCTGAAGAATCCATTTATTTTTGAACAAACACACTATCACTTGCAGTGAGATGTCAAATATTTTGAGCCCATCAATTCCTCCTTGTGAATATCTAAAGTTAAGAGTATTGTAAGGAACCGAATTCAAAAGTGTTTTCTATGAATTGTTTGATAGGCAATATAACCTCAGACTCTATTTTCTTAAAACAATTTATGATGAACACTTAGCCATGACACTTACTTGAAGAGACTCAGCTGCAAAGAGATAAGTATGCTAATGAAGTTGTTCATGAATTGTGCATCTCACAAATGTGATAAATGTTTGTAACATTTGAAAAGTTTGAGTGAGCTTGACATACAGCAATTGTGCACCATGTAGTTTTCATTACAGCACACATGATGAAAGTCAATAAGTTCACAGTTTAATGAAAAGAAAGCCCTAACAAAAACATATTGGAAATATATTGTTGAATTCAAATGGATACATTTTCATATGTTGTCATAAAGTAGGTTTTGATAAGTTTAAGTATGAGATACTGTGAACAATCAAAAAGTAATTAGTTAAAGATTTTGGAAATATTTTTGTACATATAAAATAAGCTTTTTTAATATTTATTTTCAGAATGATGGAGGACCTATGGTTTGCTTTAATAAATGCTAACTACTTCAGCATTATAACTAAATCTTGCAAATATCTCAAGATTCAATCTGATTATGATCTTAAGGCCACCTTTATTTCCAAATAATTTTGTATGTGCATGTTCTTGACAGATTTAATTGAAGAATAGACCTTCCCTGCATGTGAAAAAATGATATAAGAATAAATTAAATCAATTTCCTTATAATTGTCATTATATAATTGTGACATATTTAGATAATAGTTTCCTTATAACTGTAATATAGTGACCACAAACAAAATCATTAAGATAATTTCTGTACTTGTTTCCTTGTGATAGGTGTCACCTACAAACATTTAAAATATAGATCACTTGTTAATTTCAAAATCATAACTGCTTTGCTAATATGACCAATACTGTTCTATATGAAGATCTTAGTCTTATTTTTATGCCACCCACTGTACAAAGGTAGATCAACTAAAATAAAACCTAATGATACTAAGTAGAAGCAAAGTTCAGATATGAACTGTCGTGAATGTATTATAAACACAGCCCTATACTCAGGTCTTTATATCTGTATACACACATCAACCTTTATAAAATGCTGGCTAGAAATAAATTATCTCATTTGAGTAACGTTTCACTTTAACCAGCAAAGTACATTTAAAGAAACTTTTCTGTACAACGTTCCTAGTAGATGCTTTCTATTACTCATTCTAAGTGTGATTTTCACACAGTTTGGAAAACTCAAGAGTGTTTGCCTGCTCCATTAACAGATGGAGTGTTATTGATCCAATACTTGCAGATTAGAGAGAAGCTCATTTCCACTCTAAGATTTGTTATCATTTCATTGCCTCTAGTCCAACAACGGATTTGAAGACATGTCTATGCATGCAAAGCTCATTCAAGATGAATACATTTCGATTTCTTACAAATTTCTTGATTTTCACTTATGTTCAGATGACTTACAGGAATCAAAGCCTCGAACATGTTATGTTTAAATTTCTGATTATAGATGCAAGTATGATTTAAAAATAAGAAGCCACTTACATATGACCGAAATAGAAAAGCAATCGCTTGCTTTGGATCAAGATTGACTAGAGGCCTAAAATGATAGACTTTGGTGTTCATGTGGAATTGAAAGTAGTTATTTTTGGGCCTTGGGCTCTGAAAAAAAATTGATTTTACATAGAATAAAAGTGGTTACATGCATCCAATGCTGGGAAAATAATTTATTGTTTTCAAGCTGAAACAAAGGAGGTTTAGCATGTCAAGAATAGACAGTGAATTTTGTTTTTTCTTTAACTAAAACTGATTGACCCTTAGCTGCTAACCCTGAGGGACAGAACAAAATAGTCTGAAAGCTATTTGCAGAGCCTGAAATACAAATGGAAGCTTTTTAATGCAATTTAATCTAGATTCCAAGTCCAGTTTTCAACACTGATGATAATTATCAGGTTGCTTATAAAGATAAAAGACTAAAACTTTTTCTGTCACTAAAGATTCTAATAAATGTACCTTGTTTAATTGAACTTTGCTCTCAGAAATATCAAATATAATCCATAAATTTAAATCAATATGAAAAGATTGAACAGAGCATAAAATATTTACATCAAATAAGAAAAATTGTCAAGCGAGACAAAACAAGTGATCTGTGCTGGGTGGCTACAATCTTTATTTAGAATACAAAACCTGATCTTTGCTTACCTTCCTTTAGGAAAGGTCTCAAAGTAAGTTCTTTCAATATCTTTACTCATGTAGCTGCATATGACCTTATAAGAGAAATTTTACTTTAAGTGTATTTATGAATAGTGAAAAATTATTTCCACAGCAATCTTCTGGAAATCAGATGCTTGACAAAACATTTGATTTTCAGTGCAAAATGCTTTCTCAAATAGGTAGGAATGGTTTAATCACTCCATAAATCATATGAGGACATTGATTGTCAGCTATATAACAAAAACAACCAAAAAGGCAAAAAGGAAATGTCTTTTCATGAAAAATCCTAGGATTTAAGTTTCTTGCAATTTGAATCCTTCATATGTATTAACCTACTTAATCCTCACAAAATGCTATTTATCAGGTACTACTACCATTATCTTCATTTTCATATATGAAATTCAATCACAGAAGTTTAAGTTACTTAAGATTTTATGATTAATTCATGGTGAAGCTGAGCATTAAACTTTAGCAGTTTCAAACAAGAGCAAGGGTGCAGAACTAATACTTTGTGTCATCTCCCATGCACACACTGCATAGATTTTCCACCCTCAATGTTTCTTTCTTATCCTGGTGAGAACATTTTTTTTTGACTAAGCCCCTCTAAACGCCTAGACATAAACCCACATTGTTAAGTTTTACTTAGTCTAACCTAGTCACACTTAGAATGAGTAATCAAAAGCATCTACTAGGAACATAGTACAGAAAAGTTTCTTTAAATGTACTTTGCTGGTTAAAGTGAAATGTTACTCAAACGAGATAATTTATTTCTAGCCAGTATTTTATAAAGGTTCATACATGTGTGTATACAGATATAGACACCTGAGTATATAGAGCTGTGTTTATAATACATTCACGACAATTCATATCTGAACTTTGCTTCTACTTAGTATCATTAGGTTTTATTTTAGTCGATCTACCTTTGTACAGTGGGTGGCATAAACTTTAAACATGCATTAGAATAACCCAAAAGCCTATTAAAACATTCAGTATTGAGGCCCATTCCCAGAGGTTTTGATTCAGTTGGTCTAAAGTGGAACCAGTTCTCGATTCTGCTACTGCTGTGGCTGCTGGTACTGGAACAACAGTTTGAGAAACATTGGTCTACTAACCCCATCCATTGGCATTAATAAATACAATATTTTGTGAAAATGCATGATAAGGGTAAATTATAACTTTTAGTTCCAGTACTTGTCAGGACATATTTATAAATCAAAGCCAATAATTTTCTTTACTGATCTATTTTTCTTTACTGACAGACAATGTGTATCAGGAGTGAGTGGTGGCAGCGGTATGTCAAGAAATACGTAGGACTTGGCAGAACCATGGTGGAGTGAAAGGTCTCCCCAGATCTCTCCCCTTGAAACAACAATAAGCTGAACATTTAAAACGCAATAAAAAAACACCCAAACTGCACACCAGCAGGTCTGAGTGTGGGATCTGCACATAAGAGCTCCCATGGGTCAGAATCCTGGGTGTCGGGCAGTGGACTGGGAGGAACAAAGAAGCTACCTCTCACAGCCACTGGAGCTCCCTGCAGGAGAAGGGGAGGGGAGAAAGAGCAGTGAGTTCCCTGAACAGCCCTGCCTGGGATTACTGTGAGCAACATGAGCTGAGAGGAAGGGACAAGTCATCAAGGTAGAAGACAGAGAAGCAGGATGAGACCACAGAGAAACAACAGTTAATTTTGATCGGCGCTGGTTACAAAACTGAAGCTGAGACGCAGCCCCCAACTACCAACTCAGAAGGCACTTCCCCCATACCCTCCGAGACGAATCGCCACAGAGAGCCAGGGGAATCTTAGAAAACACTGCCAAGACTGTCACTGAAGCTGACAGGGACTAAAACTGAGGGTAGTGAGTGTGATTAAATATCTGCAAAAAAAAATTTTTTTAAGGCATTTTAAGACTTTATATAAAGCAGAGATCCAAGAGGTTTAGAAATCACCTACTGGAAACCCAGAGAAAAGTGCCTTCTTTGAAAAAGGCTAAAGAGAGACCTTTATATAATAAAACTTCTCTCTGGAAAAATAGCACAATACACTTCCATTAATACCCAGGTGGAGAAATAGTCCATTAAACATGAACAACCAAGATGACAAGGCATCACAGGAAGAGAAAAATCTCCAAAAAATTAACTTACAGACACAAGAATATGTCACTTAAATGACAGAGAATTCAGGATAGTAATTATGAAAAAACTCAATGAGTTCCGAAATGAGTCATGTCAACAATTTCAGGAATTGATAAAACAACTAGACAAGCAGAGCAAAAATATTGAAATCCTCAAGAAGAACAGAATAGATATTCTTGAGATGAAGAACACACTGCAAGAGTTGGAAAATGAAATACCAAGCCTGGGAAGTAGAGTGGACCAAATGAAAGAAAGGATCAGTGATATCAAAGACAGAAATCTAGAAATAAACCAGAAGGAAGATGAGAGAAACAGAAGAAGGAAATATAATGAAAGAGAAATACAAAAACTAGCCAATACCATCAGGAGAGGAAACATAAGAATAGTTGGCATTATTGAAGGAGAAGAAAAGGAGTGGGCTCTAGAAAGCATTTTCAGAAAAAAAGTAGACAAGAATTTCCCAAATCTAAGGAATGAGCTAGAGTTTGGAATTTAAGAAGTCAACAGAACACACAACTATCTCAACCCAAAAAGGCCTTCTCCGAAACACATTGTATTAAATTTTCAAAAATCAACAATGAAGATAGAATTCTCAAGGCAGCCAGGAAGAAAAAAAAAAGGTAAGTTATAAAGGTAAACCCATTAAGTGATTGTTGGACTTCTCAGCTCAAATCTTACAAACCAGAAAAGAATAGAATTAAATATATAAACTACAAAGAGACAATAACTACCAGCCTAGAATAATATATCCAGTTAAGCTCTCTTTTAGATATGAAGGAGAAATTAAGACTCTTTGAGACATTAAAAAAAAATTGAAGGAATTCTCCACTATGAGACTACACTACAGAAAATTCTGAAAGGGGTCAGCTCACCTAAAACAAAATGACAAAACAAACAAACAAACAAACATAATTAGAAGTAAAATGACTATCAGGCAAATAGAAGCAGAGGAGTACAATCCTTACTAAGAACAGGATATTATAAGCTTAAATAATAAGAAGAAAATTGTTATAACAACATGGTAATGAATTAACGTTCAGCATACATAGGACAAATTGAGATAACAATGACCGAAAAGGGGAGAATTCAAAAATCCAAATTCACAAAGGGAAAAAGGAGATAAGGCACGTGCAGAAGAAAATGGATGTCTGTGTATGTATATACATATATATATATCCTTTTCATATTTGTAATAGTAGCCACACAGCAAAAATTGAGAACTGAAGTACATAACATAAAATAAGAAGAACCAGAAGCAAAAAGTAAAACCCACAAATGCCAACCAAAACAAAAAAAAAAATCAAGAAAACAAAAAAAACAAAGAAACAGAAACACAAGGACAAAGAAGGAAACACTGAATACCAGAAAGCAAAAGATAAAATGGCTATAAAAAGACCTCATATTTAAATAATCACCCTAAATGTGAATGGACTGAACTCACCCATAAAAAGGCACAGAGTTGAATGAATAATAATAAAAAAAAATCCATATGCCGCCTCTAGGAGGCACATCTCAGTTCCAAAGACAAATATAGATACAAAGGGAAAGGGTGGAAAGTAATATTTAAAGCAAATGGCATTAGAGAAAAGCGAGAGCAGAGGTAATAATATCAGATGAACTAGACTTCAAAATAAAAAAAAAAACGGTAAAGAAAGATATTGAGGGACACTTCATAATGATAAAGGCAATCATGCATCAAGAAGACATAACACTTCTTAATATCTATGCTCCCAAACAGGGAACCTCGTAATATGTAAAGCAATTACTAACAGCACTAAAGGGAGAAACAGACCAAAACTCTATTGTAGTAGGGACCTAAATACCCCACTGTCTGATGTGAATAGATCATCCAAACAGAAAATTAATAAGGAAATAATATCCTTAAAGGACACATTATATCAACTAGACATAATTTACATGTACAGAGCTTTCCATCCCAAAACAGCTGTTTATACATTCTTCTCTAGTGAACATGAAACATTCTCAAGAATCGACCACACATTGGGACACAGAGTTGGCCTCAACAACTATAAGAGGGTTGAAATTATACCAACCATATTCTCTGATCATAATACTTTGAAACTGGAGATCAACTGCAAAAAGAAACCAGGAAGAACCACAAAGACATAGAAATTAAACAACATGCTACTGAAGAATAACTGGAAAAGAGAAGGAATGAAAAGAGAGTTCAAGACATATACAGAAAAGAATTACAATGATAGTACAACATATCAAAACTTTTGGGACACAGAAAAAACAATCATACAAGGAAAGTTCATATCATTACAGGCCTACCTATAAACACAAAAGCAAGCAAGCCCAAGTAACCTAAAACTTCATCTAAAAAACAACAAACAAACAAAAAAACTAGAAAAGGAAGAACGAGGAAGGAAAGAAATAATCAAAATCAGAACAGAAATAAATGAAACTAAAGACAAACAAAAAATGATAGAAAAAATAAAGTCAACAAAGAGCTGGTTCTTTGAGAAGATTAATAAAATTGACAAACCACTAGCTAGACTCACTAAAGGGAAGAGAGAAAGGATACAAATAAACAAAATCAGGGATGAAAGAGGGGGAATTTTGACCAACATTGGAGAAATACAAAAAATCAACAAGAATAATGTGAAAAAGTATATAACACCAAATTTAATAATGTAGAAGAAATGGGTCTGTACTTAGAAAAATATGACCTTTCTAGACTGAATCAAGAAGAACTGTAAAATTTAAATAGACTGATCAGCAGTATGGAAATTGAAACAATCATCAAATCCTACCAAAAAGTAAAAGTCCAGGACCAAACATCTTCACCAGTGAATTCTTCAAAGAAGATTTAATACCTATTCTCCTCAAAGCCTTCCAAAAATCGAAGAGGTGGCAAAACTTCCCAACTCATTATATGAGGCCAATATTACTCTGATACCAAATCCTGTTAAAGATAACATAAAAAAAGAAAACTACAGACCAATATTGCTCATGAACGCAGATGCGAAAATACTAAGTAAGATAGTAGTGAACCAAATAAAACAACATTAAAAAATTTTACACCTCTATCAAGTGGGCTTCATCCAAGAGGCATAGTGATGGTTCAACATAAGCAAATTGATTAATGTGATACACCGCATAAACAAATTAAATAAAAAGAATCATATGATCATATTGATAGATGCAGAAAAAATCTTTGACAAGATACAGCATACATTTATGATCAAAACACTTAACAAAATCAGTATAGAAGGAAAGTTACTTAACATAATAAAGGCCATCTATAGCAAACCCTCAGCCAACTTTATACTTAATGGTGAAAAACTTCCCTCTAATATCAGGAATGAGACAAAGCTGTCCACTATTGCCACTGTTATTCAACATAACATTAGAGGTTTTAGCAAGTGCAATCAGGCTAGAGAAAGATATAAAAGACATCCAAATAGGAAACAAAGAAGTCAAACTGCCACTATTTGTGGATGACATGATTCTCTATATAGAAAACCCTAAAGACTCCACAAGAACACTGCTAGAAACAATAAGCAAATACAGTATAGTCTCTGGATACAAAACCAATGTTCAAATATCCATATCATTTTTATACTCTAAAACTGAAGTGTCAGAAAAAAAAGTAAAAAAAAAATTTCCTTTTGCAATTGCAACAAAAAGAATAAAATACCTAGGAATAAACTTAACAAAACATGTGAAGGAACTATATAATGAAAACTATAAGACTCTATTAAAATAAATCGAAGAAGATACAAAGAAATGGAAAGATATTCTGTGTTCCTGAATTGGAACAATCAACTTGGTTAAAATGACCTTATTACCTAAAGCATTATACAGATTTAATGCAATCCCCATCAAAATCTCATCAACATTTTTTAAAGAAATAAAACAAAAAAATCATCAGCTTTGTATGAAAGCACAAAAGACCTCAAATTATCAAAGCCATCCTGAGAAAAAAGAATGAGTCTGGAGGCATCACTCTGCCCGACTTCAAATTATACTACAAAGGGACAGTAATCAAAACGGCATGGTATTGGCAGAAAAACAGACACATAGACCAGTGGAAAAGAATTGACAGGCCAGAACTAAACCCATATTGATATGGGAAAATAATTTTCCGTAGGGAGAAAAAAAACATACAGTAGACAAAGAAAAACCTTCAATAAATGGTGCTGGAAAAACTGAAAGCCACTTGCAAAAGAATGAAACTAGATTGATATCTATCACCGCACACCAACATTAACTCGAAATGGATTAACGACCTGAATATAAGACCTGAAACAATAAAATGCATAGAAGAAAACATAGGAACGAAACTCAAGAGCCTTGGACTTAAAGAGGATTTTATGATTCTGACCTCAAAAACAAGGGATGTAAAAGCTAAAATAAATGAATGGCACTACATCAAACTAAAAAACTTCTGCTCAGCAAAAGAAATTGTTGACAAGATAAAGAGACAACCATCCAAATGGAAAAATATATTTGCAAGCAACACTTCCGATAAGAGCCTAATATCCAAAATATGCAAAGAACTCACATAACTCAACAACATCAAAAAACAATTGATCCAATCAAAAATGGGAAGAGAACCTGAACAGACATTTCTCCCTAGAGGACATACAAATGGCCAACAAATATATGAAAAGATTCTCAACATCGTTAACTATTAGGGAAATGCAAATCAAAACCACAATAAAATATCATCTCACACCTCTTAGAATGGCTATAATCAACAGAACAAGTAATAACAAATGTTGGAGAGGATGCTGAATAAAAGAAACCCTCATCCACTGCTGGTAGGACTGCAAATTGTTACAGCCACTATGGAAAAGAGTATGGAGTTTCCTAAGAAAACTAAGAATTGATCTACCATATGATTCAGCAATCTTTCTACTGGGTATTTACCCCAAAGACTTGAAAACCCATATCCGAAAAGATATTTGCTCACCGAAGTTCATAGCACATCGTAGGACATGGAAGCAACTGAAATGTCCTACGATAGATGATTGGCTAAAGAAGCAGTGGTACATATATACAATGGAATATTACTCAGCCATAAGAAGAAA
Organism: Rousettus aegyptiacus; assembly: GCF_014176215.1. Lineage (NCBI taxonomy): Eukaryota > Metazoa > Chordata > Mammalia > Chiroptera > Pteropodidae > Rousettus > Rousettus aegyptiacus. Next base: position 51,542,423 of record NW_023416312.1, on the reverse strand, counting down.
TGAAATACTGCCATTGGTGACAACTGGGATGGACCTCGAGGTAATCATGCTAAGTGAAATAAGCCAGACAGAAAAAGTTGGAAATCACATGGTATCACTTATATATGGGTTATAAACCTAAAAGCAGCAAATGAGTAGGACAAACAGAGACTCATGGACATGGACTATAAACTAGTGGTTACTAGTGGGGTCGAGGAGGAGGAAGGAAGTAGTAGACAAGGTAAAGGTGGTCAAATACACAGGGGTGGGGGAGGGTGATGTGGATAAAGGGGATCAAATATATGGTAGCCAAAGGAAACTGGACTTTGGGTGGTAAACACACAATAGAATATACAGATGTCAAATGATAATGTACACCTGAAAATTATGTAATTGTATTAACCAATGCTACCCCAATAAACTTAATATAAATAAATAAATAATAAACAAACAAATAAATAAGTAGATAGATAGATAGATAGATAGATAGATAGATAGATAGATAGATAGATATAGATAGATAAAAGAAACACATAGGAGCCAAAATTAAAATACCAGCAATTCCACATCTTATCTCTTCTTATAACATTTATAACATTTACATTCCAGAAGTGCTTGTGTGTGTGTGTTCTCGTTAAGAGTGAAGCTGACCCACGATATCGAAAAATAAATTACTTTATCAAAACTGATAAAGTAGTCATTAGAAAAGTATTTATTTGATCTCTTCATTTGTCTTGTTTATTATGTCTCCTTACACGGAATATTAATTCTTCAAGAAATTTAGCTGACCCTAACTGTTCAATATTTAGCAGTCAATTAGCAAATGGTAGTGATTTCACTGTAACTATATTAACAGGTCATTTAAAAAAATCTGTAATTACATACATCAAATTGTAAATAGTAAAACATTAGTTATGGCATGTATTACAATTAATGTGTGCCAGATAATGCTACATATTTGAATTCCTGTTATTCATGGAACACTGAATTAAGCAAGGAGGCATATAAAAGAAATGAAAAATAAGATCCTTATCCACAATTGATTTAAGTTATAGATGTAATAGTGTAATCAAGCCAAATAATTTAGAAAAAAATGAAAACATGCTCAACATGTTTGAGAGGATGTGTACTAAAGCCTGGGGATAGGTAACAAGAGATTAACCAGGGAAGTCTTTATAAAGGAGATGGTTTCGAAATCAGGTTTTTAAGAAAGGCATTGGTTGGTTAACAAGGAAAAAGACCCTTTGAATAAAATATCTGATATCTATATATAGGTAGATAAAGATATAGATGTAGATATCACAGCTAACATAGACAGCTAGCGCAAGACCGAGCATATTCTAGGAAATTTAAAAAAGTGAAAGGAAAAAACAGGTCACAAATGAGATGAAGACTGAACAAGCATCCAATGACTAACATTCGCAAGGTATTTATGCCCTCCTAAGATGTCAAATTGTGAAGTTGATGATAATATCATTTAAAATATAGCCTACCAGAATCATTTGTACAAAGTATTATTAAACTGCTTAATTGAGGTATAATCAACATAGAAAAACTACACATATTTAAAGTTCACAATGAAGTTGTGACATATGTGTTCAGGAAGCCATCACTATAATCAAGATAGTGAATATATAACCACACCCTTGTTTCCATTTACCTCTTTGTAATCCCTCCCACCCACTCCTCCTCACTCACTTCCCTCAGAAAAGCAATAATTGGCTTTCTGTCAAAATAGTTGTTTTGATTTTCTAGAGTTTTACATAAATTGATTTATACTGTATGTGCACTTTTGTCTGGCTTATTTTGCTCAGGATAATTATTCTTAAATTCATACACTTTATTGCATGTATCAATGAGGCATTAGATTTTATTGAGGAATAAGCCTATTATATTGATTTACCAAAATTTGTTTATCCATTTTCCCATCGATGGACATTTGACATGCTTCTAGACTTTGGTTATAATAAATAAAGTTGCTATGAACATGTCCACATGAGACTTTTTATGAACCTATAGTTTTATTTATTTTGGGAAACTAAGAGTTGAATGACTGGGTCATATAATAGGAGTATGTTTTATCTTTTAAAAACCTGCCAAACTATTTTCCAATATGTGTTTTCAATTTTACATTACCACCAGCAATATATGAAAGTTCCAGTTGCTTCACATCCTCACTACTGCTTGGTATGGAGAGATTTTAATTTCAAGAATTCTAAATGGTGCCTTATTTTGCATTTATCATGACTAGGAATGTGCATATTTTAATGTGCTTGTTTGCCACACATATACATCTTTTTCAAAGTGTCTGTTCACATTGTTTTGACCATTTTAAATTAGATTTTTTTTCTAATTACCAAATTTTGAGAATTTTTTAAAAATATATTGTGTATACAAGTCCTTTATCACAAGATACTTACAAATAAATTTCAGTGGTTTGTCTTTTCATCCTCTTATGAGTGTATTTTTAGACAAATACCATATGATTTTACTTATATGTGGAATCTAAGAAAGAAAATAAACAAAATGAAAACAGACTCAGAGATACAGAGAACAGGGTGGTGATTGTCAGAGGGGAGGAAGGTTAGGGAGCTGGGTGAAAAAGGGGAATGGATTAAGAAGTACAAATTGGTAGTTAAAAATAATCACATGGATGTGAAGTACAGCATAGGGAATATAGTCGACAATATTATAATAACCATATATAGTGCCAGGTGGGACTAGAATAATTGGGGGGATCACTATGCTTCACACCAGGAACTAATTTAAAATAGTATTGATTATCAACTCTAATTGAAAAATAAAAATAAAAAATAAAACACGGAGTGTCTTTTTAAAAGTGGAAATGCTTAATTTTGATGAAGTACAATTAATATTTTTTTTTTGGTGTTACATATAAAAAATTATTGTACAAGCCAAAGTCAGAAATATCTTCTCACATATTTTCTTCTGGAAGGTTTATAGCTTTTGGCTTTACATTTAGCTTGATAATCCATTTTGAGTTAATTTTTGTATATTGATATATGATGTGAGATATAAATTTGAGGTTAATTCTTTCATATGTGGATATCCAACTATCCCAGTACCATGTATTGATAAGACAGTGATTTCTCCACTGAATTGCTTTTGTACTTTTGGTAAAAAATCAGTTTTTTATATATGTGTGAGCTTATTAACGGACTCTATATTCTATACTATGATATATTTGTCTATTTTTCCCCCAAATCACACTGTATTGATTACTGTAGCATTATTGTCTTGAAGTCAGATATTATAAATTTTCAACACTGTTATTTTTCAAAGTGTTTATACTCTACTAGTTGCTTAGCATTCTCACATGAATTTTAGAGTCAGCTTTTCAATTTCTACAAAAAAAAGTGTACAGAATTTTGATTGGGATTTTAGAGAAACTGTAAATCATTTGGGAGAAAATTAACATCTTAACAATACTGAAAATTTCAATCTATGATTGGTATTTTGGTTAATCTTTTCTAGGATATAGAAATGCAATTGACATCTGAATATTGATATTTTGTTCTATAGCCTTGATAAAGTAATGTGTTACTTCTAGCAGGTTTTTTTGTTTTTAGAGGACAATCATGTGATCTGTGAAAAAAAGACAGTTTTACTTCTTTCTAACTTTATTTCTTTTTCTGACCTTAAGTGTTGGCTAATAGCTTCAGTACATTTTGAATAGAATTGATGAGAAGGGACATTCTTGCTTTGTTCCTGATCCTAGAGAGAAATCATCCAGGCTTTCATCATTTTGTATGATGTTAGCCATAGGTTTTCATAGATCTCCTTTATCAAGTTGCAAAACTTCTATTCTAGTCCTAGTCTTTTGATAATTTTTATAACAAATCAATGTTAGATTTCATCATATTATTTTTCTCTATCAATTGAGATGCTCATGTTTCTCCTTTTTAAAAGTCTGCTAATATCATGAATTGCATTGATTGATTTTGAATGTTAAAAGTAGTTATCATTCCAAAGATAAACCTCACTTGTTCATGAAAAATTATCATTTTACTACATTGTTGGATTTGATTCACTACACTTTTGTCAAGAATTTTACATCTATTTTCATGAAGGATATTGGTGTGCAAGTTTTCTTATTGTCTGATATCTGTTTCTGGTGTTGATATTGGAGTAATTCCAGACTCAGAGAATGAGTTGGATTATATTTTCTCCTCTTCAATTTTCTCAACATTTGTATAGGGTTAGTCTTGCTTAGTTCTTAAATGTTGGGCAGAATTCCAAGTGAAGCCATCCAAGAAGCTTGGAGTATTCTTTTTTAAAGAGATTTTTTTTAACTATAAATTCAATTTTTATTTTACTGATATAGAGGTATTCAGGCTTTCTATTTCTTTCTGAGTGAGTGGTTGTGTTTCTTGTCCGAGTAATTTATATATTTCATCAGAGTTGTCAGATATAGGTACAAATATTAATATCCCTCTTTTATACTTTAAATATTTATAGAAACTATAGTGATGTTATCTCTTTATATCCTGACATTAAGAAGTTCTGTCTTCTTTTTTTTCTGACCAGTCTGCCTAGAGTTTTATCACCTTTATTAATCTCAAAGAACTAGCTTTTTGTTTCATTGATCTTCTCCCTTGTTTTTCTGTTTTTTTTTTATTATTTCATTGATTTGTTCTCTAATTTTTATAATTCCCTTTCTACTGTCTACTTTTTTTCCTCTCTCACTAATTTCTTAATGTGGAAACTTAAAGAACTTTTTCTTCTAATGTAAGAATTTTATGCTATCAGTTTTTCTTTAACACTGCTCTGGGACTTAATCCATTCACCCCGGCCTTCCTGGACTCACAGTTTCTGAAGAGTCAGCTTCAAAGATCTACTGCGCTTTACCTGGGTACCTTCTCCCTGGGCTACAGCCTAGAAATGCTATCCAAACAGTAAGCTAAAATATTAATAGGATTATCTTTTTTGTTTTCCATCTCTTAGTATCACTACCCTTGTAACTGTATGTATAATATCTTGAAAACCATTGTTTCACACATTGTAGTTTGGTTTCTTTGTTGCTTCATGTGGAGGATAAACCCTCTAACTGTTTCTTTATCGTGGGCAGAGGCAGAAGTCCCAAGCAATTTTATTAGTTGTTTTTTATTTAAATATAATTATTACCTTACGTATTTGGGTTTCTAAAAAAAATTAAAAACAGAACATTCTTAGTAACACATTCCATGATGTAGAATCATCTAAATTATGTCTCGAAGATTTTAATCACCAATATCTTAGTTTCTCAAAAGAAGTCAAGGGCTGCCAAACTCATTCTTTGATGCTCTAATGTAAGATTTTTAATTCTAAGGCTAATATCTCTATTTCTTCACTATAATAATTTCCTTCAGATATGGCCGTTGAATGAATGTAATTATAGGCTGAAGATATATGGAATATACATGCCATAGTTTTTCAGATCATTAAAAATAAATACCTAAGGAGAATTAAGAAGGATTTCATAAAGAAATGTTTTATAATTTTCATTGCATTACATTTCAAATAATGAGAAAAAGACATGGCATTTCTGATAATTTCCACAAATTTGTATTTTTACAAGGAGATTCTGACTTTTTATAGATTGATATAAGTAACAATAACTTCATTAAACATGCAAAAGATAAATAAAAGTGTAAATTTTGAGGGGTAGTCTTGCTGGGGGAAAATGGGAATAGAAAATTAAAAATTCCTAAGTGGAGAAGGGAGGAAAAAAATAGTGCAGATGATAGAGGCTCTGTTCATCCCTCTGGCAACCAAATCAAAGTTGTGATGGAAACAAGGAGCAGCATCAAGGAGAAAAATAGCCTGGGATGAATAAGCCATACAACTAGGGAGCAATCCAAGAAAGCACCATGCAATGGTGGAGGGTAGGATGGAGCGAGGACGCAGGGATGCCCGGGTGCGAGCAGCTGAGTGAGAATGAGGCTGTGGCAGCAGCAGCCGCAGAGACTCTTAAAGGGGCTGCGTTAATCAGCAGATTTTCACTGTGACCTACCTGCCCGCCCTGAGCACCAGTGCCAATTTTGCTATGTACATGAGGCACCAGGGACTTATAGGGAGACATTGTCGGAGTGAGGGTCAAGGCGAGACTCGACCTGTACAGAAGTGACAACATTGTTCCCTGTTGAGCCCTCTTCTCTCCCAGTGCTCAGACACAGTGCCACCATAGCCAAGAGGTCATCAAACTTGATAACAGAATCTCTACACCCAGAGGATTTCCTGAAACCCCACCTCCCCCAACTCGTGGCCCCACAAGCCACATCTAGGTATATATCCTCAGCAAGCCAGGTGCTCTTTGCTGAGCAGCGCCTAGACTCACATTGTCACCAGTTGGCCTCAGTTTTTGGTGTGAACTTCTGAAGCAACTATAAGTACAGCATCTGTGAATTGTTGCTGAATCTTAACAGGTGGTGCCAGAGTTTGTAGAGGCTTGGGCTAAGTCTGGCCTTCAGGACTGTGCCACTGGACACCTACTTCACAAATCCACACTAATAAGACCAGGAGACTTAGGAGCTTTGTTTAGTACATAGAGACAGACACAGAAAGACAGCCAAAAAGGGAAGTCAAAGAAGCAGAAACCATATGACAGAACAGAACAGAGATCCAGATATAATGGAGTCAAGTAATTTATCAGATGCAGAGTTCAAAACACTGGTTATAAAGATGCTCAACAAACTTTTGGGAAGTGTAGATAAAATCAATAAAGAGATAAAAAACATAAAAATGGAAATGGAAATTAAAAAAGAGAACCAGTCTGGAATGAAGAACACATTATCTGAGATGAGAAGTATATTAAATGGAATAAACAAAGGAATAAACAAAGTGAATAAAGAAAAGGATCAAATACCTTATCTAGAGGACGGGGAAGCCAATGACACACAATCAGATGGCAAGAAATAAGATGCCGAGACTATACAAATAATTTAAGGAACATATGGAACACTATCAAGTGTCCAAATATCAGTCTGATTGGCATAACTGAAGAAAATGAAGATGTTGAACAGCTGTTTGAAGAAATAATGATGGGACAGCTGTTTGAAGAAATAATGATGGAAAACTTCCCTAACCTGGTGAAGAAAATGGACATGGAAGCTCAGAGAATTCCAAAAATCAGGGACCCAAAGAGGCCCACACCAAGACACATCATAATTTAAATGCCAAAAATTAAATACAATGAAAGAATATTAAAAGCAGCAAGAGAAAAACATAGTTACTTATAAGGGAACGCCCATAAGAATGACAGCTGATTTCTCAAAAGAAACTATGCAGGATGGAAGAAGGGCTTGGCAAAAAATGTTCAATAGGATCAAGATCCAGGATTTACAGCCAACAATAATTTATCCAGCAAAGCTATCATTTAGAGTTGAAGGACAGATAAAGAGTTTCCCAGACAAAAATAAGCTAAAGAATTTATCACCACCAAGGCAGTAAGTATTACAGGAAATATTTGAGGGATTTCCTTAAGAAAAAAAAAAAACATGGATCAAAAACAGGAATAAAGAATGCTAACAACTACATTCCTATAAATAAGTACCTTAAATGAAAAAGAATTAAGTGTTCCAACCAGCAGATAGAGTGGCTGAAAGGATAAGAAAACAAGACCCTACATTTGAAAAAGGAGATGGAAAATGATATTGCTTTGATGGAACTAGAAGGTATTTAAGTCAGATAGAGAAAGATAAACACTATATGATTTCACTTATATGCATAATCTAAGGAATAAAAAAAACTAATCAATAACAGACTCACAAATATAGTGGACAATTTGGAGATAGACAGAGGGGAGGGAGCTTGGGGGATCGGGAGAATGGGGTGAAAGGTTAAAGAAGTACAAATTAATAACTGATAGATGGTTGTGGGAATGAGGAACATGACACATTGAATGCAATTAACATTAATACGTTGGCTAGTTGGAGGGTCAGGGGAGGGAGGGAGCAATCAAAGTAATTGTTTTACGAACTATATAGATGCCTAACCAACGTACTGTATACTTGAAACTAATTAAAATAAATAAATTAAAAAAATTCCTAAGTGACAATCAGTGCTATCATTTAATTTTCCATTATATATTAATAAACATTTATCCAAAATAATTGAATATAACATGTTATAATGAAGGCTACACAGTGCCTATATTCCTTATATTGGCAGATTCATATTTTCCAATGATGGCTCTAAAAATATCTGCTATATCCTGTATGTTTCTCTAGGTCCTTGCTACTCCAAGATCAAATGATGAAGTCTGTATTCCCTCTTCTTGAATCTGGGTAGGCCTTTATGACTATCTCCATTAACAGAGTAAAACACAAATGATGCTGTATAAATTCCAATGTTAAGTTATAAAAATGCTGTCCACTTTCACCTATTTCACTCTTGGATCCTTTTTAGCTTGCCTCTGATTTCTCTGAGACTGCCATAGTGCAAGGAAGCCCAAACTACTCCACATGGAGAAGACCAAAATCTACATAAAGAGTTGCCCTACCAGTTTGCAGCTTTTTCAGCCACCTGCTGTGCCAGCTCTAGACAACTTCTGACTTCAACCACATGAAAAATACAAAACCAGAACTGCTGTGAGGTGTAAAAAAAATAATTAATGTTTGTTTAAGTCACTGAGTTTAGAAATTATTTGTTACATAGTAATAAATAATCAAAATAGTCAATCCTTTTATTTTAAGACATTGATATCTAAAATGTATAGCATGTTTTGCTATCATCAGTTATTAACACTGTGGTGTTAATTTCTCTGAGTAGCAGTTGTTTATAGAAAGAAGTAATGGGGGCAAGTTAGCTTTGATAGGGGCGTGGATCTCAGGAGAATTCTGTAGCAATGAATGAAACGAATGTAAGATGGGCAACCAGGGTACAACTTGAGGGCAGGAGCTAGATCAATGGACATTCTGGAGGCTACGATAAGCTTCGACTGGTGAATCAAGATGTTATTAAATTATAAGTCAGGGTTGTGCTGACTGTGGCATTTGTCATAGTTGTGCAGCTGCCAGGGCACAGTTACAATATGCCTTCTCTATAGCATAAGGAAGAAATTTGAAGGATATATGAAAAACTGTGATTTTTTTTTTCTTATTTAACTAAAAAAAATATTTAAAATCAATTTTGCTACTTAAATCAGAATGATGAATTTCCTAAAATTTATTTGTTAAAGTATTATTTTCCTTGATGATAGAATTATTTCATGTGGAGACTATCTTAATATAATTTTGATTGTACTCATAATTACTGCTCTTTGAAATTTGAAATTTATATAATTTTTGTGAGAAAAGCAAGAGTTGTCAGTTATTATTATTTCCTTTCTGTTTTTATTTATTTAAGATCATGGAAGGTATGGTGTGAGAAAGACTGAGAGTCATTACTTGTCAAATTCTGAGCCATACAATGTTACCAAGTTTGAGAGTGTCCAAGACCATCCCATTCCTAAAGACTTTGGTTATTCAGTTTCTATCCTTGCCTATTGGATATCCTTTCGTTTCAAAGAATTGCAGTATGTTAATAATGACACTCAAGGTGATGGTGATAAATAATATTATTATGAATTACGTTACTATGTTTTCTATATTAGAAACTTTGCTCAGCAATAAATTGCCTATAAACGTTACTCGGGGCAGTCTATCTTGTTACCTGAAGGCATTGAAAGAAAAATAGAAGAATGTCACAGAGTTATTCCAATAATTCTACAGAGTGCTGTAAAGCTCTAAAGCTATAAATGAAGGTAAATTTATCTGACCTATGAAATCAGATTGCTCATTCTATTGACACTGCAGAAAGGGATCACCAAGTTAATTTATAAATACTGTGGACACCACCAAAGCAATGTACTGCCTTCCAGCGACAGGTTATCAAGTTTGCACAGAAGACCACATGCACTGGGGTTGCCTCGCATGTGACCTGAGTGCTCTAGCCAACAGAGCAGAGCAGGCATCAGTGACTTTAGCACACCTTGTCAAAACCTTTCGATGTACTAGAAATATCATATTCTTACTTATTAAAAAAGTATATGAAGGTTATTTTTTAATGCTTCTACTTTTAATAAACCAGGATAGTCCCTCCCTATGCTAGTCCCATCTTAAACCATCAGGTTAAAGCAGAAACACACTTATTGTTGTTCTCAAAATAATTTTAATAAAGAAATACAGAATATATGAGCAAGGATTAAATTATGACCTAAAACTACTCTCTGGAATGCTGACTGAATTTTATTTTTATCATAATTAATTTTTCCTGGATTATCTGTATGTGATTATAGCTCAGAAGAAATTTAAAAAATATATATATATAATCGAATTTCTATTATTGAAATGAGGATGAATCTATATATTTGAAAGAAATGAATTTAACACTTTTAGAAGCAGAGTGGATCTGATGAGGGGGCCTTAGGGTGTGAAATCAAGTCTCCTTTTCACAGAGGCAAACATCTGTATTTCTAGGAATATATCAGTGTCTAAAAGTTGAAGAAAATGTGCTAGACTCCAAGATAAGCACAGAACATTCTCCTAGGGGCTCACCAGACCACCTGTGAATGAATGAAAGCCAGGATTCAAGAACAAATCTGGAGATTTATTGCTTCTTTATTCATCTTATGGTGTGAGTTAAACAACAAATCCTACAGTAAATGACAAAACTTATTTTTTCTAGTGCTATAACGGTTCAAACACAAGCCTATCTAAATATTATAACAGTAAGGGAAAAAATTACAACATAATAGCTATTCTGATTAGTTTTTATAGAGCATCATACTTTTAATCAAATGTATATAAGAAGCCCTTATTTCCCTTTTAAAACAGAAGCTTTAATATTTTCTGTTCACATAGCACAGTGATAGCATTAAGTAGAAAAGAGTAGGCTTTTTCCCCCTATGAAATCTTTATGAAGTATTTGTTTATTACAATGCACTTGCTTATTAATTGGTTAGTTTCTTGCTTAAGCAAGCAAATAACCTAGAAAGGATAGTGTTATTACTCAGCAACTAAATGAAGCAGCTGTAAACATATCATCAATTTCAAGTTAATAGTCTTTCCTAGTGGTTTCAATGAGAGGACAATATGAAACTGAGAGAGGAAACACAAGCTATTTGACAGATCTAAAGGACATAACACCACTAAAACAGAACTGAAACTATTGTTAAAAATAAAATAACATTAATAAGTACACTTTTCCTCATTTCAGTTTTACTATCTCTTTGATTTCAAGTTATTTTCTATACCTCTCTGACTCTTTTGTCCTTAAAATGACAGTATTCTCCTTGCAATAGATTTTACATATGTTGTTAATAGTATTGTAGTAGCAATTGGATTAGTATTGTTACCTTGGAAACAACTGTTTTAACTGATTTTCTTTGTCGGGAACTATTTTTAGGGTTACTTATTTATATAATGTGTCATATATCTTTGAACTAGGATAAGTAGAAACTTAATCTAATTAAATAAGATATAAAGACTTTATAAAGCCCTAAAACTATGCTCATCTCCATGATCAAGTCCATTATTTTATATATTTTTTGCATCATGCTTAACCCCTCTCAGCCTCAGTTTCGCCATCTGTAAAATATTGTTAAAAATAACTGTCTTCTCTGATTATTTAGAAGTAAATACTGAGTAAATGTTTATTTTCATTTTGTTGTTATTGTTGTTAGTGTTTTTCCTCACACATTTTTGATTCAGCCACCTCTCCATTTGGAGGATATTGCATTACATATAATTCTAGAAAAATTTGATAGTAAGTATCAAGGATCAAGTCAGCTATATTTAAGGTAATACTGAATATTTAGTATTCTTTATTCCTGGTAAATATGTATATTAAGTACATATGTTAAGCATGTAAGATCATATTACTATGGTATGTAAGTGACTAAATTAGCCATCAGGGGATGTCAATAGAAAGTTATACAGACATTAATTATAATTTAAATGGCTATATATCAACAAAGTATATATGTTTCTGCTACAAAATCTTAAAAAATAGAAAATATATTGTATACTTTATATAAATTAAATAAAAACTATATATGAACATAGTCAAAAACTGGAACATTAGAAAAACATGATGTTTGAATAATGAGTATAACAAAATTGTAAGTAATTTTTTTCTTTCATCCTAATATCTTCATATATCGTTATAATGAACTACATACAATGAATCAATGAGTATAAAAATGTGTAATGCCATTTACCTGCTAGTGATATGAGCAAGCTTAATGATTTATGGGTCATATATTTTCCATATGGTTAATCAGGTTAAAAACAAAAACAAAAACATTTGTGTGTGTGTGTGTGTGTGTGTGTGTAAAGAAAGAAAGAGAGAGAGAGAGAGAGAGAGAGAGAGAGAGAGAGAGAGAGAGAGAGATTAGTCTCTGTGTTAGGTCTGCCCACTTTCTCTCTATATTACCAGTTCTATAACAGGAGCAGAATACGAGGAAAGTAAATTTCAGAGGGATTCTACAGACAGGTGTAAAACTCAGACGAGCATGAACCAGAACTTTTGTCTACTATAATGATTACTCATAATATTTTATTTTTCTTACTAGCTAATATCATCAATACATGCTACATTTGTATACAGTCCATAAAGCTGAACAGTACAAAAGCAGGTCGAATGGAATGTTCCTGTGTTCTTTCAACATATATAGAACACCATATCACATAGCGTTTTTTTTTTTTAACCAACCAGAATCCATTAACTGTGGTAATGATCGTGATGGTGCATGGTACCTTTAATTATATTACTGAACATACTTGAATATAAATTAGAAATATACCATGATGCTTATTTAGCAAAATGAGAAAAAATGTGTAATATTTTAAGAAAGCACGATGAATGTTAAAATTAAATGGTAACATTTCAAAATATATTCTTTATCCACTGATACACAAATCAAAAAAGTTTTGCTCTACTAATTAGTACTATTTTTCATTTACAAATTTCAGTTTACCACTGATAATAATAGCAGCTCTCATTTATTTTTTGCTCATAATATGCCAGGCCTTGTGTTAAGCACTTACACGTAAAATCTCATTTCATTCTTTTAACAACCCTATATTAGATAGCTATAATTATCTTCATTTAATATAGAAAATAACTTAGGTACATAAATCTTAATTTTACAGTCCGTATCATTCTTAGTAAGTAAAACAGAGTCTTAAAATTCAACCCAAATTATTTAATTCTATACTTTATTCTTTGAATAATTATTTTAAATACCATGTTCAAAGCTCTCATGCATTGTTATTTGTTTATCTTAAACAAACAAAGTTTAAACTTACAATTTTGCAGGATGGTTTTAGGAATGCATGTATGACAAATGATCAACTGGTAGAAGAGTGTAGACTCACCACCCAACCTCAAGATAATCAGGAGCCCCACCTAATTTTCTATAATAATGGAAATTTTGGGTGGTTATCTAAGTTATCTAAATATCTCCACAAAAAGTTTAAATAGTAGAATCTATTGGTTTATCTTATAGCTTGGTCCATGTAGCAATGAGGTTGCATTCAAAATGTGTGCAACATTAGACTATTTTTAGAGAGAACTCACATTTTTTTAATAAAGTAGACAATACTTACTTTAGTATTTGAGAAAATGTTGTTATATAAAGATAATGATAGCTAGTTTCATTGAATAGGACTGTTCATGATGTAGTGCCTGGGGAGTCTTTAAATGACTATGGATTTCTTAGTCTTTAAGGGTGTTAACATTTCCCTAACTCCTAACCGATCAGTAAAACTTATGGGAAAATAACAACTACAGAATTATTTGTCTTCCCCTTGGATATCATTCTTTTTATTTTATTGTAGAGGAGTCCAATTTCTATTATTTTAGAGATAATGAAGAATTACTGGAATTTTAGGTAATCAGACATTAAATTAACCTATTTCTATGCCAAGGTGCTTTGAAATAACAAAGGTGCTAACCCATACCCATGAAGAGGATGTTAAACCCTAATCTTGTGCCAATGCGAAAGTAAAAAATATTCCATAAAAGAAGCAAAAAGATTTATGCAAATAAATCTCAACTATTTAACCTCATATTTCAAAAGATAAACTTGGAGTCCGACTGTACAATCACAGAGAGAAATAAATTCTGAGCAAAGCTGCTCCCTACCCACTATTCGTATTTTTGTTTTTGTATTTGCATGTGGTTTTTGATTGCTGGATTACATAGGCAAGACTTTCCTGGTTGACGACTGTCAAAAAGCATGACAAAAACAAGTTTCATTACAAAATATAGAATTCTCGGGAATGTGGCAAATTTTAAATCAAAGGACAAAAACAAATAAATTTTGAAATGTTGACAGGTAATAAACACATGAACACATTTTCAACCAGATATGTCCTAATAGAACAATTGTGTTCAGAGGAGTTTATCCATAAGAATTGTGATGCAAAATTGATTCTCCTAAATTTTTCTTTTGTTTTCCTTATTTATTATTATTTCTGCCTATGGCACCTGATCTTCCTAGGTGATCTCCCATCCAAGTACTAACCAGGCCCGACCCTGTTTATTCCAAGATCAGACATCGGGCTTGTTCAGGGTGGCATTGCCATAGGCCATGGACTATGGCTCCACTGGGGCGTGAACTCAGGATGTTCTGTGTGTAAAGCAGATGTGCTAACTGATGCAATATGGAACCTTGTCCCTAAATTTTTCTTAAGGCCAAAGAAATATAGCATTAGAAACATAATTTTACATTGTAGATGTAAGCATGAAATTGGCTAAGAAAGGTACAAAAATAAGATAACAAGAATCTTATATTTGCAGAAACTGCACTTCTGCTATTACCACTATTATCACTACTTCTATTGCCACTACTATTAATCACTAATATTTAATAAGAATTATTATGTCTTGAAGTCCTTTATGTTTATTGTTACATTTAATGTTAACAGTAACCAAAGAAGGTAGTTGGGGAAATTAAATTTTAGAGAAGATATGTAACTTGCTAGATTTCAAATAACTTGTAAATAGGGTATCCAGAATCCAAACTCAGATATTGCTAATGCTAAAAATGTGAGCTTTTATTCTATATTAACTTGCCTTTTACTCTGAAGTATTAGAAAAATAAAAAGAAAAGATCTGATAAAATTGCTTAGATTTGCTATAGATTTTAAATCTTGGTTCCAAATACTTTGTAAATATTTATTCGCTGTTTTCCCATCCAGCCAGTCATTTCAACTGAAAAATAATTGTTATTTTACAAACCACTGGAAAATATTCTCAATAGTTTTTGTCAACTTTTTGACCCTGCTTCAGATATCATGAACTGCAGAACAGCATGAGAGAGAGAGAGAGAGAGAGAGAGAGAGAGCGAGAGAGAGAGAGAGAGAGAGAGAGATTTAAAATAAAACATAAAGGAAAAACTGTGCTTTTAATGAATAGAAATGCCCATATTTGTGTATCCTAGAGTTTGAGACTCTTTAAAGAAAATGAGTAGAGTAATGAAGAAATCTGAGGCAGGAATGTGGAAACATTCTTTATAGATTAAAAGAGAATAAATAAATACTCAAAGACATATCAAACTATTTTTGTCCATTAGTATGTTTTCAAACAAATTTTCTTTCTGGTGGGGGAGGTAACAATTTGAAAACAAGTAATAACAACATATTATTGCTAATTAACATTTCTTCACTCACCTCAATCATATTTCCACTAACTCAAACATTTAAAAATTGACAGTTTTAGAGATGACTTTCATTTTTTTCCATCTTTGACTGCAACTGTTTTTGGCAGTATGTGTTTGCCTGTCTTTGAGACATGAACATTTTAATTTTATTTTTGGCACTAAAGACCTGAATTGAGTTTTTTCAATGTAGAAGGCCATAGTGAATAAGTGTCTATCAGAGACTGGTTCTTTAGCGAGTACAGAGATTAGTATTTCAAAGAACTTTCTTTGTTTAGCAGAACTAGGAGGAGAAGAATTTCTAAAATCTACCAATCTTAAATCCCTTAAAACTTGAACTACAAAGTAACTTCGCTTTTTCTAAAAATTCTTTCTGATACCAGTCTCAGAGAAGTTTTGACTCTGGTAAATTATTTGTAAAGAGACGTAAATTAAAGAAACTAAAAATATTCGGTCAAAAATAAGAACAAACAACAACATCATTGTTTTTATAATTTCATAATAGTGTCTTTAACAAGACACTAAAAATCTCTAACAACATTTAATTAAATTTCCATATTGAATGCATTATTGGGTGCATAATCACAGACAATGTATTTTTATGAAAAAGAGTTTCACATTATTTTAAGAAAAGAAAGCATTACATCATACTTTAAATTGTCTTAGATATAAAGAAGAAGCTAATTGAGAACTCCTTTTGAAAAATAAGTTTTGTCTAATTGATTAACTAATCAAATTCAGCATTTACTGTTCTATTTAGAGAGATTTCTCTGCATCTTAAGCAATTTTCTGATGTGATTATAAAAAGTAGTTTCATTCAATGTGTCAGCAGAGGTAAATGATGATATAGAATAAACATACCACTTCTTTGGTTTATATGATTATGTTCCCTTAAAATAAAATCAGAGGACACCGCTGGAAATCAATCTTTAAAGATATGACCTAGGTGCACAATGCTCAAATTATAATTATATAAACATGGTTAAAAAGTAATTTAATTATTCAAAAGTAACTAAAAAGATCATTCCTTAAAGGCCTGAGAAACCACTTCCCCAAGCTGTGTGTGTGTGTGTGTGTATGGGCGTGTGGAGAGAGAGAGAGACGACAGAGAGATTTTCTGTCTTCATCAGCTCTACCTACTCTCTACCTATATACCCACCAAATGAGCAAGTCAAGTCAAAGACATTTATTTAATGAGTATTTGGCAAATACAAAGCATTTAACTCTCTTGAAATTCTCTTGAAGAAACTTTAGCACAACTATCCATTACCCCCATCCTTCCTACTGCTCATCAATTAACTACTTAAATTAAAGGTCATTATATATTATATATCCTTATTTTTTCCCTCTACCTAATCAAATATTTCTGCTTTTACCTACCCTGGTTTCATCTCAACGATGTCACAAAGAAATATTACTCTGTTCTTCATCTCCTTCATATCTTCCCATGTGTATTAACATATAACCTCAAAGGACAATAAAACAATATTCTAGTAAATTACAGAGTAAACCTACACTGTTATACCTCTGTTATTACTTTTGCCTATAATTCTCTTCCCTCTGCTTCTCTCCCTAGAAAATGTCTAACCATTCTTCAAAATCAACTCAAATATACTTCCTTACATGATTTTCTCAGTTATTCTCACAATATTATTTGCCTAGAATTTGGTAAATTTTAATAAAATATTAACTAAATTGTTTTACAATTTATAGTTTGTCTTCATCCCATATTACTTTGTCTAAAGCAAGCACTAGGACCTGCTTGTTTGTAATCTTCAGCATCTAGCACAGTTCCACAGATGAAAGGTGCTCAGAAAATTTGATGATCAAAGCATATGAGGTTTGATACTTCTCCTGACATTAGAAGGGAGCTAATAGTTTGTTCATTTATATTCAGTTCATTCGCCAAGTCCGTCTGGTCTGAGTGTAAAAATAAAAATTAAGTGCATTCTTGTTTTGGTAGTTATACTTTCATAATTGTTTAAGTTGTTTTCTCAATTCTACTTGGTTTGGTTAAGAGGGTATAGCAACAATAAGTGAAAAAAAATGCCACTAAATGAAAAGATTTTTTTTAAAATTTTCAACATAGATGTTATGGCTCAGGGACCAATTCTGTGGAAATAAAATTATTCGGATGACTCCAGTCAATTATTAAGCAAGCAATCTAGCTGGCAAAACAACAACCCCCCAAAAAACAGCTGTTAAGAAAAGAGATATGAAATATTTAAACTGGTTCTCTGTTGGTTAAAATGTATCTGGCAGATGCCAATCTTGCACTGCAGTTCATGCTAGATAAGTCCGGCATGAGTAAATGGTACATATTAGAGAATATCTGAGTATGCATAGAGTGTATAGCTAATATCACTGTGTATCCACATGCATCTATAAAAGTTCAAAGATTTGAAAGTTGTATAGTAATTCAGCTTGTTCAGGGCTCTCTGGGAGGTGTGCATGTTGAATGCACTCTTCCTGTGGTATGCAGTTCCCAGGAGCATGGATGGAGATTCACAAAATTCATGCTGGTACTTGAAAATAAATTAAATGGAAATCCGAATCATGGCATATCATAAGGCATTAAAATTTAAACATATTGAATTCTAAACTTATAGAGGCTTTCCTGGAAATAGTAATTTACTCTAGTCCCCAAACATTACACTTTTTGTTTTCCATAAACTGATAATCGGTCTCATGCCCTATTTGTATAATTAACATTTATTGAGTATCTCAGTGTTTTAGGTATTATAAAAAAATAATCCAGTGTTCTATGTTGATGTATTTAATAAGATTATGTGAAAAACAGTATTGGACATTTATGATTCATATTGTTTAAATAAAAATTACACAATTTGACTTGTTCGAAAAATTACTTAATGAATATTCAAATGTAAGGACCATAAGAAATTAGTTCTTTCTTTTCTTTAATGTGAAGGAAGTATGTAATGATGGAAAGAGCATAGCTTTTGCCCAGGTAATGTAAGTTTGTCTTCTTCATCAGCCACTGACTAACCATGTAACACTAGCCGAGTTATTCAATCTCTGTAAGGCTCTGTTTTTTCATCTGCAAAGAGAGCTAAAAGTACCTACCTTTAGGTGAAGTATTTTGTAATGTCCCTGTCACATAATAGGTACTCAATAAATGTTAGTCACTATCTTTCTTACAAACAAAACCAAAAACAAAAGGCCTACATTCTGTGGAATTACAAACCACAGAGGTACTGTCTTTGTCCCTCCTTCATTACTGTCATTGAATTGCCCTGGTGCCCCTAAGTGAAGACTAATGAAAAACAGCTGTCACTGGGAAAACATGGGCAATGATCAGTACACAACAACTCAGCCATTAATAAAGAAACCATCATGCACAGAACAGTAGCATGAAACAAATCAAACAATCATCATTAACAGATTTAGATATTTGACTAAATTAACTCCAAGTTACCAAAAGATACTAGGGAAAACCTCCATTCCTGAATGAGTTAGGCATTTCAGGCCTTAAATGTATCGTTTAATTTTTCTCATTCAAGGATACATATAATTAAAAAAGAACTTGTGCTAGTAGAAAAAATTTCTAAACTAAGAGAGCAAGTTCAAACAGTGGTAAATAATGTTTTCCAAAGTGCAAAAAAAAATCCACTTGAATGTAAAATTTAAAATGTTAAGATAATTTGTGGCTGGTAAAAAATTTATTCAAATTTCTAACTGAGGTTTTGGTAACTGCTTGCCTTTCCTACAAACAGAAACCTATTCAAGTCAGGCACCTATTTTTTGTTTCTTCAGAGGTCTTACCTAGTAACTTCCTTGAAAATAATACAATATATATGTCAGTGATGCTATTAATTTTAGTAGTAGATTAGTCAAAACATTTTTTCTCAGGGAACATAATCTCTACCTTTAACATGTAAGTTAATATAAAAATAGAATTCAATTTTGACAACTTTAATGTAAAGGAAACTTGCTTGGGAATAAAACTTTTATTAAATAGAAAACATCTATGTTAATAAAAATTTTCCATACTATATACAAACTCTTCTTCGAACTTATCTGACAGTGATATTAGATGTTTCTCCATTTTCTCATATTGGTCTGCAAGTTCTTCAAAGGATGGAACTACATGATGCTACACATTCAACTATATCATAAAAAGAAGGCAAGTTACTATGTTTTGTGGAGGGAAAAAAAGTAGAAAAATTACTTTGTCATATAACGGTTTCATAACCACTAGCGGAAAGAGTCAATATATAGACAGGTCTGACTCTTTTATCTTGAAAAACACCAAGGCACGCTTTTGCACTATAATAATGCTATATTTGGTTATGCAAAATCATTTAAAACAAACAATTTACTTGAAAATATTTAAATAATCTAATCTACTCAATGCAGATACTTAATTCTCAAAAGATGGCGTTTTGTTGCCCTACTTTCTCAATAACAGTAACTTTCTTTTCTATGCTAGAAAAACAACCAAAACTTTCATATTCTATGAAAAAAAATTGTTACTATCATCCTGCTGCTTCCTTATCTTATATTTCAGATATCTTATGCATATGCTATATACAAGGAGGAAAAAAGACTATCCTTAATTTCCATTGTAAAAAAATAGTAGTTAAAAGACTTGAATTTTCATATTAAAATTGTAAAACAATCTTAGGGACAAAAGTATGTCATAGGCACTATAACTACTTCCTTTCTGAGGTACATAAAGCAAACACTAGCAGTGATGGGAAATAAGTCCTGTGAGCTACTGTGAAAAAAAAAATGACTTCATGGCTTTTCTAGAGAATTTACTTTCAATTGCTAAATGTGGTGACTATTTTAACTGAATAATGTCAATATTTGAGAACTAGGACTTTAGTTTATTTTCTTTCCTCTCCTATTTTAAGAACTATAGATTTAAACAATTTCCTCTGCTGATGCTATATCAAGTAACATTACAAAATAATCAGAAAAAAAACAAGAAGAAATAAATGCAAATATTAGCCACTATTTAGAACATTAACAATTAGCTGAGTTAGAAAATCTTTTTGAAGGTTGACTCTAACATGAAATGGAGTCAAAGTGAAAGGCAAAACTAACTTAAAAGCAGAAAAGATCCTACTATAATTGAATGTTTACTATGCATCCTGTAATTTCATGCATTATTTTATTTATTTTCAAAAACATTGGAAGATCGATATCATCCTCATTTTACATTCTTATTTTTCTTAAATGTTTCACATATCAAAGTTTATTTTTCACCTATTTTTTTATCTAATAGAAGTTAGGTAAACTGGAAGTCTGGTTAAGATAAAGTCACTATAGATGATATCATTTGGATTATTCAAAAAATTCAGAGCTTGGCTCATTTCCATTGATCTTAAATTATTTTTATTCATCAAACTGCTCAGATTATTTTACTTGGAGTTTCAGGTGATTCAAGACTTAACAGCTAAAATCTATAATATGCTGTATTTTACAAAACAAACAAACAAAAAACTAAATGCTAATCATTTTTCAAAAATCTGTAGTCATGTTTCATCACAAGGAAATTCATATATTCTGAAGATTATCTTTCTCCTCAGTAGTTTTTCTTTTCACTCATATAAGAAAGTGAATAGATAGAATAAAAGAAAAAAAATATTACAATTTAGAAAAAAAATGAGGTCAACACACACAAAAAATCCAAGTAGTGATATATGTTTCAGAAGGAAAAGGAGATTTTAGAATGATGTTTATGAAATTGAAAGTTTATATTTCCAAACTTAATTAC
This sequence comes from Rousettus aegyptiacus, assembly GCF_014176215.1. Lineage (NCBI taxonomy): Eukaryota > Metazoa > Chordata > Mammalia > Chiroptera > Pteropodidae > Rousettus > Rousettus aegyptiacus. The sequence continues at coordinate 51,521,058 of NW_023416312.1, read as the reverse complement.
ACATAGTTTTCTAGTCCAATTTCTTTATTGCTATGTATTTCAACCTGAACAGAAGAGCAAAACATGAGAGAATAGTGAAAATGGTCAAGAAAGGTATGCAGAGTCAGATCATAAGGGGAAGTTGAATCTCGTAGTTTATAAGAAGCAAAAGCCACACAGCACCGTTGTGACCGGCTGGAAAAAAAAAAAACATAGCATGGAATCCATATAAGAAAATAGGAATAATGGCTAGAAGCTGGAGTATCTGGAGATGGAACCAAATGTTTCTGTTTCTTAACATTTTGTTTTTAATAATACAATTTTAAAAAATGTTAACCTTCATGATTGAGTAACAGATATTTGGAAAGCAATAAAAAGAAAATCTAGGTCAGTATTAAATAAAAAATTGCTGCTGTATGTGTAGCTACATTTTGTGTCAACTGTCACTAGCTTGGGGAAATTTCCCTGCCAGTGAAGTGTGCACTGTTAACGAGTGCTTTCTTTGTTTTCTTAGTGGAGAGAAAGTCCCATTCTATTTAAGATATATGGTAGGAGCTATAGATTTGCATTTTGTTTTGTTTTGTTTTGAATTTGTTTTTTTTTTACTGTGGTAAAATATACACAACAAAATTTATCATTCTAACAATTTTAATTGTACAATACAGTGGAATTAAATACATTTACATTGTTGTGCAACTGTCACCACTATCCATATCCAGAACATTTTCATCTACTTAAACAAAAATCCTGCACCAATTAAACATTAATTCCTTATTCCTCTTTTCCCCCAACTCCCATCAACCACAATTCTCCTTTCTATGTCTATGATTTTAACTACTCTAAGTAACTCATACAAGTGGAGTCATGCAATTTGTTCTTTCGTGACTAGCTTAGTTTGCTTATCACAACGTCTGTGAAGTTCATCCCTGTTGTATCATGTCTCAGAATGTCCTTCCATTTTAAGGATGAATAAAATTGCATTGTACATGTATTCCACATTTTTCCCAGTTCGATTTCTTCCACCTTTTGGCTACTGTAAAAATACTGCTATGACTGTGGATGTACAAATATCTGTTCTAGTATTTGCTTTAAATTATTTTGAATATATACCCAGAAGTTGAATTGCCAAATCATATTGCAATTCTGTTTTTAATTTATTGAGCAACCAGCATGCTTTTTGCCACAGTGTAGCAGAATTTTACATTCTCACCAGCAATGAACAAGGGTTTCAATTGTTCCCTATCCTCACTGACACTTTTTTGTTTGTTTGTTTGTTTGTTTGTTTGTTTTTCACAACAGCAATCCCAATGGATAAGAAGTAGTATCTCATTATGGTTTTGATTTACGTTTCTCTAAGAGTAATGTTGAGCATGTTTTCATGTACTTAGTGATCATTTCTATATCATCCTTGGAGAAATGCCCATTTGAGACTTCTGCTTATTTTTTAATCAGGTTGTTTAGGGTAATTTGTTGTTGTTGAGTTGTAGTTCTTTATGTATTCTAAACATTAACCCCTTATCAGATATGTGTTGGTAATGTATGTTGATGCAAAAAAGTTTTACATTTTAATGTAGTCCAATTTATTCTGTTTTTGTTATTCTTTTATTGTGCTTTTGGTGTCATATTTAAGAAACCATTGCCAAATTGAAAGTCATGAAGAATTTCCTCTACGCTTTCTTCTAAGAGTTAAATGCATTATTTCTTATGTTTAATTCTTTAATTCATTTTGAGTCAATTTTGTGTATGGCGTAAGATGAAAAATGAAGTTCATTCTTTTGCATGTGGATATCTATTTTTCCCAACATGATTGTTTAAGACTGTCAAGTCCTCCATTGAATGGTCTTGGCATCCCTGTCAAAAGTAATTTGACCATATATATGAGGGCTTGTTACTGGACTCTATTCCAGTCCACTATCTTATATGTCAATATCAACAATAAACTGTTTTGATTACTGTAGCTTTTGAAATCGGAAAGTGTGAGCCCTCTAATTATGTTCTTTTTTTTCAAGATTGTTTTATCTATTTGAGACCCTTCAAAACTCCATGTGAATTTTAGGATGGATTTCTCTATTTATGCCAAAAAATGTTGAGATTTTAATAGAGATTGCATTAAATTTGTACATCATTTTACATAGTATTGATATTTTCACAATATTAAATCTCTCAATCCATGAACATAGGATGCCTTTTTGTTTATGTATGTCTTTAATTTCTTTTGGCTGTATTTTGTAGTTTTCAGTCTATAAGTCTTTCACCTCCTTGGTTAAGTTTATTCCTAAGTATTTTGTTCTTTTGATTTTGTAAAAGAAATTATTTTCTTAAATTGTAAATAAAATTATTTTCTTAATTTTCTTTTCAGATTGTTCATTGTAGGTATATAGAAACTGGTTTTTGCATATTGATATTGTATCTTGCAAATTTGCTGAATTTGTTTATAATTTCTAACACTTTTTTAAATGAAAACCTTAGAGTTCCGTACATATAAAATCATGTCATCTGAGAATAGAGATAATTTTATTCCCTTTCCAATTTGGATGCTTTTTTTTTCCTTTTCCTTGCTTAATTGCTCTGGCTAGCATATTTAGTACTTGGTTGAACTGAAGTGGCAAAAGCAGGCATCCTTTGTCTTATTCTTGATCTTAGAGAAGTTTATAGACTTTCACCACAGTGTATGGTGTATGATTTTAGCTATTAGTCTTTCATATACAGTCTTTATTATGTTGAGATACTTTTTTTTTATCTCAAGTTTGTTGATTGTTTTTTATCATGCAAGGATGTTGAATTTTTTCATGTTTTTCTACATCAGTTGAGATGATGATGTACTATTTCCCCCTTTCTTAATGTGGTGTATAATGTTGATTGATTTTTGTATGTTGAACCATTCTAGCATTCCAGGAATAAATCTCACTTTGTCATGTTGTATAATTCTTTCACTATGCTGCTGAAGTTGTTTGTTAGTATTTGTTGAGAATTTTTCATTAATATTCATCAAGAATTCCGGTCTGTAGTTTTCTTTGCTGGTTGTGTCTTTGTCTTGCTTTGATATCTGAGTAATGCTTTCCTCCTAGAATGAGTTGGAAAGTGTTCCATTCTTTTTTCTTTTTTCTTGGAAAAAATTAAGAAGGATTGAATTAATTTTTTAAACTTTTGGTAAGTTATCAGTGAAGGATTCTTGTCCTGGGCTTTTCTTTGTAAGGACGTTTTTCGTTTGCTTGTTTGTTTTTCTTTATTTTTCTTTTATTATTTTTTTAAAATTTTTAATTAAGTTTATTGAGGTAACATTGGTTAATACAGTTATATAATTTTAAGGTGTACATTATCATTTGACATCTGTGTATTCTATTGTGTGTCTACCACCCAAAATACAGGTTCCTTCAGCTACAATATATTTGATCCCTTTTACCCACTTCACCCTCCCCCTAAACTTTATATTTGTCCCCCTTTACCCAGTCTACCTCCCCCCTTCTCCCCCACCCTACTAGTAACCACTAGTCTATAATCCTCTGGTAACAACTAGCTTATAGTCCATGTCCCTGAGTCTCTGTTTATTTCTCCTGTTCCTTTCTTGCTTTTAGGTTTATACACCACACATAAGTGATATCATGTGATTTCCAACTTTTTCAGTCTGGCTTATTTTGCTTAGCATGATTACCTCAAGGTTCATCCATGTTGTCACAAATGGCAGTATTTCATCTTTTCTTAAGACTGAGTAATATTCCATTCTATATATGTACCACAGCTTCTTTATCCAATCATCTATCGTAGGACACTTCAGTTGCTTCCATGTCCTGGCCAGTGTGAATAATGCTGCTATGAACATTACTGTGCAAATATCTTTTTGGATATGAGTTTTCAAGTCTTTAGGGTAAATACCCAGTAGAGGGATTGCTAGATCATATGGTAGATGAAGTCTTAGTTTTTTGAGGAACCTCCACACTGTTTTCCATAGTGGCTGTACCAATTTGCAGTCCCACCAGCAGTGTATGAGGGTTCCTTTTTCTCCACTTCCTCACCAACATTTTTTATTACTTGTCCTGTTGATTATAGCTATTCCAACAGGTGTGAATTGGTAGCTCATTGTGATTTTGATTTGCATTTCCCTAATAGGTAGCAATGTTGAGCATCTTTTCATTTATCGTTGGCCATTTGTATGTCCTCTAGGGAGATGTATTTGTTCAGGTTCTCTGCCAATTTTTTGATTGGATTATTTGTTTTGCTGTTGTTGTTGTTGTTGTTGTTGTTGTTGTTATTGAGTTGTATGGGTTCTTTGTATATTTTGGATATTAGGCCCTTATTGGAAGTGTTGCTTGCAAATATATTTTCTCATTCAAATGGTTCTCTCTTTACCTTGTTGATGATTTCTTTGGCTGAGCAGAAGCTTTTTAGTTTGATGTAGTCCCATTCATTTATTTTAGCTTTTACAATCCTTGCTTTTGAGGTCAAATTCATAAAATCCTCTTTAAGTCCAAGGTTGTTTGTTTGTTTTTCAATTGTGACATAGCTCTTTATTCCAGCAAAGGAACAGCTCCTCCTCACAGAGCAGCAGTTATTCATCAAGGGCACAGTCCACCTCACAAATGACAGTGTTATCTAGCAAGTGCATGGCACCCCCACCCCCACCCTTACCACCACCATGAGGATGTTTTGATTACTCATTTAATTTCTGGAGTCTATTAAGATTTTCTGTTTCCTCATGATTAAGTTTGAGAAGCTATGTGTTTCTAGAAATTTGTTCATTTTTTCTAGGTTATCCAATATGTTGGTATATAATTATTCATGATATTCTTTTTGTTTCTTTAAAATCAATAGTAATGTTTCTTCTTTCATTTCTGATTTTAGTTATTAAAGTTTTTCTTTTTCTCTTTGTTAATTTTGCCAAAGGCTTATCGATTTCGTTGAAGTTTTTTCTGTGTTTTTTTTAATGCCTACAGCACCTGGTATTCCTAGGTAGTCTCTCATCCAAGTACTAACCAGGCCCAGCCTTGCTTAGCTTTCAAAATCAGACAAGATAGGGCTTGTTCAGGGTGGCATGGCCGTAGACTGTTGAAGCCTTTGAAGAACCAATTCTTGGTATCACAGACATTCTCTATTGTTTTTCTATTCTCTAATTTATTTATCTCTGTTGTAATATTATTATTACTTTCCTGCGTGTTTAATTATTATTCTTTTTCCACTTCCTGAATGTGTAAAGATAGGTTATCAAATTGAGATTCTTTTATTTTTTTAATGTAAGCATTTACAGGTATAAATATAACTTTTAGACTGCTTTACTATATCCCATAAATTTTAGTACATTGTGTTTTAATTTTCACTTATTTCCTCCCTGTGACCCAATAGTTATTTTTTTAAAAGTGTCTATATATTGTGGAATTTCCTTTTGCTGTTGATTCTAGTTTTATTCCATTGTGATTAGAAAAGATACTTTGTAAAATTTCAATCTTTTAAAATTTATTAGTATTTGTTTTGTGGCCTAACATTTCACTTTATCTGGAGAGTATTCCATGTGTTCTTGAGAAAAACATATTTTGCCATTGTTGAGCGAAGTGTTCTAAACAGGTCTGTTGGGTCTAATTTTTTTATACTGTTGTTCAAATTCTCTACTTCCCTATTGATCTTCTGGTCATACTGGGTTTGAGTTTTTAAATCTTTTGGTCTTACTGGCTATTTAGGCAAGGTCTATTGTGTATATCTTAACTCAGGAATACAAAGTTTTACTAACAAGTGCATTCACATATTAAAAATAATTAATTTCTCATTCTTACTTATGCATATTTGAATTATCAACTGTTTGCTTGCTACATTTATTTATACAGAGTTTTCTCTTTATTAACACTGAAATGCCTAACCAGTACTACTATACGCTAAAATAATGCCACTCTTGGTTTTTATATTTTTATATTCTCTTCTCTCTCTCTCTCTCTCTCTCTCTGTCACTCCCCCTTCCAAAAACGTTTCCTTCCAAATGGCCTTAAAAGTCAGATTAGCAATATCATTTTATTGCATTTTGATCAATGATTATTATTTTTTTTAACATAAGTAGTAGTCTGGTAAGGTAGAAGAAGATAAAGCAGAAAGAGGTCACGACATAAGTATAGTCGTCTTGTTCTTGACATTAGGACCTTTGATGAACCAGGGAATATCATGTAATGTTCCTGAACCTTATTTTCATCATCTGAAAAATGGAGTTTGGTGAGAAACTAGATAACTTCTAAGAATTTCCCTAGCTTGGATAATATATTATCCTAAGATTAACATTCTTCTTATATAATGTATTCTCTTTATTTTGCTTGAAATGAATTATACCTGTCACATATTTAACATGTGTATTTGGACATCAAAAGTAACATATTTCTACCATTAGCTGTTTTTTTCAATATCATAAATACATATTAACTAAAAATAAAACTAATATCTATTCAGCATTTTGTCAACTTAATTCTGGTGCATTTGAGCCAGTGTCTGTTTCTGCTTAATATCAAGATTTAAAGACATTCTATGATAGAGGAGAGATCACCACATTTATATGTCATTTTAAAGGTATATATTCGTATTCTCTAAATAAATACAGTAAAAGCCTTCAGTAAAAACAAATTTTACTCAATTATTTTAGTCAACATTAAGTGTAAAGCTAAATCATGAAATATAGGAAAAATTTTGCAGGTATCCAATTAATATCAATTTAATTAATCAAACAGGATGACCCTGGGTAGATAGATATAACCTAAGTATAACTCAGGAATAAAACAGTGCTTTTTATGATATACCTTATATACTCTACCTGTTTTTTCCCCTCTAAACATCATTGTTGACAGAATTTTTCATTCTACACAAAATATCTCATTCATTACATAAAATATCTCATTTTCATCATTTAAAACTCATGCTATATTGTAATAAATATCTGGACTCATTTAAGCACTGTTTACCTTGTAAAGCATGATTCTAAAATACTAATATAAATGGCATGATTCTAAAATACTAATATCAATGGCATTCTCAGTATGGAAATTATCATATAAAACTTATCTTTAAAAATGAGAATGGAATTGTACTCTTTCAAAGATTTGACAGATAATACTTTTTAAAAATCTAGGAGCCTGAGAAACGTTTAAACACATGTTTACAGGTGCTAAATAAATGCAAGTATATTTGTTGTTTGAGACATAAAGTGGTGGACTTATACACAAGACATACAATCGCTAACCACAGCCTTTATAAGGTAGTGTTTCTTTAAATGAAATAAACATAAATACTATAAAAATTGTTCCTTCTGTTTTGATTTACCTCACTTGGGGGTCCTAGAGAACGCTACATAAATGATCATTTTAGAAGAGGAAATATAAAAATCCAATGAATTTTAGAAGTCTATATAGATATGCTGACCACATTTCCCTTCATGAAACTCTTAATCATTTGCTTTGCAACACTATTATCTTTCTCTGTTCTATCATATTACCTTCCTCTCTAAGAGGGGAATTTTTTGGTTCCTCTTTTTCCAAACATGTCATTAAAAGTGTACTGTGCTAGAGTTTCACCTTCATAACTGTTATCTTCTTCTTCTTCTATATGTTCTTCTTGGGCAATGCCATCTGTTCTAATAAATTCAAATACTGTATATCCTGTCAGGACTCCCACATTTCTATCTCCAAGTTAAAATTCTTTCAGAACTCAAGACTAATATTTCTAGCTGCATCCTGAACATCTTCATCACGATGTCCCACAGTTATATTGAAACAATGTCTCCAAAACCATACCCAATATCTTCCACTTCAAGCTTGTTATTCTATCTTACTTGTGTTGAAATCAGAATTTAGCTAGAAATTATTGTTCCATTATCAACATTTTACTTGTCTCATATTCAATCTCCATATTCAATCAATAATTTCCTCAACTTTCTGTATCATATTTTTCTTGAATATATTATCTATCTGTTACTCTTGGAGTCATGGTCTAGGCTCTTAAACATGTTAATATATAAATCTGTTCTTAGCGTGTTCCAAAACTTGTTCCTTACAACTGCTAGAATTATTTTTAAACTCAAATCTGGTCACATCACTTAGGATCTTAGAAGGCACAGGGTCCAACCTTGACTGAAGAATAATTTTTAGTTTTCTTAGTATGACAACTAAGCCCTTCAGAATTTATAGTAACCTCATGCTTTAAGCTCTAACCTATTTAAAACAAACAAACAAAAACTGCTCTATCTAATAAACTCTAGTTTTATATTTCTTTATCTGAGAGTCATGGGGTAAAAATTGACTTCCAACATGACACTGAAGGAGCATAATACCACAGATTCACTCCCAAGCAAAACTGATAAAAATGATAAAGAACAGCATTTAAAGTCTCTGGAAAAGGTTTTAGGGCATCCAACAGATGGAGAAATATGTATTCAAGAAAATCTAAAATTCAATACAAATAACAAGAGTCTGCCGTATTTGAATAAAGATGCTTGTCTTTCTTTCCCTTCCCATATCAGCAAAACTACAATTTCATTGCATACTGGAGCAGCCAAGATCGCAGGGCTCCCTTTTTCCCAGCTTCCAATTGTAGCACTCCTTCTATGAGAGTTAAAAGGTCAGCATTTCAATCCAGCCCTTAGGTACCTGCCTGTTGCTGAGGCTAAGCTCCAGATGAATGCAGCTGAGAGGCAGGGCCTTCCTTCTTCCACCCAGCACTCATTCATGTGATGGAGGTTCTATGTGGGATTGGACACCTCCTAGAGTATTAGGGCACCAAATGACTCTGCCCTAGTTTATAAAACAGTGGTTCCATGTCCAGAAAGGAAGGCTGAGATTTGAAGCTACTGTGACTGCCTACCTTCTTCTTTACCAAGACTTCAGCTCCTAAGCAAGAGTATCACTCAGAGAGGACTGCACCAATCCAGGGCCAGATGGCTTCACTGTTGAATTCTACCAAACATTTAAAGGAGAATTAACACTAATTCTTCATAAACACTTCCAAAAAAGTAGAAGAGCCAGAAAATACTTCCTAACTCATTGTATAAGGACATCATTAACCTGATACCAAAACAAGACAAAAAATATCTCACACACACACACACACACACACACACACACACACACACACACAAACTACACAGCCAATATCTCTTATATTATGGGCACAAAAATTCTGGAAAAAAATTAGCAGACCAATACAGCAACATATCAAAATAATTATAGACCATGACCAAGTGGTATTCATCCCAGAAATGCAAGAGTAGTCTAACATGTAAAAATCAATCATGCAACACATCAAAAAAAGATAAAAATTCACATTATCATTAATAGATGTAGAAAAGTTTTCTTAACAAAATCTAGCACCCTTTCATGGCAAAAATACTCAACAACCTAATAAAGGGCATCTATGAAAAACTCACAGCTAACTTCGTAATTGATGGTGAAAGATTGGATGCATTATCACTAAAGCCAGGAACATTACAATGATGCCCATTCTTGCCATTTCTAGTCAACATTTTATTAGAAATTCTTGCTAGGACAATTATGCAAAAAAGAAAAAAACTAAATTAAATTAAATTAATAAAATACATCCCAATTGGAAAGAAAGAAGTAAAACCGTCTCTATTTGCAGATGACATGATCTTGTATACAGAAACTCTAAGTAATGCACTAAAAATAATTAGAACTGATAAAAAAGCTTAGCAAGGCTGCAGAATACAAGATCAATAAATAAAAATCAGTTGTATTGATCAATTTATTTATTTTGTTTGCTTTAGATATAACACATATAAATAACATCACATTTAACATTTGGACTGATTATAATTTGTTAATGCTCTCCAAAGTCTATGAATGCTTGCAGTTCAGTGTTTAATTTACCATTTTATTCACGAATTATTTATTTTGGCATTTATCCTTTGCAAAATTTAAGTTACTATTCATGTTTATTTTCTTTATATTCTTGGTTTAAGTAAAATTTTTTCTAAATCATCCATGAAACTGCATTCATCTACTTATTCCAATTAATTAACAAACACAATAGCTGACTTCCTTCCAGGTAGTTACCATTTTGACTTCCAAAGAATAGTTTAAAATAGCTGAATGAGAAATAGAAACTTCAAAATTTCTGTGGTTCTTTTGGCTTTTACAATATGATATGTTTCATTGTGCAAAACTCAAGATAATAATAGCATCGTGCTCGCTGAAGATGGCAGACATATGTTTCTCTAGGGCCTTGAATCTAATAATTACTGTCTATTTTTATGTATCTCCAAACAGTAGTTTTCTGAGAGGATGCCCTTGTTTTACAAAAGAAAAAACTAAGGCATTCTTGATAAGAACTAGCATATAGTAATTGCAAAATAAAAATTTCTCTTTGCAGTCACTGTAGGTCCACTTGTTTTTGCCCAAGATCATAGCTCTTAGAATGTGTGAAAATTGGAACATCTAGTACTGTAGAATGTTAGAATGTATGGGGTAGCCGCGTCCTTAAGTAACGGGCATATTCCCTAAAAAGGGTAGGGGTTGTTAAGGCAGACTAGAGTAAAAGCTAGCCATACTTATATAATTACTACCAGGTCAAAACTCTAATATTTTTTAAATAAACTTTTACTTTAGAATTGTTTTAGGTTTCCAGAGAAGTTGCAAAGCTAGTACAGATAGGTCCCCTATACTCCAGTCACATTTTTCCTCTTACATGAGTATGATACAATTTGCCACAACTAATAAACCAATATATTTTACACTATTATAAACTAACTTATGCTTTATTGGAATTTTCCTAGTTTTTACCTAATAATGCCTTTTTCTGTCCCAGGATCTTACCTCGGGTTCTACGTTACAGTTAGTAATTGTATAGCATTTAGGCTCTTCTTGGCTGTAACAATTTGTCAGACTTTCCTTGTTTGTGATAATTTTGAGAATTACTGGTCAAGCAGGTAGAATGTCCTTCTACTTGGGGAAAGCATAACATTTTTTAATTCAGATTTTATAGCGGAAGACACAAAGATGTGTTTCTACGTGCCAACATAGCCTTTGAAAATGTATTTACTACTTTAGTTCTAAGCTCAAAAGAGACCAAATAATGACATAAATTTTGAACTTTCAATTCTAGGCCTAGATATGTCAACATTAACTGATAAGACATTTCTAATCAGTTACATTTCTAAAGCAGATAAAAACCTGGGCCTTTTTATGCTTTGTGTTTGATTTTTTATTAGACTACCATACTAAGTGTTTTTTTTTTCATTAGAAGGTTGCATTTGTTTTCTCTTTATCTGCTTTTCATTTGTCCTTTTTACAACATGATTGAAAATTTGTTATCTTGGCACAACAATATTTTATGGCTAGAAATATAATCAGAACTATATAAGAAAATGCAAAATGCTGACCAAAACTCCCAACTTCTCAGAATTTGTTTTTATATATTTTAAGAGAAATACATAAATCACAATAAAAATAAACTTAAAGCAGAAATTTATTCCTCAAATAACTTTCAAGTTATGTTTTTAATCATAGGGGATTCATTTCATTATCCTATACTTTGTACACCTAATTTACCACAATGTACCCTGTTTGGTTTGGCCATATTAAATCTGATATTAATACCGTTTTAATATATTTATAGTTAAAATGATATTTTTGTTAATGTGTAAATGACTATCCTAATGCAACAAATGTAGTATGTGGTTCATATTTATTTTATGCAAAATTTTTGTCACTAAATTTAATGCTTTCAGTGTTACAAAGTGTTATCTTCAATAAAGTGTGGTAGCAATGATATCAGGGTAAAAAAAAATATATTAAAGGTTCAAAGGTACCTGCCTGACTGACTACCTTTCACTCAATAATTAATTTACAAGATACATATTTTAGGGCAAGTGTAACCAGGTAATTTATCAACTAATTGATGAGATGGAATTAGAAAGATCAAGGAAAATGAGTTAACCACTGTATCTCGATTTCCTTATTTTCAAAACAAGACTCAAGTTTTTGCTTGTACATCTAGTGAGGAGAGCAGGGACAGGCCAATTAGAGGGCTTTGAACTCATTAGAACAAAATACATATATAAACACATAAAATAAAACAAAATATTTAAGTTTTTATTACCACTAGACTTGGAATGGAATCTCAAGTTTAGAAAGGTGATTGTATTAATTCTAATTTCAACATGACTCATTAAATTTTATTCAAGGTTGCATTCAGTTTTATTTTTAGTCACTTTGGAATATTTTACTTAAATGAAAAACTGTTGCATGCCATTCACCACACACATTTTTTTTTAAACTTGGCATCAAAAATGACATTTTGGTGTCACTGAGAGTTGCCTGGCACTTCACTTTTCTCTGCACTTTATTTTCTAAAGAATCTTTCATGCAATGAAATATGAGCTGATGCAAGCTCATAGTAAATTCAGCTTTGGTTATTGTTAGCCCACTTAAGAACATTGAGAAATCTAATAGTAAATGTTTTCAGAAATTCATAGAATGTAACATATTTTATATATATATATATATATATATATATAATTTTTTTTCACTGTCAGCTGAACCTCTCCTGGGCAAGTGGATATATAATGTTTTTCCTTCTTGAGAATATTTAGCCATGAAATATGATAACCATGACATAAGTAAACATACAGTTCACAAATCCTTAAAGAAAAAGAACATTTGAATTTGATTAGCTCTCTAAAATTGTTTGGTAGTGACTATTGAGGATACAGCAGAGAAATGCACTGGCTGTAATCAGTATTGGACAGTTTAACAAATAATGTATTACATTCCTCAACATTTACCAAGCTTTTTCTGTTTCCTTTCTTTCAAAGGACAAATTTAAAAATCTCCGCACAGCTGTGTACATGTACAGCATAACAACTGCCATAGCAAAGGCTTTCTGTTTTCCTGAATGGTTCCATTATGATCTTCAGTCACTAGCTGTTATTGATTCCTGAAACAAATATGATTCTTGGTTTTATTAGTCAGGCTCTCTTTTGTTAATTACTCTTAGTTCAAATCACTTTGTATCTCATGAAGTTCAACAAATTGAAGGAATTAAATAATTCATGTTGTACTCTCCCTGCAGTTATCTTTCCTCTGCTTTTTAGTTCTTTGAATACTAATAAATAATAAAGTGATTGTTTTCTTTGCATATTGTTCTCAATAATGACTGTATATGTTTACTTGTGTGTTAAGGGAGGTGGGTCAGTGGTGCAGTGCACCAACAGCAAAGATTTCATTGCAAAAGGTAGAAAGACACTTTCTTCCTTGAACATTTTCTTTTTGACTTTTCTGGTTTTCCTTTTCAGGAAGTTGTTGTTCTAGTAAATTACAGTTTCTTTTGATTATCTAGAGATGTATATATTTTTTATCAACCTCTATCTGCCAAACTCTAAGAGGTCTCCTAGAGAACAAGAGGTAATCTGACCTAGCAGGTAGTACTAGAAATGACTTTCAAAAAAAGATTGCAAAAGTAGAAATAAAAGGAGAATGAGAGCATTTAAAGGACAGTGAGCAGGTAAAATGCTCTAGCAACATGCAAATCTATTGAGGATATTTTCAATTTGTAAATTTTCCATCATTCCTGTTTGCTATTATAGAACTTAAAATAATGTTTCTAAAGTGAAAGGTTTTTTTTTTCCTACAGCAGAGTCCAAATCTTCATGCATTGATCAAGCAAAATCAGCCAGTTTACTGGTTCTAAAATGCAAATGACTTTTTACATCTGTAATCCATATAGATTAATATATTTTATATATCTAATATATATATATCATATATATTATAATCTATATTTTTTATATCTAATATAACTATTATATGTAAAACACGACATTATATGTAATAGCTCATCTTTTCTTGGACTGCATATGGTCATCTACTAATACTTAACCAAAAAAAATATACTTGACTCTACATTCTTTCTATTCAGAGCTGATTTTCCAAATAGTCTCCAGGGTTGAGAGTTTAAAAAACATATTCTTGCTTCTATTGGTATCTATGCTTTCTAGAATAATGAAAAATACAAAGCCTGCATCATTTTATTTGTTTGTCAAAAGAGAGGAAATGCCCTTGCCCCCTCAGTACTTTCTCTTGAATTGTGGGTCAAAAAACTTAATTACATGAATATTTGGTTAAAATAAACTTGATTGGCAGTTCTAAAACAAATTAGCTTGGAGAGCTTTTGAAACCTTGCTCCCTGGCATATGTTGTCAGTTTGGCTAAAATAAACTATTAAAATTCTCTACAGATTTGGGGGTTTCTTACATTGACATTTACTTGGCATAATATAGCAGAATTCTGAAGAAGCCCACCCAGGACCACTCTGCAGACCCATACTCAGTGGTAGGTACAAGCAAGAATTCATCACGCCCACTGGCTTCCTGTTTCACATCAGGTGAACTTAGATGAGTCTTCTCTGAGAATCCTGAGCCTCCTTTCTTTAACTAACCAGTCATGACTTTATCTGAGCAGTTCTTAGAAAATCCTTGAGGTGGATAAGAGTTGAGATAATCCAGAAAAAAATGGGCTGCTGATTTTAATTTTGGCTTTTCAATTGGATCGCTTACCGAGTCTGAACAAAATCTATGCTGATTAATTGAGAGTTTAAACTGTCTTTAGCTTGGTAAGAAAAAGAACACTAGCTTCCCCAATCCGAATAGCCAATGGGGTGACAATAGAGTGGTGGAGATGGGCGCTGGGAGTCATTTGGTGTGGTAGTGCAGTCGATCCCTGAAAAGCCGGCGAGAGCCTGGGGGAGAAGGGCAGTGTGCTCTGGAATGGGTTCACCCTGAGAGAGAAGCCCGTGTCTTAAAAGTGTTGAGACTCCAGGAGCATTGGGTAAGTTCTCCCTGGCCCTTGCTCAGTTCTTTTTACCTGACCAAGAATCTTGGTAAAGTTGTCTAAGGAAAATTTTCCTCTAGGGCATAAAGCGGTCCTATAGAGATATCCATGTCATTTGTCTCATCTGGAGATGAGCATGTAAAGACGAGTTTTTCCTAGAAGATTGTTCAGACTCTACAGATCTCAAAATTAACATGAAAAATTATACTTCTTAGGTTAAAATGACTCACTGTAATCTGCCACCCATTTATAAGATGGCTGAGATAATTCTAAATTAATGTTTTACATGCACTATTAGAAAAGGCCGGCTATAAAATTAGGTGGAATGAATAGAAAGAAAATATTGGAAACTGTCTCCTCGGAACTTAAAAAAGACCTTTTTCCCTAAACTAAAATTAAACTAAGTAAAATGATTGAAGAGAGAGAGAGAGAGAGAGAGAGAGAGAGAGAGAGAGAGAGAGAGAGAGAGAGAGAGAAAGGAGAGAGAGAAAGTATTTAAATACATGGATCAACCTATAGTATTGCTTACTTTTCAACCCAATTCTTTGAGATATTAAAAATGGTTGTTCTTATTTT
This sequence comes from Rousettus aegyptiacus, assembly GCF_014176215.1. Classification (NCBI taxonomy): domain Eukaryota; kingdom Metazoa; phylum Chordata; class Mammalia; order Chiroptera; family Pteropodidae; genus Rousettus; species Rousettus aegyptiacus. Next base: position 51,505,702 of record NW_023416312.1, on the reverse strand, counting down.
AAAAAATGATAAGGTCATTTAGAACTTGATTTGTCAAGTACAGATATAAATTATATGTGCCTTCAGGACAAAACCAAGATCCAATTTTCTTTTATAAACTAGTGAGTTTTCTCATGGATAAAATGCCTCTCTTTATGTCTGTCTGTATGTGTGTCTACCTATATGTATGCTGTAAATGTGAGATCATTTTCTACCTCTGGATGGTATTGTGAAAATTAATTTAAAGGCAAGGGTTTGTGAGAATTGAGTATGTTTAAATTGTCAGAAATATAGGAACTAACTCAAATGCTTGTCAAGTTCATGTGATCTAAGATTAATACTTAGTAAATAAAAACTAACAAGCTAGTTTAAGTAAAAGGGACATGTCTTTATTTTGCATGGGTTTTATAAAAATAAGTCCATGTTAATAGTTGACTTGTTTATTTAAGAAAAATGTATATAGAGGTTATAAAATGTCCTAGAATGCTGTTGATTACTTCTTAGTTTTCATTAGACATTGATGTTTTAATGGTTAAAATCTCTATATGTAGGAGTAACTTTGGAGTGTTTCAGAAGGGTCCCTGATATAAAATTGCATGGAAAGCAATTTAAAATAAGGAGGCAAAAATGTAGAATGTAGTAAAGACAGTCTCTTCAATAAATGGTGTTAGGAAAACTGCACAGATAAATCTATAAATAAATAAATAAATAAACAAACAAACAAACAAACAAACAAAGCTGGACCACCTTACACCATATATAAGAATAAACTCAAAATGAATTAAAGACTTAAATGTAAGACCTGAAACCATAAAACTCCTTGAAGAAAATATAAGCGATAAACTCTCTGACATTGCTCTTAGCAATATTTTTTCTGATATACCTCCTTAGGCAAGGGAAACAAATAAAAAAATAAATGAGACTATGCCAAACTAAAAAGTTTTTGCACAATAAAGGAACAATAAAACAAAAGGACAATCTACTGAATGAGAGAAGATATACGACAATGACATATCCCATAAGGGGTTGATATCCAAAATTTATAAAGAACTCAAACATCTCAACACTTAAAAAATCGACAGAAAATAGGAATATGTATTTCTCTAAAGAGAATATACAGATGGCCAATAGACATATGAAAAGGCGTTCAGCATCACGAATCATCAGAGAAATGAAAATTAAAAGAACAATGAGATATCATCTGACACCTGTCAGAATGGCTAGCGTCAATAGGTCAAGAAACAACACATGTTGGTGAGAATGAGGAGAAAAGAAACCTTGGTGCACTATTGGTGAGATTGCAAATTGGTACAACCACTATGGAAAACAGTTTGGAGTTTCCTCAAAAAAATAAAAAAGGAACTTCCTATGACCCAATAATTGCGCTTCTGGTTATTTATCTAAAGAAAACCAAAACACTAATTTGAAAAGACATATGAACCTCTACATTCACTGTAGTATTATTTATAATAGCCAAGATATGGAAGCAACCTATATGCCCATCAATAGACAATTGGATAAAGAAGTGGTGGAATATTACTCGGCCATTAAAAAAATAAAATCTTACCATTTGTAATGACATGGATGGACTGAGAGGATATTATGCTGAGTGAAATAAGTCAGATGAATACCATATGATTTCACTTATATGTGGACTCTGAAGAACAAAATAAATAAATAAACAAAACAAAACTTATAGATGCAGAGGAAAAACTGGTGATTGTCCGACGGAAAGGGATATGGGGGTTGGGTGAAAAAGGTGAAGGGATTAAGAAGTATAAATTGGTAGTTACAAAATAGTCATGGGGATATGTAGTATAGTATAGGGAATTATAGTCAATAATATTGTAATAAGTATGTATAGTGCCAGGTAGGTGCTAGACTAATTATAGAGATCACTTCATAAAATATATAAATGTCAAATCATTATGCTGTGCACGTGAAACTAAATTAAAAAAAATTTAAATGAAATAATGAATTAAATTAAATTAGATTAAAAGTGATGAAAACTTTAATAGTATATTGTATGGGTAAACAATGATTGTAAATTAAAGAATAGTCATGGTAATGGGAAACCCAAGATAGCCGCTTGGTTCTTCCCAGCTCCCTGGCATCATCACACTGTATTTAAGCTAGGCTTACATGAAAAAACTTATGAGCCAACAACATTGCAAGGAGACATCTTACCCTATTGCCCAGGTTTGATAACATCATTTCAAGAAAATGCCAAATAGGTAACCACTTCCTTTCACAACAACTCCCAGGAGACAAAGACTATCATTCATTGATTTTATTTTTTCACAATGAAGGCCATAAGGCCTGACTGCCTTCCATTTACCTGCCCTTCTCTTTTCAGGAAAAAAATTGGCCTAAATTCAAATCCCATGGTTACGTATTGCCCATCCCCAATGGTCGACAACACAACATAAATATTGAGACTTACCAGGAATGAGCCTTCCTAGAGTTGTGAGGGCACACTATCTGACCAAAAAGTTGGTCATCAATGCATCCTTCAGATTGATTTATGACCAAAAGAAGGAACTGTGAACAAATGAAAGGGTTCTATACAAAATAACCTCATTTAGTAATCATAAATTTCTAACTGGGCATGTTATGGTGAGTAGTCATGCCCCAAGCCTATAACTTCTTTAGTGAAAGGTTTAAAGCCAGCCGTGTTCCTTGTTCTTGTTCATCTAGGTTAACACACCTTTGAAATGCGAGAAGCAACATCCCTCATAGATATAACCACCCTCAAAACAACACATAATCTCGTTAACTAGTTTGTAATCCCATTCCCAACTTGCTTTCTCCTACCCTCATGTTATACTCCTTAAATCCCCTCCTTGATTCCAAATACATAAAAGAAACTGCAAAATTGTTATTCTCTGGAGTATTTGAAATCTTGCACCCAAGTGTATGTCATCACTTTGGCTCAAAATGACTCATAAAAATTCTCTTAAAAAATAAATAAATAATAAAAATAATAAAACAATTTAGCTTTATAATTCCTGATATAATCAACACTGTCTTTTTTTAAAAAAATCTAAATCAGTAACTGCATTTCTAAATGAACACAATCTCAAAGATAGGTATTTTACACAAAATCGCAAAACAGACTCAAGTGTAAATTTTCAAATCTATTTTATAGCACATAAAAACATTTCACTTACCTACTCATACCAATATAGATATAAATCTGACAGCCACAAATATTCAAGAGGAAAAATAACTTTCTATTTCTTAAAGGAATGAAACAATATATTCCTAGAAGTCTTTTCACCTGAAAGAACTCCAAATGTGAAGATTTTTTATTTTCTACTTTTTTCTCTAAAACAACATAATCTTCACATTTCTGACACTTGAGAAACTAAATACCAGTAATGTTTACCACATCCTTGTAACCACAGACAAATTGGAAGAGGAAGAATGATGCTTTCAGACCTTCATTTGTGGCCTGGCTTAGTATATCAGACAAACCCTGTTTTTTGTCTAGTTCCAATCACTAATGGACATGTCAAAAGGGTATCCTCTTCTTTATTTTACTGGTTTCCTCCTTCTATTCAATTATTTTTCATAACCTTTCAATAATTTCCCTTAGAAAAACCAACCTAAGAGTTAAATGATAAGGTTAAAAATACTGTTACTTTATGCCTGCTGTCAGACAATCTTAGTCACTTCCTTGAGCACAATGAGAATAAAAGTTCTAATCAAAATTGCAAATAGCAACCTCCTGCCATTCAATACTCAGGACTAGTCTTACAAACAGAAGGCAATGAATGCACAAATGATATATTGGAGAAATGCAGGGGGAAAAATATCTTAAGTAACCACCTCTATCACTTCATACCCATATTGTCCCATGACAATGACTAAGTCATTAGAAAATCATTATTTTCCTAAAGCCAGCACATTTAGAGTAATCTTTAAATAAAATGCAATTTCACCTGAAGAGAGACAAAGTAAGCCAAAATATGAGGCATGGTGTTGTAATGAAGAAAGCTAAATGAATAGAATACAATGAGATGCAACACATATGAGTGAAAGCCATTATAAAAGAAGAAGACAGGACAGAGTTAAAGACAAACCTGATCTATTTCAAATTTAGTATCATCTTCCAGAGAAGAAATGTTATTGAGCTGCCAGCCAATAGATTTTGGTTCTAGTCTTGCCTCTGATATGAACTAGATGTTACTTTCCCTTCCTAGGCTTTAGGTTCCTCATCAGTAAACATATGATCTCTAAATGATCCACTAGATTTAAGGCTTCAGAAAAGACACCTCAAAAAAATCTTTATTACATAATTGGACTAATTATGCTTCACGAGAGATGAACATTCATTTCTTAAAATGAATAAGCTTTGTCACATTTTACAATCTGTTTTTGTAACTATGGCTATGCATCTGCTGATGTTCGACACAGCAGGGAGATGAATCACATCAGATATGCAATAGCCTATGATAACATATTATCCTTTTCTATAACAAGTGTTTCATAAAATACCCAAACAAAAGTTCCCCCACCTTCTTTCTGAAGGAAGAATTTAAAACAATTCTTAATATCTCATGCTGATATTACTTAGGCTTTCCCCCTTTGAGCTTTAAATTTAATTGTGCTGGTAAGCATAGTAGATTAAAGGGATGTAGAACTAGGGTGCTGACTTTGAAGAAAAGAACAAGGATTGCAAATGTGTAATAAACTTTGCATTTGGGGTTGAGGATGTATTTTTCATATCAAAACTAATAAATTTAGTATTAGGTACTATTTTTAAAAAGTGTTTAAAAACTTTTGGCTTCTCCTTAGGGGTAGGTAAATAATATTATTTGAAACACTTGGGAATTTTTTCCATGTTTTTCTAATAAAAATATATAGAGAGAGAGTCTATAGAAAAAATCTACATCAAAATATTTATGGTGGCTTGAAAATTTATTTTTATTTTATTTTTTTTAATTTTTACTTTTCAATTACGGTTGACATTCAATATTTTATTAGTTTCAGGTATATGGCATAGTGGTTAGACATTTACATAACTTACAAAATGATCTCCCAGACAAGCCTAGGTAAATTGATCTATAGCTTTGACTGCAACCAGCAGGCCATTCTTGACTATTCCTAAATACCAGGAAGCAAATTAGAATCACATCAATTGTTTTTTCATGTCTAATTTATTGAAAAGTGGTCACCTGGCTCCAGAAGCAGTCAGGAAAAATGTATTTCATGTCTACCAATGTTTAAGAAAAATTCCAGTTTATAACTAAGGGTGACAACAAAGATAAAAATGAAATCAAATTCAACTTTTGGAAAGAGAGGGTAGTATATTTATCACTCTGTTGACAAATTGGGAAAATACCAATTAGTAATTTATGTAGCAGTGACATACATTTTTTGAGATTGAGGGACTGTCATCTATTTGTAAGAAAACAATTTGCTGTGGCACCATGTCCTATTTAAGGATATTCACACAATAAATATAGTAGTATTACAAAATTTGCTCGTGCTAACGTATCATCTCTCTTATTTGGCTATAATTCCAAAAATATTAGTCACATATTTAACATGAATATCTCCAAAGAGAAGCATTAAGATTGCCAAGAGAAAAATAAGCTACCACTAAAGACTAAAAAAAGAACCCATTTTTATTACCATTTTATCAGTTATCAGTTTTCCAGTGCAGAAGACAAGGACTGAGGATGGAGCACAAACAGGACAATGAACATAAGAAGTTGGGGGAATCGCAAAGAGCAATGCCATGGGTCACGCCTGGTATAAGAAGGGATGATTTCTGACTTAGCTATCTGAGCAACCAGAGCAGTTGCATAAAAGTATCAGGTAGATTGAAGAGAGGATTGATAGAGACAAAAAGCCTTCTTTAACAAATCTTGCCCAGATTGAGCCATAACTATCGAAGGTACCGAAAAAAAGTTATTATAACTTTATACACATTTTCAACTTTTGAGTGTATACAGTATGACAGATTATAGTATATAAGTGGCATGTATGATATTTCAGATATATCTCTGGCAACTCATTCTAAAATTTTAAACTTGTTCTAAGCTTTTACTGTACCTATAAAATTACTACTAATTCTTGGATAGAAAATTTTTTCCATGTTTTTTTCCTGTTATTCCTCAAATAAATTTTCTTTTCAGTTCTTTTCCTTATTCTTTTCTGTCTCCTCCCTATAAAGAATCATTATTTTTTTATAATAATTCCAGTATCTAGAAGAGAAAATTAGAAAAAATAATTTAGTAATAGGAGTTTTTTCTCTTCTTGAGGAAGAAATGGAGGGAGGAGTAAAGGGAAAAGTAAAGAAATATATTGACACTTTTGAAGGGAAACCAGAAGAGAAGGAAAGGGAAGAGGGGATTTTGGAATGTCAGTGTTGTTGTTGGTCCAGTCCCACCTTTGCACTTATTTCAAAATAAAAATAAATAAATAAATTTATTCTCACCAAAGCTCGCTACCTCTTATTCCATCTATAATCCAAATCCAAATATCACAGTAGCTCTCTGGAAGAAATTGCTGTTAATAGAGATGTGCAGTAGATGAAACTGTAGACAAGTAGCACATACTATATATTTTACTCAGAAGTGTTGGCAAATGTCTCTTCCTTAGTTCCATTTTTCAGTCTTGAGGAAGAGTTAGCAACAAAACTTCATCATGTAAAAGGATCGTGGTAACTTGTGTCATATGAAGGCCAAAGGTAGAAACTATCCTTTTCTTGAAGTTCCAATCTGAGAGCTAAGGAAAGATTGCTTCTTACATAATGGCAAAGATCATTTCATCATGACAAAAAAAAATTCTTTCACCTATTACTTCCATTCATCTATTCAGCAACCTTGCCCCTACCACCTCCATTTCCTAATCTCTTGCCTGGATTTTAGGTTGGGAATGTGAAGTGGGGGAAAAGTTACTTCCCACCTTTGGCTCTGTATAACTCTAAAATACCATGATAATTTTCCATGATGAAGCTTTGCTGTCTTCTTTTCCTTCAGAAATGAAAAATGGAACTAAGGAAGACAGTTACCAACACTTCTGAATGAAATATAGAGTAAACACTTCTTGCCTATAATTTTGTCTACTGCAAATCTCTATTAACAATTTATCCATTTTGCAAGTCGAGGAATGATTGATATTAATGATTCCCATCTATCACTGAAATTTAAATGGACTCTATAAATTATTAGGAAAAGGGTTAAATAATATTCGTTATGGTTTTTGTGCCAACTACTCTATAATGTATTGAAATGTTTTAAAAATGATCATCGAATGATTAAATATATAACTATTAAACTTAACCAAATGTAACTTCTTTCTCTCTTACTCTGATTAAAAACATCAACTTTACTGTACACAGTACTCACTCCCTGACATATGGAGTCAGTCCAAAACAGCAGGGTCATAAAGCAGACAGCCACAGCTGTATCTTTCAATAGCCAAGGAATAACTCTCTTGAATGTGTGATTTCAGATCTTTGCATTTTTCAAACTCAGTCCTATTCACAGAAATAAATGGTGCAGTGTAACTGTACTTTCAAAGAACTGAATGTACATACAGAAAAGAAGACTAAATTCATCTGAGTTCCACACCGCTTTTTACTTAGAAAGCTATCTTTCTTTGTCTCAAAAAAAATGTTGTTAATATTTTGTAGAGTTTTGTACATTCTATTTTCAGCAATTTACATTTTATAAAGCCACACAATAGACTAAGTCATGGTTTAAAAGTATTTGCTAAAGTCATACATCATTGCTCTGATGATTTTGTCCAAGAAAGGATTTTTTTTACACTTTTGTGTGTTTCAGGTACATAAGCACTATTTGATCCATTTCCAAAGATGAAAAATAAAAGTGAAGCATATAATTTTAGTAATAGCTTATGGACTTTGTCCAAAAAAAAAAGAGAGACACACAACTAAAAAGAGAGAACTACTACAAACTAATTATCCTTAATATATTTTAAGCAACACTGAGTGGATAGTTCATTTTGCTAGTTAAAGATCCCATAACCATTTTCATTCTATATTGGCTGTGTACGTAGGCTTTAAAAGGTTGGAATTGGGTTAGAGCAGATGCGTGTTATATTTTACTGAATCTTAAAAGTTACAAATGTTGTGTTTCCATCTGTGAGTTCTCTCTACATGGTAGGAAGGCAAATCTGTGATTTCAACATAAAGGAGTATTTCATTTTTTTTCTGAAAATGTTGTTAATTATTTAAAGCTACCAAATATACATATAGGTCACAGTATATATGTCTCTCCACCATAAACACACACACAGATTCATTTATTATTCCAAAAGTAAAAATCTTTGGAAAGACAATGTTATACTAGTATCTTTTAACAAATGATTTTTTTCTCAGTTTATCTCTCATGCACTAATTACATCCTCTATGTAAACTACTTTGAGACCCTAAAAATATAAATCATATAATTAATAAATACTGTGGTGTGTACATTGTTCTTATTAATGTACACATGTAATCACTCTATAATAACTTTGCCTAGTGAAATAATGTGACCGATAAAATGTGTCCAATTAATTTGATCACTTATTTATTTAGAAAATATTTGCAAACTTAATTATGCCACTGGTTAGTCACTGCAAAATATTAAACTTTTTTCAGACAAATATGGTAATATAGGAAGACAGCTTCTTCAAATATTTGGTTTTATGCTTTTACAAATAGCAAACTCAATTTCTCCACAAAGCATATAGATATGCTTTCTATAACATCACTTAAAGTATCTTTATTATAATTTCCTTGATGGTTCCAAAATGACTGAATGTGTTATTTAAAAAGTAGAATATGAATTAAGGTTAAAACATGTTTGTGGAGCCAGATTTTAGAAGTCAATTATTTTTTTCTGGTTGTTTCATTGAATAGACTTGACAATGCATTTCAATCACTGAATAAATATGTGGACATTTATACAAATTCTAACCTCTCTCTGATCATGGTGAAAAAATAACCACAGGTATGTTGAAGGTTGTAAAATTAGCATATTTTGTATCTGATAATCTCTAATATGTGCAAATATAAGATAAATAAAAATGAAGGCATAATTAACACACTAATTTAATCTATTAATGATTTTATTAGATATGAAACAAATGAGAATAGCTGCATTGGTCATACTCAAATTATAACAAAAATAATCAATGAAATCCACAGGTATATTTAAAGACACTTGTAAATGTCATCTGTCATTGCTATGACTACTTTTATATTAAAGAAATGTTTTAGACTAATGTATTTCAGATTTTTGTAAGCCAATTATTTCAAAAACACATTAAAACAAAGTATAATGTAGGAAAGAAATAAATTATAAACTTTCCTAGAAAATCTTTATTAGGTGAGCTGATACATAGCTGTATGAAACTATTCATATAAATAATCATGATGTTATTAGCTAAAAAGAAAAAGGAAAGAAAAAATAAATTAGCTTCTGGTATTAAATTATGCTCTTTTTCTAGATTAGTTCTCCAATTACCAAGTCTACACAGTATAAAATAGTTGTATTTTTTTTAGCTGAATCTAAGTATCTGACCTAGTCATGACATTGTTTTGCTATTGATGTATATGTAAACATTCTCACAAAGTTATTTTTCTTTTTATTCTAACTCAATAGTATTCAGCTCTTAATTCATTAAAATGCATTAAAATAACATTTACTTTTTTCATTTTAAATACATTTGTTTGTATCCATTAGTGTATAAGTACTTATTTATAATAATTCAAAGCTGAAATAAGTTGGTCTGTAATTTAAATCGTGAAAATACAGTAATTTGAGATCATAATACTTCAGAAGCTATGTTTTAGCCCTTGTTATATCAAGTGAGAAAAACAGAGTTCCATTTCCAACAGAAAAAAGTATACTTTAATAAACATTTAACAAACATTGGTGCCATACATTGCATTCATTGAGAATATAGCAGATATATAATTCCATATGTGATCTTAAGTATATAGCCTTTAAGATAAAAACTGTACTGTAATCATTAATAATAAAGATATAATAGTAAAAATTTGCATTTAATATAAATTTTAATTATATAAATAATATACCATTAATACACTATAAAGGAATTTCAGTAAATAGAACTAAGTTATGAAGTAGATAATGAGCAGCTATAAAAATTGAACCAGGGGTTAGTCTTGCACATCAAAATTACAACTAAAATATAGAACAACTATCATTGAGAACCACCTTAAGACTACTTGAACAGAATTTCTATGACTAAGGATATAAAGAAGAAACCATGTTGAGACTGGTCAGAGGGGTGTAGATGCAGACTAGCCAGGTCCCACACCCACAGTGTGACGATTAAGAATTGGGAGAGATATCTAAGCTGCTGGAGGTCCCCTTTGAGAATAGTAATACATTAAATCCAATAGCATAGATTTATTTTGTAGAATTAGCAAGCTATCGGTTTATTAGGTAGAGAAAAAAGCCTGAAGAAAAAAGAGATTGAGTAAGAACATGTCATTGTAGAAAAATTTAAAGGAAGAAACAGAAAAAAACAATTCTAGGTTTCAGAATATTGTCTAAACAGTGTTGGATCATTTGGGACATACAACACAAGTATCCAAGCTGCTGGTTGATTGAATGAGAATATAAGTGCTGGAGTAGAGAGACAGAGGATACTAAAATGGAGATGTATTGGTATAGGTAGAATAGAACCATTATTTTAACATTCCATTTTTTTACTGACAGTCAATTCCAGCAATCTACTAGCTTGGTATCTGTTGGGAGCCATTTCAAGGCAGTATGAAACTGCCAGTAAAGCTGGGAGTTTTGCAGAGTTGGCAAGCTGTGCAGTCTGCTAGCTCAGGAGGAGGTGCACCTGGCGTGGGGGAGAGAAACTGAATGTCCTTTGACCATGGGAAAGACTATGTTAAGATAGCTACAAGGTTTCCTGAGTAAATGGCAGCAATTGTTTGTATACTTAGAGGTTTTTGCTTCTTACGCACTCTGTAGGGTATAAATATGCTGTGCTAAATAAACTCGGGGCCACTCGGTACTGACTGGGGGCCCTCCTGACTCTGTCTCTTCTCTCTGTTTTTTTCTCAATCCTCACTCCCCCTCTCAGGTGCTGTTCGACTTTAGCCGGCTGGCTCCGGCAGGTATCCATTGTTTTAAAATTATGTAAATACAGTATATTGAATCTTACTATCGTTACCATTAATAATAATAATGGCTAACCTCCTATAGCACTTCTACATGTGAGACATTGTTAAAATTAATTGTAGGTACATAAACTTATTTAATACATACTTATTTAATCCTTACAACAATCCAATAAATTATGATTATAATATTCATATTACTATCTTGAAAAAGAACTTATTTGATCACTTAAAATACTTTCATGTTTGCAGAGGAGAGATTGTTTTAAGAAAACCAATATCTATGAATTATAGCCTATTTTTTTTCTATATTTTCAGATTTTTAGTCATTGTTATTTTGTTCTTTTTAAAATCTTTCAATAGGAGCATAAAGTAAACTCAATTCTTTAATAGAGAATCTTAAGAACTGGAAACTAATAAGATAATTTAGAAGAATATATCTTCGTCTAAGCATCAATTTGAAAGTATGATTTAATTTAGAATAAGATAAATGACATATTTTAAGGAGTCTATCTGCACTATATCCATTTGTTTTTTTCTTTTATTTACCTAATTTATTTATTTGTTAGTTTGTTTATTTACATTTTGAACTGCATTTAAAACACTAAAGAAACAATGCCCAACAGCCCACTCTATTTTTCAAAATGTTAGGTTGACTTTTAGATAACTGTCAATATGCTCAATTAAAGGCTAATTCTGAATCTTCTGTGAATCCTAGAATATTTTTGTGCACCAATAGTAAAGAATTATTTCTAGGTTCATTAATGAGAACAAGCAAAAAAATGCCTACATGTGATAAACTGTGTGGAAACTTTTTTTCTAATGAATATTCTACATATACAAATAAAACATAGACAATTTATGTCAATTTATTTCCTTGTTTTCAATTTTAGTTCTTTGACAAAACTCTAACTTAAAGCATAAAGATATTTTACTACACGCATATATTGATGTACGACTTTTCCTAAAATATGCCATAGTCTATCAGAAAATCCAGACTCTATAATAACATGGGACTAGTACCATAGCTTTTGCTAGCACATCTGTATCACATTGCCTACTGAATAATAATAATAATAATAATAATAATAATAATAATAATAACAACAGCAACAATAAAACTGGCACTGAATAAATGTCACCTTTCATCACAGTGAAATACATCTGTTCTTGTGTCTTCATTACAATATCAATATAGATTGCACGTATGCAATCTGCAGTTATTTGGAGTGAAAAGGCAGAGGTAAAAAATGCAAAGAAAGGTGATTTTACTGTCTATGGTTCTCTAAATACCACAGTTCAGTAGCTACCTAAATTGTTTTCAAGTAGTTTGGCATATCTCATCAAGTCTTTCAGATTAAATTTGAATGTGGTCCCAGATGTGAAAAGATAGGATTTGATGCACTAAACCCCAGAGTTCCAGCTTGTTTACACACAAATGTCTGCAAAAATCCTTTGAGAATTGACACCACATTATCCCACAAATAAAATTTGTATATTGCACTGGAAAATATCTTGTTCAAACATATAAAAATGAACTTTATTTTCCAAACAGAAGAAATATTCTTGCACACAAACAATTTTAGCTCTCTTAAAATTTTTTGAAAAAAGTAGCCCTACCTCTCAACAAAAATTGTTCTCATCCTGTGCCTGTTGAAAGTTTTTAAGGGCACCTATCTGGAAATTTCTCCAATTCTCAAAATTATCCTGAATTGTGGACATTTATAGTGGATTAAAATATTGTTGCCTGATATCTTTTATTCTGGGAAAGTATAACAGAATAAACTTTACAGCAGGTATCAACATAACTTTTTCTTACAGTGCTAAATAATTGCTTAAAAAGCACATAATAATTTAAAATGACTAATAGCCTGATCCAGTCTCACGCACATTCTATTCCATACATGCAGCTTTGATTTTTTTGCCTTTCTAAAAATATAATTAAGAAGCACAATTTTAGAGCTAGCAAGAATAAATATGAGCTATTAAAATTGTCAGCACTAATTTAAGTTTCCCCAAAATACAGTAAAAGATTACAAGAATATTTTATGTTGGTCATTAAATTTACATAAATAGGTTTATAGTAATAATTATTGACTAAATTGACTTGCAATATAACTCTAAAACTAATTCACATATAATGCTACAATTTTAATTTTATTAGAACAAAGTTAACTACAATAATTAGTTTAATATGGCCAGTTCAGTTTATGCTTGTATAGAGTCTGAAACTTTGAATGTACTAAAAAAATATAAACAATTTAATCAATTAATAAAATAGTAACTTGTCTAAAATGAGAAACTTTAAATCAATTGATGAACACTGTGTAATTCATCAAGAAAAAAGAAAGGACACTAAAAGTTAAGAAAGATATAACTCAAATAAAATAATTTATATGAAGCTTTATAGCTAATGGAAGGTGAATTAATGGAATAAATATGCTCAGAAACACTGAGTATATTATATGTCGATGTAGCATTTTATATGAACATATCTGTAAAATTGTTCCTCAAATCATGAAAAAATGCTAACCTTTTTGAATTAGAAAATAATGTGATTTGTGGAACTTAAAATGGAATCATGTGGGACAAAATTCAGTCATTAGAATCCCAAATATAGTTATAAATATCAAAAATAAACTAAATAAACTCACTCTAAATCACTGACTCATCAGTGTTGGCCGCGACATGAAATCAGATGAAAAGAAAACTTTCAGTTCTAATAGGAAAGAGGTATCAATCCGAAGTTCAGTGCATTTTGCTATCATTGTACTGCAACACTGTGAACTGATGATTAGGGATTAAAGTAGCAGTAATAGAGGAAGATCATTTTAATAAACACTATAAATAAATCCTTATTAACATAGTTGTCATGTCATTAGGAATAATAAAGACAAGCAATTAATAATTGTTTTTCATACCCCCAAAGGCAGCACAACTTAGTTAATTTGTTCAGGTTAAAAGATCTGCTTTTACACATGCTAAGTATTGCCATAGGTGTTGCTAAAATGATTAATCCTAGGTAGAATTATCACATAGTAAGCTGAGGATATGTATTGTCCTAACCTGTCAATTTAATTTTTACTTCAAGCGATCTGGCTCTATCATACGGAGTCTTCAAATCCCAGATTCACATGCTTCCTGGCACACAGTATGTGTTCAATAAAATTGAGTAATGATAAATTTATGGATAGACAAATATTTTTATAAGTTTTGGTATGCTTTTTCTAATATCAGGAGACTATAATTAATTTTACAACTGTCATTTAAATGTCATGGAATAGATACACAACATGAGCATTATAGAAAATAATATTCATAAATTTCCAATAATGAAAAGTTTCTTTAATACTCTTCCCATGCTTTCCCAACAGAAATAGTGGAACTAATATATACTAGGGCAGATTCCATCCTTTTTTTTTCCCTGGAGTAGAATTGCTGGATTATATGGTGTACAATTCAACAGTAAGTCATATATATATATATATATATATATATTGCATTGTGTGTCCATTCTTGTTTTCCTCTGTGGCTAAAGTATGTTAGTAGTGAAGTTCAGTGTTCATATTTGATCACAAAATTGACCTCTTATCTAATAAACCATGTAGCTCATAAATATCCAAACTTGACCAAAAAGAATATATGCTAATTTAATTTTATTTTAGTATAATCCATTATGAAGAGTTTAACATATTTCCTTTGTATTTTTAATAACACCTGTACTATTCCATATTTTTGTTTTTATTGTGAAACATTTATTATAGCACATTGTTCTTAATCTCATCATGTAATGATATTCTACCCTTAGTGTTTTATATAATTGAATGATATAGACTTACTAAATAAAACTCAACCAAAGCCTCTTTCAGTCTATTAATAGTCTATTTATAAATTCTATAAATTTAATTTCTATATCTTTTTCAAAACCTTAACAAGATATTATTTTTAGAAGACATTAATTTTATGAAGCTTAAAATTCTCTGTTTTATACTTTTTTGTATCCACTTTATAAGAAAATTTTCTAATATGAACACTTTTGAATTTAAACTTCGAAAGCTAAAATAAATTTTAAGTTCAGTAATTCATTAGATATTTTTCAGTCATTTACTGCATAACATTTGTGGAATAAAATGACAAATTCCAAAAACATTGTTTTAGAACTTCTCCTCCTCCCGCACTTCCCTTTCCCTTTCTTCTCCTTGTTTTCTATTTTTACCCCTTCTCCTCCCACCCCTGTTGCACTGCTTCTTTCTCCTTGTAACTCTTCTCTTTCTTCTTTATTTCTCAAAGAAATTCAAGTCCAAAAAATTTAAATGACTTGACTAGCACCTGTATCTGAATATATATGTCACAATCTAACAACTAGCCCACTTCAGGCCACACAGTGGGCTTTCCATATTTGTTGAATGAATAAATGAATTTGAATCTGCATAGCATACATCATAGTATATATTTTAAACACAGCAGGCTAGTTCTTATTCTGCAAGAAGATTAGTCTAAGAAGAGTATCAGGCCATCATACAAGATCCAGATGAGTTAAAAATATGAGATAATTATTAAGTCAATAATCTATCATTCACTTGTTTTGAATTCGGACTCTTGATGTTTGAAGAAAAAGCAATGTGACAAGGGAGGCATAAAACACAATCCTCAGAAATTACAATTTTATGACTCATAGTTTAGTAATTTTAAGATTAATTGATATTAATTTTCCTTATAAATTGTATATCAATCACATGGATATCTGTTCTTGTTTTATATGAACTATTTTCTTCTAGTAATCAGCTTGCTAGATCCAGCTTTGCAATTTAAATGTCAGCTACTTACGTGTGCTTTTATTTTCTTTTTTTAACCATTTTCCCCATAATGCTTACATGCAAACACACATAAATTAAAATTGGATAGATCAAAATATAAATGCAACTACCCAAATGCTGGACTTTATGAAAATAATCCTTGATTCAGAAATGGTAAGGAGATTAAGTTGCTGTGGAGATAAGCAGCAGTATAGCCAAAAAGAAATACCCAGTAAGTCAGAGAAAAACGTACTTTCTTAGCATACCATCTTTTAGTCAGTTTAATGCAATAAGCTCAGAGTACAAATGGCTCTTACCTATCATCACCATCCAATTGCCACTGCCAGCACTGATATAAAAATTTCAATAAGTTAAAAAAAAAAGATGTGTATGCTCACAATACTATAGAGGGAACTCATTCTGAACTTTAGCTTGTTTTGCTGAGAACAATTTTTATTCTTCTTAGCTCATAGACTTATTTTTGGTTATAATTTAGAGTAGATTTCAAGTTTTTCCCACATTTAATACTACACCTAATAAATAAAAAGCTAGTTTGAAGCATCATGTTTAAAACATTATTAGGTAAATAGACTTTTTAAGAAGAAATCTGTACTTGCATTAACAGGGTAAAGTGTAATTTAGGACATTTGGTATTGTTTATAATTCCCGAGGATGGAACATTCCCACTAGGTTATTAATTCCCAACTAGTAAATTGTTGTATCACACATGAATTTCCTTCCTCTTGACTTAAGGAAATATGTGTTAATTTACGTCCAAAAAGGTGTTCAGTGAACTAAGTTTAAACCAGTTTTTTCAATGGCTAATGACTGAATTGTGTTTTTAATATAAGAAAAGTCTAAAGGTGTACTCTTGGGCACTTTCTCAATATAGTTATGATCTCTGCTTGAAAAGTCGTGTATAGAATCTATAAGAAAATGACAATGTTTGCTTTCTCTCAATAGTGCTGATGAAAATGACCTGCACCAAATATTAACTTAAATATGGTTAGTGGTTGGTATAGTGTTCCAGTGAGGTTGAATTTCTGGTGTTCTCTATTAAAATGTCAACGGGGATCCTAAAAAAGCATTAATAAGAGTGCTATAACAACTCAATGCACAATGAACACATCTCTTGAAAAATCCTTATGTGTCATGTAAATAGGCTTCATATATTAAATTGTACGTGCTAGGCAGATAATGGCACTTCTTTTAAAAGGTTCTGTATCCAAGAAATTTCTCTAATCTAACACACTGCAGAGGACACATCAAGGATTTGTGGGGTACTGTTCATATTTAAGCAGATTTCTTAATAACAATCACTTGAATAAGTGCAGAATAAAAGATCCAGGATCTACAGTTCACTCTCTTTAGGAAAGAGCAATATAATCTTGGCTTTTTGCATATTTTGTAAATGGGTCAAAGAGTACTCACATATATCATTAGTCTATAGAGCTTTATCTCTTGTGTGCCCAATATTACTTTGCCATCCACTTCCTAAGTGCTTTTCTTGTTACAATCATTTTTAATTCACTCCTTCATCCATTTGAATTCCACTTTTAGCTAGCCATCTCCTACTCTGATAATTTTCCTGCAATTTTTCCAGTCTGGAAAAGCTTTTGTTTATCTAGCAGTACTACAATATAGCCACAGAAAGAATGGAAATGTTATTCAGCTATTATGTGTTTATAGATTTCAAATGAGTATATTTAACACAGTATCACGTTGAATTGAGAGTGTCTTGAAGCAATACTATCTGAATATTTCATATAACAACAACAAAACATGAAAAATTATACATATCATGGTTGTTATTTGGATCAACATAAAGGGGCACATTACTCTCCTTACTTAATACCTAGACTTGAATTCTAGTCTGCTAAAATCATTATAGAATCCTTTCAATCTTAAGTTGTAAGGGTGGACAAACAATATAACTGGGCTCCATTAACCAGGGATTGAATAAACATATTTAAGGCATGTACTGCCTTTTTGAAAGCTTTTATATTTTTCACAGTCAATATGCCTATTTTCAGTAGTGTTGATTAACCTCATTGGCAAATACATTACTGGTCATTACTTGCCTTTTCTGTGGCTGCCGGTCCTATATTGGCATGTGAACTATATTTTATATCACAATAAAATTATGGCACTATTCAACTAAAAATCATAAAAAGATCAACCAATACAATTTTTTTTCTCACTTTGGATTTTATATAGAGTCTTTTCCACAGAAACAAAAATTATTAAACCTAAATTAAAAGCAGTAAGAATTGAATAAAGCAGCTCTCAAATTTGGCTATGTATTTGAAACATCTAGGAAGCTTTAAAAAATACCAATGCCTGGGTCCTACCCCAGAAATGCTGATGTAATTGGTCTGGGATGCAAACTGGGCATTGTAAGTTTTAAAAGGTCCCTAGGTGATTTGATATGCAACCACAGCTGATAATCACTACAAAAATTCCCTCCCCACTTGAGAATCACTGTGCAGTGAACCACATTAATTGATGAGTATTATTAAGACATGAAAGAAGCAACTGGACTAATTGAGCATTTATTATCTATTTGTTTCACAAAGCCCCACAAAAGCTAAAAACCCCGTCCACTAAAAACTTTTGTTTATTATGTTTAACTGTAGTGGTTTCTACCATGATTATGATTTTTTTTTCTATTGCAGGTGGCTTCGTTGCTCAGTCTTTTAATGGGATTTCCTGTTTTGCAATAGCCACTGCAGTTTTTATGGTTAATCCAAAACATAATGTTTTAAATCAATTTAACACCCAGACAACTTTATACAGGCATTACAAAGATGACATCTGATTATCAATAAAAATGATACACAACTCATTCTGAAGTTACATATAAAAGAAGTCCCAGCAATCACCTTTATTATACAATATGAAACAGATCTCAGAGACGGTTCCTTTAATGTTCAGAGATTTATAGCATTGCATTCACAACTGCTTACCATGGAAAAGACTGAAGGTCAGTATTTAAGATTTGCTCCACTACACATCTTGTTTTCACAAAAATAAAGAGGGTAATCTGTCCTGTTAGTAAAGAGATGGACTATTTGATGAGTTATGCACTTCAAGGAGAAAACTCCTCTTAAATCAATGTTTAAAGTACATCTGGATAACAATAGATCTCTTTCATAAATAATAAAACAAACTTTTAAAGGATATCTAATAAATACTTTAGGCCAGGAAGAGTTAAATATAATAGAAAGGGGGATATCATTTGCACAGAATAAAAATACAATGGTTTGTATGCCAGACATAAGCTAAAAAGAGACCAAGATGTAGTTGCACTCCAGAACGTGAATATAAACAAGACACTCTTATATTTAAAGAAAGTTTACTGAATTAATGGAAGCCCTTACCTCTAAATGAGTAAGCCTAATGGAAAACCTAAGTGCATGTAGGCAGAATTTAGTTTTACTCAAGAATATTCTATAATAGTTTATTATAGTAAACTAAGCTAGTTATACAAGATTGAATTTTTTGGTTACATATCTATTTTCCTTATTATCCAGTGGGGTACTTAAGGTCAAGTAGCCTATCTCATTCATTTAGATCTTTTCGCCCCCAAGCACAGAGTCTGATATATAGAAACCATGCCACATATGTTTGTTAAATAAATGACAACATGTTTTCATTAAATATTTACTAGGCTTCAAGTAGTGTGTCTGGCATAGGCTAAAGGAACTTATAAGATATCTTGAATTATTAATTCTCTAAATGTCAACATTAGACTGTAAGATTTACTACTTCACTGTCTCTAATTCAAAGCACGAAGTTAATCTTATAAGTTTCTTTTAAATAATAAATAAATAATTCAATAAGTAAGAAAGATCAGTTTCACAGTGATCCTCAAGAAATAAGCTTGAAATTTACTAGTAAATTTATGATCCTTTGGTAAAATAACACTTGAAAATAAATTTTCAGAGGCTTTCCTGTGAGTTTCTTATGAGTTAAATAAGATACTTGCCCACCTTAAAAATTAAGTGCATGACGAGGGGCGATATATGAGAAATAAATGAATACAAGGAAGTATGTCAGAGATAATATGCCTAACTTAAAGGTCACAAGATACAAGACTTTAAAATCTTAGTTATTATTTATAAAGTTCTCAATATCTGAGGCAGTAACCTTCACTAACTCTATTGGAGAAATACATGTTCAGAAGGAAACTTATTAACTTCGAGTATAAATGTGGCTTGATAGAAAAGAGGTGACTTTAAGTCATCATTACTGAAGATTGCACTTATATTTCATTCTTGCATCCAGATATTTGTCATAGAAACAGACAAAATATTTGAAAAATACCATCATGTTTTGTCAAGCTTTATTCACCTCCTTGGGTCCAAATCTATTTACACCATGTCTCTATACATTAATGTATGCTTGTTCTATTCCTCAAACTATGATGCTTAAAGAATATAACATGTATAATAAATTATCTTTAACATAATTAAGGAGTTTTGGTGCTTGAAATACACAACAAAAACCCTATATGTTATTATAATAAAGCTTATAAATTATGAATATTAGAATACTATGAAACACTGACATAACTGTAAATAATGACATAACAATAACACATGTGAATATAACTTGTATATTCAGTAAATAGTGAAAAAGATGGTCTCCTACTGGTGGCAAGAGAGCAATAGATCATAGAATAACTAAACTTTAGTTCAGCCAAGGAGAAAAACATTATTTGATGAAATAAATGTGATTTGTTAATTTAGTAGTTCAAAAGAGAGAGGTTAGCTGATATCTCTATATCAATGATATTGGAAAACTTTATTAGAAAATGTTTTTCAATAAATTCCCTAGGAAAGTTTCCCTGCTAATTACTTTCAGAAATCAAAATATAGGCATTAAGGTGAAAGCAAAATGATTTCTACTTCTAAAATAAGGAATTTTCTACTTCAAAGAAGTAATTTAGTAGTGATGACATATATGTCACTGTTTCTGATATGAAAATCTAAGTTTAGAAGTGTAATTGTTTCAATTGTTTGCTTAAAGAATATAATTCTAATCAAAGCTCTATAGTTTGGAGTATCAATTTCAATGTATCAGTTGTTGAGTTAGTCATAGATGGTACCACACAAGGCTTCAAATTATGTACTGACTCAGATGCATTGAATGAGCAGAAGCAATGACTTAAAGTAGTTACTCAAAAAGAAGGAATAGAAAACTGTCCAATCTGTGAAAATAGAAAGAGTACATATTCAAAAGGCTGAATTTGTAACTACAACTAACACTATAGTAAATCTAAAGATCTAGGTATAGTGTATATAATACACATAAGAGTGTTATTCGAATAAACTTTTAAAATGTTTTCTTCTTTCTTCTTTTCTACTACTTTGAATAAAATATATTTCAAAACCTTTTAAAACCTAGACTTATTTTACTTAAAATGTCCCTGTCTGTTCTTTCCCATACATACAGAATAAGGCATAGAACGGAAATGAATATGTATAATTTCATTTCAGAGCACCTTCAATATTATGCCACACACAGAGTGAAAACATCTGTTTCTCAGAGATATAATGGGTGAATTTTGATGCTGCAAGGTGAGACAATGGTATGAGGGCTTCAACATTTTCATGGAAAGTTTAGAGTTTTTAGTCAGGGATGCAGTATGATTATGTATCTCCTTCCTTTTTTGCATAATGGAAAAAATATCATTTTTAAAGAATTAAAGAGTCTGAACTAGACAGTTCAGCCAATTATGAACTTACAGGAAAACACTTTTAAAAATATTCAGAGCATCAGAATTTTTTTTTTAAAAGAGATACCTCTCAGCATTGATTTTCCAAGAATACTTCTACATACACCAAAAATGCAGGGTTACAACTTCCTAATTTAGAGTTACAGAGTAGTTCACCACTCACGACACACATTTCTTTCTATTTTACTTGAACCCAGAGAACGCTGAGATTTTTAAATCCCTGTATAATCAGCATTTTCTATTACATTAGTAGAATACTCCACATTTTATTCTGGAAAATTAAGAATCAGTTTTCTTTGAATTACATCAGTTCTGTTAAACTCTTCTTAAAATTTGGAAATTAGAAACAAGACATGCACTGTTTATAAAAAGTGAAATATAATATTTTGCTAGGAACTGAGAATATACAGAAGAAATATGTACTTGATTAGCATGAACTCACAATCCAGGTGTGAACATTATACTTACATGTAAAAGTAGATGTACAGACTACAGAAGGCTTTATGGAAGAAAGGTTCCCAGAAAGATTGAGAAAGAAACAATAGTTAAAATGTCAAATGTGACAGAAAGTTCTAGATGTACTTAGCAGGAATCTTGGGCAAATGATAAAGGGTTCTATTTTAGTTAGCAGGTAAAGATAATAGATTATGGCAGGGAATTAATAATAAGAAAATGCAGTTAATAGGGGGAGATGAGTCGCTCAATTTAGTAGTGAATTACTAAGATAGCTAAAGAGGCTAGCCTACCTAAGGGGGGAGGGGGCTTAATATTTCATATTTATTTTCCTTGACAAATTCCGTTTGTATATTTTAAAGGAAAAAGGAAAATGGCTTGTAGAAAGAGACTAAAGAACTAGATATTTTGATAATTAAAAGAATAAATGAGACTAAAAAGGAATTCAAATATATTGGGGTTACAAAGATGGCTTCTATCTTAGGATAGTAGGACTTGAAGTAAGCTACTGATAATTCAGCTGTTGATGGAAATTGTAAACGAAATTTGAAGATAGTTGAAAAGTTTGGGACACCATTCTCAAGGCCTGGGATAGAACATTAACGAGACATCGAACAATATCTACAGCTTAATACTATGAAAGTGTAGTAAGCTAAATCTTCAGTACAATTTTGTCCTTTTTTTCCCAAACAGTGTTCAGTGGCCTGTGGAGAATACAATCTGTGAGAGGACTACAATTAGAAATTGGAACTACACATAGAGTGAGAATCCAAGGATGAAAAGCCAAGAATGACAATGATGAGTTGGGGAGATAAATGTAACCAAGAAGGAATTTTATAAAGTGGGTAAAATGGAGAGGGATTGAGCAATTGTAAGATCTAAAGAAGGGAAACCTCAAGTTAACTATATAGGATAATCCAAGGCACATAATATAGTGATGGTCACAAAAAAAGGAAGACAATGTTTAAAATCATGGAATCCTTGGAATCACATGAAAATAAGATCCATGGAATGCACATATGTACATAGAAGGGCCACAGAATTAACAAAACAACAACAAAAATCAACAACAAAAATCAACACAAACAAACATGTAAGACAAAACAAACATTTATTTGTGGTGATGGCTACATTAGCAGTTGTAACCTTGAATGCCAGGTGTAAGCAGAAGTCTTAACCATGGAGGGAGAATACAAAGAGATCAAAGCAGTGGTATCCTTCAAATTATTTGCCACTTTGTGCCACTGACCAAATTTTAACTTAAACTACCCATTGAGTTAAATGCATTCAAAAGCAAAATAAAAAGCTGTTAAGATACTACAAAAGACCTCACTGTGTACAAGCAGTGCAATGTTCCTGGAAGAGCCTATCTATGAAACATATATAGGAAGAAAGTAAATGGGTTTCCTTGCACATAGTAAAGCTAAATTAGAGCTCTTGGTGTGATTTAATTTTCTCATTGCATTATTAACAGTAAATTAAATATTTGACAAGGAAAACTGGTTAATATAGAAGAAATGGTATTCATAGTTGCTGTAGATTTAGCCTCATGGATTTATTCCAAAAAGTAATACATGAAAATAATCCATCACTAAAGTCAAGGCATGTGGATACATCTCTTCAGAACCATATCCTTAGAATTAGCTTTATTTGGAAATAACTCTTTAAAAATATCTCAATGTGCCGTTTGATATTCAAACTCCTAAATTACACATTTAGAAGAATTTCTGAAGAAATAACTTATTTCCAAACATGTCTGGATTGTTGAAAAAGATAAGGGATAAAGAAGTATCTTGGAGACACCGGTAAAATGGATACTTTACTATGCGGTGGCTCAAACATTCTCATTGCATCCCTCTCCTTCACGTGTAGCCTTGGAGCAAATGCTTACATAAATGAAAGGAGTCTGGAAGAAGATAGGACAACGACAAAAAATAATTTTTGCTTGCTACTGTAGCTACTCTTTCTGATATCCACTAGCCTAGTCTGAAAGAAGCCACTTTGTAAATTCGCCTCAGGCTAATATAAAGAAATAAGAAATATATTCCTTTGAGAATCTCAGTCAGTTCTGTTTCTGCCATTTTCAGTTTAGCACTTTGGTGAACATACTCTTTAACAAGAACGGCCATTTGTGCAAAACCCGAGGGCAATTTAGACTCATAATTACCCAAAGGAAAGAGATTTTGGGGGAAAAAAATGTCTACACAAAAATTTTCAGGTTAGTATTAAGGGAACCAGTTTGTATTTAAACAAGAAATATTTGTTTGTTTGTTCATTTGTTTTTAATGTTGACCAGGTTCAAAAATTTATACTTCTCTCTTTGAGTTGAATATAAACAATGCTTACACTAATTTATTCAATCACAGGTGGCTATGTGTGGAAATGTTTCCCCCCACTAATTATCTAGTAACCAACTAATTAAGGAATGAATGAACTATGGAGTGTATCATTTGCTTTTATTCTGCTGTTTGAATGCCACTAACTTCTCAGTAATATATAAAAAAAATATTTTAGGAAGGAAGTAGAAAAAGTATCTATTTCTGTAACTTAAACTTCTGATTTGGAATCTTAAAATAGGTCCTGTTTGGTGAGGCCTCTGGAGCCATTTAAATTTAAATAGATAAGGAAATCATTGTGAAATTCTAGGTCCTTTTGTTAGGCAGTTAGGCAGGCATGAGCACCAGGAAGAAGACCCAGCTCTGCAATGATAGAAATCTACCTTGAAGACCTTCCTTAAGGACCTCCCCAAAATATCACCCCCTTTAGGGTTATAAATTCACCCAAATCCTAGGGTGCAAAGGCCATAAAAGCTGCTAGCTTAACCAGCCACAAATGCATGCAGAAAAAGTACTACCCCAACATGCACATAACCTCCGACTCATTAAACCATCATTATAAAATCATGCCTATTCCCAGGAGTTCATGAATCTAATTATAACAAACTAAATTCTAGGTAAGCACATGCATAGCAGACAAAGGGTTATATAGCAGCCAAGTGTCAGTCAAGGTGACCTCATATACGATCATCTAGGACCTCCCAACATGGTCCAAATATAAATAGATCCCACTTCTGCGTTATTACAGATCTCTTCATTAAAAACCTGCTTCTGTCTTGGAGCATGCTCTGTCTTTTATCCTTTATCATTTCACCTCCCAAATTCCACAGTGCTGTAGCCTTCCTTAATGAGGCCCATCTCCTTCTAAAATGTATCTTCAAAAAATCTTACTTTTTCTAAATCTCACTGACCCGTAATTCTTCCTGCGTCGGTGAGGAAGAACCAAGGACCTCTCCCCCTACCCTCCATACTGCTGTGGCAACACAGGATCTCACATCACTCCAGTGGTAAAACTTTGATGTTTTAGAATCGAAAAGACAATAAATAAATCATTTATTTAGATACCTTATTCTTGGCTAAAATAATGTGTTGCTCTCTCTCTCTTTTTTTTTAACATATGCAGGATCCTCATATAATTCACTTACTCAGAATTAAACTGAATGTAAAAACTGTATTTTATAATTGATATTAAACATGTGAATAAGAAGGCGGGAAAAAATGACATAGATGATAGAGGCTCTGTTCATTCCTCTATTTGTGATCGCAGAAGGTAGGACAGGGCGAGGACGCCAGGCTGCCCAGTCCGGAGCAACTGAGTGGGACAGAGACTAAGGCAGTAGGAGAGGCAGAGCCTCATAAAGGGGCCGTGTCTGCGAATAGACTTTCGTGGTGATGGACCTGCTCGCTCTGAGCACCAGCATTGGTTTAGCTGTGCAGGGGGCACCAAGGACTTGCAGGGGGACACTGAGTTGTCAGAGCGAGGGTTGAGGCAAGATTCACTCTGTACAGAAGGGCTGGCAGTAACCATTGTTCCTCTGTAGGAATATCCCCACTCCCAGTGTGCAGATGCAGCCCCTCCATAGCTCAGACGTCATCAAACTGGGTAACAGAGGTCACTCTGCCCAGAGAATTCCCTTACACTCTATTTTTTCCAACTTGCCACTGCATGCAAGCCACATTCAGTTGTGTCCTTGGTGAGTCAGGTGCTCCTTGCTGAACAGCGCCAAGACTCACACTGGTGGCAGCTGACCTCAGTGTCTGGTGTGGCCTCCTGAGGGAATGATAAGCACAGCATCTGTGGATTGTTTGTTGAATCTTAACAGGTGGCCCTAGAGGGCCGCAGGCTGGGATTAAGTTTGGAATGCAGCTGAACTCTTCTCAGAACCATGGGGTTGGACATCTACTACACAAAGCTGTACTACTAAGATCGTGAGACTTAGGAGCTTTGCTTAGTACATAGACAAAGACACAGAAAGTCATCCAAAATGTGAATATAAAGAAGCAGAAACAATATAAGAGAACAGAATAGAGATCCAGAAATAATGGTGTCAAGGAATCTAACAGATGCAGAGTTGAAAACACTGGTTATAAGGATGCTCAATGAACTTATGGGAAGTGTAGATGAATTTGGTGAGAACTTCCACAAAGAGATAAAAAAAAACATAAAAATGGAAATGGAAATTATAAAAGGAAACCAGTCAGATTTGAAAAACACATTATCTGAGATGAGAAATATATTAAATGGAATAAACAAAGTGAATAAAGAAGAGGACCAAATGATCTATATAGAGGACAGGAATGCCAAGGATATTCAATCAGAATGGCAAGAAAAAAGAAGCCAAGACTATAATAATAATTTAAGGAGCCTATGGGACACTTTTAAAGGTAAAAATATCTGTATCATAGGAGTACCTGAAGGAAAACAAGATGTTTAAGGGCTATTAGAAGAAATAATGATGGAAAACTTCCTTAATTCAGTGAAGAAAATAGACATAAAAACCCCAGGAAGCTCAGAGAGTCCCCAAAACCAAGAACCCAAAGAGGCCCACACCAAGACACATCATAATTAAAATGCCAAATATTAAATATAAAGAGAGAATCGTAAAAGCAGCAAAAGAAAAGCAGTTAGTTACCCACAAGGGAGCACCCATAAGCCTGGCAGCTGATTTCTCAAAAGAAATTTCACAGGATGGAAGAGCTTTGAACAAAATATTTTACATGATGAAAACCCAGGACTTACAACCAAGAATACTTTATCCAGCAAAGCTATCAGTTAGAGTCAAAGGACAGATAAAGAGCTTCCTAACCAAAAATAAGCTAAAAGAATTTATCATCACCAAGCCAGTATTATAGGAAATGTTGGAGGGACTTCTTTAAGAAGAAAAAAATATGTATCAAAAACATTAATAAAGAATAGTAATAACTGCATTCCGATCAACAAGTACCTCAAATGGAAAATAATTAAGTGCTCCAATCAAAAGAGAGTGGCTGAGTGGATAAGAAAACAAGACCCCTACATATGCTGCCTACAAGAGACTCATTTCATATTAAAAGACACGCAGACTAAAAGGAAGGAGATGGAAAAATATATTTCCTTGATGGACCTAGAGGGTATTGTGCTGAATGAAATGCATCAGATAAAGAAACAAATATCACATGATTTCACATACATATGGAATCTAAAGAACAAAACAAACAACAACGACAACAAAAGCGGTAATAAACTCATAGATACAGAGAATATTTTGAGGGCTACTTGTTGGAAGGGATTTGGGGGGGACAGAAAAAAAGGCAAAGGGATTAAGAGGTACAAATGGATAGTTGCAGAATAGACATGGAGATGTAGAGTGTAGAATGGGAAAGATGGTCAATAATGTAATAAATATGTAAGAGGGAAGAGGGGTACTAGATTTAATGAGGTGATTACTTTAGGAGTTATGTGGATCTCTGATCACTATGTCATACAACTGAAACTGGTATATTATTGTATACCAACTGTAATTGAAAAAAACATTTAATTGTACAATGTAAATACAAGCAACTAATTAATTGCCTTTTATATTTCAATAAAGACACACAAAAAAGAAAGCAATTGAATCAGACATTGAAAAAAAAATACATAAATAGGTGAAGTTCAGAAGTTCAAGAGATCAATTCAACTTTTTATGGAAACATTTGCAATAAATCAAATGTTAATGAGCATTCAGACAGTTAACATATTTAAGGTTTATAGCTTCTTGATTTTGTTATCCAAAATACCCTTCAAAGGTACATGGAAATGCAATAAACCAAAATGAAAGACATCAGAGGACAGACCTAATCTTTATGGTATATGTTAACCATACTATATCAGGCTAGGCATAGAATGTGTATGGACTAGTGAAAACCACTTGATGGTGGGTTTGTAGCATATCATAGTTGACAGGAAAAAAATTTTTAAAACTTACTCTTCCATAAACATCTTATAACATTAAATATATTCAATGTTACTACTAAAATGCAGTAAAACAATTATCTTGAGCTAAACAAAGTATTTGTTTTATGATTTCAAGTTTCTCTCTCTCTCTCTTTTTTTTTTTTTAAAGACATACTCAAGACAGTTTCAAACCATGGGTTCAAACCGTGGTTCAAACTATGACTCTTCTATGTGTGAGCACTGTAACCTTAGGCAAGTACTTAAGCTTTGTATATCATGGTTTCCTGATCTTTAAAAGAGCTTTTGGAGTTATTGTTAGGACAAATATGTGTGTGTGTGTGTGTACACAAATATACATATACATACATGTATTGTATACATACATATATCCAGATACAGAAATATATGTACATATACAGACACAGTGCTTGGAACAGAGTCAGCACAATATTATTAAGTTAGTTTTATTGTGCTTACTTTGATACAGAAAAGTAGTGAGGAAAATGAAAAAGTGTTCACAATTGTACCGTTCTTACCATCTGCCTTTCCTTGACCAAACAAATCAGGTATCTCTCTTTCCTACAGGCCCCTGAGCTCTGCTTGCCCCAAGAAATGAGCAAGCACTAAAAAAAATGAATTGTGTCCCCTCTATCAGGGTCTCCTGGAAATCGGCTGACCACAACAATATACTTTTCCTAGTAGAGGTCAATGATCATTTATCTTGCTTGTCTAGTTTCTTCTTATAAGATTCTGCTTATCTCTACCTGCCCCTCCCAATTCTAAAAAATAAATTCCTTTTTCTGTTAGGTTTTAAGACCCTTGAAAATTTCTGAAATCAGAGCCTTCTCCCTATTCTGAACAGTATCTCTTTCTAAGTCCAGGTTTGCTTTTATTTGAAAAATAGCTATACTTTACTAAGAATTGCATTTTCTATTGCTGCTTATATTGTGATATTATTGTTTTTAATTAACTAGATACTTATTTTAATTGAAGAAATTATTTAAATATTTTTCCCCTTCTACCTCCTCGCTCTTCCCCTACTCCCTACCCTCTGGTAACCACTAGTCTATAGTCCATGTCCATGACTCTCTGTTTGTCTTGTTCATTTGTTGCTTTCAGGTTTATATCCTACATATAAGTGATATCATGTGATTTTTCAACTTTTTCTATGTGGCCTATTTTGCTTAGTATGATTATTTTAAGGTCCATCCATGTTGATATTACTGGTTTAATAAATACTATTGATGTGTTTTATGTTAAAATTTCATGACCTAAGTGTCTTCTGAATAAGAAAATGAGTTCATCCTAGAGTTCTGTACACAGTCCCTATTTTTTGAAATAAAGACATTTTCCTACTTATAGAATAACCACACTATATAAAATTTGTCAATATTTCTGTTCTTCAAAATGCCAACTTTAAAAAAAAAAACTGAACAAAATCTGTAGAGCTTCTCTCTCTTGCTCTCTTGCTCTCGCTCTCTAGCTCTTTCGCTCTCTCCCTCTTTGACTTTATACAGCTACTGACATTTTACTACCCTTGCTTTCCTCCTTTTAATTGGAGGGCTCTTCTATGATCTTTTGCCTTCTGGGAAAAGCTGACTCTCAAAAGTCATCATTCCAAGAGCACAGTGATAACATAGTTCAGACAGGCATTTAAAAGTTCTCACAAAGGTATATTGATTGAAAACCCTCCAATGCTGTTATTTTAGTTATCTTTCAAATATTAATGAAAATTCATTTTGACATTCTGGTCATACTCTATTTGTAAGTAATTCTCACACTTGATAAAGACATGTAGGGTTAATGGATTACTTCTGTCATAGCATAAACCATCCTTTGACAAGGTCTTTTTCAAACATAAAATTTGATCTTTCAAACTAGGATAATTTATCCTAAAGATTATACTCACATTTAACCAAGCATACAGTTATACTAACATCTTGTTTTCTGACATGGACAGAATTTAAGGCTTATTGAATTTAATTACCAAAACATCTTTGATCAGAATCTTAAAGAAAACTCATTTTTTTTCAACCCCAATACATGGTGAGGAAACTAAAGCATAAATTCTAGGAAAGAAATGCCAGTGAACAGTAGAAAACCCTTATTTTTAGTGGTGCTGCAGGTTTATTAGTGAGGTAATTAAATTTAACAATATATTTAAAATAGTATATTTTTAATAGTAGAAAACCAAATTTTGCTAGAAACTCAGACGGTTCACATATATGTGAGCAGACTTGAAATTTTCACATTGAAAGATGATATTTCAAAACCCAGTTTCTCAGAGAACATCAATTTGCTTATTAAACACATTTAGTTTAGTTACAGTAGTTTTCCCTGTGACCCTATCAGATATCATCATGCTTTGTATTCACTAACTTTTGTTGTCACAGCTAAATAGTGAATTTATACTAAAATGGTGCATTTATTGCTAAAATTTATCATAAAATAACTGGATTGCCAGAACATTCACAAAGTGATGCTGTTAGCAGTATGTTGTTTTGGCACAGCGGGAAAAGAACATGTTGGTGAAAAATAAAATAAAATAAGACTTGAATATTGTTTCCAGGATTGTGTAAGTGATATAAAATGTGGAGACAGCTCAGCTTGCAGCTTTTTAAAGGGAGAACCACAACATATGTCATCTTAAATACGTACTATTTCAACTTCACGGAGTAGTTACTATAGCTTCAGAAAATTAACAAAAAAATAGAACAACATATTTCAATATTAAATTTCATTGAAATTTACAATCTTACCTTTCCTGCCTTTTTTCCCTCAGATTTCCACTGATTTAGGATAAAATGGAGGCAAAGGAAGCAAAAGAAAATAGAACAAAAACAAAAATAAAAATCAGCTCTAATTTGTTGCTGCAAGTACATTTTTTATAAGTACAAAGCATGTCAATATACCCAGTGCAATAGTACACAATTTTCTTCTTTTACTGAAACGGCTTTCATCTGCTGCACTCTTCAGTGGCTTCAGTAAAGGGATATAACAAACATTGTAAATCTCATGCAATAATATGAAGAGCTATATAAAAAACTTTGATCAGCAACAAAATGTTAAATTATATGCTCCGTCCACATAGACATTGGCCAAAACATTCATCTTTCCAATTAGATATTTTCTCATTATATCACTTATTTTTTAAAAAATAAATGGGCTTTTATCTCAAGCATGAGCACATTTTTCAAAGGAAAACTAGGATAGTTGAAAATTCATTAATTAGGAATAAACATAAGAAATATCTACACAGCATTGGATACTATTCCTAAATGTTTATTTTCGTAGTTCCTAAGAGAATCATAATTCAATTGTGTCCAGCTAAATCTTTTCAAAGTAATACTGGTAAAATCATTTTCTTCATTTTTATTTACAGACTTTTCCCCCAACCCAACACTGAGACATATGTTAAGTTAATTTTCAAGACTCCAGAAATGTTTAGGCCATTTGTCCTTTGGATCCATTCTCCTGAGTAGAGGATGAATAAAACCATATGAAAAATGGGTCAAATGTTTACATTTTTAGCTAATCATGCTCCCAAAAGTCCTTTTTCCCTAAATTTTTTCTCAGCTTCCTGTCATCTCTACATTTATATGAAAGTTTCCTTGAGAGCCCTCTTAGATAAAAAGAATTGCTGATAACGGAGGTAGGGTTGATTTTGAAATAAGGGTAAATGCAGAGACATATAATTAATATAGTAAGAAGATGAAGTCTCTGTATTTTATATCTAAAAGCTTTGTCCCAAACCAACGGATTATATTTTTCCTGTCATTTTAATATAACCTGAGTTTCCGAAATGGGCATCGAAGCAAGTATCTAGACATGGGCACATTTCTATCATCCAATGAACTTAAACTGTGCCTTTTCTCCTTCCATTTTGGGTATTTATTTTTAGCCAAAGTTATTCATATTGTCTTTATGTGTATTCAAATTCAGTCATCAATGACACAGTATTAGAAATTATTTATCTGTGAAGGCATAGCCTGAGAATAATGTCTTGAGTAATCTCTTTCAAGAAAGTGTCCTTGGATTCTAATGTCTCTCAACTATCAAGATTTACATTTTTTATTATGAATGATAATTTTCAAATAACAGATTTATAATGTCAAATTTTCAAAAAAAAAATAATCTCATGGACAAAAAAGTGACAAAACTTTATTCATATCTAAGATTATAACATTAAATAAATACCATTCTTTACTTTGCAAAACCACAATGGATGTTTTTTTATGTTTGCACCATTAGAATTTACGTTCAAGGACAAGGTAGATTTTAGTTAGATGTTTATCAGTCATCATTGAGAAAAACTCATATTTCAAAAATCACCCTAAATGTAAATGACTGAACTCACAAAAAAAAAGGCACAAAGTTGCAGAAGGGACCAAAAAACAAAAAAACAAAAAACATATGCTGCCTCTAGGAAACACATTTCAGCTTCAAAGACAAAAATGGACTCAATGTGAAAAAGTGGAAAATGATATTTCAAGCAAATAGTATTCAGAGAGAAACAAGATTAGCAGTACTGATATCAGATGGAATAGATTTCAAAATAAAAAAAATGTAAAGATACTGAGGGACACTTCATAATAATAAAGGGAATCATACACCAAAAATACATAACACTTATTAATAGCTATATTTCCAATCAGGGAGCCCCAAAATATATAAAGCAATTACTAAGAGAGCTAAAGGGAGAAACAGACCAAAACACCATCGTAGTAGGGAACATAAATACCCCACTGTTAGATATGGACAGAACATCCAAATAAAAAAATCAAAGGAAATAACATCCTTAAATGACACATTTGACCAACTGGACATAATTGACATTTACACAGCCTTTCACTCCAAAACAGCTGCTTATGCATTCTTCTTTAGCACACATGAAACATTCTCAAGGATTGACCACATACTGGGAAACAGAGATAGCCTCAACAAATACAAGAGTGTCGAAATCACACCAACAATATTCTCTGATCATAATGCTTTGAAGCTGGACATGAACTGTAAAAAGAAAGCGGGAAGAACCAGAAATACATGGAGATTCAACAGCACGCTACTAAAGAATGACTGGGTCAGAGAAGAAATAAAAAGAGAGATCAAAAGATACATAGAAACAAATGATAATGGTAGTACAATATATCAAATATTTTGAGTCACAGCAAAAGTAGTCATAAGAGGAAAGTTTATACCATTAAAGTCCTATCTCAAAACACAAGAATGAGCCCAAAAAAGAACCTAATGTTTCATCTTTAAAATGAGAAAAGTAAGAACAAATGAAGCGTAAAGTCAGCAGATGGAAAGAAGTAATTGAAATTAGAGTAAAATTAAATGAAATTGAAAGAAAAATAGAAAAAAATAAATGCAACAAAGAGCTAGTTCTTTGAGAAGGTTATTAAAATTGACAAACCCCTGGCTAGACTCACTAAAGAAAAAAGAGAAAAGACACAAATGAACAAAATCAGGGATGAAAGAGCAGAAATTATGACGAAAGTCGCAGAAATACAAAGGATCGTACAAGAATACTTTGAAAGAGTATATAACACCAAATTTAATGACATAGAAGAAATGGTCAAGTACTTAGAAAGATACAACCTTCTTAGATTGAAGCAAGAACTGGAAAATCTAAATGGACTGATCAGTAGTATGGAAATTGAAACATTTATCAAAAAGCTACCAAAAAGTAAAAGTCCGGGACCAGATGGCTTCACCAGTGAATTCTACCAAGCATTCAAACAAGATTTAATACCTATTCTCCTCAAAGGTTTCCAAAAAATCCAAAAGGAGGCAATGCTTCCCAACTCATTTTATGAGGCCAATATTACCCTGATAGCAAAACCTGGTAAAGATAACACACACAAAAAAGAACACTACAGACCAATATCGCTCATGAATACAGATGCAAAAATCCTAAATAAGATACTAGCAAACTAAATATAGCAACATATTAAAAAGATTATACACCACGATCAAGTGGGTTTCATCCCAGAGGCACAGAGAAGGTTCAACATATGCAAATCGATTCATGTGATATACCACATTAACAAATTGAAAGTAATTTGTTTTAATAAATCATATGATCATGTAAACAGATTCAGAAAAAGGATTCGACAAGATACAATATCCATTTATGATTAAAACACTTCACAAAATCGGTATAAAAGGAAAGTACCCTAACACAATACAGGCCATCTATAACAATCCTCAGCCAACATTATACTTAATGGTGAAAAACTAAAAACCTTCCCTCTAAGGACAGGAATAAGACAAGGCTCTCCATTATTGCCACTGTTATTCAGTATAACATTGGAAGTCCTAGAGAGTGCAATCAGACAAGAGAAAGATATAACAGGTATCCAAATGGAAAAACAAAGTCAAACTGTCACTATTTGCAGATGACATGATTCTCCATATAGAAAACCCTAAAGACTCCACAAGAACACTACTAGAAACAATAAGCAAATAAAGTAAATTTTCTGGATACAGAATCAACGTTCAAAAATCTGTTGCATTCCTATACTCTTACAAAGAAGTGTCAGAAAAAGAACTGGAAAAAATAATGTCTTTTATGATTGCAACAAAAAAAATAAAATACATAGGAATAAGTTTAATGAAACATGTGAAGGACCTATATAATGAAAACTACAAGAATATTAAAAGAAATCAAAGCAGATTCAAAAAACAGAAATATATTCTGTGTTCTTGGATTGGAAGAATCAACATAGTTAAAATGACCTCATTACCTAAAGCATTATACAGATTTAATGTGATCTTCATCAATAGCCCATATGCATTTTTTAAAGAAATAGAACAAAAAAAATCATCAGTTTTGTATGGAAGCACAAAAGACCCCGAATTCCCAAAGCCACCCTGAGACAAAAGAATGAGGCTAGAGGCATCACTCTGTCCAACGTCAAATTACACTACGAAGTGACAGTAATCAAAACAACATGGTATTGGCAGAAAAACAGTCACATGGACCAGTGGAACAGAATTGAGAGTCTAGAAGTAAACCCATATTTATACGGGCAAATAATTTTCGACAAAAAAGCTAAAAACATACAGTGCAGAAAGGAAAGTCTCTTCAATAAATGATGCTGCAAAAACTGTAAGGCCACCTGCAAAAGACTGAAACGATTATTGTCTATCACCACACACCAAAATTAACTCAAAATGGATTAAGGACCTGAATATAAGACCTGAAAATATAAAATGCATTGAAGAAAACATAGGAATGAAACTCAAGGATATTAGACTTAAAGAGGATTTTATGAATTTGACCTCAAAGGCAAGGGAAGTAAGAGCAAAAATAAATGAATAGGACTATATCAAACTAAAAAGCTTCTGCTCAGCAAAAGTAACCATCAACGAGTTAAAGAGGCACCCATTTCAATGGGAAAATAGATTTGCAAGCAACACCTCTGACAAGGGCCTAATATCCAAAATAGACAAAGAACTCATACAACTCAAGAACAACAACAACAACAAAAAAAAAACGATCCAATAAATAAATGGGCAGAGAACCTGAACAGACACTTCTCTCCACAGGACATACAAATGGCCTACAAACATATGAAAAGATGCTCAACATTGCTAGCTTAGGGAAACGCAAATCAAAACCACAATGAGATACCATCTCACGTCTGTTAGAATGGCTATAATCAACAGGACAAATAATAACGAATGCTGGAGAGGATGCAGAGAAAAAGGGATCTTCATACACTGCTGGTGGGACTGCAAATTGTTACAGCCGCTATGGAAAACAGTATGGAGGTTCCTCAAAAAACTAAAGATTGATCTACCATATGATCCAGCAATCCCATGACTTGTAAACTCATATCCAAAAATATATTTGCACACCGATGTTTATAGCAGCATTATTCACAGTGGCCAGGACATGGAACCAACC
Source organism: Rousettus aegyptiacus (assembly GCF_014176215.1). Taxonomy (NCBI): domain Eukaryota; kingdom Metazoa; phylum Chordata; class Mammalia; order Chiroptera; family Pteropodidae; genus Rousettus; species Rousettus aegyptiacus. The sequence continues at coordinate 51,469,442 of NW_023416312.1, read as the reverse complement.
GAAATGTCCTACAATAGATGATTGACAAAAGAAGTGGTGGTACATATATACAATGGAATATTACTCAGCCATAAGAGATGAAATACTGCCATTTGAGATGACATAGATGGAACTCAGGATAATCATGCTAAGTAAAATAAGCCAGACTGAAAAAGTTAAACATTATATGAAATCACTTATGTGGGATATAAACCTAAAAGCAACAAATGAGCAGGACAAACAGAGAGTCAGGGACATGGACAATGGATGAGTGGTTACCAGAGGGTAGGGGGTGGGAGAGGAAGGGAGAGGTAGACCAGGTTAAGGGGGTCAAATATAGGGGAGTAGGAGGAAGGTGAAGTGGGTAAAGGGGATCAAATACGTGGTAGCTGAAGGAAACTGGACTTTGGGTGGTAATCACACAATAGAATATACAGATGTTAAATAATAATGTATACCCAAAAATTATATAATTGTATTAACCAAAGTTAGCCCAATAAACTTAAGAAAACAACAAAAAAAAGAAGATAAACTCTCTCTCTCTCTCACACACACACACACACACACACACATTAAAAAACAGGATGACACTAGCAGTGTTATGTTGGTATCCTTTCTGAATGGCATGGTTGAAATGAAAATATTTACCACTATGAATACATAGTAGATCCTGAATAAATATTTGTCTAATAGATGAAATTGAAAATTATTTTTTATCACTGTGCGTGTGTTTTATAACATAACAAAGTAGAAGCCTGTACAGTCAAATTTTAATACTATACCATGAGCAATAACCCCCTCTCCTGAACCTTCACTTAAAATACATCAAAACTTTAAATGTAATTAATTTTTATTTGGCTTAAATCTCCATATAACTACTATGGCCCAATTTATTTTTCAGTAGACTGTAAAAAATTAATAGACCTCAATCAAGATTGAAATCAAGAGGGTCTGTTGGGGGAGTTCTAATGCCTACCTTGATATCGAAATCTTACAGGAAGAACTCTGTTTATAACAGCCCTCCTAACTTCCTCTTCCCTCTGTAAAAGAATTCCCTCTTCTGTGTTCTAGCTAACTTACACATGGCCATGCCTACATGTTCCTGATTGCGACTCTCTCATTTTCCTAAATGAAATCTTTTTGTTGGAGGAAAATCTAGCTGACTTTTTGTCTAAGGTCAACAACTGACACATGTGACATTGTATTTTAGAATTCTATTCAGTTATCAACTTAGAATGCTGTTGGCTTTAAAGGAAAGACACCATTAAATCTAATAATAATAATAAGCTTAAAAGTTCTTCTACTAACGTGTTTACTACCTATTCTCTTTCTAAAATGTAAATCCCTATTTCAAAAGTACACATTCACGAGAATGTATCTATATATTTTTATTGCTTTATTGTGGTTTTTCTAAATTTTAAACTGGTATAAAAATCGTTTAGTGTTGATACCATAGTGAAGAGAATATGAAATTTGAAAACGGAAGATTCAGGTTTCAATCTCAGGTACATGAGTAGCTATATGATCATATTCAAGCAAATTCTAGAAGGCTGTTTCTACCTCCTACACTAAATCCAGGGTATTACCTGCATTTAGTGGTGATAATGATTGTGACAATGTTAAGAATACTGTTACTACTACTATCACTGGCACTGCTATCATCATCTTTCATTTAGTGAGAATGAAGCATTTTCATAAATACATTACAAATATCATCTCAATTTAATTCTTATAGTGACACTTTGATGCTGGAAAATTTTACAAAGAGGAAAATGTAGATCAAAGAGGTAAAGATACTGACTTAGTCACCCTACTTGAAAGGTATAGAGCTGAGGTTTAAATCCAATTTTTCTGGATTCTAAAGTTCATGTTCTAGAATGTAAGCTCCATGGCAGCAGGCATTCTGTCATTTTGAATTTTGAAAAACTGCTACGTCCTCAATGCCTTAAAAAGTGTGTGGTACAAAGTACACCTGAAATAAATATGTATAGGTGGCATCAAATAACAAGACAACTCTCTGTTCTTTAATTATGTGATTACAGGTAATTAAAGCCAAAGTCTAATAATTAATTATGATTTCTAGTCAAAAGCATAAATTCTAGAGCCATATTGCCTGGATTCAACTCCTGTCTCTAACATGTATTACTTATATGACCCCAGGCATGTTTATTCTTGTCCTTTTGTCTTGTTTCACTATCTGTAGAATAGAGAAATAAAAGTTTCTGCTTCAGAATATTTTTAAAAAGATTAGATGAGTAAATTAAGTGCTTCAAATAGTAGCTGTCATTTTAGTAATAATTTATATATATATATACACATTAGCTATGTTTACAGGTAATTATTCTAACACTGTTATTGATGTATAATTCACATACCATACAATTTATTCATTTAAAGTGTAAATTCAACATTTTTATTATATTCGCTGATATCTGTAAATCATCACTATAGTCAATTTTAAAATATTTTATTATCATAAAAAGAAACCTCATACCCCTTTAGCTATCACCTCTCTATCGTCACATTTCCCCAAACCTTTAAACAACCACTAAGCTACTTTCTGTCTTTTTGAATTTCTCTGGTATGGACATATGAATGAAATTATATAATATGTGGTCTTTTGTGGCTGGATTCTTTCACTCATAATTTCAAGGCTCACCTGTGTTGTACTATGTTTTAGTAAGCCATTCCTTTTTTTACAGTCCAGTAACATTTCATTTTATGGATATACCACATTTCTTTAAACATTCATCACTTGGGCATTTGGATTGTTTATACCTTTTGGTTGTTATGAATAATGCTATTGTAAAAATTCATATACAAGTTTTTGCATAAACATGTTTTCACTTTTATTAGGTATATACCTAGGAGTGGTATTGCTAGGTAATATGGTAGTTTTATGTTTTATTGTTTGAGAAACTGCCTGACTGTTTTCCATCGCAGATGTACCATTTTACATTCCCAACAATAGTTTACAATGGTTCCAATTTCTTCACATTCTCAGTAACAAGGTGAATTATTTTTAACTATCTAACTTTAGAAGTAAAGACTAACTATTTTGTCTAAATTTGTTTTGAAAAACTATATAATGGTGTCAAAAATTAATTTAATTAGATTAATAAGTTTATGTAGCATGAACTATTCTACTGTATAAACTGAATGCACTATTCCATGGTACTAATATACCAGTAAGCAAATTACTGATCCTTTCAGACTCATCCTTTCAGAGATTTGAGAAGTTATCTGTTTGCTAATATGAATTTACTCATAATTTGAAATAAATATTTTAAAGAAAATTCCCTGTGCTAAAGTGAATGGAACTTTTAAAAATGGTTATCAAATTATTATTTATTAAAATCCAAACTACCATATATCACTGTTAAAGTCTGAAAGAAAGAACAGTTGGAAGAAGATATAAGATATTATAGTACAATGACATTGAATTTGCTATATAAAGCATAAAGGAATTGAGAGAACTAGATTAAATCCAGTCAAAATGATTTTTATGGATCCTGAATCTTAGAATTGGAACATGCAGAGATTATATAAAATATCAGAATGAGAGTTAAATTAAGGTAGAGGGGGTGGAGCAATGCTTTATTTAAGATTGATTTTAGAATGGATCTGACAAAACCAAATGAGAATAAAATGACCCAGAAGCAGAGTGCTACGGATGATACCAAATTCTCAGTTCCTCATCAGAATCCAGGGTGGAATTAGAATACAATAGCATTTGTTCTCACATAATCTTTCTAGCTTATTTATAACTCCATGCTTTTCCTGAAATATTCTTATACTATGACAGTAACAAAAGCAATGTGACAGACACATCTACTTTCTGAAAATATTGTGTGTCAGTTAAAATAATGTTTCATTTTTAAGTGTTTGAATTTTACATAAAGTTATCTTTGTTTGCTGCTAAGAATGTATGTAATTGTCTCTAATATCACTTTAAATTACAGATCATGTTAACATGTCATTCTTGAGAAATGTGGAAATCTGACTGAAAATGTTGCATTGTGTCTATTAAAGCTTGTAGATGTTTGCAAAATGAATATCAAAATAATAAAGTGATTATGAGAATAAACATCAGAATACACATGATCTTTCTTATTTACTAGAAAAAAAACACATTTTAAAAAAATGTAATAGCTGCCAGACTGCTTAAATCTATGAATACCTGGGTTTTTTTTTTCTATTAAATGAAAGCTTTATAGACTAGATCTATGATAGGAAATAAAAATTTTAAAGCAACTTATATGCTTGTCTTTATATAAAACTCAGGGATAGACAGAGAGTATTTTTAAATAGTATTTACTGTTTCATTAACATGAATGTCCAGTGAAAGTTAAATTCTGATATAGTCGTTTAGTACTAGTTATAAATACTAGTTCAGTATACAACTTCCTGATAGTAATTTGAACCTAGGATATAGTTGCATTTCTTTTAATTTATCCCTAAACTTTACTGTTAATTTAATATTACCTAGTTTATAACAGACTAAGTTATTATATGATACCCATTGTTGTCCCCTGTCTTCTGGAATTATTATATGGTTTTCCTGAATTCTTAGTTGATTGATTACTGATATATTCTCTATTTCAAACTCCTCAAGTATTCCCATGCTGAACTTCCACTTTCAGTGCATTCTCTGTAGTATTCTCAACTTTATTTCAAATCATATAAGAAAACTGAAACTCAAAGCCCTTACTTTTTTCCAGTTGAAATCATTATTTTTAGGTTTATGTGGTTTCATTAAACCTGTCTTGATACTATCAACTTAAATAAAGCATGATAGTTGTAGTGTGCAGTATCATGTCCTCCAAAAAATTCATATCTACTCAAAATTCAAAATTTTATCTTATTTGAACACAGGGTCTTTGCAGATGTAATTAATTAAAAATATTGAGATTGAATTATCCTGGATTTAGGACTGTCCTAAATCCAATGACTGGTGTCCTTATAAGAAGAGGACACACACATACAGAAAGAAGACCATGTGATGATAGAGACAGAGCCTAGAGTAATATAGCTACAAGCTAAGGAGTGATAAAGCTTGCCAGGTGCCACCCGAAGCTGGAAGAGGTAAGGAAGGTTTTTCCCTAGAACTCTGATTTCAAAAGGAGCATGGCACTAAGTACAGACACCTCGAGTTCGGAATTCCAGCCTGCAAAATGTGAGAAAATCAATTTCTGTTGTTTTAAGCAACCAAATTTCATGGTAATTTGTTATGATAGTTCTATGTAAAAATATAATTAGCCAAAGGGATATACTTCTATTTCAGGAAAAGAATGTGCTAAGATATAAAATAGGTTGGTCTATTTGATAATTTATCAAACCAAAAGGCATTAAAAGATTACTGACCACAAATGACTGTATTTTGTATAATATGTAAGTTTTTGTAGGACTAAGATAATTATAAGCAAGCATAGTACAATGGAAAGAATATCCAGTTTCGAATAAGCAGATATAGGTTCTAGTCTCAGATCACTCATTCATTTGTGAAACATTTAGCAAAAGCCTATTTGGCACTGTGCACAAATTTTCTAAGTCATAGAAAAATGAATGGGATAAGATCCTTGCTCTAAAGCGTCTCACAGTTTAATAAGGAAGTCAGATATAGAAATCTATAATTACAATATAATATTTTTAAGTATTATGCTGGGCAGATAAATAAAATGCTATCATACCATGAGGGAGCAAGGAGTTGCATGACACTGAGCAAGTCCCTTGACCTCTCTGAATCTCAGTTTATTAATCTGTAAAATGGAGATTAATGATAACAATTCATATTTTTTATATCTTTACAGATTATTTTGAAGGTTAAATAATTTTTCCCCATCACTTCCTTTTTTTTCTTCTCTTCTCCCAACTATTTTTGATATGTACCATTTTTAGTCCTATGAATCATATGCTCTCTTAGGTATTTAATACACTTTATCTGAATTAATCGTTAAAATAGTTCATCATGGTAAATACAATTATCCTAGTTTTCCATGTGTGGAAATTGAGGTACAGAGATTTATACTGTGTGCCAAAATTGTGTAGACTCTAAATCAGGAAATAAATATTCTTTTCACTAGGGCCTACTATCTTAGACATAATACAACAAAAATAAATGTTATATTCCTAGGAGTTAATGTCCTGTGTGATCCAATATCTAGAAATAAATACATTGCATGATGAATGTTTCAAACATGCATTAATAATTCTGAGGAAATATTATATATCCCATGTAGTACTTCATTTCCTAACTAATATCTATCTCTGCTAGAATAAGAACATTCAGATGTGTTTTTACAATGTAGCCATTTGCATTGATTTTACTGTTAGGCAATATTCATTATTTTTATATATAAAAGTAATATGGCCAGCTCCATAATTTGGAGGCTTTAGTATTCATTTGTTTTCTATAATTGAAGCATACTAGTAAATTGTAAAATTTATCAATTTTCCAACCCAACCATGTTAGTTCTTTGCCCAGTTATCTTCTGGTTAATTCGAATGCATCCTATGTAAAGAGAACATCTTATATGTGAAGAAAAGACCAAGGATTCACAACTGGCTTCCCTTCAGGGTAAGAAAGACTATCCAGTGTGACAATTCTGAGGAAATACAGCCTATAATATTTTTTTTTGTTTCTTACACTACTTCTAATTTGTTCATTCATTCTTCATTCATTAATTCACCAGGCTACTTACTAAGGATACAGTGATTGCCAAGACAGAAATAGCCATCTCTGCCTTTAAAGAAATTATAGTCTTCATAAGGGAGTAGAGACAAGAATATGAGATAACCACATTACCTGTGGTATCAAAATAGTTTGGCAGCTTTTTCTTCATTAATACGGGTATCCTTATATAATTTCATCTCCCAGAGAATAATTTCTAATTACTTACTTATAGCTTTAGCAGATATATGAAGTGAATGTTGATTAAAGGCACAATTAATATTTACCACAACTCAACTCCAAAAACTATGATGCTGCCAGATTTCTATAATACAGAAATAAAAGCACTCCTCCTGAGTGATCCATGAAGTCTTGAATTATCAAAGACTTACATTAAAACTGCATAAGATAAGGTCTGTGCTTTATTTAAAAAGGTATTTCATTCCTCTAGAGGCTCATCCGCCTCAGGCGCCTCCCCAGTATTTAGCTCTTAACTATCTAAAATATTTTAGGCTTGTACATTTTTTACTGCTTTATGAATCTATCATGTAGATTTTCATTTTTTTCCTACTTTGCCACATTGACGTTATTTTCAGCTTCCAATTCAACATAAAACAGCAAGTAGTTCCATTTGTGTCTCTGGTCAAGTTAATACTCAGCAGAGCTCTGTATTCGGGATGTTTTTATTTGTATTGCTGATTATTTATTGTTAGTATTTTTAGAATAATGAGAGAGTTGTAATTCTTTGAAGTTTTAACTATGGAATTTTATCAGTCAACAAATATTTATTGAGCATTTACTACGTGCAAGGCATAGTACATAATAGATCAAAGGCTCTGGAAGTAGACTGCCTGGCTCAAAATTCAGGTCCACAACTTATTAACTGTGTAACCTTGGGCAAGTTGCTTAACTACTCTAACTACTTGATGCTCAAGTCTGTATATCTATAAAACATCCATGTTAAAAATAGCAGCTATATGATAGGATATCTTTGTGGGCTAATTGAGTTAATACAGTAAAGTACTTTACACACTGTCATATATACAGCAAGCTTTCAACAAATACTCTGTACTATTGTTATTATTATTATCATTATTATTATTTGAACTATGCACTGTTTGAACCCTTAAGAACGCTATGATAAACAATGGAGAATATTACAATCTATTGACAAAGTCAATTTCTAAAAATACTTAGAAGTGATCAATTAATTAATTGCTGATATATATATATATATATATATATATATATATATATATATATATATGAAAGTGCCTTGAGTGGTAGTAAAAGGCTGTGAGAGGGAAACCTCTTGCTTTGGGGTCCCAAGTGAATGACTACCTTATAAAAATAATTTATAGAAAACTATCTAATACTGATCTAGTTCACCTGAAGTATATAAGGTCCCAGTTAAAAAAAAATCAAACATTTTATTCAACTGGTGGCTATGATCCAAAAGTAAAAGGCTAAGTTTGTTAAGGGCTTTAAACATTTATAAATCTCCAGAGCCACATGACTTAATGCCTGGCCTCTAATGTTAAATCAGTAGTGAAACAGAGGTTTCTATCTTGGGCTCATGGGATCAGAATCTTGGCCCAGATGATGAGCTCATTATCATATTCATTCTAATTGTAGCTCATCTTGAAATGATTAGATCTATTGTTAGAAGGAGACCTTGTCAGCACTAAGAATGCAGTGACTAATAAAAAAATGGTGTAATTCTTTTAGATACATGTCTAAAATCTCAGTGGATCCATGGACCCATATTATTAATAAAACAAATTATAATTTCCACCCTTTATTCACATCCATCACCTAGCTAGAAGTAATCATTACATGGAAAGAACAGAATACAAAATATTTTATAACCAGTACTATACCGGTAGATAGCAAAACTTAAAAATAGTCTACAGTAAGCCAGATCAAAAGTAAATCATTAGATATGCTCTAACAAAACCTAATTTAATTTCAAATGAAGGTCAAATTTACTCTTAGGGGCACCAAAACCTTTTTTTTTTTAATTTCACTGTTATGGCAACCTTAGTTATTTTCTTTTACTCCAAGAAAGGGCAGAAAATAAATTTTCATCAGCCCTGCTAGTAATCTCCAAAAGTTTATCTTAATAGCATGCTGTTCATAGGTGTTACCACTCTGATTTTTGGTTTCATCACAAAAACACGTTGACAAGTCATAGCATATCAACATTAAAAGGTCAGAATTGTCCCATTGTATCTATAAATAAGTCCATGGCTAAAAGAAGGAGAATTTAATATAGGTATGTTTTCTTGGAATGAGTAAATATACCAAAACAAGAGTCAAGTAAAAGGGGAAAGTTCAAAAATTGCAATGGTAGTATTAGAACACTAGAATATTATGCCGAACATTTAAAGAATCGATTCCAAGAAAAAGAAAAGCAAGAATGTTTTCCAATTCATTTATAAAACTATTATTACCCTGATATGCACATTAGACAAAGACAGTATAAAAAAATAAAGCTACTGATCAATATCTCTCATGAATGTAGAAGCAAAAATCCTAAACAAAATATTAACAAATCAAATTCAACAATATATAAAAATAATTTTACAGCATTGCCAAGAGCATTTCAGGTATGTAGGAGTTATTCAACATCGGGGAAACAATGTAATCCACCATTTAAACAGGCAATAGAGGAAAATCATATGGTCTTACATCAACTGATGCAGAAAAAAGTATTTGAAAAAAAATCAACACCCATTCATCATAAAAATCCACAGTAGATTAAGAATAAGAAGGTACTATCTCCACAAGATAAAAAGTATCTATGAAAAAAAATAAGAACTTACCATTATATTTAATTGAGAAAGATTGAATACAATTTCCCTGTTATTGGAAACAAGGCAAAGATATCTAGTCTCAGCCTTCTTACTCAATAGTACTGGAAGTACTAGCCCTACAATGAGGCAAGAAAATAAAAGAAGACCAAACAGATTGAAAAGAAGAAATAAAACAACCTATATCTGTAAATCACATGGTTGTCTACCTAGAAAATCCCAAGGAATATACAAAAAAAAAACCTCCCAGAACTAAGTGAGTTTAACAATATCACCAAATATATCACACAAAAATAATGTATATGTCTATATACCAAAAATGAGCATGTATAAATCAAAATCGAAAATAAAATAGCAATCACAATTTTTTTTAAATATAATGAAATAATATGTATAGACCTGTCAAAACATATACAACATCTGTATGCTTAAAAATTCAAGCTTCTGGAGACCAGGCAAAATAGCACATCAACATCGAGATGGAAACACAGAGACAACAGCAAGCAGAGTCGCCTAGAGGTCTAGATGAACAGAAGTTCTACAGCTAGGGAGAGAAATAAGAAATCACACTACAATGATTGGAGGTAGGAAGGGGCGAAGATGCAAGGATGCCCAGTCCATTGTGACTGAGTGGGACAGAAGCTACGGCAGCTGCAGATGCCTCTGAAAGTCCACAAGTGGGCTTTTGCAGTGGTGGACCTGCTTGCTCTGAGCACGAATGCTGGATCAGCTGCTCAGGGGACACCAGGGACTTACAGAGGGACACTGAGTAGTCAGAATGAGGACCGAAGGTGAGGCTTTCTCCTGGCAAAGGTGAAGGTGGTATCTATTTTTTTCTCTGTTTGGCCCTCCCCGCTCCCAGTGCGCAGATGCAGTGCTGCCATAGCTGAGATGTCATCAAACTGTAAAACACAGGTTGCTCCACCCAGATGATTCCCTGAAACTCCACCTCCCCAATTCTCTGCCCCACCCAAGCTGCATTCAGTTGTGCCCTCGGTGAGTCCTGTGCCACTTTGCTGAGCTGCGCCAAAACTCACACTGGTGGCAGCTAATCTTGGTTTCTGGCATGGCTTCTTGAGGCAACTATAAGCACAGTATCTGTGGATCCCTTGCTGAATCTTAACAGGTGGCCCTGAAGGGACACAGGCTAGGGCTCAACTTGGCCTGCAGCTGAACCCCTCTCAGGACTGTGCTGCTAGACACCTACTACACAAAGCCGCGTGAATAAGACCAGAAGATTTAGGAACTTTGATTGGTCCATAGAAACAGATCCAGAAAGGCAGTCAAAATGGGAAGATAAAGAACCAGAAACCATTTAAGAGAACAGAAGGGAGATCCAGAAATAATGGAGTCAAGCAACCTAACATATGCAGAGTTCAAAACACTGGTTATAAAGATGCTCAATGAACATAGGGGAAATGTAGATAAATTCAGTGAGAACTCTAACAAAAAGATTAAAGAAAAACATAGAAATGGAAATGGAAATTGTAAAAGGGAACCAGTCAGAAATGAAGAATATATTATCTGAGATGAAGAGGATATTAGAGGGAATCAACAGAGTGGAGAAAGAAAAGGATCAAACCACTGATAGAGAGAATGGGGAAGCCAAGGACACCCAACCAGAACTGCAAGAAAAAAGTAACCAAGAATTAATAATAATTTAAGGTGCCTATGAGACAAATTAAGGGTGACATCTGTGTTACAGGGGTTCCTGAAGAGGGAGAACAAGAAATTGAATATATATTTGAAGAAATAATGATGGAAAACTTCCTTTACCTGGTGAAGAAAATAGACATACAACTCTAGGAAGCTCAGAGAGTGCCTCTAAAAAATGAATCCAAAGAGGTCCGCACCAAGGTGCATCATAATTAAAATGCCAAACATTAAATACAAAGAATCTTAAAAGCAGCAAGAGAAAAACAATTAGTTACCTACAGGGAAGCTCCTATAAAACTGAAAGCTGATTTCTCAAAATAAATTTTGCAGGACAGAAGGGTTTGGCACAAAATATTCAAAGTGTTGAAAACCCAGGATCTACAACCAAGAATATTTTGTCCAGCAAATATGTAAGGGGGAAGAGGAGTACTTGATTCAGACATGTGACCACTTTGTAAGTTACATATATCTCTAATCACTATGCTGTACAACTGAATCTAAAATATTATTGCATGCCAACTATAATTGGAAAAAACCCTCATTAAATTGTACAATGTAAATATGAGCAACTAATTGTCTATTATACTTGAATATTTGTACATTGATGTTCATAGCAGCATTATTCACAATGGCCAGGACATGGAAGCAACTGAAGTGTTTTACGATAGATGATTGGCTAAAGAAGCGGTGGTACATATATACAATGGAATATTACTCAGCCATTAGAAGAGATGAAATACTGCCACTTGCAACAAAATGGATGAGCCTCGAGATAATCATACTAAGCGAAGTAAGCCAAACAGAAAAAGTTGAAAGTCACATGATATCACTTATATATGGGATATAAACCTAAAAGCAACAAACAAACATGACAAACAAACAGAGACTCATGGACATGGACAATAGATTACTGATTACCAGAAGATGGGGGTGGGGGGGAAGTGGGAGTTAGATGGAGTAAAATGAGTCAAATATGTGGTGACAGAAATAAATCTAACTATGGGAGGTGAACACACAATGCAATATATATATATATATATATGCCTTACTGTTGAATTGTACACTTGAAACTTATTGGATTTAGTTAACCAATGTCACATAATAAATTATAAAAGATTACAAACCATATTTCATTTATATACATTTTTAAGATCCCCACACTATGAAAATTGAGAACAAATTAGTGGCTGCCAGATATTAAGTATGGAGAGTGGTTAAGGAAGATGAGAAAGGAAGGTTCTGGTAATCGAACTGTTCAGTAGCTTGACTGAAGTGATAGATGCATTAACATAAAGATGTGATATGGCTGTACAGAACTTAATACACACATACACACAAGTGAGTGTATGTAAATCTAGTAAAATCCAAATGAGATTAATGATTTGTACCTATGTTGATATCCTGGTTTTGATATTATGCTACAGTGTTGTAAGATGTTACCATTAGGAGAAAAGAGGTAAAGGACACAAAGGAATCTGCCTATATTATTCCTTACAACTTTATGTAAATCCAGAATTATCTCAATAAAAATTACAATTTAGAAAACAAAGTCTTCTTTAGTTCAAAAGAAACTAATCAAGGAAAAGCAGAAGTTTTAGGAACTCATAAGTTGCCATGTCTGGGACAAAATATATTGGCTATAATCATTTTCTCTGGTGCAATAGACTTTCACTAACAGGTATGCTCACTTTTTATAGTTATAACAAATTTTCGGTTCTCGGTAACTGGATTTTTTAATGCATTTTTTTTAAGAAAAGACATAAGAAAATTTTAAAAATGGAAAATGAACTAAGACTAATCAGGAAACTGAAAAAATCTCATCATGGGAAGGATTGGATTTGGGTACCATTGTAGCACATCTAAGAGGTGTGCTATAAGTGACAAGAATAAATATATTGAGAAAATATCTTGCTTTTCATGTCACTGCACACCATTTCTTTGTTAATGCATTCATTTTATTCTTTCTAATTTTATTTATCAGTTTGTTTAAGAAAAAATAATATGGTACATATTTCCACTTTTTTTAGAGCTATATTCATTGCTGTTGGTACTCAGTAAACATCAGAGCTAACAGGTCTTCTTGATTACCTTTTGCAAGGTAACCCCAATTTATAATAACTTTGCTCAAAGCATGATGGAATTTATTTGGACCACTATTCTCATTTATATTTTAATGCATACCATTAAAAGTAGTAATACTTTTTCATTGCTGCATGTTATATATACTGAGCAACATTCTGCTTAGGCAGAGTAATCTGCATTAAAAATATATATACAACTTATCTTCTTAATCATAATTTCAAGATATTTGCTGAAATTAATAGAAAACAAAAACACCTTAGGCCAGTATTAAGTTGTGGTTGTCTGACATGGAGACATTTTTAGCATACTTCTAGTCAAATGGCAAATTTTAAGTGATTGAGAAAAGTTGTGTTAAAAAATAGTAATTAATTCCACAGCAACCTCTTAAAACACACCTGTATAATTTTCCACTATCAGAACCACATATTTGACCATTATACCCACATTATGGTTTGGAAAATTAACCAAATGATTATTAAAAATGTAAAACTTTAATTTAAAATCCAAGTTTTATAATCTTAGAGGTAATGGGTGAATTTTATTGTGTCTATACTAAATCTGCAACAAATGTTAATGATAGAATATAGGTGGTGGGTTGAAATAAGCAGAATTCAAAGCTGGTATCCAACAATTCCCACCCTTGTAAAAACTCTTTGTACTTCGAATGTGGGTAGAACTTACAAATTCGATGAGATATCACATTTATGATCACGTACATTATATGAAAAAAAGGGAGATTATCCTGGGTGGCTCTCCCTTTGAAAGCTGAGGTTTTCTCCAGCTGATCAAAGGATGTCAGAGAGATGCAGAGAAGCTGTGCTGAAAAAAAGAAGCACTCATGCTGTGAACTGTCTATGCTGTAGGCTACCGCATGTGTTAAGAAATCACAGATGGTTTCTAGACTTGTCCCCAGCCAACAGCTACCAGTTAAACGTGGACAGGGGCCCCAGTTCTCCAACTTCAAGCAAATGAATTTTGAAAACAACTAGTGTACCTTTGAGGACTGTGAGCCCCCAATGAGAATTGCAGCCCTGATTGATGCCTTTATATCAGCCTAGTTGAGATCCTGAGTGGAGAATCCAGTTATAATATACCTGGACTTTCCACCTACAGGAACTGTCAGACAATAAATGCATGTGTGGTTTGAAGCCACTAAGTAATGTTAGCTAGCAACAGAAAACTAAATAAATGGTTCTACAAGTATTCATTGTAACATTACTTCAACTTTGTTGTATTTTTGAACATTTTTTAAATTAAATGTTGAGATAAGAAGAAAAAAATCTAAAAGGGTGAGCAATATTGAAGAAATGGCTTGTTAACCTTTACAACAATAAGCTTTGGTCTCAGTGGAAAAATAAAGGATGTTACTAAATAATCTTAAGCATAACTCATCTGAGCATGTGCCAGAGAGTACAGAAAGGAATAAGAGAGGATAATAAATAACTACAGTGTGCGGTGCATGAGGAAGTACAAATAAAGTGCTCTGAGTTATATTACAATGTTCAATCAGACAGTTGTATCAGTTAATATATGAGCTAAAGATTGAAATAGTTGTCTGGAATGAGAGTAATGTGTATAGTCAGTAATACCAAGCTACATGATTCAGTGAAGATCTTTTAAAAAGATCTCATAGACAAAAAAAAAGTTAATTTTTATAATTAGATATATTAAAACTGAAAGTAAATGTACATGAACATTGCAAAGCATGTGTGATTCCCATTTAAAACTAGTTTATTTCTCTACAGAATGGGTTTTAAATTTGGCATCTGCATAACACTAACCATCTATATTACTGTTAAATCTATGCCTGGTAGATTCCAAAGCCACAATCTATATGTGAATTAACTAAACAAACAACCAAAAAAAGAAATGGCCAAATGTCAGTGATGTACAGAATCCTTTTCAGGTAACAGATTGCATATTAAATGTAAAATACAGATTTCATCTTCTTGCTACTTGAATCAACATATAAGGAGTGATTTTCTCATTTCAGAAACTTTTATTTCAAATTCCAATATATGAGACACATGTGGAAAATAAATGACTAAGGAATGAATGATGGATGAAAATAAAGGCAGGTGATATCTGGTGAGATGAAGTGAAATGACTACAAGTAAGAGAGATAAAACACATATGTCAAGACATGCAGAAGTTGACAGCTATATATATGGACATAAAGTAAATATAAAAAGCAAACCAACTAATTTATTTTTATAGAATAATAACTGGTATGCTTTGTCATGAGTACATGTGAATCACCAGCCACAGTTTGGACATGAGTCTCAACCAATGGTTGCTGAAGACTATATGTGTGTAAGGGATGTACAGTATTCATATTTTTAAATACAGTTTATTGGGCACTTACTATTTATTAAACATGGTACTTTACATGTATTTTATATGCATATTCACATAATGAGAAGAGTTAGGTACAGTTGTTTTCCCAATCCAGACAGCTGTGTACTACTTAATTGTATGGATAGACAACGGCAACAACAGCAATTATAAACAAGAGAAATGGCTAGAATTTATGAGATCTTACAAATGATCAGACATTATTGAGTCTTTGCTATGACTATATTATTTCATTTAATTTTTGCAATAATTCAAAGAGATGGTTTTCTTTAACTTCCACTATATAGATGAAGAAAGTATAGCTCACTGATCTTTAACTCACCCCAAATTAGTCACCTTGTCAATGGAAGAAATAGGACTTCAATGTATGTATCTGTCTGAATTCTGTTTAACATCATGCATAATGCCACTGCTTATTGAATATGATGTTATACACAAATAACAGTGTTATATAATACAATCATAGGGAACCAGATGTCTATGTAAAATATTCATGGTATTTATACACACACACACACACACACACACACACACGTGAAAATTGGCCTTTACTTCAGTCTTATAATCTCACAAAAAAAATAAGTCAAAGTTATCAAGATAACAGCAGTTATCTTTTTTAAATTGTTTAGTTTTCAAAAATCTCTAAAAATTGTAAAAATATCCCATGATTCTCAGAAACGTAAAATTTTGGCTGAGCTGTTTTCTTCAAAAGATGTGGAAGTTTATCTTGTAGAAAAAACACTTGTTACAGCATACGAGCTTTCCATGGATAAAATACTGGAATAAGCTTGCTTTGTATGTGACAGATGGGAACGTGAAAACATGTAAGTAAAACACTCTACCACAGATTAATGCCATCACTAAGTAATCTCATTACTGCTCCGAAGTAGCAAACTATTTGCTGCTGTGTCATTCTGCATCGACAAGTTGCTGATTTGTTTTAATCATGCCTTGGCATAAATGATTCTATAGAATGATAAACTTCTTATATCATTTGCAATTAAATATGTGCCCAGAAACCAAAAGAAACAACAAATATGTAACTAAAGATTGGAGGGAATCGCTGCATTGGAACTCTTAGAGAGTAAGACAAGATTAAGGAGGTACCCATTATAGCTGAGCACTGAGTACTGACATTAGTTACTGAGTACTGACATTCTCCTAAAAGGAATTTACAATGCCTCTTGAATTTATGAACTTTGTACTGACAATTGGATTATGGTAATAATAGAAAGAAAACACTTTATTATGAATAAGACTTATCTTTTATTGAGAGTGTACATTGTGCCAGGCATGTTAAATTTATACATGCATTATCTTATTCAACTCTTCAAATACACCTCTGCATTGGGAACTGTTACTATCCCATTTTACAGATGAATTAACTAAAACACAGCAAATTTAAGTGATTAAATGGAGTAAAGAAGATAAACAACTTGCTCATAATGAGTAAATGAATTCAAAAACAAGTCCTTCTGCTTCCAAAGCCTGCTATACTGCCTATGTTAAAGAAATTAATTAAGTTATTCATCCTTATGGATTTCATATCCTCTCATCTAAATCTAATTACAAATTTCTGGTAAATGGTAAAGGATATGTCACTATACTAACCAATTTTAGAAATAGTTTTTGAAAACCAAGGACCCCTTCCTATAAAAGACCATCTTTACCTCTTTACTAGGAAAAATAAAAGGAACGCCACTTTTGAAATAAGTATACAACATAAGTAAATCAAGAGAAAAAATATAGAAGAAAATATCAAATAACATGTATTTATTTAATCTGGAAAAGAGAAAAAAGAGAATAAACTATTGCAAATTTGAAGAACCATGAAATCCTTTCAGAATACTTTATTATTACATAGATTTAAAACATAGTTAATGATTTAAACATAAATAAAACTTTTGTTTAAATCATAATTCCATTAAAAATTACTAAAATATTTGATTACCTGTAGAGGAACTCTAACCTCTAGGTTCACAACAATCATCTTGAGTGTATTTATTCCTAATGTTAAAATAGAAGAGTATGCTCTTCGTGAAAGTTACCTATGCACGACTGAATAAAAGTGAAAACTAACAGTGGAATATTGGCTGATCTCTACAAATAAAATTCAGATCTTTAGCATCAATTAAAAACAGAATTGGAATCACCTTCTACAGAGATTCCAACCTTACGGATATATCACGGCTGGTATCTTCTTCTTTTTTTTTTTTTTTTTCCAGCAACTCTGAAGGAATTGAAACCTATGGTTTCTAAGTTGGATTTTAAATTGGCATTTATTTGTCAAAATGTTTGCCCAGCCCAAACTGTCTTCATTAAAACATAAATAAATAGATCCCTTTATTGATACTTTCTCTGAGTATCAAGCCATCTAAATAGCTATTTCATTTGGATATTGCAGACAATTTTTAATAAGACCATTTAATGGAAATTTATTTTCTCTTTATGGGCCTATTAAGCAGTACCAACATATTAACCCAATAAAAAAATTTATCTTAGCTATGATTTCCAAAATAAATCGATTTTTTTCAAGAATTTCATGATGGCAAAATAGTGAGAATGGCCAGTATCACCAGCATCACCCTGACAATACCTTTCAGGTTTTTTTGTTTGTTTGTTTTTGCTAGCTAAATTCTTATTAGCTCTTTGGGAAATAATGTTTAGCCTTTAAAAAAAATTTGCTTCTTTATCCTGTACATATTCCCTGTCACTAACTCATTCTTTGGTGATTCTAGTGGGGTATCACAGCAGTCAGATATAATTTTAAAAAGTGAAAAATATTTTAATGAGTCATGAGAGGAACTGGTTAGAAAAGTAACACAAAGGCTAGTTTTATAAATTTTAAAATAATTATCAAGAAAAAGTATTTTTCATTAAACAAACCAATAAACAAACAAACAAAAACCACTTACCCAGCTTGAAGTTTCAAACGTCATTCACTTAATACTACTTATTTAAGACTTCAGGTAGGGGGTTTGGAATTGTTTCTCAGATTTCAGCTGACCATACTTTAACTTGATTAATCCCCGTGGTACATGAATTCTTTGATCTTCAGATGTTTGAAGAAGTTATAGTACTTAAAACTACTTAACATGTATTTGGCAAAGCAAAAGTCTCATATTTCTCAATTAAAATTGTGAGAAAAACAATATCTTTAATAAGGATTATTACCTTGCTTGAATATAAGAAATAAAGAAATTTTTATTACAAGTACCTCAGCATGCGGATATATTAGTATATGGTAATAAGGTAGAAGCTGGTTAGGTCATCTAAGCCAATGTTATCTGTATTTCTTAAGAAATACATCAATACAATCCTGAGTTGACCAGTTTATCAGATGAAGGAAAACAAAATTTTGCACATGAGGGATGACAGGCAATTCTGAGGTGCATTGCCGGGTATTGTTTGTCAACAATCATTCAATTTCGAGATGTAGTTCAAGCAAGTATAAAGCTGGATTTCTCTAAACATGATCCTACTACATAGACTTCCAAACTGATTCTTTAAATAAGTGACCCCTTACTCTTTTTTTTCTCCCCCTTGTAGAAGAAGGAATATAAATACAGCTTTCAATGGTGAAGGATTGCTTTGCTGTCTTTATCAAAGCTCCAGAGTTGCAAACCAATGTTACCATTTTCTACGATAATGATATTAATATAACCAAGTCCATCTGCAGAAAACTTTGAAAGTTTACCCAGCAACCAAAGCAAAATTAGAGCTCTTGTATTACAAGGGAAAAAATACTTTCTATTTTATTTTATTTATTTTATTTTGTTTTATTTTATTTGTATCGTTTCATATTACCACTTACACTATTACTATCTTTATCAGAAGAGATTTGTACTAAGATTAAGAAATGCTATTTGTCAAAACTCTTACATAATTGGTTAAGAATTAACATTGTCACTGAAATTGTAATCTGGACCTGATGGCTAGGATTCAATGCAATCCAACCATACAAAGCCTCAAGGATTCTCAGGATTACTATTGAAAATCCAAGAATATAACCAAGAATCATCTATGTAAGTAAGCTACTGGATTCATGGACTATAATATACTTATATAAAAAGAAAGAAAAGTATTTTATGCTTGTATTTCTTTTTCTTATTGTATTCATGTGGACTTTCGGTTTAAAAAAAATTCATGCATCTAAAGTTTCTTCTCTAACATATTCGAATACATTTTGAACGTATCATATAATTTATAAAATTTTTTTCCTTTACAATTAAAACAACATGTGGGAGAAAGAATACTTTTATTATCTTTAATATAACAATTCTTAATAAAGATATGGTTTAACAAAAGATTTTTTTTTCTTCTGAGAATTTGAGTTAAACTCGATGGATCCTCCATGGCCCAGCTAAGAAAGTGACAGTTTTATCCAAACATAAATGCTTGAGCTGAAATATCAGTACAGTAATCCTTTGCATCATTCATTCTTTCATTTAAAGCAAACAATGTAGTATTCTACGTATTCTGTAAGCTTTGCCATTAAGCGATACTACACACGCACAGACACTACCCCCCCCCCCACCCACACACACAAACACATGGTCCTTGGGAAAGAGAGCCTAAGATCTAAAAACCACAATGAGTATATTTACTGCCAATATCAAGATGCATGATAAAACTACCTTATATGTTAGATTTGATACTTTCTGGTTTAGAAAAGTGCATAGAATACCTGTGGTCATGCCTTAACACTGTATAATTCTACACAGGGATATTGTTTTCTTCATTCTCTCTGGTATGACTGGGAAAACCCCTACATTTCCCACCCTGGCTGCTTTTATCACAGAGCATCTTGTCGAAGCACTCTCTATGGTTATCATTTTATCTGCCAGTCTTCTCATTATAGGTAACTTTTATGTAAATATTGATATGCCATAGATGGGCAAAAATATAGAATGTGTTATTCAATGCTGTAAAGATTATGCTAATGAAAAGCAAAAGATGTATTTAAAAAGAACATCTATTTTTTTAGAAAAAAGAGGAAGTACTTTTCCCATTTTATTCACTAATTATAACAATATTATTGAATTATCTGGACTGTCTTGGCTCCTTGATGGCATCTTCAAGTATTAGATATAGAGATATTGTATTATTCTATGAAATTAAATCTGTTAAAACCATGCCAAGTACCGCTACCGAAAATTGAAACCAGTAAGTCTTCATGTGGTCGGTCATAAACTTGGAAGTCCCCTCTATTTAGGAGAACTGCTTTTTTTTTTTTAATTAGTGACTACTACAAAGGAATAAAGTACGTTGCAAAATATATGTAATAAATGTAGAATTTAAAGACCACTACTCTTGCATCGAAGACCCACAGTGGCCTTTACCAGTTAAGATTCAAACATACTTGAAATACTTGTGAACAGTATAACAATTCTATGGATTCAAAACTATTCATAGCTTTAATGTATATTCTTCATTATATCGGTTTTAAATTAAAAAATAATTCAAAAATTATTTTTTGAATTATTAAACTAAAACACACAGACATGCAACATAACATAACATATATTAATTTGAATTGTCCTTACACAATAAAACACAAAACGAAATAGAGTGAAATTAAACAAAAAAGTAAAAAGATCAGTTCATAGGTGTTTTAATTTTATAGTTAAAATGAAATTTGCTCTGACCTTGCATGACAAGCAAAGCACAAGGAGATGTCTAAGTTACTACCTAGGCCTATAATATTGTTCCAGCAATTTATTAGGAATTGCATATTAAATTAATATCATGTAGAGTTTTGCATAATACTTGCAATATTATCAAACAAAAGAGAAAGAACTATGTGCTTCTAGGTACTAAGTTTGACAATAGGAGAAATATAAACATAATCAATTAAATCATAGATTGTTACTAATGTAGGGAGGAGGCATGAGAACTGGATATTAAATCAAGCTGTATTCAGAGCTGCAATGTGTTGCTGCCAGACCATGAGAAATCTACAGAACAAAGGAAGATTCCTGCTGGGATTACTAACAAACCATTTATCCATAATGTGAAGGGAAAACAGTCTTTAAGTCATACCCAACACAAAATAAACATTCCCTAAAGGCAAAAACCATGGGGAACCTATGGAGCAAAGGCTGGAATAGTCAGCAGGCTTTCTCACTACATACCCATGCCTTTTACGCTAAATACCCATAGCTTTCAGACTGTATACCCATACCATCAAAGGGAAATAGGTAAACAAAGTCTTTAAATGGTAATTCATAGACACTAAGAATGATACATAAACTCAATTCCCCAAACATTTGTGGTCTTGGTCTTTGTCTATCTTTCGATCTTTTTTTTTTTTCTCCCAGTCTTTTCTTTCTATCTTTCTCCATTCTCTCACTCTTTGTCTCTGAGAGGAGATCACACTCTGTCAATGGAATGTTATCCCTTCTCTAATAAACTTTTCTTTTGACTCTGACTCTGGTATGCACTTGAATTCTTTCCCATGCTCAGTCAAGAACCCTTCCTCTCACTCAGTGCAGGACTTGAATCTCCAACTCAGAGGACATTTGCCCTGCCCTGCATCATAACAATAGTATAATATTACCAAATAAAAGGAAGCAATCCATAGTATGAGTTATTACTTAAGAGACTACAATGGAGTGATACTCTAGGAAGGGTTAGGTAGATTTAGGGTGCAGGGAATGAAAAGAAGCAATGGATAGGAATAGGTAGGAAGTTGAGATTGAGTTGAATTTTATTACTGAACTATGTTTAGGGCATGCCTGAATGTCAGAATGAGCGACTTTTATCCTAGTTGTGAATCTCAATCACAGTGTCAATCTTGGATTCATTGTGTATATCTATATGGTCTGGAAAAAAGAAAAAAAAAGTAAGTGCATGTATGCACCAGCAAATGCACACATGCAATTCCCCAAAGGATAAGAAAATCATATTAACTGGCAAGCAGAGTCATATGAATTGACCTATAGAGGGCTATCAGTAGGACAAATATTGCATATGTATAAGAATGTCAGAAGAGACATTTAAATATTTTATATATACAAAGTATTTGGGGTATCTTTCAAAATTTGGGAGAACATGTAATCATCAAAATTGCTGAGTGTACCATTTAGTGGTTCAGTGTGGTACATGACAATATATACTCTAGTTGAGTGTTATGACTGCACAGGAGTCTTGTTTTGCAATTTTGCTTCACAGTTGTGGTATCCCTTTTTTCTGCCTTTATTGCCACTGACCATTCTATTTCATTGTTTTGAAGAGAAATGAACACAATGAGCATAGCTTTTTATAATATTGGCTACCATGAATCTGTTCTGTCATCATTCATCTTAAACTACAGAAACTTTGCATCAATGACACCTGATTCATGCAAAAAATAATGTCTGTGACATATATCATGGTCACAGAATGGAGGAATCCCAAAAGTATTCATCTATCATTCCTCACAAAACTGGTACTGCATTTGGAGCTCTATGTGGACCTTTGCCCTCCTCATAGTTCCTCAGATCTCTAATATAGCCTACGCTAGAAGTCGCTCTACATAGTTACATTGGAATAAAATGAGTATTCTTTGTTTTCTTCTGCCCAAAGATGTACACAAGAGATTGTCCATAATGCCCCCATGAGCCTATGCACAATAATACAGCATTGTGGATTAAGATATCCCAGGGCCAAGTGACATCCTTGGGGAGAAGTTTACCTATGTCCATAAAAACTTAAAATTGACATACACCTAGCTATCTCTTATTTTACATACATATTCATACACAAGAAAATTTGTTTATACTTGTAAGAATCTCATCCAACTAATTGTTCCTGACCAAAGAGCAGAAACTATATATTTAACTGTACTAACATTATCATTATATCTCTACACAGCTGCAAAGGGCAAATACAAATGTATTAAAGGCCCTATAGGCCTCATACAAATGATCTTAGCACTTGCTGTCTCTATATTAGAATGAAATTTCCCCCAGTTTTCCCACATAGCCTCCTACTGACATTTTTACTATTGTTATTAAATAGTTTGAAATAATAATAATAAAATAATAATAAAATGGAACAGAAATTTTCAGGGAATGCCCTTTCTTCTAGATAATCTGGCATTGTTTCTCAGAACATCAGCTATAAAATAGCAAATATTACACAAAATAATTAGTTTTTTTAATGACCAAAGTTTTTCCCCCAACTAGCTCACTTCTTCAGTTAGTAAACAATGAAAAAGAGCTTATTTCTAATCTTCTGGTACTTCAAATGGGCACATTTTGGAAAACATACTAAAAAAATAAAATTCTCTTCTCTACTAAGACAGACTTAGTGAAAGACTTAGAGTCTTCTTTCTATTTCTACTCTGGATAAAGATATCTATGATACATAGACAAATTCTCTACTAGAAGTAAAATATTTATTGAAAACTGCCTAAAGCTGCTATCTTTGCTCTCCATACTCACAGATGTTAACAAAGAATTGCAGTGATTTTACTGCTTATTCCCTGTTGCCACCTTCTGTATTTCCAGACCTTATTCTTTAGCTGTGGCAGATTGAAAATAAGTCCTGAAACAGTGACTAATGTACTTCAAGGCCTTTCTGCAGAGCCATATTCTCTTGTGGTAAGACTAGCAACAAAGAATCAAATTGAAGTGTCCTGCAGTGTGTGGCTTCTCTGGTATATTTACTGACAGTGGCAGAACATTTGTCAATAGCTCTGGTAAGTTGTACAGCAACATTTTCCTGTCGTTGCTTTGTCACCAAAAAGTAAAGGAACAAGTTACCTAGACACCAACTCAATTGGTGACTCTAGCAGCATCCATATTCACCAAATCAAGAGGAATTCTGGGAAGAGAAATGCACTTGAATTCCAACATGAGAAAGATACATGTTCATATGCACAGACAGAAACTTTTTAGGACAAAATGAAGAATATACATAACGAAAATTAGAAAACGAAAGAACAACTTTAGTTCCAGGGGACACTGTAAGTATACATGTTCAAACCATCTTAAGGATACGTTTTTACTTTATCTGGTGTACAAATTACAAGAAAAAAAGAACTTGTGTTTTCTGCACACAGATATTATTCTTTTAAAACAACTTTTCTTATGCTTAAAAATGATTTCAAATAGTTTTAGCACAACTATATTTCAGAATATGTTCAGGATTTTTGCCATACAAAAATGAGATATTATCTCACTTCGAATATCCCAATTTCTAGTGATTGCCCTCCATTAACTTTAATTGCCCAGTGAAATCCATAGTACATTAGTTCAAAGCAATAAAGTCATCAACATTTCTGGGTTTTTAAACTTGCAAATTGTTTCAATTCATTTTTATAAAGTATGGTAAACTGTATCTAACTAGGCATTTTTTTAGAAGTCATTTCTTGGGGTGGGCATAAAGCTATTTCTCAATAAAGTGAGATCTTAAACCAAAATCATATACTTTCACTTACTGACTGTATCAGGGTCTAAGCTGCATAGGAACTGAGGTCATGCTTTAAGAAATAAATAAGCCTACTTGCAACCTTCTTTATTCTTTTCATTTTCATTTATCCAGAATAAATATTAAAATCTTATTTTAGACTTGTCAATAGCCTGAGTGGCTAATGACTTAACATAAAATTGGAAAAGCTATGATATAATTATGCCCAGAAAAAACTCATGTCAACTCTACCACTCCTCTGATATTAGCTAACAATTTATTTCAGGTGCTGTCATGAATGTTTCAAATCTAAAGCTTTTCTCCTTTCCAGGCTGTTAATGCATCCCGACATTATTAATGGCTCCCTTATGGAATCACACAGTAAGCTAAAAGCGCAACTCTCTAGGTGTTAGCATTTATATTTCAGAATCACGTAGCAGGGAGGAAACAAATTTAAGCTCTTTGGTGCCAAGCAATCCCACCATTCAGTAATTTTGGGGAGTTGTCTGAGAAGAAAAATGAGACCTTTGCTGCAGGTTGTCCTTATAATCTGATTGCTATTCCCACCCCACAAATGCCATTTTGTTTTCTTTACTATGACTTTGCTTACATCATTCACAATTCCTCCACTTTGCAGCACTATAGAATATTCTCATTATTTTTATTTTATTCAAACCATAATCATCTCTAAAAGCCCACTTCAAATCTTGCCTTTTCTATCAAGATTTTCCTGGATGCTATAACACATATCAGTCCCACCAGTTTCTAACATCTGTGGTACTGTAATCCTGCTCAGATTTTGCTTATAGCTTTTTCTTTGGTTCAAGAAGTTTTGCCTGGATAATGACATTGTGACTCACTTGATTTTTTTTCCTAACCAAATCCTTCCACCTTTGTATGCCTACTCCCTTAACCATTAAGCCTTAGGACATAAGGTTCCAGGTCAAAGTCAAATCTTTTAAGAATAAAGCTTCAGGACTATGATCATGAAGACAATATGTTTCACTTAAACTAAGAGCAGCTTGGCTTTAGATGTATTTCAGCCTCAGGCCCATGTAGGCAAAACACCCCCACCAGCCCAGGACCAGAAGGGATGGTGTCATGGCTGATTTCAGAACCTGAGGGACATGATCAATTACCCCAACCCTATCCAATCAGTAGCATCCAAGACTCCAGCTCCCTTTGTTACAGGAAATGACACCCAATGGAGAAAATTGGATGCTCAGACAACTTTGTTAGAGGAAGAATTTTTTGCTGGCAGAGTGAGTGGGGTTAACAGTACAAGCTTGCCTCCGTTAGATTTCTTAGTTTATATACTTCTGCAGTGTCCACGCAAGGGGCCTGTGATTCCTTTGAGGTTTTACATGCACCTCCTGACTCAGGATGGGAGGGGGAGTTTTGGGTGGGGGCTGCAAGGGGGAAGGAATTACCGGACCACCAGTCCTATCTATTTACAGATTTTTTTCTCATGTAGGTGTGATAAGAGTTTCCAGTAGGCCATTTAAAGATCTACAGGGTGTGGTTAATCTATAACCCACTGAGTGGCTGAGTGGGCCATTTCTGCAAGCCTTTTCCTTTACATTTCTCAGATGCCTCCTCTCTTACCTTAGTTTCCATGACTACTGATTTTCCCTATATAATCTGTACTCCTGAGACACCTGGGATGTCAGGCCTTTGAGCGATAGCTCAACTGTGTCTCCAGGACTTGCAACTGTCCAATAAACCCTTACTTACTCTTTGTGGCAAAACCTGCAGTATCTGATTGACTTAGACTCGCACCGGCAGACAGATCCCTTTTGCTCCTTTAACAGTACCTCAAGTCTGCAATGCACGATTTAGCACTCAGTTAAAGGAGATATGTGATTTTTAATGTGACCTTTTTCTCCACATCTACGGCATAAGTTTGTTGGAAGAAAGAAGTGATCTTCAAATACCTACACACCCCTTAGCCTATACAGTGCACACCTGAAAATCTGATTTAGTGCTTTGAGATGTCTATAAGAACTGATAGTCTCCTGTAGAGAAAAACTTAATCATTATTTTCAGTGGGAAAAAAAAGCTATTGCTAGTGCAAGCAGCGCCTTTTAGATGTTAAAAAAAAATCCAAGGAATAATAATAGCTGCTATTTTAGAGCTTTGACTATGTCCTAGCATTGGCCCAATTGTTTGACATTCATTCTTGAATTTAATCCTTCCAACAGCCCTATGCAGCAGGTAAGATATTATCTTCATTTTACTGATGAGAAAACTGAGATTTAGAAAAATTAAACTATCCTGTCTGTTGCTGAGGGCAAGCAGAGTTTTGCCTCCCAACATATGCCTTTTGTGGGATATTGATTATTTTAAATGGCTTATTTTTAAGAAACAAGAGACTCAGGAAAAAGCAAAACAAAAGAAAAACAAACAAATCCTTTGAACTTCCCCTTTTACCTGCCTAAAGGAATTCAGATAGAAAACCTGCTGAAAGGGTGCTATCTTGGCATCAGAATATGAACTCAGTGTGATAGACTAGAAAAAATCTAGCAAAATCTGCCAGTCTACCCCACTCTGTCCCATTGTTTCTGGGTGGCCTGACAATTTTTTTACCAAAATTTGCTCTTTCCCTTTGTTAAGGGGAGAAAATTTTCAAATGGCCAACTTCTGTTTGCTTGTTTAATGTTTAACCAGGTTGTAGCTCTAGGAGATATTCTGTGCAAAGATATGCTAATGGCTAACTTCTGCTACTGTAAACCTGCTTGCTTGTTTAATGTAATTATAGGCTTTATAAGCTACCTCCTCTGAAAGCTCAGGGTTGATTTTCTAGTGGGAAGAGTCAGTCGCCGGCCGGCTAATAAAGGCTCATAATTAATCTCAATTGGCTTCATGGGTCTCAGATTTGAACACACCACAACACCTACCTGTGAATTTCTTACTTTCCCTTTGAAGTCCTAGACCCTGCCTCATTCTCCTTAGTGTAGAATGGCATATAAGCCTTAACTGTTCAATTTGACAGGGGCCCTATTGTTGTAGGAAGCGACCCCCAACGGAGGAATTCGGAAGAGTGAGGTATTAAGCAGACCCTAAGCACGATCTCTCCTGGTTAGATTTCTTACAGCTTATATACCCTCGCAGCGTCCATGCAAGGGGCGAGTGATTCCTCTGTCTGAAGTTTTACAAGCCCCTCCTTACTCAAGAGTGGGGAGGGGGAGCTTCCGATGGGGGGCTGCAAGGGAGGAATTTCCAGACCCTTGGTCTTACGGGTCATTTGTTTTGTAGAGTCTGAAACCTTGGTGTTAACAGCACCTTTATCTGATTCTTGAACAAAGAGAAGGGACTCCTAGCTTACAGACAGACCTGGAGCAGCACTCATTGATGTCCCATGGCTCAGTGGGTTCCTTATCCAAATGCTGAGCTCCTACTGTAACACAACAGTTTCCCACAGTCTTGACATTCATACACAGCTACAGAGATAGGGAAGGAGCTGGAGAATCCTTGGGGTGGGGGATGCAGCTGTGGAAAACTTGTTAACTGAAGAGCATACGGCAGAATGTGGGGGAAGAGAGAACAGTTTTAACCAGCTGAGTCGGTTATTTCTGCAGGCCCTTTTCTTTGCATCTATTTTTACTTTCAGATGCCTCCTCTCCTCTCACTATATTTTTATGAAACCCCTCTATGCACTGAAGAGGAGCAGACTTTGCCATCCCAAAATATTCCTCTTTGGGATATTGATTAATTTAAGATGGTTAATTTTAAGAAACTGCAGATGTGGGAGAAGCTCTGAAAATCAAATAGAAGTTACCCTTTCTAAAAGACATTTACATTTGTGAGAAAAATCTCCATTTGTAAGGGTATTTCCCTCACTGCATGAGGCCTGTCTTCCCTGTGAATGGAGAAAGCTTAGACTTAATTCTGCATAACAATCTAACCCTTGCTAGCCATGCTTTTCCTGGTAACATCCCATAACTGATTCCCCACTCTTAACATTCCTTTATAGTTAGCTGAAGGTGGTATTTAGGATGATAGCTTCTGCCATTTTAGCAAGTTACTCAGCTTTCCTGGGTTTCTCCCATGTATCCAGGAGGTATACATGTTATTAAACTTTAATCTGTTTTTCTCCTACTAATCTGTCTCATGTAAATGTGATTATTCATCCAGCCAGAAGAACCTTGACGGGTAGAGGATAATTTTTTATCCCCGACAGTTAATACATAATAAATTTGGTTATTTTCTCCTGTTAATCTATCTCATGTTAATTTGATTATTAGATGAGCCAGAAGAATTTAGAAGGGTAAAAGGAAAATTGTTTTTTCCTCCCCTACATTGTATACTTAGTAAGAACTAAACTAAGATTCAAACATAGGTGTTGCCTGCTTACAGAGTTTATGTATTTTAAGGGCTGAATATGTTTGATAGCCTACCCAAAGTGAAACCAAATTCAGTGGAGAGAGAGCAAATGCAGAAGTATTGCTTTCAAATTGGAATATAGATGGGATCACATGGGCAGACCTTAGAGGTACCTTGTGGTCTCCTGCCTCAGTCCCTTTTTCTTTTGGCATTTCAAAAGTAGTCTCTGAATCTCCCATTTGAGTATGACTTAACTGCTAGCTTCTCATTTTGAAATAATTAAAAAAAATAAAAAATAAAAACTTAGGGAAGTTGTCTTTGCTAAATCCTTGTCTCATAATTAAAATAACCTTCAGAGTTACTTGATCTGAATTTTACTATGTACAAGTTTAACTGACCATACTAAGGGTGGTAAAGCCCCAAAGAAATAAGGTTCTTAGATTTCTAAGGCATTGTTTAAGATGCCAAATGACTCAATAGTAGTGTCAATTATGGGTGTTTCCAAGCGTGGTCTAGATATAAAAGGTTCAAATTCATGTTAGAATTCTTACATTCTATGTCTACTTCTGTTATATTTTCTCTTGAAGCTCTGTGCCTCTAGCAGGCTTTTCAGCTATAGCCCTCCCATGTCTTCGGGACTTGCGCCTCTCTAATAAACCTTATTTTCTTTGCTGAAAAAGCTGCATATATCTCTTCTTTGGTTTAGACATGCATAGGCAGATGGACCCCTTTTCTGTCTCAATAACACAGTTACTGTTGTCTTCTGAATATATATTTAGTCTATCATATGCCCTGTTTGTACATATCTTGTGACCTATACTTTTATTACTGAAAAGGGTTTCATTTTGGCTGCACGAGTCAATAGCCAAAAGAGACACAGACAGGAGTTTGTAGCAAAGAAAGTAGAGGTTTATTTAAGGAGATGGTGCCAAGCCAAGAGAACACAGGTGAGCTAGTGCTCAAAGACCTGGCTCCCTGATGACCTTTAGGGGATAGGTTATATAGGGGAAAACTCATTAGTAACTAAAGGAATTGGAGTAATAGCCTCTACTGATTGGTTGTGGCTAGAGTAAGAGGCAGTTGATCGTTGCATCAGGTCCTGATGTCAATCATCGTGTCGTTCTGTCTGGTTTCATGAGGATGCTGGTAGGGTCCATCTTCCTTCATGGGTGTGAAGCTGCAAAATGTTATTTTTAGTTTGAAGGAAACTCTGTTTCTGCATTCAACAGACCTAAGGCTTTGTTCCTAAGACTGTTTGATGCTGACCTAAGGGCTTAATAATGGTTGAGGGAATGGTCCTGCAGTTTGCAGAAGGATAAGAAAAGATGCAAGTGAGCCCAAGGCCAGTTTGAATTAAGGAGAAAGAGAAGAGACAAAGTAATTTTAAAGAAGTAAAGATTTGCACAGTTATATTTTGAAAAGCAGTTCAACCTCACAATTTTTTGATTGAATGTACATTATTTAAAATTTCTTGCATAAATCAAATTATAGCATCTATACAGTAAATTTCCTTAAATCTACAAATATTTACTTAACAAATCTCTTTTACAGCTTCTATGGCTTGAGTCATGTAGCCATATAACGATATGTAAAAGACGACATTGTGCTGGCTGATAAATAACTGCTTGGCTATTGCCCATGGGAGCATAATACTCTCACAATAATCTTTCTGCTTCTGTACCCCTGTTTGCACAACCGACCTGTGGGTTCACAGTAAAAAGAAGAAAAATAGACTTGTGTGTTCAAACAGGATGAAGAATGGGGTTTAGGACTTAAAAACCCTGTAACTCTACCTTTCAGGGCCGCTTGATTTGGGGTCTATGTACCCCTGGCAGACCAGCTGGCTGAATAAAGTGTGTTTCCTATAACTCACTGATTTCTGGTGGTCAGTAGTCTATCAGGGGCTGGCGACTACAACAACATAAGTAATAAAACATGTTTGTTACCCGTCACATACTTGTATATTATTATAAGATTAGTATCACTGTTAAGTAGTTAGTCAGACATGAGCGATAGGGGAACAAAGAAATGAGGCCCAGCCTAGAAACCACCCGAAAAACACCCCATTGGTAGTTAATGAATCCCTCTTGCTTTCTGAGAGACAAAGGACGGGGATACCATAAATCTATAGCTAGTTTAATCTGGCCTCAGACTCATACACAGAAAGTACTACCCTAACCTGCCCATAACCCCAGCCTCATTATACTATCTTAATAACATATTTATGCACAGAATTTCACGAATCTAATTATAACAGACTGAATTCTGGGTAAGAAAATGCACTATAGGCAAAGTGTTAAATGGCAGCCAGCTGTCAGTTAAGGTAACCTTACTTACTGATCATCTAGGACTTCCCATCATAGCCCAAATATAAACTGACCTCACTTCTGCTTTGTTACAGCCCTCTTCGCTAAGAACCTGCTCCTCTCTTGGAGTGTACTCTATCTTTTATCTTTTCATCTCCCAAGTTCCACAGGGCTATAGCTTTCCTTAGCATGTCCCACCTTTTCTAAAACATTCCTTTAATAAATCTTGCTTTTTCTAAACCTTGATGACCTGTAATTCTTTGCTGCATCGGCAGGGAAGAAATGAGGATGCCCTTATGTCACTGGGGCAACATCGGAATTTAGATCGCCCCAGAATGCAACACCACTAGATAATAAGAGTACGTCAAATAACTAATGAGAATTTAATTTTCTTACATATTGTCTTAATCTCCCAAATCTAAGTACCCATATTCTCTGTCTTGCCAGGTTTTAAAGTATTCCCTAAGCATACGTTAGAGAACCAGGGAAACATCATTAACTACTTTGAGGTCACTAGATCATTCAATGTACATTTATTGCTTGAGTATTTCAGGCAGGGTAACAGAAGAAAATAAGTTAGATTTTTTAAAACATAAGTTTCAGTGTCCAGCAAACCATTGGATATTGGAAAATAAAAATCTTAATAACCATTTTTGGGCTGTAGGTCGGTAAGACTGCATGCCCTTAAACACTGAGAACACCAAAATGAGAAGGTGATTAAAATGATAATCTTTCAGAAACAGGTGTAACATAGTTTCCATGTCTCTTTTAAGTCAATTTCTATTTCATTTTATTATGGTATTATTTTTACTGTCTTGTTATAACCGCTTATTTACATGTTTCACTTTCAAGCATACAGTCTTTTTAATAAAATATACATATCTATGTTTACATTGTATGATAGAGTAATGTTCTTGTTAAATGGGTATGTTTGTTTCATTTTTGTAAATTATAATGATTAGAAGAATTTTTTTGTAGGCTGCTACTGTATCTTAATAGTCTCTGTACTATAGCATTTATGAAAGTGTAAAAATGAATGTAAAGCTCCCATGGTCTCAGTCATTAAAACCTTCCCACACTTACACATTACTTTCTCTCCCCAAGGAATACAGAGCCTCAGAAATGTAGCAATTTGAATTATAGATTCGATTTTTTAAAGAATCATAGTAATACTATTTAAATTTAGGTGGTATTATTTAAAATAAGGTGTACATCCTTTAAATTATGTTCAAGAGGATATAAAACTAAACGATCACAGGGAAATTTTATTTCAATGAAAAAAAGAAATAGGTTTGTTCTTTCAAAATTAAAAAGAAAAAACATAGGCCAAGAAACTTAACAGCATTAGGATTATTTTTTTAGCATTAGGATTATTTAGCATAACCAGGAGCATTATCACATTATCTTAGAGAATATATTTCTGAACAGAAAATAAATACGAGTGAATACAATGACTATAATTTGTTGAAATCTACATCAAGTTATAGGTCTGGACACACTAAGTGATGTCAGGGGGGGGGAACCCACATGAAGGAGTTAAAACTAGCACATTTCATGGATCAATGCAGGGATCAAGTGTTACACTTGACAATAAAATAAAAGAAGCAGAGGAAAGCTGTAGAAAAAAGCCAAGGAGTAGAATTCAAATACAGGAGTTCTAAGGGCACTCCATGGAGTGAAGCTGATGTTATCCTGGGTCAGCATGTATGACAGAGAAAACAGTAATACATACAGTCACTTGCAAACTTGCAGATGCTTGCCATGTAAATTTTACCTATTCATTATTAAAACTAAATGTGCTCCTAAATTATATTCACAATGTAGATTAACTGGGGGCATTCATTTGCCTGCTTTAAATATTTGTTCTAAGGATTCAACTTCAAAACACCAGTCTGCTTGAGAGCTCACCTCTTATGACCTCTTTACCTCTGACACTTTATGTACCTTCATGATAAAAGCTCTGAATCAAAATATTGTAAAGTACACAAGGGTGTGTGTGTGTGTGTGTGTGTGTGTGTGTGTGTGTGTGTGTGTTTAAGATTCCCAAAAGATTATTCTGATTTCTTCTAAACTTTGGGTTCAATTAACCTTTCAGTACCTGACAATCAAGAATGTTTTTTGATATTTAACTTATTTCTCTCCTGTATTTGTTCCCCAAAATGGAAGTTCTCAAGGTGAAGAAGGATAATTAGCCTAGGGAAGTTCTACTTCCCTCCAGGATGCAGCTCCGGAATTTTTACTCAGTCCCTTACTCAGCCCTCTTGTTTTGCTTTCAAGTGTGAGACCCCAGCCTGAAAAATGAGCCAAGGCCAGGATTCAAGATAAATGGCCTTGGGCCACCTCCTACCCTCCAGGTGGCATGGGAAAGAAGCCAAGACTTGGAGGAAGGCTGGATAACCTTAGGACACACCCCCACACACAAGAAAGCAAAAACCCATAATTTGGACAGCTCAGGGCAGACTATCTCTGGGCTGCATGTGCTTTTCTCTTAAGTGTGTACTTTTCCTTTAATAAACTTGCACTTTCCTACTTGCCATTTGTCATATCCTTGAATTCTTTCTCACGGTGTAAGAAGAACCTGGTCACCAGAGCTGCAGGGTCAGGGTCCTTCTTTGGACTCCCACCCTGTCGAGCTCTCTGGCAACAAAGATAATCCAGTTCAATCTGAAATTGATCCAATTTAATTTAAACTTTTTTTTTCTTTTACTGACATTTAGACAACTCTGTTAATCAGGGCATATATCTTTAGGAAGAAAAAAATGTAGAAAGAAACTATTATTTAAAAGAGGAGATCTGGTTTCCAATTCTGCTACGTAGTACTGTTACCGAACTGAAAGAGTTAGTCCACCTAGTACTAGTAGAGCTAAACACTAAATATGGAGAATTGCTGTAGGGAAAGATTGGCTATTCCATTATGAATGGTGCCACTCAGGGGAATAGGAAGCTAATGCTCAAAAGCCCCTAACTCCCTGATCCAGGGTTTAGGGGCGGGTTTTTAAGAGTTTGGAGGAACAGGTATGTGGAAGCATTGGTGGGCGCGAATTTGAATTCTAGGGCCTTAAAACCTGGCCATTTATGGTAAGGGGCGTCAGCACTGGATCTTCTTGAACAATAGGCCATTCATATCTGAAAGGGTTCCAGTGTTCAAGTTCTGGTTATATCTTGGTACTTTGGTTCTGATTCTGTGGGGAAGGGGGGCTGGGTGTGGGTGGGAGGTGAAACTTTGGTTCCAGTTTAGCTAGAAGGCAAAGCTATCTCCTCTGCACATGCATGAACTGTAGTTTTGGTCTGTTTGTCTCTGAAAAGCAACTTGGTATCTTGTTAAATGGGATAGGAACATTTTGAGCTGTTTCTCTGTGTGTGAGTGCTTAGGAAATAATAACTGTCACTGCTGATTGAGGGGCTGCTGAACACAAAGCACTATTTTGTTTTGTTTTGTTTTAATTTTAGCAAATGAATAATTGATCCTAACCCCACTCTCACCATTCTCATCTTTGAATTACAGCTCCAATGCCACTATGAACCAGAAATCTTTCCTGATTTCT
Organism: Rousettus aegyptiacus; assembly: GCF_014176215.1. NCBI lineage: Eukaryota > Metazoa > Chordata > Mammalia > Chiroptera > Pteropodidae > Rousettus > Rousettus aegyptiacus. The sequence continues at coordinate 51,434,320 of NW_023416312.1, read as the reverse complement.
ACTCCTAGTCAAATGTAGTCATTTCTTTTGCATGGTCATAACACATTACTTAGTCAAACATTTAGTGCCTATTTATTTCCATCTTATTTTATAATTAGTGTTGGCACTTTTTTTCATAATAGATAGTAAGCTCACAAAGGTAGTAAGTGTCAGAGTAGGAAACCAAGGCCAGCATTTTTTCCTTTTTTTCTTTTTCATGGTTCTATTGCCAGTATTTGCCTCAATACTTAACACAAATTAAACACTTAATAAATGCTTTAAAAATTATTGTGTTAAGTGAAATTAAGCAAGAAAGACAGTGCAAACAGCTTTCTCTGGAAAATATTAGAGCAAGCAGAAAGAGTGAGACATATGGCACAAATAATTTATTTGCCTTCATTTAGAGCAAAGTGCACTTTTGTACAGGTGTAAATTATATCGCCTTGGAAGAGCTAACTCTCAAAGATGCTTTTTGCATTTGACATGTTGTAAAACTCCCTTTCAAACTAACAAGGGAGCTTTTAAAAGTTGTTGTAATAGAAAAATATCAATAGAAGCCCAACATGTTTCTATGCTACATATTAACAATGCCAACCATTCAGTAGTGATGCAAAAGAGAAGAGGAAGAGGGACAATTGCGTTGGTGAAGGACACCCACAGAATTCTCAAATCACACCCAATTTGCCAAGACATAACCATTTTAGATAGAGCGAAGTTAAATGATGTCTAGGGCACATGTTGTGTGATTAAATACAACTTTTAAGAGATTGTCGCAGTTGTTCATTCAATTTTCTTATAGAAGCGAATATATTAGACACCTTCAAAGATCAAAAAAAAGTCTACAGCTTTTTTTTTTATCATCCTTCTCCCATAACTATTATCTACTACTATCTCCTTAAAGTATCAAGAATACATGCTATGCTGGTTAAGTGACTTCAATGTTGCCTTCGAGTGGCAAAAAGCTAAATAAGCATCACTGCCTCAAAGAAGACTCAGCACAAATATGTGACTGAATATTAATTTTGCTTTAACTTAACATACCTTGATAAGACCCTCCTTCAGGATGCCCCCTGGTCATGGGGAAGCAGGTTAGGGGAGGAAGGCAGAGTGTTGCAGTTCTTATTTCTTGCATCAGAAAGCTTAAGATACTTCCTTACAGTAACCATTTTTTTTCTAAATATAAAGGACACCTTATACTTATACAATGTAATATATCAATTATATCTCAATAAAGGTGAGAAAAAAATGGCCAAAGAGGTTCTCACAGTTATCTCTCATGGTACATATAACATGTTCATTATAGAGGCAGATCACTAAATCTCCTGTGTACCTTTAGTATTCATGCATAGCAAGCAGAGTCCCATTATTTTTGTAAATACACAAAACATAAAAGTAGTTTATTAACAGACACATTAGAAATAATCTACCCCCAAAATTCTTTTCTAGAGCATTTTAAAAGATCAATTGATAGTTTTGAGTGAATTCATTATAGCTGATTTTTTAAATGTAGCTTTAATTAGGATGTCAATCATTGAGGCCTCCAAGCAGCAAAGTTCATTTGGTGGTGTTTCAGATTTAGCCTCACATACCAAGAACATTGATGAAATTCTGAAGAGTAGCAGTGAAGATGGATGGAAAAGAAAACAGTTAGCTTTGTTTCTTGGGTCCCTGGTTCTATTAAGTCCTAACATTTGACCTGTCACTAAAGAAGGGCAAAGTTTAATGAATTACTTATTTTAGAGGCTAAGTAATCTTCATCTTTAGTGACTTTGAACTAAAAATATCCAAATGAGAGATAACAGGTTTAAGGATAGGGCAAAATGGACTTTTTTGAAAAAGAACGGATAAAAAAATACACAAAACTGCATTAAATTATAAAACACCGATTTGTGGCCTGGAGTGCAATAGGTGAAACAGGATACATATAAAATTAAATGTATATTAATATATCATATAATTAACATTTATTAAATATTTACTATGTGCTGGATATTGTCCTAAGTACTTTATATAGATTATGTATATAATCCACATCAATTCTTGATGAATGAGACATTATTATTGTCATGAGGAATGATGGAAATAAAATGCGGAGCTATTATAGTTTGGTGAAGATTCTATAGCTAGTCAGTGACAATGCTAGTATTTAAACACAGAATTACAGAATTATCTGACTCTAAAATGCAAGCTCTTACCTAATGTGATACACTGTCTCTTCAAGAAAAGTGCATATGAATACCAATGTTTAGGTGCCTGGCACTAAAGAGCACTTAGTGAATGCAAAATACTATACTAAGTATAGAGTCATGAGCTGAAAACCATCCCTACTCTCAAAAAAACTAACATTGTGTTGGGAGAATAAGATATGGGCATGAATATTTGAAATGTAAGCTTATGCATGATGAAACTTTGAGAGGTACAGACACAGTGCTATGGGAGCTCAGAGAATAGAGAGATAATAGGTAATTGGGTAGGTTGAAAAGTATTTCACATGAAAGCTTAAAAGATGAGTACTCTGCCAATGGTTAAGCACAGGCGGAGATAAGGAAGGAGCATTATTTAAAAGGGAATAGATATATAGAAATAAGTGGGAATGAAAGAATAAGGACCTTGAAGGAAGAGCAAGGAGTCTAGTTTGGTTGGAACATAAGTATATATTGATCAATTAGCCAGAAAGAAAAGTGTAGAAAGATCAAGAAGAAAGTGTAGGCCAAAACGTGGAGAAGTGTGACTGCAATTAAATTTCTTTCAATAAGTAATGGGAGATAGCTGGAGCTTCTTAATGGTAGGACCATCCATAATCAGTGTTGGAATTTAAAAATAAAAAATATGGTAGCTGCCTGAGAATGGGCTGAGAGCAGAAATTTAGGAGAGAGGAAAAGACATGAAGTTTTATAGCAGTAGTCCAGGAGATGTATTTTTTGCAGCCTTACTGTAAAGAATATGAAGACGAAATATTAGGAAACTCATTCTTGTGAATTCTTTTTAAGATATCTAAAACCCGACAAAAGGTCTTCACAGAAACCTAGTGAGAGTTTCAATATGAGTAGTGAAGGGAAATAGAGTTTTGCCACCCTAAAATATGACTTTTTTGGGATATTGATTTGTTTAATCTGGTTGTTTTTAGGGAAAAAAAAGACTCAAGAAGATCTTTTATTCCCCTTACCTGCCTCAAAGAATTCAGGTAAAAAAAAGTTGCTCCAGGAAGGAAGCTATCATCATAGATAACTATATTTTAATACGAATTGTGGCAGACATGGAAGAACGTGCAACAACTATTTGTTAAATTCCCCTCTGTGTCCCACTGTGTCTGGGTGGCTGGACAAAAATTCATTTACCAAATGTTTGCTTTTTCTCATCTACCTGTGAATTGCCTACCTTCCCTCTGAAGTCCAAACCACTACTCTTCTTTCTCCTAAGTTCAAGGTAGTATATAAGTCTCAACTGCCCAGTTTGTCCTGGGGTACCCCCATATGTACATACATGATAAATTTGGTTCTTTTCTCCTCTTATTATTAGATTAACCATAAGAACCTAGAAGGGTAGAAGAAAAATTATTTTTCTTCTCTTATAGCAGAAAATCTTCATTTGCCCTACTCTTTTTAAAATAACTTTAGTTAACTAAAAAAAGAGCTCTGTATCATAGGGAAGGGTGGAAATTAACAGAGAGATGAGGATGCTCTACAATGTATGCTAAGAGAAATTATCAGGAGGAAATAGCAGGAGAGGATAAAAACTATCGACTACAAGGTCAAAGAAAACAGAAAATAAATCAGAAAAGGAAAATCTTTAAAGTCTTGGAGGCATGCAACCTGCTAAATTGTTCTATCATTGCTTCTCTGACTTTTGGGCCCTAACATTTAGAGCGATTTCACATTGCTGCACATGAGGCAGAATGTGTTCTAAAACAAACAAGTCTCCAAATGACAGATTTACTATTTAGATTGTTATCTGCCAAAATCATGAAGTGAAAATTCCAAATCACACTAAGACGCTCCCTGCTATTTTATATATATATATTTGTGTGTGTGTATACATATATATGTAGATATATAAACTTTTATATATATATATATAAAATATTTTATATATGTATATATATATTTGGCAGAATGTGAAAGCCAACTCTACCTTGGGCCTGAACTGATCTGTACCATATCTGGGAGTACTTTAAGATGCCCAGAAATCACACTACCTAAGTGCAGAATTTAATGTGCTTGGATGGTCCATAGGCATCTGCATGTCCATATTTACCAGTGCCAATTTCATTTGCCCAACTCATGTGCCTGAAATTTAACTAGCTTCTTGTTTTACCTTTCAATTTTTAGTTGGGATTGGAGAACCAAAAAAGAAAAAAGAAAGAAAGAAACTAGATATCTACTTATTGAACATCTACCATGTGCTTGCTGTAGAATATATTGCATTAGCCTTCATAGAAATTCTATGATAATTATATAAATATCGCCATATCACAGCTAGAGAAACAAATTCAAATACTTTATCACTGGTCCCAGACTTCACATATAGTTAATATGAGAGCCATTGGTTGAAGTCATACTACAAAGAGAACCCAATAATATGGTTACCTGACCATGAATATCAGCACTGCTTAAATATCTTTTCTACAGAATCCCTTATACCAGTTCAGACCTTTGGCTTCGGCAAGTTAATTCAAATTTATTCTATTCCCTGTTGGGCATTCTAACTCACTCTGCTTACAACTCTCCTTTGAGGATCATACCTTTACCCTGAATGGTACCCCAGCTCTAGACCTACCTATTCCTGATGTATAATTCCCTCTCATGTGGCCTACATTTAATTCCCAGTGTGCTTTACTTGTGAGCTCACATGATAAACCATACGATAAGCTTTTAGCACTTGGATTTCAATGTCATTAAAAAGCGTTCATTTGTGATTATAAACACAATTTGTTTTGCTTGGGTGCTAGGCATTGCTAGAGGACTCATGCAGGCTGACAAATTATAATCCAAACTCTGTGTAAAGAAATGATTCATATGACAAAAGTATATTCATTTTTGATGTCTTCTTTATATCTTGAAAACCGAGAATCTATATTTTATTCATTGAAATTACTATTGTACCAAATGTTATTTAAAGTCTATATTTGTTTCCTACATTAAAGCCTATAGTAAACAACCAGTGGGTATTAATATCATAGTTAGGAAATTCTTTTCAAAATTGTTTGGTAATATTTTATTGTCCAAGAGCTCCAGAGGAATGGTCCCCATCTGTTGAGGTGTGCATTTTTCAGTTGTGGATGCTCACAGACCTTTAATCTGTAGACACAAATCTACTATGCTTCCAAGATTCACTAACATGCTGTGGGAATCAGTGGGATGGCAGGTCACACTTGGAATGCATGTTCACTGAAGAGACATTCTTTATTGTGAGGGCTATTTTTTTTTTAATTCTCACCTTTTAATAATCGGCTCTTCTAACTGGGCTAATAATCCAGTAAACAAAGACAAATTAACATGAGAAAAACAACAAAGTTTATTATGGCTGTACATTCCAAGGGTGCCATTGGATATGAGACCCCAGACACATGAAGCAGCTGAAATTTATATGCCATTATGAACAAAGGAGAAAAGGGGAAGGGGTCTGAGCTTTCGAAGGAAATAGGCAATTACAGGCAGCTGAGGGAAAGCAGAACACACATGGCAGGCGCATTCCTGCCAGGCAACCCAGAAACAATGGGACATAAAGGAGATCTAGTTAACAGGCTCCTTCCTGCTTGGAGCCACTCTATTTACCATACTAAGGTGAATATGTTAACATTTCCTTCTTGGAGCAGCCTTTCCATCTGACTCTTGTAAGAAGGAAAGGAGGAGGGTCAAAGGTTCTTTTTGATTTTTTTTTGGTTTCTTAATAGCCAGCTTAAAATGAATATCCTAAAAGGTACAGTTCTGAGGTGGTAAAATTTTGGTCCCCTTCATTATGAATATTAGTAAGAATGGGAGGCAATATATGGTTGGGGAAAGATGATGAACTTTGGAATTGAAATATTTATTTTTGAATTCCCCATCTAACACTTGCAAGCTATGCAACCGTAGGCACATTATTTATCCTCTCTGAGCCTCAATTTTCTCATCTTAAAAAAGGGGATATTAATAGCTAGATACACCTCAACAAAACTGCTATAAGGACTGAAGAAAAGGAAATAATTACTGTAGAGAACCTAGTATGATGCCTTTAGTAGTCGCTTAACAACAACATTTATTAATTATTAAAAGTAAAGTACAGCACTGAAGGTCAAGGACAATGGCTAAATCTTAGGACTCCAGTCAAAAAACAATGTTGAACATTTTCCGTTTGTCTAAAAATAAAACCGTACACTTTATGTAGTTTCATGGCCCCAATGAATTTTTTTTCAAGATTTTTTTTTTTTGCTAAAGAAGAAACATATCAAGTGTCCCACTGAGTAGACATAGGCATGCACTGAAATCACACAATGTTTCCTAAGTGTAGCCTAACATTCAATAATTCAATTATGCACAGTTTAGGAAGGTCGTTTTCTTGACTTCTCTATTTTTTTTTCCTTGTACGAGAAGCAAAGACACTGGCATTGGCTCTTAACCTGAGCATCAAAACTTTCTTTAAAGTTGTTTTATTTAAAAACAAAACAAAAACACTCAAACTTGTGTAACTTGCTCTGTCAGGACTGTATGCTGTTTAGAATATAAAAGAATTATAAGAGCTGATTTTACCTTGTGAAAACTGATTAGCCAAACCTCTGAGGACTTCTTAATTGTGCTATGGTAAAATATAAGATTAGCATAGCAATTCCTTCATCAAATGAATTTACTGTTAACATATCGAATTAGTGATCCTGTTAGCTGCTATTCCAAGATAACAAGATAATTCTTTAAAACGGTGGGAATTCTCACATTCTATTACTGTTAATTAGCCTTTCTCATCCTGCAGAAAGATTTTCATTAAGGATTATCATAGTAGATTTAATACTTCTAAAAATGGCATTTTTCTGCTTGGTTCAATATCTCATATTCTTTATGGTGTGTATGTCTTATTGTTCTTTCATTTTCATTCCAACATCATAAAGAGGTCATCTTAATTTATCATATGCAAATATGTGTGGGTGTTCTAGTAGAATAGAAAATTGTGTTAGTTTAACACCAGAAAGAGACTCATTTTAAAGTATTTCTTGTCCTAGGGACCACCTTCTATTTTTCCTGTTCACTCTTGGTGAGAAATTATCATAGAGTTAAGAAAAGGGACTTTGAAGCCAGACCAAGAGAGTTGCATCCCATCTTTGATACTTGCTAGCATCTCTCTATGCCCCAACTTCCTCATCTGTAAAACAGGGTTAATAATACCAACAGGTATAATAATAGTCATAGGTTTGTAATGAGAATTAAATGAGTTAATATTTTAATTTAGGAGACTACCTGATACATAGTAAGTTTATATAAGTTTTGTTAAGTAAAATCAATTCTATTGCCACATATAACTACCATCATCTTTTCAAAGGAAAATTTGATTCCACTCTCCTTATGTCTCTTGTATCACTTCAATGTTTACACTATTTTATTTTCTTTCTGTGCCAGAGGTCAACTATGTTCTTTTTGGGAGACATATGAACCACTATCTATGGATGTTAAAATTTGGAGAATTAATGTCAAGCAATAGGTCCATTCCCCACCCTCACACATTCTACAGCCGTTGCCTAATACTATTGTTCTGAGCTACTTATTTCTCAATGAATATAAGTCATGATCACAAAATGTCTGTATTAAATTAAGTACAATGGTATGCAAGTTAGAGTCTATATTCATAATCAGACTGTCATCTTCTTAGTAGAATTATTTTTTTCACAAGCAAATAAGTTGCTATTAAAAGTCACAAAAAATAAAAAGACCCAAAATAATATCCTAGCTTTATTTTGTTCCAAGTTTTTGACAGAATATTATTCAGTTTTAGATTTGTTATCTCACTGAGCATTGTAATTACTAAGAATCAGCAAAAAAAAAAAAAAAAAAAAAAAAAAAAAAAAAGAATTCCAAGCCAACTAGGATAGGTATACAACCTGTGCGGAGCTGGTTAAAGGGGAGCAGACTTTGTTACCCCAAACCATGCCTTTTTTGGATATTGATTATTTTAAGCTGGTTATTTTGAAGAAATAAGACACAAGAAGAATGTTTTATCTTCCCCTTACCCATCTAAAGGAATTCATATAGAAAAACCTGCTCTAGGAAGGGAGCTATCTTGTTAGTTATCTATATTTTAATATGCAGTAAGTGTGGCAGGCAGGGAAGAACCTAGGAAAGTCTGTTAGACTCCTTTATGTGTCTCATTTTTTTCTGGGTAACTCAGAAATAATTTTTTTACCAAATGTTTAATCTTTCTGTTCTGCATACAAATTGCCTACCTTCCCTCTGAAGTCCAAACCACTACCTCCTTAGTCCCTAATGGCAAATAAAACCTCAACTATTCAATTTGTCCTAGGTCCCTTATTCTTACACAACCTCTGTATGTAGATATGTAATTAAATATGATTTTTCTTCTGTTAATCTGTCTCATGTCAATTTGATTATTAGACAAGCTAGAAGAAATAAAATTAAAAAGAGGACAAATTTTCCCCTCCATCCCATGATCAACCACCATTTCTGAGTAACTCTATTTTTCCTAAGTGCTACACCGATGCTAGGATATTAGGTACAGTGAATGTTTATGACTTCAGTGGTTCCGGCACATTTAAAAGGTGTTATGGATGATTTGATTTATTTTCTAATGTTATTTAAAACTCATGTTAATTTTTAAAAATTAACTAACTCAGAACATTAAGATATGTACCCTACTTGTGTACCTACTACCTCATCATTTCTAATAGCCAAGAACTATAATCAGTCTTACTGTTCATCAAAGTTAAAAGAGATAAATGGTGTTGCAGTGAATACTACATAGCAAGGAGAATAAGCAAACTATTCTATGTGCAATAAAATGAATGAATCTCATAAACATAATGTTGATCGAAACAAAAAAAATATTTTCTAAAGATTCTAACAAAAATACTAAAGGACTTAGAAAGATATTTCTAATAAGAAATGAACAATTCACTTTTATTTACTCAAGGAATAAGCTGACCTCTGATTTCATGGTTCACAAGTTACTTTAATTATCTGAATAGCTGGCTTTTACAAGTAAGAACCATTCTGTTTTATGGGACACCATTATTACATTTTCCCATTAAAAAAATAAACCCTCAAAGTCACTATCTGTATCATAAATTTTAGTTAATTAGCATCTAAATGCTTGAGGGGAGCATTATCAAAGAGTTTAAAGAAGAACAGAAATTAAATTTTTTTCAAGTTATACTCTAGTTTCTGTAGTTTCTACATTTCTATTTTCAGATTATTTCTTTTTAAATCCCTTAAATTAATATTGATGATCTTGCTAAATATGAGATATTTCATAAGGAACTATAAAAGCTTATTTACAAAACAAATATTTTCTTTAAACTTTTCAGAGGCAAGCATAACGACCATCAAAAAAGTCTTTATCTATATCATATGCATAGTAATGGTATACAGTGTAACCCACCACTCTGATGTATCTTAAATTTCAGTTGAAATCTTAGGCATTAAGGACAATTAAGGTTGTCAGATACTTAAAAGACTTACCTAATAAAAATACCTCAAGTAAAAAGCACCCACTATGTAAGAAACAATTGTATCTCTAACACGATTTTAAGTTCATAAACCAGTAAAAGAATCAGTAATTGACAAGAAATTAGTAGACTTAATTATGCTGCACTTCACTTAGTAGAATACAATCAGGAAACTGACTAGATGAAAAATATTGTCGATAGATAATGTTCTTATTCACAGAGGAAGGGTGTCATATAACAATGCTTAATTCCATCTGACGTTTATTTATTTCAGGCGTACCTCATATCACACTAGTAGTTGAAATTTTGGGGCATTAAAGTACATATTTTAAAATTCTGTACTTTTCTTTAAAATTTCTACCATGTAAATTACAACAGCTTCTTAATCAAGAATACAGATGTAAATTATATCACTTTGTATTCCATATCCACATCGCTTTTCTTGAGACTGAATCAGAGGCACAGGACTTGAAAGTCGGTTTAAAGTTTAGCAAAAATTCACTAATTCAAACTTGAAGAATTTAAAACTTGTAATCATTTGGAAAGTTTCTGGGTTTCTTTATTTAATTAATCATTTCTGGGTTTATTTAATTTATTTAATTCATCATTTCTTTCCACAATGCATTTATCAATTCTGTAACTTTTCCAAAAAGCAAAAATTAACTCTGTAAAATATTATAGAAAGTTATTACAGAACACATGACTTTTATGAATTTCAGAAGCACACATGAAATAATAAATAATAAACAAATGTGATATATACACACACACAGATATATATTTATTAGAAAAACAACCCAAACAAAATGAAAAGAATATCACATTTGTTTATTATTTATTATTTCATGTGTGTTTCTGAAATTCATAAAAGTCATGTGTATATATTTTATTTATTTATTTATTTATCTATCATTTCTAAAACTATACACGTTGGGACAAATAAAAGGCATTTGAAAATGACTAGGTAGAGTACAATTTGTTGTTCATAGTTTGACACCTAAGGGGTCAGATTCAGAACCTTTAACTTATTAACAACTTTAAGTTAATCAGCCACAGAATAACAAATAACATATGAATGTTTAGACAATTGTCTTTTTACTCCAGTTTCAAAGTCCCCTTAAGGCCTTTACTAAGAAAACAAATTTCACTGTATTTGTGAGGCACATTTTGAGCTGCCCTGATTGAATTAAGTCAAAGTGAATTCTTTAAAAATATCTCATAACTTTTTTTTTAATACAAACTAGTTCCCCCTGAACTGATGTGTTTTAACGAGATTTTACTACGAGTTGCCAAATTAGCATAAAAATACCTTATACTGTTAAAAAAACAAAACAAAACAGAATTCAACCAAGTAAATTTTAAAATCTAGTTGGCTTTATTAAGTGATTCATGATTCAGGCAGCATCTCATCTAACAAGTGAAGGGCTTTCTAAGGGGTTTTACAAAGTGGAAGGTTTTTACGGGGAAAAAAGGATGGGACAAGGGAGTATTAACGAAAGAAAGTAAAGAATTATTTTTGGTCTGTGACACCATTTCTTTGGGGGAAGAAAAAGGAAAGAGTTTTTATCATGCAGATAGTCTCTTCCTTCATTGGGAGATAAAAGGGGCCCATGCTGAAAGGTTACTTTACAGGTACTTGACTAGAAAATTCCAGACTGGTTAATTGAGATTGTTTCTGGGAGACCCTGAGATTGTAATTAGATCAGGTATTAATTCTAAGTTTGGTACCATGACCCTTTAGCACAAATTATGCCATTTTTGGTCTTTGTTTTTCCTTTAACAATGTTAAACCCTACATTTAAGTCATATCCTGAAACAGCAGTTCTCAATTCTTTTTTATCTATGATCTCAAAACTAGACTTAAACATCAATCAAATAGACAGTCATTTAGAAGATACTTTTCAAAGAATGTGTGTACCTTATCCTACAACTAAACTAACCCCACTATTATTATTAAACTATACTAGAAAGAAATATATATTTATTATTACATCGTCACATCAGAATCCAGCACAAAACCAACCAAAGAAACTTCATGAAACAAATTGAGAAACACGACTTAAGAATTTTCCTCACACATTGATAAAAATCAAAGAGAATAAAGCAGAAAGATCAAGAGTTTCCCTACCTACCTACCTGTGGTTGAGGATGCATCCAGATCTCCACAGTTGTTCCCTCTTTCATGGGAGTGTGAGATCTTACGACCTCCTTCATTGGCTTTAGAAGAGAAAAAAAATAGAAGTATTTTTTAAGTGGTTTGTCAAAAGTGAAAAAGAGTGCACTGTACACATGCATCAAACACAGGTAAATAAAACAGTGCCTGGGTAAATATCTTTTTATAAACATCATAGCTATTGAGCATTTCCAATGTGATAGGCACAGCTCTAAGTACTGGGAATAAAAAAGAAAAACATTTTTTTTTCTTATTGAGTTTACATTCTAGTGTTACCTTTATGAGTTCCATTAAATACATAAATGGAATTATAAAGGACAATTTAAAATATTTAAATGACTGAAATTAAGCTAGTATAACAATGCAAATCTTTACTTCTTTAAAGTGACTTTTTCTGTTCTTTCTCCTTGATTCAAACTGGCCTTGGGCTCACTTGCATCTTTTCTTATCCTTCTGCAAACTGCAGGACCATTCCCTCAACCATTATTAAGCCCTTAGGTCAGCATCAAACAGTCTTAGGAACAAAGCTTTAGGTCTGTTGAATGCAGAAACAGAGTTTCCTTCAAACTAAAAATAACATTTTGCAGCTTCACACCCATGAAGGAAGATGGACCCCACCAGCATCCTCATGAAACCAGACAGAACGATACCATGATTGACATCAGGACCTGATGCAATAATCAATGGCTTCCTACCCTAGCCCTGATCAATCAGTAGAGCTCACAACCCCAACTCCTTTAGTTATTAATGAGTTTTATCCTATATAATCTATCCCCTAAAGGCCATCAGGAAGCCAGGTCTTTGAGCCCTAACTCACCTGTGTTCTCTGGGCTTGACGCCATTTCCTTAAATAAACCTCTACTTTCTTTGCTGCAAACTTCTGTCCATGTCTCTTTTGGCTATCGACCTGTGCAGGCAAAATGAACCCCTTGAGTTTGGTAACACTGGAGAGTTTTTCAATTCAATGCTTTTATAACTCAATGGCTTCAATAGCTTGCATTTGGGAATTTACAGTTGTCTGATATTAAAATCTACCCTGTGTGTGCCACTGTTAGGTAGCTAGTCAGATATGAGTGACAAGAGGGAACAAACGAATAGGGGCCCAGGCTTGAGACCACCCAAATAACACTCCAATGGTCAAAGTTATAAAGCTAATTGTCAATAAATATGACCTCACTCTCTAATCACCTAGGAATACCTTTAGAACCACCCATTATGGCATAAATATAAGGCAGACATTCCCATTTCTGGGTCCTTTTTGCCCTCAGGTCTCTCCTCCTTTTTTGCCCTTTTGGGTTCTCTCTCTCTTTGTTTGTGGACTATTTGCCCTTTTGTAGCCATTCTGGTCCATTTGTGCTGGTTATAGCCCTGGGACCATGTGCCTCCTTGGGGCATTATTTGTCTTTCTAAAACATTTTTAATCAAGGTATTAAATCTCAATGACCTGTGATTCTTCACTGCATAATTTGAGGAAGAATCGAGGAAAAATGTTAACTACATGTCTGCTCCGTTATTATCCCTCTCACACACCCTTATTGTTAGGACAACAACAAACTCTGATCAGCCCCAACAGTGACATCACCACACCACAAATTTGCTATAATACAAAGATATTTAATAGATGTCATAAATGCTAATAAATTTATGAACTAATATACAAATCTTAAGCTACCAACCCAGAATAATTAACAAGTTCTTGAAAATATGATGTCTGTATCCATTTAATTTTCCTCAAGACATAAAATACATTCTATTTTTAAAATATTGAATCTATACTATACACATTTCCTACATATGTGATTTTAAAATATGGAGTAAAGGATTTGACATCATTTGATCTATAAAAGCAAGATATTTTTCAAGAGAGCTGAGAAAACCCAACTCAGAGATTGTTGTTAAGTTTTTTTGCTGTAATAGCAGAGTTAAGTAGTAGTGACAGAGATCATATGTCTCTCAGGACTTCATATTCCTGTTTGATGTACTTCACATTATAGTTATTCAGGATGTTGAAGAGGAGCAGAATTTACTACCCCAAAATTTGTCTCTTTAACGTAAAAATTCTTTTAGGTTGATTACTTTTAAGAAACCCTAGACTAGGAAAAAGCACTGAAAACAGTAGAAGTTAACCTAGTGCAAAGGATGTTTACATTTTAAAAGGAAAATCTCCTTTTGTAAGGGTGTCTCCCTCCCTGTACCAGTAACAGAAGAAAGACAATGTAATGGCAGGTTAAATGGAAAATACAAAGAATCTAATAGGATTCTTTACATGCTTACCAAGACATAGATATGTTGAGCTAAAACTATATGCTTGCTTATACATTGATATAAGTTTTTGGCAGTACCTATCATGTGTAAAAAGACATTTTCAGAGATCAGATACAAAAATCCATTTATCTCATGAGTAAGTCTGTGTTACATAAAATTTGATTATTTAAATATGATCAATTGAGATTTCGTGAATTTTTTTGTTATGCAAATACCTATTCTGGCCTTTTGCAGAAAAAGTTTATTGACCCCCAATCTAGGGGAAAAGCAAAGATAGACTAATAACAATGATTTGATGGACAAGTGTATGAAATAAGTAAAGTGTGGTAGACTTTAGATGCAAAGGGTGAAGAGGACATTTTTTTTTCGGCAGAGAGAACAGTATAGTCCAAGGCAGGGAAACCCAGAATGTAGTCGGTATGACTGGAGTGCTAGGAATATGTAGCTTAATGATGGGACAAATAAATGAGACAGTGATTTAAGCACATACTCTTGATGAACTTGCAAAGTTAGCTAATGATTTTATAGTTTACAATAAGTAAAGTAGAAACATTCAAAAGTATGTGAGCAAAGTGTTGGGTACTATAAGAATTTCTAAGCAGATTTGTGCTCAGTTCTCAGATTTAACTTCATTTTTAAACCAAGTCTATTAGAGTTGCATTTCTCATGCACATGTTAAGCATCTGATTTAAACATTATCTGTCAACTGTGAGTAGTTTTATGTCAGTCTGTGTCACCTTCTGTCAAACGTATAATGTCACATTCAAATGTCCTTTGAATTAATTGAAGATGATATTTTAGGTGGTTAAATATTTAAAGCTATGTGGATGTATTTTGTCCATTTAAATTTGGCAACTAAACATCTCTATTGTATAACATGCTTCAATATTGTAGGGGTTCAGAATGAGTCACCCTAAGATGTGTCTCTTTGGTATGCAGATTATTTTGAGTTAAAAGTAACAAATACCCTGCAGGCTCAAGAGAAGTTTCAGCTCCTACTTAACTACCTAGAAAAATTTAAATGAAGGGTCTTGCCCATAATAAGATATTACTAGAGATAACCCTCTCGACCTATCTATAGGACAGGGCAAAATACTAAATACTGAACCTCTTCTCTTCTTAACACACTGCAATAACCCTCTAAAGTCTCATGGTGTCTTACCTCATCTTTAGCTCAGAATGACATATATGTATATGTATATACATATAATTTTCCCTCCCTGTCTCTAAACTTCTTATGTATGTGGAGTTCCATGCATCTGCATATATTAAATTTGGTTATTTTCTCTTGTTAATCTGTCTCATGTAGATTTAATTATTGGACCAGCCAAAAGAACCTAGGATGATAAAGAAAAGTTTCTTCTTCCTCCACAATATTCAAATATTAGACACAGTTTATTTAATTTTGTTTCATTCAAAAATAATAACTTAAAGGTAAAATAACAGTTCCATCCCTGACAATGTTCTTTCCATTACTCCTCTTTCTTCCACCAAACCCCACAGATATAAGACTAATAGCTAGAAAATTGTCTAATATACAGAACTGCTGAGGATTAACTATCATGCAAGTGAGAGAAATGCCAATTCTAGGAAATATTAGTGCTCAAAAACATTTATGCTTGACTTTTTAAAGAAAATGAAATATGATTCATCAGTGACACCTGAGGAATAAAATGAAGATTTGCATTTCTGTTTCCTTACATGCACCATGTACTGAACTAAACTGTTATCTTCCCTTTTATGGGATTAGATGTCAAGCTGTCAAGAAAAGAGTAAAGTATTTTATAATAATCACAGTCTTTACCAATTTAAGCCTCATTTTAATCCAGTTCATATTAAGACAGTGCTCAATGCTGAAAAGTGAGAAGCGTGTCTCACCATTTTGAAAAGTGTCGCTGGCAATATTGCTAAAAAAAAAAAAAAAAACTTCCAAGTGAAGAATAGATAGATGTTAGATCTTCTTATTATTCATAAGTCAGGTATTATTAGTTCATACTTTAGGTATCGAAAGAGAATTCAACAATGTTTAAAAATGTATTAAATCCTTTATGCACTATATTATTGCCCCGTTGGCCTAACGAAAGAGACATAGATACAAAAAAAATTTTCATTTATATAACTTTGCTTTTTAGAATCCAGAAATTTCGTGGCTTAAAAAAATTGTCTATAGCCTGCTTGAATTATTTTATTTATGAATGTGGGAAGAGGCTGACTCATTAGGAGCATTGTACAGAGTAAATGCCCAAAACTCTATTAAATACCACCCCCCCAATTTTTTTTTTGTCTGAGGCAAGAAGGAAGGAAATTTTCAGCTAAATTTCCCTGCACAGAAATGTGAATTCTAACTCAAAATATATACAGTGAAACAGCTTTTGTAACAAATGGGAAAATATTTTCAGCTTCCAAAGGATTTTGTCTTTCAGGAAAAGAATTAAAAATTGTTACAGGCGACCTAAAAGAGTGAATTCACTTCCCAAAATATAACCACCTTGCAAAAAAGGATTACAAAGTAACATAATTTGATTGAAACTTCTAAATCCATCAGAACCTTCTAACTGTTATTTTCAAATGTTTTCCTGACAGTGTCACTAAGAATTTGAGCTTAGGGATCTGACATATTAAATGTATTCTTTAACCTGACTAATCTCAAAACTACTGTGTGAGGTAAACCCAGACTAATTCTGTGATAGTTTTAAGGAAAAATGTGGAATGCATCCTTTATTTTTCCACTTGGAAATTTAATTGTCACTCAAACCTAATGGTAAGAAAATCATAGAACAAGATCATGATATTTCTGACTACAGTCTCAACGGTAAACTATTCTTTTAAAATTTAGCAAAAAGAGAATCCAGAGAAGGTTCAGTGTATTCATCTATTACATTTCTTTCTTAAATGTAGCAAATTTTCCACCAGAAATGTAAGCATGTGTTCATGATCTCAGTAATTATACATACCCCAGGAATCTCAGGTTTTACAGAAATGTGACATTCTAAATTGTCACAGTCATCACTTACCAAAGATTACAAGTGAGTTTAACTGATAAATTATGGTTATTTTATTCTCATGTAGTTGACATATTGATGGAAAAAAAGTCTTCTCAAACCAGTAGGTGAGATATTTTTGGAGAGTCCTATGTAACATCTACCATAATTATATATGCCTAAAGACATATAAGTATGTGGGTGATGCTTCTAGTGATTATATTTATAATAACTTTCTCTCATTGTCATTTATTTCCTTGTAAGAAATCAAGATCCTTACTATGAAAATAATAGCTATCAAAACTATAACAAAGTTTACAAATATAAAGTATAATTTGGAGTTTATTTTTACTTATGATTTATTTGGTTGAAGGATTTCACATTAAAACCTTGGTAAAATATCAATTTTTAATTTTTACAATAAATTACAGGGTACATTTATAAATAGCAATGAATACATTCCAGAGATTTCCTGAAATAGGGAAAGTCCTAAGTTAATTCCTAGTCTCCTTAAATTTTAAGATCTCCCTGCCATGCCTTTCTGTCTTACAATTTGCAGAGGTAGTAGTCAATATCTAGTGAAGAAAAGATAGGAGTTTAAGAGAATAAAATCTACTCAGCAATATGTTTCAACAGTGAAAAAGCCAGAGCCTTTGAAATTTGCATCTGACTCTATATCTTACTAGTTTTATGAACTCTTTTAAGTTAAAGAGGACTCTTAGTTTTTTCATCTGTGAAATGAGTATAACGATATGAGCCTCTTAGGATCATTGCATTATCCTGTTTCTGTAGTAAAGTGTCTGGCACTTTATAATTATCCTCTTCACTTGAACTATTATGGATATATCTTCCTTATTAACATGAAGTGGAAGCTATCTAAAGTCATCCACCACATAGTTCCCTCTTTAACTCTCTCCTTTCGCCTCAACATTTTTAAAAATAGAAATTCCAATTAATTACAAAAGGCTTTTGCATAGCTGAAAAAAAAGATTACCAGTTGCTACAATAAATGGCACAGTAAAGTGACAGTTGAGAGTAGAGGGAACAGGAAAGGAAGACATTAATTATTCTTTATTTTTTCCAATTAACATATAACCTCTAATTGGGAGAAGCCTCTTTTGATTACAGATAAATGTATGCATAAAGATAAATAAAAATAGAGTTAAAGCCAATTGACTATTGAAAGATTTAAAATAAATTGACTAATTAAAATGTTAAAGAATGCATTAAATTTGCTTAAAAATTAATAAAAAAAGTTTGGATGGAGGCAAGAAGAATAGGAGTTGGTCTGAATACATTTAAGCATGAGGTTTGACATTTGGTATTTATTTAAAGTTTTAAAGTATCCTTAAGACACTCGGTTTCCTAAAAATACTGTATAGATTACATGTTTGAAGAAATTTAAGCTTTCTTAATAAGTTATACAAAGTAAAGTTTTCTGTATAAATTTACAAACTGAATTCACAAGCCAGAAAATACACAATTTACTAATATTTCCTATCCACAGGGTAATTGGGAGACATTTGTCAGAATTAAAGGAACATGTAAACCTATGTTTCTCAGCTTTCTGGTACGGAAAGGACATTTTGAGTCTGGAACACCTTATGTCTTATGATTAATCCTCCTTTATTGTTTGCATGTTTCTTTCTTTCTTTCTTTCTTTCTTTCTTTCTTTCTTTCTTTCTTTCTTTCTTTCTTTCTTTCTTTCTTCTCTCTTTCTCTTTATTTTTTACTTGCAAATTGGTATTAAGAGAAATGGACTTCTAAAAGCAAAGCACAAATTTGATAGTGGTGGATGGAATGGTGTAGAAAGAATTTAACACCATTTTACTAAAATTAAAACTTATTCAAAGACTATATATATATTTTTTTCTAGGATAACTGTCAAAGCCAAAGTGATGAGATCTTCAGGAAAATAGTGTTGGGTTATTACATAGGCTTGTCCAATATTTTTCAGACTGGTCTGAGTCCCTTTGAAGTGATTTGGCATCACAAATGTATGCTGATCCTCCTTCTGGATATAGTTAGACCTAAGGGAAATATGGTGAAAAGAGGGGAGTAATTTGGAATGAACATATTCATTTATCCATAAGGATTCCAAGGGTTCTGCCAAAAGCAAACAGCTATTTTGAAATCGTCTTCAGGGGTAACAAATCACCAAGCAAAAAAATCAACAAGCTTGGAGCATTTAATTAGATCTTTTACCTTAATCATCAACAAGTCAAGTGTATGCCGTTGTGTTTAGGGAAGGGGGAGTGTTATAGAAGGGGGATGAATTAACACTTAGAAAGCTCAGAGGTTTAACAAAACCTGACATGAGATTTGCCAGATGGTTTGGTACTAGATTGTAAAACTTGAAACTAATCTTTGTTTAAGAGTTTTAATGGTTGTATCTTTCTTATAAAGCCTCTTGCTCTTCTGTCGAGGTGAATCTGCAAAATTATAGATCAGGCTTTAAAGAACAGCTTTTATGAACAGAGTCTCCTTAAATCTCAGCTAAACTGAGCAAGAAGATTACATGTTATTATGATGTAGCACAGCAGGATTTTCCCCCAGCAAACATAATGATGTGAAAAAAGGATAAAGCTATCACTTGGTGCAAAGAGGTCATCCATAGAAGAACAATGCTTTTCACACAGATTATCCGTACATGCTGAAATGTTCATATTTCAAAAGTTTTTTCTTAATGTTTCTGTAAAAAGCTCTGATCCTGACAAGCATTTAGATAGCAAGACCTAGTGATCATATTTTTCTATGAGGTGGCCTGCCCGAGAGCACTTGGGAGAGATTGTATCTGTTACAGACATTACTGGGGGAAAAAAAATAAAGTATATTTGTTTCTTAACTAATTTATAGTTAGTGTTAGCTTATTGAATTTAATTGAAGGAGATGACGTTTTTCTTCATTTTTACATAATTTAAGATTGCTAAACTTTAAAAATACATATTCTTATTAGCACACGCAAGACCAAAAAAGCAACTACATAAAACTAATTCTGTATGTATTTTCATATTTCAATATTTTTACTTAAAGCCAATTAAGACATATACCATAATAATGAGCCTCATATTATTTAACTGGATTATTTGAACTTTCATGTTTCAAATATCAACAGCTTAAAAGAATAATTTCTGTTTGCTTATTTATTAGATTATTATTATTATTATTTGCTTTAACCTCTCTGAGAATGGTTGGAAAGTAGACACAGACATTTCAAACTAATGGCTTCCAATAATTTTTCAATAATGGGACCTAAATAAAGACACATATATATGTGTTCATACACATGCACATGAGCACACTCACACACACGCTACTATAAACTCCATTTAGTTCTCATTTTCAAAGTAATTATTATCATTGCTGATACCATAAATTCCTAAGAATACACAATGTAAGTAGCATGTGGGATAATCTCTTAAGTGGTTTCTAATTCTTTAAAGGTGACTATAAAAGCATTACAAACTATTCTAAATTTATCATTAATAAATAAGTTTTACATTTTCAAAGATTTTATAAATTGTTATAACAGGGGTAGGAGGATGGTAAACTTTTGCTTTAAAATGCTTTTTTATCCAGTAGAAATTATAAGAGCTCAAATGAGTGAGATCAATTGATTATTCAGAAGCTAAATGTAGGGTAATTTTTTACATGAACATTAATATTTTAAATTGTCTAAGATGTGTGAGAGTAGAAATAATTTATGCATTTGCCGCACATTTTTAGAAGTGTATATTTTACACAAAGAAATAAAAATATGTTCTGCATCATTTGGTTGAAAGCACTGACATTGTTAAATAAACTATGCTACAAAGCTATAGTAATCAAAACAGTGTGTCCTGGGTAGAAAAACAGACACACAGACCAATGGAACAGAACTGAGGATTCGGAAATAAACTCAAAAGTATATGAACAGTAATTTATGTCAAAGGAGTCAACAATATACAATGGAGAAAGGAAAGAGTACTCAGTAAATGATGTTAGGAAAATTGGCAGATGCAAAAAGATAAAAGTAGACCCCCATCTTATAACCACACACACAAATTATTTCAAAATGAATCTAAGACTTGAATATAAGATGTTAAACAAAATAAGTAGACAACATAGGTACTCAGCTTCTGGATGTTGGTCTCAGTGATGTTTTTGTGAATTTAACTCCAAAGGCAAAGGAAACAAAAGCAAAAATGAATAAATAAGACTACATCAAACTAAAAAAGCTTTTGCACAGCAAAGAAAGCTGTCAACAACAACAAAAAAGGCAACCTACCAAATGGGAGAAGTTATTTATAAAAATATTTTCAATAACTGGTTAATATGAAAAATATATTAAAAAAACTCATACAATTCCACAACAAAAAATATCAATCCAATTTAAAAATAGGGAAAGGAACTGAATAGGCATTTTTTTCCAAGGCTGTCCTACAGATGGCCAACAGGCATATGAAAAGATGTTTAATATCACTAGTTATTAGAGAAATATATAAATAAAAATTACAATAAGATATCATCTCATACCTGTTAGAATGACTATTATCACAAAACAAGAAATAAGAAGTGTTTAAGGATGTGGAGAAAGGGAACACTTATATACTGTTGGTACAGCCAATGTATAAAATTTTCTTAATTAATAATAGAACTACCATATGATCCAGTAATTACTCTTCAGGGTATTTATCCAAAGAATATAAAAACACTAACTTGAGAAGATATATGTACCCTTTTGTTCATTGCATGATTTTCAATAATCAAGATATAGAAACAACTTGAATGTCCATCAATGTATAGATGGATAAAAATTTTGTGTGTGTGTGTGTGTGCGCGTGCGCGCGTGCATGCGCACACACACACATAACAGAATACTACTCAGTCATTTAAAAAGATGAAATAGTGTCATTTGAGATGTTTCGTATAGATCTTGAGGATATTATGTAAAATATTAGGTGAAATAAGTCAGATGGAAAAAATACGATTTCATTCATATGTGGAACATGAAACAAAAAATAACAAACAAACTAATAAAACAAAACAAAACAAAACTCACAGATACAGACATTAGTTGGGAAGTGGGGTGAGGGGAAAGCGAAATGAGTAGGAGGTCAAAGATATGGTAATGTAAGGAAATTAGACTTTTGGCGGTAGCACACAATAGAGTATACATATATTAAAGTATAATGTTGTACACCTAATATATATATAAAGTCATTAACTCTAAAAATTAAAACAAAGAAATAAGTAAACAAAAGTGTATCTTTCACTTGGAAACATTTCCACACATAAATGTATTTAATGGAGAAATATATGATTTTTTATTACATGTTAATGCAACATTTAATCTGAAATATAAGAAGTATTATTTTAAAATTAGGAAGAATAATACAGCAATAGTTTTACCAAATTTATGCTCAAAATACTAAATATTATTGTAATTAATCGAATTAATTGATAATTACAATGTTCCTATTACCCATAGCAATAGATCCAGTATAGCTGAAGTTAAATTCCTAAAAATTTAACTGAAATGAAAAGCATGATACAATGAGGATAGTTTAAGTTATTGGCATCATTCTTGTCTCCAGTAATATATACATACATATATATATGTATGTGTGTGTGTGTATACACACATATGTGTATGTATGTGTGCATACATGTACATCTGCTTTATATACAGTAAAGCCTATGTACAAATATACAGGCTTAAATATATATGTCCATATATATACATATAGACTTTACTGTATATAAAGCAGATATTATCATGAAGAAGATAACTACATATCAATAGTACTAATGTTATCCACACACACTCACAATTTATAGTAAAGATAAATTAAGCTTTCTCCAGAGCACACACACACACACACACACAAATGTGTTTATCACTACCATCAGTCTGTAATCTTTCTTGCAAGAAGTCTTCCTAATGATTATGTCAAATGAAAAATCTTTTGGTTATATATTAAAATCTGGATTGGTAATTCCTAAATATTAAACAAGTGTACCCTTAACCATAAATGAATTATAATTGCATCTTTGGTGTCTACTCTAACCTGACATCATTCAGAGAACTGGTAGCCACAACAATTCTGAATTAGCTTTATTTTCCAAAAATTAGTTCTGAGTCAAGAATTAAAGAATTATATACGTATTGTCTGCTAATATCAGGACATTAGATTCAAGTGTGGGGTAGGGAGATGGAACAGTGCTATTTAATTATGAAAATTATGATTTTCTCAGGGATCATATCACAAGGCATAAGAAGGTATTTCTTTCCAATCTTGAGTATTTGGTGAAGGAATGCTAAAAATTTAGAAAAACCACATTTCAATTCCAATCAAAATGCACATACTAGGTAGAAACAAAGTCTTACTGGATTTCATGTCCCAAAGAAAACCGTCCTTTGAGGTTGCTGTCCTGAAAGTCTTCTAAAGATGCTACTTATATTGAATTATTGGCAAATGGGGGTCTTCACTGCTATTCTGAGAACTTGGTTTGTAAGTATAAATTCAATATTAAAGATTTAAAAACAATCAAGAAGGTACACTAGTTAAGCTATTAACTAAAATTAGTGTTCAACAATACATCTATTGATATTGATTGCAGAACATATATATATATGCATTTCCTAAGTTGATATCAATAAGCCAGTAATGAACTGAGTTTAGATGATATCTACAGTTAAAAAATGTGCTAGATTAAGGCACTGGTAAATCTATTTTTTTTTGTAAGAAGCTGCAAGATATATATTATGATTATATTAAAGTCCTTTATATAATAATGACATTTCTAATTCCTCAGGAGATTTTTCTAGGAATCTCAAGTAAATCATTAAGAAAATATTTTGGCCTAAATTACTCTACAATCTGTATTACTCAGCTTAAAACTTGAAACAAAAGTAAATGGAGGAATAGAGATTAATCCAAAAATGTAAGAATAGAAAAATAATAAATATAACTAGTAAGAAAAGAAAACTGAAATATGACTGGAGAAAATGTAGGCAAAAAAAAAGAAATGTGACTTATAAAACTACACTGATGTCCTGTCCAATTCCAAATATATTCAATTTAGAAGTGTAATAGAGAAAAGAACAATATTCCAATGTCACAAACACAAATAGAGTCCACAACAACTTAATTAGAGCAAATTTACCTTGACCAAAACAATAAGGATAATAAGCAAATATGAAAATGGAATTTTAAAATTGGAGTTAATTTACAAAGGCTAGAAAAAATATCCCTGGTTATTTTCAGATTAGTGCATCAGGAAAGATTTGCATATTATAAAATTTTATTCAAAATAGCAAAACCATCAGCAAAACTTTAATATTAAAATTAAGTCTGTTTATATTAGATTTTCTAAACTTAAGAAGTTAGATTAAAATTTCTTCAGTTTATTTCATTGCAAACTTTATGGTAAGTAGTCTTTAAGGACTAGTTAAAATGAGGGAAAAAAGTAAAAATGAATTATCTATATTTTTGATAAAGTAAACATTTCATAAATCAAAAATTTATGATTACTATATTATTACTTTCTCATGAAACATATTGAGCAAATATCAACATATTTACTAAATTCCTTGGAATTTTATTTTAAAAGACATGAACACTCATTGTATACATAAACAGGAATGGTATTGAAACTGATGAGAATGATAGGAATGTTGAAATCCTTTTGAGAGTCAAGGGAAAATGCAATCACTTGGCAGTATTGACTGGGTACATTGGCTGCAGAAATAAACTTAATAGCAAATGTTTTAAGCTATTATTTTTCAAAGAACATAAGAACATAAAAGATTCTTCTACTTCAGGACCTTTGGATTGTATTCTAAGCTTAAATATCCAAACATTTTTTTTATTTGTAATGAAATATATATTAATAGATTGGTAAAAATAACACAGAATTTATGAACACAAGCTTTAGTTTCACAGACCTGAATTCAAATGCCATTTTTGCAAGCTAGGTTATTCTAAAACCTTGTACATTAGTTAACTTATTTGAATCTCAGTTCTCTCACCCTTAAAAAATATCTCTCTTATGGGATTGGTGTGAGGATTAAACAAATCTGTGGGCACAACAGTTAAAATAGTACCTGGCATTTATCATAAGTATTAAATAAATGCTACCATCTATTTCTTGTTAGTTCATAGTAAATATATCACCTTGATTGACAATCAACATATGGGCATAAGGGGGTCTATTTTAGCTTCCCATAAATTTCACAAAGAAAGAAATCCTAGTCCACTTAAATTATAATATTACTTTTTTGTGTATTATCTTCTAACAACTTACATCTTATTATGTACAACATCACGTATAAGACACCACTATGAAGCAGGCTCAAGCTGTGTTACTGATCTTGTTTCTCTCTGTTGGCCCTCACTCATACTGACCCACTCACATTGTCCTTGCTACTTTTTTAATTCATAGCCACGTTCTGCCCACTTGCTCTTTGTATTTGATATTATTGTCTAGATTTCTGTATGGCTCAATCCCTTACATATTTTAGAGCTTCGACCATAAGTCGTATGCTCCCATATTTAAATGTATATTTTCTTATCATATCCTCACAATTTCCTTTTCTATTTTGCTCAATGGTACTTCTCAGCATTTCAACTGTATCAGTTTTCTAAGGCTGCTGTACAAATTACAATGATCTTGGCTGTTTGAAACAACAGAAAATTGTATTTTCACATTTCTAGAGACCATAAGTCCAAAATCAAGGTGTTGGCAGAATTAGTTCCCTTTGGAGATTCTGAGGAAGAATCTTTCCAGGCCTCCTCTCTTCTAGCTTCTGGTGGCTACACATAACCTTTGGCATTCCTTGGCTTTGGGCTGCATAACTCCAATCTCTGTCTCCTTCGCATGGCCTTCTTTCTGTGTTTCTGTGTCTTCTTTTCTTATAAGGACACCTGTCATTTGATTTAGACCTCTCCGCTCCCTGCATTCAATTAACAAAAATCTCATCTTGAGATTCTTAACTTAATTACATATCCAGTCTATTTTCCCCAATAATGTTATATTTACAGGTACTGGGGCTGGCAAGAAATATTCGAAGTGATTATAAGCAAGAACCTACAACCAAGAATACTCTACCCATCAAGGCTATCAATTAAAATGGAAGGTGAAATAAAGAACTTCCTGACAGGAAAAAGCTTAAGGAATGCATCACCAACAAGCCAGTATTACAAGAAATGTTAAGGGGACTTCTGTAAAAGAGGAAGGGGGAAAAAGCCATAAAGACAAATAATAAAATGGCAATAACTATGTAGCTATCAAAAACCACTTTAAATGTAAATGAATTAAATGCTGCAATCAAAAGACATAGGATAGCTCAATGGATAAGAAAATAAGACCCTTAAGTATGCTGTCTACAGAGACTCACTTTAGATTGCAAGACAGACACAGACCGAAAGTAAAAGAATGGAAAAAGATATTTCATGAAAATAGAAACAAAACAAACAAACAAAAAAAGCTTGGGTAGCAATACTTATACCAGACAAAATAAACTACACAAAAGTTGTAACAAGAGACAAAGAAGGACCCAGTAATCCCACTTCTAAGTATTTATCTGAGGAAACTCAAAACACTACTTCAAAGGGATATGTAAATCCATATGTTCATTGCAGTATTATTTACAATAGCCAAAATATGGAGGCACCTGGGTGTCCATCAATGGATGATGAGTGGATAAAGGAGAGATGATACATATATACAATAGAATATTACTCAGCCATAAAAGAGAATAGAATTTTGCATTTGTAACAACTTGGATGGATCTAGAGGGCATTACGCTGAGTGGAGTAAGTTCAAGGAAGACAAATGCCATATGGTTTCACTTACATGAGGTATCTAAAAAAATACCAAAAACCAAAAAACAAAGAAAAACAAACAAAACGGAAACTAACTCATAGATACAGAGATTTTGATGGTTGCCAGATAGGAGGAAATTGGGATGGGTGGATTAAGAAAAAGGGAAGAGATTAAGAAGTACAAATTGATAGTTACAAAATAGTCATGGGGATGTAAAGTAAAACATAAGGAATATAGTCAGTGATATTATAACAACTCTTTATAATGTCAGATTGTTACTAGATTTATCAGAGTGATCACTTCATAAGTTATATAAAAGTTCTAATCACCATTTTGTACGCTTGAAATTAACACAATATTGTATGCCAACTGTAACTGAAAATCTTAAATTATTTAAAAAAAAAGAAAGTAAAGAAAGTCATAGTCAGTCAATTTCCTGGAGTAGTGACTGGTCTGAATAATTTATTTGTTAGAGATGAGCAGCTCATGTTAAGGCTATGTGGTAAAGAGGAACAGGAACTTTTCCTTTAATTACTCAATCAACATTAACTGAGAACCTATTATGTGCCAGATAGAATTGTAGGATATGAAGTAAAAGAAGATAATTGTCTGAGATTGAGTTATTTCTACTGCATGACGTTTAATATGTTCCTATTTAATACCATTGTCTCAAAGACTTAGAGAAAGCTGAAAGACTGATTAATGTATCATCCTACTTTCATTAAGATATTCAGTATTTTATAAACAGCCAAAAAATTAAGTGTCAAGAATAAGAGATATAAATAAATCTATAAGCTTTGAGAAATGATTACACTAAACCCATGAGAATTATAAAAGATTACATATAATTTTGGATAAAATTATCAAGTGATACAAAAAGAAAAAAAACAAAAATAATGTTTAGTAAACATACTTAGAAATATGTTTGATGTAGAAAAAAAAGTGACACCTGCTAATCAAGATACTTTCTAAGCCAAAAGATTCATCAATGGAATTTGCTACAGTGCCAATATATAGAATTTTAAAGATAATTTCTATAACATAGATATATATGGTGTAATAGGCTGTGAAAATGTAACTATTGTTATCTCAATATCTGTATATTTCAGAAATAATAAATGCTATTCTACTGTTATATTTAAATTTCAAATGTCCCTGTTCCTCAATGCCATCTCTATAGAACCTTAAGATAAATTGTATATTCAAGATTAACTAGGATAATTTAATATATAAACATTACTTTAAGACCTCCTGCAGGTTTAGAATCTTAGTCATGTAGCTGGATTGAAATTGCTCATATTTATGGTGTTGTCAACCAAATTCAACGATACTAAATTATATTCCAAGTATACATAATCATAGTAAAAAAAAGCACATAAATATGTGATTACACTGAAGACACATATTACTGGTGAAAAAGACTGACTTTTCGTTGCTCAGATTTCTTCCTTGTAATGTCACAAAATCAATAACTTTGGAATCATCTTTAAGATCACTTTTGTGTATAAACTTAATAAATGTGGATATCTTAGTAAGTTGTCTGAAAGAATAGAGACTTGCAAAGATGTTTCATTTAACTTAATTTCTAGAGATATTTAAGATTCTCCAGAATACCTTTCAGTCTCATCTTATCCATCCTCTCTCATGGCCAAATATTAAAGAATGAAAGAAACATTTGGGAAATCACAAGCAATGTCTTCTTGTCATGCAATGTTCTTTACCTACTTTAAAAGCTATTTTCTTGTAATGATGAAAAAAACTGCTAGAATGGCTTCCCTTCATTATAGTACTCCATTTGACTTTTCTTCACCAGGTCTCCAACATAAATTCCCTTTCTCTACTATTACATCAAATAGATTTTAGTGCTTTGTTTTCTCAAGACCTTCCATAGTGAATCACAGGCTAATTTGATTAAAATATCCTAAAGATTCATACCCTATTATGCTAATTCTTCCCAGGTTGAATTTGCAGTTGTGGACACCTAATGTATTAATACAATGGAATAACTATAATAATGAGAAATGCAGAGACTGAGACAGACCAATGAAAGAAGAGCCTAGAAAGAAGAAAGATGTAGGCAGGAGAAACTGAAAGAGGATAATCCTTCACAGCCATGCCTCCTCATTTTCCCAATGAAGGTCTTTATGAGGGAAAGGGGAGGAAGGAGAGTCAGAAAAAGAGATCTGAAGAGGGAAGCAGAAGTCATATTGATGGGGGAATGAGCCAATAGATTTGGACAGCTATTTAGAAGCCAGAAAAGATGAGAAAATAGATTCATCCCAAGAGCCTCCAGAAAGAATGCAGCTCTGACAACACTTGGGTTTTTACCCTCAAAAGAGCCATGTTGGACTTTTGATCTCAATAACCATAAAGTAATAAATTTTTGTTCCTTTAAGTCATTAGTTTTGTGGTATATGTTACAACAGCAATATGAAACTAACGCATCTATTAAATGTTTAGTTAAATTTAAACCATGGATATTCTGAAATATGTAAATAAATAAGCTAAACACAAAACATTTTAAGTGGCAACCACAGCCTTGAAAATATTAACTAGTGTCGACATGTCAGGATCTAAGAAAACTCAGTATCTTCTGCAGTATGCGCATTTCCACCAAAGTTCATAATATATAAAATCTCATAAGAATAGATTACCAATGAACTGTGCAGGACCTCAATGACAAAAATACTTGGATGAACATTTATTCAATAAATAATTGATGAATAGTTCTTATGTGCCACACATTGCTCCACATACTGGGGATAGAGCTGTGAATAAAGGTATACAAATCCCTGTCTTCATGGAAAATATATTATATAGGAGGTGTTAAAAATCATAAACAAAATAAGTCAATTCTATCGTGATCAGTTCTGTGAGATAAATTTAATACAAACCAGAGAGATAGAAATTTCTGGAGAGTTTAGTCATTATTTTACGTAAAGTCATCAAAGAAAGTCTCATTGAGAATGTGTCTTTCAACAGTGACCTAAAGAAGTTAAAAGAATAAGCCATATGGATATCTAGGGAAGAAGAATCCCAAGTTAAAAAAAAAAAACAGCAAGAACAAAGTTCTAGACATAGAAGCATATAGAAGCATGTTTGATGTTCTTGATGTATAATAAATAGCAAGGAAGCCAGCACGGCTTGAGTACAGTGAGCAAGGAGGATAGAAGCATATGAGATTAGAGATGTGGCACAAGCTCTATCAGATCATTTAATGTTGTTCAGACCATTATGAATACACTGATATTTATTCTGAAATGGTAAAGAATTGGAAAATTTTGAACAGAGGAGTGACATGATCTGACTTGAGTTCTTAAAAAATTTCTCTAGATGCCATGTAAATAGATTGGAGTACAATTGGAAATATAGGGAGCCCTACTAGGAAACCATTTTAATAATCTGGGCAAAAGATGATGGTGGCTTGGACAAGGTAGCAGTGAGGTAGTCAGAACTGGTTTGATTCTATATTTTAAAGGTGAAGATCATAGCAGTTGTTGAAGAATTGGATAGAAACAGGGGAGTCAAGAGTAATCCAAAGTTTTTGCAGGAACAACTGAGCAAGTGAGATTGCAAAGACCCAGGAAGCGAATCAGGAGTTGAGTCTGGGGCACATGAAATTAAAAAAAAAAAAACCTGTTAGACATCCAGGTGGAGACTCTGGAGTTTAGAGAAGTAAGAGCTGGGGACATAAATTTGGAAGTCATCAATATCTAAATGTTATTTAAGCCATGAAACAGTATGAGCTCACCAAGAGAGTGAGACTAGAGAGAAAGAGAAGCCTTTTGAAGACTGAATCTTGGCCACTGCAATGTTAGATTAGAGGTTGGAAAGATGAGGAGGATTCAGCAAAGGACAATGAGAATGAATGGCTTTGGGGTTAGAGTAACAAGAGAAAATGAGGCACAGGAAGCTAATTGAAAGTTATTCAAGTGGGAGTGAGTCATCATCAACTGATTCAAATGCTGCAGGTAGGTCAAGTAAAATAATCTTGAAATGATCATTGGATATAGCAACATAGAGATAAGTATTTACCTTGTTATAGCTGCTTCAGTGAAGTGATAGAACAAACTCCTGATTGGAGGGGGAATAAGATGTCTGTCAGGCTCTCCAAACATTTTCCATATTTCTACAACCATATTATCTCTAACTTCTTTCTGAATAAGCTCAAAAGGATTTCACGAGAACATGGAATTCATTTTTTAGCACTATTTTTCTAGGGAAACTATAAACTATATACAAAGTAATAAGCACTTTTCTGATGGGAAACTGTGACTTTTCTTATACAAAAGTTTTTCAATGAAACTGAACACTTTTATTTCACCTTCTTTCTCTTTATCATCCAAATATATGGATGAGTAGTTTAAACATGGGTCTTTCTTATACACATGTCCTCATGGTCAGTGGTAATAGGATTTTTGTTTTTATTTTTTGAAATTCAGATGCATTAAAAATTTCAAATGTTTGTGTGATTATTATAGATATATAAAATAAAATAAAGGGAAAGCAAAAATGCTTCTGAAAAGAGGGTTTTTGAAATTTTCTGCATTTTGGCAATTAAACTTTATGCCTTTATGTCTTTATATTCTTTGTAAAAAAAAGCATACTGTAATTATTAATATTCACTTACTTTAAGGGGCCCTTGTCTTCTTTTCATATACAAAATGAAATGAAAATTTAAAAAAATAATTCAAATACTTCAAGATAAAAATATTCATATTTTACTTGTTGGCTATAAATTACAAAGAATGTGATCTTTTGGCTTGGATTAGTTAAATTGTTTCATTTATCTACCTTCTTTGTATATGTGATATAACATGAGACTTATTCTTGATTAGAGAACTAGTGGTCTCAAAGATTTAAATATATAAATCCATGAATTAAGATACATTCAGGAAAAGTCTGATGGAAAACAAGTGGAATTACTATTTGAAAATATTTCATCTGAATCCATGTGTCTAGTTAGACAGTATTAATGGCAGTAAAAAAATGTCCTCACCTACTTTTTATAAAATTTTTCATTTAATCCTCAAATAGTCTCTAATTTAGATTTGAAATAAAAAAAATCCTCTTTATGACTTTAATTCTTAATGATAGTGAATTTTGTGTGATGAGTAGTAAGTGGTAAAATTTATTATTTAAATTATTAGATAAAAACTTTTCAAACTTGGAAATATTTGTCAAAGAAAAGAGTATTCACCCTTATTCTTGAAAAATCAAAATGAAACTTAATAAATGTGAATTACTGAGTAAGGCTGAGAATTGAATTCAAGACATGGGAAGTGAAAGGTTGCCCAAATATCTGATACATTTTAAGCAAGCTAAACAGTCGACTCAGAGATTGTGTATTTTCAAATATACTTTCCTAAATTGCATGAATTTACCAACTATTTTTTTGGCACTTTCAAAATGTTTAAAGTATGGAGACATGCCATTAGGTCACTGCTTTAAGTAACATGGAATAATACTACACAAATATAAATGCCAAGTAAATTCATTTTTTAAATTTTCGTGATATGTCTGCAGTTAGGTGTAATTCTATGGTTATAGGATATCTGAATCAGAAAAGGATAAATGCTAATAATGAACATAAATTGAACATCTGCAGCCATCCTACTTTACTGAATAATATTCACTGTTCTGTGTTTATGATAGTTGAAAAATCCAGTCATTATTCTTCAATTTTCATTACTTCGAGAGCCACTGGGAAAGGGTGGGCTTCAGGTTTTACAACTAAAATGTAAGTGCTTTCATTCTACCTGGTCCCTATTGTTCACAAAATAGATATTAAATTATTTCTGTAAAAATGTCTCTGTTTCTGCACTTGTGAATTTTTATTTTTAAAATAATGCAAAAATAAATCAATCTGAATTCCTCTTACAACTCATTTATCCATGCCTTATAATCTTTTTCTGAAACAAATAAAAACTCCACGGAAAAGCATTGATGGGTAAAACATGAGTGGTAATGTTAGTTGGTGAGAGGTGTTATAGTAAACCGAAACAAACCAAATATGCAGTACTACCAAAACAGAACATTTTGCAAATTGTGTGTATTTAATATGTGTGTGCATATATATGTATGTATATATATAATATATATATTCATAAATAAGAATCTGTTGTGGTAATGTACAATCTTTATATACCATCTAAAAACATGTACAAAAATTGTTTCTGCTAATGTATTCTGTTTTGTTTGAATGTTGCAGTGAAATTCAGGAATTCATCTCAGAAAATGACTATTACATTTGTGCATCTTTCAATACTTTAAACACATCAAAATATGTTTACAAAATTTGTATGGCTAAGCCCCAAAGGATACAAATTTATTTGGCTAAATAACGAGAAACTTAAAAATGACCCCATCATTCAACTAAATTGTAAGATTTACTGCCTATTAGGAAATAGACAGCCTCCAGGATGAGAGGGTATTAGGTCATCTCAATTCTGGAGTTTAGCCCTAAAGAAATTTTTGTAACAAAGTCAAAATGCATTACTCTCAATATGCTCTGCTTTCAACCTCTGTTCTCCTTAACAGCTAGGATCATTGCTTGTACGAAAAGTTCCCCAAAGAAATGTAAACACAGGGCACCGTGCCCTAAACTCATTTTAGAATAAGAGTTCCGAACTTGCAGTTTACAGTTAAAACAACCGCCAGTTACCATGAGGGATGTTCTTCCAACCCCAACTCCCCTCAAAGTGCAGAAACCTATTCTAAAAATCTGTGATGTATATTAACCCAGGTAGAGAAATTAAAATAGCTCCATGCACATGATTTTTCTCTTCTTCCATTTCCATGTGAAAGTAGTAGACAACTTAAATTACAGAACTGCGTATGGTTTTATGAACAAGGAGATAAAGATCAACTTTCAAAATTGACAAATGTTCTGCATGTTGAATCTGGATCTCATTCCTGAAACAATATCCCCTGCTATATTGCACACTGAATGATTGTATACATTGGCAGGCATTGAGGAAGTGAAAAAAGTTAAACTTGGAAGATTAAGGAAGCTTTACTTTTCCAGCAACTCAGCATATTGCTTGAAAATATCTACAAGCCTGTGATTTGGCTAATCCATTAAATTCCTGTGGCATTTTCAGTGAGGAATTTAAAGCTCTAGTGAAATCCATTATGGTGAATAATAAGAATGAAGTCAAAAGTATCTTTAAGTTTACCCAGTTTTGTCCAGATGTAATCTGAGAAGTCAGTTCCTAGGTACATCCTAAATTTTTGAAAACCAAGGTGGCAGTCCAATGATGAACCATATATCAGTTGCTCTTGTTCATTTTGCTTCATTCCAGTAAGTTCATAGTGTGGCAGTGTTACAGAGGAAAAGAGTACATAAAAAAATCAGGAGTTTGGGTGCTGGGTTTATTTTTGCCACTAACTTCTGTGGTTTTAAGAAAGTTACTTTGCTAAATGAAGAAGTTCCATTATTTTTACTAAAAGAGGACACCAATCTGAATAATTTGTCTTCATGGAATTATAGATTGGAAAGTTCTTATTTGGGTGATTTTAAGTTATATAAGAGGTGTGTGAACACCTAGGGAATATAATTTTTTTATGTATATCTGTATCCTTTTTCAGGGGAGAATATCTTCTGCAGTTAGCAATAATTTGATGTATCATTCATACTGACTTCTAAGGGTTGGAAGTTTTTGACTGAAAGTACCTAACATTTGAATCTTATATACTCAATAGGGACATTTAATAGTCATCCAAAATGAGAGCTTATACGTTGTGACTTTCTTACAAAATCAGACTTTTTTTTCTCCTGTACATTGAATTTTATGCTAGGCTATGGCAGTTTTGCAGGAAAGCTGCAGATATACAATACCTACTTTTCTTCTCCCTGAATGATTAAATGGCATTTTGAAAGTTTTGTATATTTTAGATGCTTTTATGCTAGAATTAAGTTTCTTAAGATTGTTCTGTCATGGTTAACTGCATTTAATCCTACTGGGAAATTATCATTTTTTATTATTGAAGCACAAGAAGCCATGTAGTTATAATGTTATATACTTTGTAGAACAAAAATGGTTAAGACTCTAAATCTTAATATCAAGTAATAACATTTATTTTGAGTAGTTTTAAAACTTAACTATATCAAAGATGCTTCAGAAATACACAGGAAAGATGAATGGCATAGAAGCTTATACATTTTATCATATATCTGATGAATACATCAAAAGCTGTCATTCTTACACAATTAGGTCTTCTATCTTTTAAAATTAAAGACTCTTGGTTTCAGCATGCAACCATTTCAAATCTACATTTTCAACTGTGATTTAGCTCTTTATCTAGCACTTAATTCTCTACATTTTCTGATTCTCACATGCATGCGCCTTTGATACTTGCAACCTAGCAAAAATTGAACTCATCATGGTCTAGCAATACCCAGCCATTCCAGATTTTCCCCAAACCATCATGATCAGTATCATTATCAAGCGGTGGAAATGTCACTTTGGTAATCTCCGTATTCCAAAGTGTGAACACAAATTCAAAATAGACTTTAGTAAAATCATCACATTCTCTTCCAAGCCAAATAACAACATTTTTACCTTTTGCTCTTTTATTCTTCATTGCCTATTTAAAGCTGGATTTTATGACTTTATTATTTCCTTGTATTATTATGTTTAATCATTCTAATCTGTATTCTCTTTTTAGGATCACCTTTCATTCTAAAAATAAAAGTAGCTTCTCCTTTGCCCAGATTTCCTCCCAAAATTCTGTGGGATTGTTATATCTGTCCCATTCCTTAATAGGTTTGCTCTGATTTGTATTCTCATTTTACTGAAACCTCTTCTTTTGGTGAGTAATTGGTTTCCTGATTTCTGTTTCTCATTATATTTTTAAAGATAAAGCTACAAATATACTTAGAAGTGATAGATTTTTAAATCAAACTTTCCAGGAAACATCATTTATACCAATTAAGTAGGAAAGTAGGGTCTCTATATATGCCTTTTTCTGTGTGTCTATTTCCCTAGTATATATTGAAGTCATCAATAATGTGTGACCTGATCAATTCTGGCTACTTATTTCAAAGGAGGAACTAAATGGCATTATTTGCCTTATCATACTATATCATTATCTGCTTCTAACAAAATCAAAAGTTATGAGAAGAAATTTAAATCAATGATTGCTTCAAACAAACAAAATAAAGACTCTTTTTATCTTATTTATTCTTAAAAAAGTCATATAGTAGGGACTATGAAATGAGACTTCTACTCTTGGGAAGTGTCACCTAAAAGCGATCTAGTCTCAAAGTCAATATACTGCATTGTTTAATGTTTTAGGACCCCCATAAAGAAAGGTTAATGCCTTTCCTAGCATTATTTAGGTAAAATAGTTCTTTAGTTACAACCTAAATGCAGGAAATATGATTCGAGCTATTCTGTCAGTTTACAGAAGATTAAGACAATGGAACCATTTCTTGTATATTTTTTTTCAAAAAGATGGTGAAAATTTTAAATTTTAATCAACTGAGGCAATTTTCTGGGCATTTCAAAAATAAATACTTCCCTCATTTGGATATTTTATGTAAAACAATCATACAAAGGAAGTTGGTGACCATAAATTATATCAACACTTGTCTTAGATACTTTTGGAATAAACATACAATGTCCAGTTACTGAAATATTTCCAAACATGTAAAAATGAGATTCAGTCATTTTAAACAGAAATAAACCTATATTCCTTTAAAAACATTCTCAGGCTTTTTCTAAGCAGCTAATTTTCTTTGGAGCCTGTCCACTGCCTAGATCAGTGTTTCACAATTAACCAGCAGTAACTATGTGCTGAGATGTGCATGGAT
Organism: Rousettus aegyptiacus; assembly: GCF_014176215.1. Taxonomy (NCBI): domain Eukaryota; kingdom Metazoa; phylum Chordata; class Mammalia; order Chiroptera; family Pteropodidae; genus Rousettus; species Rousettus aegyptiacus. The sequence goes on along the minus strand of NW_023416312.1, from coordinate 51,397,649 downwards.
TAAACATTTTGCTCACAAGGTTTTGTTTTGTTTCTCTTCTAGAGAATTTTGAATAATGTCCACTAGTAATCTAAAGTCAATTAAAAATTTTAACTGAAATCTTAATGAAGCTAAAACACCTTAGTGATAAAAACTATAAAAAAATTATAAAGAAAATTTCTTAACCTGATAAAAAGCAACTGTGAAAAAAATATAGCTAGCATTATACTTATGATAAAAGACTAAATGCTTTCTTGCTAAGATAAAGGATACCTGTTGTCACATTTCGATTTAACATTGCTCCAGAGATTCTAACTAGAAGAATAAGTCAAGAAACAAAAACGACATCCATATTGGAAAGGAAGAAGTACAATTATTTCTATTTAAAGATGACAGGGTCTTGTATATAGAAAATCTTATCTGAATTTCTATACAGGAGCAATTACAAGCCACAAACGAAATTAAGAAAATTGTTCTATTTACAATAGCATCTAAAGAATTAAATACATAGGAATAAATTTAGCAAAAGAAGTGCAAAACTTAAATGGTAAAGATTCAACACATCATTGAATCAAATCAAAGAAACCCAAAATAAATGGAAAGATATTGCATGTCCATGGATCAGAATATTTAATATTGTTAATATGGTGAAACTATTCAAATTGATCTAGATTCAATATAATTCCTATCATAATTCTAACCGGATTCTTTTGAATCACTTGACAAGCTAATCCTAAAATTTGTGTAGAAATACATAGAATCCAGAATAGCCAAAATAATCTTGAAAAAAAAAGAACAATATTGTAGGATTCACACTTCTCAATTTCAAAACTTACTATGAAACAAGAATAGCAGGAGAGTATGGTACTGAAAAATAAGAGATAGACCTATATAGATCAATGGAACATAACTAAGAGTCCATAACAAACCCTCACATTTACAATTTATTTTAGACAAGGATACCAAGACAACTCAGTGAGGGAAAACAGTCTCCTCAATAAATGTTGCTAGAAAAATTGGATACCCACATATTTAATAAAATGACACTGAACTTTCTCACATCATATAGAAAAAATTAACAAAGTAGATTATGAACCTAAATTTAAGAGGTAAAATTATAAACTCATATAAGAAAATATAGGAGAAAATTTTCATGATCTTTAATTAAGCAAAGCCTTTTTAGATATGACACTAAAAGCATCAAAAGAAATATAAATAAATTGGAATTCATTAAAATTAAAAATCTCTGCGCTTCGAATTATTTCACCAATAAAGTGAAAAGACAACCCACAGAATCAAGGGATATATTTATAAATCATATATCTGATGATGGGCTAGTGTCCAGAAATATACAAAGAACTCTTATAAGTTAGTAAAAAAAAAAGATAAGGACAGAAATTTTTCTAAAGATGATACACAAATGGACAAAAATACATGAAAATATGCTAAATGCCTTCAGGACATCAGAAAAATGCCAATTAAAACTACAATGAGATACCACTTCACACATACTAGGATAGTTACAATCAAAAAGACACATAATAACATGTGTTTTCCAGGATGTGGAGGCATTCAAACCTTTCAGACTTTGCTGGTGGGAAAGTAAAATGGTTCAGCTGTTCTGGAAAATAGTTTTGTTCAAAAGGTTAAACATAAAATTACCATTTAACTAAACAATTTCATTTCTAGAGAATTGAAAACATGTCCACACAGAAACTTGTACACAAATGTTCACAGATGGTTATTCATGATAATCATAAATTGAAGATAATCCAAATGTTCATCAACTGATGGATGAATGGATAAAAAAAAATCAGGTAAATCCATACAATGGAGGATTATTAAACCATAATGAGAATAACGTACTGAATACGTACCAACATGTGGATCAACCTTGAAAACATTGTTCTAAGTGAAAAATGACAAACACAAAAGATACCTATTGTTTGATTACGTTTATGTAGAATATCCAGAATAAGCACATCTATAAAAACAGAAAGTGGATTACTGGTTGCCTATGCATCAGGGGTTTGGGAGAAATAATAGACTGCTAATTGGTATTGTTTTTTTTTTTTGGAGTGATAAAAATGTTCTAATAGTGATTATAATAATGGTCACAAACTTTTGGAATATACTAAAAAATATCTAACTTTTACTTTAAATGAGCGAATTTTACAGTATGTGATTTGTATTTCAATAAAGCTGTCATAAAAAATCCAAAATTAAAAAAAATATATATATGTATTTAACATTCATTCAATGATCATTTTTTGAACACCTACATTGGCATTCTCAATCTTGAGTACACATCAGAATCACCTAGAGTGCACTTAAAAATCTTAACACTCAGTCATCCAGATGAATTCTAGCACAATTTTGGGGAGTAGGACCACCGTATCAGAATTTTTAAAGCTTTTGGGCAAGTATCTTGGACAACTAAGGTCAGCAAACACACTGTAAATGTAAAGAACTCTTCTGGGCACAGAACTAATACGTGACTCTAAATCGCAGTTTTTTTATTTGTAAAATCAGCATAATAATACTTGTTCTTAGTATTAGAAATGAGTATTTGTATGAGAAAGGGCTTTTTGACCATAAAAGTAAACCTCCAAAATCAATTTTTGAAGTGAAATATTAATAGTAGAACATAGGTGTTGGATATATTGATGTCTGGTGTTAAATTCTTAACTTCATTGTTAAATTCTTTCCTGTATGTTTGAAAATATTCATTTCCTTACACCTGGAATGAAGTTTGAGAACTGATTTTATTACAGGGACTACTATGATTTCTTACATGTTTCTAATTTCATTTGAACTTTCCTTTAGTAATCCTAGACTTTCTTTTCTTTAACAACAGAACTAAACTTCTATAGATGTATCATTTATGTACATCTGTTTTAACTATATAATATTGTTTGGATAGAAAAGCATAGATAATCATAAAATATTCATAAAACTAATATTTTCCTTAAATTTATCTTGAATATAAGGAAGGAGAAGATATTATAGTAGTTTATATAAACTTAGCCCTTAATATTTTCAGACAAGTATAAGTACAAAAATTGAGGAAGATATGAAATATACAGAAGTATTTTTATTTTATTTCAACATCCATATTTTCATGCAAAATATATCTTATACTAAGTAATGTGATTTTAGTTGTAGAATAATTAATGTGGAAAGTACTTTGTATGGATTTCTCCAACCTAAGTTAATTACTACTACTTCTGGGTCTATACTGTCTCCTGTACTAAAAAAAAAGTGGTTATTACAATTAATATTTTTATATGTCAGTATATTTGTCTTCTCCACTAGACTGTGAGGTTCTTGAAGTCAGAAATTATGTCTTGTTAGTTACTGTATCACCAGTTCATAATTTTTTTCTGAATATTTATGTTTTACCAGATACCGTGTTAGATGCTGGGATTTCAGTGAACTTATGCTTGGCACAATTCGTAACTTATAGTGAGCACTGAATAAATGTTTAAGGAACTTAAAGAAGAAATACATGTAATATATTCCAATACATCAATAACACAAAATATGGGAAAGAAGTTGTACTAAGAAAGCATTCAGTCATTTATTCAAGAAATTGGCTATGCTAATTATAAGGAGTGGATGATGCAGTCTCTTTCTAAAGTTATTGGTCCATAAATATATGGGTGGGGGGTGGGATTAATATAATAATAATTACCATTTTCCTTTTGAATTAAAACTTAAGTCAAAAAAGGTCACTTTCCTATGAAATGGAAACTGTGTTTCAACCTTCAACCTCCATCTGTTGTAAATTGTGGATGAAAATATTCAGAAGAGTAATGATGCTTCCAAAATTAAATCTTAGATCTACTTTTATTCTGTCGTATTATTGTACTATTAAAAAGTAAAGAAATATTACCATTTTCTATGTTTTGGCTTTTGTTTTCATCCTAAAGCGACATAGGAAATTAATAGTTACAGAGATAAACAACATAAATAAGAGGCAAAATCTGGAACATAAATTTTTATTTTGATTCTTCCAAGAATCTTACATTTTCCTGAAATTAAATATTATTAGATATTTACCGATAAAACGAACACTTACAAATTTTTTGCTGAAATAAATTATTATCATATTTCTATTTGAAATAAGTAAATATTTTCTCTAATGATTTTAAGGCTCAGTAGCACCCCTAGGTTGCTTATTCTCTGGTCTAGGCTAAAACTGTTCACCTGTAGTGTCATTCAATATCCATTTTAAAAGTTCTTCAGAGAATATTCCCTGTCAGCAATATAACTCTCAATTTTATAGTCTTTAGATAATCCTTTTAATATATACTTTAGGGATTAATATAGCACTTTGTATTGAGTGAAGAAAAGGAAACAAGAATTAGCTGGTAAAACTGCAATATACAATTGAGGTCAGGATATTTCAGCAAAAAGAAATTCAGGTGCAGGTTTAAATGAAAGGAAAGTAATCCTTTTAACGTTCATAATAAGGAGAATTGCCAACATGATAATGAACAGAATCATCAATTTACAACCATTGGTGGCATTTCCTGTTGTCATTCAGCAAACTAATTGACTCTTTTGACAGATAAATTTCTTATAACAGAAATATTACAGGAAATTCTGTTTGGGCAAAAAAGTTTTGATATTTAAAACGTCTGCTTAGACAATTTATTTTGATGTATAGTTAGTGCTCAAATGATAGTGATACAAATTAGTTAAAAGAGCTCCATCCGAAATATTACAAAAGGTACAGAATTATGAAGGAAAACCCACATATTAAATAAAAGGTTTGTAATTTTAGAAACTATTTTCTGATATTGGAAGGCATAGTCATAATTGTATCTACTCAAAAGTATTACATATCAAAATAACATTAAGCTATAAATAGTATGTTTTATAAAATAAGATTTATTTTATAAAAATAAGTGATACAAGAATTACAGTAACAGAACAAAAGTAAAATATGTATATTTTCTGAACACTTAATCTTATAAGTACTAATATATACCACTGTCACTTTTTTTTGAAGTATGAAAAACACATTTTGTTATTGTATGATGAAATAACAATATAGTGGTTAGCTTTAGAACTTCAGTAAGAGAAATAAATGATATACAAGTAAATAATTAGAAACTATATTTAAATATTAATATTATTGTATATTATATTTGGCTACATATTATTTAGGACAGATTCTCATAAGAGTACACAATGGATGTAATGCCATTCACAAATTCCACCAATACACTTCTTAAAAGAATAAGGTAAAGACTCTTCTGCCTGTGCTTAGCATCCAAGCTTTTTCATAACACAACTTATATACCTTTAATAGTTTCTCTTTTATGGTAAATTCTGTGTATTTAGTATTAGTCACATAATCCTTTTAGGAATTTCAAGACAATTATTTTGTTCTATAAGAGATGCATTAATGACAGGAAGTACTAGAAATGGGAAAGTACAAACGATTATTTTTCATTAGCCAGAAAGCCATCCTTAAGCATTTAAATAAAATATAGACACATTACCAAAGCAATTACAGTGCACATAGCTACTCAAATCTGAACATGGACCAGTTCTAAATTGCTTTAAAATCAATAATATATATCACTGTTCATAATTACAGAACATCAGAAGCAATGTATGGTTGTGTATAATTATGGTACATCCATGGCACTTTACAACAAAGCCAATAGCTTCTTGAACTGAATCTATCACTTGTGCTACCTAATTCTGTTTAAGTGGGGCATTACATATGTAATACAGCAAGAAAAAAAGATAGATTTTTATAATGACAAATGCCCTATACTGAGACTAAAATCCCATAGCAAGATGATTTGAGAATATATTAAGGTATTGCAGAGGCTGCTTTTTTTTTGAGGGGGTCCATGTTTATTATCAACAATATAGAGCAAATCGATAACCAGATGGTGATCTCAACTCATTTTCATCTTTCAAATTATACATAGAGATTGTAACTTATCATCTTTAAATTATAAAGATTTTACAGGGTCTGCAATAAGACTCTTTCTGTTCATATACAGAAGGAACTCTTCGTTATATTTATCTATAGTATTTTAAAATTATTGCTTTATTTTTATCAAGTCAATGACTCTTAATACTAACATACCATTGTGAGGATAATTTGTCATACATTGCACTATGAAAGGAATTCTTGCATCAAAGTTACAAAGAATGACACTTTTTACTTTAACTCAAGACTTTTTTATGATGAAATATATTAGTATTTTTTTAAATCAATTATCTTTGTTTTATATCCTATTCACATTTCCATTGTATTTTTTTATATGCTCACACTTCCTTCCAAAGCTTATATTCAAGAATATTCATAAATATATCAGTTTTTACTGACATATCTCAGACAATTTCTAATGAAACAATACACAGCAAAATATAATTATTTATAACTAATAAGAAAAATAAGGAAAAATAGTTACCATAGAGCTCAAACAACATCAAGTTTCTAGATGGTGGTATATTCCTCCTTAACCAGTTTTCCTTCTTAATCAATTTGCCCTTTTTATATTAACTAAATTCTACTTGTCTAACATTCTGACTCAACAATAAAGTCCTGTTTATAAGCCAAAACAAAACAAAACAAACAACAATAAAAAACAGCAGGTTTTTTTTATTAGTATATCTCTGTAACCAGAAGATCATGTCATAGATGCTGTTTCTAACAATTCTGTAATATAGAGCTAACATTACAGGGTATTTGAAAACAGACAATAATTCTAATTAAAAAGTATTTTCTTTATAAAATCGTCAAGTCAAATTTGGAAAACACTATATATTAGTAGGTTAAATTTCAGAGGATTGTAAAGACAATGTAATTCAGTTATTAATGTATCTTCTTTAGGTCAAGATGATCCATTTATATTTAGAAAATATAGTCTGTATAGATAATAATTTAATATTTTAATATTAATATAACTACAAATTACTAAAAATTTTGATTATTTTGATATATAATATTAAAATACATCTTCTAAATTGTCATATTTTTGTTCCTAATATTGAGCTTTTCACCAATCCCTTTGTATCTGGTCTGGATAATTCTTCTTTACACTATAAAGCATATAGAGAATTTTGTGTTTTATTCTTCTGAGCAACAAAACCCTTTATAGTTTTATAACATTAAAATGTATAGACTGTTAACTAATATACTATGAAAATTAAAAAAAAAAGATAATGTGATGATTTTATGCCATGCAAACCAAGGATTCATACATATGATTCTTCCTCACTATGAAAGATATTTTTTTCCATTAAACGCCTCTTGAATCTTTTGTAATGGTTCGCATGAAAAAGAACACAGCAAATCTACATTCTTATAGTCACCTCTGAAAATACAGCAACAGACTGGGAGATTCTAGATGTGTACTGATCTACGAGGTAGGGTTTCCAAACTTCATTCATTCATTACTACTTCATATATTCCTCTATGTTATTTACTTTAATCTACTTTAATGTTTCTGTAATTTTAAATGTTTATATTAAAATAGCAAAGAAAAGGTTATTACTACATTAATTTGATAAAGAGTACAAAATCCATTAGATATTGTTATTTCAATAATGTGAACTTGCTTTTGTCCCCAAAATTTCACAAGTACTAAGTGCAGAACAGCGAAGGCAAATAAAGCAAGTGTAGTTTTCTAAATATAAAAATTATCTATTCTAGAGAAAAGGCTAAAGTGCATTACTATATGGGCAATATTAAAATTCAAGTTACGGTCACAATGATAAATAAAGCAAACAGAGTCAACTATATAGAAAATATATTTTCTATGAAGTACAACTATGTTAGGATTTAAAAATTTCAAACTATTAAAAGTATTCTTGATATTCTCTAATATTAAGAACAGAAAGATGATGAACTGGCTTTCAACACGTAAGCCATTTCTTTCCATATTACAAGAAACAAATAGTATTATTTATATTATTTAAATATTTATTTATATTATAGAAGTGAATGCAACAAAACCCTAAATGAAAACTGATATGATGAAAATACAAACCTAGTAAGAGTAAAATACATTTAAATTTTAATTTAGCTTCTAAATAGATGCTGATTATAAGACCAATAGCAAAAAAAGTGAATATTTCAGTCTATCAACACCTATTTACTTCTTGTTAATGAAAATAAAACATGAGAAGTTTGTAGGTATATTATGAAAAAAGAGTCAATGGAATATTTGATGGAGTGAATGTGACTATGAAAAAGAGAGGGCGAGTTCAAGTTTTTCATTCTGAGCAACTGAAAAGATGGTGTTGACAGCATGTTTATGTAAAAGATTACTATTTGGGCAATATTAAAATTAATTGTAAAATGCTAACTTGGAGCAGTTTCAGAATTATTTCATCTCAATTTCACCTGGAATGAAGCCTTCTTGACTTAGCGGACCTTTGTTCCTCCCCTGCAGAATTTTCTTACATGTTAATAACAGAAAAGAGAACATAAGATCATGCAACTAGTATACTCTTCAGAGTGAAAGGCAATGTTAACGTATTATACCTTAACAGTAAGCATTAACCACATTGCCCCAGAAAACTAAAAAAAAATAATTAATTAATTAAAACAAAGACTAACAACCTAGAATTTAACTTTTATTTGTTATGTACCAAATGGAATTGTGTTTCATAGCATAGAAGAGATTTTATATAGGAATTCCTTAAATGTCTTATGCTGAGGTTGATCAATAATAAAATGAAACTTGAGAAAACTGGTGGTCAAGTTTTCTACTTCCAAATCAATAGATAAGTAGATGGATTTCCATTTACAAATATACAACCGGTCACAGCAGAGTTCATTCATTAAAGTGGATTAACAAGTTTATGGTAAAGCTCTTACATAGTTTTCTCAATGTAAATATCATGAAGCTTTATATATAGTTAGGCTGCTTATCTATGCTTCATTTTTTAAAAAATGTCCACAAACATTCATTTTTGGTGTTTTTTTCTCACTGTACAACTACTTTTTTTGTCTTTTTTGTTCTTTATTGTTATAGTGTTTTTATCTTCCTTTGTTATTATTTGATATCCAAAATAAAGAAATCTGTGATAAAACAGCTTTACAGACAAGAGCATTTTGTTCTTATCTTCTGCCATGTCTCTTGATTCTTGTAAAATTAGCATTGGCATTAAAACTATATAGCCCTTAAAAAATCCCTAGATTATTTAATGATAGAATTTTTTTAGCCCTTGCCATATTCACCATTCTAATATACACGTGTCTCTTTTGAATTCCAGTTGTAATGAATGAGAGCAATTGTATAAGCATTAAAAACAATAAATAATTTGAAATATAAATAAACATATAGATAGCATGAAAAATGCTTCCATTCTCTAGATAGAATAATTCACCTGCAAGAGAGAAGTGTCTTAGATTTCAATATGCCCCTAATTGTACTTAAACTGGCCCTTCATCTAAATGATCCATTTAATAAAAATAGGTCACAACAAATTACTGTAAAACAGTTGTTATTTTCAAGCTGTATACAAAGTCCAATGAGGTTCCGTTTTAAAGGATTATCATCTTCGTATATGTATTATATAAGATGACATTACAATCTATGATAGAAATGGTATTTTATTCCAATTGGATTTTGTTCATGAAAAATAAAAGTAAGGATTTCACATAAAAGAACTGTACAGATGCATCTTCCTGCATGTGTAATATCAGACTTTGTGGTACAGTTCTTAATGTGTCCCCCAAGTATATCTACAAAGGGAAAATCGATGTGTGTAGCAGTATTATTAAAAGAATTTTACTGTATCTAACTAGTAGTAGTAGTATTACTATTAATGCCATAAGAGACATATGGCTCTTTACAACTTTTAGACTTTTATTATTGAAACTTAAAGAAAGTTTTGCCATTCTGAAGTGAGCTTCATAAGATTATCCAATCAGATTTTGCAGATGTATATACACATAAACATTAAAACATACATATATTTTAAATAAGCAAAAATTCTTCAAATGAAAGTTTAAAGTGCACATTGTCTTTATGACCTTTCTTTCATCATCTGAAACATTTCAGTGTTCCAAGTAGTCATAAAGTGTTCATTAACTATAACTGAGGTTAAACAAGCAAAATTGCTCTAGTATGTAAACTTTTGGGAAGAATCACCTACTTTGAACTAAAATTGAAAATTTTATAACAATACAGGCCTACCTCAAGAAACAAGAGAAATCTCAAATAAACAATCTAACTTTACATTAAAGTCAACTAGAAAAAGAAAAAATTAAGTCCAAATTTAGTAGAAGAAACAAATAATAAGATTAGAACAAAAATAAATAAAAGAGAGACTAAGAAGATGACAGAAATGATCAATGGAACTAAAAACTGGTTCTATGAAAAGATAAGAAAAAGGGAAGTAAAAACGAAAATAAATGAATGGGACTATACCAAACTAAAAAGCTTGTGCACAGGAAAAAATAAAGAAAAGAAAGAAAGAAAGAAAGAAAGAAAGAAAGAAAGAAAGAAAGAAAGAAAGAAAGAAAGAAAGAAAGAAAGAAAGAAAAAAAAAAAAAAAAGGAAGGAAGGAAGGAAGGAAGGAAGGAAGGAAGGAAGGAAGGAAGGAAGGAAGAAAAGAAAAGAAAATAAAATAATAAAACGTAGAGGAAACCATAGGAATGGGAGAAGATATTTGCAAGCAACATCTTTGATAAAGGGTTATATTCAAAATATATAAAGAACTCATGCAATTCAACAATAAAAAATGACTCCAATTAAAAAAAATGGGCAGAGGACCAGAACAGACACTTCTCCCAAGAAGACATACAAACAGCCAATGAACATATGAAAAGATGCTCAGATTCACCAAAGGGTGGGGGGAAGGGGAAAAGGTTGGGGAAGGGAAAACTATTAGGGAAATGCAAATCAAAACTCTAATGAAATACCACCTCACACCTGTTAGAGTGGCTATCATCAACAGGACAAGTAATAACAAGTGTTGAAGAGGATGCAAGAAAAAGGACCCTTCATACACTGCTGGTGGGACCGCAAATTGGTGCAGATGCTATGGAAAACAGTATGAAGGGTCCTTAAAAAACTAAGAATTGATCTACCATATGATCCAGCAATCCTTCTACTAGGTATTTACCCTAAATACTTGAAAACATATATCTGAAAAGATTTTTGCACACCGATGTGTGTAGCAGTATTATTTACAGTGGCCAGAACATGTAAACAACCAAGTGTCCTACAATAGATGATTGGCTAAAGAAGCCATGGTACATATATACAATGGAATATTACCCTGCCATTAGAAGAGATGAAATACTGCCATTTGTAACAACATGGATGAACCTCAAGAAAATCACGCTGAGCGAAATAAACCAGACTGAAAAGGTAGAAAACCACATGATATCACTTATATGTAGTATATAAACCTAAAAGCAACAAACAAACAGGACAAACAGAGACACATGGGCATGGACAATAGACTAGTGGTTACCAGAAGGTGGGGGGAGGGAGAAGAGGTTGGTAGATGAGGTCAAAAGGGTCAAATATAAGATGGCAGAAAGAAATCTAACTATGAGTGGTGAACTCACATTGGGCGTATGTGCCTTACTATTGAATTGTACGCCTGAAACTTACTGGATTTTCTTAACCAATGTCACCATAATAATAATGAAAAAAAAATAGACATAGACAATAGTTTAGTGGTTACCAGAAGGAAAAAGAGGAGGAGGGAGGTAGAAAAGGGTACATGGGGTCTAATATATAATGACAGAATGAGATCTGACTTTGGTGAACACACAATGCAATATACAGATGATGTATTCTAGAATTATACACTTGAAACCTACATAATTTTATTAACTAATGTCATTTCAATAAATTTAATTTTAAAAATCTGCATGGTCTCTCATTATAACCTATATCCTTGGTTAAAATCTACCAAATAGATTGTCTGAACTTTATGAAGAGTATAGATATAGTTCTTATTCTGCTAATCTTTCTGATATGAACAAAGTAAATCAATTTAATTTTGTGCATTTATGTATATAAATTTGTGTATTTAGTATCTATTTATATCTGAATAGAAAATAGACTTTAGCGTTGTAGAGCTGTTTTGGTTGTTATGCCAGGTCTAACTTTCATTAGTGTAATAGAGTATTGTGGAGATATTAATCTCAGGTATCCTTAGCCATAATTAGGAATGGCAGGTATCCATCTGTATTGCCAGAAAACTTTCAGATCTACAATTTTTGGACCTATGGTTTAACATGTAAATTCACCCTTATTTCTGAAAGATGAAGGTGGTAAAGTTGAAGTAATTTTATTAATTGAAATGCTACTGCTGATCATAATGTAAACAACATAAAAAAACTATATATCATACAAAATATTATGTGAGGAAAAGATATTCATGACTGTGATGTATGTCTGGCATCCAGGTCAATCTATTCCACTTGCAAAGAAGCTCTCAAATTCTTGAGAGTAAATTTTCTAAACAAAGAGACTAGGCAGTATATACAATGTCAGATATAGCAGTAGTTTTTCAGGGTGCAAAAATTTCACTCCAAAATACATTTTTAATATATATAATTCTATATAGAGATTTGTATATGAATATGTAAATATATATTATATGTAAATATATTTTATATAAATATGTAAATATATATTTGCCAATATAGTATTAGAATTTATCTACATATATATAAGAATTATTATAAATAATTTACATATATATGTCAATTTATCCAAGCCAAGCTCCTGAAATTATGCTTGCAGATGATCTTACAAAAAAAAAGTAGTCCTCAAGTGGTTGAAGAACATGTGTTTGAAATAAAATTATTCCCTAATGTGCGTATTATATAAATCTAGATTTGCTTATACTAGATGTATTAACTAGGTGGTTCTAATGTAGTCTATCAGAGATGCTATTAATTTATATTAAAGAAATCAACAAATGTAGAGTGTAACTACATTGTAGGAAAAAAAATTCTTGAGAGAGTTTATACTAGGGGAATATATATTATTTTTAGGGGCAAGTTATTAGAAACTATTTAAATATATTTTTAAACGCAAACAATAACATTCCATAGTCTCTTCTCTGCTAACGAAAAACTATTTGGCCTGTTTCCAGAAGAATTAAATTAGTGAAACTCCCAAACAAGTTGCTTTGTTCTGAAGTTAAAGAGAAAATAGGAACATAAAACTTTGCTTATTTAATACGTAATGATATAAAAATAGTGTAAAGATATACTTTAAAATGTCAAATTCAAATTTATAATGTTGCAATTTTTTTTTATATTTGGACACTTAGGTGGCCTTGTAGAAACTGTTTTAGATCCAAGTTTGAATAATTTTAAGAAACATTGAATTTCTTAGATTTACGTTTCTAAAAGGTTCTTACCGAAGGAACCTTTTTGGGATGAATGTTTGGTTTTCTACCATAATCTCAAGTTGCCATCTGCTGTCTCCGTTTTTGCTTACCCATTTTAGTTATTTCTCCATGCCTTCTTAAACCTTGCCCATGCCCACTATGTCACTAATTTACAAAGTAAAAAAAAAAAAGATTTTCTGATATCCAAAATTGTCCTACTAGCCTTCCCTTAGAAAAGTCACTTTGTTTCTACTTTTAGACTAGCATTGTCCAATAGAAATATAATGTAAACCTCAAATACAAGCTATATATGTAATTTAAAATTTTCTGGTAGCCATGTTATAAAAGTAAAAAGAAACAGCTGAGATTAATTTTAATATTTTATTTTAGTCAATATATACAAAATATTATTTCAACATGTAATCAATATGAAAATTATTAATGAAATATTTTACATCTCTTATACAAGTCTTTAAATATCTAGTGTGTATTTTACACTTATAGGACATCAAAACTCAGACCATCATTATTTAAAATGCTCAATACCCACATATAGCTAGTAGTTTCAGTACTGCTGAGATTTCAAAGGTTTTAGGAACTCTTCATGTCCTAAAGACTCTGAAACATAATAGAGCACTTATTGTGTGCAAGTAATAATGTTAGGTGCTATAAGCAAAACAGACATAGAGCCTAGACATTAATGGAAAGGACTGCATAACTATACTATTCTACCATTAACTTATAAAAACTTGTACTTGTTTGTACTTATTTAAAATCTATGATTCTTTGAGTACTAGAAAAATTAAAATTTATATATACATAAAATTTATATGTACATATAAAATTTATATATACATATAATTTTTATATACATATAAATCTTAATAAATATATAATTATATATAAATTTTAATATATAATATATATAATTTTATATATAAATATATACACATATATATTTTTTTAACCTGAAAATAAGAGTAGAAAATGAGAGTTATTGTCTTTCATCACAGGTCAGACACTTCTCTTGTGTTCTGCTCTAAAGCTGCTCACTTGCCTTTGGCAATCTTGTTAACTTTCCTCTTTAATACATAGGTGTTTAGTAAATTAATCACTAATTTATTGCTGGAAGAAGTTAAACTGCAATCAAGTTCTCTGCTGGATATCAGGAAGACTGGAGAACTTGCCAACTGATTAAATAACAGCAAGATTTACAAGAAAAGTCTCTTCTTTTTCGTTTTTCCACCTTTTCAATTATTTGTCATTGTGCTGTCAAGCTTTGCTGGCCCAAAGCCCAATTAACCAAAAGCAAAGTCTTCCTTTCAGATACACATTAGAGTAGAAAATGAAAAGAGGGCCCCTGGGAATGAAATTTGAAAGGATTTCCAAAACAGTCTGAACATATAATATAAAGTCACCCAGAAAATGGTGCAATTAAAGACTGTGATCAAATAAAATAATTAAATTTGTCAGGTTGTATTTTCATTTAAAAAGACAAATAATCACTTCAGATCTAAAGTAGTTCAACAGTGCCATTCTAAATTTTGTTTCTGCTGATAGTTTTTTTAAAAATTATCATTCAGAATTCCAGTTTCTTTTTTCTCAAATTAAAATAATTAATAATAATAATAATAATAATAATAATAATAAAACTTCTGATAGTTATATATTTCCCATTTGAGAGAAATCAAAATGTACCCCCATTTCTTATACCATTAAATCTATTAGCAACATTTTCTGAACTCTAAATTATCCACACCTCAAATTCTATGCATCATTTATAGGTACAGAAATAGATTTCTACAATTTTGAGACTGTACTTAGGCACTGAATTATTACCAGGGGATTTCTGCAATGTGGAAGTGCTCATTGATACTGCAACAACGCTTAATGCTGTTTTGCAGGGAAAAAAAACATACATTTTAACAAAATAAAAACGTTAATTAGTGGGGAAAAACATAACTCTTTATTATTCTTTTCTGTGAGGCATTTTTACTTTTAGCTATAGCCCAAGTTGCACATTTATAAGAGCTGTACAGTTGCCCCTCCCATCCCCCCAAAGCAAACAGTTGTATGCAGCAGCAGAGTTTTTCAATTTAATAGACTCCCAGGGTGAAAGGAAGGATTCTTGTACCTGACTGGAATGTCTTCAGGGATTCTCAGTTGTCAAAATTAAATTTTGAAATAATAGTTCAGTCTTTACTGACCTATTCTTTGTCATAGGCAGGGAAAGAAAAAACAGAAATATACCAAAACACCCTCTACATGTGATGTTTATGAAAAAATATCAGTCATGGCAGTTCCATAGAACATTTCCTAGGTCTTGTGATTCTAATGATTAAAAAAATATTCAGGAGCTGTCTGTTATGTACAAAGCACATTTGCAAGGCACTAGACCAGAGGTGATGCAACAATTTAAATGTTTCTGCATTCTATAAATGGATATATTATACATTTACCAAAAGAAAAAAAAAACTTTAGAACAGCTTGACATTTTTATTTGAAAAATAGTTTCTAAGCACATGGAACCGAATCATCTTTCAAGATATTACAGAACTGGTTAAAAAAACATTATTAAGTTATCATGAAGTTTACTCAAAAATCAAATGGGCCGGGGGAAATTCCGAAGCTATACAAAATTAAATATGACTTTCAGGTATATATTTGCCAAAAAACTAGCTTTTACAATAATTTAAGTGAATAAGTCTAGTTCATTCATCTATTTATTTACAAATTTTGAGTACCTGACTGTCAGTCACTGGTAGATGCTGAGGGTTTTGGTACTGTTACAGTTGACAATATTGAAAAGAAGTTTCAAACTGCCACCTCTTATTAAAATGCATACTTTAAAAAAAATCTAGCCACAATTTTATCTTTTTAAAATAAAATAATTTAGCTATTTTCTACACACATAGTTAATAAAGCAAAGACATCTTATTTGATACAAGAGCCTTTGCTAACACTTTTTTAGTCTCTGAAAATCTCACTTTTACTTGGACTGACAGGTGATATCTATGGAGTCTAAATTCTGTTCTATAGCTTCCTGTTTACCATGGAAAGCAAAACACATACAAAAAAAAATAACAGCTATAGATATTTTGGTTGATAAATATTCATTAAGTGACTACAGCAAAACTTCTCCGAAAGTTCCAACTCTTTTTAATCTGTTCAAGAACCATTCTCACATTTTTCTGATTCCCTTTGTTTATATTTAATGAATATAAAATTGGAGCCATTGTATATGTATTTGAGTTAAATACAAGTAGCTATTTACTTTGTACAATCATCTCACTGTTTACAGGTTATATTCTTTTGAAAACCAAGTTTATTGCTCAAACTGACATAATGGTGATTATGCAATGGTTTTAATAGATAAAGCAATCGAAATAGATGAATCAGTAGTGCTTAGCAGAATAAACATTGGGTAGAATGGTAGCACTGCTTGGCAGTTCCCCAAAGATGTTTATATATAATCCATGACGCCATGTCATTTAGATTTTGTATATGCAAAAAGCAATTTTGAAGATGGAGTTCAAAGTTTAGAAGTTTAAATAAATTAGCCAGAATCTATAAGAATGACATATTATAAAATTGTACACCTGAAATTTATAAGTTATTGACAAATGTCATTCGAATAAATTTAACGAAACAAAAACTAGCCAAAATAATACATAGAAAATTATCAATGTTTAAAATTCTAACACATGTTAATGTTATTCTTTCAATTCCTTTCCACTGATTTCATGAAGAATAAAGAAAAATTGAGAGCTAAAGAACACAATTCTGTAAGAGCCTTGTAGTGATGACATCAAGATATGGCTGGCTATACAGAATTGTAGAATAGGAGAGCAAATTGGAAGTGTTGGGTGATACTGTGTGAAAGTGCAAAACTGCAAAATAACCAAAAGAGCGTAGCAAAGATAATTGAATGTTTAATGGTATGTTAAAGCACTACATATTTATTTACATGTAGAGCTAAGAGCAACTGCAATTCTTGATACAAGCTTTGTAAACTGCCTACTCTGCCATTCGTTTCTTTTCTTTTTTCTTTTTTTTCTTTTCCTCCCCTTTGAATAACTGGAATTACTTGAACATTTTGGCTTACTCTATCCATGACTGGCTGAAGTAATCACAGTTTTTGTAGATTTCAGGGTCCTGGACAGTAAAAAGCAGAACACTAAAATATGACTTCTGTGTTATTACATCAAAATGATGCTCAGAATTATGTTCTAAAGAAAAAAAAATATTTCTAAAGTAGATTTGAACTCTGGCTTCTGGGAGAGAATGACCATTATAGGAAATTGGTTTTCCTCTCCTACTACAGAAATAAGAAAAAAGAAAAACTTTTGGGAATTGATATGACTTCTCTGTAGTTTTCTCTGTGAATACATTGGTATTACTGTTAAAACACTGGTACCAGAATATAAACTTACAAACTTAGTAGGTATATTTATGGCACTCACTTGTCTTCATTATCAGGATGTAATTTGCATCTTGAGATCAGTGAAAACTCCTGCAGCTATCCTATTTCTTGATTTAAAAATTTCCTATAATGATGCTAACTGAATTTTCTATGATCAGAATAATATTTTTTTAAAACCTCATAATATTGGAAGGCATTCTTTTAGATGAATGTTTTAAAATTATATAAAAGGCTGCTCATATAAAAAACAGAGACAAACATATATCAATATAATCCCTATGCATTATACAAAATAACCATCAATGATCTTAAACCAAATCATAAAATTAATATACAATGCATGATATAGATATAATCTATAACATTAATATGTCATATTTTATCAAATTTTGGAACATGAGTAAGAGAGATAAAGAAAAGGAATATAAAGAAATTAAGAAAAGTAGGGTGGAGAAAATAAGTTTCATAGAATTTTAAATGCATGTATATGTGTGTATGTATATAGGCATATATATATACACACACATATATATATATAAATTTAGGATAAAATTTTGAAATAAAGATTGGAACCATCCTATATAAGGTTGCCAAAATTAAAAAAAAAATGTCATCATGGCAGAAGGAATGCAGTTAGCATCAATATAAAGGCTAGTTGGAGGGCCAGGGGAAGGAGGGAGCAATTGGAAGAATCATTTTATAAACTATATAAATGTCTAACCAATGTACTGTATACTTGAAACTAATTTAAATAAATAAATTTTTTAAAAAATCAAAGGATGGTAAATAGGGATAGCAAATGATCCAGTAATTCATTACAAAAACTATACCAGAAGTTATCTATATTTTACAAATAGACTAAGTATTTTTAAGGTGATTGTTTCTGCATGCATGTGTGTGTGTGTGCGTGTGTGTGTGTGTGTGTGTGTGTGTGTGTAATTCATAAATAGCTTAGGCCCAAGTGCTAAAACTATGAAATAATTAGAATGCCAAGTTGTACTTTGGTTATTTTGGCTATTAAACTAGACTCGTTCAATCCCTATCTCTACATTTGACTTATAAAGAACTGAGCAAGTTGATTATTAAAAGCTTCTTATGTTCACAACCATAGTAGGGCAGGAGTGTTTTATAATTATCTGGAAAATTAGAGATAATCTTTAAAATTTATTCAGTTGAACTTATATGACTTGTATTTAATGTAAAATTTTATAAATCATATACGTACATACATATATGCCTCATCTATTAAGATGTACCTAAACAAAGCCATGTACAGAACAATATTTAACAATGATGCAGAACTTTATGGCGTTAATAGTTGCATCTTAAAATATAGATACAGTTTTAGGATAGATGAAATATTGAAATTACAAGCAACTTTAAATATATTCTCAAATATAGAACTATTATTCAAAATTAACTTTGTTGGGTTCCCTTCCAGTACCAATCTCTGCTGTAACTTAGCATCCCAGACTACTATATACATAATGAATGTATTGTAGAAATACTACAGTCAAAATTATGAAAAATAAAATTGCTAATTGGTTTAACTAAAGCACGCAGATTAATTACAAATATAAAAATGGTAATGAAATCGCGGTGAGAAAAAATGATATTTGAAAATCAGCATTGGATTTAAATGGTCTTTTTTTGGTGTATCAAGCATCCTACAAGCAATATGCAATTTAAAATGTGAAAGGAAAAGCTTTATCTTTAATGTAGCCTATAACATCATGTTTTAATATTAAAGCACTGTCTTTGCCTGGCTTAAATTAAAATGTGATGATCTCTTAATAGTATCCTCTTGTTTTGCTTTTATATTTTTTTAATAAACTAAGTAATACATCATGCTCCACTTTACACTTGCTAAGCCAGCTACAGTCAAGCTGTGGTCCCATACTAAAATGATGCATTAATTTGCAATGCTAACAATTTGGTAAATGGCACGAACAATGAAAAATAGGATATAGGATTTTAAAAAATGTATGTAACATTCAATGTTACCAATCACCAATAAAATCCTGCATGCCATTCATATCAAATTTCTATTTAATTCACTTGTGTGAGAAGAATGTTAAGAAAAATGGACTAAGTTAAATCAAGTCAGGGTAGCTTTCAATTCTCTATCTGTTTCCCCTTCTTTGAATAATAACTGTAAGAATTCTATAGAGGGTGGCATTGTACAGATACAAATGAAACAGAATGATGATGCCCCATTCCCAAGTGAAATTTGTGATAGAGTAATAATGAATAAAAGTGTATATTAGCTATGTAGGCCATCTCTATAGCTTTATTTATGAACTCAACTTTTTCTCTGTAACTGTAAAAGCAAAACACATACTTATTAGCATACCTTCATTTCATGTAAATCTTCTTATGTGTCTCTTAGATTGAAAGCTAAGAGAGGAGATGAATCATAAGCTATATGCTATCTCTGAACACTAAATAAACATTTTTGGAGGACAATCAGACTTTATAGCACAGAGCTGATTGTTTTTAATAATCTTCACGGGGAATGGGAGTAGGTTGAGGGGAGGATAAATTCACAGGAAAAATAATTTGGAAAAAAGGTAATTTGTTCTATAAATTTACATGTAAGTTCTGTTTGTGTCTCAAGATTTTTGATTTTCATGAGTTTGGTGTATTTAACAAAAGAAAAAAGTATAAAAGAACCTTTGAAGATTAGGAAAAAGTCATCAAAGCACAGTCATAATTTTTATTTTTACATACTGTGCCATTTAATTTACTATTCTTGGGTAAATTATAATACAAGAGCTTTGAAAAACATATCTCTTTTAGTGTGTTCCTCCTAATAAAATCTACAACTAGTAAAGTTTTTTAAAAATAACCTCAGATTAATGTAACCATATTCAAAATAGCCACAGTTAAAAATGTACAAAAAGAAAATATTTAAATATGTGTTTGAACAGAGATTACATTTAAAATTTACTTAGAAACTGAACTAAAAATTAATGCTGATAAAACATATTTTGGAATAATCATTGAACTGATGTCTCCTCCTGTTTATTATATGCATATGTATGATAAATATATACATGCATATACTTATATATACACAGAAATATATACATGTACCCATGTATATATTTTTATATTCACATGTATATTTAGATTGTGCATTTCAAAATTTTACCTTTGAAGATATATTTAGAAATGTTGAAAAACATATGCATTTACATCTGTATTTTAAAAGTTGTTCTCTTTTTAATACATATTAACCCTAATTACTACTTCCTTTCACATTTTCTCTCTGAAGTCAAAGAAAATACGAAAGGAGAAGAAGGACATGGGCAATAGGTAATTTTAATCCTTTCTTTTTTGTTGTTCTTTTTTAAAAATAAAATTTATTGGGATAACATTGGTTAATACAATTATATAATTTTCAAGGGTACATTATAATTTAACATCTGCATATTCTATTGTGTGTTCACCATGCAAAATCCAGTTTCTTTCAGCTACCATGTATTTGACCACCTTTATCCACTTCGCCCTCCCCCTAATTTCCTATATTTACCCGCTTTTCCCCATTTACCCCCCCCTTCCCCCATCCCCTATCCTCTGGTAACCACTAGTCTATAGTTCACGTCCATGAGTCCGTTTGTTTGTTCTGTTCTTTTGTTGCTTTTAGGTTTCTATCCCACATATAAGTGATATCATGTGACTTTCAACTTTTTCAGTCTGCAGCATTCACCTAAATGTACTGCAAAGCCTGAAATATCTACTGTCTGTCCCTTTACAAAAACTGTTTGCTAACACCCCTGTTGTAGAGCCTTGCAGACCATTCTAAAGACTTCAACTTTTATTTTTTTTTAAGTTTATTGGGGTAACACTGGTTAATACAATTATATAAATTTCAGGTGTACGTTATAATTTGACATCTCTATATTCTATTGTGTGATTACCACCCAGAGTCCAGTTTCCTTCAGCTACCATATACTTGATCGCCTTTACCATTTCTCCCTCCCCCTAATCCCTTAAATTTTACCCAGCCTAACTCTTTATTCCTCCCTCACCCGCTACCGTCTGATAACCACTAGTCCATTGTCCATATCCCCGAGTTTCTATTTGTTCTGTTCATTTGTTGCTTTCAGGTTTCTATCCCACATATGAGTGATATCCTGTGATTTTCAACTTCTATCTGGCTCATTTCGCTTAGCATGATTTTCTCGAGGTCCATCCATGTTGTCGCAAATGGCACTATTTCATCTCTTCTTATGGCTGAGTAATATTCCATTGTATATATGTACCATAGCTTCTTTAGCCAATCATCTATTGTAGGACACTTCGGTCGCTTTCATGTCCTAGCCACTGTGAATAATGCTGCTATGAACATTGGTGTGCAAATATCTTTTCGAATTTGAATTTTCAAGTCTTTGGGGTAAATACCCAGTAGAAGGGTTGCTGGATCATATGGTAGATCAATTCTTAGTTTTTTGAGGAATCTCCATACTATTTTCCATAGTGGCTGTACCAATTTGCAGTCACACCAGCAGTGTATGAGGGTTCCTTTTTCTCCTCATCCTCACCATCATTTGTTATTACTTGTCCTATTGATTATAGCTATTCTAACAGGTGTGAATGGTATCTCATTGTGGTTTTGATTTGCATTTCCCTAATAACTAGCGATGTTGAGCATCTTTTCATATACGTGTTGGCCATTTGTATGCCCTCTAAGGAGATGTGTCTGTTCAGATCCTCGGCCCATTTTTTGATTGGATCATTTGTTTTTTGTTGTTATTGAGTCATATGAGTTCTTTGTATATTTTGGACACTAGGCCCTTATTGGAGGCATTGCTTGCAAATATATTTTCCCATTTGAATGTTTGTCTCTTTATCTTATTAATATTTTTTTTTTTTGGCTGAGCAGAAGCTTTTTAGTTAGATGTAGTCACATTCATTTATTTTAGCTTTTACTTCCCTTTTTTGAGGTCAAATTCGTAATATCTTCCTTAGGCCAAGGCTCTTGAGTTTTGTTCTTATGTTTTCTTTTATGCATTTTATTGTTTCAGGCAGGTCTTATATTCAGGTCCTTAACCCATTTTGAGTTAATTTTGGTATGTGGTGATAGACAACATTCTAGTTTCTTTATTTGCATGTGGTTTTCCAGGTTTCCCAGCACCATCTATTGACGAAGTTTTCCTTTCTCCACTGTATGTTTCTCACTTTTTTGTTGAAAATTATTTTCCCATATAAATATGGGTTTACTTCAGGACTCTCGATTCTGTTCCACTTGTCTGTGTGTCTGTTTTGTTGTCAGTACCATGTTGTTTTGATTAATGTCACTTTGTAGTATAATTTGAAGTCTAACAGAGTGATGCCTGCAGCCTCATTTTTTTTTTCCTCTGGATGGCTTTGGCAATTCAAGTTCTTTTGTGCTTCTGTATAAATCTGATGATTTTTTGTTCTATTTTTTTTTTTAGTATGCAAATGGGATTTTGATGGGGATTGTTTTAAATCTGTATAATGCTTTAGGTAATATGGTAATTTTAACTATGTTGATTCTTCTAATCCAAGAACACGGAATATCTTTCCATTTCTTTGTATATTATTTGATTTCTTTTAATAGAGTCTTGTAGTTTCATTATATAGGTCCTTCACGTGTTTCATTAGATTTATTCCTAGGTATTTTATTTTTGTTGCAATTGCAAAAGGAATCATTTTTTCCACTTCTTTTTCTGATGCTTTGTTGTTAGAGTATAGGAATGTTATGGATTTTTGAAAGTTGATTTTGTATCCAGAGACTTTACTGTATTTGCTTATTGTTTCTAGTAGTGTTCTTATGGAATCTTTAGGGTTTTCTATATAGAAAAGCATGTGATCCACAAATAGTGATACTTTGACTTCTTCATTTTCTATTTAAATGCCTTTTATAACTTTTTTTACTTGATTGCACTTACTAGGACCTCCAATGTTATATTGAATAATAGCAGCGATAGTGGATGGCCTTTTCTTGTTCCTGATCTTAGAGGGAAGGTTATTAGTTTTTCACCATTAATTACGAAGTTGCCTGAGGGTTTTTCATAGATGGCCTTTATTATTTTAAGGTACTTTCCTTCTATACTGATTTTGTTAAGTGTTTTGATTATAAATAGATGCTGTATCTTGTTGAAGGCTCTTTCTTCATCTATTGAAATGATCAGATGATTCTTACTTTTTAATTTGTTTATGTAATGTATCACATTAATCGATTTGTGTATGTTGAACCATCCCTTTTAATTTTTTCTTAAAAGTGATTTCTATGAACACAGTAGGTTAAAAGAAATATAAATAACTGGAAGTAACATATATTGTTCCCTCTTTATTGATAGGTCATAGCATTTTAATAATGAAGTTATATATCATGCCACATAAACACTAATTTGTACATGTATTTAATTATTAACTATTAACAAATTATCAATAAGTTTTTGAAATGGCTCTTACAGCCACATTCATTACCTGTCTTTTTGATAAAAGCTTCCTTATTCTTGCCTCATGGATAAATATTTAATAGAGAACAAAGGTACTTGTGTCTGCAGCTACTGTTATTCTGATTAAAAATCTTTGTAAATAAAATTGCTTTCTTTTCAAAAGTATCAAATATCATCTGTATATAATCTAATGTTATGTATTTGAAAGAAAAGCAGAGCTAAACTTTCATGAAAAATCACAATGTTTATTTGCTAGTTCTATATTATCATTCAAAGAGAAGAGGCGAAAATAATCTCTATGTAAATGTATTTTCAAGGACATATGCCCTGCTACTGCCATTAACAATTAGCCAAAACATTTACATCCAGATTGAACATTCTCCTCTGTTCAATAAAATTCAAATGTACTGTACATGTGTAAGAAGCCTAGGAAAGTTGTTGCTGAAAAAAATTATGTTGGTGACAGGCTTCACCCAAAGATTTCTTTTTGCAATGTGTTAAAAATTCGAATCTTGGCATAATAATTTTTGTATATAAATACTGTTCAATATATGGTGCATATGATTATAAAAACTAATTAGATTAATATTAAGCTAAATATTTGGGTCTAAGTATAATACTACAAATGATTGCCCATTACATATTATAACTATATTGAGTACTCCTTTTATTTCAGGGTTCTGATAACTTGTATACTTCTTTAAGCCAAGACTCACATGAGTGCTAACAATTACAATGTGCTTTGACAATTTAGGCTATTTCAACATTCAGAAAATATATTATAAACCACATTTGATACTATATTTCCAATGCAAATATTAAAGGGTATTTCTCCACAAGTGCTTGTACTGCAACAACTTATGAAAGTAGATTCTGATGCTAGAATAAAACTGAGGGCATGTCAGTTTTCATAACTTGACATGCCACTAAAAAAAATCATAAAACATTATACTAAGTAAAACAAGCCAGTAACAAAAGACTGACCATATATTGTATGATTTCATTTATATGAAATGTTTAGACTAGGCTAATTTATAGAGACAGAATATAATTGGTGGTGGTCTGAAGCTGGGTGAGGGGATCGGACGGTGACTGCTAATGAGTATTATGTTTTTTGGGGAGTGAAAAGCATATTCTAAAATTAATTGTGAAGATGGTTGCACCACTCTGTAAATATAATAACAACCATTGAATTATATAGTAAATGAATAAATTGTATAGTATGTGATTTATATCACAATAAATCTGTTACAAATAAAGGACTTCATATACTCAAGCATATATGGAAACATCTATGAGATGTTTGAATGCTTCATTCCCTGCTGGAACTAAAGACAACATAATTTGCAACTATTAATGTCATTTGAAGTTGATCTTTACAACTGCAGATGTTCTTCAACTTCAATCGTAAGTTCTCCAAGATGACTTTTTTAAAAGACAAAAAAAGAGAGTGTTTCCTTCATTCTACAGTTTAACAAAAATCAATCTGTTATTTTATAATTGTACTTGATATTCACATACCTAACAATATTGGTATGCATGTGCGTGTATACATAGGTGTCCATTTGTATATTCACCTACAGTATAAGAAAATTGACCTGTAGAGAAAAAAAGAAGACCTAAAATTCTTTTTTTTCTGTTGTGAAGATAATTTGTTTTAGGAAAAAACAAGTTAGAAAGCCACTTAAATTATTAACTTAGCAGGAACCAGACAAAGGGATCCTGTTTTAAAAAGGAAATAAGCTGATATCATTCCTCTGCTCAAAACTCATACATTTATGTGTTTCTCATCTCACTTTGATTAAAAGTTGAATTATTTAATTTGCGGATGGCATGATTCTCTATATAGAAAATCCTAAAGATTGCATAAGAACACTACTAGAAACAATAAACAAATACAATAAAGCCTCTGGATACAAAATCAACTTTCAAAAATCCATAACATTCCTATACTCTAACAATGAAGCATTATCGAAAGAAATGAAAAAAAATAATTCCTTTTGCAATTGCAACAAAAATAAAATACCTAGGAATAAATCTAATGAAACACGTGAAGGATCTATATAATGAAAACTACAAGACTCTATTAAAAGAAATCAAAGAATATACAAAGAAATGGAAAGATATTCCGTGTTCTTGGATTGGAAGAATCAACATAGTTAAAATGACCATATTACCTAAAGCATTATACAGATTTAAAACAATCCTCATGAAAATCCCATTGGCATTTTTTACAGAAATAGAACAAAAACTCATCAGATTCATAGGTAAGTACAAAAGACCTAGAATTGCCACAGCAATTCTGAGAAAAAAGAATGAGGCCAGAGGCATCACTCTGCCCAACTCCAAATTATATTACAAAGCGACATTAATCAAAACAGCATGGTATTGGCAGCAAAGCAGACACGCAGACCAGCGAAACAGAATTGAAAGTCCTGAAGTAAACCCATATTTATATGGAAAAATAATTTCCAACAAAAAAAGTGAGAAACATACAGTGAAAAAAGGAGAGCCTCTTCAATAAACAGTGCTGGAAACCTGGAAAGCTACATGCAAAAGACTGAAAATAGACTGTCTATCACCACACACCAAAATTAACTCAAAATAGATTAAGGACCTGAATATAAGACCTGCCTGAAACAATAAAATGCATGGAAAAAAACATAGGAATGAAACTCAAGGACCTTGGACTTAAAGAGGATTTTATGAATTAGACCTCAAAGACAAGGGAAGTAAAAGCTAAAATAAATGAATGTGACTACATCTAACTAAAAAGCTTCTGCTCAGCCAAAAAAAAAAAAAAACGTTAATAAGATAAAGAGACAAACATTCAAATGGGAAAATATATTTGCAAGCAATGCCTCCAATAAGGGCCTAGTGTCCAAAATATACAAAGAACTCATATGACTCAATAGCAACAACAACAACAACAAAAAACAAATGATCCAACCAAAAAATGGGCCAAGGATCTGAACAGACTCTTCTCCAAAGAGGACGTACAAATGGCCGACACGTATATGAAAAGATGCTCAACATCGCTAGTTATTAGGGAAATGCAAATCAAAACCACAATGAGATACCATTCACACCTGTTAGAATAGCTATAATCAATAGGACAAGTAATAACAAATGATGGTGAGGATGAGGAGAAAAAGGAACCCTCACACACTGCTGGTGTGACTGCAAATTGGTACAGCCACTATGGAAAATAGTATGGAGATTCCTCAAAAAACTAAGAATTGATCTACCATATGATCCAGCAACCCTTCTACTGGGTATTTACCCCAAAGACTTGAAAATCCAAATTTGAAAAGATATTTGCACACCAATGTTCATAGCAGCATTATTCACAGTGGCTAGGACATGAAAGCGACCGAAGTGTCCTACAATAGATGATTGGCTAAAGAAGCTATGGTACATATATACAATGGAATATTACTCAGCCATAAGAAGAGATGAAATAGTGCCATTTGCGACAACATGGATGGACCTCGAGAAAATCATGCTAAGCGAAATGAGCCAGATAGAAGTTGAAAATCACAGGATATCACTCATATGTGGGATAGAAACCTGAAAGCAACAAATGAACAGAACAAATAGAAACTCGGGGATATGGACAATGGACTAGTGGTTATCAGACGGTAGCGGGTGAGGGAGGAATAAAGAGTTAGGCTGGGTAAAATTTAAGGGATTAGGGGGAGGGAGAAATGGTAAAGGCGATCAAGTATATGGTAGCTGAAGGAAACTGGACTCTGGGTGGTAATCACACAATAGAATATAGAGATGTCAAATTATAACGTACACCTGAAATTTATATAATTGTATTAACCAGTGTTACCCCAATAAACTTAAAAAAAAATAAAAGTTGAAGTCTTTAGAATGGTCTGCAAGGCTCTACAACAGGGGTGTTAGCAAACAGTTTTTGTAAAGGGACAGACAGTAGATATTTCAGGCTTTGCAGTACATTTAGGTGAATGTTGCAGTTGTTCAATTCTGCCTTTATGGGAT
This sequence comes from Rousettus aegyptiacus, assembly GCF_014176215.1. NCBI lineage: Eukaryota > Metazoa > Chordata > Mammalia > Chiroptera > Pteropodidae > Rousettus > Rousettus aegyptiacus. Next base: position 51,369,461 of record NW_023416312.1, on the reverse strand, counting down.
GAAAGCAGCTACTGGCAGTGCATAAAAGTGTAAGCATGACTGGGTTCCGATAAAACTTTATAACACTAAATTTGAATTTCATAAAATCGTCACACGTGAAGTAATATTATTTCTCTTGGGATTTTTTCTATTTAAAAATGTAAAAAACATTCTTAGCTCTTGGGCTGTCCAGAAACAGGCATAGTTTGCTGACTCTCGCTGTCTCTCTGCCCTTACCGTCAATCCCTTTTCTAGCTAGGTGGGCTCCAGAGATGCTGATTTTCTTGCTCTCTGCATCAGGCATACATTTGGTGCCTTTGCAATTTTTTTCCTTGTCAGGAATCAGCTTACCCCAGATCAAACGGTTTATTCCTTCCTCTCTTCAAATCTTAGCTCAGATGTTACCTACAATATCTAAAACAAGATGTTTGACTTTTATTTCTTAGGTTTGCTAATGATTACAGTTTAAGCGCTAATGTGAGACTAATTAGCATTGCAGTGTCTTAATTTGAACATATAAGAAGACTTGTTTGCCAAGTGCTTGTAATTTGTAAATGAAAACCAATTATTGACTGAATAATTACAAGTGAGTTATCTATCACCTGCATCCAAATATTTTTTAGAGCTAATGACATTTTTTGCATCTCATCTTCAAATTACAGTATATATTCTCAGCTCGATTACTCCTTTCTCATTACCAGAGATTGACAGCTCAGATTTTCTTCACCAAGATTATAATTTTAATTTCAATTACTGTATTTAAAAGGTCAATTCTTCAATTGACTTCATGTATTCCACTACACACACACACACACACACACACGCACACGCACACACGCACGCACCATAACCACAAAACTAGTCTGAGCTATGGGGTAATTACAATTTTTTTTTTATATGTGTACTATTCTCTTCAAGAAACATGATTATTTACTCTGGAGGTGTTCAAAATAATATTGATATTGAAACATAAATGTTATTCTTGCACAGGCACTTGAGGGACACATTCTACCACTCTTATCGGAAACATGCAGCAGAGTATTAATGAAATGTAGTGTCTTTCTTGAAAAAAAAGTATGCCTTTCACACATTTAGTGGACAAAATCATCATGGCCCACGTGGCGAAGAGCACTATTATTATATTTGGACAAATTATTCATTTTTGAATAGGATATTCATTGAATGGAAATAATACATTTAATTAAGCTAGCATTGTGATAAATTTGATTTGATAAAACAATGAATAATACTAATCTTTCTTTTAGTTAAGTAACACTGAAGTGAGGAACAGATACATGATAACAAATTCTGGATTCAGAGAAAGCCAATAATAAAATTACACTATAGAATACCCAAAATATGTCATTTTATTCATTTATAATAAAACAAGAAACCAAAATCCAAGCGGATTTACATCTTTTAATATGATGGAAACACTTTTGGGTATCTTACCTTTATTTACAAATATTTTATTACTTTATAATATTTAGAAACACCCCTTCCTCTGGGAAAACATTTTTTTACTTTTATTTCTGTGATTTTTTTTTCTAAAACATATTATCGCAGGTACCAGGGCTATTATGAAGAGAACAGGATCCCTTTCCAGAATGTGTATTTTGTTCCCTTCTAAAACAGTCTGTCTATCTGTATGCACTGACCATTTGCATTGTCCTGGTATACTAAGGTGTGTGGTTTCTAATAAAAATACAATTATCAAAATAAACAGAAAAAAACTTCATAGCTTCCTATATACCAGATATCTGTGAAAAGTTTCAAAAGAAGTTATTAAAAGTATCTGAATTTTATTAAGATTAATTTGAACAAAATTTCCAGACTTGATTATAGCAAAATATAATCATTCACTATTTGTAGAGGAAATTAGAACTAGTCAGCATAATGGCATTAGACAACTTTGTAAGTTAATTAGCACAATTTGTAAAATAAAAAATCATCTACTTCATATGATTATATTCTCTTCATGTATAAATCAATATATAATATCATTAATTGAGGAATTATTTTACATTAAATTAAAATGAAGCAAACAGCTTTACCTTTTAAAAAACCTTTAAGGAAATGAAAGTTATAGTCATTGACTTTGTGTTGTTTTGCTTCAAAATATGCCCTTAACGGCATTTTAAATGCAAAGAAATGGCAGATTTTTAAATCATAAATTTTAGAAGATATGAATTATTCCTAATACAAAAGAAATTTATTTTTCCTATTAATTCTTTAGATTACAGAAAACTGTGAATGAAGGTGGAAATTAAATAAATAAAATTATTTCATGTTATAGTAGGTTGTTTTCTCACCAGACCAAAGAAAAAGTTTATAACTCTTGTAATGTCTCATGTAAGTAAATCCTCCTTAACCTTTATTTATTTTTTCTGTGTCTTGATTTAACATTTGAATCCATAAAAATTTTAATCTGACCTTAGGACTTTGAAAGTTAAAATGAACACTGTATCTATTTTTAAACTCTATAAATATTAACCACAACTTACCATAATAATATAAAACTATTCAGTTTTTAAGTGGTGCAATATAAGACATTAGAAAATCATCCTGTCTGGAAAATGATTCAGCATGATCATTTCAAGTGTAAGTATATTTTGTGATTCAAGCATGTATTATTTTTAATATTATGAAGATGTTCTGTTAAGAGGTAATGGTATTTTGTATCCATAACTGAAAAATTTCCAGAGAGTTCATAAAAACATAAAAATATTCTAATTTGATATTTGAACATTATATTATTGCTTTAGCCTTAAAAATCTGAACATGACCTCAATTTCTCCAGCCCAACTATTATTCCCACGTTGATATATACAACATATGATACTTTTAAAGCTGAAATTTATTTTCTCAAGTCTCCATGGAAACTATTCAATGATTCATTTGTTCAATAAATCTTTAGGAATACCTATGATGTACCAGGTATTCTGCTTGTTCCTTGAGATTTAGGGGTAAACCAAGTATATCATCCTCACCTTCATTGTCCCAGTTACTATGTATGAATGTGAAAGTTGAACAGTGAAGAGGGCTGATAAAAAAAAAAAAGATTTATTTAAAATATGGTGTTGGAGGAGAACTCTACAGATACCCTGGAACACCAGAAAGACAAACAAGTGGGTCTTAGAGTAAATTAAGCCTGAAACATCACTGGAGGCAAAAATGGCAAAACCAAAGATGTCCTACTTCAGGCACATCATGAGAAGGCAGGGCTCTTTGGAAAATACAGTAATGCTGGAGAAAATAGGAAGCAGTAGGAAAGAGATGAATTGACTCCTTGAAAGAAAGCACAGGCATGCATTTATAAGAGCTGAGCAGTGTTGTTGAGGACAGGGCATAGTGAGCAATGCTCACTCATAGGGTAGCTGAAGTTGGAGCTGACTCAAGGGCAGAAAATACATACACAAGTAGATATTGTTCTAGTCTTAATGAACTATTTTTTTTTTTGTAAAATAAGGAAGTATATTCACATTAGTCTAAGAAAATGCATTTCAATATATAGTCCAATAAGTAGATGGATGTGTTCCTTTTATAGGTTTCTATGGACAATTATACTCACAATAGTAGCAGGGCATCTGTGCACTAAATAAGTTAACATTGTTTATCTAGGTCATTGTAGCTACTGCATCACACACACACACAAAAATGTTGACTATATCAAACTAATGATGTAATATAGCTTTCAGCAACAATAACAAAAATATTCTGATCACAAAGCACTGGATGTGCTAATCATAATGAATGTGATAGAGATATAAAAACCAAATATCCCAAAGAAAATTCAAACGTCTAATTTTTTTCTTTAGTAATGTTAAAAGTGATTCAATCATGAAAGTTTCATAAAGGATGTAAATTGATAGCAATTTGTCTACTGATCTAGTCAGAAGATATGGGCATACATCATTGTAGTGCGCTTCGCTTTATTGCATTTCACAGATATTGTATTTTATTGCAAATTAAAGATCGTGGCAACCTTTCGTTGAGTAAGTCAACCGGCATCATTTTTTTCATAGCATTTGCTCACTTAATGTCTCTGTGTCACATTTTGGTAATTTTTGCCATATTTCAAACATTTTCATTGTTATTACATTTGTTATGGTGATCTATGATCAGTGATCTTTAATGTTACTATTATTATTGTTTTGGTGCATCACACAACTTGCCTGTGGATGACAGTGAATTTAATCAATAAATATGTATGCTTTGCCAACTCCACCAACCTGCAGTTCTCCCAACTCTCTCCCTCTCCTCAGGCATCCCTGTTTTCTGAGACATAATATTGAAATAAGGCCAATTAATAACCCTACAAAGGCCTCTATGTTTTCAATTGAAAGAAAGGGTCACATATCTCTCACCTTAAATCAAAAGCTAGAAATGATTAAGCTCAATGAGGAAGGCAAACAGAGAAGTATTGAATGCAAAGGAAAAATTATTGAGGGAAATTAAAAATACTATTCTAGTGAACACACAGATGGTAAGAAAGCAAAACAATCAATTGCTGCTATGGAGAAAGTTTTAGTGGTCTAGATAGAAAATCGAACAAGCCACAACATTCCCTTAAGCCAATACCTAATCTAGAGCAAGGTCCTCTCTTTAATTCTATGAAGGTTGAGAGTGGTAAGGGAGCTGAAGAAAAAATGTTTGAAACTAGCAGAGGTTGATTCATGAGATTTAGAGAAACAGGCTGTCTCCATATCAGTACACGGTGAAGTAGCAAGTGCTAATACAGAAGCTGCAGCAAGTTACCCAGCAGATGTAGCTAAGATAATTAATGAAGGTGGTTACACTGAATAATGACTTTCCAATGTAGAAAAAGTCTTATATTGGAAGAAGATGGCATCTATGACTTTTATAGCTAGACAGGAAAAGTCAACCCCTGGCTTCAAAGCTTCAAAGGACGAGCTGACTCTCTTGTTAGGAGCTAAAGCAGCTGGTGACTTTAAGTTGAAGCCGGTGCTCATTACACTCTGAAAATCCTAAGCCCCTTAAGAATTATGCTAAATCTACTTGCCTGTGCTCTATAAATAGAACAACAAAGCCTGGATGACAGCACCTATGTTTATAAAATGGTTTACTGAATATTTTAAGCTCATTGCTGAGACCTATTTTTCAGAAAAAGATTCCTTTCAGAATGGTACTGCTTATTGACAATGCACCTGGTCACCAGAGAGCTCTGATAGAGATGTAAAACAATATTAAAGTTGTTTTCATGCCTGCTAGTGCCACATTCATTTGGCAGCCCATGGATCAAGGAGTAATTTTGACTTTCAAGCCTTATTATTTAAGAAATACATTTGTAAGGCTATAGCAGCCATAGATAGTAATTTCTCTGATGGATCTGGGCAAATTAAAAACCTTTTGGAAAGGATTCACCATTCTTGGTATTATTAAGAACATTTGTGCTTCATGGGAAGAGGTCAAAATATAAATATTAACAGGAGTTTAGAAGAAGTTCGTGACTTCTTCTAAAGTGGATGACTTTGAGAGTTGAAGACTTCAATGGACAAAGTAACTGCAGATGTGGTAGAACTTGCAAGAGAACTAGAATCAGAAGTAGAGCCCGAAGATGTGACTGGATTATTGCAATCTAATAATAAAACTTTAACAAATGAGGTTTTGCTTCTTATGGGAAAGCAAAGAAAATAGTTTCTTAAGATAGAATCTACTCCTGATGAAGAATGTATGAATATTACTAAAATGACAACAAATTATTTAGAATATTACATAAACTTAGTTGATAAAGCAGTGGTAGGGTTCGAGAGGATTGATTAATTTTGAAAGAAGTCCTACCGTGGGTAAAATGTTATCGAACAGAATCATATGTTATAAAGAAATAGTTAATGAAAGGAAGAGTCAATCAGTGCACCAAACTTCATAGTTGTCTTATTCTAAGAAATTGCCACAGCCATCTTAACCTTCAGCAACCAGCACCCTAATCAAGACAAGATCTTTCATCAACAAAAACATTACAACTCATAAAAAGGATCAGATGTTTAGCATTTTTTTAGCAATGAAGCATTTTTAAATTAAGATATGTACCTTGTTTTTTTTAAGACATAATGCTATTACACACTTAATATGCTACAGTACAGTGTAAACCTAACCTTCACATGCACTGGGAAACTGAAAAGCTGACTCATTTTGTTGCAATATTCACTTTATAGCAGTGGTTTGGAAGCAAACAAGTTATACCTCCAAAGTACACCTGTAGATATTTATATTTAAGGGATTCTTTTAGAAATAGGAACACAGGAGTAAGTATGTGAAATGCTTTGCAATAATAATACAAAAGAAGAATCTCGCCAACATGTGAAACATTTTTATTTAACAGATTTTATTTTTTTAATTTAATTTAATTATTAGCTTCAAGTATATAGTACATTGGTTAGACATTTATATAGTTTATAAATGATCCCTCTGATTGCTTTTTCTCTCCTCTGGCTCTATACCTCACCATTACATTAATGCTAACTACATTCCCTATGCTGTGCTCCCCATCACCATGACCATCTATCAACTACTAATTTGTACTTCTTTAACCTTCCACTCTTTTCTCCTAGCTCCTCAACCCCCTCCCCTCTGGCTGTCACCAGATTGTCCTCTATATTTGTGAGTCTGTTTTTAATTAGTTTGTCTTATTTGTTCCTTAGATTCCTCATATAAGTGAAATTATATGATATTTATCTTTATCTGACATATTTCACTAAGCATAATAACCTCTAGGTCCATCTGTATCATTGTGAATGACAGTATTTCATTTTTTAAATGGATGATTAATATATTTTTTTTGTATATTTGAACAATGACGTCTTTATTCAATCATCTGTTGATAAGCATTTAAGTCGCTTCCATTCTTGGCTATTGTAAATTGTGCTGCCATGAATATAGGAGTGCATAGATCTTTACAATTATTGTTTTGGGAATTATTGTTTTGGTTTTCTTTGGATATATACCCAGAAGTGAAATTGCTATGTCAAAAGGTATGTCCATTTTTAATGTTTTCAAGAAACTCCAGACTGTTTTCCAGAGTGGCTGTTCCAATTAATCCCACAACAGTGTATGAGGGTTCTCTTTCCTCCACATCCTCGCCAACACTTGTTGTTCTTTGATTTATTGATGATAACCATTATGACAGGTATCAAGTGATATCTCATTTTGGTTTCAATTTGCATTTCTCTGATAATTAGATACCTTGAGCATCTTTTCATATGTTTGTTAGCCATCTGTATGCCCTCTTGGAAGAAATATCTGTTGAGGACCTCTAACTATTTTTTAACTGGATTGTTTATTTTCTGTTGCTGAATTCTATCAGTTCTTTACAAATTATAGATATTAATCCCTTATCAGATGTATCATAGGTGAATATCTTCTCACATTCTGTTGGTCATCTTTTCATTTTGTTAATGGTTTCCTTTGCTGTACAAAACATTTTAGTTTGCTGTAGTCCCATTTGCTTATGTTTCCTTTGTTACCCTTGCTGGAGGAGGTATATCTAAAAATAAATTACCAGTAGCAATATAAGAAAGATTACTGCCTATGTTTTCTTCTAGAACTTTTATGGTTTCAGGTATTATATTTAAGTATTTAATCCATTTGGAGTCTATTCATATATATGGTATAAGAAAGTTGTCCAGTTTCTTTCTTTCTTTCTTTCTTTCTTTCTTTCTTTCTTTCTTTCTTTCTTTCTTTCTTTCTTTCTTTCTTTCTTTCTTTTTTTCTTGCTTGCTTGCTTGCTTGCTTGCTTGCTTGCTTTCTTGCTTGCTTGCATATATCTGTCCGATTTTCCCAGAACCATTTATTTAAGAGACTGTCTTTACTTCATTGTATATTCTTCCATCCTTTGTTATATATTAAGTGAGCACATAGACATGAATTTATTTCTGGGCTCTCTATTTTGTTCCATCGGTCAATGTGTCTGTTTTTATGCCAGTTCCATGCTGTTTTGATTACTGTGGGCTTGTAGTATATAGTTTGATATCAGGTAGTGTGATACTTCCAACTTTGTTCTTTTTCAAGATTGTTGTGGCTATTCGGGGTCTTTTATGGTTCCATATAAATTTTAGGGTCATTTGTTCTAGCTCTCTGAAAAATGCCATTGGTATTTTAATAGGGATTACATGAATCTATAGATTGTTTTGGGTAGTATGGCCATTTTAATGATGTCAATTCTACCTACAAATGAGAACCATATATGCTTCCATTCATTTGTATCTTCTTCAATTTTTTTTTCAATGACTTATAATATTCTGTGAACAGATCTTTTACCTACTTGGTTAATTTGATTCTCAGGTATTTTATTGTTCTGATGCAATTATAAATGGATTTTTTTTCTTAATTTCTCTTTCTGAGAGTTAATCATGGTGTATAAAAATGGCACTGACTTCTGAATATTAATTTCATATCCTGCTACTTCACTAATAAGTTCTAACAGTTTTTTTGGGGGGGGATCTTTAGGGTTCTCTATATATAATGTCATGTCATCTGCAAATAAGAGTTTTACTTCTTCCTTTCCAATTCGGATATCTTTTATTTCTCTTTCTTGTCTGATTGCTGTAGCTAAGACTTCTAATACAATGTTGAAGAGGAGTGCTGAAAGTGGGCATCCTTGTCTTGTTCCTGATATTAGGGAAAACATTTTAAGCCTTTCCCTATTGAGTCTGATGTTAGCTATAAGTTTGCCATATATGGACTTTATTATGTTGGGCTATGTTCCCTCTATTCCCACTTTGCTGAGAGTTTTTGTCATAAATGGACGCTGGATTGTGTCGAGCACTTTTTTTGCATCTGTTGATGTGATTATAGGGTTTTTATCTTTCACTTTGTTAATGTGGTGTTTCACATCGATCGATTTGAGATATTGTACCAACCTTACATCCCAGAAATAAATCCAACTTGATCATGTTATATGATATTTTGATCATGTTGTACAATATTTTTAATGTATTGTTGAATTTGGGTTGCTAATATTTTGATGAGGATTTTTGCATCTATGTTTATGAGAGATATTGGCCTATAGTTTTCTTTTTTTGTAATGTCTTTGTCTGGTTTTGGAAACAGTGTTGGCCTCATAAAAGAAGTTAAGGAGCCTTCCTTCTTGATTTTTTTGGAACAGTTTGAGAAGAATGAGTATCAGTTCTTCTTTGAATGTTTGGTAAAACTCACCTATGAAGCCATCTGGTTCAGGACTTTTGTTTTTTGGGGAGGTTTTGGATTACTGATCTATTTCATAGGTGGTAAACGGCCAGTTCAGATTATCTGTTTCTTCTCAACTCAGTCTTGGGAGATTGCATGTCTCTAGGAATGTGTCCATTTCTTCCAGATTGTCCAATTTATTGGAATATAGTTGCTCATAGTATTTTCCTATGATCTTTTGTATTTCTGTGGAGTCCTTGTTATTTCTCCTCTTTCGTTTCATTTTTATTATATTTTTCATTTTTTTCTGTTTTTGCTTTAGCATTTTAATGTATTTATTTAATTGAATAAATTATTTAAATTATTTTCCCCTGACTACCTGTCTTCTCTGCCCTGTCCCCTACCTTCTGATAACCACTAGTCCATGGTCCATGACCCCGAGTCTCTGACTGTTTGTCCTGTTCATTTGTTGCTTTTAGATTTATATCCCATATATAAGTGATAGCATGAGGTTTCCAACTTTTTCTGTCTGGCTTATTTCTCTTAGTATGATTATTTCAAGGTCCAACCATATTGTTGCAAGTGACATTTCAAATCTTCTTATGGCCGAGTAATATTCCATGCGTATATGTACCACAGCTTCTTTGGCCAATCATCTATTGTAGGACTATTCAGTTACTTCAATGTCCTGGCCACTGTGAATAATGCTGCTATGAATATGGGTGTGCAAATATCTTTTCATATGTGGGTTTTCAAGTTTTTGATGTAAATATCCAGTAGAAGGGTTGCTGGATCGTATGGTAGATCAATTATTAGTTTTTTGAGGAACCTCCATACTGTTTTCATAGTGGCTATACCAATTTGCAGTCCCATCAGCAGTGTATGAGGGTTCCTATTTGTCTACATCCTCTCCAACATTTGTTATTACTTGTCCTGTTGATTATAGCTATTCTAACGGGTGTGAAATGGCATCTCATTGCGGTTATAAATTGCATTTCCCTAATAGCTAGTGACATTGAGCATACTTTCATATGTGTGTTGGCCATTTGTATGTCCTCTAGTGAAAAGAGTCTTTTCAGGTCCTGTGCCCATTTTTTGATTGGATTGTTTGTCTTTTTGTTGTTATTGAGTCTTATAAGTTGTCTGTATATTTTGGATATTAGGCCCTTATTGGAGGCATTGCTTGGAAATATATTTTCCCATTCAGACGGTTGTCTCTTTACCTTGTTCATAGTTTCTTTCACTGAGCAGAAGCTTTTAAGTTTGATGTAGTCCCACTCATTTATTTTAGCTTTTACTTCCCTTGCCTTTGAGGTCAAATTCACAAAATCCTCTTTAGTCCATGGTCCTTGAGTTTCTTTCCTATGTTTTCTTCTATGCATTTTTATTGTTTCAAGTCTTATATTCAGGTCCTTAATCCACTTTGAGTTAATTTTAGCATGTGGTGATAGACACCAGTCTATTTTCATTCTTTTGCAGGTGGCTTTCCAGTATTCCCAGCACCATTTATTGATGAGGTTTTCCTTTCTCCACTGTTTCTCACTATTTTTTTTGAAAATTATTTTCCCATATAAATATGGGTTTACATCAGGACTCTTGATTCTGTTCAACTTGTCTGTGTGTCTGTTTTGCTGCCAATAGCAGGCTGTTTTGATTGTTGCTTTGTAGTATAATATGAGGTCAGGCAGAGCGATGCCTCTGGCCTTGTTCTTTTTTCTCAGGATGTCTTTGGTAATTTGGGGTCTTTTGTACATCCACATAAATCTGATGATTTTTTGTTCCATTTCGTTAATAAATACTGATGGAATTTTTATAGAGATTGTATTATATCGATATAATGCTTTAGATAGTAAGGCCATATTAACTTTGTTGATTCTTCCAATCCAAGAACATAGAATATCTTTCTAATTCTTTGTTATCTTCTTCAATTTCTTTTAACAGGATCTTATAGTTTTCATTATGTTGATCCTTCACATGTTTTATTAGATTTATCCCTATGTATTTTATTCTTTTTGTTGTAAGTGCAAAAGGAATTATTTTTTCCACTTCTTTTTCTGACTCTCCATTATTAGAGAGAGAGAGAGTATAGGAACACTATGAATTTTTGAACGTTGATTCTGTATCCAGAAACTTTACTGTAATAGCTTATTGTTTCTAGTAGTATTCTTGTGGAGTCTTTAGGGTTTTCTGCATATTAGAATCATGTTGTCTGCAAAAAGTGAGTTTGACTTCTTAATTTCCTATTTTGATGCCTTTTATATCTTTCTCTTTCCTGATTGCACTTGCTAGGACCTCCAATGTTATATTTAACAATAGTGGCGATAGTGAAGAGACTTGTCTTGTTCCTGATCTTAGAAAGAAGGTTTTTAGTTTCTCACCATTAAGTGTAACGTTGGCTGAGGGCTTTTCATATGCGTCCTTTATTTTATTAAGGTATTTTCCTTGTATACCGATTTTCTTCAATGTTTTGATCATAAATGGGTGCTGTATTTTGTCAACGGCTTTTTCTGCATCTATTTACATGATCATATGATTTATTAAAACAAATTATTTTTTAATTTATTTATGTGATGTATCATATTAATCTATTTGCATATGTTGAACCATCCTTATGCCTCTGGGATGAAGCCCACTTGAATGTTATATATAATCTTTTCAATATGTTATCGTATTCATTTTGCTAGTATCTTATTTAGGATTTTTGCATCTGTGTTCATGAAAGATATTGGTTTGTAGTTTTCTTTTTCTGTGTTATCTTTACCAGGTTTTGGTATCAAGGTGATATTGGCCTCATAAAATGAGTTGGTAAGTATTGCTTCCTCTTCATTTTTTGGAAGAGTTTGAGGAGAATAGGTATTAAATCTTCTTTGAATGTTTGGTGGAATTCACTGGTGAAGCCATCTGGTCCTGGACTTTTACTTTTTTGTAGGTTTTTGATGATTGTTTCAATTTCCATACTGCTGATCAGTTTATTTAGATTTTTCAAGTCTTGATTCAGTCTAGGAAGGTTGTATTTTTCTAAGTACTGATCCATTTATTCTAGATTATTAAATTTAATGTTATATAATTTTTCATAGTATTTTTGTATGATCCTTTGTTTTTGTGCAGCATTTGTCATAATTCCCCATCTTTAATCCCTTATTTTATTTATTTGTGTCCTTTCTCTCTTTTCTTTAGTGAGTCTAGCCAGGGGTTTGTCAATTTTATTAACCTTCTCAAAGAACCAGGTCTTTGTTGCATTTATTATTTCTAGTGTTTTTCTGTTTTCCATTTCATTTATTTCTGCTCTAATTTTAATTATTTATTTCCTCAAGCTGACTTTAGGCCTCATTTGTTCTTTTGTTTTTAGGTTTTTAAGATGAAGCATTAGGTTGTTTATTTGGCTTGTTCTTGTTTTTAGAGATAGGCCTGTAATGATATAACTTTCCTCTTATGACCTCTTTTGCCATGTCTCAAAAGTTTTGATATGCTGTACTATCATTATCATTTGTTTCTATGTATCTATTAATCTCTCTTTTTATTTCTTCTCTGACTCTGTTATTGTTCTGTAGTATGTTGCTTAATCTCCATGTATTTGTGGTTCTTCCCACTTTCTTTTAACAATTGATCTCCAGCTTCAAAACATCATTATCAGAGAATATGGTTGGTATGATTTCAACCCTCTTAAATTTGTTGAGGCTACCTCTGTGTCCCAGTATGTGGTTGATCCTTGAGAATGTTTCATATGTGCTAGAGAAGAATATATAAGTAGCTGTTTTGGAGCGAAAGGTTCTATAATGTCAATTATATCCGGTTGGTCTAATGTATCATTTAAGGATGTTATTTTCTTATTGATTTTCTGTCCATATCTGACATTGGGGTATTTAGGTCCCCTACTATGATAGTGTTTTTGTCTGTTTCTCACTTTAGCTTTGTTATTCCCAATAACTGTGTTCAGATACAGAAGCTGGATGGTCAAATAGGCTGATCGAAAAAGAAAATGTTTCATTTGAATTATGATGTTAGAGGAGAGCTCTAGGGATAGCCTGGACTGGCAGAAATGTGAGCAAGTGAGTCCTAGAGAAAATTAAGCATGATACATCATAGAAGCAAAAATGACAATACCAAAGCTGTCCTTCAGGCACATCATGAGAATGCAGGGTTCTTTGAAAAAGACAATAATGTTGGGGAAAACAGAAGACAGAGGAAAAGAGGAAGACCAAACATGGGATGGATTGACTTCATAAAAGAAGCCATAGATGTGAGTTTAAAGAAGTTGATCAGGGCTGTTAAGGACACACCATTGCAGAAACCATTCATTCATAGTGTCATCAGGAGGCAGAACTGACTCAATGGGCATGTATTACACAATAACAAGATCCCAAATTCTACCTGAGTCTAATATGACTAAATTTGCACAATAACAGGAAGATGAAACTAATAGGCCTACATTGACAGTATTTTACATTTGGATTGAGGTATGCAAGTAAAAACGAGAAGGAAATAGGAAAGGGTAACAATGTGCATAAAATTTAAATGCATATTTACTGAGTTCCTACTATGCTTCAATACTTGTCAGGCACTGGAGATATGATTATGAACAAGACAGGCGTGCTCCCTGATTCACTCAAAGTATACAATCTAGGAGATAAAACAGGCTACAAAGGGAAAAACAAATGGGTAAACAAATCAGAGGTCACGAACTGAAGGCCCAGAGCCAGACATGGTCAGTAGACATGTTTTGTTTGGTCTGAACAGTGTTTCAAAAATATTCCTTTACAACAATGAAAATATAGAACATTTACATAAATATATTAGACTCCCTGTTTTTTTTTTGAAGACCTTAGAATATTTCCAATGTTACAGCCCTACTTCCAAATGGCCTGTTACCAAATAGCCATTTGCTAATTTTAGATTCAGAATGTCATCTCTTGTCTGCCAGAGTTCTCACCATACTGCATAAAGTTTTATATCAGGCCTATTTTACTCATTTATTTTATCTGCCTGGCCCCTGTGGCATTTCAGCTGGTAACCCTTGAAATACATACAACAGAGGGGAGAAAAGAATGAGATTGTAAGAGATCGACTTAATAGATAGTATTGCTATAAACAGCAACTCTAAAGATGCCGAAACTTGAAATATGAGAAAGATGAAGTGTGTAGCAATGTCCTAGGCAAAGAGTATAGCAAGGGCAAAGATTATCAAGCAAGACAGAGCTTGCCTTATTTCATAAAAAATAAAAAAGAAGACCAGTGTGACTGTAATATATATTGAGCAAGGAGGAAAGTGGAATGAAATGAAGTTAATGACATAGGTAACTGTCAAGTCATGTGAGATATTATAGGTCATGGTAAAGATTTGACATTTATTCTAAATCTATTGGAAAGTCCCCATAATATGATATATATTTTTCAACATCGATACATAAATAATTACATGTCAATAATTTAAATGTGAATGGATTAACTATCCCCTCCTCCCAAAAAGAGAAGAAAACAAAACCCTTATATATGCTGCCTACAAGAGACTCAATTCAGCTAGAAAACAATTGTTAAATAACTATACATACCTAAAAGAATGTAACTGAAGAGATGTGAGAATGGTATTTGGGGAGGCTATTTAGGAGACTAGTACAATAATGTGTAATAAATGGGTAATGACCTGGCTAATGTAGAAGCATTGCAGATGGTAAGAAGTTGATGAGTAAGAAAGAATTTTGAAGCAGAATTTACAGGATTTGGTGATGGACTAAATGAAGAAATAAAAAGGGGAAATAAAAAGATAAACTGAGCTTAGTTTCATTTATTGAGATAGGGATGATGAAGGAGGAATGAGGTTTGGTGTAGCAGAAAGGCAGTTAAGATTTCAGGCACTTGTTACTTATGACAGTGTGGGGATAAAGTATGCAGTTAAATATACATATTAAGAGAAGAGAATCTTCAGCATATAGATGGTATTTAACTCCTTAGAAATGATAACACCAAGAGAGAGATCATAGAAGAAAAGTAGATGGTAGCCTTTCACTGAGATCAGTGAAAGGTTGTTGATGTTATGACAGTGATACACCCTATGGTTCCTGCTCACAAAGTGCTTATGGTCTAATTTTACATATACCACTGCATTATGATAAACCGAATAACAGCAACATGCTGTGTTAGGAAAGGGAAGGGAAGAAATATTCATCTAGGTGGAGAAAATCAAAGCGGAATACTTGGTAGAGAAAAATGGTTTAAAATGAAAGAAAAAAAAATACACAGGTTAACATACAGAGGTGAGGACTGGGGAGGAAGGGATGTGATTTTGGATGAGAATAAACTTTCCCCGAATGAGGATGCGGGAGAAAGTTGTTCACTTTGCAAGAACCACAGGTCACCAAACTGGTTAAAACACAAGGTGAATAAAGGGTGATAATTTGAGATTACAATTTTCTTGAATGTAAACATTAAATACTCAAAAGTGTTGTTTGGCTGTTATTCTCACTATACCATAATTTTATGTGGCATTTATTGATTCTATTTATTACTTTTCTTTATAGAGGATTTTCTAGCCAGGTTCACGAAAGCAATAGGCATTTTAAATACAAAGAAACAAAGACAATTATGAATTAGAGATTTTTTTATGAAACCATTTTGAAATTAGTTACAAAGCAGAGCAAGAAAAACACCAACCTGTTCATGGTTCACTAATATCAAAAATTGTTTCTGAAATGGTCCCATTATTCTATTTCAGGCATAGGAATAATGTGGTTACAACTCTAACTGGATTTATTTTTTAAGAGGTGACTGTTTATTTTATATTCATTTGCCCTTTGAAGATTGATGTCATAGATTGCCTTCAAACTTACATTTTGACTTATTCATTTGTCTATCAATTTGGCATTGTTATTAAAAAAGAAAACTGTTTTCCCATAAGGGGAGAGGTGGTAGATTATAAAGAAATATGCCACTGTGTTTTGCCTTTTATCATTAAAGTTGTAAGTATATGTGTACAAACTAAATTGAGGAAAAAATATTTCTTCCTAATCATATAATCCCCACCCAAAAATAACATTCAGTTTTCTTGAATTTCTAAACATTTAAAGACAAATGGAAAAAGGAAAACCACTTAAGAATGTGGTAAAAAATGATGTCATCCTTGTTTGTATAAAGGTCAATTATTCCTAAAGAGCTCCAAGAGATAAGAGAAGCAGAGTGTAACAGATTATATTCAGATTAGGAAAAAATATATGTTGATAACACAAGCTCCTTAGTGACTTGACGTAATGTTTACAAAAACTTAAATTACTTAATGGAGTGTCAGTGTTAATTTAAAAAATTAGAAAATATGTTGAAAATAAATGTCATATTATTAAATTGAGGAATGCATAACTCGGAGTCCTACCTAATATATAGAAACAGACACAGTGAGTCAAACAAAATGAGGAGACAAAGAAGCATATTCCACATAAAAGAACAGAACAAAACTCCAGAAAAAGAACTCAGCAAAGTGGAGATGAGCATCTACCAGATGCAGAATTTAAAACACTGGTTATAAGGATGCTCAATGAACTTAGGGGAAGAGAAGTTGAACTCAGAAAGAACTTTAACAAAGAGATAGTAAACATAAAAATGGAGGTTGAAAACATAGAAAGGAACCAGTCAGAAATGAAGAATACACTGAGATGAAGAGTACATTAGAAGGACTCGAAAGAGTGGATGAAGTGGAGGATTGAATCAGTGATTTAGAGGATGGCATAGTGGAGGATGCCAAGTCAGAATAGCAACAAGAAGAAAGAACCCAAAAAAGAAAGATAGTTTAAGGACCTTCTGGGACAACATCAATCGTAACAACATTTGCATAATAGGGGTGCCAGAAGGAGAAGAGAGAAAGTGAGAAATTGAAAACCTGTTTGAAGAAATAATGATGAAAAACTTCCCTAATCTGGCAAAGAAAATAGACATATAAGCCCAGGAAATGCAGAGAGTCCCAAACAAGATAAACTCAAAGAGGCCTACATCAAGACATATCGTAATTAAAATGCCAGTTTAATGACAAAGAGAGAATCTTAAAAGCAGCAAGAGGAAAGCAATTAGTTACTTACCGAGGAGCTCCCATAAGACTGTCAGTTCCTTTCTCAAAAAAAACTTTGTAGGCCAGAAGAGATTGTTACAAAATATTCAAAGTGATCAGAAGCAAAGATTTACAACCAAGATTACTCTACTCAGCAAAGCTATTATTTAGAATCAAAGACAGATAAAGAGCTTCCCAGATAAGAAAAATCTAAAGGAGTTCCTTGCCACCGAGCCAGTATTACAGGAAATGTTGGAGGGATTTCTTTAAGAAGAAGAAAAATATATGTATCAAAAGTCTAAATAGAGAACAGCAATGACTACATATCTATCAACAAGTATTTCAAATGAAGAAGAATGAAATGCTCCAATCAAAAGATAGGATGACTGAATGGATAAGAAAACAAGACCCTTATATATGCCACCTACAACAGACTCACTTTGAATTAAAGGACACACACCAATGGAAAGTAACGAGATGGAAAAAGATATTTCATGATGGACCTAAGGGTATTGTGCTGAGTCAAATAAGTCAGATAAAGACAAATGCAATACAATTTCATATACGTGTGGAATCTAAACAACGCCACCAACAAAAAAGGAACTAACTCATAGATACAAGAACATTTTGAGGGTTACTAGATGGGAGGGGGTTGAAAAAGGAGAAGGGATTAAGAAGTACAAATTGGTAGTTATAAAATAGTCATGGAGTTGTAAAGTATAGCATAAAAATAAAAATTATAAAAAGAATGTATAACTTATACAAATTCATTAGCATAAAAATTAGATAAGTTTGCTTATTGGTCAACACTATATGCTCATACTATCTAGATAAATGAAATATGGTCAGAAATTTTACTAATTGACTAGAACAAAAAATATACAAATATGTACCAGATTTCTAAATATTCTTAAAAATATAAATAAAGAAAACATGATTAAAAGGAGTTACAATCCAGTGTGCACACACTACGGATAACATTTATAGAAAACCACAGTTATAAATTTTGTTTGGCTAAAACATTTATGCTTGAAAAGAAAAAATCATCTTTGAATACATTTTATTTTCACCTATCATAGTCATGTTACTTGGCAAAAGTAAGCTGTTTTCTGCAACAAGACATTAATTTTCAACTACATGTGGCCTGCCTTTATTCGTGGGTCTTAAATCCATCACTGTTTCACTATAATGTCACTGTAAAAATATAAGGCTTAGGATCAAAAGGATAAAATATGAATTTGGCCATTAGAATCTAAAATTACTTCACCAAAAATAAAACTCTACCTATTCTTTATCTTCATTTTAACTATACATATTTTTCCTTTATCCAAACATTTTAGATAAGTAAAAAAAAATGTTCCCATTATACAAGTCATTATCTTTACTTCATAGTACATATGTGTATAGCATAGCAATAACTTTGCATTATTTGAAAACTATTCTATTATACCCTTTCTGCCCCTTTTCACCTTACTCCTCTACTCTAAAAGTGTGTTTCGAAGCAGTTACAACATATCATGTTAATACACCTGACAATATAGAATACAAAGCTATTCTTTCTCTCACAAAGTATAAGACAAAAATACTATTGTGTAAAAGCATCTAGATTTCATAAAAAAATAAAAATGTGTTCTCACACAGATAAAGAAATGTATAAAATATAAAATGAAAATGCATAAGTATGTCTTAGGTATTGGACATGCTTTTAAGAGCACACACAATTTGCTAATCAATGTGCTAGCTGTTGAACCTAGCTTAAATGCATGTATTTTATAAAGAAATTTATTTGAAAATAATAGAAATAATGAAATAAGGGAAGTAATAATGGATAACAATGAGCTCTACTTGATTAATTAACTTAGTTTAATGAAGTTATTGAATTTCTTTAGGCCTTCTACAATTCCATTTCCATTTTCTTAATTTCCTATTATAATAAAACAATTTTGGTTTAATGTGGAACATCTACACCCTATAGTGTACTCTAAAAAGTTATTCCATATAGGCAATTTGTTGCTTATGAGATCTGGTTCTACCATATCACTTGGATTTTAAAAGATAACTTATAAGATTTTCTTAATATTGCATTACAACCAAACCAAAAAATATGCAAGCCTAGTTTGTATACAAAAATGCAATAAATTTTGAAATGTGACAAATTTGAAAGAAAACAATATAGAACTATTAATTTTTAAAGATATATGTATAATTCATAGTCTAACACACATGTGGAGGAAAGGTCTGAGGGTGCGCTGGTCAGGCAAGACTTCTTAGAAATGGAGAAGACAAGAGCTACGATGTGATTTTTTTTTATCTTAAAATCTTTAAAAATATTAGAAATGAATGGATAAATGTGTATATTTCATTCTCTTCCTTTCTTGTGGGCTTAGAGTTTTTATACTGAAGAGATCTCATGGTGCTAGTAAAGCAGAAAAACATATTTTAATTCCAGCATTTAGAATCTTGTTTAGTTATATGTTAGATGCATTTTTTTCTGACACTTTGGTTTGCCCCCTTTAAATGACAGATTTTTTTCTTTTTCTTTTCTTTTTTTATGAAAAATTAAGATAATGTACATTACTGGGGCAGAAAAACCAAAATTTTGTTGTTTCTGAAGGGCATTTAGCTTCATAAAACTGTCAGTGGTAGATCTGTGTGGTAGGTTGGAAATCTATAGCAAAAGTAATTCATGGCTCAAGAAATAGTGTAGGTGCCAAGTACCTGCATCTAAATAAGTCATTTGTGGCAGTTAAGAGACTACTGTTTTAAAACAGCAGTATGCATAACCATAAATCCATTTGACATTTATATAGCTCAGTTCTAATCTCAGTGTTCCCTGTGTGTGGAACAACAAGAACCATAAATGTTATTACACATTGCTCGTTAATATGCAAAGGTGAACCTGTATACTTAGTGCATATTGCCTCAGCTTATTAATGAACATTTCATGGACTGGGTAACTGCAGAACTACATTTTGATAGAAACATTGAGTTGTTTCTCCAGGCCTTATATTTCAGCATGTTTGTTCTCACTTTGATGTATAAATTAGAGCATTACACTGAAGAGACCCAGGGGTTACTAGAGATGTTGAATCTTTCCTGTGAATTTGCATATAGCTCTCTTAAAATGCACTTCTTAGGCATTTTTTTTTCTTCTATTTCATGCATGGAAGAATTTTTACTGCCCCATAAGTCAACCTCTGGATTTAAAATTACTTTCATTTTTTTTTATTTAACAAAAAGTTGATCAATCGCTTTTCCTATGCATTGCATAAAGGAGTAAGATATTGAAATTTGAAGAACTTCCACAAGTATATACAAATTCTTTTGTACTTGTTTTTCTGGAAAATATTTGTGGAAATATATTACTTTTTGGAGACTTTCCTACCTTGCATGAATCTAAAGATATAAAAGAATCAAACTAGAGGAAACCTTAGAAATCTATAAGTTCCAAACCATTATCCTACAGACGTGACAAGTTCAGATACCTATGGGGGAAGAGACTTCCATAAAGCCACACAGCTAATTCCTACCCAGATTCATAATAATATTCAGGATAGTATTGTATTTACTATATAACACTGACCCTCTAAAACTGATATTTTAACTATAAAATATATTTGCCAAAAGAAGAAAACAGCCAGAATAGTTTTTTTTAAGAATTTCTTTTTCTTGTAACTTTCTACACCTGTCTACAACTGCATTAATCCCAATGTATTAATATTTGTTTTGGCCACCACTGCTGTTAAAGTTGTAATAGGTCTGATTGTCCAAAAATATGATAGAAAAGGCTGAGTTTTGATTCTCTCTTCAGGTCAATGATTTAACCTAGATGTTATCATGAGTCTATTTTAATACTAAAAATTAATTTTAAATGAAATAACATGTTACAGGCTATAAGAAAGAAAAACATGACCTCAAGGCGATACGTGAATACAAGACCTATGCCTTAATGGATTCATTCCTGTTTTGAGAAAATTATCAGGAAAAAGTTAAAATATATTTCAAGTACACCCATTCCTCAATTTACATGGTATTTTTTTACATGAGGTTTTATATATATGGCAAATATTCCACTCGTTTACGTGGACTTTTTATTCGTGGTTTCCACTTATGCGGTCTCCTTTTATGTGGTTCTTTCCTTTTCATTTCCGTTTCTGGCAATTACTCTTTCTAAAAAACAATAGCTTAATTCAGCAATGTATAAAGAGCTAATACTAACACAATTATTAATAATTTTCCAGTTCATTGGATGGCAAATACAGAAGCATGAATGACTACTGATTTTTTTCGGGATTGGTTTTACAAACATTTTGCTGTAGAAGCTGAAAATTATATGAAAGAAAAATGGTTTCCTTTTAAAATTCTTTTACTTTTAGAAAATGCACCTGGTCATCCACACAATTCAGAACATCCAACATAAAAGTTGTATATTTGACACCAAATATGACTTCTTTGATCCAACCTTTAGATCAAGAAATTATTTCCACCTTTAAGATTAATTATATTAAACAGAGTTTTAATGATATTTTTAATGAACTTGAAGATAATGAATCACTTACAGTTTAAAAAGTCTGGAATAAATACATAGTTTTATGTTGTATCAAGACTATTTCTTTAGCTTTGAGCGATATAAAGCCATCAACTTTAAATGCTTACTGGAAAGAAATAATGCCAGAAGTGGTTGTACCCGGGAATATAGTTCTGACAATTGAAGAGGGATTAACTGGTATTATTAATTTATTAAATACATTTCAAGAAGAAGGCTCTGACAATTTGAATGTAGATGAAATTAATGAATTACTGGTTTATCATGAATTAGCCGATAATGAATTAATTCACTTAATATCTGAAGCTCAACTTGACAAATGAATACAGCAGTGACCTTGAACCAGTTTCATTCACTGAAGAAAGTATTTACAAAGCTCAACTGGCCACACAACTGGAAACTGCAGTTCTAGATATTGATCCAAACATCCAATGAGCCTTAAAATTTCAAAAAGAGTTTTAAAATGTTGCAGAGAATATCGAAGAGTTCAGAAAATTTAGCCAAAGATGAGGTTGGTAAAAGATCATCCAAAAACATAAATATAAATAATGAAACCAAAGTAGTACTTCCAAATATTTCAAGAGATGAAGTTAGTGGCTTTCGGTTAATTCAAAAAGAGAAGGTTGATTGATTTAGATTACAGTACAGGCTCCGCGAGCAAATAAAATTTATTTTTTCTATGTTTTCATTAGCATTTTTTGTGCAAATATATGAAATAAATATTTTTATGACTTATACTGCTGTATTTCTTTAGTATTTTTTGTACTGGTGAATTCTTTACATGGTTTTCTTCCGTATTAAAAGAAAAAAGACGTGGAATGGATAATCTGCACAAATCGAGGGAACGGTGTATACCATTTTGTGTTAGAAAATAAAGTTTTGAAGGGCTCAGTAAATCACACATCAACAGTTCTTACCAAATATAGTGCTGCAGAGTAATGAATTTCTAATTTTAAATTCTAGACAATTATTCCTCAGAGAAACTGTGAATCTGAGACCACAAGATCATCACAGACTCCTAGAGTTATAACATCACATGATAGAGTTATAAAAATATCTCCTTTTTGTTAAACACATACTTTTTCTTATTGTTTTCTTAGTACTTAAAACTTGAAGAATAATAAAATTTTATTACTCTTGCAAAACTTGTGACCATGAATAATTCACTTATTTTTCCTTCATTCAATACATATTGTCTACATAAGAAAATTTTAATCTAATCGACATTGACAACTACAATACAAAGTATTGATAAGAAGGAATGATAAACGGTACTGGAGTTCAATGAATAGAGAGGTTTCTTCCAGGTGTTAATATTTAGAAAACTTCATGGAAGAATTTTAACTTAAATCAAACCTTGAAAGGACAGATGACATTTTGATAGGAGTGTAGGGAGTGGAGACTAGTAAATGAGAGCTTGTAAGATGGAGCTTGCAAGTCTATCTATGCAAAGGTAGAGACAGCAAGAAAACCACAGGGTACGTTTAGATGTTTAGAAATTAAGCTTGGATAAGACAAAGTGCTTAGAGGAAGAAGAAACAAAAAAAAAATAAAGTGAAGATGTGGAGAAATTTGAATAACTTTGATTTTCGTCTGCTAAGCAAGTGATTTTCAAAAATTTGAGAAGCATAAGCTTTGTAAAAGATCTCACTTTTTAATGGAAATTTAACAGAACCAAAGCCGCAATAGAGAAAATAGATTAAAATGCAGCTATTGTGATTGGCATAGGAATAGTACCTCCCCTGTAAGTAACCCGCATATGCTCACTGATCTTCCTCACACACGTAGGATGTGCAAGTAGCTTAAAAATTTTTACGCTTAAGGGTCATTATAGGTTCTTGTGTAGAAAAATTGAGCAATAAAATAAGTGTTTCAGATAAAAACAATTTATCCCCGTTGTTAATTCCTTGGACCAAAAACACAAAATATAAATTATTGTTTTATTTAAAGTTAAATAATTTCCACTGAAATAAATTAATTCTTCCAGTAATCTTCAAATGATAAATTTAAACAATTATCATTGGAACTCAGATGTCCTGATTTTAAAAAAAAAAAAAAAGGAAGAAAAATGGCTGAACATATTCATAGCAAAGATTTTCTTAACTCATTATTAGAAGCTTAGTAATAGTGGTTTAAATTCCCTAAATCATGGTGGAATAAATGAAAGAGAGAGGTAAACATTTAAAAAAAATAGAAATGAAAATGATGATATATAAAAATGCATTTGAAACCATTATAATAAATTGCCTTAGCTGGAAAATGAACATAGTTAATCAGATTATTCATACAAGCAATGGTAATTATCAATTATATGATCAAAATCATTAATATTTTAACTAATTCGCATTTTGCATTGGGAGAAAAAACAAATTATAAAACATTTCTTAAACATTTTTAGAAAATATTTTGTTTAAGAATTTTGAAACAATATGACACTATAATAACTATAATTTTTCCTACTACAATCCCACCTGACTCTCAAATATTATGTTTGTCAAGCCTCTCCTACCCCTACAAACCTGCCATGGTATTTGTCCATATTTCTTCTGGACAAATAGCACATCTCTTACCTGTCCCGATCATGTGCAGTTTTTCATTTTGTGTATATCTTTGCTGCTAAATTATAAAAGCTCCATCACAGCAAGAATTATAGTTTATACCTTTTTAAAAAAATTCTCAACAATGTTTGGTTGAGTGATAATTGGTACAGTTTAGTGAAATAAGCATTTGGAGGGGTTTGCAAGGTGAATTTTAATCCCAGTTCTGTCATTAAATATGATTTGGAAAAAACATTTTATCTTTCAGGATTTCAATTTTTCCTTTTGTAAAATGATGACATTGGACTACATATTCTAGGATTCTTTCAACTTAGTGATTCTATGAGTAAAGAATACTGAATAAATACCTGATGATAATTGTTTTTTTTTTTTATTTCTTATGCATTTTCCTCTTTACGCTCTCCCTTAAATTAAATATATGTCTCTTGGGTTTGGAGAAATATGGTGGAGAGATGTCCCCAAATCTTTGTCCTTGAAACAACAATAAGTTGAATATCTATAACTCAACAAAAAACACCCAAACTGCACACCAGCATGTCTGAGCATGGGATCTGCGCATAAGAGCTACCACAGAGGCTGACTGGACTGAGGTTGTGTTCGAATTATGGTCCCCAGAGAGGCCATCTTCCTCTGTCTCAATGAGTCCTGAAATGCATTTGGGTCAGAGGAGAAGAAAGAGGATCTTAAAATAGTCAAGGTCCTGCACAGCAATGTTCATAGTAGGATTATTCACAGTGGCCAGAACATGGAAGCAACCAAAGTGTCTTATAATAGGCAATTGGGTAAAGAAGCTGTGGTACATATATACAATGGAATATTACTCAGCCATAAGAAGAGATGAAATATTGCCATTTGCGACATGGATGGACTTTGAGATAATCATGCTAAGAGAAATAAGCCAAACAGAAGAAGTCTAAAATCACATGATAGCACTTATATGTAGGATATAAACCTAAAAGCAACAAATGAACAGGACAAACAAACAGAGACTCGTGGACATGGACAATAGACCAGCAATTGTCAGAGAGTAGGAGGAAGGGGGAGGGGGTGGGGGAAGGTAAACAGGGAAAAAATTAAAATCATTTCTTCAATTAAAAAATAAGTATATGAATATTGATTATAATTTGGAAATTTATTTTCATCAAGAGGTTTTACATTTTTTTTTCAGACTTGTAGATAGAGCTCGTTTGAGTAGGAACAATTACATGTTCATGAAAATTTGTTTCTTATCAATAGCTAGAAATACTAAGGTAAGATATGAAATTTCTAAGTAGATATATTTTTTTATTATTGTTACTTTAAATACTCAGGTATCTTGGGGAAAGACATGCTGTCTAGTTGAAGCAGGGAGGGATTTTTTTAAAATTTATTCATAAGTGATCCAAATCCAGTTCAGAAAGTTTAAGGGTAAAATAGAGATTATTTTTATATCTCTTAAACTTATAGAAAGAATACTGGTAATAGAATATCACTGATGCAGATTAAACTAAATCACTCATGATAACCTTTCTTTTTCCAAAAAGCCTAAGAATTTAGACACTTTCTCCAGGTGAAAATATTTGCTGTTCGTAGAGCTACCAAAGTCCCAGAATATCCCAGATGCTGACTGGATTTACAGGCTAACCTGCCTTAGGAAAGTTTATCTAGATGCCCTAGTCCCACTAAGAAAACAAGGCAGAGCCTGACAAGAATATTTGGAGCTGCCAGGAATATGTCATCTGAAATTCAAAATTTTCTCTTTGATTTTTTTAGATATTTAGTGTATATACTGACATTCTTACTGTGAATCCTTAATCTAGGACTTTATTTTTTCTCTTTCTCTGAAAAATCTTAATATTTTTATTCCAACTGAATTACTTAAGCTACATGAAAAATCCTCTTCATTTTCAGTAAACTGGAACTTCTAATTTGTTTTATCCACAAGCTTTCAAGTATAAGTTCAAAATTAAAATCTTTTTAAACATATGAGTGATTTATATTTAGGGACAAATCAATCTATTAAAAATACCTATTTCAATTATGAAGTAACTTTTAGAAAAGATTGACTGGTAAGAATAATTAGAGTTCCACAGGACAATAGCTGAATTATACAGTGTCTTCTTCAATAAATGTACCTTCAAAGAATAACTTTATAATGTTGTAAAACTCTTAATTGTAAAACATTTTATAGTATTATTTAATGCTTAGAGATACACATTTTAGATTAATCTTAGATATAATTGACCATGATTACCTTTGCATTTTAATTCAATATTCCTACTTCTTATAGCTTATTCAAAAACTAAAGGAAAAACATATTTTGTAGAAAGGTTAATGCTTAGTAGTTCAAAGGATAGAGGTTATGTTTACAAATGCACTATTGGATTTCTATTTTAAAAGTATTTCCTACCACAATCTGCTATTAAAAAAAAACCATTTTTTTGTGGTAAAGGTCACAATGGGAAACAGAACACTGCATTATATTCATAACATAATGGTGAAACACTAATCTATATTGATAAACTGAACAAGTTTGTTTTTTATCATATTGAAGTATGGAAGATAAAATTCAATGCAGCAGAAAACTAACTTCAGGATGATAGTCTTTTGTATTTTTCTAAGCCTCTGCTAATTTTTTTTTCAGAACTCATCTTAATATTCAAATTAATGCATGCCGACTTAAAGTACGGTGTCTTTCCAAGGCAGTCAGAGTTGGAAATACCAAATCCCTTTTTTTTATTTTCTTAGCACAATGTTAAATTCTTCTAAGTGAATCACAAGTTCAAGGTGGCTGAGTACACTTGCCTGTCTATTGTCATTGAAAGATATTACTGAAAAAAGAGGAATAAACTAGTGAACTTAATTATGTCATATGTTTCCTTCGATACTGATGTAGACATTGTGAAAAAAAAATCTGTTTTTAACTGGGGTATTTTCAGAGACAAATCTCGGACTACAAATGCTTACAAAGTAAGTGACATCCAAGACTCTCTTATTAAGTACGTTTTACTCACTAGAATTGTCAAAGAACTCTGTTTCCTAATATTAGAATTATATATTTTTTCATCAGTTCATATTGCTTACAGACAGACATTTTGCTATCAAATAACACTGATAAATTAATGACTAGTGAATTTCTATGCATATTATCATGACTACTATCTCAAGGAAGTTACACTTTTAAAATCTATTAATATAAAATTCTGTCTATCTAGTTAAATATTATACTTCAGTTATTTCATACCTTAATTGAGCTTTACCTTTATATCAGTTAGGCTACCATCCTCTCTCTTCTCCTAAAAATGCTATATTATTAAGAATACTCCTGCTTCCAGTTTTTGTGTGTGTGTGTGTGGAAAAAGTTTTGCTATGAACAAATAAAATAAAGTTAAAATTGTGGTTTATAATATGAAATTACATTCTCTTTTGAAACCTTCTTAAATTTTTCAGTATCCGCTCAAATAACTGGAGAGGGTTTGAGTTGTTCTACAGCAAGAACTAGGAAAGAAATAAAGTGACAAGTTAAGTACAGCAGATACAAGGATATTAAAGCCACCTTACGGGTTAGGTAACTGAGAGCTTGCACTGCTACATACTGCAAGGTTCTTGGACTAATTTTAAGCTTCAAGTTTTTACTTCTGACTTGGTCTATGCCTACATCCAACAATAGTTCAGTTCAAATAGCTACCTTTTTTGTAAATATTGTGACTCACTTTGCCTCAGTATTTTACTGTCCTTCTGCTAAAATGAAGGTAAATTATTTATTTCCCTCATAAAGGTGTCATAGTTCATGAGTTATCAGTGCTTTAAAGATAAAAAATGCTTAATATTACTCATATATAACAAACAAATAAACTATAAAAAATGCAGCAGCTATGAAATTTCTGCCTCACAGACATGTTAAATTTCCAAGCTGCTCATGAAGATTTAAGCAATGGATCCCATTTCATCAAAGGGCGTCACATAACAAATCCCAGTGAACAGATTAGAAAATGTAAGTGATACTTGTTAACTATAGAGTTCAATTAACATTTTAATTTTTTAAAATAGATAAATCACTAAATGATAAAAAATTGTTTTATTTTATCCAATTTGAAATATTTTATGATAATATATTAAATCAAGTATTTAAGGAATGCTCAGTCCTTTACTATGGTAGCATAAACTTAGTAAAAGAAATAATTGTTAATAAATATTAATAAAAATAAAGCATTTGGATTAGCATATATTTATAAAAATAAATTGTGTAATATTTATAATTTTGCTCAATAGCCTCATATTTCTTACATTTGCAGAAATTACTTGCTAAGATGGCAAAGACATCTACAAAAGCAATATTAGAAAAGATAAAATACCTAGGAATAAATGTAACGAATTGTGCAACAGTCATAAGAAAAAACTTTAAAATACTTCGGGACACAAACATAAACTGGAACAAAGGAAAAGACATTCTGTTATCTTTGATAGGAAGACTCTACATCATAAAGCTGATGATTTTCCCTAAGTTAATATTAAATTTTTGTGGGTCTCAGGCCTGGCTAGTCCCAAGTCTGGCTGGGATCCAGGCTCTTGGCTAGGAATAGGACCCTGGATTTAGAATGTTACATTACTGTAGTAGGGTACCTGCACCTAAAATACATAAACATAATTCAGCTTATTGTATCAAGCATGTGTGGCTGAATGCCACTATTGTACTCTGACATATGTGGAGCTATGCAGTCCCCTGGAGAGCAGAAGGGAAGCACGAGAAAGAGGAGCAGAAAAAGAGCAGAAGCAGAAGTGCTCTCCCAGCAATAGAACTGCCCTCCGCACAATAAAGTTGGTAACTGCCATTTCATTCTCATGTTGGCCCCTCGTGCATTCTTCCAACAGGGCATCTCACCACCGAAACCTTCCCTTCTCTATCAGCTCGGCACTGACATCTTTAAAACAATAACAACATTTTTCTAGATAAATTAATTCTAAAATACATTTGATCCAACAATCATACTTCTAGAAACACTTGTGAATGATAGCTGCCCAATGTTATTCATTATAGCACTGTCTACCATTTTAAAATTGTAGATAACTCCCACTATCCATCTACGGGGGACTGTTTATGACCATTAGGGTGTATCCTATAAAGATTTGTTAATATCTACATGAAAAACCCTGAAAGCATACATAAAAATAGTGAAAGTGATTACCTTTAGAGGCAAGGATAAGTAAGCTAGACAGGGATTGGTGAAGTAATACTGAAAGAACAAACAAGACAAACAAACAAACAAACAAACAGAAACTCATTGACACAGACAACAGTTTAGTGGTTACCAGAGGGAAAAGGGATGGTAGGGGTGGTAGAAAAGGCAAAGGGGGTCAAATATACGGTGATAGAAGGAGATTTGACTTTGGGTGGTGAGCACACAGTACAATATACTGATGATGTATTAGCGAACTGTATGTACACTTGAAACCTATGTAATTTTATTAACTAATGTCACCCCAATAAATTTGATAAAATTTAAATATACACATATATAACAATTGGGGTATATGGGCACATCCTATGAATATTGACTTATACCTACATAAAGTAGCTCTGAAAACATACATGAGAAACTAGTGAAAATACCTATAGAGGGAATGATAAGTGGGATAGACAGGGATTGGTGAAGCAGGGCCTCTAGATGTGCCTTGTCACTTGGTTTTGATTTTTGAACCATTTCAATACATTACCTACTGAAACCACCATAAATGTAATTAAAAAAAAAGTGAACACCTGAAAAAAAGTAAAAGTAAACAGAATATACATTCTAGTAAATGCTATAAATGGCGGTCCTGTCAATATAGTGGAAATTTTTTAAAAACATATTTGCTTTAACCAGAATTTGGATTAATCTTAGTTCAGCCATAATTTCCCTTGGCTACTTATAACTTGGAGTTGATTTTCTGAGAAATTACAGCACAATTCACATTTTTACCTAAACATCATATATATTGCACATTGCAATTAGTTTTGATAATGACTATCAAAAGTAGTACAAATCCCTGGATAATTTTTTGGCATATAAAAATAAACAGATTTTCACTAAGTGACAGCAAGATACATAGCAATGGCTAAATACTTGAGTTTTGCATAAAAGTGTGGCTCTGGCCCTTGCTCTCAAGGTGCTAATAGTCTAAATTTACTCAACGCGCTTTTTGCTTTCCTTCTATGGATCAAAACTATGCCTTTTTGTTTCCCTATAATTACTCCAGGAAAAAGATGTAACAGAATTCAGGAGTGGGACAATGAAGAACTTCTTAGCAACCACAGTTTCATTGAGGTTAAGGTTACTTAATTTGGGGGGATTTTATTCAAAAGATTAAAATGATTAATGTTGCTCAGCATATGACCTGCAATTGAAGACACCTGGCTCACAGCTTGCTATAAGTTTGATATATTAGGTTCTTTGGCATTTACTGCCATGAAATTTTAAAGGACTGTACTGAAAAGAAGACACAGCATTAAATGTTTGTTTGGCAATAATTTCTCTCTCACAGTTTCTGCCAAGCTGGAAAGAAATATCATTTATATTTCTTAATTGGATTCATTTCCAAACAAATACATACTTTCAGTAAAAGTTTCTAAACAGCTGTACACATGGAATTAATAACAACACAAAGCACTTATTGAGCCAAGTCGTGGATGAAAAAAATCTAACAGAGAAATGACAGATGAAGCCAGGAACAACAGCAAAAATAATTAGGGTAGAAGATAAGTTTTTAGAAATGTTTATGAAAAATAGATATGAATTATAAGGTAGTAATTTGCTTGATATGGCCAATATAGCATGGCATTACGCTTTTCAGGAACACATGATCCATATGTATTTGCAATTATTAAATAAAAGAGGGCATTTGGAGCTTCACCGGCCAAGTATACAGCCAGCTCAGTTGATTTCTGGCTGAGTCCTGAGAACATTTCCAGATTCATGCCTGTTCTTTAACCACAAATGAAATTCTAGCTAGTGGCTCAAGGGAAGAAAAACAGGATGAGCCAATTCAAACATGATGTTTTAGTTTAGCCTTTTGGTTTAAATGGACAACTACATATTTATTTAAGAGTTTATAGTATTTAATGAAAACAAAATAGAAATGAAGATGTACGGTATCTTGATCATTTATCTTATTAGTTCTATGTGTTCTATTTTAGGAATATATTTACTGAGTACTTACTTATTGGCATTGAATCTAAATCCACTTAAGTTTACTCTTGTGCTCAAGTTATGATCATATAACCTCACAGAGCAAAATACAGTTTTTATCAATTTGATTAGTGTAGGTATAAAAATACTGGTGTAAGAAAAAAATAACTCATTAAGCTCAATGAAACACCATCTATTACATATTTTCTTAAG
Organism: Rousettus aegyptiacus; assembly: GCF_014176215.1. NCBI lineage: Eukaryota > Metazoa > Chordata > Mammalia > Chiroptera > Pteropodidae > Rousettus > Rousettus aegyptiacus. Next base: position 51,337,847 of record NW_023416312.1, on the reverse strand, counting down.
CAATTCTGGTTTAGGGCTGATTTAATTAAATATATAATAAATGTATAATATATATGTATAATTATATGTGTATAAATATACTTTATATATGAATGAATATCTTTATATATAGTAGAGAGAGAGGGCACATGCATAAATAAAATGAAGATTCATGCCTTGAAATTCTGTGGTTTTACTTAAATCATTTTTAGCTATCTAATCATAATCTGTAGCTTTTATATTGACTGAATTTCATTTCTGCTAAATAATGGAATTTTCACCTGAATGTACACTATCATTAGAAATGTAAAGTCTTAAAGAGGAAATAAAAAGGAAAAAAAAAAGATGTTGGGCGAATGGTGCAGTGAGATGTATTTCCATCTTTCTTCCCCAAGGACTTTTTAAATTTTGTTTTCTAATCTAGAAGAATAAATAAATCAAATTACAGAAAGATGGAAGTGACATTATCAATATTTTACACTTTTTTGTTAATCAAAATATTATCACAAGATGGACATCTCTATCTAATAGTGATTGACTTGTGTTTGGCAGATCTAACAAGTTCAGTTCTCACATTAATTCCAACTTCTCCCAGATATTCATCCAAACCACACACACTCTGGTCCTTCTAGACTATGTGTAAGCTTGGCTACTCATTCAGTCCTTTCACATAGTCTTTGTGAAAGCAAGTGAATGTAATGTTCCATGTGTTCAAAGTGTTTTGCATATTAGCTCTTAACAATGAAAGGAACCTTCATATGTATAATTCAGAATGGATTTCCACTTCTTCAGTCCATGAATGAGGTGACGTTACTTTGATTATTTTAAATTTGAATGAAGATTGATTTTCTAGTAGGTGATTTTTATTACAAAATATATTTAATATTATTTCAATTCTATCTTATTGTTGTTTTAAAATGTCTGTAAGGAAAATAACTTCTCCTTGATGCTCTCTGTGGTAATGTATGTTGGTGATTAATTCTATTATGCGAAATTCTATAATCTTTATTCTAACAATGCTTTCAAGAATTTGCAAGAAATGTGAAACTCCTAAATTTTTTTTCTGGAAAAAAGATAGCCATAATAGTCACCATAAAAGCACACAATAATCCTCTTTGTCGAGAAAATTGAATAGCAAAAAGCAATTCTGCCATTTGAAGAACATTTCAGAGGTTTTCCAGGAAAAGGGGAAATTTTCCAATGTAAAGATTTCTGACTTGTCAATATCCACAAGCAATTTCAAAATGTGTACAAATCAATTATTAAAAGCGCGAAGTCATTACTATTGATGTATAGGACGCGAAGTTTAAATGGCATGTTTTTTTTTTTTTATTATGGATCACTTAAATTTTAAATTTTCACATGAGGAACTGCCAAATAATCACTCAATTAGGATATATCATTGTTTTAAATTCTAATTGGACCTAGTTTAGGACTGTAGAGATTACTACATGAAAAAGAGATTACTTCTAGATGAGAAATCTCACAAAAATTAGTGAGGGTAAAATGCAAATTTTATCCTTTGGGATGTGCCTTATTAATTAAAGGCATAAGTTATTTGGGGTTATATATTTCTAAACAACCACCTACTATGTTCTGAAATCAATTATTATTGGAGAATAAAAACATACATTGTATTAGGAATAGAATTTTGAAGATATATAATATAACCTTTCATAAAAGTAACCTTAGAAGAAAAAAGCAGCCAAAGAGACAATATAAAATGCAAAAAAAAAAAAAAACCTGAAAAATAGTGGGTATTGAGAGAACAAATGCATTAGCTTTTATCAAAACACTAATGGCAACCGAGGTAGGTAGTTCTGTGGTGAAAATGCCATTGGATGGGAGGGCAGGATGGATTGAAAGATACCAACAGAGTAACAATTAAGTACAGATTCAGGATTTGACTTTGACTTTTCATTAGAATGAAATCGCCACAAAATTTACTTGTTACTCTGAGTTCATTAGGTGATACTGAAAATGTTACCATGTGTACTGCAATGAAAAGTCTTCCCTTTTGCATATTGTATCTTTAATGTATTTAAGTCTTTACAGTGTGTGGGGGACAGCATTGTAAGCAATCAAATCAAAGGAGCATTTTAATATTTTTAATCTTTTGATTTTAGAAATTCCTGTGATATTTATTTCAAAACGCTCTCCAAGCATACTTTAAAAAGCATTAATCTTTTTTTTTTCTTTTTAAAGTCAGGCAGTATTCATAAAAGCACAACAATCTTGTCCTGGTAAATCCTTTTTGGCAAAATCAATCTTTTCTCAATGCCAAATTACTAAGGACTAGGAGAATTGAAATGTATGATCCTCCATTTGGCAGACAGCCTAGTAATGGAGATGATAGAAGAGTTGGAAGTTAGCACAAAAATCTCAAATTGTCCTAGGGTATAAAATGAGGAAGAAAATGACATATTTCCACACCCTGCTCTTTTATATATTCTTTTAGGAAGGAAAAAAGTGGACTATTACTCAAATGTAGCTAGATATCTTCAAAGTTAGACATAAGCAATTAAATTTGAATAACATGCATATCATAGGGTATCACAGGATTATTTAACAAGAGATATATTTAATAATGATGATTAAAGTTATCTCTAGTTATTTTATATATATATATATATATATATATATATATATATATATACACCTCAAATATTTTTCAAAGGAAAGGTTTGATAAAATGTTATTGTCCATTTTTTTCAGTTCTTTAAGCAAATGTATGTGAAATGTTAACCAACTATGCTGCATATTTTGAATAGCAAAATGTAAATAAGTGGAAAGGATTAATACTGTATGAATAAAAATTGATATATAATTTACATTTAATCAAAGCAGGTAGATTTAGAACAAAAATGAAGTTATGAGTTTTAGCAAATATGTATTAAATTATTTACCAAGTCAGAACCTAACTAAATGAGGAATGTAGACATTTCAATGTGCTGGACCAAAGTGACCTTTAAAAAAAACGGAGAGTTAATTTCTTGCATATCACTATATATTTGTCCTACAGATATTGATACACTGGGAAAATGAGTTACTTCCTCTGATGAATCTAAGGATGTTTTATGCCTCCTTGTTGCTTCACTAGATATTCTTGGTGGCAAATCTACAATTAATTTTCCAAGGCTACTGCTTATCACACAACTATAGTCTTGAAGAATTCGTAGTATAAAGGTTGTATACACAGGGATGAGTCTCTAGAAGGAACAGTAATTAAGTATGAAGTCATATAAAATATTTGTGCCCATTCAGTTCTCACCAGGTCCAAGAATAAGGGTAGTTTCACTAGGGAGATTCTTACTACCACTATGGAATGCCCTTGTTCTATTTAAATATGGTCCAACTCACATTGACATAGTAATAGATTTATTTCATATTTTCAAACTGTACATACAATTATATGATAATTAATAATGTTTCCTTCTTGCTAAAATAGTTAACCAGTTTAAAATGAGCAAATTACGCTGAGAGAGAAAAGCAGTGAAATAATCCCTAGCCATCAAAGCTCACTCTCTAATGGATTCTTCTTCTCACTCTCCAACTTGTGAAGCTGAAAACCTATCCCTTTGCCACACGATAGTCACATTTCTCCAAATCTGTGGAGAGCACTACTATCTCCATTTGTACTCCTTAGAGAATGACTGGTATCTTCAGTGTAAGGTCCTGGAAGATACGAAGTATACTTTCTTGTCAGCTGACATATTGAGCAATTATTATAATTATATCGACCTACCTAGATTTGAGGATAACTATGCATAGAGTTGAGAAATGCAAAGATAGACATATCTGACAACAGAAGACAAGAAGTCTGAGAACAAATCTATACTGTCAGCCTAATCTGGGAGCTTAAATGAAAATGCAAACAGTTGGAAGGATGTACTTCACAGCCTTCTGCTATCATTGTAGTTGGATACATAACTTGGCAGTCTTCTGTACTGACTTCTTGTTTTAAGAACTAGAAATGCCTAAAACACTTGATAGACTGTAGAAAAGAAGGAAAAAGCAAAAACCTCACTAAAGCATTACTACTTAACGTTAATATGATAGCAACTCAATTTATTCAAGTGCTGATCAATGCTAACAATCAGAGAAGTTCATGAATTATGTATTTTAAAAGAACCTGATGCTTTTTAGTGGAATGTCACAAAGTTAACCAACTGGTAGACATGGGTTCCCTTGGGCACAATTTAAGCTGAAGTGCTTACTACTCAAGTCGATGGAAGAATAGCAGCAAAATAGGGCTTTGTTTGAAATACATAATGAACTGCTCTCATAAACCTCAACCTTTAAAAATCATTATTCATGAGAGTTTGATATTGCAGACAATTACCGGACCTCCATTTGTCTGGTAATATCATCTCTTGTTGCTTTGTCTATTCCTTAACCATGTCTCAGTAATTATTGATAGTACAATTGTCATAGATTGCCCTCTTAATACTAATGCATTAGCAATTAAAACAACTTGTTATGTATTTCCTCTTTCAGGGTTCTCTAGTCTGTCTCAAGGCTGTCTCCATTTCTCAGTAATGCTTACTTTTGAAAAATGTGAAGGCCTAGCTTTCATTTCCCTATGTCTACCTCATTTATGCAACTATTTCCCCAATTTTCATTTTTATTAATATTCATGTTAGTATCCATTTACACTTTTATTTTAAAGTCTAGGATAGTTACCTTTAAAAGTAAAGTTAGACTATTGATATAAAAACTGAAATTTTTCCAATGTTTTTAAAAGTTGTCTGCACTGGCGATGAGGGTAGAAACTTAAATAATCCTGACTTTGTAGAACTCATTTTTGCAAGTTCTTCTTATGAGGTTCTTGTTATTAAAGATATCGCCATTATCCAGAACTCCGAAAAACTGCATTATCATTAGCTTATCTTGCCCTCAGTAAAAAGGGGGCAATGTATCTAAACTAGAACTGAAAATATTCAATTCTCTGTTTGCAGTGGTAAAGGTTGACATTTCTACCATCTGCAACTCTTAGCAATACCATGCAATCATAACTCCTTATGAACAGAGTTCACTCTTTCAAAATGTGGTTCAAAATAGAGACTATAGAAAAAATAGATGGAATAGCTATGTGACTTCATCGACATTATAATAGAAATGCTGATCTTGAAGATGGAAGAAAATTGCAAAAGACTTACTGCAATAACATTATAATGTTTAGCCTGCTCTGAGCAGTCAGCGAGTTAATTTAACCAAACCTCAAATTACCTGCTGCCACATGTTTATGCTACATATTTTTTAAACAAGCAGTGAAAGGCTTCAAAAAAATTTACTTAGGGCAAGTATGGCCCCATTATCCCAAAGAAATGTGGGCTTTCATTTTATGTTTGATGTCCCCATACGCTAAGTTCAAGAGACCATGAAATTAAAAATAAATATATAATGACACTAATACTATGTCAATGTATATGACCATATGATGCAAAAATGATTTAAACCTACCCAAATTAGGCTTTTAAGAAATCAAATTAATAAATAATATTTAAATTGTTAATTATTTAGGAAGATTACATATTTTCCAGTTTAATGAATGGATACCATAATTCCCTCTGTATTAGAACTTGTTAGTGTCTTCTATATTGTGTATATAGTTATGTCACTGATTATAATTGCCTAGCAAATACTTTCCACTCAAGGTGGAAAATTGGAAAACCAATGGGTTTTTGCTTCTTATGAACATTACTTATGACATACATCGAAATATCAGAAAGAATTGTTGCACATTGCAAATCGTCCTGAGATGTTCAAGTGAGATGCTTCCTCATCCCAAGAGTATTTCATTTTACATTCTTTTTCCCTCAAGCAAAATAACCTATGTTAGGTTTTGTTTTGTTTAGATAATTTCTTTCCTTCTGGTATCTGAGCATAACAATATAGAAATATTATTAGGAAGCTAATATATGAATGTGTTACCTTTAAGATGATAATATTTTGTGGAACACTACAAATACATCTAAGTTTGATGGCTATGCCAGAAAAGTAAATAGTCCTGAGGAAGTAGAAGGAAAGAAATCTCAATTCTGATAAAACTGTGGAAATAAAATAATGTAAAGTTATTGGAGGACTTTCCATTCAGTTCACAGAAAGAAACACACTTTACACTAGGGAAATCTAGTCAATTACTATCTCTCTACTTTGACATTCTGATTTAAATCTATACGCAATTTCCCAGATGTCTGTTGGCTCCTCCAATCACACACTAGCTAATAAATTGAAAGTGTCTTGGAGCTTTAGAGCATAATTTTGGGAAACTGTAATAAGCAAAAGTAATTTCTCTTCTTATAGCCCATTTCCTACTTATTTAAAATGAGAATTGCTAGAAAATTCAAGGACTAACTGAATGAGCAGACGTGCATACAGGTTTCTAATGATTTCCCAAGACACAGGATCAATGCGTTGAAAAAAAAATTTCTTAAAGGAGGGATATCTAATACTTAATCTAAAACAGTGACATAATTGTTACTTCTCATTTTTAAATTTAATAATCAAAAAGAGAATAAACTGCTATAACTATTATGATAACTGAAAACAATATTCAAAAGAAAAAAATGTGTTGTTCAGAATTATATAGCCTAATGGTTCTATAACCCTGAAAGTGTATTAAATCCACTTACTCTCTTATTGTAAATGTGGTTATAGTGATAGATATTTCTGTATTTAATTCTACTGAATATAGCTAGGATAACTTCAGATTTCAAAGAAATGTAGTCAAACTGGAAATTTCACACTCAAAATTATTGGGACTTTTAGAGAACCCAAGTGATCAAGATCTTATTTATGCAGTTAAAGTTAAATTGCTTATTAAGCCAGTAAGAAATATTCAAACTAATTAAAATCATTCTTTAACTCTCATTGATCATCCAGCATAATCATTATTCATCATTTCCAGTGTATACTTAAAGGGCAAAACAACAGTAGACATGCTATACAATGAATATATTTTTTAGCTGGCTTGGTCATAATTCCAATATTAAATAATAAAGGGAAAGTCCAGCAAATGTTTGAAAATAATTATTATTTTCTTATATATGAATCATGTGCTAATCTGTCACAAATATATTTAATATACTAAAATAAAAAAATGTGTTCAGTTGTTTTTCTCATAAATCAGAAAACAAAAAAGTTTATACTTTTGAGTGCAGAAAAATATAAAATACAAGGAGTGGAATGAGTATGTCCTCTTGTAAAAAACCTGTAATCTTTGTAAAACATATATCTACTCTCTAATTAACATTTTTTGTTTATATAACCTATGTTGTACAGGTTATTTATTATTTTGCAGTTTAGATATCATTAATAGATGAACTTTTCATAAACATCATTTTCAATTAGGCAGTTATCAACATTTCTGTGGTATAAAGCGTGATCTTCTTTCAAAGATATTGTGGAGAGCTGGAGTCCCTAACTAACATTTATGTTTCTGGATTAAGCATACTTAATCTTACTATGCATGCAATTAATAATAGCAATTTCAGATTCATATTCAATATTAATATCCATAAACAATACAGGCTTTTGGTATAAGAAACAAGAAATTCAAATGTGTTAGTCAAGAAACCAAGATTTCCTTACTACTTTGGGTATAGAAGAGAGCTGTTCAACAAAAATGTAAGCCAAGCTATATACGTAATTTCTAGTAGCCACAGTAAAGAAAGCAATAAGAAACATATGACTAATTTAATATGCTTAACCCAATATATATAAAATGTTCTCATTTCAACATACAATCAATATAAAAATTATCAATGAAATGTTTTATGCTCTTTTATCCATATTAGGTGATCAAAATCTGGCATATATTTTACTTATAGCACATTGCAACTCAGACTAACTGTATTTCATGTGTTCAATAGACAGACATGGCTACTAGCTACCGTATGGGCTATCCCTTGCAATAATTTTTTACTTCTGATAGACTTAAGTGGATTAAGCCTATGAAGTCTCAGCTCTATGATATTTTAATTTTTATTTCTTTCTTTCATAGGTGCAATTTGGGAAGAAACAAATGTTCTGACCATAACTTAACATTCCTTCTTTAGTTTTCAAAGTCTCAGTATGGCAGATGGTAGAATTTCTCTGGACTATTTTTTTTTCTTTTGATTCCACAATATGACGGTGGGGGTTGTAAAAGATTGAATATAGCTGAGCACATACTGTTAAATAATGGCAGAATTCCAGGGTAAAAGAACACAGGCAGTCATGGCATGTGGGTGGCTTATTTATTTTTATTTTTATTTTTTCTGCAACCAAGTTAAGAATTATTTTAGTGAATGAATTTCTAGCACAAAAGGAGTCAAGTAGGGGATGAGGTGGGAATTGTTTTAAATTGAGTCTGCAGGACCCAGTGAAAGGTTAATTTTAATTCCAAACAATTCTAACTATATGTAACAAATAATATTTATCCTGCATCAATAAAGAAACCTATGGCTAAATGAATAACTGTCTTAGATGGTGTAAAAGAAAGTAAGCTAAGCTCATTTATAATTAGACTGCTGATTCAGGTGATTATATGACTACATGCTCAGATGGTACCGTTGCACAATAATCACTTTTTTAAAAGCTCTCTTCAGTCATGAGGTAGTCTAACCAAGTGCCTGTGATCCTCCAGAGGTACAATTACTGCATGCTAGCTACACAAACCCCCTAGAGATTTTTTATTACTATAATCAAATCTCTTTTAATTTCATATGTAAATGAATTATTTAAGTCCAAATCTTTGATATCTTATTAATTTTAGACTATTTCAATGAAGTGAGATATTCAGAAGTTAATTCAATCACTATTAACTGAACTCTTCCAAATTCTCCAAAAAATACCAGACTATTTTAAATAAAAAAGAGTAGCAATAAAAATGTTCTAGTAAACTGTATAAATAAAGTAAGCTATTCAAATGTGAGGTTTTTTTTTTTAACCAAATGCTTCTTTTCTCTGCAAGATGTCTTTTGCAAAGTAGTGGTTATCACATATTCAGATCTTGAAATTATTCATCAAGTAAAACAAAATTTAATTTAGGATTGAAAAGGAATCCTCCTGAGTTTAAAAGGAATGTAATGTTTAATACATCCAAAAATAATGGTAAGGTAGCTTTTAGAGTTCTTTTGACCTTTGTTAATGCACATATGAGAAACAGTACTGTGTACAAAAATGGTATACTTACATTTTGTACATTTCTTAGTTTGTAGTTTACATGACTATGTATTTGAAAATTTCTTAATATTTAAAGTAGACAAAGTGCTATATATTTTTTCTGCAGTCCAAAACAACACAGAGAACTGATATTTAGACTTAAATTCCTTGAATTTGCAATTTCATAAATTTTCTTCAATTTGTTTCTTGGGTTTATTCTGTATTTTTCTTAAATGGACACAGCTTAAATTAGACATAGTTTCAAGGTTAGAATATACTTCTCCTAACCAATAGGGTAAGCCAATATGCCATTATAATAAGAGTTTCATGAGACACAGTATCAGCACTTAGCAAAATTTAAAAATAAATAATATGTAAAATAAAGAGCTGCATGCTTTATATGAAGTTCTGTTGTTCCTGCCAGTTCTGACACAGTTCAATCCAATCATAGATAAATGTTTTATCCCTGACAAGATATCTGTTTATAATATTACAGTATTATAGTGTTAACTGTGATCAGTGTTAATACGGCCTAGGCCTGTGATCATAACAAGGGATCTGTTATCTAAGCACTCATATGGTCCTGACACATTTCAAATCTATATTCCTCTAAAATTACTTAGTAATAAAAGAGTTGTCATGTAAGTTAGCAATTGAATATGTTGAATAACTAATGATGGTATTAAATTCTCTCATTTCTTCTTGCCATTATTGGTTCATAATTTCTATTAACATTAAATATCTGAGAAAAGTTTCATCTTTTCTTGACATGGAATAGTTGTGTCTATTTTACTTTTTGAATATAACCAATTGCATTTAATCGTTTTCTTGAAAATGTGTAATACCTTGTTATCAGCCAATGCCAACAAAATCAAAGGACCTTAGAATTTCAGAACAAGAAACACACTGAATAAAAATCTAATCAACCACATAATTCTAAATATGAAGAAATGAGGTTAGTAGAATTAAGAAGTCCATTTTCCAAGGTCACACTAGCTAGAAGCTGTGCCTATACTACTAGGCAACAAGTGTTCCAATACTAAAATCAAGACACTACACTGGTTGTTTAGATTACTCTGAAATTGACAAACATTGATGGTTCATGTCAATTACCTTACTTAAATGTAGTAGCTCTATTTGTTTAATTTTAGCAGTAAATATATTGACTGAAAAGAAAACTATCAGGACTTTTTTTCAAAGCAATTTCCTATTGCATGAAAATACATACAGAAAATTGAGAGCCTGTCTTTTTTCATTTACATATAACACTAGTGCTCCCAAAGATTTATACAAACTCTAATAATTAATATACTTCATTCCTTTTCTTAATTGATGAGCTCTAATTCATCACATATCAAACTGTACATATTCACAGTTATGTATTTCAAAGACATTATAAAGTCCCACTGTATTTTCTTTAAATCTTATAATAATTCTGTTGTTAAAATTTCCATCTTTGTGAAATTAATACTCAGTTTGTTTAAGATGAGTGAAACAAAAATTGGAAAGCCAAAAAAAACTGCTGGTTGTCAACAGATATTTTCTTCTGGTTATTTTCAACCTTAGGTTAATGTTAAGTTCCACTACCTGTTAATGTCTCTAATTATTGACAATCTTAACGGGATTTTTGTATACTGTTCTGAGGCATTTCATATTTAATCTTAAATAATAATTGAGATTTTTATAGGCTCTTAGTCATGTACTAGCTTTCACATGCAGTGAAATTACCCCAATTCAAGTCATCAGCCCACTGCTGTAAGTATCACTGATTGACATTTCTTCTTAAAAAAGCAATAGATAAGCACACTCATCAAGTTTTTAGTATGACTTGTAAAGCATTTAATGTAATATAACTATATTATCATATCACATATTTTGAAGTACTCCATATTATTCTCGTGACAAGAGCAAAGCTTATCATACCATTAACTTCATTTCCATGTACTTCAGGAATTTACATAGTTATGTCAAAGAAATATAGAAGCCTCCTGGAGATTGCTAGTTTAATCTGTTGAATAAATACTAATTTCTCAAAGGTTAGATATGTATATATGCGAAGATATGCCTCTGTGGAAGTACTCTTATCTATTAGCTGAATAAAGTCTACCTTAAGGATTTGAAACCTACCAAGTCTTAGTTTCTCTTTATATCACAACTCTTCAAGTGTATGAGAGCAGTGTGGTATCAGACAGGCCTGGATTTCAGTCCTGACTCTGTCACTTCTTTTTCAGATCTGTGACCCTGGGAGAATTGTTAAGCCATTATAAGTTTCTCCATCAGTGAAACAAGGATAATAAATAGTACCTACCCCAGAGGATTGTTGCAAAGATAAAATGAGATACGTGATGTAAGGCATTCAACCTTTCAGATATTTTCATTTTTTTCTAATCATGCCATACCTTGTGGTGTTCATAAGACAGCTTGTTTTATATTTATTTTGTCACTGAGCTACTGCTGCAAATTAAGTTGACATCATATAATAGTTATCCTTTAAGACCAAGTCCAGATCTTAGCTCTCCTATGAAACTAATATCCATTCTGTGTGTGTGTGTGTGTGTGTGTGTGTGTGTGTGTGTGTCTTATTGGTTTGGCTAAAGCTGTACCTTTTTATGTTATTCTCTAATTTCCAGTGCCTTACATATTAGCGCTTAATTATGTATGATGTCATATTAATGATGATGTGTCTTTGTGTTTTTTTATCTTTCCAATTAGACCATAAGTTATTAGTGAAATTATAGTGAAATTATAGTGAGTCTCTCTTGTATACTGCAAGGATTAGTTACATAGTAAGTGCTTAATTGATCAATACATAGATAAATAATGTATTTGGTACCAGTTCCTTAGCTCTTGCATCCCTCACAACAGAAAATGTACTTTGAGAGGAAAACATACACAAGTATACATGACACCCAGGTGTTTAATTGAGTAGACTTTTTTTTTTTTTGGTCAGAGTCAATCTCTTTCTCTCTTTCCCTCTTGCTTTTGCTTTCACTCTTTCTCTAAATTTCCTGATAATACGTTCAAGCAGAGATGCATCTAGGTTTTCTGGGCCCTGAAAATTACATAATATGAAAAGCACTCTCTAGTATCTTGCAATTATTATTTTAATAACATTATTTTTGCAAATTTACAAAAACATGATCCATGCAATACACTGGTAGGCAACCAACTCCCTCTGGGACTTGAAATGAGTGGTGTGTATTTTATTGTTATAAAGGTAAATTGTCTTCTGTATCCAATAGTTGTTCCTGATAAAGTTCCCAACATTTGCTATTATTTCCAACCTTTTCTATCCCATAACAACAAATGATATTGGAGGGAAATTATTTTTCAGCTAAAATTTTGTTCTCATTTGACTCTTTCTTTTTAGTTCCAGGCTAATGTTATCATTTTAACAAAAACAACAGCAACATTAACAAAAAAGATCAGCTTATAATTTGAAGACATTTGTATTTATTTTTTTTATCTCTACTGCAAAAAATTACCACACACTTAGTGGTGTTAAACAACATATTTATTATGTTACAGTTCTGGAGGTCAGAAATCTGAAATGGATCCTATGGGCATAAACATCAGGGTGTTAGCAAGACTTCATTCCTTTCTGGAAACTCTATGGGTGAATCTGTTTCTTTCTTTTATTCCCACTTTTAGAGGTCACCTACATTCCTTGAATCATGGTCCCCCAGGAATTTCATAGTCAGCAGTGTTGGGTCTAGTCTTTGTCACACTACTATCTCTCTGCTTCTCTTTTTTCTGCCTTCCTCTTCTACTTAAAGGCCCTTGCGATTACATTAGGTGCATCACGATAATACATAATAATCTCCTAGCAAAAGAGCTAGTTTAACTATATCTGCAAACATAAACTTTTTTTTTTTGCCATGTAACCTAGCAGATTCACAGGTTCTGGAGATTAGAAATTAGACATCCCCGAGGGGACATTATTCTTTCTACCACACATTATTTGGGAAATCACTAAGTAGCAATTAGAATCCATTCATGTGAAATGGTCTTAAAATAAATAAAATTATTTACAGCTTCTGGATCAGTGATTCAGTCTTTCATTCAACAAATATAGTTAATTATCATTATTTGCAAAATTCTATAACATTGCGATGAACACTGAACTAGTCAGTACTGAATTATTATTTCTAGGGGAAACATATAAATCTTAAGATATATAAATCTTAAAGCTCAAAACAATTATTTCTGGTAAATTCTATTTATTTTACAAAAGAGGAAACAACATTCATTTATGCAAAATGATTTGCCTAAGAACACTCATTATCAGGTGCCTTAGGTAAGATTTAAACTCCATTTAACTGGCTCCAGAGTCAAAACTTCTTACACTACACTGCACTGCCCCATACTGTTCCCATCTTCTGGTCATTCTGTCTTAGAGCTGAAACAAGGCAGAGTGGCACCTGGTGGATCTCAGCTGGGAACGTTCACAAGAGGCAACTCAACATTTTCACTGCTCTCTGCATGTCCATGAATAACTATGAAAATGCTACAAGTATTGATTTAGTAGGTACAAGTAAATTTTAGTGAGTAAGTGCATTCGCAAATACAAAATCCGCACATAATGAAGATCAACTCTACTTTTTTGAGCACCTGCTGTTTACCAAGCATTGTTCTAGGTTCTGGAGAGAGACAGACTCCTTAGTCTCATAAAACAGAAATTAAGTCAGACAATGAAAAAATATTTAGAATATAGATAGATACCTATGATAGCCCTATATAGGTATGTGTGTGTGTGTTGTGTGTGTGTGTGTGTATACAAGATTATGAAAGAGCTATAGTCAGATAAATATCTCTAGAAATATAAACATTGAGTAATACACTGAATGACAGTGCCAACGAAACAGCCATGTAATCTCATTTTCCCTGACCTTGAAAACTTTCATTTTCTCTTGCTATTCCTGGAAAGTAGGCTTAGGGAAAAAACATGAGTATGGCTTAACATAGCTATGAAGAATTAGCATAGTCAGCTGCTCAGCTGAGCAAAAGCTTTAAGGTAAAGTACTGTTAATTGGGAGAGTAGTACAATGCTGTAAAGACAGTGTTGCTGTTCCTTTTTATAACTGTCCTCATTCTGCCAAAAATCTTAAAAATCATTCATTAGCATTCTTAAAACAATTTGAATCTGATACCTCCTACAAATATTTCAAGCAAGTCTCAAGAAAACTTACCTAAATCAAAATGTTTGTAAACACATAGCTAATGTTGAATTTCAAAAAGTTAAAAAAAATGGTGCCTAAAATATGTATATTAACTGTACAGGTAAAAAATGAAGTGGAGAAACAAGGGATTCAGCTTTTTGTCCTACTGAAATTTAATTACATTAGATAAAACATTTTATAAATATTTTGCAATATACGTAGACCTTTGAAATGCTTAAACTGAAATAGTGTAAGGATTTCAAATCTTCCAGCATCTTCATTTTAAAAGAAAAAAAAGACCTCGAAGTTCAATTTTCAGTAAATAAGGAGACTAATTTATTTATAACTATTATTATTATAAAAATCAAAATAAAGTTGAAAACTTAGTGGAATATATATTTCTGCCCAAGTGTCAAATGAGAATATTTTTTTTAAGTGTGCTACAAATAGCCAAAGTAGTATTAATAGTCTATCAAGTTCAAAGGAAAAAACTACTTTCTTTCCAGGAACAAACATAGTGCCAAAGTGAACGGTAATAATATTACAAGGCACTTATTTTTCCTACTGAGATATTCAAGATATGACAGATTTGATATGCTCATAAATAAAAATTTAACAACTTTTATTACTATAATAAAAATTGTGAAAACATTTAAGTTTTGAGGGTCCAAAGTCCTAATAGAAATAAAGCTATTCCTTAATTTGCCAAACTGGAAGTATTTAGCTCTAAACTTTAGTTTAAATTCCCTTAAGAAATCAGTGCAGAAATATCTCTATACGTTTCTTACTTTTTAGGAGTTTATATACTATATACTAAGATGGGATTTATGTGATCTGTTTCTTTTTACTTGACATCTCTTCATCTTGCCTCCCTCCTCCCTCTCTTCTCCCTGTCCCCATCATTCTTCTTGTATTTGAAACATTTACTATAACCAGCCAACAGAAATAAGGATTGCTATAGAAGTACTATATTGGTGGAGCTAGAAGAAAATAAATTTTATGAAGCCAACTGCCCCGATTTTACCATAAAGGAAATTGAAGTATTTGAAGTAGAAATAATTTTTCAGACATTACATGGTGTTACATCAATAGAATTAAAGCTAGAATAAATGTTTCCTTACTTCTGCTCATGTTCCTTTAATTGCATTATGCTGTCTTCTATTCATGCAGCAGCTATGTACTCACTCACTGCCTACTGTCATCTAAGAATCATGTGAAGACTATAAAAATATGTCTAGATTTTCTAAAAAGTTTACTATTATTGTGAGGCTGGCTTACCTCTTTGTTCTCAAAGGTCTCAGATTATGATTTTAAATTATAGAAATTAGAATTTAATTACAGACATGAGAAAGAACTGTTAACAAGTTAAAATATTTATGAACTCAACAAAGAATGTTGCATGCTAGAGTCATTTTTCTGGCCAAAATTTTATATATATATATATATATATATATATATATATATATATATATATATATATATATATATTAGAGAGAGAGAGAGAGAGAGAGAGAGAGACTCATTGTCATAATGCTTAACATCAATAAAAAGACGAGAGCACTTAATGGTTGTGGAGATTTCTGAAAAGCTGTCTGGGGTAGTATATAAACTATATGAGGATCAGTACAAATTTTGTCTTGCTCATCATTATTTCCTTACATCTAGCAGAATGCTTGGCCCATGTAGGTGTTAAAGAGTTTTTTGTATGAATTTTGTGTATAAAAAGGTATACAAGCCTGAAGAATGAAAGATGACGATCCTATTTCATTGAACATCAGTGTTTCAGCACCCAGAGGGATTTTATGAAATTAATTCTAATATTTCAAGTAAAAAGAATTTTCCTTATTAAATAAGTACATTCCTCCCAAATTAATTTCAGCATATACTTTTAATATCTAGACCTAACTTAATATGTAGGAGATCATTTGAATACACAGAGAAAGGGTTTTATGTATTTTAGTGCCAGAAAACAAAAACTAAGGATCTAAGAATTTTGACTAAACCCAGCTGGGCAGATGTCAATTTTATTGTATTTATGTATTCAGCTCAGAATATTGTGTTCTGGCAGGAAACAACAACAACAAAAAAGACCAATGGCAATAAAAATAAATGATTAAAATTGGGTTTTATTGAAATAATGTAATTTGAAGATTTTGCCTATTTGATTAGGGAACCCTTAGTCCCTCAAAGGGTATAGGGCTTCAGTTATTTTTCCCTTTTGGTGCAATCCTGCCTTTATGACACTGATCTTTTCCCAACTCTTTTAAATGCGTCTGTTCCACATTGTGAGTATCAAAGTCTGATCTCAGTAAAATCCAACAAAGGAACTGCTTAATTGATCACAGACCTAACTGGAAACAGTCCTGAACAAACTATAGCTGAGCCCTTTGCTTCTCTTTCTGAGTGATAAACACTGGCTTCTTGCTACATTGCACTAGGAGTGGTTTCTAAGTTTGGCTCATCTTCATTTGCTCATGACAATTACAAACAATTGTTGTGGTCTCTCATTGATTTCCTCTGAAAGACAAGCAAAATATTAGAAAAAGAATTTAAGTGAAATGATGCATGACCTTTTTAGAGACCATAAACCTGCTGTCATTGGAACAATTTTTGGGCTAGAGGCTAACAGATTTCCTTAGACAGATGTCCTTTCTCTTCATCTTTTACCAGCAAGTCTCTAAAGTCTTCTATGCCCATTAAGATAAATAGTTGCAGTCATAAGAATGGTGCCAATGTGCCTTTCAAAAGAATTCCATCGAAGTCTTCTTATTGCCTAATTTCCATCATAAAGAATGACATACCAACAATAAGCCACTCATACCTTCCTACAGCCTCTGAGTATAAATATATTATCCACTATGTCTTTGTACACTAATGCCTAATACAGTAGAAAGCGAGTCACGATCCAAAGTGGATATATCTGAAGCGTGCGTATTTTTACTAAATGCACATCTTGGGGAAATTGATCATATGAAGTTCCATTTACACATTTGTAAAATGAAAAAATGATACTCTCATTGACTTTTTGTGAAGATTAAATCAGATAAAAAATATGGTTGAAATTTTCAGTCCTTACAAGTTCATTTTCAAGAGTCTGGATGATTTTTTTTTTTTTTGAAGAAATAAGATGACCTCAAAAGAGAAATTTAAGTCCAAGAAAACTAAAATACCCTTGAAAAAAGTAAAATTTGCTCAAAGAATAATAAAATTATTGCAGTAATATCTAGTCTGAGTCACTTCTAAAAGTTTATCCTATTGCTTTGTTTTACAGAGTTTATGTACACCCTGGCACTGATATGTTACAGAGGTGAATACAATTTGTTCAAGAAATCCCATACAAGGTATTTGTTCGAAATAGGCACAACCTAAATCAGTGCTTCTCAGAGCAGAGTCCAAGAGTCATCTGCAGTCAAAGATACTAAGGTACCTGTTTACAATAAAGTTTCCCAAACATTACCTCTGACCTACTAATTTACTGTATCTGGATATAGAGCCTTGAAACCCACATGTTATCAAGATTCTCAGGTAATTTTTCTGAACACTAAAAGTTTGAGACCTATGGACCTAAGAAAATAAAATGGCTAGTTAATATATAATTCCAATGTAGGTCTTCATGAGACCTAGGTAAAAAGTAGAAAAAGTATTTCAAAGATTTTTGAATCTAGGGTCCAACAGTACATTAGGAGAAATTAACACCTTCTTATAATTACTACTAAGAAGGGAGATAAGAATAGAAATATCCCCATGAATATTTTGAACAACTTTGTTCTACTTCATTATTTATATTTATTTTTATCCATATGACTTATGTCCTTTGACTAAATAGATACAGAGACAGGTACAGATGAAAAAGGCTGCTAACATGGGTAAGTTCTGTGACTGTGGTGTCTCTCACACACACACACACACACACACACACACATACACACACACACTCACTTTTAACCCCAGAGTAAATAAAATTAAGAGTGATATAATGATACTAGAAAATAAAACAAAGAAAGGAGAGAAGTAATTTTATTAAATACATAAAACAAAATAATGAATTAATACCCTTCAAAATTGATAGATAATTCATTACTTTTGAAATTAAACATTGGGTGGGAAAAATTCCCAAAGGTGCATTGTATGAATATATATAAACTATTTAGAAATGGAATGGGTAATCTATTTCCTTATTTCCTTGTTTTCCTCCCTGATTTATGTCTCTATAACTGCAGTTTCACAAAAAAAGATGTATTTTCCAATAAACTAAATTGAGTGGTCAATAGATGAATAAATAGAAAAATTTTGTTTGAATAACATAAACATCTACAAGTAGTGGAGAATGAGGGCTGAAACACACAAAGGAAGATAATTCTATTATTAAAAATACACTAATAAATATACAGTTTTCAAAGCTCGAGCAGTGTGTACAATAAGATACATATACATGGATGTTTGTTTTTTCTCTTTAATTTCAGACTGACGTTCAAAAATAAGTTCATTTAAATTTCCCCGGAATAGCATACTTTATTTTAACTTCATTTCATTGGAATACATAATTTCTGTCCTTTTCCGATGTTCAGTGTCATAATTTGCTTTAAAAATATTTATTATTTCCGGAGAAGTATTACAACCAATTGCTAACAAGGGAAAGAGATTAATACAGAGTAGCACCATAGCAAAAAGGTGTTAAAGAGATATGTGTTTCTTATTGTAGATCCAACAACCATGTGAATCAAAATTACTTTGAACATGCTTCCCAGATAATTCTTACTCAAATTAATATAGATCTTGCTTTGAGAAACATATCTAATGGAGATAAGGCAGCTTTTAATGAGCAGATGTAAGTGACTCATCATAAGAAAATAAAATAAATGAACTCACTGAGCATCAAATTCTATTCTATTATACATAGAAAAAGCACTTGGAAATAGCACCTTAACATTCTCCCACACTTGTTTATAGCCTGATTTTGCCCCAGCTTGATGGGTCTACATCACACTCACCTGCCTCAGTTCAAAATGAGTATAGCCCCTCAGTATTCCAGTCATCTGTTTTCCTATACAAAACCAATCACTTCCACCTTTCTTGAAACATCTTGATTAACTGTCACATCATTAATGAGGCTACTTACCTCATCATACCTAAAAAACTTAGCCCCCTTAGAACAACCATTAAATACCTTCTGATCTCACAATTTGTCCTGTGTTTGTTCGCATAGACAAGTCTATTTCCTTCCACCACTTCTAGGTTTCTCTATAATTGCTCTACAGATACGTAGGAAATAAAAAAAAATTAGGTATCGTGGATGAAACATGGTAATAGAGTCTATTTCTATTTTATTACCACTCTTTTTATCAGTTGTCTTTCTAGTTTCCACTTGTATTAGATACAAAACCGTAAATGTCTACCTCATTTTTAGGATTGGTTTGAAGTAAAAGAAACATGCTACATACTATTCTTTAAAAAGAACATTGCCATATTTGCTGATCTCAGTGGGCAGTCTATCTGGTCCTATATTATCACTCTTTTATGGCTTAAATTTTATTTCTGAAGATTTTCTGATAATTTATTTCATGTGAATGGCCATATTTTGAAAAGTCAAAGTACATTTGAGATCTGAAAATTTATAATAAACTAGACTTTGAAAATTTTAGAAACCATTGTCCTTAGGCATGTCTGACACTATATAAGACAATTTTTCATGTCACTAACATCTTTGGATGTCAGTTGGTCTTCGTAGACACTGAAACTTATTTTTTAAACTACATGCACAAGAAACTGATTTTAAATGAAATATGCTGATTTAAACATTTATAACTAATGCATCTTGAGATGTCCAATTATTGAACAGATAAATAGTAGCTAAAGTAAGCATTACTTTTGTAATGCTTAAAAAGAAAACAAGTTTGATTAATAGCAATGGCAGGTTTGTAGTAACAATTGTACTAATTAAAATTAGAAAAACAACTTCTATTCCATGGAAGAATAATCAATATGTGTAATCGCAGGAATGATACTAGATGAAATTTAGTCCAATGTTCTTTTCTAAAAGCAGTAAGCTTACATCATTTTCTACTGATTATACTTTTTTTTTCCGGTCAGGTGTAAATTAAATTAAATGTATCCATTATGGAATAGAGTTTATCAACAGCAATTTTAAGACAATTAATAAGTTTTCTCTTTTTAAGAAAATATTCCAATAGGTACCTCTGAGTGGGAAGAGGTAGGAAACAATAGTTTTTAGAACGTTCATACTTTGGTAGTAATAATAATAACATAAATATGTGAATATATATATATTTCTCACACATAATTGAATATAATTCTAAGAACAAACTCCTGAAGGAGGCAGAATAGGTTATTACTTTACCCTTAAAGTAGAAATGAATGGTTCATGGATAAGGCAAATAATGAAGCCAGAGCGAATCTATGGCCCTTGAGAGGCATCAGTTCATGCCTACTACTTCTGAACTACATAACCCATCTTAGGTTGTTTCTTTTTTCTCAAGAATTTTTTAATTAGTCTAAAATATCATCTGATAATTAATACTAAATATTTCAGCAGCATTTTAGAAAATGTTTTATATTTTCTATCACATGAAGATCATTTCTTCTTTTTGATATTGAAAAAGATTGTCAAAGCTCAGATGGAGCCAAGTCTTCTGACTTAGTCTACTATTCTTTTTATAATATTATAGCAATAGAGATCTAAGCACGGGAGATACATACCACTTTCTATGAGTTTTATTCTAAACCCACCAGCGTGGAAAAAGAAAAATCGTCAGGGCTTGTTCTAGTGCTTAGATCAGTGATTCTCATCTGTGTCTACATATTAGAATGACTGAGAGGCCATCGGTGTCTTTTAATGCACCCAGGAAATTCCAGTGTGCGGCCAAATTGAGGATCACTGTCGTAAGTGGAAACACAGTGGTAAGAAGGCAAGTTCCAAGTATAACCCTTCTGTTTCCTCTAATTTTTTAAAAAAATATGTAAGGTATTTATATATATATATATATATATATATATATATATATATATATATATATATTTAAAGGAGAACAAAGTCAGGATCACAAAACTTTAGGGGATGTAACAATCATCTAGCCCATTGATCCTCAATTTTGGCTACACACTTGGATCACCTAGGGAGCTTTTTAAAAATACCAATGCTTAGGTCCAACCCAGTGCCATAATCAGAATATCTGGCTGTGGTGCCTGGGTAGCAGTATTTTCTAAAAGTAACCCATTAATTCAATGTGTAGCCAGAAACGAGAACTTTTATTAAAAGAGTACCTCAATAAGTTGCAATTAAGAACTAAAAGCTATTTGCTCTAGGAAGGCAAAGTTTAATTAGCTAGGTTGAATAATTGCCTTTTTACTTAAAATAATAATGTGTTTCTCACTACAGAAGACAATTTAAGTGCTCCATAATATTTTAACTCTGATTGCCAATACATTCCAATATATTCATTGAATGTGAAAAAAATAGGTGCTTTTGAAGAGAGACTGTCTTTATTTTATAAGAACAAATATACATAGCATATTCATTATCAGTCATGATATCTTTAATGCATTTACTGAAAAAAATTCATTCCACAGACCTCAAAAATGTATAAGATTTAGTCTTTCTTCTTCAGATTAAACTTAATTCTTTTGAGAAATGCCATACTCAGTAATTCTCCCCAACATCTCCCATGATAGCATCTGCATTTAATAATAACTATGCTTATATACAACTTTAAATGAATGTGTGGTATAGCTCTTGGAAATTCATATATATTAATATTTTTCTTTGCATACATAGTATACTCATAATTTTTCAATTTTAGGACTTAAGTGTAACAGATATAGAAGCTATACAATAATTTTTATCTTTTAGTAACTCGAAGTGCTACTGAACTATTTACAGTAGATGAATTCTATAGACTTCAACACAAAGCAAAGCACTGAAGGGTAGCTAAATTTGAAAGTTTGGATAGACTTGTTCTATAAATTAATGTACTTTTAATACAAAAATCTTGTGTTTGTTATAGAGTAGTGGTACTAGAATTACATATACTGCCAAAGAATAAAATTAAAAATGTCAAACACTCTCAGCTATTAGGATTTCACATTATTACTAAACCTCAGGGGCAGTTTCCCTCTATAAACATTACTGCACAGTTCAATTTAGGACTAATAAGTTCATTAATTACCATGCAATCACAAATCTATAATTACTGTGTAATTCCATTTATATGAAATTCTAGCAGAGAGAGAGAAAAATTAACTGATAGTAACAGAAAGCAGATCAGTAGTCGCCTAGGACAGGGTAAAGGAAGAGTGACTAAAAAAGGGGATAAGGTAACTATTTAATTTGATGGAAACTATTCTATAACTTAATTGTGGTGATGCTTGGATGAATGTGCATATTTGTTAGAACACATTGAACTCTACGTAAAAATTGGTGTATTTCATATGTAGATTATATTAAAATAAAGTTAGATTTTTAAAAGTACAGAAAAAAATAGTGTAAGGTAATAGGCCCTTCAAAAGGTTTATAACTAACATGGCCATAAAATTGTACAGTCTTTTGAAACTTAGAGAAAGTATTCTACTCTGCATAGAATTTTTTTTTATCTTATGAAAACTACTGATCTGTTTTCTGTCACTATAGGTTGGTTTTTCTTCAGAATTTTAAATTGAGAGCTAATCGGGGTAAGGATGAAATTGTCTCAAAGTGCCAAATAATTTGCCAATCCAGATTTTTCGAGTCAAACTTTTATTCAACGATGTAATTTTAGTGCTTGCAACAATCTGTACCTAGGAATAGAACAGAAAAGACTAATTGGATCAAGGAAATTTCTTGGATATTCAATTATATGTACATATCACTTTGCATATGCAAGAATAACAGATGCATTTAGCTGTGGCTAGACTTTACATGTTTTTCAAATGATGAGGAAATCAACATTAAATACCTGTGAAATAGGTAAGCATGAGTGTTAAACAGTAGCTATCTGCAGGCTTGCAGAGTTATAAAGTTATCAAATTGAAGAGGTCTAAATTACATGATTATAATTCAAGGATCAAAAGTCTGGTTTTGTTCCCCTTCTTAAAATCAATGTGTTATACTTTCTTCCATGAAGGTATGATATATTTTTTTCCAAATGTGACATTCACATAGTTTTTAAATGTTGAAAAGAGACAAGGAATGGACATAGGATACTTCATTGTTGGAATTCTTTTGGTTTGGAATTCATTTGATATACACCAGCCTCATTCTCACTAGTGATACTTCATATCTTCACACATATTATAAAAATATACAGGCCTAAAACCATTCTAATTTTACAATTGTTCCTTACTCTCAATTAAGTGAAAATGAGATTCTGAATACTCAGAAGCAATGTAGTATTCTAAAAATATCAATGGACCTAATTTAACACCTTATAAAAGTACAATAACTTCTTAAACTTCAGCTTTCTCATATTAAAATGGAGATTAATAATCTCTGCCTTAGCTAATTCACAAGGATTTTGAGGATCAAATAAGGTAATACATGAGAAATGAGAAAGCTCTGTATAAACATGAGGCAGTTTCATTATTACGCTTAAGTTTTCTGTCACTCAGTGTTTATTGTCAAGAAATATGTATTAGATTTATACTGTTAATACATTGTGAAAAATGAGTAAACAGAAATCTATTTAAAATGGAGTTGGGAGGCTAGAAGAGGAAACATTCACACATGTGTTACTCAACACACACTACTAACCTCAACAGGAAGAGCTGTACCTTGTATCTCTGACAGGAAGTGAAGCTACGTTTGTACCTCAGCAGGAGGAAGAAACGATTCCTTCTGCCCAGTAACATCTCAGCCAATGGGGACTGCCATAATATAGCCAATGAAAGGTCACTATACTTAAAACTTTCAGTTTCCTCAAATGAACTCTTTGTTTACAACAGCTCCTTCCTAGTCCATTTCCTTTTCTTTGTTTCTCTAGACTTTTGTGTGGTTTGCCTTTAAACTTCATGTCCAGGATTGTAGTTCTTTGTTGTTCCTGAACAAATCCAATTTTTTTTTCTCAAGAAATAGCTGTCTGTCTGTTTGTTTATGATCAAAAATATTATTTGGAACTTTAACTTAGCCATTTTTCTTTAAAGTACAAAACCTACATACTCATGCCATTTAGATAAATATTTACAGACATATGGAATCAGCATTTTTTTAATTTTTATTTTTTAAATTAGAGTTGACATTCAATAGTATTTTATGTTAGTTTCAGGTGTACAGCATAGTAGTTAGACATTTATATAATTTATGAAGTAATTCCCCTGATTACTCTATTACTTACCTGACACCATATAGTTATTACAATATTATTGACTATATTCCCTATGCTTTACTTTACATCCTTGTGATGATTTTTTAACCACTAATTTGTACTTATTAATCTCTTCATCTTTCTTTTTTTGCTTTATTGAAATATAATAGGCAATTAATTACTCATATTTACATCGTATAATTCAATTAGGTTTTTTTTCAATTATAATAGGCATACAATAATATATTCATTTCAATTGTACAGTATAGCGATTAGAGATCTATATAACTCACAAAGTGATACCTCAATAAATCTAATACTCCTCTTCCCCCTTACATATTTATTAAAATATTACTATCTTCTTTGTGCTACATTTTATATCTCCATTTTATATCTCTATTTTGTAACTATCCTTTTGTACTTCTTAATCCCTTTGCCCTTTTTTGCCATCACCCAATTCCTCTCCCATCTAGTAGCCCTCAAAATATTCTCTGTATCTATGATTTTAATTCCATTTTTGATGTTGTTGTTGTTGTTGTTTTTTATTTAGATTCTACATGTTTGTGAAATCATGCGATACTTGTCTTTCTTTATCTGATCCATTTCATTCAACGCAATGCCTTCTGGCTCCATCAAGGCAATATATTTTTCCATCCCCTTCCTTTTAGTCTGTGTGTGTGTCTTTTAATCTGAAGTGAGTCTCTTTTAGGCAGCCTATGTATGGATCTTGTTTTCTTATCCATTCAGCCACTCTATCCTCTGGTTGGAGTACTTAATTCTTATCCATTTGAGGTATTTGTTGATATGAATGTAGTTGGTACCATTATTTATTCTTGTTTGGGGTACACATTTTTTTCTTCTTAAAGAAGTGTCTCAAACATTTCCTGCAATACTGGCTTGGTGTTGATAAATCCCTTTAGCTTCTTTTTGTCTGGGAAGCTCTTTTATCTCTCCTTCAACTCTAAATGATAGTTTTGCTGAATAAAGTATTCTTGGTTGTAGATCCTGGGTTTTCATCACATCGAATATTTTGTGTCAAGCCCTTTGGTCCTGCATAGTGTCTTTCGAGAAATCAGCTGTCAGTCTTATGGGTGCTCCCTTGTATGTAACTAACTAATCTTCTCTTGCTGCTTTTAAGATTCTCTCTTTGTATTTAATCTTTGACATTTTAATTATAATGTGTCTTGGTATGGGGCTCTGGGTTCATTTGTTGGGGGGATTCTGAGCTTCCTGGGCTGTATATTTCCTTCACCAGGTTAGGGAAGTGTTCCATCACGATTTCTTCAAATAGCTCTTCCACATCTCATTGTCCTTCAGGTATCTCTATGGCATGGAGATTTTTACATTTAATTGTGTCCCATAACCTCTTAAATTATTAATACAGTCTTGGTTTTTTTTTCTTATCATTCTAATTGTCTTTGGCTTCTCCATTCTCTATATTGGTAGTTTGATCCTCTTCTTTATCCACTCTGCTGATTCCCTCTAATATCCTCTTCATCTCAGATAATGTATTCTTCATTTATGACTGGTTCTCTTTTATAATTTACATTGCCATTTTTATGTTTTTTATCTCTTTGTTAAAGTTCTCATTGAGTTCAAGTACTCTTCTCTTAATTTCATTGAGTATCTTTATAACCAGTGATTCGAACTCTGCATATGTTAGATTGCTTGACGCCATTATTCCTGGATCTCTATTCTGTTCTCTCATATGGTTTCTGCTTCTTTGTCTTCCCATTTGGGCTGTCTTTCTGTGTCTGTTTCTATATATTAAACAAAGCTCCTAAGTCTCCCAGTCTTATTAGCATGACTTTGTGTGGTAGGTGTCTAGAGGCACAATCCTGAGAGAGGTTCAGCTGCAGGCCAAGTTTATCCCCAGCCTGTACCCATCTGGAGCCACCTGTTAAGTTTCAACAAGCAATCCACAGACATCGTGCTTATAGTTGCCTCAAGAGGCCATATCAGAACCTGAGGCTAACTGTTACCATTGTGAGTCTTGGCACTGCGCAGTCTTGGCACTGGACTCGCTGAGGACACAACTGGATGTGGCTTAGGTGGGGCCACGAGTTGGAGGAGGTGGAGTTTCAAGAAATCCTCTGGGCAGAACAACTTCTGTTATCCAGTTTGAGGACATCTCAGCCGTGGTGGCGCTGTGCCTGGCACACTGGGAAGGGGGAAGGCTCAACAGAGGAAGAATGGATACTGCCAGCACTTCTGTACAGAGCAAGTCTCACCTTGGTCCTCACTCTGAAAACTCAGTGTCCCTCTGTAAGCCCCTAGTGCCCTCCATACAGCCAAACGGGAGCTGGTGCTCAGATTGAGCAGGTCTGTCACCAAGAAAGTCTGCTCGCCAGCCAGGCCCCTTTAAGAGGTGTCTGCAACTGCCACAACCTCTATTCCACTGAGTCTCTGGGGATGAGGCAGCCTAATATCTTTGTCCCCTCCTTCCTTCTACTGTTGCAGGTTGGTTAATTTTTTTTTCTCTCCCTAGTTGTAGTGCTTCTATTCATCTAGATCCCAGGCAACTTTACTTGCTCTTTGCTCCATGTTTCTGTTGCAACTTTGATGTGGTCACAAGGGTTGAACAAAGCCTCTATCGTCTACATCATTTTTTCACCCCCAAATCAGCATTTAATAACTATGGGCACCAGACCTAGTTGGCCCAAAGTCTTGCTATGTTCCAAGGTCTGGCTATGATCTAGGCCTGTGGCTAAAAATACGACCCCAGACTTAGAAAGTATGTAAACATACTTCAGCTTTTTGTATCACACATGTGTAGCTGAATGCCACTTTTGTACTCTGCTGTGTGAGGAGCCATGAAGTACCCCAGAGAGCAGAATGGGAGAGTAGAAGGAGAGCACAAGAAAAGGGGAGCAGGAGTTCATATAAGGCTGTGTGCCCCGTGCAATAGACTACAATCCCCAATAGAGCTGCACATCCCAACAG
Source organism: Rousettus aegyptiacus (assembly GCF_014176215.1). NCBI lineage: Eukaryota > Metazoa > Chordata > Mammalia > Chiroptera > Pteropodidae > Rousettus > Rousettus aegyptiacus. The sequence goes on along the minus strand of NW_023416312.1, from coordinate 51,310,327 downwards.
AAGTGCACTCTGCACAATAAAGTTGGTGCTTGTCGTTTCATCCTCATGTCTGCCTCTTCTGCATTCTTCCGACTGGACATCTCAACATCAAAACTTCCCTTCTCAATCAGCAATACAGCCGACACTTGGCGGAGTCAACATGATCCACTGGGCCCTGACAATAGCTCTACAGCAGCACCATATTTCAAGCTTCAGTTTAACTTAGATCCAAAACCTAATTTAACCCTTTGTATTTTTATTTTTCAGAAACACTTAGGATAATCTAGTTCCCTTACTCCTCCAAGAATCTGATACTATCATCTACGATGGAAATAATTCAGGCAAAATAATATATGCACCTTGAAGTATGATATCAAATTGAATTAGCTACCATAATTTCTGGAGATTATAAATTATAGGATAATACAGTATTAAAATAAAGATCAATATTTTAAATTTGAATATTTAAGTTATTATTTTTATGTAAATCTGAATTCTGTTCAGAATTTATAAGCATAAACACAGGTATTAGTACACTTACATTATGAAATATAATACCAATATCAATGACTAAATATATCTTCTTATTTGGTCCAAAATGCTTTATAAAGTTATATCTTACAAGCACATGAAAATTTGGCTGTGGTCTCTCTGTAAGCACTGTGACCTGTATACATTTGTAGACTAATTAGGCACACTATTCAGATTATACACATATGTATTTATGTATTTATGTAATTAATTTTATTTATAACATTTGCAACCTCTAATGACCCATTTAGGTAGGTTTACAAAATATACCTCAGAAATAGAGTATAAACATTTGTCATCTCTTGCCACCAATTCTTTCCATTTTAGGCATTAGTGTTCACTGATAAAAACAGAAAGGCAACTATCTCACTTAATCTGCAAACATCCAGCCATGTGACTATCTTTATTAGCCATGAAGTGCTAGAAACTGGGTTACAATGAGTAAGCCCCAGAGAAGTGGAGAGAGATCACTAGGAAGATATGTCTTAAGACTCGAGTAAGTAAGATGAACATTGAAATGAGAAAAGCAGCATAAATATGGAAATAATTAAAGCAGATGAAATAGACTTTGCAATTTTATTATATGAAGCTCTAAAATCACCTACTATCATCATGGTTAAAATAAATAATTTCAGCTGTAATGGCAAAAGAGCTGACTTCAGAACTGAATCCACGATATTATGAACAAGATGTCTATTCTCTAAAAAGTTCCAGTATATTTATTAAATTCACTTATCTATAAAAATATATAATAAATCATTCATCAATATATATGAATGGTATAACTTTATAAAAATGAATCATCCTATGTAAATTCAAGTTGAACATGTGACAAACAATGTAAATTCATAATAAAAATATCAATTTGCAAAGATTGCAATATTTTGGTATTTTAATAAGTGAGCTAAGCACTATTACTATTTTATTTTATTTTATTTCATGTTGTTGGAGCTTTTAGTAATAGTTTAATAATAAAATGAAAATTTGATATAAATTGAAAGATATATTGATGTACTTAAAAGATATTAAGATAACACAATTTTCAATTGTCAAAGCCAAATTAGCTTCAATATCACTTGGCCAATGCTAACTGAACAAAAGGAAGACTCAGTATAAAAGGCGTGGATTGACCTCCCAGTATGACTCAAAACAGAATTTCTAGACCATCTCTATAATTATGGATGCCGGTATATTCCCCTTATAATCTCCCATGGAGATATTCACATTTTCCTTTAATGTTGGCTAATTTCTTAAATGAAATCATTTTTACATAATAGAATATCAGGCTTCCTTTCTCAGTTCAGTGTCTATTTGGAAAATAGTTATTTGGAGAACCTACCTTATTGTATTTCGGTGTAATTTATACCTAAAGATATAACTAGATTTATAGCCCAAGATGAAGTATAAGGTTATAAATGTAGCATAACAATATAAATATGTATGAAAGCAAAAAAAAATTATGTTATCATTGTAAACATTAAAAAAACCCCACCTTTTTCCATAAATGAAGAATATTCAGTTCCTCTGTATATATTATTTCTTTATAGGTAAAAATCATAGAACTTCAAGTAGTTTAATTTTTAGAATAGAAATTCACTTTGTAAAAGTTCAATCTAAATACATGAATATAAATTTTAAATAATTGCTAACGTGGTTCTTATGTAAAGCCCCAAACTCAAATGTTAGAAATATATTCAGCAAACATAACAATGACATTTGCTAACATTTCAAATAACCCACATAAGCTTCAGTAGAAGATTTATAGTCTCTTTCATTCCAATATTCTCATATAGGCAACTTTCTATGGTGTCTGGTTTTGTCTCAATATTAATTTTCTGTTTAAAAATAAAATTCTAAATTGGGTGTTAATGGATGGTTTTAAATTAGTCTTTTCCTAACAGAAACATAGTAATAAAATGGTCCAGTAGCATGTAAACTAATATGTACAAAGTAGCAATATAAATCAAAGTAAAATAAAGGAACCTAGTTCAATTTTTGTTCAGGTACATTTTGTCAGGACATTTTATCACAACATATCCCTATAGGTCTGTTTGTTCTTCATCACCACTTTCCTCTAGGAAAAGCTAAAGTGCCGATTACTTAAAAAATTCCACTTTACCTTTTCTGGAATAAGAAATTCAAGGCTTTTAGGATGCCAGGTAAGTGCTCTTGATATCCACACAAAAGATATTTCTTATTCAATTTAAGGCAAACTTTGTTTCTCTGAAGTATACTTTATACACTTTGATAATTTCTCTTGAGCAACTTGTTTCCTTTAAAGACTTTTTTTTTTTTCTCTCAAAGGCTAAATCAAAACTCATACTGGTGTTTTCCAATCCCAAGTACTTCTCATTTCAACTTCTGAAGAAGAAACAATGACTATATTAAAACTGGAATAATACAGACATTTTTTACTGATGAGATTTTGAATAATAAAGCAAAAGTTTTCATATGAAAGAGCTCATTAGATTTGCACAGAACCCTGTGAATTGGCCATATGTCATCCCCATGGGCCACTTCAATAGATAAAGTGACTTTTAAAAAGTTACACAGTTAGGAAATGACAAGAACACTGACCTTGCCCATTCCTTGTTAAATTACACTGCTTTACTTCTAGGTCCAGAGTACACATAAGGACATATCCCTAAGCCAAATTTACAAATTGTAAGCTATTTAGGAACTAATGAGGCATTTATATAAGTTCTTGATACATTTCAAATTATTCCCATAGCAATATTGAATGTTGAGAGGTTAGAAAATTTCAATTAAATGGTTGTCTGTGAAGTGAAATCAGGTGTACATGAGCACGGCCCTAGGTTTTACAAAGTATGAGTTTGTGACCTTAGCCAAATTACTTATTATTTCTGAGATTTCATTTCCTTATTTGAAGAATAGGGGTAATAATACAAATCTCAACTAACTCTTCTGAAGATTAAATGATGTGATAAGGGCAGATGAAAACACTTAGCATGATACTTAAAAGATCTTGGACTCTCAATTCAATGTTAGTTCCCCTTTCTGCCTCTTATCTAAAAAAATAATAGCCATAAAAATCTTACTTAACCAAATCTCATAGGCTTTATGGTTTTTAAAACATCCCTCTTTGTACTGCATTATACAATTTTTAACAATTACAGAAGGTATAGGTCATTAATTATGAATTACCATTATGAAGAATGCAAAATGTTAAAAATCTGACATAAGTCAATTATATAACTATTTTTCAAAATAATAGGTTGACACCTGGGTTTTATTATCATACCATTGTCTGTTGAGTTATCATGGTTGGTGGCCCTGTGCTTCATGATGCACTTAAAGCATGTACTCATATGCCTATAAAATATAAATTGTCTTGGTCTAATGTAATAAAGCACACCCAGGCGATTTGAAAAACAGTTAAAGTGTAATAAAGTTGTTTCTAATAACTTCCTAAAATCAGATTACAATTCAAATATGTAAATAGATGACTGATATTGTTATTAATGTTTGCACACCCAGAATAAGGACTTCTGTGAGTAAAAATGCATTTGCCATTGAATGAACACATATTAAACAATAACTAGTCACAATATTTTTTCACAGTGGAAAAATATTTCTGCATTTAATTCCAGCAGTAAAAATATAATGACCATTTTTTAAAATTTCTTTTTTACCTTAGTTAAAACAAAAAGTCTATAGTAAATAATTTTTTTTTTACTTCATAATGCTTTGATAGTGTGCAAGCCAGGGAGCCTGAATAGAGAGGAAAAAGCTAAGAATTTCAAAAAAAGAATAAATTTTTTAGAGAATTAAAATTACCAACATAATTAAATTCAAATACATCATAGGTAGACAGAATATATCTGCAAATTAATGATGTTTACATACAATGTTTGCTATGGTTCAGAAAAAATGAATTAATAGACTATAGGAAGATTTATACCTATCAAGTTGAATGGAAGTTTGTCGAATATGTGCATTTGGGAGTTTAGTTTCTATGTTATTTAAGTAGCCTTAGTATAAACCCAGCACTACATTGAGAGACAGAGAGGAAGGAAGGGAAAGGGAGGGTGATGGGATTAGAGAGAGAAAAAAAGAGAGGGGTGGAAAGAGGGACTAAATTACAAGTGGGTGACACATATGATACTATTTTTTCATAGATTTTTTTCCTCAGAATTTAATGTCTTTGACATGATTTTTATCCCTCTGTGATTTATAAAAAGAACAAATCAATCAATACAACTCAAAAATCAGCATATATATATATATATATATATATATATATATATATAGAGAGAGAGAGAGAGAGAGAGAGAGAGAGCTTTTAAAAAGTCAAGTTAATTGAAGTTTATATATAGTAAAATTTGCCCCTCTTAAATATGTAGTACCATAAAGTTTTATAAACATATATGGTCAAATAACTACCACTAAAATCAAACATAGCTTATTTTCATCATATGAAGTTCCATCATGCCCTTTTGTAGTCAGTCCTTTCCAACCAACCTCAATCCTTGTCAACTACTGATTTGTTCTGTTACAATGGTATTTTTCAGAATATTCTATAAATGAAACTGTAAAGTATGTAGCCTTTTGGCTCTGGCTCTTTATGCTTTAATGTTCTTGAGATTCATCTATTTTGGGGTTTTATTTATTTTTTTTTGCATATATCAGTATTTTATTCTATTTTATTGCTGAGTAACATTTTATTATATGTATATCCCCACAATTTGTTTACTCATTCACCAATTAATGAACATTTAGGTAGTTTCCAGTTTTGGGAGGTTATAAATTGAGTCTACTATTTTAACTGTGTAGGGGGCAATGTGTCTTCTATATATCTCTTCTTTAAAAAGTCATTTCTGTGACTAGTATCATCTATCCCAACAAAACTCTTTTACATATAAAGATATTTTAAAATGGATCCCTTCTAAGGATTATCTTTATTTTTTTTTCTGAAATAATCAAGTTTTGAAAAATATCATGCTTACTATAGTTACTTTAATGATATATAATATAAATTCCAAAACATGGGTCAGATTTTACTAGTTAAACAACCAGGTTTGCTAAGGCAGGAGAAATGAGGGGGAGAGACATTCATTTCAACTCCTTTGTGTTACTTAAGGGGATAAGAATAATGTAATGTACATATGATGTTTTATTGAATTATACACTTGAAATCTATATAATTGTATAAACTAATGATATCCAAAAAAATATATTTAAAAAAATAAAAATAAAAACAGAATGAAGTGAGGAACAAATCAGGAAGAATGGAAATTGTATTTCACCACTCTGTTATTCCTCAGTGTGTAGGTGGTGGGATTCAATGAAGCTGGATGAAGAGACTAAGGTAAAATATACTGTATGATAGTTAAATTGAAAATGTTAAGAATAGAGTCCATGATTTTTAAATTGTTTTCATGAATATCTTAACAGATTTGTTGAGATATGATGAAAAGTTTGTTTTTAAAAACATGTAATTCATTGTTTTTAGTATATTCAAAGTTTTGCAATTATCAGCACTATCATCCATGCTTATTTGAATATTCCTCTGAATGGTTAGAGTTATTTACCCAGGCTCTCTAACTTTTTACCAAATTTCAATATACTTCAGCTTTGGAAGCTTTTACCCTAACAGTTTTCTGATGTTTTGGGGGTATATTAAGACCAACATTTTACAGTCTTAAGAATGAAGTCCCATACATCCTCACATCTCATATAGCTAGAAAAAGGAATGTGGATTTGCATATTTTTTTTTACTTTAATGCTACTAATACAGGAAAAATAAGAATGTCATTTATACACCTACATGTGTCTCAACAATTGACATTTTTTTTCTAACCATAAACAATAAATGCTTAATTAACATATGGATGTATTTCTGCCAGCTTAAAATTTAGAGCACACTGTTTTTGAAAACATTTCTGGATCATTTATCATAACACAGTCATAAGATACATTTTCTCTTCTGGAGACCAATTCTTTTTCCCATTAAAAGTTTAACAACCATTTTAATTATCCTATTTTCAGTAATGAAGAGGGCCAATGACAATTCTCAACCAACACTGGGGATGTAGAAGAGAGACCTTGAGACAGAAAGATTTATCATACGCTAATAAAGGAAAGAGTAAGAAATGAAAAAAGTATCTTAATGGTTTAGTGTTTGAATTTAATGAGCCATAACATTTTAAAACTACCTTCTGTATTATGTATCTGGTCATCTCTCATTCCAACCATCCATTTGTCAATACCTTCCTTCATCCATCCATTAGCCTATGATTTGGTACTATGGAAATTTGGAAATAGTGAAAAAGGAGAAGAGATTAAGATGTATAAATTGCCAGTTGTAAAAATGGTCACAATGATGTTAAGTACAACATATCCAGGAATATAGTGAAAAATATTGTAGTAACTATGTATGGTGTCAGATGGGTACTAGACTTATTGGGGTGATCATGTTGTATATTTCATAAATGTCTAACCACTATATCATACATCTGAAGCTAATATAATATTGTATGTCTACTGTAATTAAAAATTAAAATAACTTTTAAAAGAATTGTGCAATGCTAATTTTCATACTATAAAAATTTATATGAATAAATTCTTGAACATTTGTTGTATCAAAAAAAAAAGAATATGTAATAGGGCTGACAGAAGGACAAAAATGGGATACCATGTTATCCAGTTCCTTCAACAAATATTTCTTGTATTTAAACCATGTGAACCAGCAGATTTGGCCTAACATGGTGTCCCTTTGGGTTCCAGCATAACCTGGGCCAGAAATGGCAAGGGGATTACACGCAACTTCCAGCATTCAAAGGAACATTTACTTTCATTCAAAATACTTATCTGCTTACAATATCTGGTAGGCACTCTCTTAGGTACTGAGAATATAAAGATACATATGTCACAAACTTACACTTTAGGAGTTTACAATCTATTTTCCTGGTACTTAAGATAACCACCCTTTTGGGTAATTCTGTTATTAACAACTTCATTTAAAGAGATGAGGAAACTCAGGTGCAGAATGATTAGTTGACTTGTCCCAGGTCACAGAACTAAAAAGCATAAAGTAGCAAGAATTCAAACGCAGACAATCTAGCTCAAGTCCATATTCCTGAAAAATGTGTTGTAGTTATAATGTTTTCTAGAGTGAATACTAAATAAATTAACAAATCATAAAAACATAATTACAGTAAACTATACATTTTATGTAGGGAACAAATTATACTACTTTTTCATACTTATCCAAATAAAATAATAAGGAATACAATAAAAAAAGAAAAATTTATTTTATATTAAGATTTTGTATGTTATGAAAATATTTTTCATGAAGTATGAATTCTAGCTTTCCTAAGAAGTAAACATAATTAATTTCTTGTAACTATAACACTTAAGGTTGTATAAGTAATTGAAAAATAGAAAATGAATCAAAATGTGTTTCTGGGTCATCAAAATATTGATATGTATATATCAACTAGTTCTTTATTTTTACACCAAATTCTTTAAATTTGGAAATTAAATCACACTAACAATCATTGGTGCTAAGAGAAACTCAACATGATGAATAAAATATTTTTTAATTGTATTAACATTAGTAATTTATATAATAAAGTATAAAAATATTACAATTAAATATGAAAAGAAACATCACTTTAGTAAATATAAAATCTTGATGATATTTTTCTCTTTAATAAAAATGTATATTTCTCTACAAATCTTGGTCTTTTCCATCAATGACTGCAATTTGAATCCTTTAAAGGTTCAATTCAATATCACTATGATAAAAATTTAAATTATGTGAATCCTCTTAAATTTCATAGAAGATCCTTTAAAATAGCATTCAATGTAAAATTATAATGGCCAAAACTATAAGGTGAATTAATTTTCTAATAGATATTTTACACATAGACTTTTAAGTAAAAAAAGTTATTACTTTTAAGTAAAATATTCAGGTCTTTTGTCATATTTAGCTTCTTTGTATAAGTAACTGCATAAAGAAGGTATGTTATTTGTTTTAGTAATTGATATAACTAAACTTTAAATTGCTTGGAAATGAATTATCTGACTAAATGTTAAGTGCTTTGAATATAATCATTGAAAGTGGATAGCTTGTTCTCCAAAAAAAGTTTTGTCTTTCATTTATTTTGATTTGTATCCTATAAAATGGAGGTCCTCTAATATCAAATATTAGTTTTAAGGAATTAGTATTTGAGAAAGGACTCCTTGAACCTGGCCAAAGTGAGAAAGTGTAGAGAATAGAGAGAGAAAAACAAACCAAACATTTTCTTGAAAATAAAATGTTCATATTCCTTCAGAAACAATAATTATTTGTAGTTTGAAATGATGTATTTTCAGATGTTCATATGACTCTTCCAAACCTCAGTAAGTCAGACTATCAGTCATTTCTTCTGAATGATGAAAGTCCTGATTTGAAGATATTCGCAAACCTGGTATATAACTATGTAAGAATCTACAACTGGTATTGATGTGAATGATATGACTTTAGCCTGACCTGAAAAAAAAAGTAGTTGGCAAATATTCTTGTTCCTCCAGTATATCTGAGTGCATCTCACACTTAAGCTTTATACATAAAAGAAGTATGTAGCCTAAAGTGGCTCCTCTGAATATATCTACTTTGATTTTGACAATTCACTGAGCTGGATAATGCTTTCTTTTTCTGGAGCTGTTAAAACCTTTTCTAGCTGTTTGAAAATACATTGTGTGAATGTTCCTAAATTAGACTTCCAAAAATCTGTCTCTGTATTCTTGCCACAATGGATTTCAAATTTCTGTCTGAAAGATGAGAAGATGGAGGGAAACTATTTACTCTGACTTCTAGAAACAATAACAACAAAAAAATGCCATTTACCCTTCTATACATTAGCTGGAAGATTAAGCCATAAATATATTCTGTTTAGGTTACACTGTGCCACATATCAGCTTTTAATATACAGCACGATAACATCATATCCCAAACCAAGTGAAAATATAGCTAAGCAGAGAGCCAAAGTAAAAGTACATAAAGAACAGAATTATCTTAAATATATTGATTATTGAAAAAAGCTGGAGACTGTATTAATCCAAAAGCTCAGTAGTTACTCAGTCCATATGTACAGAATAAGATAAATCAAGGCAAAAAGAGAATGGCTGGTGTGAAATCCTAATTTCTCCAGGTTATACACATGGAGAATAAAGATCAAAAATGTTTAAGTTTCAAGGACTATCAGAAAACAGGAGAAAACTTAAACATGAAAGAAATTATTTCCAAATATAAATTGTACATTATTATTACTATAATAACTTTATAGTTTTTAAAATATATTTTGTAGTCTTATACTTCTTATTATAACAGAAGATATATAATGCAAAGAAGATTACATGTTTCAAACAACCATCAAAATGTAAGATAACATTACAAACATATCTTACTATTTTCAAGATACACCCTAAAAAAGAGAAAGTAAAACATTGCTTTTTCCCTTTTCTCTGCTTTAGATTTTATTTATTGCATCTATCCATGTACATGCATAGACAAATATTTATGGTTCCCTTTTGTTATTATTTTATCTTTAATTTTGTAAACTCAAAGGAGTAGCTGTATAATAAGTTTTAAATTTGAGTATAACACCTCTTAATCCCATGAGAAAGTAGTCTGGAGGCAACAATGTTTGAGAAGAATCTGGAATGAAGATTTAAAAAAAATATATATATATATAATGTATTTATTTATAATACTAATGGATGTCTTGCTAAAATCGACTGTAAAATTAATCTTATATAAATAGAAAGCTATTTTAAGTAAAACAGTTTAATAAAATGTTTACATTGTCTTTCTAATAATGCTCTAGTCATTTACATTGCTCATTTTATCGTCTCAGGAGAAAATAAAATCTCTGTTTTTCTTGTACCCTTCTCACACTTACTTTGTTTGGATACTACTCGGCTCCGGTACACCACTGTTAGGATATCTTCAGTAGAAGTGGTTACAAATATAGTGAGGCATACTAGGGGCAGATTTTTTATTCATACCCCTGCCAAAACAAACTTCCTGAAGTACAGTTCTGACTCCTCAACACCCAAATTATTAATGTCATCAGAGCTCCCTTACCTAGCATCCAAGACCCAAATCTAACATTTTAAATTTTCTTCTAACACTTCTATTTCATACATTTAACCAAATAGAACTGAATTATTCTATGTGTATCAGTGCATACCAGAAATTTCTTGTTTGTTTCTTTAATAGCCCTATCATTACACATGTTTAAACTTGATTTCAAAAATTTGCTCACATGCCACTTGCACAAAGAATCCTTTCCTCGCCTGAATATGTCTCTCCTCTCCTTCTTCTGGTCTTCCATGGCTTTGACTCCCTATCTCTTTTCTGGAATCAATCAGTTTCTCCCTCAAATTATAATTATCTGCTTGTATTTCTCATCTTCCCTAATTTGACTCTGAGTTTCCTAAGGGCAGGCATCAAATGTACTTTATATTTCCCAGAGATTCAGGATACTGTGAACTAGTTTAAATAAGTATTTGTACCTAATTCATTTATTGGAACACAAAGATCAAGAAAATCAATGTTGTCATTTTAGAAAAATTATCATTAGTTTTATCGAAATGTAATTTAAAGCTTATTTTTAATGGTAATTGCCATGTTGCTTTCTCCTTAGAAATCCCTTCTCTAATTCATCTAAAAAGAAACAATGGTTATAAGAGGGCCAAGAACGTATGACCATATAGGTATTACATACCATATAAATTATTTGAGGTACAATTTTTGTACATTACTTGACACAGTAAAAAATTCCCCCCACCCTCAATGCATTGTGCTACCTAATATTTTACCTTTTAGCTTAATTGTACTTACATTAATAAGAAAACATTGTAGTAGCACCTCTTAACTAAGTCAAAAGACTTTTCTCTTAATAACAAGAATTCAAAAGTTTAGTCTTGACCATAGACTGCTAAGGAACACACTTAAGTTTTAAGATTTAAAACCTCAGAATAGTTGCAAACGTGGTTATGAGCAGGTAGATAACTTACACGTAGAGTACAACAAATACAACAAAAATCCTGTGTAATCAAAATGTATAAGGTAGGTAAAAGCTGTACAAAGTAAGATGCTTAAATTTTACATATTTAAAAATGCTTTAAAAGTCTATGCTTACTTACCAATATGATAAAGCCATGAAGAGTTCCGGTCAACAAGGAGAAGTAAACACCGTGTTTGCCTCCTCTCATGAACACATCAAAATTATAACAAAACTGCAGAACAACCATCATTTAAAATCAACTGAAATCTAGCTGAACAGAAATCCTAACTGGGAACATACAAAGAGGCCACATCGAGACTGGTGGGAAGGGCAAAGTTGCAAAATGAGCTGGTCCCACACTCATGTGTGGAAATTAAAAATCAGGAGGGATATCTTGGCTGTGGAAGTTCCCCCAGAGGAGTGAGAAGTCCAAATCCCACACCAGGCTCCCCGTCCCATGGTACCAGGGGCAGAAAGAAGAGGTCCCACAACTTCTGGCTATGAAAAACCAGCAGAGATTGTGGCTGAGTGAGACAGAGGGCAGCTGAAGAACAAGGTGTTCCTCTTAAAAGGCCCATGCGCAGACTCACTTGCTGATGAACTATTTTTCTCTGAGCTCCAGCGCTGGGGCAACAGCTTGAAAGCCACCAGGGAATTATGAGAATGAATTGAATTGTCTGGTTTCAGGGCAAGGGCTGAAGGGGCAGCTTTATCCAAGACAGACGTGCTGGCAGAAGCCATTGTTACTTTGTTGAGCCCTCCCACCATCTAGTGTGCAGACACAGGTGGGTGACATGTCTGAGTCTCCACGAACCTAGCTCACAATGTTCGCTCTGAACTAGTGATTACCTGAGACCCTGCCCTTCCCAACTTGTGGACCCACCCAAGCCTTTTCTAATGGCTTTTTCATATAAATGACCTGTCGTGGCTCATGCTGCTGGCTTTCCTAAAATTAGTAAAAATTCACAAACCCCAAGCAAGCTACATCTGGCCTCAGTGTGCACCATACTTCTCTCTAAGGAGCCTCAAGCCTAGTACTAGTAGCAGCTGGCCTTGTTTTCCTGCTCAGCCTCTCCAAGCACCTCCAAGCCCAACACAAGTGGCAACCATCTGTGATCACTTTGTAGCTCTTACCAAGTGGTCCCAGACAGGGCACAGGCAGTGGCCAATCTTGGCCTACATCAGAGCCCCTCCCAAGAGACCTCAAAACCAACACACCCAGTGGCCAGCTTCAGACCACATCAGACCATTACCTAACCACCTCCATAAAAACACACCCAAAGAGCAGACTAGGAAGGCACCAGAGCTCTGCTAAAGTGAATCCTGCTCTGTAGGGTCAGTCCCTGCACAATGGCTTCTCCACTGCAGTCATGTCCAACCCCCACGACCAATCAGCCTGAGAGTCAATCCTTCCCACTGATGTTCAAGCAGCAGCCAAGGCTCCATTACAACAGGAGAGCAAACACAGCCCACATAAAGGACATGACTACAGCATGGGGCTCAGATGATCAAGGAGACTAAGCCACTTGGCCCCATAGGACACCTACTACATAAGCCTACTTTACTAAGACAGAGAAACATAGCAGACTTCCTAATATATAGAAACAAATACAGGATGGCAGCCAAAATGGAAAAATAAAGAAACATTTCTCAAGTGAAATACTGGAACAGAGCTCCAGAAAAAGAACTAAACAGAATGGAGACAAGCAATCTACCAGATGCAGAGTTCAAAACACTGGTTATAAGGATGCTCAGTAATTTCAGTTAGAACTTCAACAAAAAGATAAGAAACATAAATATGGAAACAAAAAACATAAAAAAGAATCGGTCAGAAATCATGAATACAATAACTGAAATGAAGACTACATTAGAGAGAATCAACAGTATATTGGATGAAGCAGAGAATTGAATTAGCGGTTTAGAAGATAAGGTAGCAGAAAACACCCAATCAGAACAGCAGCAAGAAAAAATAAATAAATGACGATAATTTAAGGGGTCTCTGGGACAACATCAAGTGTACCAACATTCACTTGATAGGGGTACTAGAAAGAGAAGTAAAAGAGCAAAGAATTGAAACCCCATTTGAAAAAATAATGATGAAAAACTTTCCTATCCTTGCAAAGGAAATAGAAAAAGCCCAGGAAGTGCAGATAATCCCAAACAATATGAACCCACACAGGCCCACACCAAGACACATAATAATTAAAATGCCAAAGGTCAGAGACAAAGAGAGAATCTTAAAAGCATCAAGAGATAAGCAATTAGTTACCTACGAGGGAGCTTCCATTAGACTGTCAGCTTATTTCTCAATAGAAATGTTTCAGGCCAGGATTGGCACAGAGTATTCACAGCGATGAAGGGCAAAGAATTACAATCAAGATTACTCTACCCAGCAAAGCTGTCATTTAGAATCATAGGACAGATAAAGGACTTCCCAGACAAGAAAAAGCTAAAGGGGTTCATCAAATTCAAACCAATATTGCAAGAAATGTAAAGAAACTTTTCTAGAAAGAAGAAGAAAAAAGATAAAAAATACAAATAATAAATGGCAGCAACTACATATCTATCAATGATTACTATAAACTTAAATAGCTTAAATGTTCCAATGAAAAAATATAGAGTGGCTGAATGGTTAAGAAAACACGACCCTTATATATGATACCTACAAGAGACTCACTTCAGATTGAAAGACACACACAGACTCCAAGTAAAGGGAGAGAAAAATATATTTCATGAAAATGGAAACAAAGAAACAACAAAAAAAGCTAAGGTAGTAATACTTATATCATAAAAAATAGATTTTAAAACAACAGTTATAAGAAGAGACAAAGAATATCTCAGTAATCTCAATTCTATATATTTCTCTCAAGAAACCCAAAACACTACTTCAAAGAGACATAAAAATCCATATGTTACTTGCAGCATTATTTACAATAGCCAAAATATGGAGGCTTCCTAGGTGTCCATCTATGAGTAAATGGATAAAGAAGTTGTACATATACACAATAGAATATTATGCAGCCATAAAAAAGAATAAAATCTTGCCATGTGAAACAACATAGATGGACCTAGAGGGTATTGTACTAGTGGAGTAAGTTAGAGAAAGACAAACGCCATATACTTTCATTTGTATGTGGAATCTAAAGAACAAAACAAACAAATAAACAAAACAGAAACTAACTCATAGATACGGAAAACGTTTTGAAGATTTTGAGATGGGAGGGATATTCGGGGAATTGATGAAAAAGGAGAAGAGATTAAGAAGTACAAAATGGTAGTTAAAAAACAGTCATGGAGATGTAATGTATAGTATAAGGAATATGGTCAATAATGTGTAATAACTATATGTAGTGTCAGATGGGTACTGGATGCATTGGGGTGACCACTTTGTAAGTTAGATAAATAGTTAATCACTATATTGTACACCTGAAGCTAATATGATATTGTATGCCAATGATAATTTAAAAAATAAAATATATATATGTACTAAAAAAAAAAGAAATCCTGGAGTTCTTTTTAAAGCTTTTTGTTACTATATATGTCATTGAATCTGCAGATATGAAATCTCATTATCTATCTGGAAAGGGAGGTTTTAGCAAGATCATAAAGGACTTAAAACTGAATTTATTTCTGGAAAACAAATCAAAATGAAAAAAAAATTCCCTAAACAACAGCAAATATATCCTCAATTTGGTCTTCAGCTTGTCAGTGAAAATTTTAGTAGACATCATAGTCAGCAGAATTTCACTGTTACAATTCTACAGAGATTTTGCTAAATCTTTTCAAGTTTATTTTATTAGTTGGAAAAATAAATATCGTAAATATTCAAATCCTAATTTAATAAGTGGGGGATTTGAATAAATTACATCCTTCCCATATTCAATGTACTTTAAATGAATTTCACTACAATCCATTGACAGGAAGGTTCTATTCTTGGAAATTTCAACCACATACTTATATTTAATTGATAAGTTGAACAAATAGTTTATTGAGTATTTCAGTCTTGCAAGATTTTAAATAAGTGGGATTTTTCTCATTAACTCTATCAATCACCTATAAATGCAAAATTATACTTAATACATTGATGCTGCTATTTTAAACCTCAAAAAAGTTATGCCTATGATAGTATGTTAATGTAAGCTCTGACTCTTTAAAGACAAATTAAAATATTATATTAGAATTTGCATATATTGAACTGTGAGCACTGTGTGTTATTTCGACTAATAAATAGACAACTTGCTATTTATGTGAATTTTTTTATATACAGGGAATTCTGCTTCTAAATTACAGCAGCTGAAGGATTATCTTTCTGCATATGTTAATTTTTTTCTACCTGCAGGTTTTAGCTGCATAACTATGGACCAAAGACCCATTAAAGCTTGAAAGGGAAAGATCATTTAGTACTCTGAATAAATATTAGGAGAACATCAGCATAACTATTGTGGAAAAATGTTCATTTCTAAACACAAGATTTGAATTACTTTAGAAATTATGAGTCTAATGGGATAAAACATGACAATCTGCTAGAGAAATTTAGGTCTTCAGCTGTGCATAAGTTCAATGATTTATACCCCAGTCCTCTAGATTTTACTCAACCACAGTATACTTGCACTAACAGGACAAAAAGAAATACAGCAATAACCACTAATTGCAGAAATTGTAGTAAAACTTCACTGAAACCAAGCCAATAGATGTAAAATATGTTAAATAAATGTTAAATAAATTATTTTTATACTTAAACACTGTTGTCCTCTCTGCCAATATGCCAAAAAGATGATATATGATTTCTGAAAAACGTTGTACTCCCTTACTTTTAACAACAGATATATTCATGTAAGTATCAACTCTTTCAAGAAGAAAGCAAGGGCACCTTTCTTCAACAACAATATAAAAATATCCAATATACAAAAAATGCATAATTATATGTAGGTCACCTACAGTGGTATAATAAACTGAAAATCCCTACAATGTGCTCTTAAAAATTGAGCAATAACTTTATGGCTTTCTGAAACATAGTTTTCTTCAAAGAGTTATTTGCCTGTGGAAGTGGCCATTCAATAAAAAAATGGGGTTCTTTGACGGAAAATTGATGTATTTATATCACTATAAAATACATGAGGACATCAGAAACATGGTGGAGTGAGAGAATTCCCCAGATCTCCCCACTTGAAACAACAAGCTGAACATCTAAAACTCAGCAACAAGAACAAAAACACTCAAATTGCACAACGGTATGTCTAAGAGTGGAATCTGTGCATAAGACCTACCACAGGTCAGAACCCAGTGTGTCAGGTGGTGTATTGGGAGAAACAAAGAAGCTGCCTCATGTAGCCAGAGCTCCCTGCAGGAGGAGGGGTTAGAAGAGAAGACGCAATGAGTTCCCTGAATAGCCCTGCCTGAAAGTGCTGTGAGTTTCCAGCAGCCGGTGGCAGGGCCCAATCACCAGGGCAGGAAGCAGAGAAGCGGGAAGACAAAGAAACAGCAGTTGATTTTTATTAGCCATGTTTGCAAAACACAAATCTGAGCTGCATCCCCTATTCCCCAAACCAGAAGGCCCCTCCGCTATGTTTTCTGAGAACAAACACCTCAGAGTCTCAAAGGAATCTAAGCAAACATTACTAAAACTGTTTCTAACACTGATAGGGACTGAGACTGAGGGTAGTGAGCATGATTGAATATCTATTTAAAAACTGGCAAAATACGACTTTATATGAAGCAGGGATCTAAAAGGCTTAGATGCCACCTACTGGAAACCAAAAAAAAAAAAAAAAGCCTTTTTTGCAACAGGCTAAAGAAAAACATTTACATAATAAATCTCACTGGAAAGGAAAAAAAAAGCAGAATACACTTCCATTAATGCCCAGACAGAGAAATAATGCATTAAATACCATGAACAATCAAGGTGACAAGGCAGCTCAGAAAGAAAAAAAAATCTCCAGAAAATAAGCTTAAAGATATAGAAATATGTGACTCAAATGACAGAGAATACAGGATGGTACTTATGAAAAAACTCAATGAGATCTGAAATGATTCATATCAACAATTCCAGGATTTAATAAAACAACTGGATGAGAAGAATGAGTTCTTTAGCAAGGAAATTGAAACCCTAAAAAAATATAAAAAATAAAGAAACAAAAAGAATTTTCAGAGATGAAGAACACATTGCAAGAGATGAAAAATGAAATAGCAAGCTTGGGAAATAGCGTTGACCAAATGGAGGAAGGAATCAGTGATATCAAAGACAGGAATTTAAAAATAAATCAAAAGGAAGAAGAGAGAAACTGAAGCATGAAAAATAATGAAAGATAAATACAAGAACTAGCTGATACCATCAGAAGAGAAAACTTAGAATAATGGGTATTATTGAAGTCATGGAAAAGGAGCAGGAATTAGAAGGCATTTTCGGACAAATCATTGATGAGAATTTCACAAAACTAAGGACTGAGCTGGAGCTTGGAATTCAATATGTCAACAAAACATCCAATTATTTTGACCCAGAACGGCCTTCACCAAGACACATCGTATTGAAATTATCAAAAATCAATGACAGAGACAGAATTCTCAGGAAAACCAGGGAAAAGAAGATGGTAACCTATAAAGAAAAACCCATTAGATTATCTTCAGACTTAGTAGCACAAACATTACAAGGCAGAAGGGAGTGGAATCGAATAATCAAACTATTAAAGAAAGGAACTACCGACCAAGAATAATGTATCCAGCTAAGCTCTCCATTAGATATAAAGGAGAAATAAAGGCATTTCCAGACATACAAAAATTGAGGACTGTGGGATTTCTCCATTACGAGACCTGCATTACAGGAATTACTGAAAAGGGTCAGCTCACCTAAAACAAAAAGGACAAAAATAAATATAGAATTAGGAGTAAAGTGACTATCGGGCAAATAGAAGCAGAGGAGTAAAACCCTTATTAAAAACAGGGCCATATAAACTTAAATAATAAGAAGAGAATTGCTGTAGCAAGATAGTAATGAACTTTCAGCATACATAGGGACAAATTGAAACAACAATGACTAAAAATGGGAGGTATCAAAGATCAAAATTCGCAAAGGGGAATGGAGATAAGGCACCTGAAGAAGAGAATGAATGACCATATATATATAACTATCTTTTACATTCTCATAATGGTAACTACACATCAAAGATTCAGAACCATTGTATATAACATAAAACAAGAATGACCAGAGGGAATACCCACAAAAGCCAAATAAAATAAAGAAATCAGAAACACAAAGACAAGGAAACAATGGAAACACTGAGCTACCAGAAAGCAAAAACATAAAATGGCTATAAAGAAGACAGCATATTTCAAAAATCGCCCCCAGTGTAAATAGACTGAACTCACCAATTAAAAGGCACAGAGTTGAAGACCAAATCAAAAAACAAAACCATATCGTATGCTGCCTGCAGAAGACACATCTCAGCTCCAAAGGCAAATATAGACTCAAAGTGAAAGGGTGGAAAATGATATTTCAAGCAAATGGCATTCAGAAAAAAGTAGGAGTAGCAGTACTAATATTGGATGAAATAGACTTAAGAATAAAAAAAAATGATTAAGATACCGAGGAACACTTCATAATGATAAAGAGACTCATGCACCAAGAAGATATAACACTTATTAATTTCTAAGCTCCCAATCAGGGAGCCCCAAAATATATAAAGCAATTACTGACAGAACTAAAGGGATAAACAGACCAGAACCCTATCATATTAGGAGACCTAAATACCTCATTATCATATATGGAGAGATTATCCAAAAAGAAAATCAGTAAGTAAATAACATCCTTAAATGACACATTAGACCAACTGGACATAATTGACATTTACAGAGCCTTTCATCTCAAAACAGAAGCTTATGCATTCTTCTCTAGTGCACATGGAACATTCTCAATGATTGACCACATACTGGGACTCAGAGATAGCCTCAACAAATATAAGAGAGTTGAAATTATACCAACCATATTCTGTGATAATGTTGCTTTGAAGCTGGAGATTAACTGTAAAAATGAGTTAAGAATAAACACAGCAACATGTAGATTAAACACATGCTACTGAAGAATTACTGGGTAAGAGAATAAATAAAAAGATCAAGAGATAAATAGAAATGATTGATAATGAAAGTACAACATATCAAAACTTTTGGGACGTGGCAAAAGAGGTCATAAGAGGAAAGTTCTTATCATTACATACCTATCTCCAAAAACAAGAACGATTCCAAATAAACAACCTAATGCTTTATCTAAAAAATGAGAAAAGGAAGAACAAATGAAGCCTAATGTCAGCAGAAGGAAAGAAAT
Source organism: Rousettus aegyptiacus (assembly GCF_014176215.1). Taxonomy (NCBI): domain Eukaryota; kingdom Metazoa; phylum Chordata; class Mammalia; order Chiroptera; family Pteropodidae; genus Rousettus; species Rousettus aegyptiacus. The sequence goes on along the minus strand of NW_023416312.1, from coordinate 51,290,485 downwards.
AATCGAAATTAGAGCAGCAATAAAAAATCGAAAATAACAACAAAAAACAATATTTAAAAAAAAACACAACAAAGGGCTGGTTCTTTGAGAAGGATAATAAAATTGAAAAGCCCCTGGCTAGACTCATTAAAGAAAAAAAGAGAAAGCGAAAAAAAAAAAGAAACAAAATCAGGAATGAAAAAGGGGAAATTATGACAGACATTGCAGAAATACAAAGGATCGTACAGTAATACTATGAAAAAGTATATAACACCAAATTTAATAACTTAGAAGAAATGTACTTGGAAAAGTACAAGTACTTAGAATGTAACCTTCATAGTCCAAATCAAGAACTGGAAAATCTAAATAGACTGATCAGCAATATGGAAATTTAAACAATCATCAAAAACCTACCAAAAAGTAAAACTCCAGGACCAGATGGCTTCACCACTGAATTCTAACAAACATTCAAGAAGATTTAATATCTATTCTTTTCAAAATCTTCCAAAAATTTGAAGAGGAAATACTTCTCAACTCATTTTATGAGACTAATATCACCTTGATACCAAAATTTGGTTAGGATAACACACAAAAAAGAAAACTTCAAACCAATATCTCTCATGAACACAGGCACAAAAATCCTAAGTAAGACATTAACAAACACTATACAGCAACATAGTAAAAAGAGTATTCATCATGATCAAGTGGGCTTCATCCCAGGGGCACAGGGTTGGTTCAACATGCGCAAATTGATTAATATAATACACCACTTAAACAAATTAAAAAATAAGAATCATATGAACTTATCAATAGATGTAGAAAAACCCTTCAACAAGATACAGCATCCATTTCTGATTAAAAAAAAACACTTAACAAAATCAGTATAGAAGGAAAGTATCTTAACATAATAATGGCCATCTATGACAAACTCTCAGCCAACATTGTACTTAATGGTGAAAAACTAAAAACCTTCCCTCTAAGATTAGGAATGAGGCTAGGCTGTCCACTGTCACTATTATTCAATATAACATTGGAGGTCCTACTGAGGGCAATTGAGCAAGAGAAAGATATAAAAGGCATCCAAATAGGAAACAAATAAGTCAAACTGTCACTATTTGCAGATGGCTCGCTTCTCTATATTGAAAATCCTAAAGCCTCAACAACACTACTAGAAATATTAAGCAAATACAGTAAAGTATCTGGATACAAAATCAACATTAAAAAATTCATAGCTTTCCTATTCTCTAATAATGAAGTGTCAGAAAAAGAAGTGGAAAAAATAATTCCTTTTGCAATTGCATCAAAAAGAATAAAATACCTAGTAATAAATTTAACAAAACACGTAAAGGACCTGTATAACAAAAACTACAAGACCCTATTAAAAAGAAATCGAAGAAGATACAAAGAAATGGAAAGATATTCCATGCTCTTGGATTGCAAGAATCAACATAGTTAAAATGACCTTATTACCTAAAGCATTATACAGATTTAATGCTATCTCCATCACAATCTCATCAGTTTTTTTAAAAAAGAGATAGAACAAAAAAAAATCATCAGATTTGTATGGAAGCACTAAAGACCCCGAATTGCCAAAGTCATCCTGAGGAAAAAAAAAAAACAGGCTGGAGGCATTATTCTGCCCGACTTCAAATTACACCACACAATGACAGTAATCAAAAAGGCATGAAAAACAGACACAGGGACCAGTGGAACACAATCAAGTGTCCAGAAGTAAACCCATATTTATATGGGAAAATAATTTTTTACAAAAACAGACAGTGGAGAATGGAAAGCCTCAATAATAAATGGTGCTGGAAAAACTTGAAAGCCACTGGCAAAAGCATGAAACTAGACTGTTGTCTATCTCCACACACCAAAATTAACTTGCAGTGGGGTAAGGACTTGAATATGAGACCTGAAACAATAAAATACACAGAAGAAAATATAGGGACGAAACTCAAGGACCTTGGACTTAAGAAGATTTTATGAATTCAATCTCAAAAACAAGGGATTAAAAGTGAAAATTAATAAATAGGACTTCGTCAAGCTCAAAAGCTTCCGCTCAGCAAAAGAAACCGTCAACAAGGTAAAGAGAAACATGCAAATGTGACAATATATTTTTAAGGAACACCTCCAATGATAGCCTAATATCCAAATATACAAAGAACTCATAAAACTCAATAACAATAAAAAAAGACAAGCAATCCGATAAAAAAAAAAAATGGGCAGAGGACCTGAATAGACACTTCTTCTAAGAAGACATACAAATGGCTAACAAACATATGAAAAGATGCTCAACATCACTATTAGGGAAATGCATATCAAAACCACAATAAGATACTATCTCACACCTGTTAGAATAGCTGTTATCAACAGGATGAGTAATAACAAATGTTGGAGATGATTCGGAGAAAAAGGAACCCTCATACACTGTCGGTGGGACTGCAAATTGGTACAACTACTATGGAAAACAGTATGGAGGTTCCTCAAAGTCTAAGAATTGATTTACCCTATGATCCAACAATCTTTTTACTGGGCGTTTACCCCAAAGTCTTGAAAACCTGTATCCTAAAATATATTATCACACTGATGTTCATAGCAGCATTATTCACAGTGGCGAGGACATTGAAGCAACTGAAAAGTTCTATGATAGATGACTGGGTAAAGAAGCTGTAGTACATATATACAATGGAATCTTAGTCAGCCATAGGAAGAGATGAAATATTGCCATTTGTGGCAACATGGATGGACCTCTAGATAATCATACTAAGTGGAGTAAGCCAGATAGAAAAAAGTTAAAAATGATATGATATCACTTATATGTGAGATATAAACCTAAAAGTAACAAATGAACAGGAGAAACAAGCAGCTACTCATGGACATGGACTATAGACTAGTGGTTATCAGAGGTCTATAGAGTAGTGGTTACTAGTGGGGTGGAGAAGGAGGGGGGAGGTAGACAGGGTAAACGCTGTCAATATAGGGGGTCAGGGGGAGGGTGAAGTGGGTAAAAGGGATCAAATATATCGTAGCTGAAGAAAACTGGACTTTGGATGGTGAACACACAATAGAATATACAGATGTCAAATGATAATGTACTCCTGAAAATTACATGATTGTATTAACCAGTGTTACCCCAGTACACTTAATTAAAAAAAAAACTGGTAGTTACCAGAGGAGGGTGGGGGGAAGGAGGGTAGAGGTAGATGAGGTAAAAGAGGTCAATATGTGGTGACAGAAAGAAATCTAACTATGGGAGGTGAACACACAGTGGGGGAAATATATATATATTTCCCTAATTATGTAAAAAAAAAGTATCAAACCCCCCAAAAAAATGCTCTTATTATAGAACAGTACCAATAAGGTGGTTTTATAAAAAAAATCACTTTACTTACACTTTATAATTCGTAGTCTACTATATGAACTGGGCTACTCCTCAAAGTATTATTTTTCTACATCTCCAATAACATAAGCAGCAACTCTTAAAACATTCAAAGTACTGAACCATAATTTTGCCTTAATGGCAAAATTCTGAAACTCTTGATAAAGGAAATGTTTCTGCCATTTTCAAAATGCATTCATCTCTGCTAAAATCTTTACCCTACTGGAAAACATTATCAAAATATAGAAAATTTCAGTTACTATTTAGAAATTCTGAGGTGAAAATCTGCTTGTTGTTCCTCTTTATGTCTTATTGACACAATTTTTCAATATCAATCAGGACTCCAGTGTGAAATGAACAAACAAATCAGGTAAGATTTCTCTTTATGTAATAGGTGATAAAATAAGGTTTTACTATGAAAAACATAATGAATGAAATGTTCATTAAAAGTTTTTTGTTTGAAATCCAAGGTTTTCTCTTGATTTTCAGACACATAATGCTACAATAACAGTTTTGAACGTGCTCCCTTTTTCCTGTTTCCCTGCAAAGGAGATTCCTAAAATAGCATATGCAACAATAATAAGTCTAAAGAATATAAAGTCAGACTCAATTGCCAACCTAAAAGAAGTGGATACGATAATCTCTCGAATATGAAGGGTTTGGACAAATTATGACAAAAGCATCTGAATGACATTGGCAGCCCTAAATCTCATATCCATTATAAATGCCTGATCTCCTCCAATTTCTGATGATGTCATGTAGTTGAAGTTTTAACTTACACAGAGAGATAAATTCCAGCCTCACTTCACTGCCCAAAGTGAAGGAGAGATGAGTAGTAATCTAGTGAACTGAGATGGAAAGTCAGCTAAATGTAATGGGGAAAGGATTTGAGCATATAAAATAATGCCGATTACATTCATTTAATTACCTGTATAAGGAGGTGATAAAAAGCACATTAGATTTTGACTATAATCTTTAAGCATGTTGCAATCAGTAATTTTTTTTCTTACAGTGCTCTTCTAAAGAGCAGAGCCACTGAAGTCTCCTTTAATTAGCAGTTGTCCCTATCCTGTCCTATAGCAGATGTCCATTTTACCAACAAAATAAGCCAGATTCTCCTAATGCATAAGCTACTCCTGGGGAGTGTAATAAGCATTGCTGGAAGCTACAGTAACTCTTTCGAGCAATGAAACAGCAATTTTCAATGGTACCCTATGGTACACCAAAAAGATAAGAAAATGTCAAAACCAACAGTGTGTGTAGGTTGCTCACAATGGCTCATTGAATCTTCATTCCAACCTGGCATAATTTGTAGTTTATGCAAAAAATCTCAGAAGAAAAGCAAAGATGGCTTGTCGCTGTTGCTGTGTTTTGGGCCTCCTTTGCACCAATGTTTACACCTGTTGAGTCCTAGGGAAACTATTTAGAGGACAACAAAGTTGAAAGTAATTCATAAATATTTCAGCTTAACAGGGTTTTAAAAAGGAAATGTGAAAGAACTCATACATGATAATTCATGGAGAAGAGAAAAGAGGCTAATTTAAGTGAGGCAAAACATAGTAGGAGGTGAAATTAAATAGAAGTGACTTGCACTGGTAACCTAAGGGTACCTTTCATAGGGTCTTATAAACTATTGTAAGGACCTTGGGTTTTGACTCCAAATGAGAAGGGGAGCTATTAGAGATTTGAACAGGGGAATTAACTGGCTTCCTTTTTAACCATCTCTCTGGCTGCTGTGTTGAGAATACAGTGTGGGAAAGCAAGTAAAATAGTAAGGAGACAGTTTAGGTGTTATTGAAGTAATTCATGTGAGAGATAACAGTGGACTAGTGTAGAACTCATAGAGACGGTGAGAAAACGTTGTAAACTGTATATTTGACTTAAAGAAACAAATTAGGAAGCTTAAAAATAAGGATCACATTTTCAGTTTGCCCTAATCTTTCAGTTTGTCACTATCGTACAGAATATGAAGTACTTAATGGAACCCACAGATAAGCTTTGGAGAAGTTTCAGCCAATTTTCAGAGGCTTCCTCACTGTGTGATCTTTAAATAAGTTTTAACATTTACTTTTGTTTCTCTTAATTAGTTAATAAGCTTTCGATGGCACCAACTGTTCAGGGAGAATTACACTAGACACTGTGAGATAATTAAATAATAATATTTAGAAAACTCCGTACTTACACTAGAAGGGAAAGTCTAGATGCTGGGAAAGCTGATAGAAAAACTATTAAGGAATTTAATGAAAAAGAGACAGCACAGTCAGGACTCATGTATGACAAATTGTACGAGAGAAAATAAAGTTAAATGGTGAAGGCCTTATAATTTTTAGTAAGAAACATTAAATGTTAAATATGCATAATTTGGATGGTAAGAAAATTATATAGTTAAGTAGATTTCCTTGCAATTCAATGACATTGAAGTGGTCACGTACGCATTTATAACAATAACTTAGATCTAATATCCTGAATGAAACATTGTTAAATCGGTTCCCTCTGGAATATGATAGTTTGGTTTATATAAGCGAGTGTTGGATACTTAACTATATTTTTGCAGCTAGAGTAAAGGATTATATGGATTTTATAATGCCTCTTTCATGCATGGACTAACCTCTAACCATAATTGATAAATCTAATATTCATGGATGAATGAAAAAAGGAGTGATATGATATCATTTTCATGCTTCTCTTGCTATACCATGTACAGGATCTAATAAACTTAATTTATGACTCACATTTCTGTCTTTCTTGGCCATAATACACACAGTCCCTAGGGCTATTTAACTTGTTCTGAGTATTTTCTATCCTTCGACTAAGAAGCAATCAGTGAAAATTGCTCTGGCCTCATATGCTTTATGTTTATAATCTGACTTCTCTACTGCTAGTAGATGGAAATTTAGCTACTGTGAGAGCATTTTCAATACCAGTTAGGAGTTTTCTTATAGAGATCAACAAACCACTTGGTAATTGTATTCTAAAGTAAGAAATCTAAATTTTATTAGATCATGCTAATAATTATCATGTTGCTATGATAATAACATTGTTATTGGGACACATACATGTATACGTGTAATATTCAAATAATACTCTACATGTGTGCACACACTAATGTGTGTATTATGTATGTATATGTGTGTGTGTTTGTATATATGTATAACGTGGTTATACACACACACTGATTTTGGCACAAAAAAGAAATTAAAGGCATATTCCTCAACAAAAGATTAGACATAGACATAAGAATGGCAACATTCTAACCCCGATAACTGTGAAGAATAAATACACATTATAGTCACATTTCCACAAAATAATTATCTGATTGAACAGGCTAAATTTCAAGTGGATACAATTCTCTCCTTTGAGCCTAGAAGTGTTCCTGTATGGCTTCAGAGTAGCCATTTGTCTCCCTGCACATGCATTCTAGTCAGGGAATAGGACCACCAGATAATAACCATGATCATCTTGAATCAGATACAATTTCCATCCTCTCATGAAGGATGGAGAAGCAGTCAGACAATAGGGTAGAATCACAGTTGTCTTTTCTTCTTTCTTTACATGCTTTACCCTATGTAATGCTGGATGTAAGAACAACAGTACTCAGAAATGCATTCTCAAAATGATTTAATATCTAAAATTGGTTAAGTATTCTTCCTTTAATTCCCGAGAGATACCCATGAAGATACCATTTTTTTTTTCACTTATATCACTTAATAAACTCACATAATTTTATCTCGACTGGATACTGAGTGTTCCTTGAGTCCTGGGAGAAATACATCCCTCTGTTTTTTCTTAAGTGGATGATTTACAGCAAAGGTCAGTAACGATTTTTTTTTTTCTGTAAAGAGCTGGAAAGTAAATAATTTAGGATTTCCGGACCATATGGCTTCTATTGCAACTACTCAGTTTTGTCATTGTATTGTGAAAGTAGTCATAGACATTATATAAACAAATGTGGCTGCACTCTAATAAAACTTTACTTTCTGACATTGAAATTTGAATTACATATAATTTTCACACATCATAAAACATACTTCTTTTTTTTCAACCTTTTAAAAATGTAGACACCATTCTTAGCTCACAGGCAGGCTGGATGTAGTTCAGGAGTCATTGTTTATAGACCTTGGATTTACAGTACCAGGCCCTTAATCTTTATAAGATTAAGAATAAAGGTATAGTGGAACTGGAAGATAGGCAATAAGTTTTTTCTTTTCATTTCCAACAGGGCAGAAAATAAAGTTTGTGTATGTGTGTGTGTGCATGTGCACGCACACATGAACAATGACTATGCCTCTGTACACACAGCAGGATTAGATACTATATGAGGCACTGAAACACATTAGCTGAACTGGTTTTTAACAAACTTATCAGAACATATATATTGAAAAAATGCCAAGTAGTTATTTTGAGAGTCTATATTCTTTTCTCACGAGGAGGCTTCTATTTCTCACATGATTTTTGGAGCATTTGATTTGAAATTGCATTTCAAAGTAACCACTTTGAAGGCAATGGCATCTCAGACTCTGTACATTCTGGTAAATTTTAAAACACTGGAAACATTACCTTTATAATAATATCCTACTTGGTAGTGCACAATATTACAATGTCATCTAAGACTTTTAAGGTACTAACATTGATTTATTTGTTCTTTTAACTTCTTAAATTTTATTATTCCAAAACCCAAATAGATCTACACAATTTTATTGATGTATTTATTTGATGAATACTTGAAAAACTAACTTTAATATCATTTGAGGTTGAGATTCCATTAATGCATAATGGTTTAAAATAATTTTCTCCAGTCATTTCTATAACAAACCTCATTAACGTCCACCCCCTCCCACCCCCCGCTCTGGCAGCAAATAGTAAAAATTAAACAAATGGATACCAAATAGCTAGTAAAGCCTCTAGTTACCTCAACCTAGCCATTTGGCTGCTTGTTATGATTGTTAGTATCCAACATTTCATAACGTGATAAAGTGCACATATCTACTATTTTGCTTAAAGTATAAATATCTACTATTCACTATTAAAGGGATGCAATATAACAGTTTCTTAAATCCAAAGGATTTTTTTTTCCCAACAGGACTACAGACCTATACCAGGTCTGCTTTTTTAAGCCCACAGTGATTTTAGGCAGGGATTTAATAAAGACATAGACTAATTTAACTACTTGCCTTAACACTGATTGTGCCTAATTCTGTTCAAATACTGGTATAAATTTATAATTTCAAGAAGATCACACTTGACAAATTTATTTTTTTAAAAAATTATTCCAATTATTTTAAAATATTTTGTACAAATCCAGGTTTCTATATTTTATTTTCAAAGGAAAAATTTCCTTTAGAATCCAAGTGAAAAAAGAATATGGTTCCTAAAGCAGTACAGATGTGCAAAACAATTTTACGTATGGGATAACTTCTCTTTGCCCATTTAAGGAAGTATCATATATTCACAGCTGGAATTTCTTTAGTAGGAGGTCTTTTAGGATAAAACCAGCTGCTATTTTACTATCTCCCAAAGGCAAGCCACTCAGCAACACATCAAAACATTACTACATCAAACAAAAATAACACATGGTCTTTATGAACACACAGCTGTTCAATGTATTTACCACCAGTTCATTATTTTCACACAAAGCAAAGAATCAAGTTGTGTCTGAAGTTTTTAGAGTAAAAAGAATTTATGCTAGATTTACCTATTAGGTTATTGTAATGGCCAAATATGTCTATTACTTTTTTTTAAGCTCTCAAAAAAAAAAACAAGAATTGCCTCTTAGATATTAGAAAATTCACTAAGGTGACATAAAATGTATATGAACTATTGTATGGGGAAAACATTTGACCAAGAGTAGGCCTAGATTCTAAGACTGGTTCTACCAGTAACAAGATTTTGGACTTTATGCAAGTCACTGTTCTCTGGATTTCAGTGGCTTCATCTTCGAGACTATGGTTTTCACTAAATGATTTTCAGAGTCACTTCCAGTGCTGATTCCAAAAAAAACTAAGTTTTTATTGAGAACTTTTTTCTATCTATATCTATCTGTCTATCATTTATCATCTATCTCTATTTATCTACCTATCCATCTATCTATTAATCGGTCATCTATCTATCTTTCTAATTTATCTTATACATAAAAGAGTTATGCTGGGGGTTAGGAAAATGGAGAATTGTATTGTTTAAAAATTTCTTGAAAATATTTTTTGGTGTGTAGAGTTTACATCTTCTTCAGATGGTAAAATACTTCCAGGCCATAAACTTCCTTCTCTACATAATATTGTATTGGATTTGCCTTTTAAATAAGAAAGTTGATCAATCCATTTATTTTCAGACATATTTTTTTTCTCCAGATTGAAGCACATTTTATATTAAGTTAGTGAAGTGATACCTTTGAAACAGGGCCCTAGATAAAAATAGTAACTGTTTCTTTTTTCAGTAACTTGTGACTTCACTGATATTCATCTAAAAAAGATAAAGCCCATATATATCAATCTTGTAGAATTGATTTATTAACTATTTTAAAAACATAAAACTAAATTGTTCAGTACAAATGGAAAAATTTGTGGATTATGAATTAATGAGATAATAAAAGAACTCTTTGAGAGAGTAAAGCCAGTACCTATATAACCAGCATTGTGGTAAATTTATAATATATCTGTGGAGAAAAATATCATGTTAATGGCTATGTCTGTAAGTACAGAATGAGTAAGAGGAGAAACAGGAGATGTAATTATTTAGGATATTTCAATGATTAGCCAGATGACATAGATTTTGACAAATCTAGGTAACTTGGCTTCAGTGTTCAAAATAGGAGAGTTTGTTTACATTTAGGGAATAACATAACATATGTGCTTTCTATTTTAAGTGAAAGTTGATAATTTTCAAACATATTTATTTTGTTCTGCACAGTTCTTCATAAGTAAGTATTTGTTTATTTTTGAATTTTTTCAGAATGAATGTTTTTATATAACCAGAAGGAAATAAACTTCGAATTTTGAAGAGGAATCCACTGAGAAGATAATAATACATTTTAAAAAAGAGATTTCTATGATCATGTGGCTATTTCATTAACATTAAAACATTCATAATTGAAGTATTTTTAATTTTATATACAAAGCGCTAGCATTGTTTCTGCAACAAGTTAGATATATTGAACGACCCATTAAAGGAAATTCACTTAGTCCAACTTAATGGAGCCTATACCCTTTGGAAACACTGGTGGCACATATTGAGGCTGTATTTCCTAATCAGACTGTGCCCATTCAAGCAGATGTAGCAAGAACAAGAACCCTGGCCTAATTTTTTTCGGATGGCTGCAGTAGAACTGCTGGTGACCCATCTTGCTCTCTTGAATGTAATGAGTAAAAAGGTAATATTTGTTTGCTTTTACTTTTTTCTACTTTATTAGCCCAACCATTGCTCATATTTCTTAGATTTCACATACGTAATGTAACAGACATTATTTTACTATAGTATTTATTTTACAGTAAATAATATATACATATTAATTATGAATGTAAAATCAGACATACATTTCTTGTGGAGAAGTCCCACATGTTGTAGTTGATAACTCCATGGCACCTAGTATAGTGCTAAACCCATAAAATAGTGTCATCAAAAATTTGTCTAACTGATTATTATGCTTGAATGTTATTTATCCAAAATATCTAAGTACTATTTCAAAAGAGAAAGTTTCTTACAACTGATATAAGAGAGTGTGGACAGATTATAAAAACAATTAATAAAAACTATAGACTACCTGAAAAGATACATAGGGAATCTAATATTCCTTAGAGAACCATAAAATATTTTGCAAGAGGACAGCTAGAAAACAATAGTCACCATTCTGTATGTATCTTGCTTAGGGGTGTGTGTGTGTGTGTGTGTGTGTGTGTGTGTTTCAGGCTCTGTTCTCTCTCTCTTTCTCTCTCTCTCTCTCTCTCTCTCTCTCTCTCTCTCTCTCTCTCTCTCTTTCTCTCTTCCCCCTTTTCTTCCCTCTTCCTCCCTCTCTGGATTCCAGGTCCTATTTATAACATGGCATCAGTTTGCAATAAAAAATCTCCCTTGTGTTAATTTCTCAGTGTAACCTTGTTCAAATTCCACATCAAAGTTTTTGCTTTTGAATGTGCACTTTGTAGGTTTTTAAAGTCATTATTCCATTATACTGGCTTTTCTTTATTTAAATGTACATGCCTTTCAATTTATCATGAATGTACAGGTGCATCCTTTGAATGAACAAATTAACCAGAGAAGTTATGTATGTTGTAAGAGAAAGAGACAATACTGTAGTCTATAAAAGAAACAAATTATAAATGCTTACCTCGGGTATAACACATTTAAATTCAGATGTACAGAAATATAACTTTATTTTCCTGTAACCAACTCTACTTAGGTATTTCTTTATTTTGATTAAGGGAAACATTATTTTCATCATTTTCAAAACAAATATTCCGATCACAGCATTATTTTGTGACAAATCCAAAAATATCAGTGTACTTAAAATACTGAAATACTTGGGAGTTTTCTGTAATTGCTTCGTAATTTTTATTTAATTTTAAATATATGAAAAGGGTCAATGAGAAAAGTTTCTGATAATTTTGTAATATAATCTCATCACAAATTATAGTTTGCTTCATTTTAAATACATTCTGAAAAAAATAAGTCTGAATACTATTAAATGACATTAAAATTCTTATGAAATTATAGCTTTCAAAATTATTTTTGTAAGAATGTTCCATAATATTATTTGTGAAAGAAAAAATATTTTTTTTCAATAAAGAATTGCTTAATCTAAAATATATAATTAATTATATGGAAAATATAGTCGTCTAACTTGTGGAAAACTAAGTTGTCAATGATTAAAGATAACTACCTCAGAACTATTGATATAAAGATAGAAGCGAAATAAATAGGACATATTGGGACAGCAATCAATTAATAATAAAAATCTTCTATATTTTTCTTAGCATAGTGATAGCATTGCCTGAGTATGCTATTTGTAAGAAGTCTTTTTATTATTTCAAAATTCCCTTAACAGTGGTCTTGTTCTATGCCATTTTGTTGCTGATTAGTATATTTAAGTTTTAGGGTAGAACACGTTGTTAAAAATTTAAGTTCAAAGACATAAAATTATGCTCTTAAAAATTTTAGAACTGGACTACAAAACATCCTGCATAATTTTTGCAAATAACAATTGCATTTTAATATTTCCATTATTTTTACCTAGAAGCTAGAAATAGAGCTAGAATATTTCTTTGAAGGGAAATGCAGTCATACCCATGTTCAATCTTAATAATGGGAGTAGACTTAGACTTTTTAAACATAGTTACTAATAAGGAGCCCATAGAAAACTTACTTGTTATCCATAAAAGTTATATTTGCTGAAGTCACATTTGGCTGAAATTATTATTTTCACAAAATAATTATTTGTGAGATTAACTTTCTTGCTTGGTTTTAGGTTTATTTGTTTTGTTTTTCTTTATCAGTGCCTAAGCATCAAAGGTATACCCATAGAGTGGACTAGGCAGAATTTTGCTCATGTTCACCTATTATATAAAGAGGAAAAATTAATGTCAATTTATTTGTAAATATATTTTATTTTTCATCAGTACAACAATCTGTGTCAATCATGTAATAATGTATACTTAATCCACTCCACTAAGAAATATATAAGGAAAATTAACATAGTAATTAGGAAATAAGACCCTAATTAAATATAACTTTAAATATAATTAAAACTGAACATATAAAATACCATTTTATTTCATTGTATACAGTAATATCACAGTGAACTAGAAACCCTTTTGATATGCAGATTTGTCAAGATGTCAGAGAGCAGATAGAGTTCTAGTTAACAGAGGCATTTACATTAATTAAAGAGTGTAACTTCAGAGTAGCTTATGGATGATCTAACACTGGTCATATATAATCATTACTTTCTTACTTGAAGAAGGTAGAACACGTTTGCTTGCCAATTGTCTCATGCTTTTAAACTTTACATATACAGAGAAAAACTGTTTCTAACTGTTTCTTCAGTCATTAGCCTAGGGTTGGTTCACTGTCTAAGAAAACCAGAAGCAATGTTAGATTTTTTTTTTTGTAATTTAGAATTCTATTTTAATGCTGTCTCTTAAAACTTGTTTGAACTAGTGAGAGAAAAACATTACTCTTACAGCCTTAATCCAAGAACATGCAGCTTTGGTAGGAGTAAAAAAAAATAGAAACAATACAAGAAAAAGATATGCCATGCTAGATTATTTGAATCAACACCAACAATGAAATCACAGTTGTTATAAATGGATACTCTTCTATTCATGTGATTCCATGCATACCTCCTGCTCTCTTTATTTTCAGACAGAATTAGTTCTAGCCCTACACTCTTCCAGTAATAAGTTTGAACCTATAATTTTTAATGAAACTCTATTCTCTCTACTCTTCTAAAACATATAACTTTTAGAGAAAACATTTAAATTTTCTTCTAAGTTAATGTTTTTTTTATGTAACATTTTTAGCAACAATATTGAATATTTTTATGTGGCCTTTTGCCAAGCATATTGTTCTTATTGAAGTTTCATGAGAAACATAGCTGTCTTCAAAAAGAAAAAGATAATTAAGAATGCAAGCTGAGACCAAAACCAAAAAAAAAAAATGGCATAGATAATAGAGGCTTCGTTCATCCCTCTGTGACCAAATCAAAGTTGTGATACAAACAAGGAGCAAACAGTAAGGTAAATCTCCTGGGATCTAGATGAACAAGCTGTACAACTAGGGAGAGAACGAAGAAATCATCCTGTACAACAGCCCAAGGTAGAATGGGGCGAGGACACCATGCTGCCCTGTCTCGAGCAGCTGAATAGGATGGAGGCTGCAGCAGCTACAGATGCCTCTTAACGGGGCTGCGTTCATGAGCAGACTTTCGAGGTGATGGACCTGCTTGCTCTAAGCACCAGTTCCGGGTCGGTTGCATGCGATGGGGCAGGGACCAGGGACTTACAGGGGGACACTGAGTTGTCAGAGTAAGGGTTAGAGGTGAGACTTGTTCTGCAAAGAAGGGTCAGAGGTATCTATTGCTCCCTATTGAGCCCTTCCCACTCTCAGTGTGTGGATACAGTGCTGCCATAGCCAAGATGTCATCAAATTGGATAACAGAGGTTGCTCTGCCCAGAGGATTCTCTGAAACTTCACCTTCCCCAACTCACGGCTCCACCCAAGCCACATACAGGTGTATCCTCAGCAAGTCAGGTTCTCCTTGCTGAGCAGCTCTTAGACTCACACTGGAGGCACCTGGCCTTGGTTTCTGGTGTGGCCTTTTGAGGCAACTATAAGCACAGCATCTGTGGATTGCTTGCTGATTCTTAATAGGTGGCCCTGGAGGTGCACAGGGTGGGGCTAAACTTGGTCTGCAGCTGAACCCCTCTCAGGATTGTGCCACTGGATGCCTATCACACAAAGCCACACTATTAAGACTGGGAGACTTAAGAGCTTTGCTTAATACATAGAAAGAGACATAGAAAGGCAGCCCAAATGGGAAGATAAAGGAGAAACCATATGAGGGAAGGGAATAGAGATCCAGAAATAATGGAGTCAAGGAATCTAACAGATGCAGAGTTCAAAACACTGTTTATAAAGATGCTCAATGAACTTAGGGGAAGTGTAGATGAATTCAGTGAGAACTTTAACAAAGAGATTAAAAAAAAACATAAAAATGGAAATGGAAATTATAAAATGGAACCAGTTAGAATTGAAGAACACATTATCTGAGATGGAAAGTATATTAAGTGGAATAAACAGAGTGGATAAAGAAGAGGATCAAATGACCTATATAGAGAATGGGGAATCCAAAGACAATCATAACGTCGAGAAAAAAGAAGCCAAAACTAGAATAATAATTTAAAGAGCCTATGGGACACTATTAAAGGTAAAAATATCCATGTCATAGGGGTACCGAAAGGAAAGCAAGACGTTGAAAAGCTATTTGAAGAAATAATGATGGAAAACTTCCTTCACCTGGTGGAGGAAATAGACATAAAACCCCAGGAAGCTCAGAGAGTCCTAAAAACCAGGAACCCAAAGAGGCCCACACCAAGACACATCATAATTAAAATGCCAAAGATTAAATACAAAGAGAGGATCTTAACAGCAGCAAGAGACAAGCAGTTAATTACCTACAATGGAGCACCTGCAAGACTGGCCGCTGATTTCTCACGAGAAACTATGCAGGACTGTCGGGAGCCATTACGAGGCAGTGAAGGTGTCACGTAGCCAGAAGCAGCTGCCAAATCTGCTTAAACAATGGTTTTAGGAAGCAGGATTTTAAGTTAAACATTACTGACCCTGGTGAGGAGATTTGCCTCCTAAAGAAATCCTTTTAAGATAATGGAATGGTTTACAGCCTTGTAAACAAGAATGTTTATATCCTGAGAGAAGGATATTCATAATTTATGGGAAGTAGGAGGGAACTAGGATGATGTAGTGTTTAGTAAACAGTGGCATGCCTAGAGCTAAGCTTATCTCTCTATGCTTAGGTATAAATAGGCTGGGCTAAATAAACTCGAGGCTGCAGCATTGACTGTATGTCCTCCTGAAGAACTTTTCTGACTTCTTTTTTTTTCCCCCTAGGCTTCACCCCCCTCTTTTAGGTGCTGTTTGATCTCAGCTGGCGGGCTCCGGCAAGTGGCACCCGAACAGGGACCTGAAAGCTTGGGACGGAACATTGACAAACGTTGAGGTGAAGACCGCCACCGCAGGAGAAAGGGGCCCCGAGTAAAAAGCCAAGTAAACGGCAAAGGTGAGTGCGGTGGAACAGTCCGGGAGTAAGAAAGACACCGCATGATGTGAGCGTTCAGAAAAGTAAGGGTTGCGGTGTTTGTAAATACATAGAAAGAGAGGAGAGTCGACTTAATAAAAGAAAATGGGAAATGGAAACTGCCGCATGCTTTCTGTACATATACTTAAGTCTATGGGCTTTGATTCGAGTTTTTGTATATATGTTTAAGGATATGCTCAGTCTATGGGCTTTGATTCAAGACAGCCTAGATCCTAGGCACGAGAGGGAAAAGGTGAATGAGGATGGTCAGGCAACTTGGAAAGAGAATGAAACTAAGCCTTCCATGTCGCCGGCAGAGCCTATGCCTTCCCTTGAGTTTTTGTTTTCTAGACACGGAAAGGAAACATTAGATCCTGGGGATGCAGAGCAATTGGAGGAAGCAGCCTGGTATCACAATGAGGAGAGCCCCCCATTTATAGCGTTAGCTAACCCAGGAAAGTCCACGTCTCTGGAAGATTGTCCTAAGTGCTTACAGAAGGCAGTCACTGACTTAAGTATTCAGATGAGACAACCTGGTGATAGACCATTAAAGATACCAGGGCCAGGGATGGAGAGAGGTCCAGGACCTCCCCCTCTTTTAGAGGAACTTCTGCCAGATATAGCCATGGCACAGTGACCTTCCGGGCCACAGCCCTTGTCCTTAGTATGGCCTTCACTGTCCCTGTTGCAGGCTTCGCTATACAAGGCTGTAGAGCATGGAGAGAATATGGAAGGATCTCACTCGGCATGCCCTGTGTATGAGGACAATGGTGCTCAAGGACAGAGAGTCCGTAGCTATAGGCCTACCCCTCTTAAACAGCTGAAGGAATTGAAACTTGCCTGCGCTCAATATGGCCCTACTGCCCCATTTACACAGATGATGTTAGAATCCTTGTCCCTTGAGGCTCTTACTCCTTCTGATTGGAAACAACTGGCTAGAGCGTGCCTAACAGGGGGATATTTTTTGCCGTGGAAGTCTGAATTTGTGGAACAGTGTGAGAGAACAGCAGAGCTTAATAGAAGCCAAAATCCTCCTCTCTCCACGACTTTTGAAATGTTAGCCGGCGAGGGTCAATTCCATGAGAATAACATGCAGTTGGAATTTGATCCCGGAGTGTATGTTCAAGTAAATGCTGCTACTAAGAGAGCCTGGTATAAACTGCCTTCTACAGGAAGACAAACAGAAGATTTATCTAAGATAAGACAGGGACCTGATGAGCCATTTCAGGAATTTGTGGCACGGCTTATGGAATCAGCTCGAAAACTGATAGAGGACACGGAGGAAGGTACGCTTTTAGTAAAGCAGCAGGCCTATGAGAATGCTAACTCAGCATGTCAGGCTGCGCTCAGACCATTCAGAAAGAAGGGAGATCTTGCTGATTATGTTAGGCTATGTTCTAACGTTGGGCCAGCGTATACGCAGGGTCTGGCCATGGCCGCAGCATTACAAGGGAAAACTGTAAAAGAAGTGCTATTTCAACAGACTAGAAATAGTCGAGGCAGATCTATCGGCGGCCCTGGCCATTGTTTTGAATGTCAGCAACCTGGGCATTTTGCCCGAAATTGTCCTCAAAACCGGCCCCTGCAGAAGCCTCCGCCTCGCCCACCGGGACTATGTCCTTGATGCAGAAAGGGTAATCATTGGGCTCTGGATTGTAAATCTGCAAGAAACATTCAGGGTTGATCTTTGTCGGGAAACAGGAAGAGGGGCCCGCCTCAGGCCCTGCAACAATGTTATGGAGCACTTCAGACTTTCATTCCCCAGCAAGGAAATACGTTCAGGATCTCCACAGAGCAACCTCAGGCAGCGCAGGACTGGACCTCGGTTCCTCCACCTACGAGGTACTAACTCCTGAGATGGGAATGCAAGCCCTTCTACTGGAGTTTATGGGCCTTTACCTAAGGGCATGGTTGGATTGTTATTAGGGAGAAGTAGTACCACCATGAAAGGAATGTTAGTGCAGCCAGGGGTTATTGATGAGGATTATACAGGGAAGATAAAAGTAATGACTCACTCGCCTGCAGGGATTTCAGTTATACAACCAGGCCAGAGCATAGAGCAGTTGCTGCTGCTGCCTCAGGTGCAAACTAGGAATGCCTCAAAAAGGAGTCAGAGAGGGGACGTGGGATTTGGATCATCAGATGTGTATTGGGTCCAGGCCATAGGAGCTCAATGCCCAGAGCTTACCTTAACTATTAATGGGAGAAACTTCCAAGGCTTACTGGATACTGGGGCTGATGTTTCGGTCCTTACTGTTGAACAATGACCTGTGGCATGGCCCAAACAGCCTACTATGACACAATTACAAGGAATAGGTCAGAGCCAAAGCCCAGAACAGAATAGCAGTTTTATCTTGGAAAGACGCAGAAGGTCAACCATATATTGTTCCAGGTCTGCCAGTTAAATCTATGGGGAAGGGATGTCATGAGAGAAATGGGAGTGTATCTGTATAGTCCCAGTGAGCCTGTTACTCAGCAAATATTTAACCAGGGCCTTTTACCTAATCAAGGATTAGGAACCAGGGGCCAGGAAATTCAAGAGCCTTTAATGCCTGTTCATAGACCTCAGGGAGTAGGCTTAGGGTATTTTTAATGGAGGTCACTGGACAACCTGTATGCCACGCAGATCCAATCACATGGAAAAGTGAGGATCCTGTGTGGGTGGATCAGTGGCCTCTTACTAAAGAAAAAATTAAAGCGTCTGAGCAGTTAGTACAGGAACAGCTTGACAGCGGACATATCATTCCTTCTAACTCTCCCTGGAATTCTCCCATTTTTTTTTTATAAAAAAGAAATCGGGTAAATGGAGATTATTGCAGGATCTTAGAAAAATTAAAGAAACCATGGAACTGATGGGAGCTTTGCAACCAGGATTGCCCATACCACTGGCTATACCCAGAGCCACATACAAAATTATTGATTTAAAAGATTGTTTTTATACAATCCCATTAGCTCCTGAAGACTGCAAGAGATTTGCTTTTAGTGTACCATCAACTAATTTTAAAGGACCTATGAGGAGGTATCAGTGGACGGTATTACCTCAAGGTATGGCTAATAGCCCTACTCTGTGTCAAAAATGTGTGGCTCAAGCAGTGGGTAAAACTAGGCTAGCTTACCCAAAAGTATACACCATCCATTATATGAATGACATTTTTTTTGGTGGAGAGAGAGGAAGGACTGCTGCTGGCAGCCTATGCTCACCTGCAAGAGGCTCTTAAGGAGCAAGGGCTAGTTATCGCTCCAGAGAAAGTACAGACAGAACCTCCTTATTCTTATTTGGGGCATAGATTATACCCAAAAGCTATATTGCCTCAGAAAATTCAGTTGAGAAAGGACCAGTTATTAACATTAAATGATTTTCAGAAGCTATTAGGTGATATTAATTGGCTTAGACCACACTTAAAAATTTCCACGGGTGAATTAAAACCCCTGTTTGATATTCTCAAGGGGGACCCTGCTCCCACATCAAAAAGAGAATTAACAGAAAACGGTCGGCTAGCCTTACAGAAGGTAGAGAAGGCCATAGAGCAACAACAGGTGCATTATGTAGACTATTCACAGGGATGGGCTGCCTATGTCCTAGCTACCACGCACACTGTAGTGTCGTGGCAAGATGGTCCACTGCTTTGGTTACATTTGCCTGTGTCGCCAGCTAGAGTGTTGACTCCTTATTATGAGTCTGTAGCTTGCTTAGTACAACTGGTTTGAGAAGAATCTCGCAAATATTTTGGGGCAGAGCCTTCTTTAATTGGCGTCCCTTTTACTAAGCAACAAATAGACTGGTTATTTCAGAATGATGATGCTTGGGCTATTGCCTTTGCCCATTACCCCGGGGTTATAGACAATCATTTTCCAAAAGACAGATTGTTACAATTTGTAGAAAATCATGCTTTAGTATTTCCCAAGGTTATGAGACAAGGGCCTATAAAAGATGCTCAAGTAGTTTTTACTGATGGGTCTTCTAATGGCACCTCTGTTTATGTGATTCAAGATTAAACACAAATTTTTCACATGCTTCCCACCTCGGCTCAAATTGTAGAACTCAGAGCAGTAGCTGCGGTATTTGAAACCATAATTTATTGTCCTTTTAACCTGTATACAGATAGCCATTATATTGCTAGAACTTTGCAGGTGTTAGAAACAGTGGCATATATTGATACTGCTAACAATCAGGTATAAGAACTTCTTTCTCAAGTACAGAGGTGCCTGCATGCACGTACACATCCGTGTTATATGGGACACATTCGAGCCCATTCTGGGCTCCCGGGACCTCTGGCAAGAGGAAATGCTCTTGCTGACCAGGCTACTTGGTTAGTAGGCTTTACTCAATTAGAACTAGCACAGCAGTCTCATGCTTTGCATCATCAAAACAGTCAAAGCTTGAAAAAGCAGTTTCATATTTCTAGAGAAGCTGCTCGACAGATCGTTCGTCAGTGCACTATATGCCCAGAGCATCACTCTGTGCCTCATTATGGAGTAAATCCTAGAAATTCAACACCTAACCAGTTGTGGCAAATGGATGTTACACACATCCCAGAATTTGGAAAGCTAAGGTATGTGCATGTAACGGTTGACACATACTCCGGGTTGATTATAGCTATAGCTCAAACTGGAGAAGCTACTAAACATGTTATTTCTCACTGCCTTAGGTGCTTTGCTATGATAGGCCAACCCTCTGTAATAAAAACTGGTAATGGCTCAGGATATACTAGTCAAGCATTCCAACGTTTTTTGTTCACAGCTCTCTATAGTACATAAAACAGATATTCCATATAATCCTCAAGGTCAAGGAATTATAGAGCAGGCCCATGGTGCTCTCAAAAATCAGTTAAACAAAATAAAAAAGGAGGAACTGTACCCTACCTCCCCAAAAAACAGTTTAAATTATGCTCTTTTTATTTTAAATTTGTTAACTGTGGATGCCCAAGGACTTTCTGCTGGAGAGCGTTTGTGGCATCCAAAGACTCAGACCACTTATACACTGGTGAAGTGGAAGGATCCTCTCATGGGTACATGGAATGGCGCTGACCCGGTATTAATATGGGGATGAGGGCATGTTTGTGTTTTTCCACAGGATGCCGAAAATGCCAGGTGGCTCCCAGAAAGATGGTCCAGTTCACGGGGACTTCCCCTTCAGAAACAACTGCTCCTGATGGTGACGTTAACGAGCCATCTTCTGACGGCTAGTGGAGAGCTGTATTGGACTTATGTATCTGATCCACCTATTTTGCACCCATCTGTATGGGAGGGCCCAGAGATTGTGGCTCCGGGATCAGACTACCAATTTGTTTTCTTAAGAATGGAGCAATGTCTGGCTGCTTAACAGTCTCTGTGAAATCTTTGTCTGAAAACGGGCAAGGCATACGTCTTTGCTCACCGAGAGGAGAACAAAGAACCTTGGGAGACCTCCCCCTACATATACTGCCTACAAGAGACTCATTTCGTATTAAAAGACAAACAGACTAAAAGGAAGGAGATGGAAAAAGATATTTCCTTGATGGACCTAGAGGGTATTGTGCTGAATGAAATGTGTCAGATAAAGAAACAAATATCACATGATTTCACATACATATGGAATCTAAAGAACAAAATAAACAACAAAAACAAAAGCAGAAATAAACTCATAGATACAGAGAATATTTTGAGTACTATTAGATGGCAGTGGGGTTGGGGGGACAAAAAAAGGCAAAAAGATTAAGAGGTGCAAATGGATAACAGAATAGACATGGAGACGTAGAGTGTAGTATGGGAAAAATGCTTAATAACATTGTAATAAATAGGTAAGGGGAAAGTGGGGTACTAGATTAGGGGTGATCACTTTGCAAGTTATGTGAATCTCTGATCACAATGTTATACAATTGAAACTGGTATATTATTGTATGACAACTATAATTGAAAAAAAACTAATTGAATTGTGCAATGTAAATACAAGCAACTAATTGTCTATTATGTTTCAATAAAGCCTGAGGAAAAAAAAAAGCGGAAGCTGATCCCAATATTCTTTTCAGGGGATCTCCTATTTTAAATAATTATACTGCATAGAATGATGAAAAGCATTAAAGGAAAAACTCATTAACCAAAATATCATAGTCACCAACATGCCAATTAACTGAAATGTTACTGTGTTTTTCTTTTACAGAATGACGCTGTCAATTAGGCAACAGATTTACTGATCCCTATTTAATGCTTAGTACTATATTAGGCATGGTGATAATACAGAAAAATCAAACCACATGAACTCTGTCCTCTGAGTTGCTTATAATTCGGTTGGATTGAAAAGAATTACGTAAAAGGACAATGCAAATATAAACAGATAAATATGCACATGCATATGCACACATACAAACACACAAAATGTTATGGTATATCTCATAAAGAAATGACTAGTCTGAATGGATTAAAAGTAGAGTTATGATATGGTGGAATTGTGTGAGGCTTTTGCAATATTAGTAATACAGAATCAGTGATAGAGAAAAAAAACAAAATAATTACAAAATAATTTAAACCATATATTACTTGTTATTTGAAGAAAGACTGAAATGCAATATATCAATGAGCTGTGCTATTTAGGAGCTTCCATTCTAAAACATGACAGCATACACAGTAAGTATACAATATACTCAGTAAGTATACAATATACAATATTTATTTATTTTTGTAAAATACATAGAACATAAAATCAAAATGTATGATTCAGTGACATTCAATACATTTACAATGTTGTGCAGCCATCACTACTACCTAGTTCAGAACTTTTTCCCCACTCCAAATGGAAAACCTCTTATCTAGTAAGCCTTCATTCCCCATTCCATACTTTCCCAAGCCACCATGGATTTGACTATACTGGATATATCATATAAATAGAATAATACAGTATGTGGTCTCTTATGACTGACTTCTTTAACTTGGCATAATGTTTTCATAATTCATCCATGTCGCAGCATGTATAAGTACTTCATTTTTTATGGATGAATAATATTACATTGTATGGATATACCACATTTTGCTTATCCACTCACCAAACAGATGGATGTTTGGTCTGTTCTAACTTTTAGCTATTTTAATGGCATATGATACAGTAATCGATGTATTGGATGTATATGATAAACACAATAATTACACACATATAGAGCATGCCATTACTTTTTTTATGTTGATTGTTCTTTGCTTAGGTAATCCTGAGAAAGAGGTATGGGGAAAGCTGGTTATTTTGAGCAGAATGTTCTGGGAACACTAGGATATAAGTTTAACTGAACAGTCATAAGACATTAAATTAATATAGTGTTTTTGCTCATAATCTAAACATTAAAATTAGACAAGTAGATAAAATATCATCTCCTATATCAAAATATACCTAATGTATAAATATAGATCTCATAGTCCTTTATGCAAAAGTTTTCTCTCTTACATTTTCTCTAGTAGATATTTGTTTAACTTATAGTATTTAAGAAGCTCATCTGTTTGTAATTTTACTTTACTTCATATAAACTTACAATGTACTCTGGGGATTTCAACAGCTTTGGTTCTTTTTCTTTCTTTGCTTAATAAGGGTTTATATTTTGAAGCAAATCTCTAGTAGTAAAAGAATAGGTAAACTTATATTCTAAATCAAAAATCCTCAAATAAAGAAGAGATTGTTATATGCATAGAATACTAAATTCATCTTCGATCAGCTTCACTAATAAAAACTAAAGAAAAAAAACTTGATAATAATTGGCAAAATGTTGTAGAGGATCAGTTTACATTGAATAAGCACAGTAACATAAAAATTTATTCTTGACATTAATAATAAGTGTAAGTATAAATGAAGTCAGACTAATTACCAGAAAGAAGCATTACTCTTACAGGTAAGAGAAAGACAAAAAGATCCAAACAGGCCCATTTCTTTAAAATTCCCTAAAAGCTCACTTGTTAAGCAATTTTGTCAGTCTTTCTGCAGATTTTCAGACCCTGAGGAAATCAGTCTTTTCTAATCTCATCAGCTCTACATTTACTGCTTCACAGGAACACAACTTTAACATACTGGCATCCCTCTTCCACCTCTTTTTCTAAAGAAGAGAGAGAAAAATGAAGATGCTAATCAAATTTTAGCAGAATTCATAGCATAAAGTTTTAAAAAATATATGTATGCTATCCATTTAACCTGCAGCTTCCCATCTGTCAAAGGATAATTCAAAACAGTGGTAGTCATAGCAACTTTTTTCTAATCTTTGAGATAGATCACAGCCCTTATAGGTGAAGGTGCTGGGAAGATGGTGGTGGTGGCAGTTTTTAAAACTTCCAGAATCCCCATTGAAAAATAAACAGAGCAACTAGATTGTAAAACCAAAAAACAAACAAATAGACAAACAAAAAACTGGGACAATATTTACAATTGAACTAGGTGACAAGGTATTTCTATGATTCTCAAAATATAGGTGTTTGTGGAAAAATCACAAACATCTTTAAAACCAGTATATTATCAAGGCCTATGTGGGAAGAAGCAGATAGAATCAATAGGATGGCTGATAGACCTGAGAACAGGAAAACCCCCAAATAGCAAAGAAGTGTTCACTGAAAAGCACAGTGAGAAAAGTTGAGAGGATAGCTGACACTGAGAAAGATTTAGCTTACTCCAAAAGTGAGTGAGTACAAGATGCCAGAATGTGTGACTGAAAGGACTACAGTAGCTTAACTTGATAAACTTAAGAGAATGTTCAGTCAGGGCTCACTCCCAGGACAAGGCCCTATACCAAGGCAAATCTTCTAGATGTGAAATCAGAATTGAACAGGACAGGGAAAATAGTGACAATGGAAAGAGAAGGTCCAGATAAAGTATGTGGGTAGGCGGTGGGAGGTGGGAGGTGGAAGTATACTACGATATCTCAGAAGGCAATCCACTATTTTTTTTAACACAACAGAAAAGGGATCTCTATGAAATTAGATATTTTTGTGAAGGTATCTCCAATGAGGTACCATATATATTATCTCTATCTAAAAGTTTAATAAATCTAATAATTATACACAAAAGTGAACAATCAAATAGTATTGAGGTAAATCTCATACAAAGTTATTATAAGAGAAAAAAGCAGAATAGCATCCTTATAGTTCATAAAAATGGATTAAAACTATAACTTACTAGTTAAAAATGAGTGAAAAAAACATTAAGAAAATTATACAAGATATGGAAGAACAATATAAAGCACTTTTATAAATTGTAAAAAAAAAAAAAAACAAGGTGACAGAACTCAAAAGAGAACAACATATCAATGTTGTTCAACATTAAATTTTCTAATGAAATCCTCTTATACCTTCAGTACTAATCCCCCAACTTAAAGTGGTTTAAACGACAATGGCAAATGTCTTAATTTGATAAAGAAATTAGTGAAAAATTAAGTTACACTGACCATTTTACTGAAACAAATGTTATACATTTTATATCTTTATTCTCTAATACTTGACAAAGACATACTAGGAAGTACATAGAAGTTCTATAACATGTAGATTCCTTCCAAAAATGACAACAGAGCTGCAAGGTAGGTTTGCAATAAATACCTTCTATTTTGCAAATCAAAAGTAATTGCAAAATCTCCAAGCAATTCATTTAATCGAATGCTGCCTAATCTCCGATGACTTGAACACATAATCAGCTTCACGCTTTTGCTCACTTGAGAATTATCAGTTCTTTTTATTAAAACAAATACTGGCCCAGGTGATACATATTATAATTATCACAGTTAATGTGACTACTGTATATAAATTGATTTATATAATTAGGATATGATTATTTGTATGAGAGGAGTAAATTGTCGGCAAAGTTTTAGAGAAAAGAAAGATTCAGAGAGTATATCCCTCAGTAACCAAATAAAGAGAAAACACATTAAGTTAATACTACCTGTCACTATTATTTATGTTTTAAGACATATTAATTAACCATTTTGAAGTAGCAGGTTTTGAATGACTTTAGTATGAGAAAGGGGGTAGGTTAGATATGGAAAAAAGAGAGGAAGGGAAAATAGAAGCAAAGAGGAATGGGAATAAGGAGAAGAAAAAGAAGAGAAAGAAAAAGATGAGGAGAAGAGAAAAGGAATATGGCCCTATTGCCACCATGATTTTAGTTCATTGAGATCTGCGTTGGGCTTCTAAGCTTCAGAATTGTATGATATTATATTTGTTTTACTTTAATCTACTAAATTTCTGATAATTTGTTATGGCAGCAACACTAAACTAACGCACACATATGATTCAGTTGCTGCATACTGACACTGACATACATAGAGAATGTGTTGTGAAATGGTTGATTCATACATAATTTAACATAAAGTTGGCACATTTATGATTCAATTAATTTAAATTACATTAACTTTATTTTCCTAAAGTAATTTGAAATTTTAGATTTTTTTTTGGTGGGCATAATTTAAAATGACACTCAAGAAAAAATTGGCAGTTGGAGCTGCCAGCATTTTTAGATGAGTTGGTCTACTTCTTCCTTACCTCATCTTATAAAATCTACTTTCAAGAAGGGGATGAAGTTAACTGTGCTGAAAAAGCTTATTTAAGCTAATCACTGAAATAAATAGATTCCTAAGGAATGGAGCCAGATAAGAAAGTGGGAGAAGAGGCATCTGCTGTCCTCACTGTGGTGGGGTATATCCCTGTAGGAGGCTGAAAAACATCTGTGCTTCATGAAACTGTTTTATAAAAGAATTATGCTTCTCCAGCAGACATTTCAAGCTCTTAAAAAAGATGTATTTAAAAAAAGATAATTTTCCATACTAGCATTTAACTTAGCATTTATCTTATTTTTATTCTGAATTAATTTAAAATTTTCTGTAAAATAGATTTCAAGTTAGATGTGACTTTCTTTTTTCTAGTTATAGAGTACTCTTTACTTCTGAAATGATAACTATGTGACTTAGAACATAAGAAAGAAGACAAGAAGAATATATTTAAAAGTTAGGCCCAGATGTAAAGAAAACAAACTGAAATCGAAGAGAAATCCTCAAGTTTCTGTCAAAATATGGGAATATTCTTTGAAGAAAGTGAACACTACTAGAGAAAAATAGACTTTGAGTATGTTTTCCTCTATATATTACAAATGAAATTTAAAAGTGTATAAACCAAGTAGACTTCCATCTCTGTTACTGTGGCAGAATAAAAAATCTCAAAAATCTCCTGTTAAAAAACTCATAGAATTGTGTGATAAAATATAACAACAACCCATTTAAATGTAAAACTCAGAGCATAGGGGAAAAAAGCAATCTTCAGAGAACAAAAAAGAAGAAGGGACTGACACTGGGGCTGTCCAGTGATGGTGTTGATGAAGGAGAAATTTATAGGTCCTCAAACCAAAAGGCTTATGATTCAATTGTATGAAAGAGGCATGAGGCTTAGTTTCAGGTTCACGTGAAGTAGAAAGTTTAAAAGAGATTACTGAATAAAGGCAAGACCTTTAAAAAACTATATATAAGTTGTATTTCAAAATAAATATCCATCAGAACAGAGATTCCAAAAATCTTCGTCTGGGCTCTGGGTGGGGAAAGAAGATCTTGAGAATTTATAAACACAGATCTGTATTTCAAGAGGTTATGGTATAAATTTATATTATTCATATGGTCTGGGAATGCTCAAATTAAAAACATGAAGAAAACAGTGGTCCCCAGCAGATAATACTTTTGGGCTGTCTGGCAGTAGCAAACTTGAAACTTTTCTAGAAGGAAGCACATTCAATCCAGGCAGAATAGGATTCCTATAGATAAATTGTCTTTGAAGACTATCTCCAAGTTCAAAATGTTACCATAGAAAAGAGTCAATAGCAACACAAATAGCCCTGTGGTTACCCCCAGGAACTTTTGAGAATCATTAGATAGATGAAAAGAAGTATCTTTAAGTCAATTAAAGAAATAATAAAATAAATTTCAAAATATAGCAAAAAATAAAAAAAAAATATCAAAAACACCATTAAAATATTAAACTATTAAAAATGAATAAATATATGCCTATTGAAGTTAAAATATAGCAGAATATTTATTCAAGAAGTTAAAATCTCTGAAGTGATATTATTCTAATGAGTAAAAAATACTACTAAAATAATTTTTTTAAAAAATTATTGGGGTAACATTGGTTAATACAATTATGTAATTTTGGGCTGTAGATTATAATTTGACATTTGTATATATATTTTTTCCTTTTTAAGGTGAGGCAACCCTTGGTTGACCTCATAGATTGCAAAGACCTTGTCTGTTTACAATCCCTCATATTTTTAAAGATATTTTTATCCTACAGCACCTGTTCTTCCTAGGTAGTCTCCCATCCAAGTAATAACTAGGCCCAGGCTTGCTTAGCTTCTGAGATCAGACAGGATCAGGCTTGTTCTAGGCAGCATGGCCATAGATGACATCTGTATATTCCATTGTCCGTTTACTACAATGTCCAGTTTCCTTCAGCTACAATATATTTGATCCCCTTTACCCACTTCACCTTCCCCCTATCACCCTATATTTGATCCCCTTTATCCTTTTTACCTACCCCCTCCACCCCTACCCCATTAGTAACTACTAGTCTATAGTCCACGTTCATGAGTCTCTGCTTATTTGTCCTGCTCATTTGTCGCTTTTAGGTTTATATCCCATATATAAGTGATACCATGTGATTTTCAACTTTTTCAGTCTAGTTTATTTTGCTTAGCATGATTATCTCAAGCTCCATCCATGAAATACAGGAAACGGCTGTACTTCATCTCTTCTTAGGGCTGAGTAGTATTCCATTGTATATATGTACCATGGCTTCTTTATCTATCTTTCATCTATCGGAGGACACTTTGATTGCTTCCATGTCCTGGCCACTGTGAATAATGCTGCTATGAGCATCGGTGTGCAAATTTATTTTCGGATATGGGTTTTCAAGTCTTTGGGGTAAATGCCCAGTGGAGGGATTCCTGGATCATATGGTAGATCAATTCTTAGTTTTTTGAGGAACCTCTATACTGTTTTCCATAGTGGCTATACAAATTTGCAGTCCCACAAGCAGTATATGAGGGTTCCTTTTTCTACATATCCTCTTCGGCATTTGGTATTACTTGTCCTGCTGATTATAGCTATTCTAACATGTGTGAGATGGTATCTCATTGTGGTTTTGATTTGCATTTCGCTAATAGCTAGTGATGTCAAGCTTCTTTTCATATATTTATTGGCCATTTGTATCTCCACTAGGGAGAAGTGTTTGTTCAGGTCCTCTGCCCATTTTTTTGATCAGGTCATTTGCTTTTTTGTTGCTATTGAGTAGTATGAGTTCTTTGTATATTTTGGATAGTAGGCTCTTATAGGAGGTGTTGTTTGCAAATATATTTTCCCAGTGGGATGGCTGTCTCTTTACCTTGTTGACAATTTCTTTGCTGAGTAGAAGCTTTTTAGTTTGATCTAGCCCCATTCATTTATTTTAGCTTTCACTTCCCTTGCTTTTGAGGTCAAGTTCATAAAATCTGCTTTAAGTCCAAGGTCCTTGAGTTTAGTTTCTATGTTTTTTTCCATGCATTTTATTGTTTCAGGCCTTATATTTAGGTCCTAAATCCATTTTGAGTGAATTTTTGTATGTGGTAACAGACAGCAGTCTAATTTCATTCCTTTGCAGGTGGCTTTTCAGTTTTCCTGGTACCATTTATTGAAGGGGCTTTTCTTTCTCCACTGTATGTTTTGGGCATTTTTTTCTCAAAAATTATTTGTCCATATCAATATGAATTACTTCTGGACTCTTGATTCTGTTCCACTGATCCGTGTGTCTGTTTTGCTGCCAGTATCATGCCATTTTGATTACAGGTGTTTTGTAGTATAACTTGAAGTCAAGCAGAGTGATGCCTCCAGCCTTGTCTTTTTTTTTTTTTTTTCAGGACGGTTTTGGCAATTCAAGGTCTTTTGTGCTTTCATACAAATCTGATGATTTTTTTTTGTTCTATTTCCTTAAAAAATGCTGATGAGATATTGAAGGGATTGCATTAAATCTGTATAATGCTTTAGGTAATATGGTCATTTTAAGTATGTCGATTATTCCAATCCAAGAACATGAAATATCTTTCAATTCCTTTGTATCTTCTTCAATTTCTTTTAATAGGGTCTTATAACTTTCATTATATAGGTCCTTCATGTGTTTCATTAAATTTATTTCTAGGTCTTTTATTCTTTTTATTTCAATTGCAAAAGGAATTATCTTTCCACTTCTTTTTCTGACACTTTATTATTAGAGAAGAGGAAAGCTATGGATTTTTGAACATCGATTTTGTATCCAGAAACTTTACTGTATTTGCTTATTGTTTCTAGTAGTATTTTTGTGGAGGCTTCAGGGTTTCTTTCACAGAGAATCATGTCATCTTCATCTGTAAATAGTGACAGTTTGAATTCTTCCTTTCCTATTTGGATGCCTTTGATACCTTTCTCTTGTCTGATTGCTCTCGCTACGACCTCCAATGTTATATGGGATAACAGTGGCGATACTGGGAAGCCTTGCCTTGTTCCTGATCTTGGAAGGTTTTTAGGTTTTCACCATTAAGTATAATGTTGGTTGAGGGTTTTTCATATATGGTCTTTATTATATTAAGATACTTCCTTTTATACACATTTTGTTAAGTGTTTTGATCATAAATGGCTGCTGTATCTTGTCAAAGGCTTTTTCTGCATCTATTGATATGATCATATGATTCTTATTTTTTAATTTGTTTATGTGGTGTATCACATTAGTCAATTTGCATATGTTAAACCATCCTTGTGCCACTAGAGTGAAGTCCAATTGATCGTGATGTATAATATTTTTTAATATGTTGCTGTATTAGGTTTGCTAGTATCTTATTTAGGATTTTCGCATCTATATTTATGAGAGATATTGGTCTGTAGACTTCTTTTTTCATGTTAACTTTACCAGGTTATGGTATCAGAGTAATATTGGTCTCATAAAATGAGTTGGTAAATGTTGACTCCTCTTCGATTTTGTGGAAGACTTTGAGTAAAATAGATATTAAATCTTGTTTGAATGCTTGGTAGAATTCACTGGTGAAGCTATCTGGTCCTGGACTTTTACTTTTTGGTAGGTTTTTGATGATTGTTTCAATTTCCATACTGCTGATTGGTCTATTTAGATTTTCCAAGTCTTCTTGATTCAGTCTACGAAGGTTGTATTTTTCTAAGTACTAGTTCATTTCTTCTAGGTTATTAAACTTGGTGTTATATACTTTCTCATAGTATTCTTATATGACCCTTTGTATTTCTGCGATATCAGGTGTAATTTCCCCTCTTTCATTTCTGATTTTGTTTATTTGTGTCTTTTCTTTTTTTCTTAATGAGTCTAGCCAGGGGTTTGTCAATTTTATTAAACTTTTCAAAGAACCAGCTCTTTGTTGCAGTTATTTTTTCTATTATTTTTGTTTGTTTTCAATTTCATTTATTTCTGCTCGTATTTTGATTATTTCTTTCCTTCTGCTGACTTTAGGTCTCATTTGTTTTCCTTTTTCTAGTTTTTTAAGATGAAGTGTTAGGTTGTTTATGTGGGCTTATTCTTGTTTTTAGAGGTAGGCTTATAATTATATAAACTTTCCTCTCGTGACTGCTTTTGCTGTGTCCCAAAAGTTTTGATATGTTGTATTATCATTATCATTCATTTATATGTATCTCTTGATCTCTCTTTTTATATCTTCTCTGACCCAGTTATTCTTCAGTACTATGATTTCCACTGTCTTATATTTGTTGAGGCCACTTCTGTGTCCCAGTATGTGGTCGATTCTTGAGAATGTTTCACGTGCACTAGAGAAAAATGTATAAGCAGCTGTTTTGGAATGGAAGGCTCTGTAAATGTCAATTATGTCCATTTGGTCTAATGTATTATTTAAGGATGTTATTTCCTTATTGATTTACGGTTTGAATGATCTGTCCATATCCAACAGCGAGATATTTAGGCCCCCTACTACAATAGTGTTTTAGTCTGTTTCTCCCTTTAGTTCTGTTAGTAATTGCTTTACATATATCGAGGCTCTCTGATTGGGAGTATAGATTTTAAGAAGTGTTATGTATTCTTGGTGAATGGTTCCCTTTACCATTACGAAGTGTCCCTCAGTGTCTTTCTTTACACTTTAATTTTGAAGTCTATTTCATCTGATATTAGTACTGCCACTCCTGCTTTTCTCTGAATGGCATTTGCTTGAAATATCATTTTCCACCCTTTCACTTTGAGTCTATATTTGTCTTTGGAACTGAGATGTGTCTTCTGGAGGCAACATATGGTTGGGATTTGTTTTTTGATACATTCTGCAACTCTGTGCCTTTTTATTGGTGAGTTCAGTCCATTTACATTTAGGGTGATTATTGAAATATAGGATCTTCTTATAGCCATTTTACTTTTGCTTTCTGGTAGCTTGGTGTTTCCATTGCTTTCTTGTTCTTTTGTTTATGATTTTTTTTTATTTTGGTTGGCTTTTGTGGGTTTTCCCTCTGGTCCTTCTACTTTTATGTTATACACTTTAGTTCTGAATGTTTGGCGTGTGGTTATCATTTACAAATATGTAAAGAATACACACACACACACACACACACACACATATATATAGTCATCAATTTTCTTCTTCACGTGCCTTATCTCTATTCCCCTTTGTGAATTTGGATCTTTGAATGTTCCCTTTTTAAGTAATTGTTATCTCAATTTGTCTCTATGTATGTTGAATGTTTGTTACTATCTTGCTATAGCAATTCTCTTACTATTTAAGGTTATAATGTCCTGTTCTTAGTAAGGGCTGCACTCCTCTGCTTCGATTTGCCTGAACATCACTTTATTACTAATTATGAAATTAAAAAAAAATTAGGTGATCTGCCCCCTTTCAGTATTTCCTGTAATGCAGGAATTGTAGTGGAGAATTCCCTCAATGTTTGTATGTCTAGAAAGGTCATAATTTCTACTTCATATCTAAGGGAGAGCTTAGCTGGATACATTATTCTAGGCTGGTAGTTCCTTTCCCTTAATAGTTTAAATATTTGATTCCATTTCTTTCTGGCTATAAGGTTTTCACTGGGAAGTCCAAGGATAACCTAATAGGTTTTTCTTTATAAGTTACCATTTTCTTCTCCCTGGATGCCCTAAGAATTCTGTCTTTGCCATTGATTTTTGATAATTTTAATACAATTTGTCTTGGTGAAGGCCTTTCTGGGTCAAGATAATTGGGTGTTCTGTTGACTTTTTGAATTCTAAGCTCCAGCTTATTCCTTAGATTTGGGGAATTCTCGTCAATTATTTGTTTGAAAATGCTTTCTAATCCCTTTTCCTTTTCCTCACCTTTGATAATGCTCATTATTTTTATGTTCCTTCTCTGTTGGTATAAGCTAGTTCTTGAATTTCTCTTTCATTATTTTTCATTCTTCAGTTTCTCTCTTCTTCCTTCTGATTTATTTCTAGATATCTGTCTTCAATATTTCTGATCCTTTCCTCTGTTTGGTCGACTCTATTTCCCAAGCTTGCTATTTCATTTTTCAACTCTTGAAGTGTGTTTTTTATCTCCAGAATATCTATTCTGTTCTTTTTTAGGGTATCAATCTCCTTGCTCTGCTTATTTATTTGCTTCTTCAATTCCTAAAATTGTTGATATGACTCGTTTCAGAACTCACTGAGTTTTTTTAGAAATACCATCCTAAATTCTCTGTCATTAAGGTTGCATATTTCCATGCCTGTAAGCTCATTTTCTGGAGAGTTTTCTCTTTCTTTCTGAGATGCCTTGTCACCTTGGTTGTTTCTCCACCTGGGCATTAACGGAAATGCATTCTCCTTTTTTGTTTCAGAAAGATTTACTATACAAAGGTTTCTCTTTAGCCTGTTGCAAAGAAAGCATTTTTTTTTTATTTTGGTTTCCAGTAAATGGCATCTAGGTCTCTTGGATCCCAGTCTACCACCTGACGTGGGGGGTTCTGACCTGTGGTAGCTCTTATGAGGTGATCCCAAGCTTAGACATGTTGATGTGTAGTTTGGGAGATTTTGTTGAATTTTAAATGTTCAACTTATTGTTGTTTTAGGGGGAGAGAGCTGGGGTCATCTCTCATTCTGCCATGTTTCCAAATATCCTTTTACTAAAAAGACTTTTAATAAGGTAATATAGTAAAAATTAGGACTGTCATGTCACATAGATTTTACCTTACTTTAGATTTAAAAATAATACTATAATGGTCACAAGATTAAAGAGCATCACTGATATATAGAAGTCTAGATGTATATTTGTAGGTCCCACCCCCCAAAAAATTAATTTCCACATGAGGTATACATTCATAAACTGTGATCGTTTTTAATATTCAACAAAATTAAAGACTTTAAATGTAACTTGAAATGTTAATAGAGCAATAAGAACACAGTGTACATATTTATATAAATATTTTCTATAAATATATTATGAGAAATTTTTATGATAGTTTTTGTCTACAGTTTGCAACATGTAGTATCTATCTTTTGCATGCATATGTATGCTTCATTTTGTTAAATTGTCTTTATTGGTGGTATAAATTGTTAAGTAGTAGATCAAGAAATAGAACCTATAGTTATTAATTTTTTATAATTAATTCTTCATTTTTGTGCAGGAACAGCAGTCAGTAAAGGACTTATCAAGTAGCTATTATGTTTTTTTATTGGATCTTGTGTCTGTAGATTTTCAGATGACTTGAGATGCAACAACTATAAATCTCTGTTGAACATTTGATTTTTACAAGTGTAAATAGAGTTTCTATTGGATTAAGAAAATTAGCTGAGACAGTGATTGATTTGATGGAACTTAGTTCTTCTTCATTTTTTCCTTATTCAATTCTTCATTCGGAGTTTGAGGAGGGGGGTATAATAAATAAGAAATAATATGTAGGTTATATCGCTGGGGAGTCCACTGCCAAACATTTCCTAATTGTAAGATTTTTGCTATACCGTGAGGTTCTTGAAGACATAGAACAAATCTTTCCCACTATATATACCCAGAGAATAACACATAATTTCAGAACTAGTAGGCACTCAATGGTATTTACTAAATAAAGAACTTAACCAATTTCAACTTTTCTTCATTTCCTTCCTTTTTAACATAAAATAAGTAGTAATGAAGTTTTATCTTTTTTTATGTGTATCTTTCATCAAGGCAATAGAAAACACTCTAAAATCCCTAGCTTTTTTGAATTGCCATTTGTTAAAATTGCTTTCCTAAGATATCCATTGAAATATATAAAGAGCCAGATGAAAGCTTGGGTCCTGTTGAAAAAGCATTCAAATGGAGTGTAATTGGTCAAGGAAACATTCTTGCTTTGTGTCACCTTGACTCTGCTTTGAAAGAAATGCTGCATATCATTGGTGAAGTAGTTCAGAAAGAAATAACGGCATAACTTCAGAGTCCCAGATTGTTTTTAAATGATAAATACTTTTGGTTGAGGTTAGAGCTGTCAGCTTTTAAAATGTTAAAATTTCTACTCCACTTTTTGCTCTCGTTCAATTCAATTTTGTCCTAAACTTAGGGTAAAGAGCCACAGCTGTCTTTACTTCTTAGAACTCAGAAACGAAGCGTATTCTTGCTAATTTTAATCTAGGTCAATTCAGGATAAAATATATCATTTGGTAATTTCCTTAGTGCCTCCTCAATTTCTGATGTATTCCTCAAACAATTAACAAATGAGAACTTCAGTTCTTGTTTAATGAGTCAGAATTTGGAAGATTGTTTTAATTCATTGCTTTAAAAAAAGTTTGCCTTTAGATAGAACATCCAACAATTAGATTGGTTACTATATGACTATTTTGTTGCTCAGTAATTACTATTTTGTCACACTTCCATTTTCTGTAAAGATAAGGAATTTATAGTAGTTTGTATTTCAATTATTTGTAAGAACCAGTATGATGACTGTAGTTCCACATAATTTGTCATCACTTTATAGAGAAATACAGCATCTTTTCTATGTAGTAAACAAAACTGCATACATTCTGGGGAAAAAAGTCAAGTGAAGGGGAACAGCATAGAATAGGGTAAAGATCCCTAGTGTGATTTAACATTTATATCTCTGCTTCACTTCCTACACAGGAAGCCCTCTCATAATTAAGGTTTGGGGCTAATTCATTTTTGCATCACAAGCACCCAGAAGTATCTGGCACATAATAGATTCACAAGGGATATTTCTTGAATAGGTTAAATAATGATCTCCCTACTTACCCGCTTATATTTTGTGAGCAGCTGCTATCTCACTATTTGTCTGTCTGATCCTTAATCTCTTCCTCTCAGTACCACCCAAACTTCCTTATGATATTGTGCTTGTTCATCTTACACCCATAACCTCTGATTTTGCATATGGTGATAAAGGCAGAACTCTCTATGATTGATTTATGTAGATATTACAGTTTGGTTTGGCTCCAGCATCAGTGACAGAAGCTGCCATCATTTTTCTGAATTTCTAGGACTTTTTCCAATGTCTTAAGTCATAGTGTAGTTCTAGAGATATCTCTGATGATTTGACGATTATGGTATGTGTAATCCAGTACTTCATGTCTGAATTTATTAGAATACAAACCTTCCATAAAAGACAGTTTTGTTGTTTTAAAATTTAACAACAAATCAAAAATATAAAGTTTCTGTATATGTGAGTGCATTATTATAAAGCTATATGCAAAGTTTAATTGGTAGCCTGGAAAAAGAATCAGCTGCCAAGGAGACTCAGGAAAATCTTCACAGGGGAATTGTCACATGATTTGGGGCTTAGTAGGTGAATAGAAATCTTCCAGTTGGAGGAGGGAGTCAAAGGGAATATAGGTAGAGAAAAACACAGGTAAAAAGAAGGGGACATGAAGAAGCGCTCAGGCTGTAGGGACTAGGTTTAATGAGTTCTGCTAGAGCTCTTGGTGCATGTTGTAGAGGAAGGAGGTTAAGAAAAAGTCTAAGTGACTAAAAAAGTAGATTATAATCAGATAATGAAATTTATCATCTGCCATGCTAAAGAGTCTGGATATTATTCTGCATTCAACAGAAATGTCATAAAGAAGATTTATAAAGAATAATATGATCAGAAGGTTTTTTAGAATGTTATATCTGTAGAAAGGGTTTAGCAGTTATTTGATAGGGAAGACTGAAGGAATAAAGAAGGAAATACTAATTAGGAGGTTGGGTTACAGTAGTCTAGACAAGTATTACAAATCCAAATGCATTTAAAGGCCTGGCAAATAATGCACATGTAAAGCCGGACTCCATCACCCCCAGCATTGAGTTAAAGGAAAAATAAATAAACAAGTATCTTGGCTCAGTAACACTTAAGATAGAATTTGGTTTAGAAATGCCAACTTTTTTTTATATCATATGCAGGAGAAAGGATGATTACATTTTGAATTATGGAATGGAGAAATGAAAAAAAACATTAAATTACAGATCTATTTGAGTAGTTAGAACTGTTTCAGCTATTCTTGAATTACTAGGATACACACTAAAAATTCCACATGTGTTCACTAACTGCATCCTGTAACAAGTAAGGATAAAGTAAGAGAGAAAACTGCCTCTTGTGCTCTGCCAGTGAAAAAAAATATGCATACATATTTACAGGTATATAAATCAATGTCGCTTTTTATACATATGGATACTATAGTTTGGTCCTAACAGTACAGAAAATTTCCTACCCATAGTAAAAGGTTGGTTTATTTTTTATATTATCTTTTTTGTAAGGTGGACAGTGGCTAGATTAAGCACCTAACAACAACAACAACAAACAAAACAAACAAACAAAAATTATATGCTATAGTAGTGACACAGGATAAAATGACTATATATATAGCACCTGGTCTTCCGAAGTGGTCTCCCATCCAAGTAGTAACCAGGCCCAACCCTGCTTAGATTCTGAGATTAGGTGAGATTGGGCATGTTCAGGGTGGCATGGCCATTGACTATATAATTAAGTGATATTCAATAGCAATTCAGCTATAACTGTGTACAGTTATTCCTTTTGCTCCAATAATCTATACGTAAGTGGACATGTTATCTGCAACCATAGTATGGCAAGAAAGATTGCAGTCATGGAATATACTTAGGCTTGGAGTGAGGAAAATGTAAATAAGGAAATAGAGAGACTTGATCCTAAAGATTAAATAATATCTGGACAAAAAAAGAATTCTAATAGATAATAAAAATAATGAATTGAATACAGGTGGTTATCTCAAAACCAAAGTGGAACATTAAAATGTTTTTACCCACTTAAACTAACTTGCTCATAAATTATTGCTGAGGAAATATAAATAAATATTACCTTAAAAACTATGTGATTTAAAAAAAAACACCTTATGCAATTATGATACATTTAAGCAGGCAATTAAGGTTTATTTCTTGGTTTCAAAAATGACTATAATTTACATGTTTCACTTGCATGAATATAGTATGTATCAGATATGCCAGGTGATTAATGAATAGGTTAATTGGACAAGTGGTTAGATAGCATAATAGAAAGAATAGCGAACTTTATAACAAAACAGCAGTATGACATCTTAAAAATTTCAAAAAATATGTTAATAAAAATATATATATGAATATGTATACATATGAATGAAAATACCTGTGCCTTCAAAATTACATTTGATTATTTTCTCTGTGTCAATGCAAAAAAAAAAATGTGTAATATCCAGGGGTCACAAATTCAAAAGCCTCCAAGAGCCAAGCAAATATAAGTATATGAAGAGTCTCAAATATGAGAAAATATGATATACAGGGTGTGTGGTCAATAGAATACATGTTAAATTCTTCTTTTCTAACATCACTTGTCAAAGACCATCTTGATCAAGATGGTGGAGTAAGTCAATGCTGTGCTTGCCTTCTCTCATGACTACATCATAATTACAACTAAATTATAAAACACTCAACCTGGAGAACCGTCTAAAGATCAGTTGAATAGAACTCCTATAAATAAAGATAGAAAGGTGTAGCCATGTCAAGACAGTAGAGGGGTAGAGACTCAAAATGGGCTGGCCTCACACTCATATGTGGCACCTAAGAATCAGCAGGGATATCTCAGCTGCAGGGGTTTCCCCTGAGGACCAAGGAGTTCTAGTCCCACACCAGGCTCCCCAGCCCAAGGCTCCAGTTCCAGGAAGAAAAGTTTCTACAACTTCTGGATGAAAACCAGTGGATATTGTGGCTCAGAAAGATGAAGAGCAGCTGAAATACCAGGTGCTTCTCTTAAAGGGCCCATGCACAGATTCAGTTGTCCACAAACACTCACCCAAAGCTCCAGCGAAAGAATAGCAGTTTGAAAGGTGCCAAAGATGTTTGGAGAAAAACTGAATTGTGTGGCTACAGGGTGAGGTCTGGAGGGTCAGCTGCCAATGCTCCTGTGTTGAGTCCACCTGCAATGTGACCTTGAGGTGAGTCCAAAATCTGAATCTGTATTAACCTGGTGAACACAGCTATCCCCACCCTGATGACTCCCTGAGACCCTGCCTCACCCACTTTTCACATCTTTGGAGGCTCTTTCAGCAACAAGGAACCAGCCTCAGCCTGATCTCCAGCATTTCTTAAAATCTCTCAAAGGTCCACAGAACCTAAACAGGCAGTGACTAGAGTCAGTGTGCCCTGTGCCTCTCACTGAGCAACCACAGACCAGGCCCTAGTGCCAAATATAAATCTGCATCAGCCTGGTGAACACCACCAGCCCCACCCCGGTGACTCCCTGAGACTCCAACCTACTCAACCGGAGCACTGACTGAGGCTCTTTCAATGGCGATATTATACAAATAGCCAGTAGGTAATGATTGGCCTCAGTGCGCACTCTGCCTCTGGCTGAGCAACCCCAGGCCCAGTACTGGTGACAGTGGGCCTCAGGTCTTAGCATGGCCTTCTTCACACACCTGTGGGCTCCAAATGGCAGCAATCAACTGCAGATCACTTTGTAGCTTCACACCAGGTGGCCCCAGGCTGGGCACAGGCAGCGGTTGAGCTTACACTGCACTACAGCTCCTCCAAAGAAGCTCCAGAACCAACACACCTGGTGGCTGTTTTCAGCCTACAACAGAGCAGTACGAATTTAACGCCACAAATGGCACACCCAAAAGGTGGACTCAGCAGGCAACAGAGCCCCGCTGTGGTAAATCCCGCTCTGCGGGGTCAAACCATGAAAAATAGCTTGTACACTATAGTTGTGGCCAATCCACACAGCCAGTCAGTCTCAGAGTCAACCTTGCCCACTGACATGCTGCAGCAATCAAAGCTCAACTAAAACAGAAAGGCATATATAACCAACACAAGGGGCTCTCCTGGAGCATGCAGCTCAGGTGATCATGAAGACTGTACCACTGAGCCCCACAGGATACCTAATACATAAAGCTACCCTAAAAAGACTGGAAGACATAGCAGATCTACCTAATACATAGAAACAAACATAGAGACAGCCAAAATGAGACCAAAAAAAAATCTCAAATGAAAGAAAAAGAGAAAATTCCATAAAAGAACTAAACAAAATGAAGGCAAGCGATCTACCAGGTACAGAGTTCAAAACACTGTTTATAAGGATGCTGAATAAACTTAGAGGAAGAATAGATGAACTCAGTGAGAATTTCAACAAAGAAATAGTAAACATAAAAGAAGACATAGAAACCATTAAAAAATACCTGTCAGAAATGAAAAACAAAATAACCAAAAATGAAGAATACATTGCAAGAAATCAACAACACATTAGATGAAGCAGAGGATAAGACCAGCAATTCAAAACACAAAGTAGCAGAAAACATCCAATGGAACAGGAGAAAAATAAAATATAAAGGAGAATAATTTAAGGGACCTCTGGGACAACATCAAGCATGAAAACATAGGGGTACCATAAGGAAGAGAAAGAACAAGAAATAGAAAACCTATTTGAAGAAATAATGACTGGAAACTTCCCTAAATTAGTGGAAAAAAAAATAGACATACAAGCCCAGGAAGCACAGAGTCCTAAATAAAATGAATCCAAAGAGGGTCACACCAAGATGTATTGTAATTGAAATTCCAAAAGTAAAAGACAAAGAGAGAATATTAAAAGCAGCAAGAGAAAAACAGTTACCTACAAAGGGGCCTCCATAAGACTCAGCTGATTTCACAACAGAAACTTTACAGGCCAGAAGGGATTGGCAGGAAATATTCAGTGAGAAAAAGCAAAGACTAACAACTGAGACTACTCTACCAAGCAAGGCTATCCCTTAAAATTGAAAGAAAGATAAAACGCTTCTCGGGCAAGAAAAATCTAAAGGAATTCATCACCTCCAAGCCAGTAATACAAGAAACGTTAAAGGGACTTCTTTAAGAAGAAGAAAAAAATTATGAATAATAAAATGGTAAAACTACATACCTATTGATAATTACTCTCAATATAAGTGGAGTAAATGTTCTAATCAAAAGAGATAGGGTAGTTGAATAGATAAGAAAACAATACCCATGCATATGCTGCCTACAAGAGACTCACTTCAGATCAAAAGACACAGATAGACAAAAAGTAAAGGGATGGAAAAAGATATTTCATGCAAATAGAAACCAAAAAAAAAAAGCAGAGGTAACAATACTTACGTCAGACAAAACAGACTTTAAAACAAATGCTATATTAAGAAGCAAAGATTTCATAACGATTAAGGGATTAATCCAACAAGAGGATATAATCCTTGTAAAAATCTATGCACCCAATGTAGTAGCACCAAATATATACAACAAATATTGGTGGATGTAAAAGTAGAGATCTATAGTATTACAGTAATTGTAGGGAACAGTAACACCACATTGACATCAATGGAGAGATCGTTCAGACAGAAAATTAACAAAGAAACAGCAGCCTTAAATGATATATTAGACTAGATGGATTTAATTGATATTTTTAGCACATTTTATCCCAAAGAATCAGAATACACATTCTTTTCAGGCACACATAGAACATTTTCCAGGATAGACCACATATTAGGCCAGAAAAGAAGTCTCAATAAATTTAAAAAGATTGAAATAATATCGAGCATCTTCTCTGATGACATTGGTATGAAACGAAAAATCAATTGCAAGAAGAAAACTAAAAAACACACAAACATATGTCAACTAAATAATCATGCTACTAAATAATCAATGCCTTAACATTCAAGAAAGAAATCAAAAGATACCTTGAGACAAATAAAAACCAAAACACAACAACCCTAAATCTATGGGACACAGCAAAAGCGTTATTAAGAGGGAAACTCATAGTACTACAGGACTACCTCAAGAAACAATAAAAATCTCAAGTAAACTATATAACCATACACCTAAAGAACAAGAAAAAAAACATCAAACAAAACCCAAAATGAATAGAAATAAGGAAATAG
Source organism: Rousettus aegyptiacus (assembly GCF_014176215.1). Lineage (NCBI taxonomy): Eukaryota > Metazoa > Chordata > Mammalia > Chiroptera > Pteropodidae > Rousettus > Rousettus aegyptiacus. The sequence goes on along the minus strand of NW_023416312.1, from coordinate 51,248,033 downwards.
GGAAGATAAGAAAGGAAATAAATGAAATAAAATCTAAAAACAATGCAAATGATTAATGAAATCAAGAGCAGGTTCTTTGGAAAAATAAACAAAATTGATAAACCTTTAAGGAGACTCATCATGATAAAAAGAGAGTGGACCCAAATAAAATATGAAACAAAAGAGAAGTGAAACCTGACACTAGAGAAATACAAAAAAAATTAAGAAAATATTATTAACAACTACATGCCAACAAATTAGGCAATCTGGAAGAAATTGATAAATTCCTAGAAATATACACTCTTCCAAGATGGAATCAAGAAGAAACAGAAAATCTGAACAGATCAATAACTAACTACTAATGAAATCAAATCAGTAATCAAAAAACTCCCAACAAATAAAAGTCCTGTACTAAATAGCTTCACAAGTGAATTTTACTAACCAAAGGAGACATAACACCAATCCTTCTCAAACTATCCCCCCAAAATTCAAGAAGATGGAAGACTCTCAAGCTCATTTTATGGTGCCATCATTACCCTGATTCCAAAACCAGACAAAGACATCACATAAAAGAAAAAAAATATAAGCTGGTATTCCTGATGAACATAGATGGAAAAATCTTCAACAAAATACTAACATACATAATTCAGCAGTACCTTGAAAAAATCATACACTATGATCAATGGGGATTTATTGCTGAGAATCAAGTTTCATCCAATATTTGCAAATCAGTTAACATTATATACCACATAAACAAAATGTAGGACAAACTCCATAAAATCATATCAACAAATGCAGAAAAAGCATTGCATTTGACAAAATTCAGCAAATATTTATGATAAAAGTTCTCAGTAAAGTGGAAATAGAGGGGAGCATACCTCAACATTATAAAGGCCATATGTAACAAACACACAGCTAATATCACACTCAATGGGGAAAAGCTAGAATTGTTTTCCTTAAAATCGGGAACAAGACAAGGATGTACACTTTCACCACATTTATTGAATGTACTGTTAGAAGTCCTAGCCACAGCAATCAGACAAGAAAAGGAAATTTTAAACACCTAAATTTGTAAAGGAAGAAGCAAAACTGTCATTATTTTCAGGTGACATTACTTTTATATAGAGGACTCTAAGGATTCCACCAAAAAAACTGTTAGAACTGATAAATGAATTCAGTAAAGTAGCAGGATGCAAACTTAATATTCAGCAATTAGTTCTATTTCTATACATCAATAACAAACTATCAGAAAGAGAAATTATGAAAACAATCCCATTTATAATTGCATCAAAAAAGATACCTAAGAATAAATTTAACCAAGTAGATAAATGAACAGTACTCAGAAATGTGTAGAAGAAAGAAATTGAAGAAGATATAAATAGATGTAAGCATATATTGTGCTCATGGATAGGAAGAATTAACATCATTAAAATGTCCATTCTACCCAAAGCAATCTATAGATTCAATGGAATCTCTATCAAAATAACAACGGCATTGTTCACAGAACTAACACAAATAATCATAAAAATTTTTATGGGACCAAAAAGATCCTGAGTAGCCATAGCAATCTAGAGAAAGAAGAGCAATGCTGAAGGCATCATACTACCTGATATCAAACTATGCTACAAGGCTATAGTATTCAAAGCAGCATGCTGCTAGCATAAAAACAGACACATAAATTAATGCAACAGAAGAGAGAATCCAGAAATAAATCTATATCTATATGGTCAATTAATCTATGACAAAGGAGTCAAGAATACACAATGGGGTAAGCACAGTCTATTCAATAAATGGTTTTGGGAAACTGGACAAATACATGCAAAAAATGAAACTAGACCACATTCTTAAACCACATACATGAATAAATTTAAAATGGATTAAAGACATAATTATAAGACCCCAAACCATAGAACTCCTAGGGGAAAACATAGGCAGTAAACTCTCTGAAATTGCTTTTAGTTATTTTTTTCTGATTTATCTCCTCAGGCAAGGAAAACAAAAGAAAAAATAAATGAAATTACATCAAACTAAAAATGTTTTGCACAACAAAGGGAACCATCAACAAAACAAAAAGACAACCTACTGAATGGAAGAAGATAAGAGATTAATATGCAAAATTTATTTAAAAATCATACAACTGAACACCAAAAAAAAAAAAAGAAAACAAAAATAATCTAATTAAAATATGAGCAGAGGACGTGAATAGAAATTTCTCCCAAGAGGGCAAACAGATGGCGAATAGACATATAGAAAGATGTTCAAGGTCAGTAATCATTGGAGAAATGCAAATTAAAACCACAATGAGATATCATCTCACATCTATCAAAATGGCTATCATCAATAAATCAACAAGCAGGTATTGATGACGTTGTGAAGAAAAGGGAATCATCATGCATTGTTGGTAGGATTAAAAATGGTGCAGCCACTATGGAAAACAGTTGGAAGTTCCTCAAAAAATTAAAAATTGAACTACTGTATGACCAAGCAATCCCACTTCTGGGTCTTTATCTAAAGAAATCCAAAACACTAATTTGAAAAGATACATGCATCCTTATATTTATTTCAGCATTATTTACAATAGCCAAGATATGGAAGCAACCTAAGTGTTCATCAATACATGACTGGATAAAGAAGATATGGTGCATATATAAAATGAAATGAATATTTGTCAGCCATAAAAAAATAATGTAATCTTATCATTTGCAACAACATCAATGGACCTAGAAGGTATTATGTTAAGTGAAATAAATCAGACAGAGGAAGACAAGTACCATATGATTTAACTTGTATATGGAATCTAAAAAAAAATTTAAAAACATAAATGAGCAAAGAAAACAAAGAGACTCACGGATACAGAGAAGAAACTGATGACTGCTATATGGAAGGAGGATTGGGGAACTGGTTGAAAAAGGAGAAGGGATTAAGAAGTAAAAATTAGTAGTTATAAAATAGTCATGGGGATGTAAAGTACAGTATAGGGAATATGGTCCATAATATTGTAGTAACTATGTATGATACCTGGGGATCCCGTCATAAATGATGTAAAAGTCTAACCACTATTTTGTACACTTACAGTATATATAATATTGAATGTGAAATGTAACTGAAAAAATATTATAAAAATAAAAAAGTTAAATTAAAAACATTATAAAACGAACAGAAAAAGCAAAATTTTGACCAGATTTGGTTATCGGGCCATAAGATTGTGATCTTTCAACACTATCATTAATGCCATAAAGGTGTCTTTTTTCACTTGGGTAGTCACATTGTTTCTCACAAGTCAGTAAACTATTTTATCAATGGTCAATTTATTTTTAATTTTATTCGATGTATCGACATTGTTTAATCTAGTGGATCACTCCCTTCTCTTTGATAGCTTTATTCACCTGGTTCCTATGACATAACACACTCAGATTTCCCTCTTATCTTTGAAGCAACTCTTCAGTCTCCTTGACTAGTTCTTCCTCTTTTCCCAGATCTCCAAAAGTTTGATTACTCTAACTTTCCTTCCCATATGTATCTACACGTTCATTCCTTTGGCGATATCCAGTCTCACATCTCTAAATAACAACAACATGATGACAACCACCAGATGTATATTTCCAGCTCAGACCTCTCTCTCAAACTCCAGATCCTTCTATCCAACTGCCCATTTAATGTATCACATAGATGTCCGACAGACGTCTCAAACTTAGGTTGTATCAAACTGATTTCTTCCACAAACTTGCCCCATTTTCATTCTTTCTAATCTCAGTTAATAGTAAGTATTACTTCAGTTACTGAAGCCAAAAATCTTGGTGTTATCTTGACATCTTTATTTTTCTCATATCATACACCTTAATATGTCAGAGAATCATCCTAGTTTTACTTTCAAATCAATACAGAATCTGACCATATTTCACCACTTTTACTATTTCCATCCTGTTCCAAGCCACTATTCTCTTTCTTGGGGATTACTGCAATAGGTGTCTACTTGCACCATCATCCCCCATTTATACTATTCTCAACAATGCAGCCAGACTGATCCCTTTAAAATCCAAGTAAAATCATTTCACTCCTCTAGTAAAAACCTACCATGGCTGTTCTACTGAGTAAGCCATTGTCCTCACAGTAGCTTTTTACAAGACCCATCAAGATTTCTCCCCTGCCACCATCAATATCACCTCTCTCCATGTCCTTTTCTAATATTCTTCCTTAGTTTAAGCCACTTTAGCCACATTGACCTCCTTAGAGTTCCTTGAACATACTTGTCATGTTTTTATGTAAGAACCTAATTATTTCTTCTGGGCAGAAAATTCTTCCCTTGGATATTACTTGAAAAAGTCCCTCACCATAGTTAGTATTTGCTCAAATATCTCAATGAGTCAAACCCTGACCACTTGCAAAATTGCTATCACCTCAAGCCCTGGAACTCCTAATCCCATTTACATTTCTCCAAAAAGGATATCACTTTTTAATAATTTATACAGAATAGTAATTTGATTAGCATATAATATTTTCTCTCCCCTAGATCGAAAATACTATGAGGGCAGTCATCTTTTATTGTTGTGTGGTTCACAACATATTATTGCGAGCACCTAGAAGAATGTCTGGAACACAAACACTTAGTAGATATATGTTGTAGCTTATTAAATTATCAGAAAAGACAATTTGTAAGGTGTTTCAATTCAATTTTTAGTCTTGATGTCATTTTTACAATTATCAATACAAAACGAAATAAAAATGAAGGATGACTGTTAAATACTTCCTATGTGTTAGTCACTGTGCTAAGACATTTAAATATATACTCACACATATCTCCATTTAATCCTCATGATAATCAAGTCAAAACGGTATAATGGGCCCTATTTTCAATGACAAAACCAAAGTCGTATAACTTGTGAGTAGCATAATAAAGTTTTGCACCAACTGTCACTTAACACAAAATCTATGATGCTCAAAAAAGGACTTTTATGTCATATTTTTTTAAGAAATTACTATATAAATATCAAATAAACCATAAAGAGTTAAGGATAACTGGCTATGAGATTGAGCTACAATTAATTAATGTCATCCATATACATTTTAACATTTTTTAAAGATTTGCCCATGCTATAGAAAAAAAAATATATTTTTTATATTTATAGGTCTTCTCCCCCTAGAAAATTGAGAATAAACCAATAAAATAAAAATGGATAATATCCCTAATACAAAAGCTTCACAAAATACATATTAACCTTATTTTGTTAAAGTATAGTTTACATGTAGATAACACTTCATCTATGGCTGATATAGAGTATGTAAAAATATACTAGAAACAGTAAAACAAGTTTTCTTCCAGTTTTACTTAAATTTTTAATGCTAAAATTGAACAGATCAGCTATTTGAAGAAATATCAATGGCTTATGTGACAGCTTCTGTTCACTGTCAGAATTCTGCCAACTAGTTTTTAGAACAAGAAAAAAACGTATTGCTTAAGAGGTTAATACATTAAATCTAAAAGACAGATTGTTCATTAAAGGTGAGGTATCCGTTTTCAAGAAGAGAACAGCTGTGTTATCATTAGAGGTAAAGCTCTCATGATCATAGGGCCACTTAGATCAGAAATTCAGCCAGTTTTACTCCAGTGTACAATTTGTGTTCCAGACTGGATTTGTTGTCTGTGGGCTGACAAAACTCCCTAGGTCAGAGCTTATTTACATGCTGAAACCTGAGTAACATGTTCATACAGACATAAATGTTTACAAAGCCCCCCTCAACAACAGAAGTCAGTGTCCTTTCCAACCTTGCTAAAACACGAAGATGCACTGAGTAAGCTTAATTGAATTGTTTTGTTTTATCAAAGTATAAAAAGTTGTTCAGTTTCTTCTCTTTGTAATAATTGTAACCTCAGGCTCTCACAAATGAATTTGCTGCTCCCTTTGAAGAAAAAGATCAAGAAAAATTCCCCGAGTGCAAAATCAAAAAGAAAAGAAAGCTTTCTTTGCTTACTTGAACCATATATCATGTCTTACTGTTGCTTTAATGTTTTCTTAAATAATGAAAATAAGGACGGAGCAGGTAGTTATGCTTTTTTCTCCCTTACCAATTCTTCTAAGAAAACAAATTTATGAAAATTTCAGTGTTTTTTTCAATTATGATAATACTAAGTAGCACTGGCATGACATTACAGTTTATAGTGCTTTGCACCTTCACTTGTAGTCAGATTTAACAATCCATTCAAAATTTGAAAGTGAGTGTTGGGAAGCTTATGGGGTCAAATGGTGTTAGGTGCATTTACTATATTACATAATTTTACTTTCAATAAAGTAGGTATCTTTATATCCCAGTGTTTAGATGCAGAAGTTAATCACAGGAAATCAAATAAATCACACAGTACCCCATAAATAATAAGAGAAAGAAGTAAGAATCATACCCTCATAAGTCTATGCTACTTCTAAAAGGTATTCTCAATTGCATGTATAAATTAGGCACCTTCTTCCGTTTTGTTTATCTCTGACCCAAGGGTAATTTACTGTGCAGCATGATTTATGGCACTTGATGCTTTTGAAAAGCAGAATAATCAGAACTGCCTTTATTCAGTGCCTTCTAGGTACTGCATTATGAACTTTATTTGCCCAATTATTAATTTCACTAAAACCATGCAAGATAGGCATCATTACACCTATTTTACGGGTGCAGAAACTGAATTTCAGTGAGGTTAAAAAAATTATCTCAGATCACAGAATAAAAACTAAATTCCAGGCCTTTCTCTTTCCATCAGGCTATACTGCCAAACAAAATGACCCTTCTTTGATCATCCTCACTACCTGTATGCTTAGTGAATTCCAAATGATGGGTCTTGAATTTTCTAATGTGATGCTATGTTTTAAAACAATCATGACTACTTTATATCTAAGAAGATATTATTTTCCAAGAAATGAACATAAAATGAGCAAAGTCTTGATTGGATAATAATTCTGCATTGCAAATTGGTACAGGGAAAGCTGTTTTAACATGTGGATATATTTATAAACGTTGCCCTTGGACTTGCAAAGTATCCTTCTCTGGAGTAAAAAAAAATATGCAAATATAATGAAGCTACCTTTACTAAGGTGACCACTTTTTAACCAATCATTTTTTTATACCAACTACATTCCCTGGAATAATAATGAGAGACTGCATATTATAGAATTATGATGTATAGTATTTTAATTAAAAGATGTATCACTAAATATTTAAACATTCTGTATCTGCCAGAACCTACAACCATTATGCAAATGAAAGGAAGCAGGGAAAGAAAATCCAGATCTTTTCTGTTTATATTTTAATTAGATTTTGAAAGCTTATTACTAAACTGAAGATTTTACAATATCTATCGGACATAATAAGTTCAGGCATGTCATTTTTTTAGTTCTAAGTGGCATTAAATTTCACCAAAAATTTAATTATTAAAGTTTTATAATACCATGGTATACATATATGTTGTTTTTGAACTCACAAAGTACAACTGAACAAGATCATCCATTTTTAGATTTATAACAATATGGTGTCATAAATCACAATGTTTTATTGTAATATTTCAATGTGGAATGAGGAACTAGATGCTTTCATATCGGTAAGGTTTTCTGGAGTTGAAAATAACACTTCTTAAAAGGTATACATGGATTAAAAGGAAACATGGAGGAGTGAGAGACATCTCCAGATCTCTCCCCTTGAAACAATAAGCCTAACATCTAAAACTCAACAAAAAATCCCAAAACTACATATCAGAATATCTGAGGATGTAATCTGCGCATAAGAGCTACCAAAAGTTAGAACCCCAGGTGTTGGGTGGTGGACTGGGAGTAATACAGAAGTTCTTCTTGCAGTCACTGGAGTTCCCTGTAAGGAGAAAGGAAGAAGAGGTGTGGCGACTTTCCTGAACAGCCCTGTCTGGGAAAGTTTGTGAGTGTCGTGCAGCTAGCGGAAGAGCCCAGTCATCAGGACAGAAAGCAGAGAGGTGGACAGATGACAGACAAACAACAGCTGTTTTTTACCGACCACAGTTGCAAAACCGAGGCTAAGCCACAACCCACAACCCTAAACACAGAGGGCCCCACCATGGAACCCCAGAGGAATCTGAGCAAATGCTACCAAAACTGTAGCTAACGATGACATGGACTGAAATTGAGGGAAGCGAATGTGATTAAATATCTACAAGGAAAAAAAAAGACATTATATAAAGGCATTACTAAGGCTTTATATAAATCAGGGATCCAAGAGGCTTTGATGTCACCTACTGGAAACCAAAACAGAAGTACCTTCTTTGTAGTAGGCTATGGAGACCTTTATATAATAAATCTTTCTAGGAAAAAAGCAGAATACACTTCCATTAATGCCAAGGCAGAGAAATATTCCATTAAACACCATGAACAACCAAGGTGGCAAGACATCTCAGAAGGAATGAGAAAAATCTCCAGAAAATAAACTTACAGACATAGAATTATGCGAATTAATGACAAAGAATTCAAGATGGTACTTCTGAAAAAACTCAATGTGTTCACAAACTAGTCAGATCAACGATTTTAGGAACTGAAAAAAAAAATAACTAGACGAGCACAGCAAGGACATTGAAAACATCAAAAAGAACCAGATAGAACTTCTGAAGATGTAAAATACACTGCAAGAGTTGAAAAATGAAATAGCAAGCTTGGAAAATACAGTTGACCAAATGGAGGAAAGGATCAATGATACCGAAGACAGAAATCTAGACGAAAAAGAGAGGGAATAAGAAAGAAACCAAAGAATGAAAAAAAATGAAAGAGAAATTCAAGAACTAGCTGATACCATCAGAAGAGGGAACATGAGAATAATGGGCATTATGGAAGTCGAGGAAAAGGACCACAGACTAGAAAACATTTTCAGAGAAATAGTGGATGGAATTTCCCAAATCTAAGAAATGAGCTGGAGCTCAAAATTCAATAAGTCAACAGAACACCAAATTATCTCAACCCAAAAAGGCCCTCATCAAGGCACATTGTATTAAAATTATCAAAAATCAATGGCAAAGACAGAATTCTCAGGGCAGCCAGGGAGGAAAAACAGTAACTTATAAAGGTAAACCAATTAGATTATCCTTGGACTTCTCAGTGCAGACCTTACAAGACAGAAAGAAATGGAATCAAATATTTAAACTATTAAGTAAAAGAAACTACCACCCTAGAATAATGTATGCAACTAAGCTCTCCTTTAGATATTAGGAAGAAATTAAGACATTTTCTGACATACAAAAATTGAGGGAATTCTCCACTACAAGGACTGTATCACAGGAAATACTGAAAGGGGTCAGCTCACCTAAAATAAAATGAAAAAAAAAAACTTAATTGGCAGTAAAGTGATTATCAGGCAAATAGAAGACTAGGAGTGCAACCCTTGCTAAGAACAGGGCATTATAAGCTTAAATAATAAAAAGAGAATTTCTGTAGAAAAATAACAATGAACATTTTCAAATATAGGGAAAAATTGAGATAACAATTACTGACAAGGAGAAGATTCAAGGATCAAAATTCACAAAGGGGAATGGAGATAAGGCAGCTAGGAAGAAGATGGACGAATATATATACACCAAAGGTTCAGAACCATTGTATATAATATAAACAAGAAGAACAAGATGGAAATCCCACAGATGCCAACCAAAATAAAGAAAACGGAAACACAAAAACAAGAAAGCAATGGAAACACCGAGCTACCAGAAAGCAAAAGATAAAATGACCATAAGAAGAATTCATATTTCAATAATTATCCCTAAATGTAAATGGACTGAACTCACTATAAAAAGGCACAGAGTTGCAGATTGGATCAAAAAACAAACCCATCCATATGCTACCTCCAGGAAACACATCTCAGGTCTAAAGACAAAAATAGACTCAAAGCGAAAGAATGGAAAATGATATTTCAAGCAAATGCCATTCAGAGAAAAGCAGGAGAAGTGGTATTAATATCAGACAAAATGGATTCAACATAAAAAAATGTAAAGAAAGATACTTAAGGATATTTCATAATAATAAAGAGAATTGAGGACCAAAAAGATAACACTTCTTAATACCTATGTTCCCAATCAGGAAGCCTCAAAATATGGAAAACAATTACTAAGAGAACTAAAGGGAGAAACGGTCCAAAACACCATCATAGTAGGGGACATAAATACCTCACTGTCAGATATGGACAAATCATTCAAACAGAAAATCAATAAGGAAATAACATTCTTAAATGACAGATTAGACCAACTGGACATAATTGAAATTTACAGACACGTCCATTCCAAAACAGCTGTTTATACATTCTTCTCTAATGCAAATGGAGCGTTCTCAAGAATTGACCATATACTGAGATACAGAGACAGCCTCAACAAATATAAGAGAGTTAAAATCGTACTAACCATATTCTCTGATCATAATGCTTTGAAACTAGAGCTCAACTGAAAAAAGAAAGAAGAAAGAACCACGAATACATGGAGATTAGACAACATGCTACTAAAAAATCAGTAGGTCAAAGAAGAAATAAAAAGAGAGATCAAGAGATACATAGAAACGAATGGTAATGATAATACAACATATCAAAACTTTTGGGACACATCAAAAGCAGTCAGAAGAGGAAAGTTCATATCATTACAGGCCTATCTCTGAAAACAAGAATGAGTCCAATAAACAACATAATGCTTCATTTTAAGAAACCAGAAAAGAAAGAACAAATGAGGCCTTAAGTCAACAGACAGCAGGAAACCATCAAAATTAGAGCAGAAATAAATGAAATTGAAAACAAAACAAAACAAAAAAGATAAAAAAATTAATGCAACAAAGAGCTGGTTCTTTGAGAAGGTTAATAGAATTGAAAACCCCCTGGGTATACTCATTAAAGAAAAAAAGAGAAAGGGCAAAACAAAAACAAAAACAAAATCAGGAATGAAAAAGGGGAAATTATGACAGACATTGCAGAAATACAAAGGGTCATACAAGAATAATATGAAAAAGTATATAACACCAAATTTAATAACCTAGAAGAAATGGACCAGTACTTAGAAGAATACAATCTTCATAGATAGAATCAAGAAAAATTGAAAAATCTAAATAGACCAACCAGCGGTATGGAAATTGAAACAATCAATCATCAAAACCTACCATAAAGTAAAAGTCCAAGATCAGAGGGCTTCACCAGTGAATTCTAAAAAACGTTCAAAGAAACACTTTTACCTATTCTTTTCAAATTCTTCAAAAAAAATCAAAGAGGAGGAGATACTTCCCAACTAATTGTATGAGGCCAATATTACCTTGGTACCAAACCCTGGGAAGGATAACACAAAAAAAGAAAACTACAGATAAACATCTCTCATGAACACAGATGCAAAATTCCTAAATAAGATACTAGTAAACGGAATACAGGAACATATTAAAAATATTATATGCCACAATCAAGTAGGCTTCATCCCATAGGCACAGAGATGGTTCACCATATGCAAATTGATTAATGCGATACACCACATAAACAAATTTAAAAATAAGAATCATATCATCAAATCAATAGATGCAGAACGAGTATTCGACAAGATATGGCAGCCATTTATAATCAAAGCACTTAACAAAATGGGTATAGAAGGAAAGTACCTTAACATAATTAAGGTCATATATGAAAAACCCTCAACCAACATTATATTTAATGGTGAAAATCTAAAAACTTTCCCTCTAAGATCAGGAATAAGGCAAAGCTATCCACTATTGCCACTGTTATTCCATATAACATTGGAGGTCCTAGCGAGTGCAATCAGACAAGAGAAAGATACAAAAGGCGTCCAAATAGGAAACGAAGAAAACAAACGGTCACTATTTGCGGATGACATGATTATCTACATAGAAAACCCTGAAGACTCCACAAGAACACTATTAGAAACAATAAGCAAATACAGTAAAGTTTCTGGATACAAAATCAATGTTCAAGAATCCATAGCATTCTTATACTCTAATGATAAAGTGTCAAAAACAGAAGTAGAAAAAAACAATTCCTTCTGCAATTGCAACACAAAAAATAAAATACCTAGAAATAAATTTAATGAAACATGTGAAGGAACTATATAAGGAAAACTACAAGACCCTATGAAAAGAAATTGAAGAAAATACAAAGAAATGAAAAGATATTCTGTGTTCTTTGATTGGAAGAATCAAAATAGTTAAGATGACCACATTACCTAAAGCATTATACATATTTAATGTAATCCCCATCAAAATCTCATTGGCTTTTTTTTTTAAAGAAATAGAACAAAAAATAATCATATTTGTAGGGAAGCACAAAATACCCTGAATTGCCAAAGTCATCCTGAAAGAAAAGACAAGGCTGGAGGCATCACTCTTCCCGACTTCAAATTATACTACAAGGCATGGTATTGCCAGCAAAACAGACACACAGAACAATGGAACAGAATCGAGAGTCCAGATGTAAATCCATATTTATATGGGCAAATAATTTTCAACAAAAAAGCCAAAAAAACATACAGTGGAGAAAGGAAAGCCTCTTCAATAAATGGTGCTGGAAAAACTGGAAAGCCACATGCAAAAGAATAAAACTAGACTGTTGTCTATCATCACACATCAAACATAACTCAAAACGGATTAAGAACCTGAATATAAGACCTGAAACAATAAATTGTATGAAAGAAAACATAAGAACTAAACTCAAGGACCTTGGACTTAAAGCAGATTTTATGAATTTGACCTCAAAAGCAAGGGAAGTGAAAACTAAAATAAATGAATGGGACTACATCGAAGTAAAAAGCTTCTACCCAGCAAAGAAATCATCAGCAAGGTAAAGAGACAGCCATGCAAAGGGAAAATATATTTGCAAACAATGCCTCCAATAAGGGCATAATATCCAAAATACACAAAGAGCTCTAACGACTCAATAACAGCAAAAAAAAAAAAAAAGCAAATAATGATCTGATCAAAAATTGGTCAGAGGATCAGAAAAGACACTTCTCTCTAAAAGACATACAGATAGCCAACAAATGTTTGAAAGGATGCTCAACATTGCTAGCTGTTAGAGAAATGCAAATCAAAAGCACAATGAGATACTATCTCACACCTTTTAGAAAAGCTATCATCAACAGGACAATTAATAACAAATGTTGGAGAGAATGAGGAGATAAAGGAACCCTCATGCACTGCTAGTGGGACTGCAAATTTGTACAAACACTATGGAACACAGTAAGGAGATTCCTCAAAATACTAAGAATTGATCTACCATATGATCCAGCAATACCTCTACTGGGTATTTACCTCAAAGACGGAACGTTCCATATCCAAAAAGATATTTGTAGACTAATGTTCATAGCTGCATTTTTCACAGTGTCCAGGACATGGAAACAATCAAAGTGTCCTATGACGGATGATTGGATAAATAAGCTGTGGTGCATATACACAGTGGAACATTACTCAGCCATAAGAAGAGATGAAATACCACCATTAGTGACAAAATGGATGGACCTCAAGATAATTACGGTAAGTGAAATAAGCCAGACAGAAAAAGTTGAAAATCACATGATATCACTTATATGTGAGATGTAAACCTAAAGGCAACAAAGGAACAGGACACACAGAGAATCATGGACACGGAGAATAGACTAGTGGTTACCAGAGGGTGGGTGGGGAAGTGGGGGAAGGGGAGAGGTAGATGAGGTAAAAGGGTTCAAATACGTGGTGATAGAAAGAAATATACCTATGAGAGGGGAACACACAATGCAATATGTATATGCTTTACTGTTATATTGTGCACCTAAAACTTACCTGATTTCATTAACCAATGTCACCACAAAACATTATTTAAAAAAAAAATTAAAAAGAAAGAACAAATTAACAAATAAAACAGAAACAAAATCCTCGATAACATTTTGAGGTTTACCATATTGAAGGGGATAGGGGTGGTGAAAAATGGAAGGAATGATATATCAATTTTTTTGCTACAAAATAGTAATGGTGTAAAATATAGCATAAGAAATATAATCAATAATATTGCGATAACTATATAGTGTCAGATAGGTACAGATTTATCAGGGTGATCACTCTGTAAGTTGTATAAATATCTAACCAATATGTTGGACAACTTAAATATATAATATTGTATGCCAACCGTAACTGAAAAATAAAATATATATATATATATATATTTTAGGGATTAAGAGGTACAAATGGATTGTTGTAGAAAAGGCATGAAGATGTAGAGTGTAGCATGGGAAATATGATTAATAATGTTGAAATAAATATTTAATTGGGTAAAGGGGTATTGGATTTAGTGGGGTGATCACTTTGTGAGTTAAGTGGATCCCTGATCAATATGCTATGTAACTGAAACTGGTATATTATTGTATGCCAACTATAATTGAAAAAAAAACTCATTGAACGTACAATGTAAATACAAGCAACTAATCATCTACTATATTTCAATAAAGACAAAAAAAGTTACAACACTGATACAGTCATAGTAGCAGCCACAGCAATTAGCAGGTTTAGGCTTTACGGATACAATTTCAGTAAGCAAGAATTCCTGAAAGAGCCACTGGAAGCTTTCCTTCCCACCAGTGCTGAAGGATAATCCTTCATCTATGTAATGAAAACATAAGAAATTCCAAAAACCTTTGCTGAGAATCATCAGAAAATATAATTTGCCCCATGACTTTTTTTTTAATTCAATAAGAGAATAAGTCATGCATGTTGTTTTACTGTATATTATGAAATTGCTGTACTGGGACAATTACGAAAAATAAATATGAAGATGCGAGAAGTTGTATTAATTTTACTGAAAATTATGTCTTGCTAAAAATGAATTTCAGGCAATTGGGATATTTGATGCACCAAGGAGGAAAATATTCAACACCAATAACATATATTTTAAATGGAAATTCAACACACAGAATTACAAAATTTAGTAACTTTCTGTGATTCTAAACTGTGTTCAAAAAACGTCTGCTCCTTTCTTCTTAATATTGATGATAATGCAAATAATTTCTAGATAGGTTTTGAATGTTTAAACATTAGAATTATACTTTCAAAATCACTTAGAAGAATAGAAAGACTACTCTTCAAGCATGCAGAAAATGAAGTCCATATAAATTCTGTTACTGTGAGAAAAACTGCTGCTATGCTGATTTAAATTGTTTCAAATGGTATTCCCACACAGGTTCCATAGCAAACTGCAGTTATAATTGTGCTGAGTTTTAAATGACTTTCACTCTAGTGGTAGAGGTCGTTTTATAGTCCAGGTGTACTCACATTTAACTCAGTACACAAGAGTAAAATAATAAACCATGGATGACTAGTTACCATTTCTCCAGAAAAATGAAGATCTGTTATTTACTGATATGTAGGATGTAGTCATAAATGCCTTAAACTGAAAAGCTACAAAAATGCCTAGATCTTCTTTTGAAAAAATAATAAGGTTGCTCAGAGCAATTGTATCCTACTTATATTTCTCTACATGTGGGAATGATTTCACAAAGCTCCTTTAATGTGCAATATCCAATTTTCAAGATTTAAAAAACAATTCTGGTTTTTAAAAACAAATTTTAACTTGGGTAAATTGGATTTATATTCCAGGCACTTCTAAATGCTGGAAATACAGAAGAAACAAAGCAGACGATAATCACATGCAGCTTATACCCCAATGGAGAGAATAAAATATTCTATCTCATGATTGTATATTTGAAAAATATTTTATGGTTTGAAATATTGAAATATTTTGGGTCTTGAAATATATTCTATGAGAACTTAACATGCTAGTTTAAATTGCCGAATCACGCAATTCTGTTCGAACTATCATTTTCAATCTTCTCTCGTCTGGTTGCTCTCCTCACTACAAACCACTTCCCTTCCTCCAAAATACAACCACATTTCACCTCATCACTCAAGTTATTACTCTTACTAGTACCCACTTTTTTGTATTTTTTTCCCTCTCTGGCTATGAAAACTCAGCCAGCTTTTTAGGCAACTGTGATGTATGTAGTTTAAACTCTATCTCATCCATAAAAACCTCCCGATCACTAGCTTTTGCTTATTTCTTCCTCTGAACTCTTTTATAGTACTAATATATTAAATAATTATTTTCCTTTTGATTAACCTCTCAAATCTAAAACCATTAAAATATATCAAAAATGGAGTTTAAAATTCGACTAATCTAGCCTTATTTTTTAGGAGAGAAAACTGAGCTGTAGAGGCTGTGATTTACTCACAGTCACCCAAGTTACAAATGTGGAACTGGGTATGAACCTCACCATTTGACTCCCAGTAAATCATTTTGCCATTTCTCCAAATTGCTTATATGAGTTTATTTAATTTTTTTCCTGGTAACTATTTTAAAATGATAAATGCAATTAAATTTCAAATTTAAATTGTGATAATATTATCTCTCAGGGTCATCTCATCTATTTGGAAAGCATAGCACATTCTATTGTAGATTTTACTCCCTACATCTGCCTACCTAAAAACACTTGGATATTTTTTATCTGATTAATTATAAATTAGCTGTTTTAGTCATCTCTTGTGGTTTTAAAGCTGTTACTGTTTCAACTCATCTTTGTAAGAATCTTCCTTGAGTTAATCCATCCCCAAAGATCACACCTTTTTACTACCCCTTCTACGCTCTTTAACCTTCAAGTCACAGACCCATTTCATAATAATCTGTTCTCAATGGCCCCAATAATGTGGAAAGTGATGATCTACAAAGTAAGACCAGTGTTATGTTGTCACCAATTGATATAAAGATATCAATTGATATACAACATCTTAGTGTAGAAAAAAACACAGTAAGTATAGTCATAATATCTACTTTATTGGATTCCAAACCAAAGGTTAGTTGTCCAGGCAACCGTGGAGTCTTATATGTCTTCTGTACATTATTTACCTCACAATCCACATCCCCTAGCATTCCAAAATAAACAGTGTTATTTCGATTGCTTTTTTGAGGGAAGGAGTTGGCAATAATGTAATGAGCAGAATCTCCAACTATTACTTCAATGAAGCTTTTTTCTTTTTCATTTGCTTTGCTTGCTGATTTTATCATGTCTATTTTTTACTAATATTTATTTTTTTAAAAGAGATTATGTTGGTTTAACCTTCCTCTGGAAGAAAAATTAAATTAAATTTCTTCTAAAAATAATTTTATTATAATAACAATTAAAAACTTATAGTTGAAGCATAACACTAGAAGCTAAGAATGAAGGAATAGTAAGACTATTTATATGTGAATAAAGTATATAAACAGAGCAAGCATCTGAGGTTTGTTTCTAGGAAATTCTAAAACAAAGGTTGCCATGTAGCAACACTTAAAACATTTCAAGGCCTCAGGAGCCTGGATTAGTGGACCAGTATGATTCAATGGAATGCCTAGAAGGCATTTCTATTCTAATGGTTGGGTGTGATTTCAGAAATAGAAATGGAATTGCATTTGGACCCAGATTTTGGGTAATTGGGAAGATACTAGCAGGTTGCCCAAGTTGCTAGTCATGTGTACCTAGAAAGAATGTGGTTTAAGGTAGCCAAATCTCACATGCCAATCAGTGAATTGAAAATAACTAGATCCACTAATTTTGACACATGTCCTATGCCAAGGCCTGAGGCAAAATCACTCTATATGCCCCCAGAAGAGTGGAAGAGAAAGGATTACTAACACAGAACTCCACTCTGTAGTCCTCTTGAGAAAAATCTTTATAGGCATTTCCTTCTCCCTAGGATTTTTTTAAAACCTCTAACTGCAAAATTATATTTAAATCTCTAACAAAATTATACTTTAAATCTTTAACTGAAAAAATTATATCTATCTCTGGCTGCAAGATTATCAGTCTAAAATAACCATGTAGAATATAGTAGTTTCAAACATAAATCTCCCTTCAAATACTAAGTGTATCAAAAAATAATGGATTTTTTTTTTGTACAGGATATTCATGCAAAACATATTGTGCAAGTACACCTATTTCTTTAAGTGTGAATAGAGAGAAATGGTTGACTTCTGTCCTCCCTATTTTTAGATTGCTTCTTATCTAGTGTTTCCTGTATCTCATTTACCTCAAGTTTTTAACCCTGCAGAATTTGAAGCAACTGTTTTGGAGACTCAAGTATCAAGATTTTTTAAAACGCTGCATTCTCCCCTGAACGCACACATTCCCCTAGTTTGCAAGTATAAGTGCATGCAGAGACATAAAACCTATAGTGTCAATTTTTGTGTAGCAGTTTTCACAGTGAGTAAAAGAGTTTCCTGGGGAATTCTTTCATAACACAGTTTTTATGTTAACTGTACCCTCTATTTGACAAATACCCCAAATCAGCTTTGTGCATACAGTCACATGCTATATGCACAATTTATCATTCTCTATGAATATGGTAACATTAGGTGTTTCAGAGTTAAATTACATGCTCTACATCTCAATAACTGAAGCATACATTCAAGTAAAAAATATACATACAGTAAGTAAAATAAAACTGTATTGAAGTCCATCTAAAAGAATTTTAACCTGATCTGCTTTATTAAACATCTGCAAGTATACCTTATTGAATGTTCCCTATACATATGGAAGAAATGTGAATAGCCATAGTGTGTAAATGAAAAAAAAAAAAAAGAAAGAAAAGAATGCTAATTGGTCAGAGAAAGAGAGGGTGAGAAAATACAAATCAGAATTAATGAAATGCAAATTATTGCTAACTTTAAAAAAAATGCACACTGCTTCAACCTGTGCTTCATTTAAAAATAGAGATACAACAAGTCTTTCCTAATAGAATATTTTAAAAAGCAAAAAAATAGAACAAGAAATAAGGTTTGAATCCAAATCCAAACTGCAGACATCAAGCACAGGTGACAGAAACACAGTTTTCTTATTATTTTATGGTAATTCACAATACTTTCAGTCAAATACAGGACAGTTTTTCCTTAACGTTGTGTAGGATTCCAACAGTTTTCAATTCAAAAACAATATATTATAAACAAGATTATGTTACTGAGAAAGCTTTTGTATCAATATATAAATTGAATAATATTTAAAGTATAAATTATAACATCCCCAACAGTAAGAGTGTAAAAATAAGATTAATATTTAGGTGTTGCAAAACAATGTGGATGTACCTCTCCAAAATGCCTCTTAGATATGACTCTGGGCCACTAATCTTATCTGTGCCTCCTTCTCTATAAAATATGGATAACAATAATACTTATTGCTAAGCGATATTGGGGGAATTGTAAAAATTACAAGTACTATAAAATACCAAAACACCCCAGTGTACTAAATAATTTCAGCATGAAGATGATTATATGTATGTAATTTCCCTCGTCCATTGTATTTGTGTTTTTCCCCATTAAAAATATTATGACGATATAGCACTGACATACTAAAACTTGTCTAGCTAGTGCCTGAATAATTGGTTCATACCAAAAGTAGTTCGTACTAAATGTCTAACCTGAAATCTGGCAATATAACTAGGAACGGATTTGGGATTTATGGTATAGAAAATTGAAGGTGATTCATTTTTCTTTTGCCTATTTGGTATCTTACAGGAGCTCTAGGATAGCGCCGGGCAGTGGCAAATTGTCGCCAGTGTATTGAATGCAACTTGGGAAGAGATAATGCAACAGTCTTCAAAAACAGATGCCAGTATTCTACAAGGAAATTTGGGAAACCTGAATCTGCAGTGACAGGAAGTCTGCAAACAGCTGGTAGAGAGAAAAAAAGAGTGATCGTTGAGATCTTTGGAAACATGGTGCCGTGAGAGATATCTCAGATCTCTCTCCTGGAAAGAACAATAAGCTGAACATCTAAAATTCAGCAAAAATCACCCAAACAGCACACCAGCACATCTGAGCGTGGGATCTGCACATAAGAGCTACCACAGGTCAGAACCCCGGGTGTCCGGTGTTCCAGTGTCCGGGTGGTGGACCGGGAGGAACAAAGAAGCTGCCTCTCACACCCCCAGGAGCTCCTGCAGGAGGACAGGGAGGGGAGAAGGAGCAATGAATTTGTGCAGGAGTTCCCTGAACATTCCTGCCCGGGATGGCTCTGAGCTCCCCGTGGCTGGCTGCTTGCAGGGCCCAGTCATCAGGGCAGAAAGCAGAGAAGAGGGACAGTACTTCAGAGGAACAACAGTTGATTTTTGCCAGCTGGGGTTGCAAAACTGATGCTGACCTGCAGCCCTCAACCCTCAACACAGAGGGCCACTACCCCCATACCCTCCAAGACCAATCACTGCAGAGCCCCAAAGGAATGTGAGCAAATGCTGCTGAGACTGTCGCTGACTGACAGGGACCAAAACAGAAGGTAGCAAGTGTGATTAAATATCTACGAGAAAATTTAAAAAGCGTTATTAAGACTTTATATCAAGCAAGGATCCGAGAGGCTTAGACGTCACCTCCTGGAAACCAAAAGAAAAGCACTTTCTTTGCAACAGGCTAAAGAGAGACCTTTATATAATAAATCTCCTTTCTGGAAAAACAGTAGAATACACTTCCGTAAGTGCCCAGGTAGAGAAATAGTCCATTAAACACCGTGAATGACCAAGGTGATAAGGCATCTCAGAAAGAAAGATAAAAATCTCCAGAAAATAAGCTTACAGACAGAAATATACGACTTAAATGACAGAGAATTCAAGATGGTACTTCTGAAAAAACTCAGTGAGTTCCAAAACAAGTCACATCCACAATTTCAGGAATTGAAAAAACAACTAGATGAGCAGAACAAAAAGATTGAAACTCTCAAAAGAACCAAATAGAACTTCTGGAGATGAAGAACACACTGTGAGAGTTGAAAAATGAAAGAGCAAGCTTGAAAAACACAGTCGACCAAATGGAGGAAAGGATCAGTGATATCAAAGACAGCGATCTAGAGATAAATCAGAAGGAATAAGAAAAAAAGCGAAGAATGAAAAATAATGAAAGAGAAATACAAGAGCTAGCCGATACCATCAGGAGAGGAAACATAAGAATAATGGGCATCCTCGAAAGTGATGAAAAGGAGCAGGGACTAGAAAGCGTTTTCAGACACATAGTTGACGAGAATTTCCCAAATCTAAAAAATGAGCTGGAGCTTGGAATTCAAGAAGTCAACAGAACACCCAATTATCTCAACCTAAAAAGGCCTTCACCAAAACACACTGTATTCAAATTATCAAAAATCAAGGACAAAGACAGAATTCTCAGGGCAGCCAGGGAGAAATAAAAGGTAACTTATAAAGGTAAAATTATTAGATTACCCTCGGACTTCTCAGTGCAGACCTTACAAGCCAGAAAGAAATGGAATCAAGTATTTAAACTATTAAGTGAAAAGAACTACCAGCCATGAATAATGTATCCAGCTAAGCTCTCTTTTAGATATGAAGGAGAGATTAAGACCTTTCAGACATACAAAAAATTGAGGGAATTCTCCACTATGAGGCCTGCAATACAAAAAAAATACTGAAAGAGGTCACTTCACCTAAAACAAAATGACAAAACAAAATACATAATTAGGAGTAAAGTGACTATCAAGCAGATAGAAGCAGAGGAGTGCAACCCTTACTAAGAACAGGGCATTATATGCTTAAATAATGAGAAGAGAATTGTTATAACAAGATAGTAATGAATGTTCAACATACATAGGAACAACTTGGGATAACGATGACTGAAAAGGGGAGGATTCAAAGACTCACATTCGCAAAGGAGAATGGAGATATAGCATGTGCAGAACTAAATGGACCACTGTATATATATAATTATCTTTTACATATTCGTAATGATAACCACATGCTAAAGTTTAAGAACCATTGTATATAACAAAAAAACAAGAAGAACCAGAGAGAAAACCCACAAAAGCCAATCGAAATAAAAAACAAAACAAAACAACAACAACAAAAAATCCAGAAGCACAAGGACAAGGAAGCAATGGAAACACTGAGCTACCAGAAAGCAAAAGATAAAATGGCTATAAGGAGACCTCATATTTCAATAATCACCCTCAATGTAAATGGACTAAACTCACCAATAAAAAGGCACAGAGTTGCAGATTGGATCAACAAACAGAACCCAACTATATGTTGCCTCTAGGAGCCACATTTCACTCAAAATGAAAAAGTAGAAAAGAATATTCCAAGCAAAGGCATTAGAGAAAAGTAGATGCAGCGATACTAATAACAGAGAAAATTGCTTTCGAAATATAAAAGGTAAAGAAAGATACTGAGGGACACTTCATAAGGATAAAGGGAATCATGCACCAAGAAGGCATAACACTCTTCATATCTATGGTGCCAATCTGGGAGCCCCAAAATATGGAAAGCAACTACTAACAGAACTAAAGGGACTAACATAGCAAAACGTCATCATAGTAGGGGACATAAATACCCCACTGTGGAAGTGGGCAGATCATCCTAACAGAAAATCAATAAGGACACAACATCCTTAAATAACACTTTAGATCAACTGGACATAATTGACATTTACAGAGACTTCCTTCCCAAAATAGCTCATAGATTCTTCCCTAACGCACATGGAACGTTCTCAAGAATTGACCACATGTTGAGACACAGAGATAGACTCAACCAATATAAGAGAGTTAAAATCATACTAACCATATTCTCTGATCATAATGCTTTGAAACTAGAGATTGACTGCAAAAAGAAGGAAGAACCACAAATACATGGAGATTAAACAACATGCTACTGAAGAATAACTGGGTCAGAGAAGAAATAAAAAGAGAGATCAATAAATACATAAAAAGGAATGATAATGATAGTACAGCATATCAAAACTTTTGGGATAGTGCAAAAATCGTCGGAAGTGGATAGTTCATATTATTACAGGCCTAGCTCTAAAAACAAGAACGATTCCAAATAAATAACCTAAAACTTCATCTTACAAAACTAGAAAAAGAAGAAATAAAATGTAAAGTCAGCAGAAGGAAAGAAATCATCAAAATTAGAGCAAAAATAAATGAAATTGAAAACAAACAAAAAAAGGTAGAAAAAATAAATGCAATAAAGTGCTGGGTTTTTGAGAAAGTTAATAAAATTGATAAACCCCTGGCTAGGCTCACTAAAGAAAAAAGATAAAGAACATAAATAAAAAATATCAGGGTTGAAAGTGGGGAAATTACGGCTGATATTGCAGAAATACAAAGAATCATATAAGAATACTATGTAAAAGAACACTGCTGGAAAAAAAAATCAAATGCAGTAAAGTTTTTGGATACAAAACCAGTGTTCAAAAATTCATAGTGTTCCCATACTCTAATAATGAAATGTCAGAAAAAGTAGAGAAAAAAACAATTCCTCTTGTAAGACTATTAAAAGAAATCAAAGAAAATACAAAGAAATGGAAAGATATTCGATGTTCTTGGATTGGCAGAATTAACATAGTTAAAATGACCATATCAGTTAAAGCATTATACAGATTTAATGTAATACCCATCAAAATCCCATTGGCCTTTTTTAAAGAAATAGAACAAAAAAAATCATCAGATTTGTATGGAAGCACAAAACCCCGAATTGCCAAAGTCATCCTGAGAAAAAAAGACAGCACTGGAGGCATCACTCTGCCTGACTTCAAATTATACTACAAAGCGACAGTAATCAAAATGGCAAGGTATTGGCAGCAAAACAGACACACAGACCAGTGGAACAGAATTGAGAGTCCAGAAATAAATAAGCCCATATTTCTATGGGCAAATAATTTTCAACAAAACAAAAAACAAAAACAAAAACATATAATGAAGAAAGAAAAGCCTCGTCAATAAATAGTTCTTGGAAAATTGGAAGGCTGAAGGCTGAAACTAGATTATTGTCTCTCACCACACACCACAATTAACTCAAAATGGATTAAGGACCTGAATATAAGACCTGAAACAATAAAATGCACAGAAGAAAACATCGGAACTAAACTCAAGGACCTTGGGCTTAAAGAGGATTTTATGAATTTAACCTCAAAGGCAAAGAAAGTAGAAACAAAAATAAATTAATGGGACTATATCTAACTTAAGGCTCTGGTCAGCAAATAAACCATCAACAAGGTAAAGAGAGAATCGCCCGAATGGAAAAAAATATATTTGCAAGCACACCCCCTGATAAGGGCCTAATATCCAAAATATATAAAGAACTCATAAGACTCAATAAAAACAACGACAACAAAAACAAATGATCCAATCAAATAATTGGCAGAGCACCTGAACAAATACTTCTCCATAGAGGACATACAAATAGCCAACAAATATATGAAAAGATGCTCAACATCGCTAGCTATTAGGGAAATGCAAGTCAATACCACAATCTCACACCTATTAGAATAGCTATAATCAACAGTACAGGTAATAAATGCTGGAGAGGATGCAGAGAAAAAGGAATCTTCATACACTGCTGGTGGGACTGCAAATTGATACAGCCACTATGGAAAACAGAATGGAGGTTCCTCAAAAAACTAAGAATCGATCTACCATATGATCCAGCAATACCTCTATTGGGTATTTACCTCTAAAACTTGAAAACCCATATCCGAAAAGATTTTGCACACCAATGTTCATAGCGGCATTATTCACAGTGGCCAGATCATAGAAGCAACTTAAATGTTCTACGATAGATGATTGGCTAAAGAAGCTGTGGTACCTATATACAATGGAATATTACTCAGCCATACTATAGATAAAATCCTATCATTTGCCACAACCTGGATGGACCTGGAGATAACCATACTAAGTGAAACAAGCTGGACATAAAATGCTGAAAATCACGTGATATCACTTATATGTGAGACATAAACCTAAAAGCAATAAATGAACAGGACAAACAGAGACTCATGGACATGGACTAGACTAGTGGTTATCAGAGGGTAGGCGGTGAAGGAGGAGTGGGGAGGTAGACAGAGTAAAAAGGTTTAAATATAGGGAGTAAGGGGAGGGTGAAGTGGGTGAAGGGGATCAAATATATGGGAGCTGAAGGAAACTGGACTTTGGGTGGTGAACATACAATTGAATATACAGATGTCAAATGATAATGTACATCTGAAAATTGTATGATTGTATTAAATTATATTACCCCAATAATTAATTAATTATTAAGACAGAATATGTAAAGAAAGTAATTTTTCAGATTAATATTGTAACATGTCATTATGTAACATCAAATAATCCTTTGTTAATTCCCTATTTTCCTAGAATATTTATCCACTGGCTCTGTGGAAAATTGGATGGGAGGAAAATATTCTTATAAGATGCAAATTGAAATAGTTTATTTTAACCCCTCAGTAACAATCAAATAATTTTATATAGGTTTACTTTTGAAATGGGCTTACACATTTTATGAATACATGTAATATGAAACTAGGGTATTTATTATTTAGTATAACATTTTTATTAGTTGACAGACAATAATCATTTTGTAGAGTTTTATAAAGATGTTTAATACTAAGAAAAATGAACATGTGTCAAAGTGCAAATCAAGTACATTGCTGAATTAAGTTTGATCACATCAACAATTAGGTCAGAACAATCACTTGGCACATAGTACTATAAGATAATACTTAAAATCCCTATTTTCTGAAAGGCTTTATTTTAATTGCTTATAAGCACAGCTGTCTTTTATTTTTTTATTTTGATTTTATTTTATTATTAGTTTCAAGTACACAGTGTATTTTTTAGACATTTATATAGTTTATGAAATGATCCCTCTGTTGCTCTTTCTCTCCTCTGGCTCTACACCTAGTTATTACATTACTGCTGACTGCATTCTCTATGCCATGCTTGTCATTCCCATGGCCATCTATCAACTATTAATTTGTACTTCTTTAACCCTTCACCTCATTCACTCAGCTCCCCCAAAACCCTCCCCTCTGGCCATCACCAGATTGTCTACTATATTTGTGAGTCTGTTTTTCTTTTTTGTTATTTTTGTTGCTTAGATTCCACAAATAAGTGAAATTATATGGTATTTATCTTTCTCTGTCTGAGTTATTTCACTCAGCATAATAACTTCTAGGTCTATTCATATCATTGGGAATGGTAGGATTTCATTATTTTAATGTCTGAGTAATATTCCATTGTATATATGAACCATACATTCTTTGTTCAATTGTCTGTTGATGGGCATTTAGTTTGCTTCCATATCTTGGCTATTGTAAATAGTGTGGCCATGAACATAGGGGTACACAGAACTTTATGAGTTATTGTTTGTTTGTTTGTTTGTTCATTTGGATAAATACCCAGGAGTACAATTGCTGGGTAAAAAGATATATCCACTTTTAATTTTTTGAGAAACCTCCAGACTGTTTTCCAAGTGGCTGTACCAATTTGCAATCCCACTGACAATATATAAAGGTTCCCTTTTCTCCACATCCTCACCAACACTTGTTTTTTGACTTATTGATGATAGTCATTCTGACAGGTATGAGGCGGTATCTCATTGTGGTTTTAATTTGCATTTTTCTGATGATTAGTGACCTTGAGCATCTTTTCATATGTCTGTTGGCCATCTCTATTTCCTCTTTGGAGAAATCCAAAATATTGAGGTCTTCTGCCCATTTTTTACTTGGATTATTTGTTTTATTTGTTGTTGAGTCATATGAGTTGTTTATATATTTTGAATATTAACCTCTTATCAGCTGTATCATAAGCAAATATTTTCTCCCATTCAGTTGATTGTCTTTTCATTTTGTTGATGGTGTCCTTTGCTGTGTGAAACTTTTTAGTTTGATGTAGTCTCATTTGTTTATTTTTTCTTTTGTTTCCCTTGCCCAAAGAGATATGTCCAAAAAGAAATGACTGTTAGTAATATCAGAGAGATCACTGCCTATGTTTTTTTCCTAGAAGTTTTATGGTTTGGGGTCTTACATTTAAGTCTTTAATCCATTCTGAGTGTATTCTTGTACTGTATATTCTTCGTCATATATTAAGTGAGTGTATATGCATAGATTTATTTCTGGGCTCTCTATTCTGTTCAATGGATCAATGTGTCTCTTTTTATGAGAGTGTCATGCTGTTTTGATTACTATAGGCTTGTAGAATAGTTTGATATCAGGTAATGTGATACCCCCAACTCTGTTCTTCTTTCTCAAGATTTCTGTGACTATTTGGGGTCTTTTTTGGTTCCATATAAATTTTAGGGTTACTTGTTCTAACTCTCTGAAAAAAAATGTCATTGGTATTTTGATAGGGATTGCACTGAATCTATAGGTTGTTTTGGGTAGTATGGCTATTTTAATGATGTTTATTCTTCCTACCATGAGCACGGTACATGCTTCCATTTATTTGTATCTTCTTTAATTTCTTTTTTCCATAACTTATAATTTTCTGGGAGCAGGTGTTTTACCTCCTTGGTTAATTTGATTCTCAGGTATTTTATAGTTTTTTTGATGCTATTGTAAATGGGATTGTTTTCTTAATTTCTCTTTCTGAAAGTTAATCATTGGTGTATAAAAATGGCACAGACTTCTGAATATTAATTTTGTATACTGCTACTTCATAACAGGTTTTTAATGGAATCTTTAGTGTTCTCTATAAATAGTATCATGTCCTTTGCAGATAAAGAGAGTTTTACTTCTTTCTTTTCAATTCGGATATCTTTTATTTCTCTTTCTTGTTTAAATGCTATGGCTAAAATTTCCAATACAATGTTGAACAGGAATGTTGAAAGTGGACATCTTATCTTTTCCCTGATATTAAAGAAAATGCTTTTAGCTTTTCCCTATAGGTTAGCTATAGGTTTTTCATATATGGTCTTTATTATGTTGAAATATGTTCCCTCTATTCCCACTGTGCTGAGAATTTTTATCATGAATGGATGCTGGATTTTATTGAAAGCCTTTTCTACATCTATTGATATTATCATATGGTTTTTATCATTTGTTTTGTCAATGAGATATATCACAATAATTGATGTGTGGATATTGTACCAACCTGGCATCCCAGGAATAAATCCAACTTGATGACAACGTGTGATATTTTTAAGGTATTGCTGAATTTGGTTTGCTAATATTTTATTGAGGATTTTTCATCAGTGTTCATAAGTGATATTGGCCTATAGTTTTCTTTTTTCTTTTTCTTTTTTTTTTTTTGATACTGTCTTTGTTTGGTTCTGGAATCAAGGTAATAATGGCATCATAAAAAGAGTTAGAGAGCCTTCCCTCTTCTTGAATTTTTTGGAATAGTTTGAGAAGAAGAGGTGATAATTCTTGGAATGTTTGGTAAAATTCCCCTATGAAGCCATCTGATCCAGGACTTTTGTTTTTTGGGAAGCTTTTGATTACTGCTTCTATTTCATTGTTGGTAATCAGTCAGTTCAAATTTTCTGTTTCTTCTTAACTCAGTCTTGGAAGACTGTGTGTTTCTAGGAATTTATCCATTTCTTCGAGATTGTACAATTTATTGGTGTACAATTGCTCATAGTATTTTCTTAAGATCCTTTGTATTTCTGCAGAGTCCGTGGTTATTTCACCTTTTTCATTTCTGATTTTATTTATTTGAGTCCTCTCTCTTTTTCCCTTGATAGAGTCTGGTTAAAGATTTGTCATTTTTTTTATGCTGTCAAAGAACTAGCTTTTGGTTTCATTAACCTTTTGTATTGTTTTTCTATACTCCATTTATTTCCACTCTGATTTTAATTTTCCTTCCTCCTACTAACTTTGGGCTGTTTGCTGTTGTTGTTTTTTTTTTTTAAGTGTAAGATTAGATTGTTTATTTGAGCTTTTTCTTTTTTCTTGATGTAAGCCTCTATTGCTATAAAGTTCCCTCTTAGGACAGCTTTCTTTGTGTCCCATAGATTTTGAATGGTTGTGTTTTTATTTTCATTTGTCTCTAGGTATCTTGCTTTTTTCCTTAACCTCACTAATAATCCATTCACTCTTTGTAGCATGTTATTTAGCCTCCATGTGTTTGTGTATTTTCCAGTTTTTTTTTCTTGTAGTTAATTTCTAGTTTCATACTATTGTGATCAGAGAAGACGGTTGATATGATTCCAATTTTCTTTTATGTCCTAACATGTAGTCTATCCTGGAAAATGTCCCATGTGTACTTGAGAAGAATGTATATTTTGGTGTTTGGGGGTAAAATGCTCTGAAAATATCTATTAAATCTATCTGGTCTAGTATGTCTTTTAGGCCTTTTGTTTCCTTGTTGATTCTTTATCTGGAGTATTTGTCTATTGGTGTTAATGAGGTGTTAAAGTCTCTTACTATGAGTGTATTACTTTTGATCTCTCCTTTTATGTCAGTCAATAATTCTTTATGTATGTAGGTGCTCCTATGTTGGGAGCATATATGTTTACTAGGGTTATATCCTCTTGTTGTGTTGATCTCGTTATCACTTTGTAATACCATTCTTTGTCTCTTATTATAGCTTTAATTTTAAAGTCCATTTTGTCTGCTATAAGTATCACTATCCTGGCTTGTTTTAATTTTGTTTGTTTGTTTGTTTTTTCCATTTGTGTGAAATATCTTTTTCCATCCCTTTGTTCTCAGTCTGTAATTGTCACTTAATCTGAAGTGGGTGTCTTATAACCAGCATATGTATAGGTCTTCTTTTCTTACCCATTCAGCTCTCTATGTCTTTTGATGGGAATATTTAATCTGTTTACATAAACTAATTATTGATAGGTACGTAGTTGCTGCCATTTTATTATCTGTATTTGTTTTTTCTCCTCCTCCCCCTCTTTTATTTATTTATTTATTTTTTATTTTTTTACAGAAGTCTCTTTAACATTTCTTGTAATACTAGCTTGTTGGTGATGAATTCTTTATGCTTTTTCCTATCTGGGATGCTCTTTATCTCACCTTCCATTTTAATTGAAAGCCTTGCTGGTTAGAGTATTCTTGACTGTAAATTTTTGTTGTTCATAACTTTGAATATTTCTTAACAGTCCCATTTGGCCTGCAAAGTTTCTGTTGAAAAATCAGCAGACATTCTAATGTGGACAGCCTTATAAGTAACTAGTTGTCTTTCTCTTGCTGCTTTTAAGATTCTTTCATTGTCATTGAGCTTTAGCATTTTAATTACGATGTATCTTGGTGTGGGTCCATTTGAATTCATCTTGTTTGGGATTCTTTATGTTTCCAGGACTCCTCTTTCTGGTATTTCTGTGATGCAGATATTGTTATGCTTCATGTTGTCCCAGGATTCTCTTAAACTATCCTCATTTTTTTAAATTCTTTTTATTTTCTTTTTGTTGTTCTGAGAGGGTGTTTTTTTTTCTGCTACCTTATCTTTCAGTTTGCTAATTCAATCTCTGCTTCGTCCAGTCTACTGTTGAATCCTTCCAATGTATTTTTCATTTCAGTTATTGTATTTTCATTTCTGTGTGTGTGTGTGTGTGTGTGTGTGTATTCTATGTCTTTTTTTATGCTTACTATCTCTCTGTTGAGGTTCTCATTGAGCTCGTTTATTCTCCTTCTAAGATCATTGAGCATCCTTATAATCCTTGTTTTGAACTCTGTCTCTGATAGTTTGCTTGCTTCCATTTTATTTAGATTATATTCTGAAATTTTCCCCTGTTGTTTCATTTGTGGTATGTTTCTTTGTTTTCTGGTTTTTTTAGCCTCTGTGTTCATTTCCATGTGTTAGGAAGATTTGTTTCATCTCTCAGCCTTGGCCACATGGCCTTATGTGGAAGGTGTCTTATGTGGCCTAGTGGCACACTCTCTCTGATCACCTGTGCCAAGGGCTCTGGACATGGTCTTTGTGTAGGTTGTATATGATTTTCTATTGTATCTAAGCCTTTATTGTTGTTAGTACGTCTGTGGATGGGATGAACTCTGCTAACTAACCATGGAAATTAGCTGTGCCAAGGTTATAAGTTTCTGTGTGGGGGCTAACCACACTGAGTAGAATTTGCCCTAACAGGCTTGTGTACTAGTTGCAACCATGCTTGTGTGTACCACTTATGGGACTAGTCAGGAGTTGCCCTGTTGTGGTTTAGTACCAGTCTCTGGGTGCATTGGTTTCGTGGCCACTTGGGAGGAGCTCCCCAGTAGACCAAGGTCAGCTGCTGTTTTTGATTGCTCAAGGCTACCCGGTGGGAGCTACAAAGTGATCCACAGATGTTTGCTGCCTGTGTTGGATCTAAAACTAAGTGAATGAAACAACGCTGTAGGCTGTGCTCCGCTTATCCCCCATTCTAGGCCTGAGGCAGTGTAGCAGTAGGGCCAGTGCTCCTCAGCACCTGACACTGCCTGTCAGTTGCCTGTAAGTCTCTGGAACTAGAAAAGCCTCTGAATGATATGTGCATTGGGTGGTGCAGGGACGCCGACAGTCATCTGGATCTATTGAGCAGATTTCCCCCTGCCACTGCACACTGCAGTGTTAGTTTATGTGCCAGAGCTGTCTCTTTGGCTCCCTGTACAAGTTTCAGATAATAGCAAGGGCAGCCGCTGCCTGCCTTGAGCCTGCAAACCACCTAAGCTCTATTCAAGAATTACTGAAGCTTGTGGGCATTAGTTTTTGGCCTGCCACCAAAAGCTTCCCCTAAAAATACACTGAGTGCTGTTTTTTTTTTTTTTTTTTTTGCTATCAATTTGGTGACCTAAGAGAAACACAGGATGGCATTGGGTTACCTGGAAGTAGGTTTTGCCACAGATAGTTTGTGGGTTAGGTGAGGCATTGTCTCAGTGAGGTATTGGGCCATCAGGCCTATACAGCCTCAGATTTGTTTCCAGCTCTGGGACTTTGGGCTTCCCCAAACATCACATATTACTGCAAGATCTACTGCCGTCTGCGATGGGCTCACAAACCCTTGCGATCTGCCTATGTGATATTGTATCTTGTGTTGGCAGTAGAGATCTTCCGAATTTTTGAGAACTTTTGTATATCTTTGAAAATGTCAGAGTGATGTTACTGTTGTTATATACTTTGGAAAAAATAAGATTTTTAAAAATACATTGTTCTTATAAAAATTAATCTCAGAAGTTTAGATTAAGAAAAAATACCATTCAGGTGATAGAATGAAAAAATCTATATGAAATGACTAATGTTATTTCTACTTTATCATCTTTTAGGAGTAAATTTTTAAATTTCATCTCTAAATTATGCAAATAAATATTGTGATAATATTAGAATGCCACATCGATTCATTTTGCTATCATGTGCTAGCTGTCAAAACTAAAAGACTCAGATTTTATTTTATGGTGGCAAGAAGGAAATATAAATAACTCTGGCCTTTACAATTAAAGTAAAATACAGCCCTCTATGAAATTCCTATTTTTTCTTTAATCCCTAAAAGACCAGTATTGTTGTGCAAGATGAACTAGATATACAAGTTTTTGCAATAACCTTGAAAAAATGCAATTCTCTTTACTACTTTAAATACCTTTTAAAATCAGAAGGTATTATAATAAATCTCTGAAATTTTTAGGGCAAAAATACATTTTCTGGTGTTTTGAAAATGCTGTTTGCAACATTATATGATATATAATATAAGTTCAAAATAATGGCAAATTTACTTTTGTTACAGAGAAATAAATTTATTAACCTTTCACAAAAACTAAAATTTGTCTTCTAAGCTAATGTAATTGTAGGTAAAAACTGAACCTTTAGCCATTTTTAAGTTGCTTCATCTTTCTAAAAACACCTTCGATATGTTTTCCTTTTTTTTTACCTATCAATAATTATTTTATTTACTTTCTTTTTTAAAAAAAAATTTTTATTAAGTTTATTGGGGTAACATTGGTTAATACAATTATATAATTTTTCAGGTGTACATTATCATTTGACATCTGTATATTCTATTGTGTGTTTACCATCTAAAGTTCAATTTCCTTCAGCTACCATATATTTGACACCCTTTACCCACTTCATCCTCCCCCTAAACCCTATGTTTGACTCCCTTTATGCCATCTACCTCCTCCCTCTATCTCCACCCCACTAGTAACCAGTAGTCTATAGTTCTCTGGTAATCACTAGCCTATAGTTCATGTCCATAAGTCTCTGTTTGTTTGTCCTGTTCATTTATTGCTTTTAGGTTTATATCTCACATATAAGTGATATCGTGATTTTCAACTTTTTCTGTCTGATTTATTTCGCTTAGCATGATTATTTTGAGGTATATCCATTTTGTCACAAATGGCAGTATTTCATCTCTTCTTATAGCTGAGTAATATTCCATTGCATACATGTACCACAGCTTTTTTAGCCAATCATCTATTGTAGGATGCTTTGGTTGTTTCCATGTCCTGGCCACTGTGAAAAATGCAACTATGAACATCGGTGTGCAAATTTCTTTTCGGATATGGGCTTTCAAGTCGCTGGGGTAAAAGCCCAGTAGAGGGATTGCTGGGTCATATGGCAGATCAATTCTAAGTTTTTCGAGAAATCTCCAAACTGTTTTTCATAGTGGCTGTATCAATTTGCAGTCCCACCAGCAGTGTATAAGGATTTGTTTTCTCTGCATCCTCTCCAGCATTTATTACTTATCCTGTTGATTATTTTGCAATTGCAAAAGGAATTATTTTTTCCACTTCT
This sequence comes from Rousettus aegyptiacus, assembly GCF_014176215.1. Classification (NCBI taxonomy): domain Eukaryota; kingdom Metazoa; phylum Chordata; class Mammalia; order Chiroptera; family Pteropodidae; genus Rousettus; species Rousettus aegyptiacus. The sequence continues at coordinate 51,214,639 of NW_023416312.1, read as the reverse complement.
TTTTCTAACGCTTCATTATTAGAGTATAGGAAAGCTATGAATTTTTGAAAGTTGATTTTGTATCTAGAGACTTTATTGTATTTGTTCATTGTTTCTATTAGTGTTCTTGCGGAGTCTTTAGGATTTTCTATATAGAGAATCATGTCATCCACAAATAGTGACAGTTTGACTTCATTTCCTATTTGGATGCTTTTATATCTTTCTCTTGTCTGATTGCACTCACTAGGACCTCTAATATTATATTGAACAACAGTGGCTATAGTGGACAGCCTTGCCTTTTTCCTTATCTTGGAAGGTTTTTAGTTTTTCACCATTAAGTGTAATGTTGGCTGAGGGTTTGTCATAGATGGCCTGTATTATGTTAAGGTACTTTCCTTCTACACTGATTTTGTTAAGTGTTTTGATCATAAATGGCTGCTGCACCTTGTTGAAGCCTTTTTCTGCATCTATTGATATGATTATATAATTCTTATTTTTTAATTTGTTTATGTGGTATAATAAATACATTAATCGATTTGCATATGTTGAACCATCCATGTGCCTGCAAGATGAAGCCCATTTGATCATGGTGTATAATCTTTTTAGTATGTTGCTATATTCGGTTTACTAGCATCTTATTTAGGATTTTTTAACAGTATTTATGAGAGATATTAGTGTGTAATTTTCTTTTATTGTGTTATCTTTATCAGGTTTTGGCTTTATAAAATGTGTTGGGAAGTATTGCCTTTTCATCGATTCTTTGGAAGAGTTTGAAGAGAATAGGGATTAAATATTCTTTGAATCTTTCATAAAAATTCACTGGTGAAGCCACCTGGTCATACTTTTTTTACTTTAGGGTAGGTTTTTGATGATTGTTTCAATTTCCATACTGCTGATTGGTTTATTTAGATTTTCCAGTTCTTCTTAATCTAGGAAGGTTGTATTTTTCTATGTACTGGTCCATTTCTTCTAGGTCATTAAATTTAGTGTTATGTACTTTTTCATAGTATTCTTACATGATCCTTTGTATTTCTCCAATGCCAGTTGTAATTTCCCCTCTTTCACAATGAATTTATTTATTTGTGTCCTTTATCGTTTTTTTTTCTTTAGTGAGTCTACCAGGAGTTCGTCAATTTTATTAACCTTCTCAAAAAACAAGCTCTTTGTTGCATTTATTTTTTCTATTGTTTTTGTTGTTGTTGTTGTTGTTGTTGTTTTGTTTTCAATTTCATTTATTTCTGCTCTAATTTTGATGATTTCTTTCCTTCTGCTGACTTTAGGCTTCATTTCTACTTCCTTTTCTAGTTTTTTAAGATGAAACGTTAGGTCGTTTATTTGGACTCATTCTTGTTTTTAGAGCTAGGCCTGTAATAATATGAACTATCCTCTTCTGATGATTTTTTGCGCTATCCCAAAAGTTTCGATATGCTGTACTATCATTATCATTCCTTTTTATGTATTTATTGATCTCTCTTTTTATTTCTTCTCTGACCCAGTTATTCTTCAGTAGCATGTTGTTTAATCTCCATGTATTTGTGGTTCTTCCTTCTTTTTGCAGTCAATCTCTAGTTTCAAAGCATTATGATCAGAGAATATGGTTAGTATGATTTTAACTCTCTTATATTGGTTGAGTCTATCTCTGTGTCTCAACATGTGGTCAATTCTTGAGAACGTTCCATGTGCGTTAGGGAAGAATCTATGAGCTATTTTGGGAAGGAAGTCTCTGTAAATGTCAATTATGTCCAGTTGATCTAAAGTGTTATTTAAGGATGTTGTGTCCTTATTGATTTTCTGTTAGGATGATCTGCCCACTTCCACAGTGGGGTATTTATGTCCCCTACTATGATGACGTTTTGCTATGTTAGTCCCTTTAGTTCTGTTAGTAGTTGCTTTCCATATTTTGGGGCTCCCAGATTGGCACCATAGATATGAAGAGTGTTATGCCTTCTTGGTGCATGATTCCCTTTATCCTTATGAAGTGTCCCTCAGTATCTTTCTTTACCTTTTATATTTCGAAAGCAATTTTCTCTGTTATTAGTATCGCTGCATCTACTTTTCTCTAATGCCTTTGCTTGGAATATTCTTTTCTACTTTTTCATTTTGAGTGAAATGTGGCTCCTAGAGGCAACATATAGTTGGGTTCTGTTTGTTGATCCAATCTGCAACTCTGTGCCTTTTTATTGGTGAGTTTAGTCCATTTACATTGAGGGTGATTATTGAAATATGAGGTCTCCTTATAGCCATTTTATCTTTTGCTTTCTGGTAGCTCAGTGTTTCCATTGCTTCCTTGTCCTTGTGCTTCTGGATTTTTTGTTGTTGTTGTTTTGTTTTGTTTTTTATTTCGATTGGCTTTTGTGGGTTTTCTCTCTGGTTCTTCTTGTTTTTTTGTTATATACAATGGTTCTTAAACTTTAGCATGTGGTTATCATTACGAATATGTAAAAGATAATTATATATATACAGTGGTCCATTTAGTTCTGCACATGCTATATCTCCATTCTCCTTTGCGAATGTGAGTCTTTGAATCCTCCCCTTTTCAGTCATCGTTATCCCAAGTTGTTCCTATGTATGTTGAACATTCATTACTATCTTGTTATAACAATTCTCTTCTCATTATTTAAGCATATAATGCCCTGTTCTTAGTAAGGGTTGCACTCCTCTGCTTCTATCTGCTTGATAGTCACTTTACTCCTAATTATGTATTTTGTTTTGTCATTTTGTTTTAGGTGAAGTGACCTCTTTCAGTATTTTTTTTGTATTGCAGGCCTCATAGTGGAGAATTCCCTCAATTTTTGTATGTCTGCAAAGGTCTTAAATTCTCCTTCATATCTAAAAGAGAGCTTAGCTGGATACATTCTTCTAGGCTGGTAGTTCCTTTCACTTAATAGTTTAAATATTTGATTCCATTTCTTTCTGGCTTGTAAGGTCTGCACTGAGAAGTCCGAGGGTAATCTAATAATTTTACCTTTATAAGTTACCTTTTATTTCTCCCTGGCTGCCCTGAGAATTCTGTCTTTCTCATTCATTTTTGATAATTTTAATACAATGTGTCTTGGTGAAGGCCTTTCTGGGTTGAGATAATTGGGTGTTCTGTTGACTTCTTGAATTCCAAGCTCCAGCTCATTTCTTAGATTTGGGAAATTCTCGTCCACATTTGTCTGAAAACGCTTTCTAGTCCCTGCTCCTTTTCCTCGACTTCGATAATGCCCATTGTTCTTATGTTTCCTCTCCTGATGGTATCAGCTAGCTCTTGAATTTCTCTTTCATTATTTTTCATTCTTCAGTTTCTCTCTTCTTCCTTCTGATTTATCTCTAGATCGCTGTCTTTGATATCACTGATCCTTTCCTCCATTTGGTCGACTGTGTTTTTCAAGCTTGCTCTTTCATTTTTCAACTCTCACAGTGTGTTCTTCATCTCCAGAAGTTCTATTTGGTTCTTTTGAGAGTTTCAATCTTTTTGTTCTGCTCATCTAGTTGTTTTTTCAATTCCTGAAATTATCGATGTGAGTTGTTTTGGATCTCACTGAGTTTTTTAGAAGTACCATCTTGAATTCTCTGTCATTTAAGTCGTATATTTCTGTCTGTAAGCTTATTTTCTGGAGATTTTTATCTTTCTTTCTGAGATGCCTTATCACCTTGGTCATTCACGGTGTTTAATGGACTATTTCTCTACCTGGGCACTTACGGAAGTGTATTCTACTGTTTTTCCAGAAAGGAGATTTATTATATAAAGGTCTCTCTTTAGCCTGTTGCAAAGAAAGTGCTTTTCTTTTGGTTTCCAGGAGGTGACGTCTAAGCCTCTCGGATCCTTGCTTGATATAAAGTCTTAATAACGCTTTTTAAATTTTCTCGTAGATATTTAATCACACTTGCTACCTTCTGTTTTGGTCCCTGTCAGTCAGCGACAGTCTCAGCAGCATTTGCTCACATTCCTTTGGGGCTCTGCAGTGATTGGTCTTGGAGGGTATGGGGGTAGTGGCCCTCTGTGTTGAGGGTTGAGGGCTGCAGGTCAGCATCAGTTTTGCAACCCCAGCTGGCAAAAATCAACTGTTGTTCCTCTGAAGTACTGTCCCTCTTCTCTGCTTTCTGCCCTGATGACTGGGCCCTGCAAGCAGCCAGCCACGGGGAGCTCAGAGCCATCCCGGGCAGGAATGTTCAGGGAACTCCTGCACAAATTCATTGCTCCTTCTCCCCTCCCTGTCCTCCTGCAGGAGCTCCTGGGGGTGTGAGAGGCAGCTTCTTTGTTCCTCCCGGTCCACCACCCGGACACTGGAACACCGGACACCCGGGGTTCTGACCTGTGGTAGCTCTTATGTGCAGATCCCACGCTCAGATGTGCTGGTGTGCTGTTTGGGTGATTTTTGCTGAATTTTAGATGTTCAGCTTATTGTTCTTTCCAGGAGAGAGATCTGAGGATGCCTTCCATTCTTCCATATTTTTGCAAACATCTTGTGTCTTAATATTAAAAAAAAAATGATTTTCGTATAGGTTTCTTGTCAATATCGCCATTGTCTAAAGTCAAATACAAGCATTTTCATATGTTTAAGTGCTGCAGACAACTAAGCTTAACCACAACAGTTTCAATGCACCTGATTTTATGGAGTATAAGCACCTTTAACAAAATTTAATAGTACTTCAAACGCTATTAAATTTTTAAACCAAACTAATTGTTTTTGCGAGTATATTTTACCAATTAAATTAGTCACTTCTACTCATTTCACACATTAGTATCAATTTCCTCTTTTGTTCATGGAGTAGTTAACCCTAATTCTATCCTAATGTGATCGAGGCAATTTTAATTGTGTATTAAAAGGGCAGATATTGTAGTTCTGTTACTAAGCACCGAACAAGAACAACCACAGCAACAACATCAGAAAAATCTAGAATGAGATAATGTTTTAGACCACACAGTTCTAATAGAAGAAAAAGCAGTTAAGCAAGCTAAGGTGAAATCAGAGATGTTTCTCACTGAGTGTGTCAGATATTTTAAACGTTATATGTAAAAACAGGATATAAGGATTAGGCTTGTTGTTTAGTGTTTAGTTTGAAAGAAATTTGGAGGATCATGGTTAGCATAATTGATGTGTTTCTCTTGTCTTTTTTTATTTTATTTTTTTTAAATTAAATGTTTTGGGGTGATATTGGTTAATAAAATTATATAGCTTTTAAGTGTACAATTCAGTAATCCATCATCTGTATATTGCAGTGTCTGTTCACCATGAAAAGTCAAATCTCCTTCTCTCACCATATATTTGAACCCTGTTATCTTTATCTATCTTTTCCTTTCCCCCCTTTCTCTCTGGTAACCACTAAACTGTTGTCGGTGTTTATAAATATTTGTTTGCTGCTTTCAGTTTTATATTCCACATATTACTCAGCCATAAGAAAAGATGAAATACTGCCATGCAACATGAATGAATATTCATATTATCATGCTAAGCAAATAAGTCAGACAGAATAAGCTTAGAACCACATGCCTTAACTCATTTGTGTTTTCTCTTAAAGTATGTCAGTACTGTTTTTCTGTTTTCAAATGTCAGATGTGAAGTAGTAATAGATGAAAATTGTGTTGTTAGTTTCTTAATACTGTAGTTGCAAAAATACATTTAAGCAATTATTTATGTATGCATCAAATTTAATGTACCAAAAAAAATCCAAATCTAAACCTTTGTTTTAACAATAGTTTTAAATCTTGTGAAAAATATCAACAAGGAAATTCTGTAATACAGAAAAAAATATTAAAAACATTTAATTTTGGGAAATAATATATCTTCTTAATATTTTTTTTTCTAGCTAGAATGTGATTTAATAGTGTGATTTTAATCACCTTAATTAAATCTATTAAATTTTTAAACATTTATTTGCAACAATTTTATTGAGGTATAATTATTATAAAATTAATTGAAGATATTTAAAGTGCTAAATTGATGAGCTTCGAAATATGTATATATCCTCAAAACCAAGAACACAGTTAAAGTAGTAAACATTTATTGCTGCAAAAGACCCCTGCTACCTCTCACACATCCAATTTGTAGGTAAACTGTGTTCTGCTTTCTGTTGACTAAAGGTTAGTCAAATTTTATATAATTTTATATAAATAAACCAAACAGTATATGCTCTTTTTTTTATCTAGATTCTTTCACCGGGCATAATTAAAATTCATCCATATTATATATTTTTCATTAATTCATTCTTTTTTATTGCCAAGTAATATTATATATATATATATATATATATATATATAATATTTAACCATTCACTTCTTGATAGGCATTTTGAGTTATCATTTTTGATTTTTACAAATAAAGCTGCCATGAGCATTCCTTTGCAAATCCACATAGACATAAATTTTATTTATTTTGGGTTAATACTCGCTAATGGCTAGATCATATGGTAGATGTATATCATTTAAAGAAACCTCCAAACTGTTTACCAAAGTTGTTGTACCATTTACATTTCAACTAGCAGTGTTCAAGTTTCTCCACATTCTCACCAAGACTTTGGGCAATGATTGGTCATACAGTCAATTTAAAAAATTTTAGCCTTTCTAATTGATGTATAACTACAGTTTTAATTTGCATTTCTCTAATGACTAATGATACTGAACATCTTCTCATGTGCTTTATTGCCATTTGCATAACGTCTTTGTGAACTGTTTCTTCAAATCTTTTACCTATTTTTTATTTGGGTTGATAGCATTCTTATTTTTGAGTTATGATAGTTCTATAAATTCTGAATCCATGTCCTTTATCAGATATATGCTTTATATATTTTTCTTAATCAATGGCTTGTCTTTTCATTCTCTTAAAAAGTGTCTTTTGAAAAGATTTTTAATTTTAATGAAATCAAATTTATTAATTTGATTTTTTGTGGATCATGTTTTTGATGTCATATTTAATAGCACTGTCTAATTATTAGGCAAAATGGTTTTTCATGCTCGACATTACCAACACTATCTTAAGAAACAAGTTGCTCTCATAACCACCAGTTTATACCAGGAGAGATCAGCCCCTATCACCTGAAAGAAATGTCCTTACATAGGTAAGTAGGCCCATTAAATTGTTTACTGCTTTGGAACATACAACTCTTAACAAACATGTGCCACTAGGCTACAAACTACTTCTGTTTTTAAATATATATATTTAAGCCCCATCCCCTTTCCCTGCAGAGATCCACAGTTGTGTTGCCCTCCAAGACTCTGCTTCTGTCAATAAGTTCCCTTAATTAACCCTTTGTTTAATTTTAGAGTTGTCAGCCTCTTTCTCTTGACCTTGTTCTCCTTTGGTGGTCAGTTCCAATACACCTCAGAATGTTTCCCAACACTAATCCCAAGTCACAAATATTTTCTCATACTGTTCCCCTGCCCCCTAGAATACTTGTAGTATTAGATTTTACATTTAGGTCTATGATCTGTTTGGGTTAATTTTTGTAAATGGGGCAAGTTATGGATTGACATTCATATTTTGCACCTTGATATCCATTTTTTTCAGCACAATTTATTGAAAATACTATCCTTTCTCCTTTGAATTGCCTTTGTATCTTTGTCAAAATTCAGCTGTACATAAGCATGTGGGTTTATTTCTAGAGTCTCTTTTCTATTCCACTGATCTACGTGCCTACTCCTCTACCAGTACTGAAGGCACTTTTTAATTGCCTTTACAATAATCCTTGAAATCAAGATTTTTAGCTGTCTAAATTTGTTACTCTTTATCACCAGTCTTTACAATATTCTAGGTTTTGTTCATTTCCATATTAGTTTTAGAATTAGTTTGTCAATTTCAAAAAAAAACAATTAGCTGAGATTTTGAAGGAGTTGTGTTAATCTACACACAAAATTGAGGGAGAATTAATATCTTAATATTAACTAGTGTTTTGAGTCATGAACAAAGTATATCTCTATATCCTCTTTGATTTCTGTCAACAATGTCTTATGTATTTCAGCGTATCCATCTTTCACAAATTCTGTCAATTTTACCTCTATTTAATATTTTTATGCTACAGTAAATTATGCTGTTTATTTTTTTTTTATTTTGGTTTCTGTTTATCCCTTGAAAGTGTAAAGAAATGCAATTGATTTTTATATATTGATCTGTATCCTAAAAAATGATAAATTCAGTTAGTTCAAATAGCTTTTATGTAGATTCCATTAGATTTTCTACCTAGAACATAATGTTGCCTGTGGATAGTCTTACTCCATTTTCATTCGGAATGCCTTTAATTTCTTTTTCTTGCCTAAATACACTGATAGAACCTTGAGAACCATGTTTAAAGAAGTGTTGAGAATAGATATCCTTGTCCTGCTTTTGATATTCAGGGGAAAACATTAGGTTTTTCACCATTATGATGCTAGCTGTAAGTTCTTCACATATGCTCTATATCAGATTATAGAAGTTTTTTTTTTCTATTCCTATCTTGTTTAAAATTTTTATAAGTATCAGATTTTAGATTTTGTCCAATATTTTTGGCAATTGCTGTAATGATCATATTTATTTCTTTTTAAATATGGGACAATATATTGATCAATATTTGAGAGTTAAAGCATTCTTCCATTCTAGGATAAGCCCACTTGCTCATGATGTATATTATGTTGAGTTTGATTTGATATAATTTTGCTTAGAATTTTGTTCCTATATTCATTAAGGAGATTGGTCTTTAGTTTTTGTTGTTGTTTTCATATGATTTTGGTATCAGGATGATGCTGGCCTGACAGATTAAATAGGGAGTATTTTCTCCACTTTATTTTTCTGGAAATTTGTGTGTGTGCGCGTGTGTGTGTGTGTGTGTGTGTGTTATTAGTATTTTGTCTTCCTAAAAACTTGCTATAACTGACAAATGAAAACATCTGGCCTTGCTTCCTGCGTGTAAAGGCTTTTAATCATAAATTGTTTTTCTTTAATATGTATAGGGTTTTTTTTTATCTTATCTATTTCTTCTTTAAAGAGTTTTGGTAGTTTGTGTTTTCCAAGTAATTTGAATATTGCATCGAAATTATTGAATTTACCGGGATAAAGTTGTTCATAATATTCCCCTTTTATCTTTATAATATATTTAGAATCTGTAGTGATATCACTTCTCTCTGCTGATATTGATAAGTAGTATTTTCTCTCTTCTTTTTTATAATCAGTCTGGCTAAGGGTTTATCAATTTTAATTTAATTGTTTTTTTTTCAAAATATCAACTTTTCATTTGATTGTCTGTTTTTTTTCTGTTTTCAATTTTATTTGTTTTGTTTTTGATCTTTATTATTTACTTACCTATATTGTTTCTTTTTTCTGAATCTTTTGAGTTTAATTTGTTGTTCTTTTTCTAACTTCTTATAGTAGAGGCTGAGGTCATTGATTTTACACCTTGCTTCTTTTCTAATAAAAACACTATAAATGTACTCCTATATCCTGGTTCAGTAGCATCCCACAAATTCTGATAAATTGATGTTTTAATTTTCATTCAGTTCAAAATATTTTCTTCTTGGAGCCATGGCTTATTTACATGTGTGTTATTTAGTTGTAATTCTTCGAGTATTTTTCTAGATATCTCACCCTTATTGATGTATAATTTAATTCCATTGTTATCACTGAACATACTTTATATACCTTAAATTATTTTAAATTTATTTTAAAAGGTTTTATAGTCCAGATTCTATTTGAGTAAATTCTCTGTAACCATTTGAAAAGAATGTATTCTGCTATTGTTGAGTGAAGTGTTCAATAAATGTCTATTAGGTCAACTTGGTTAATAGTGATGTTCAAGTCTACTAATTCTATCTGATTTTCATTCTAATTGTTATATCAATTAATGAGAAAGGAGTATTGAAATACCTTATTAAAATTCTCAATTTTTGAGTATTTCCCTGTACTTCTAGCAGCTTTTACTTTGTGTATTTTGAAGACATCTTATTGGGACATAAACATGTAGGTTATCACATTTCTGGGTGAACTGATATCTTTATTGTTATGAAATATCTTTTTTGAACCATATTACTATTCTTTGCTGTGAAATCTATTTTTTATGATGTTAAAATAGCTCTTACAACGTCTTTTGACTATTGTTTGCATGTTATATCACTTTCTATAATTTTACTTTTAACCTATTTGTATCTTTACATTTAAAATTCATTTTTGTAGGCAGCACACAATAGCCTTTTGTAAAAATCAAATATGACAATCTCATCATCTAAATTAAGTGTTTAGATCCATTATGTTTAATATGATTATTGATATGCTTAGCATTAAGTTAATAATTGTGCTGTGTTTTTTATTTGTCTTACATTGTTCATTTTTTATTTTCCTGACTTCTTTTAGATTGAATATTTTTTGATGATTTAATTTTATCTCCTATGTTGTCCTTTAAGGTATTTTTTAAATTATTATTTGAGTGGTTGTTTTAGTATTAATTTCATATATCTTTAAATCACAGATTACTTTCAAGTGATATTATACTACTTCACATATAATATTAAAATGTTACAATAATACACTTTTATTTTTCCTCTCCCAGCCATTAAGCTATTATTGAAATATATTTTACTTATATATGCTAAAAACTCCACAATATATTGTCACCAGTTTTGTACAGTCAAGTTACTTTTAAAGAGAATTCAATAATAAGGAAATATCTCATATATTTGCCTATAATCATCATTTTTACTGCTCATTATTCCTTTGTGTGCACCCAAATTTTTATCTCATATGTTTTTTTTTTCTTTTTGATTAAAAGGCGTCTTGTGATATATCTTGTTATGCAAGTCTGCTGCTGACAAATTACTTCAGCTTTTGTATGTCAAATATATATATATATATATATATATATATATATATATATATATTATTTTGCCTTTGGTTTAAAACATATTTTCACTGGCCATCAAATTCTCCATTGACATATTTTTTTTTCTGTCAGCGCTTTAAAGATGTTCCTTCACCATTTTCTCACTGGTATTGTTTCAGATAAGAATTCTGCTGTCATCTTTGCTGCTCTCTACATGTGTCTTATTTGTCTGGCTGCTTTTAAATTCTTTTCTTTATGACTAATTTTGAGAAATGTAATTATGATGAGTTTGGGTGTAGTTTTCTTTATGTTTCTAGTGTTTAGGGTCAATTAACCTTCTTGGCACCGTGAGTTAAAAATTGTTATGAAATTTGCATAATTTTGCTGTTATTAATTCAAATATTTTTTTTTCTGCTTGTATCATACCACCTTTTCTTTTTGGACTTCAGTTTCTCATATATGAGGCTGCTTAAAGTTGTCCAGCTGCTCAGTTACTTATTTTATTATATTAATTCTTTTTTTGTATTTTATTTTGAATAGTTTGTATTGCTATATCTTCATATTCACTAATCTTTTTCTTCTCTTGTGTCTAATCAGACATTAATGTTATGCTGTGCATTTTCCCAACTCATACATTGTAGCTTTCATTTCTAGAATTTTGATTTGACTCTTTTTACTATCTTCTATATCTCTACTTAACAACATTTCGAATATATAGAATACAAACAAAATAACTTTTAAAATGTCATTGCATGTTAATACTAGCATCTGTGTCAGTTCTGGGTCAGTTTGATTGATTATTCTCTCATTATAGGTTATGTTTCCCTGCTTTCTTATATGCCTGATAATCTTTCTTTGGATGTCATTCATTTTGCATTTTATTTTGTTAGCTGCTGGATATTTTTCTATTCTTATAAATATTATTGAGTTTTTATTTGGAACATATTTAAGTTACTTGGAAATAGTTTGGTCCTTTTGAATCCATAGCAATGTCATCTCCCTCAATAGGACTTCATTTTGTTATTTGAGAGTTCCAAAGCAATGCACCATATAGGGCTAATTAGTCCCTACTATTAAGCAAGATCTTCCTGAGTAATCTACTCAATGTCCCAGAAGTATAAATTTTTCCAGTCTCATTGGTGGAAACAAATACTTTTCCCTGCCTTATATAAGCATGTAGTGCCATTCTGTAATACTAGTGAATAGTTTTTCACAAGCTCCAAATGGTTTCCTCACACATTCACTGATGAGTAAACTGATGAAGAGCTGAGGGAGACCTTCCACTAATCCCCAGGGTTTACTCTCTGTGTAACTCTCTTCTCTTCAGCACTCTGTCTTGAAAACTCTAGTCACTTTGGTCTCTTTGGATTCTCATCTCTGTCTCCTCAACTCAAGGATTTCTTCAGAATCTGCCTTGATTACCTGTCTGTGAATCATGCTCCAGAAACTTCTTCAAGACTGTAAATTGTGGCAATCTTAGAGTTTATTTCACTTATTTTCTGTCTCTAAAAGATCACTGTCCTTTATTACCCAAGGTTCACAGTTTTAGAAATGTTTCATATATTTTGTCTTTCATTCTCATCCTCTCTCTCTCTCTCTCTCTCTCTCTCTCTCTCTCTCTCTCTCTCTCTCTTTCTCTCTCTCTCTCCCCTTATCTGAGTTGTTTCAGACAGTAGGGTAAGTCTGGTTCCTGTTACTCCATCTTGAGTAGAGGCAGAAAATTTTAAATAGTTTTTTAAAAGCATAAATGTGCTTCTGAGGGTGTACCTTATGAAAATATGTAGGTTCCAATTCAGAAATTTCAGGTGACTTTGAGTCCTTCAAACTTTGGATGTTACAGGGAAGTTGTAGTATATTGATTCAAAACAATATTTATTTATTACTTATGTATATTATCTTTCTTTTGAAAATTTGATATAAAGGTGTTTACATAATAAAAACTTATGTATTTTGAAACTGAATTGACACTGTTTCATTATGTCATGTTCTAGTGCTAGTTTTCTCAGTTTGAGAAGAATTGCATAATCGAATGTCCAATTTCAAATTTTTGGTGACCTTACTGGCTCAACTAGACAAGTAGACATACACAATGAATTTAATTCAATTGCATGAGATAAAGAGATCATATTTTTATGAGGAAATTGAGCTTAATTAGAAAAAAAACTAATGAAGAAAATAAAAATGACCGAAAGTATACTGTGTGTTAAAATTATATTGTGAACGAAGGAAAATTGTTGTGCAGTTACTAAAAGCAAAGAGTGATAGTGTAATGTTTTAAACTAATGGGACCTAACTAATGAAGTAATCTCTACACATATAGTAAAAACTATGAATATCAGAATCATAATTAAAAATCAAATGATTATGGATAATTAAAAGTAAGACATGATTACTAAACAAATTTTCTTACATCAGTTTTTTAGATTCATAAGAATTTGGACAAAATGAATTAGTAAAGTTGTTAGCAATAATTTCACAACCAGCCAATATCCAGACCTCCTAAATTTTGTTGCATTCATTTCAACGAAATGATATTTTATGTTTTTCATAATGTATAAATTTTGGACATTTAATATTTGTTTCTATTTATGATGAATTATAAAATTATTCTGACTTTACTCACTAGGCAGGTTCAGTTTACAAACTGTATAAAATAATTACAGAGAAAGTACTTAATAGCAAAGCAAAGAATTTCATGTATGTTGGAGTTTACCTTGCTTGTTAATTAATAATTTTTTTAAAAAAATTCTACTATGCTCTGAAAATATAATAGCACAGTACTGGTGTATATTATTATTTAAATGGAAAATAATCATGTATACTGAGTTATAAACATACCCAAATGCTTATTTTATTGTTTTTCTTCTTATTATATATAAACAGTTAAATGATAAAAATCAGTGAGTTTAAACCCATCTCCACTTACAAAATCTGTATATAGTCTTAGAAGACAGTTATATTAGTTGGTAATTATATAATCACTTATATAGCATTTCAATTTAGATTCTTAAAAGCTATTAGAGTTTAACAAAAATGATTCTTTGCCAGTTATATAAATTAAACTACTTACATCATTATTTAATTATAATAATGAATAACATATTTATGTTTATTGAAATAACAGAGTTAAATCTAATAAAATGAGAAGGTAGTAAGCCTTCTCACTGAATATTAAAAAGTGATAAAATGTTAAACTCAACAATTATTATTTTCTTAGTAATACTTTGATATCAATAAGCAATGAGCTTTACTCATGTATTTCTTGATGCTATGATAATAAAAAATTTAATCTCCATTTGAACTTAAAACATAAATAAATCATACATCATTTCTTTCAGGATTCTCAATGACCTAAATTAAACATCCTATAATGTTAACCTTTAAGTTAATGGCAAATGACAAAAATTATAGTCAAGGAATCATCCCCAGCATCACTCAAACTATATACATAAAGGTCAGGCTATATGTTTCATGGAAGAGCTATATGTTTCAAAAAGAGCTATATGTTTCAGAGAGGAACAGTCGGGAATGAAAATATAATTGTAAATGTCAGGGGTTTGAGATATTTATAAGAGGTCAGATGTGCATCTATCTGTGTATGCATCAGCTGAATGTGAAGAAGGCTAATATTACTCAAGAAAATCAAATATTCATCTCAGAGGAAAATCAACTACTCTTTAATGTTAACCTCAATGCTTTCCAAATTTTAGGCACTGTTGATTGAGTACTGAAAAGAAATATTATCCCAGTAGATCCCATCTTGCTGAAAAATCTAACCTCTCTTGGAATTATATATCTTGAATGAAAAACATAAGGTACCTGGATCAAAGAAACTGATGTTTCCTCTCAAGAGGGACAGTAACAAATGTAACATGGTTTGGTAGATATTTTCAGCACTGGGTCATTATGGACATTTAATTATGTATCATTAAATTAACTGAAGATAACTGATAATATAAAATACCATATACATTTAGGAATGAATGCTACTATGGAAAATAGTATGGAGGTTTCTCAAAACAAAACAAAACAAAAAAACAAAAAAACAGTATGGTCTACGGCCATGCCACCCTGAATACATCTGATCCCGTCTGATCTCGGAAGCTAGGCAAGGTTGGGCCTGGTTAGACCATCTAGGAAGATCGGGTGCTGTAAGCATAAACAAACAGACAAACAAACAAATAAAAAACAGAATGGAGATTTCTCAAAAAAACTAAGAATAGAATTACCATATGACCCAGCAGTCCCTCTTCTGGATATTTACCCTCCAAATTTGAAAACATCTGTCCATAAAGATATATACACCCGGATGTTCATTGGAGCATTATTCACTGTGGCCAAGACATGGAGACAACTGAAGTGTCCTTCAACAGACGATTTGATAAGGAAGAAGTTTTACACATATAAAATGGAATATTACTCGACTATAAGAAAAGATGAAATACTGCCATTTGTGACAAGATGGATATATCTCGAGATTATCATGCTAAGTGAAATATGTCAGTCAAACAAAGTTGAGAAGTATATCTTTCTCTTATATGAGGAATATAAAACTGAAAGCATCAAATGAACAAAACAAACAAATAAAAACTCATAGATACAGACAACAGTTTAGTGGTTACCAGAAGGAAAGGGGGAAGAGAGGAGGTAGATAAAGATAAAAAAGGTCAAATATATGGTGACAGAAGGAGATTTGACTCTCTGTAGTGAAGATACAGTGCAATGTACTGATGATGTATTATTGATTTATACACTTGAAAGCTATATAATTTTATTAACCAATGTCACCCCAATAAATTTAATAATAAAAAATAAGCAAAGTAGGGAAATTTCAGTGTAAGGAATAGTACAAAACTATAAAGCATAAGAAAATACTTTAGCCATCTATGAAAACTGATTTGAAAACCTGAAGTATTTCCTTCTATCTCTCTCTTATTTCATGATGTCTCTTTCACTTATCCCTTTAGAAAAATTTCTTCATTCATTATATCTACACATATTTTAAACTAAATCTTCTCCAGTAAAAGACATTTCTTATATCTGTAATCACGGTAAATCAAAAACGTTACAATATTTTATCTCACTTGCCTAGTTCACCTTTATATGTAATGTTTTTTTAAACTTGAATTTCATAGGTTTGATAAATAAATGAAATAATACATGTCACTGAGATATTTTTTACCTATATTAGCATTCCTTAAAAAATACTTCCTACTCTTTAAAGTTTCTGGTCTTCATTGATCTGTGTTGGTTCTATTTCATCGCTTTGTTATTTGTTCAGTTGTATCTTATGAAATTAACTGTTCTAACAGCCCAATAACTGTCTGTTTATTTTCTAGCTTTGGGATGATTTATTTTAGACAGTATCATTTCAGTTTAAATTCTCTAACAGATCTACAAGGGATTCCAGTCTCATTTCTCTCATTTGTCTAGGACTCTGAGGTGTGAAATTGCAAAATTCAAGCTTCCTTTAATAAACAACGACAATATAAATGACTTTTGTTGATGAGAAATAATAAAGATGGCCTCAGTTGGAAATGTGACATAGGCATATGAACACCAACAATTTGATGGATAGAACAAAGTTACTAAGATTTTGTGTAAAGAATTAATTGAATTAGTATACTTCAAAGTGAATGTTTAAATCATGTATTGACTTAAAAATCTAACTTAAACTGTTTTTATATAGTTCTAAAGAAATGGATAAAGTCTCTCTAGCCTTTTTTTAGAGTTCCAGAGAGAAACATAGAAGGCATCCTATAACTAATGTCTATAAACCTACTACAGTCAGAAAAAAGTAATCTAGCTAACAGCGGAGTATTATGTCAAGAATTTCCAGTTTTAGCAAGAACTAAGGGATGACCTATAAGTCTCAGTGGAAAAGAAAGCTATATTCTCAAAAGGAGATGATCTCTTTTAAAAGTTAAGACTAGAGGCATAATAGCAGTTGACAAACATCTTTAACTGTGGTACTATTCTAATCAAGCTTGGAGAAATGAAGTTTTCTCCAGGTGTTAAGTAAAATTTGAATGACACTAATCGATGATTCTTTTCACTGGGGCTGCGCAATTCTTCTACAATAATATTCCCATGGTTAGGGACAATGAACAAAGGGAACAGGAAAGAGAAAGTCAAACACAATGCCCATCTTAAAAGGAAATAAAGATTTAAATAGCTGAGGTGAAAAAGTTAGCTATCTTTTAAGAAAAAAAAATCATGTATCTGGGTGTTTGGAATTTAGTTCTATTGTCATCCTAACTAACAGACTTAAAATGTTTTCGTTGGATGGTATATCCTTAACCACAACGTTACTATCTTCCTTTCTCTAAAGCGCATTTAACAAAGAGGCCATTAAGAATGTTTCTACTCAGAAACCTGATTTTTGTGTGATTTGTGTTTATCGTTCACATGTTATAGTTGTTTCTACTTTCTTACTGTAAACCTTTTAAAAGGGAGAATTTCACACAGAGTTCAAGCTAAAAGAGATTTTCTTATGCATGTCTGATACCTAAAATATCCACTTTTTTCACACCAACTATCTCATTCAGCAATTCTTATTCACTAACAAATTTAGAAATAACTGCTTACTACCTAAGCAGTTCATAAATATGCATTAATTTTATCAACAAACTAGGAAGCTAGAGTTTATTTTAATAAAAAATGCATATAAATATTACTAGCTTGCATTAATGTTGTCTTTCCTACATAAATTGTATTTTTTTTTCCTTAGTAACAGAAATTTGCTTTAAAATACAAGGGTAGAACTAGCCTCAAATATTTGCATAGAGAACTGTACTAAATTGTGTTTGAAGTTTAAAATAATGTACATATTTGAAATGTCTATATTGTAATAAAAATTCACTAACATGAAGTAATATTATACATAAAAACACTCTAATATTTTATTAAGAGTAGTACACTTTTTTTTTCAGAAAAATTGGTCAATGAGTATTCCACTCTCCCTCCCAAGGCTAATCATATCAGAAGAGGAAATGATTTTCTTTGGTTTTGTCTAAAGTTTCTTCACATAGTTGCTTGTTAACTACTTTAGTCTTTCAATTGGTACTATTCAGTAATTAAGAAGTAGCAACTGCTTTGCAAGATGCAGATCTGCTTTTACCAGTTAGAGCGGATTTTTCAAAATAGTTAAATCAAAGCCCCACTTGATTATCCTAGCATAATCTTATGATTGAATCAGTGATATTTAGGAAATCAAATAATGTTTTTCATGATAAAGTTTTCATGACATTTGAAGAAAATGAATGTTTCAATATTTGGTCATTAAAGGAGGATTTTCCATTCAAAGATGAAGGAATTGGGATTAACAACAGGTATGTAATTCCAGAAGCCCTACACTCTGTAAAATTTTGGGGCAGAAAAGGAGAGAGCAATGAGTGCAAGTAGTCTATACCCCCTATTCGAAATGCTACTTGTAATTAAATTATTTATTTAACATGGGATGATTATAAGATGTTAATGTAAATGTTTTACATTATTCAATAATGGGCATGTTTTAGTACAGAGTAATTTTAGAAATTCTCTCTCTCTTTTTCTGTCTCTGTTTCTCTGTCTCTCTCCTCCACACACTTCTCCATACCTGAATTTCTCTCTCCTCCATCCTCATATCCTTCCTTCCTCTTCACTCTTGTTGTAAATTCTCTCTGCCTCACTTCATCTCTTCCAGGTGTTTTCTCCATTTCTCATGCTGTTTTTAACTTTACCTCTCTACCTCTCCTTTCCCTCCTCCCATGTTTCTCCAATTTACTATACTCCTTCCCTGTTTTTTGTTCCCTTTCTCTCTCTAACCTCTCTCCTTCTGTCATCCTTATAATACCCCTCCCCTTTCTTCTCCATTTCTCTGTCTCAAAAAAAACCAAAACAAACCAAAACAAAAAACCCGAGTGCCATTTTTTTTGTATTTCCTTTTTTACATATACATATAATCACAGACAGTATTCCATACCCTCAATTTTTGTTTGTCTGAGCTTTTGTCAGGAACAGACCACAAAGCAATAAAATAGTGTATTTTTCCACTGATTGGAGAATTTTTAACTCCATAAAATATGTTTTATCTGTGGGATTTAATTGCATTCATCAACCAAGGAAAAAATATTCTTTTAAATATCTTTTGATGAATCCAACCTCTGATGAAAGACTGGATAGTACATCTCTAAATATTTTGGTTTTTTTGAAACTAGAAGTGTTTAAATAAATGATAAAATTTAAAAAACACAAGTAGAAATAGACTTAGGATTCATATAGTACAACCCACTAGGAACTGCTTCAACAAAATCCTTTGTAAGAGGCCATCTATCCTCTGCTATTATTTATTTGTTTATTTGTTTGCTTGTTTATTTATTTTTATTTTTTATCTTTTGCTTTTTAAATTCCAGTGCTGAGAATCTCACTACCTCATTAGATAGGTCATTTCATTTCATTAGAAAATTCTGCTTTCTAATGATGTAAAATCTCTCTGTGTAAACTCCAGTCATAAGTTACTACTAATTAATTACTCATACCACATTAGCAAACTGGTTCAACATAATAAATTCTACCTTTTACCCCAACATGCACATAGTTTCACTACATCTTATTATATAAAAGTTCATTAGAACTAGCCGAAAAAAGTTTCAAAAAGGTTTTCTTTTAGGCTAAATTATGTTGACAGTTAATTCAAGATCAACAATATCACAAACACACACGTACATACACACAACTCATTATTTTATGATGAAAGAGAAGTGAAAATGTTACCTCAATCACGAACCCAAAGACTAAATTCATCTAAGTCCTCTTTCCTGAACAATGTTCCTATATATTTTTTCTAGAACTATGTTGGCTTATAAATTTTATATATTTAGAGATATAAGTCTATTTAAGATTAACCATGGGAGTGGCCACACAGAAATTCCCCATTTACATACATATTTTATGCATAGATTTCAGGTCTGAGCACCATAACCGTAATGAAATTTACACTGTAAGGACCAACTGTGGGAAGACTCTAGGCCACCTTCAAAGTTTACCCAACATGCCCTCTGATGCCAGCATCAAAGGCCAAATTAAGCTATCAAACCGAGTTCTAAGTCAAAATAAATAGTCATCATCGTATTGGGAATTTTACATAAAACTGAGCTTTAAATGGGCTGCAGCTCATGACAGGGCCAAGTGCTCCGATGCATCCAGTAGCTAAAGGCTATTGACCTCACTTCTCACTTTTAATGACTACAACTTTGACCCCAAAATTACCTTTTCTTTTGATCATGAAATAAAAAAAATCTATATCTATATCTATATCTATCTATATTTTTGAAGAGGATATCTTTCTTTTGCCCCTATTCTTTCTCTCCTTCCCTGTCTAATTTGTTATTTTACAAAATTATGTGAATACGTATCTACTCAAAGCGCCTTAGGTCAAATAGTTTTCTTATTTTCTTTTACTAATCTTCCTCTCAATCTCTCTCTCTCTCTCTCTCTCTCTCTCTCTCTCTCTCTCTCTCTCTCTCTCTCTCTCACACACACACACACACACACACACACACACACAGGACAATTTACCAGTATTATCAGATATGCTTCTGGATTTGGACTTTTTAATATTTAAAATAGATTTTTAGCTAGCTCTACCAACATTTTTTCTATCACTTTAATCCACTGAATATTCTATATTTCAGAGCAATCTATAAACATTTGGGTTGGATCTAACAACTTTAAAAGAGTGTTTTGGCTTGAAGAAACTTCTTATTTGGGTTTATTTTCTTTTATTCTCTTTCTATTTCCTGGATTTATTCTGAGGTCATGTATATGTATTGATATATTATTAATCAGTTTTCCTACTATCTTATGGATTTCAACTTTCTTTCTATCATTTCTGACATCTTCTATTTAAATAAATCACTCCACTGTTCTCCTCAATGAAGACTGCTTGCGAGCCTGCCAAGTATCTGGAGAACACATAATCAACAGCATATCATGAATTTGCCTAATACTGGTATCAGTAAAGTAGTACTAAAAACTAATCCACTTTCTGGGATTCGAACTCTCTAGAGTTGACTAAATCTTTACTGTATATCTTTCCATATAAATTCTTAAAATCTGCTCGAACAACTGAAGTCATTAAACATGCTACTTGTTTTCATACTTTCTATACTATGAAGTTAATTTCATTAATTCCTCAAAATTTTTATTTTTAATAAAAAGTTTGAATATTTTGTAAGTGAACTGGTAATAATGCTACCTGCTTTGATGACCATATGGCCATGGTAATCAATAAGATAGTTAAAACTGCATTTCTCCAGCCAGATTGTCTGGGCTTGAATCCTAGCTCCATTACTTCCTAGGTTGCTGATCTATGGAAATCTATTAGTGTATCTGGGCTTTAGTTTCCTTACATAGAAAACAGAATTAAAGAGGAATGTATTTCATAGGGCTCTTGTGTTATAGATGTGCAAGTGCTTAGATTAGTTCCTGTTGTAGTAAGAACTCAATAAACCTCCCTGTTCCCCTTTTCAGACTCTATATACATGACAATCAGATAGATTATAAATGTAATATGTTCATTAGGACTGAATATAAACCAAATAATTTTCACCAACTATCTAAATGATTGAAATGATTTTATGAAATAAATTAAGAACACATCATTTTATTTTTTAAAAAAATAGCTAAGTAGAATTGATTTTTTCAAAATTTGAATGACCTCATCTCATAATTCAAATGTATGGAAAGTAGACTATTTATTACCACCTATGCTAGGCATCATTTAATCAAATTCATTTTATGGTTTTAAGGTCTCTAATTCATAAAAAATATTTTTAATGCCCTAAGACATCTACATATAAGGATTACCTAAGCAAAAATTAGTTCATGTATGTACAGTATACCTAAATATTTTGTTAATTTGTTCCTATTTAAGTTTTGATCACATGTGTTTGCAATTCATTGGTTACCCTAATCTACCCATGACATTTGATTAATTGTATACTATCTCAGAGCAGTGAATTCCATAAGTTGAAATATGCCATTTAATGTCAATTTCAAGGATATTATATCACATTGCAATGTTTGAAAAGAAATCATCATCTTTCAATAACATTTTCAGATTTTCAGAGCATGTATCCTTCCTTATGAATTCTTACCCATGACATTTACATTCTCAGCTAGGCTATACCAGCCATTCATTTCCCAATATAAAGATATTTGCTCACATTTCAAACTACAAATTGTTGAAGCACATTTGGAGGGTGTCTGAAAGTGTACTGTCTGGGTAAACTCGTGCTAAACATAAAGTTCAGTAAGTGTAATAAATTCCATAATTCCTGCCTTTCCGAGTAATATTTACATTCAATTTAGGTTCCAAATTTGTTTCTTGACTTACAGTAATTATTTGTATATCTCATTATATATGATAAAAATAATCGTAGCCCTTTTAGCACCTTCTCTGTTCAAAGCAACTACTTTTTATGTAATATATATGAATAAATGATGCTTCTCAGCATGATATAAGGCTATGCTTTTACTATGGGTTCCTGCAAAGAATACAAATCACAAGAGCCAAGCTTGATTAGATTGTTCATTTTACAAATTCCCA
Organism: Rousettus aegyptiacus; assembly: GCF_014176215.1. Lineage (NCBI taxonomy): Eukaryota > Metazoa > Chordata > Mammalia > Chiroptera > Pteropodidae > Rousettus > Rousettus aegyptiacus. The sequence continues at coordinate 51,192,306 of NW_023416312.1, read as the reverse complement.
AGATAAATAGTCTTTTTTATATGCACAGAGAGAGAAGTGTTACGCACGCAGTGCAGCAGTCAAGAACATATTCACAGCCTGCTGTCAGTAGTGAGTGCAGATAAGGGGAATCACTAAAATAAACCTTGAAGCTTAATTTCTAGTCCAAATCTGTTTGTTTCAACATTCTTATTTCTAACTGAAAAATAAGTGCAGAGAAACACATGGACTCCTATCTGGCCACTTATTTGGACTATAAATTAGACTAAGTCCACGTTTTAACACTGGACAAATTATTAATGCTCCCCTAGTAACTGCAGTGCTTTGAGTATAATTCTTCTTCCTTCATACCCTCATGAATTATGAAGCCTACGCATGTCTAAGCCTATACCTCATTAAGTAGCAGATCAAAAAAAAGAAATAGATTTTGTAGGTGTTACATTGACTCAGTATTCTCAGTATGTTCCCTTCACCAGCAGTCTAAACCTATCTCCCATCAGCCATCTTTAATGAGGAAATTCTAGAAGAGGTTATGACAGATGTCAAAGTTATGTTGCATGAGCTTAGGCAAGTCATTTTACTTCTCTGGTTTCCTCATCAATAAAGTAAAAGAAAATGTACAAGAAAGCCCTAATAGTTATGTAAATCTAAAATCTCTGCCATTTACATTGGTTACAATATTAGTCACATTATAAATTTTTTTTTTTTAGTTTCCTTTGAAAAGAAGTATACTTAATGCTTAAGAGCATGGCCTCTAGAGCCAGAGAAGAAAAAAAGTCTGGATCCTGTACTAACTACTTACTAGATTTGAGACCTTCAACAAGTTATCTAAGCAATCTGTTCTTCAGTTTCCTCATCTATGAATTGGGGAAAATAATGAAATCTATATCATACAGTTATTGTGAAAATTAAATGAATTAACATATGTAAAGTACTTAGAAAAGTCTTTAACACTTAGTTACACCATGACTTTGTTATCTCCCAATGACAACAACCTAGAATCATATTGACTACATTATCACTATGACTCTGAGGATTTCTCAAATATTTTATTTTTAACTGAAGTACATCCAGATATTCAGGACAAATATGTGCATGTATTACTTTCCTATCCATTTCCTATCACTGTTGAACAAATTGCCAAAGATTAGTACTTTGATACAATAAAAATCTACAGTATAGTTCTGGAGGACAGAGTCCAAAATGGGTCTTGCTGGGATAAAATCAAGGTTTCAGCAGGGTTTTGTTCCTTTTTGGAAGCTCTAGGGAAGAATTCCATTCCAGCTTCTAGAGGCCACTCACATTCCCTTAGATTACAGCCCATTTCTTCCATCTTTGAAGCCACCAGCAGTCAGTTTACCTAATCTCATCACTGTGATGTCTGGGTCTATCCCCCTATTTCACATTTAAGGAGCATTTTTATTGCATTGGACCTACCTGGATAATACAGGCTACTAGAGCTATCTCAAGATCAGCTGGTTAACAGCCTTAAGTTCACTTGTAAACTTAATTCTCTTTTCTTGCCTAAGGTATCATATTCATAGGTTCCAGGAGTTACGACACGAACATCTTGGAGAGGACTTTATTCTTCTTGGTACAGCATGTTTGTGTTTCACACTAAAGACCACAGAATATGAATTTCTTTCTCATTTTCATTAATTCAAGAACATTTCTTTTGATTTAGAATATCCAAAAGTGTTCTCCAGAGTCTACATGAAATTACAGATCCCCTGAATCTGGTTTAAGAGTTAGTAAGATATAATTTACATTGCTTGCTTTTCCTAAATGTTATATGCTACAAAAGTGTTTTTAAACTCTGAAAGATATTTACATTGGAAACCTAAGATTCTGTCATGCAAAGTATCTTAAGAATTGCTACTATAGTCTTAAAATCAAGATCAGGGATTCTAGAGCCAAAGTGACTGGGTTTAAATTTAAGCTTTATAAGTTACTATTTGCATAATCTTCAACAAGCCACTTAGCTACATTATATCATGGTTTCCTATTCTGTAAAGCAGAATTAAAAATATTTCTTAAATGAGATAATATTTATCAGTAGAACAGGACCTGACACTCAGTTAAGTACTATCCAAATGCTAATGATTATTACTGAGTTATAAGAAATTTAGAAATTATCTTTTTAAATGTTTGATAAAAATGCATTGCTAATAGATCTCGACTGATTTCACAAGTAACTACATTATAGAACAAAGACATTTGAAGAAATGGAAAGTTTATATATGCATGTGTAATGCCAAATATGTACTAAAATAAAGGCCATTTATATAAGATAGAAAGCTCTGAGTCATAAAATGGCTGGGATATTATGTTCTACCTTCTATGTTCTTCATCATGAAAGGGGATGGAATATTTCTCAGAAAAGAGATGCTCTGTGGCAAGTTTGTAAATGAGAAATTCATCCAGATACCAACTATCATTGGATGCTATGTGGTGAATTTTATTAATAATTTTTGGGTGTTATCTTGACTGTTTGGAAATGCATACAGCCAAAAGCATTATAGATATAGAATTTGTCAATTGTGTGCTTTATGCAGGCACTCATATTATGAAATTACAAACTAGTTTGTGTAACTGGCTATATGGGTTTCAACTGAGGTTTACCTAAAATTATAAGTCTGATGATGAGCAAGTGAAAGAGAATATTCACTTGAATTAATGACTAAGACTTAGTTATTATGAACATAGTAAATTATGAACATAGTAACAGTAGAATTATAGTTGGTGGGAGAACAAATTAAGAAGAAAGTAAGCTAAATTCAGGGATATTTTTTTACAAATACATTTTTTCTCGTCACTCTATCATACAAAAATGTAAATAATAAGTGCAGTATAAAATATCTCAATCATCAAAAAAGCATCATCACAAAGAAAATTATAACAACAATAAAAACCAAAACCCTTAACTTTTTTGCAGAGTGCCAGATTTCTCTGTCTTTATTCTTACTCCTAGTGATTCAGTAAGCAATTTTAGATCATTTCACATATTCACTGAAGGAAATATACTGACTGAACAAAACCCTGTTTAAAAGTCATTGTTTTTTGTTTTCAGTTGTTTACTGAATGCAAAATATGAGTTTGAATTATTTAGCGTAGAAAGGACTTATCGAGAGCTCTAGGAAAAATGCCTCTGGTACAATATAGTGCATCCCTATTTTATCCACCATTGTACAGAACATCTATAAATTGCCCAGTGCTTTCACAGTGCTATAGGGCTCATTCCCATTATCCCTGGGCTGTGGTTACTTCAAATGCTCTGCTAATCATTCTGTGTTCTAATATGCTCCAGAGGAAAATCTAAATGCTCCCACAAAGTCAAAGAGGAGTCCCACTAATGAAATTAAGCTAAGGGAATAAAATGTGTTTTTGTCAATGTAGGCCCCTTAAGCTAAACTTTGGAAGGTGATGCACATGGATTATTCAGTAGAAAAGCTTTTAATTAGTGTTACTTTACACTTACTCCATAAAGGGAAAAAAATCAAAAGAGTCTATTAGGCTTGTTGAATGTGTAACTAAGCAAGTTTTCAACAAGCTGAATTCCCATCAGCCATCTACTCAAAAATACCTGAAAGTTATTGTAAGATAAATCACAAAGAGTGGCTAATCAAATTCTTTCAGAGGAAATATACTTTGTTCCTTTAATGCTTATAAGAGTTACCTTCATCAAACCCCAAACTTTATTCTTTTTTTTTCTTTCTAATGCTTATTTTCCTGATAGGCTTCTTTTATTTATTTATTTTTTCTCAATACCTCACTCCTTAAGTTATGCTCGTGAAGTGTAAAGTACATTGAAAACAACAATTTCCAAAAGCTTTGGAGAGGACACAATGATAGAAAAATTATACCGATATTCTACTTCTGTCTCATTATTGATTTCTAGCCAGTCCAATGTGGTAATGTAATTGCTTTAACGGACAATTGTCTATAGTTTGTAAACCTGAATCAACCCACCTCACTCTTTCACTGCAGTGCCCAAAACATTATTGATTCGAATATTGTCTCTAAAAAAATAGTCCTTTTTGGAGACTTCAAATTTAATTTAAAGACTGTTTGTAAGAGACACTAGGTCAGTGCTGCCATTAGCTGAACACCAACTGACCTTGACAGCTCTGACAGTTTAAACAGGTAGTTGATAGTGATTGACTCATCAGAGAACAGCTCATTATTTATAGTGCTATCTTTTACTAAACCAAATTGATTCTGACCTGAGTAGTTTTCATCTGCACCTGAGCAATATAGAATTACAAACCCCTACTGAACTGAAAAGTAATTTGTTCCTTTGTATTTCCTAACTTTACCACTTTCATTTTTTTTTTCAGTTTCCCAAAAGGGTTTATATCCCCTCCTGTGGGTGATATCATATCTACTCTGTCACAGTGGGAAGTACTGCAGGCACATGCACTTCTCTTAAGTCTATATTGTCCTGAATTCAATTCTGTGGATGAAAATTCTTTTTAATATTTGAAAAGGAGAACTAGAATACTAGTGATTGTTTAAAGAAGGTATTTATCATGTGGCCATGGTAAATTTCAAAAGAAAATCTCATACATGAATCCATAAAAATTGGTTGATTTTCCAGGAGGTTTAATAAGGCAAAAAGTCCTGGAAGTAATTGAGAACTTTCCTTGATTAAAAGTGGAAAATCCACCATTAGTACAAAATTTGGAAAACAAAACCAAAACACGTTTTTGCAGTAAATCTCCCCAAAGCAAAATTTCCTAACACATTTCAGACCCAGTAGAACCCCTCTTGATAACTACATCGTGATCCAGACCAAGCTCATAATTATCTATCATTATTATATTTCTTCCTTCTCTTATCCTCCAATGTTTAGGTGCCAAGGAAACTTATATTCTTCTTGGAATATTAGTATAGGTGCTTTGTGTTGGAAAAATTATGCTTAAAATAAACATTTGAAATGGAGTTTCAATTAAAAATATGTAGCATTCTGCTTCTCTATCATTCAGTAAATGCAAAACATTTTTGTATGTGATCTCTCTTCAAGATCTAATCAACACAGTGAGAAGTTAAGGTAAATATTTAAAAAAAACCCACTTTTTCCCCCAAAAAAAGAAACTCAGTCCAGGAGATTGAAAGAGTTGACAAAGTTCACAGTGCTAGTAGTGGCAGAGTCAGAACTAAAGTCGATCTTAACATGCTCCGAATACAATGCCCTTTTTTTTGTATATAATCCTCCAACTTAAGGGTAAGTATGATGTCATGCACTCTGAGATGTTAAGGAATTGTAATAATGATTAGAATAATAACTATGACATTTACTTTAACTCTCCAACCCAACTCTTCAGTCACATGCTTGTGCCCATGTGTGTGTGTGTGCGCGCGTGTGTATGTATGTGCGCGCATGCACGCACACACCACTATGAAACTTAAGATTGATTATTGATTATTTACTACACAGGAATTTCCTTGGGGAGGACAAAAAGCTGACAAAAATGCTGTAATGATATATCATAGAAGTAATCAAGTAAAAATGTATGTGACAAGAAAATAGTAATAGAGAAATTTGAGCAGAGAGATGATTAACTCTGATTACTTACAACTATGAATGAATCAATAAATTTAACTTCACATATGTCTAAAAATTAATCAAATATCTCAAGTCATACGACAAAACATCTAATTTTAGGTGGTAAAAGAAACTATTTGTTAGAAGGCCAGGTTTCTAATAGTTAAAATGGAAGATAAATATCTCCTTTTCTCTGTAAGATAAGTTTAAGAACAAACATTGTATTTGATTCTTTATATTTATTCATTTGCTAATATATCAAAGAATAATGAAAAATGTAGCAGTAAAAATACGATAGCAAGACAAACAATTTTGAATTCAGTATTCTACTAACAAAAAGGTACTTATAGTTAGGTCTTTAAATCGCTAGAATTTTCTGGAAAAGGACCTCAGTTTTCTATGTAGTTTACAATGAGAAACTAGTAAAATTTATGTTTGCTGACAGAAATATATTATATTTAAGAATTCTAGAAAATATATTGGGTTTTATTCATAAAATATTATCTTACTAATTATATACTATTTACTCAGACTAAAATGATTTTAATTGAATGTTTTATTGAAATACAATTTAATTTATATATTAAAATAACATACTTCATAAAAGAGATTCTTATAAGTTTATGTTAAATGATTTAGCATCTTTATTGTGCAATGTACCAAGATTTTATGAACACAGAATGCTATTAAAATGCATTGCCTCATATTGTTATTTTAACATAAAGTTTAAAGATTCTCTATAAATTCTTAATATTTTCAGCTTAAATTAGCTATTGTAATTCTAGAACCAGATTCTAAAAACTTTAACTTCTCTAGGATAATATTCTGGTAAATAATTTCAATTGTTTCTACATGAATATACTCTACAGATTATTTGTATTAAAGTTTTATTTTATGTTACAGAAGATAAAGTGATCTTGATAAATGAATAGCAAATTTCAGATTGGAGCCCAATCACAGATTTTAAATATAAGATGAGAAAATTTCAATCCCCTTCACTAAGTGATGAGGAGTTTGGAGTAGAGGATGACACCATCAGAACATGACTATAGGAAGATGCTTCTGATACCAATTGATTGGATAGGATGAAGAGAAGACAGCTTGAAACCAGTGAAGTCATTTGGGAAATCATTTTAATAGTTAAAATGGAAGATAATAAAAATGTATATTTACTTCAATAAAGTGTTTTTTTCTAAATAAAAAGATAAATGCCTTAATTAAAATGATGGCACTGGTAATGAAAAGATATGAGATCTTTTGGAGTTGGAATCAAAAGAACTTGGACTTAGGTAGATATAAAGGTAATGGAGAGGAATTTTTATCATCAGTATTTATTACTACTTTTAGTATTTCTTTAATATCAGAAACCTATTAAGTTTACAAATAAATTTTTATAAGTAAAATAAAAAACACAACCTAACTAAAGTTGAACATATATGTAGGCATCCCAAATTAACTTTCTATTTTCATACAGATGAATTTATCTTGGCTATATGACTGTTGTGCCTTTGGTCTTCTACATGTAAATAATTCACTTAACTTTTAAGGCTCAAATTAAGAACTATAATATTATCTCATATTTAATTCAAGGATGCTTTTTAATTCAATGCTATTCGCAGAAATTTATATCGTCACTTATTTTATTCAAAAGTAACTTTAAAAATAATTTAAAGATAAAACACTTTTCAGGAAACCAAGATTAAACTAAATCTCATTGGCTTACTCGTATGTATTTAATAGTTTTACAGGAATCCATCATACCAACTATCAGTGGCAAAGAAACTTTCTTTAGACAACATAGACGATAGATGGCTGTAGTTTGAGTTCAGACAATTATTTGCTTAATGTTACTTGCTTAAACCACGATTGTAGAAAAATATTTGAATGTTTGCTATTTCACCAGCTGAAAATAGATCTACTTAAAAATATACATTGGAATGCTTAACCTCTTCTTCTTATCCTCAAGAATGCTCATTTTTAATTAATATTTCATTAAAATGATAATTTGTTGTTATTTGATTATAATTTTAATATATTTCAATTGATTTACCAGGTTTTTATAGAATTTGTACTATCAAGGCCATTTCTGTCCAATTTTTGAAATTTTAACCTATGATATAGTTTTTGAGCAATATTTGTAACAGTTGTAGCATCCAAACATAATTTCCTCTCCTTTTGTTGTCAAAATCAGCAAGGTAACATTTCAAAATAATTAGACTCCTCTGCTAAATATTGAAAGCTATCTAAACAATTTAAAAGTTGTTATGTAAAATAGGAAAAAAAGCCACTAAACTAGCAGATCTTATACCTTATGGTTGTTTTCTGAACTGTCAATTCACATACTACCTGTTGAGTACTGTATTCCAAGCACTTGTCATTGTATCTGCTATAAAACGGATCCCCAATACACATCTTAGTTGTTTTTAAAGACTTATAATAATCCAAGTAATTTTAAATCCAAAAGAATTTATAACATCAGATAACAAATTTGCTCTATTCTTTCTGTGTGGTAGATTTATCTTTAGAAATTTACCAATCGATGGAGACATAAAAATTGTAAAGTCTCATAAATATCTTGTGGTTATTTTGAGAATGTTGATTTTAATCAATGGCAGTTTCCAAATGAGTTAATCAGAAGACTTAAAGGTCTTATTGCATTGCTAAATAAAATAATTCTAAAAGCATATTGCACTTTCCAAATCATTTGGCACATTAATCATGGTGTGAGATTGTTCACAAAACTAGAACAGATATAACTACCAAAAAATTTGTGATTCACAGATAACTCTATATTAAGCATAGTCACTTCTTTAAAATCACTGATTTAGAACACTTAATTTTATTATTTTATTAGTGATTTCTCTGTTTCTATTTTCTTGATAGGTCAAAAACTGTTATAATTATAGTGGTTAAATTTATAAAAATCTAAAGTCTGTAAAATCACTTTCTGGTCATAATACTGTAATTTCTTAATTTATTTTTACTTGTTCCATCATACTTAAATATAACACAATAAATAAAAATGACATAGAGATTTAGCAAAAAAAATTAAAGTAATTCAGCATAAAATAAATGAGTTAATAGCAGATTTTTCTAACAGAAATTTTGTATAGCATTAGAATTTCATAATTTGAAATAAACATTAGGAAATCCATGATGAAATCTGTTCTTCTAATATAGTTTTATGTAATTTTTACTAAATAGTGTTAACAGATAACATATTTATGTGTAATCAAGTATCCCAAAACATATTGCAAAACACATGATTTTACTCTCTGCCTGGATAATACATAACATACATATGTGAATTATCTTTTTTGTTCCCATAAAAAAAAAACTAGATGTTTGGAGCCATCAGGGATTTTAGCATTCTACTGGCAAAGCATTAATCATCCAACCTATTAGGTGATATACACTGAGGATATAGAAACATGTAAAACAAAATCACGAGACTCCATAGATGAGTGTAACTAACACTGAGTTTGATGCAAATTGAATGCTTTTGCTTTCCTCTTTTTTCATGAATATTTATTTTACAGACTGCAGTTTATATTTGAATAGGTAGCCTTATCTTTTGGGTAGGGCTGAAAATGCTCTTCATTGGTAATGGAGGACAATACATACAACTCCTACTTAGACTAAATCTTTCTTTTAGCCATAGAACAATGGTACATTTTATCCCTTCTTCACCTGGGATAGAAATAAAATGGAAAAAACCCTAAAAATTAATGATTCCTATAATGAATTACCCAGAATCCAGTTTATATCCAGAGAACAGTTTGATTAAGATCAGAATATTTAGAACTGAATAGGTAATTTTCATCCGACATCTTTGTTATAGGCAGAATTCTAAAATGCCACTCTCTCAAGATATACATCCTAATCTCTGGGACTCTGAATATGACCAGATGTCTGTGATTATGTTAAATTAAGTGGCAAGAGAAACTTTACCGATGCAATTAACATTATTAACCAGTTGACTTAGAGTTCACCAGAAAGGAGATTATCTGGGTATGCCTGATCTAACTAATAAGCTCTTTAAAAAAAGAGAATTTTCCCTAACTGGTACCAGAAGAGGATATCATAGGGATCTAAAATGTGAGAGGGATTGAACATGTAGAAGATATCTCCATTGCAAAGAAGAAGGGGACCTTCGACTAAAGACCTGAATGGCCTCTAGAAACTAAGAGTGGTCCCTGGCTGGAAGTCTGTGAGAAAATGAGCCTCAGTCCAGTAATTAACTTTTTTCCAACAACCTGAATAAGCCTGAAAGCAAATTCTTACCCAGAGATTTCCAATAAAAGCCAGTTTGACCAATACCTCGAATTTGGCCTTGTGAGACCCTAGGCAAAGATCCCAGGCAAGCCTGCCTAAACTTTTGACCTACATAATTGTGAGATAATAACTTAGTAGTTTTAAGCTATTAAGTTATTGGTAATATATTACAAAATTACAAAAATGAATGCAACATTTATTTTTTATAGATAAGGAAACTGAGTTCCAGAGAGGTCTACAAATATAAAATGACATGCTTCTCTCTTTATTTTTCATATCCCACCCAAACTCTTGCATTGTGTCCCTCTATATTGACAACTGTCTGTGAATCCCACAAAACAAAAATATCTAATTATTTTTAAGTAGTAAAATATTTATAAAAATCCAAAAGATGGCGAGGAAACAATACATGAATTACTGAGTTCTCAAATATACTAATGTGGGAATTATTATCATATACCTTTATACTTTGCTTAATTGAAACAACTTTTCTACTAGCTTTGTCAGTAATAACCAGATTAGGTTTCCCATTTTAATAGGCGCAGAACCTCTGAGTATCTATAATAGCTTTTATACATATGTATTTGATTAATTACTTTAAAAAAATTCTAGAGATACGCTTAATTACTGTGACTTAACTAGTTTCATTGTTTCATATTGAATAGATGTGCGAAAGTCCCTATGTGTTTTCAAATTTAAAAAATATAAAATCAACTGTCTTTGTGTGGACCTAAATGAGCTATAAAAATACATCATATCAAATTAATGAAGTTTCAATCGCCTTATTAAGGAAAAGAAACTGCTGATATGACTCTAGAATCTGTCATTTGCTTGAGTTAACAAGTATTTCTTCTAGTCTTTCAGGCATAAGAAAAATATCAAACTATGGCTACATTTGAATTCTACAGCTAAATAAAATGGAAAATTTACATAAACTTTCAAGATATATCCAAATACCAGACTATTAGGCACTGTGTGTGTGTGTGTGTGCGCGTGCGTGTGCGTGTTTCTATGTAGCATTATGTATGATTCTTGGCATTACCACTGGTAAAATAGAGGTGCACTAAGTGATATGAATAAAAGAGTTAGGGTAGTGTTTTCAAAAAGAAATCATGGAGTAGCAGTCAGGAGATTTAACTAGTCTCTCATGAGAACCTTGTTTTCCAGTCTATTTTCTCTTACATGACCTATAGTTCCCCTTCCACTTTATGGATACATTTTGCAGGTGGGCCTAATAAGCTGACTGTGCTTATATATATATAAGATTTGTTCTCCTTTAAGTTATAAGTCCTATTCATCTTCTGTAATTATAACATTTATAATAATTATAACATTGTAATGCTCAAGATTGTAAGAAGAATGCACCTGTAATGTTTAACCAGTTAAACTTGAGCTCGAACTATCTATCTTCCTTTTGATACTATACAACTTTGATGCAAATTGTTTTATTGTATTCAGATTGTTCAGGCTCTCAGTTCTTCTTTAAGGTCTTGAATTTCATGGACCAGGACACAGAGGAGTTTGATTTTTGTGGCAATAAATATTTTTGATAAAATGCTTTCTCCTATTTTGTGCACCTATATTTTGGTGCTTGCTACACATGAACATACTGGTAAACTTTGTGTCAAGCATACTAATTACAGTAACTGAAGATACTTATCTATAACACCCACTTTTTGAGTCAAGTATGAGCACTAAAAATAATTTTCTATATGTCAGCTTCAGTGTACTGGAACTGAGACTACAGTGAGACAAAGAGTTTTCTTTATCAGAGTACTTGCATGATCTTGAGAGTGAAAGCCTCTACATTTTGTGCCATAGGTGCCTCACTCCCCTTAACCTAGTCTTGGACCTATAATGTACATCAACTGATTTTTATTTTATTTAATTTGGCATCACTTTTTCTGCGCAGATGCTGTGTTGAATGACAACTGCAGATTATAAAACTGCCATGTATGCATGCGTTTTCAATATTTGAGGTAAAGAACAAAAATACAATCTTTACTTTTTATTAAATTTATTTGGGTGACATTGGTTAATAAAATTATACAGGTTTCAAATGTACAATTCAATAATACATCACTGTAAAAAATGCAATGTCTTATACAAAGTGTATCTGAAGATATGAATAAAAATATTCATCAAACAGTTTCAAATGATGGAATATTTGATTTTTGATATAAATAATAGGGTAATAGATTTATTTCTGAACCTGAGAAGTAGATTTAACCTGATTATTGAAATGGCTATGAATATGTATTAGCAATAAAAAAAAAGAATCTAACAGTTACCAGATTGGATTAGCTTTATAGTACCTTTGGTATTTTGTGATTTTACTTCCAAATAAATATCCTTAAAGGTTATAAATTTATAATGAACTGTGTTTGAAATTCAGATAATGAACTTTTATTAATTTAGTATTTCTAAAGCAAAAACAAATATAGTTTCAATGTCTTACAAAATATGCTAGCTTTGGTTCTGTTTTTCTTCTTATTTACTTATTTATGTATTTATTTATTTTTTTAGGCGAAGCAACCCTTGTTTTACCTCACAGATTGCAAGAACCTTGTCAGCTTACAATCCCTTATTTTTTATTTTTATTTTTCACACCTACAGCACCTGGTCTTCTTAAGTGGTCTCCCATCCGAGTACTGACCAGGCCTGACCCTGTTTAGCTTCCGAGATCAGACGGGCTTGTTCAGGGTAGCATGGACATAGACTGGTTCTGTTTTTCAATTCTCTAAAATAAGTTGCAAATTAGTGATAGTTGCATTTGGCCAATATTGAATTATTTTTATATGGTTTTATGAATTTTATCTCATAATAATGTATGGTGTATAAACAAAGCTAGCCAAACTGCTTTATACATCATTAACTGAACCAAGTAGTTATGATTTAAAGAGTACGGTGAGAGTGACATTTTAAATAAAAGTCAGATACTTCTATAGAAATGTGCATTTGGCACTGCTGAATGTTTCAAACTAGACAATATACTGGTAAATGTGGTCCTATATAATATAAAAATATTTCCAATTTCTCCCTTCTTTGATGCTTTTCTATTCTTTAAGGTCATCATGTAAATTTCTCTGTGAGGTTTTCAAATGCCAATATTGGAATGTAACTTGTGTTAGGAAGTCAAATGGTGTATATTTAAAGCTTGTGAAAATGGTCTTTTTTATTTTGCAAATATGTGTATGAAGAGTTAAGAACTTGCTTGAATCTGTGGATAAATATTTCTATACAAGGCATCCAGAACTTTCCTATAGTAACATTCTATTGTATATGCAAATCGTCAATCTCAAATAATAAGGTGTTTGTATGGGCCTATAAAAAAATGCATATCATAGTTCAGTATTAGCGTCAACTTTCTCAAACTTCTAAATTTTTCTCTTCCTATCAAAGATAGACTTTACTGAGAACTAATAAAACTCAACAAGGGAAACATAAGTGTTGTTATTTTTATTGCTTCACATAAAGTGAAACCTTATCATGGTGTTATCCAAAGAGAAACCAGAGATAGAAAAGCCAATATGCTTATAATTTGTTCTTTCAGATTAATTCAAACACTTCGTTTCGCTGACGAATGCTGTGAAAAAAGTTTATTCCAGGGATGATGCTTTAATGAAATTGACTTAAATAGCTGGCCATAACTCTGCAAGCCAATAACAGGAAGTGTTATAAAACAGGCATTGCAGAAGAGTAAAATTATTTTAGAAATGACAATGTAATCATATAATATGCCATCTTTACAGACAAATTAGGAAATGGATGTGGCATACCAGTTTCCAAGGTCTCTCTTAAATTGAAAGTTTCAACTATTTATTAGGCAACATCAGGTTAGATTCAGAATCTAGTGAGGCATTAAAAAGATTGCTAAATTCATTTTTTCCACCTAGATTTCTCTCCTTTGAAGTTAGCAAGCCATAATAAATGCCTATACCTCTTTCCTTATGTCAGTGAGACTTTTGTTCAAACCAGCAAAACACTACCAGAACTTTACAGGAATTCTTTCAACATATGACATGCCATATATATTTTTAATGCATTTCCCTTTGGGTGCACTGAGTTTCTTATGACTGTGAATGTTTAAAAGGTGGGACACATTAACAACGTATGAGCTACAGAATGTGGTAGAAGTAGAGGATCAGAAAGGAGAGGTTGATATTTTCACAAAGTAGCTGCGAATGACAGCAACTTTTTGTTCAAAATAGTTTTATATGTTTTTTTAATATGCAATTTTAAACTTATTTTTTCAAGAAGAAGTATTTTAGCTAACTGAGAGCAATCAAATTTCTACTTATTTTTAACTTGGATACAAATTTTGGAGCAAACAATTTGGAATAGCTTGTTTAAAATTGGCCTGTGTAAAACTACTTCTTCTAAAAGGAATAAATAGCTTTATAATGTGCTATTTTCCACCTTATTTTGACTGTGTAGTACACTTTATTATTTAATATTTTTAAATTTTATTTATTTTTTTAATTGAAGAAATGATTTAAATTTCATTCCCCTGTCTACCTCCCCTCTCCTCCCTCCCCCCTACCCTCAGATAACCACTAGTCCATTGTCCACGTCCATGAGTCTCTATTTCTACATCCTGTTCATTTGTTGCTTTTAGGTTTATATCCCACATATAAGCAAAATCATATGATTTTTAACTTTTTATGTCTGGTTTATTTCACTTAGTATGATTATTTCAAGGTCCATCTATGTTATCGCAAATGGTAGTATTTCATCTCTTCTTATGGTTAATATCCCATTGTATATACGGACTATTGTTTCTTTAGCTAATCATCTATCGTAGGACACTTTGGTTGCTTCCATGTCCTTGTCACTGTGAATAATGCTGCTATGAACATTGGTGTGAAAATATCTTTTCGGATATGAGTTTTCAAGTCTTTGGGGTAAATACCCAGTAAAGAGATTGCTGGATCATATGGTAGATCAATTCTTAGTTCTTTGAGGAACCTCCATACTGTTTTCCATAGTGGCTGTACCAATTTGCAGTCTCACCAGCAGTATATAAAGGTTCCTATTTCTCCACACCCTCTAGAATTTGTTATTACTTGTCCTGTTGATAACAGCTATTCTAACATGTGTGAGATGGTATCTCATTGTGGTTTTGACTTACATTTCCCTAATAGCTTGTGATGTTGAGCATCTTTTCATATATTTGTTGGTCATTTGTATGTCTTCTAGGGAGAAGTGTCTGTTCAGGTTCTCTGCCCATTTTTGAATGGATCATTTCTTTTTCTGTTGCTATGGAGCACTTTTTATATTTTGGATATTAGGCCCTTATCAGAGGCGTTGCTTGCAAATATGTTTTCCCATTGGATGGTTGTCTCTTTACCTTATTGATGGTTTCTTTTGCTGAGCAGATTTTTTTTTTAGTTTGACGTAGTCCCATTCATTTATTTTTGCTTATACTCCCCTTGCCTTGGAGGTCAAATTCATAAAATCCTCTTTAAGTCCAAGGTCCTTGAGTTTAGTTCTGATGCTTTCTTCTATGCATTTTATTGTTTCAGGTTTTATATTCAGGTCCTTACTCCACTTCGAGTTAATTTTGGTGAGTGGTGATAGACAACAGTCTAGTTTCATTCTTGTGCAGGTGGCTTTCCAGTTTTTCCAGCACCATTTATTGAAGAGGCTTTTCTTTCTCCATTGTAAGTTTTTGGCTTTTTTTTTGTCAAAAATCATTTTCCCATATAAATATAGGTTTACTTCTGAACTCTTGACTCTGTTCCACTGATCTGTGTGTCTTTTCTTCTGCCAGTACCACGCCATTTTGATTACTATCGCTTTGTAGTAAGATTTGAAGTGAGGCAGAGTTCTTATTTCTCAGGATGGCGTTGGCAATTCGGTTTCTTTTGTGCTTCTATATGAATCTGATGATTTTTTGTTCTATCTTTAAAAAATGCTGATGAGATTTTGATGGGGATTGCATTAAATCTGTATAATGCTTTAGGTAATATGGTCATTTCAGCTATATCGATTCTTCCAATCCAAGAACACGAAATATCTTTCCATTTTTTTGTATCTTCTTTGATTTTTTATATAGTGTCTCGTAGTTTACATTATATGGGTCCTTCACATGTTTTGTTAACTTTATTCTTTGTTATTTAATTCTTTTTATTGCAATTGCAAAAGAAATTATTTTTCCACTTCTTTTTCTGACATTTTGTTATTAGAGTATAGGAACACTATGGATTTTGAATGTTGATTTTGTCTCCAGAAACTTTACTGTATTTGCTTATTGTTTCTAGTAGTGTTCTTGTGAAGTCTAGGGTTTTCTATATAAAGAATCATGTCATCCATAAACAGTGACAGTTTGACTTCTTTGTTTCCTATTTGGATGCCTTTTATATCTTTCTCTTGCTTGATTGTACTTTATGTATTATACACTTTATTTTAGAATTACATAACTATATGTGATTGTTTGAAAAACTGGTGGAGAAATAACTAAAGAGAATAAAGTTGTTTTATACATCAGCATTACATTAGATTTTTTAAAATATAAATTGAAATACATCAGTATTAGTTAAGGCCGTGGCAGCTTGAAAACATGTATATGTTTTCTATGATAAATTTTGGTCAAGGCGTGTGTGTGTGCATGTGTGTGTTTATTGAGGGTAGTGTGTACTTGTTTATGCATGTCTGTACCTATTGTCGCTCTTTGGAGAAGTAATAAAAATATGGAAATTCAGAAGCAAGTCAGCAAATAAAAAGTACCAGGTTCAACTTAACCTCTATCTAGAAATCAGTTATTTATAGAACCATGAAAATCAGTTCAATACTTACTGATGTTTGGTAGTACACATGATTTTTATACTTCTACTCACTATACTATTTTATTTTGTTTAAAGGTAGAATTACACACTATACATTGTCTGCTTGTTATTGAGTTAGCAGAGATATGCGAAGTTTATTTCTTAAGAAAAAAAGTGTGTCATTAGCACATTGATAGTTAAAATGCTTTTCTAGGAAAATTATTCTTGATTTTTCTCAAGGAGACTTATCCTTCTTAGAAAAAAGAACAATAAAAGGCAGTGCTCATATTTGTTTCAAAAGTAATTTTGTGTTTGATTTTAAATATTGATTTCATAAACACTGCTATGATTCCAACCAATGACATACTTCTTCATTGACTTGATGAGTGTTTATGACTACATAAAACAAACAGACAAACAAACAAACAAACAAACATACATTTCCTGAGTTCTTATGTGCTATGAAAACTGAGCTAGTTACTGGGGATATAAAACTAATAAAGACATTGTGCCTGCCTTTGAAAAGCTCAGTCAAGTGAGTAAGCTTATTATTGGGCAATGTTTCAAATATGTGAATGAAGATTAATCTAATAGATGTATGTTTGTGCTTAGGTTTTTCATTTCCATTTTCACATTAAGATCACCCGTTAAGCTGATAAAAAATAAAGATAGCTAAGCTTCAAATAAGACCTATTCTATCAGAATCCATGGGAGAGATTCTGACCTCTACAAGCAATTTTAATGTATAGCCAGTGTTGTGAATCACTGGTCTAGACAGTGATCAAATAAAAGGTCACTTTTATTAAAATGGGTCAATGATGACTCAGCTTGTTTTTTCCCATTCTAACAGAGGGAAAAGGTGAAGTCCACTTTAAGTAAAAACAAATTGGGAAAATGCTGAAGAATCTTTAACATATAATTGTTATTATACAGTTTAACTGCCCAGGCCGAACACATACAACAAATATTTTCATATGCTGAATTTCATTATAACAAGATTTAAAGTTATCACTACATATTTGTAGTAAGTTAATGTCAACTTCTAGAGCTATTTTTAATCTGAAAATGTTTTCTTTATTCCAGTATTAAATATATGGGTTAATTGCATTATACTTTTTTCTAGTCTTGAATATGCGAGTCATTATTTTAAATACAGCCGAACAATTTAAACACAGTGTGTGTGCAATGAAAATCACATCCTGCTCTAAGCATTAGCATGGAGGTATAAAAATGACAAGTGACTAGTTACATGTATAATGATTAAGAACTAATGAGTTGTATACATGCTTAATTTATATAGAAATTACACAGAAAATGCATGATAAAGTAGGAAGACTTTTTTTCTTTTATAGATTTGTACCACGACACAGTTAAACACACGGAAAAGGCATGATTAAGTTTATATTTTTTGGAATAAAAGTTCAAATACTGAGAAAATTAGTTGCTATGTTTTTTTGTTTTTTGGTTTTTTTCACCATTAAATAAAAATGTGTAAAATTGATACAAGGGGGAAAAAATCACAAAAAGAAAATATTATTCTATCTTAAAAATATATTAATTATATATTGTTTTCCAATCAGATGTGAGAGTGCTATAGAAAAAAATCTATAAATTTGAACTTTGTAAACTGTGCTTCTTTATAAAAATCATTTCATTGACAAATAGCAGCTATTATATAAAAAACAAAAAATATTCAATAATGATATGTTATATGTTAGAACAATTGATAACTGATAGGATGATACATAAAAAGGTTTTAAAATTCAGTCACTTTTAAACATTTTTCTTTTTTATGCATACAATACATTTCTGGAAGTGTAATTACATATGGACTTTCAGTACACATTACCAAAGTTTGCTTTTATAAGCTGTTCCTTTACATAATACCACAAGTTTCTCCTGAAGAGCTTGGCACAACATGTTCCAAGTGATAAAAACCCAGGATCTGCAATCAAGATTATTTCCCAGCAAAGTTATAATTTAGAATCAAAAGACGGATAGATTCCAGACAAGAAAAAGCTAAAGGAGTTCATCATCGCCAAACCAGCATTACAGGAAATGTTGGAGGGATTTCTTTAAGAATAAGAAAACAAGATGTACCAAAAGTCAAAATAAAAATGGCAATAACTACACATCTATTATTGAGTACTTCAAATGAAAAAGAATTAAACGCTTCAATTAAAGATACGGTGGTTGAATTGATAAGAAAACAGGACCATTACATATGCTGCCTACAGGAGATTCACTTCAGGTTAAAAGACACACAGAGACTAAAAGTAATGGAATAGAAAAATATATTGCATGATGGACCTAGAGGGTAGTTCACTGAGTGGAGTAAGTCAGATAGAAGAAGACAAATGCCATATTATTGCATGTATATGTGAAATCTAAAGAACAAAATAAACACACACAAAAGCAGAAACAAACTCATAGATAAAGAGAACACTTTGAGGGTTACCAGATGTGAGCTTTTATAAGACTGTTGGTTGATTTCTCAACAGAAACTTTGCAAGCCAGAAGAGATTGGCTCAAAATATTCACAAGGATGAAAAACAAAGATCTACAACCAAGATTACTCTATCCAGAAAAGCTATCATTTAGAATCAGAGGACAGATAAAGAGCTACCCAGACAAGAAAAAATTAAGAGTTCCTCAGCACCAAGCCAGTATTACAGGAAATATTGGAGAAACTTCTTTAAGAAGAAAGAAAAGATTTTAAAATATGAATACTAGAATGGTAATAACTACATATTTATTAATAATAACTTTAAATGTAAATGTATTGAATGTTCCAATCATATGATAGGGTGGCTTAATGGTTAAGAAAATAAGACCCATACATATACTGCCTACTTCATATTAAAAGACATATAGACTGCAGATAAGGGGATGGAACAAGATATTTCATTAAAATAGAAACAAACAAATAAAAGCTGGGGTAACAATACTTCTACCAAACACAACAGACTTCAAAACAAAGGCTGTGATGAGAAACAAAGGAAAACCCAATAATCCCACTTCTGGGTATTTATCTGGTAACAAAACAAAACAAAACAAAACAAACATTACTTTAAAGAGACATGTGAAACCACATATTCATTGCAGCATTATTTACAGTAGCCAAGATATGGAGGCCACCTGGTTGTTTATCAATGAATGAATGGATAAAGAAGAGGTGGTACATATATACAATGGAATATTACTCAGCCATAAAAAAATAAAGTCTCGACATCTGCAAAAACTTGGATGAATCTAGAGAATATTGTGTAAGTCAGACAGAGAAAGACAAATGCCATGTGATTTTATTTACATATGGAATATAAGGAGCAAAATAAATGGACACGCAAAACAGAAACAAACTTATACATACAGAGAACATTTTGATGGTTGCCAGTTGGGAAGGAAGTTGAAGGGGTAGTTAGAAAAAATCATGGGGATGTGAACTCTAGCATATGGAATATAAGCAATAATATTGTAATAACTATATATGTTGCCAGATGGGTACTAGATTTATTGGAGTGATCACTTCATAAGATATAAAATGTCTAATCACTGTATTGTGCCTATGCAACTAATTTAATATTGTATGCCAACTGTAATTGAAAAATTAAAAAATATATATTTAAAAAACTAAATAAATTAACAAAGAACAAGTGTCGGTGAGGATGTGGAAAAAAGAGAACCCTCATACAGTGTTGGTAGTATTGCAAATTGGTGCAGCCACTATGGAAAACAGTATGGAGGTTACTCCAAAAACTTAAAAATAGAACTACCGTATGACTCAGCAATTCCACTTCTGGGTATTTATCTGAGGAAATTCAAAGCACTAATTCAAAAAGATATATGCACTCCTATGTTCAATGCAGCATTATTTACAATTACCAATATATGAAAATAACTTAAGTGCCCATCAACAAATGTTTGGATAAAGAAGTGGTACATATATGCAATGAAATATCACTCAGTCACAAAAAATAATGAAATATTCCCATTCGCAACAGGAGGGATGGACATGGAAGGTATTCTGGTAAGTGAAACATGTAGTGTTTCAAAACATATTTTAGATTTCACAAAATGTATGTGAAATCTAAAGAGAAAAATTAATGAACAAACAAATTATAAACAGACTCATAGATGCAAGGATCAAGCTGATGTTGCCAGATGGGAGGAGGGTTTGGTAGCAGGGTGAAAAAGGTGACAGGATTAAGAAGTACAAACTGGTAGTTACAAAATATTTATGGGGTTGTAAAGTAAAGCATAGGGAACGTAGTCCATAATATTGTAATAACTATATATAGTGTCAGCTGAGCACTAGACTAGTCTTGGGGGGTGGGCACTTTGTAAATTATATAAACGTCTCACAACTATGTTGTACACCTGAATCTATTATAAAATAATATTGAATGTCAACTGTAATTGAAAAATTAAAACACGAGGAGAAAGGTGAAGGGAAATAAGAGATTCGAACTTCCAGGTATAAAACAAGTTAGTCATGGAGATGTGGTATAGGGAATATAATCAAAAATATTTTGATAGTGTTGTACTGTGTCAGACATTTGCTGGACTTATCATTGTGATCACTTCTTTAGATACATAAATACTGAATAACTATTGTGTACATCTGAAACTAATACAGTATTGTATGTTAGCTATATTTTAATAAAAATATTAAAAAAGAAAATATATTCTAAAAAGATTTTATGCAAGACCTAACTGCTAAAGATCACAAAGTCAGGGTTAGAACCCATGCCACCTGATTCAGAAGGTTATCTCCTTCCTGCTGTCCCAGTATGCCTAGCACAGAGTAGGCACACAAGAACGGTCTTCTACTCTCTTCTTTTTTGATAGCTCTATCATTTCTAAAATGACCCTTATGTGCCACTGAAATATATTTCAGCTTTCTTAATTGTCATGCATAACCTATGGTTTTATTGAATTTGATTCCATATGCTTATAAACTATTCCAAGAAATACTTGATATCATTTGGTTCATGAATTAGAAATTGTGTTTCAGAAATACAGGAGTTTCTGAGTCTCCCCCATATAATCACAGATGGCTGTTTTGGGAACTTTCATAAAATATTAATAAATTTGTAATCAAGAATCCATCATTTGCAGTATCTTGTGAGTGAGGAAACTTGATTGTAGAGCATTTTAAAGGCTTTTTTTAAGTTACGTAGTATTGATAACAATTATCATTAATGTGGCGCTCTCTCTTTTCAATTACCTTTTGAAAAATCATCTCATTTGGAATTCTGAAAAAACCCATCCTTTCCATTTTACACCTGAAAAAATTTAATCTCAGAGAGGATAAGTGATCTTCCAAGGTTACATTAGATTTATTAGATAAGATAGCTGAATCTCAACCATGGTCTAATTCCTACAGCTGTTCTATTTTTGTTAGCTTTACTTTTTTTTTTTTTTTTACCAGTTTCAATACTATACAATACCCCTTCCTACAGTTGTGATTCAGGACACAAAGTTATCATGGACTAAATAGATTTTGTATGTAGTAGTAAGAATCCTGAACTGAAAGTCAGTAGGGTAATATTCATCACCTAATCCTTTCAAAATCTAAGTGTATGACCCTGGGTAAATCACTCTCACATTCTCAGTCTTATCTTCTTCATCTGACAGTTTACGATTCTAACACTAAGTCAACCTTGTCAATAGTTTTCACAGTCATTAGAATGCAAAATTTTATTTCCACCAGCTGCTCACCCACTCGCTACTGAAAAGGTGTTAAAGTTAACAACATTATTGTTTATAGCAATACTCCATAATTCTACTCAGGTTCCTGTAAAGAACACACAATTATAGGGTTAAGAAGTCAAGACTACTGTGTGGGTCAGCTTCAATTAAGCAGTTAATAAAAAAAGGATTGCTTAAACTCTTGATCTGAAACAGCTTTGGTGCGGGGGAAAGAGCATTTAAATTGGGAAAATTTTGGAAGCTCTTTGAGACCCAGGTTTTTTTTTTTAATAAAATGAGCATGATACCAATAATACGTCACTCATTGTATTATTCAGAAGATCAGATGAGTTTATCAATGCGGAACAGGATTTATATTTTATATTTATCGAATTGTATACTTTATTCCAGAAACTGGGCTATGCACATTTTTATACTTTATCTCATTGAATTCTCACAATTCTGTTAATTAGACATCTTGACAGCATCAGAAAGAGGAAGATCCTCATTCTCAAGAAAGTTAAAACCCGTACAGCTAAAACCTGCAAATCTGTATTTGGAAACCAAGTCTATCTGACTCTAACACCCAATCACATCCCACCACATCTTGCTTCCCAGTGTTACTAGCACTATTCCTGGAACCTAGCAGACACTCTTCTCCTTCATTTTTCTAATCTTTATTTTCAGTCACTTAATATAGAATGGGCATCTGAGACATGTTCCCTAAGTGGTCCTAAGGATTTAATGCAGGTTCTTAAATAAGGGCCGAGCCTCTCTCATTTGGAGGCAAATGTATTACATAATATTGGACACTATTAAAAATTAATGTTCTTATAACTACATATGAATTGCTTAAATTAAAAAGCATAATTCAGAAACAAGATAATTTTTCAATTTTTCCTATTTAATTCGAAGTTCATAAGTCTAAATGACTAAAGTGAAAATTCATATTGTACTTGAATTAGTGATTTTTTAATACTTTTTAATATATATCTGGTGGTCCATTCCATATTTGATACATATTTATGTTTATTACCAGTATGCTGCGTCAGGTTAATTATAAAATAATACTTATACTGAATATTTTAGAATGTTAACTTCTATGTAAATTGATATACAAATTACATTTATATTTGGTGATATACATAAATACTGTTCTGTTTCAAAGTCATCTTGTGGCTTACCAAAATTAAGGACATTAGAATTGTATTATGTTTCAAATATTGCAAAGGCAGAATGAAAAGGGGAGGAGACCTCTCAACATAAACATAATATCTGCAGAAAATTCAATTGGATTAAATGCTTTTTGAACAGTCAATATTTTCAAAGTTTGTTCCAGGATTTATATATTGAGTGGAGGCAGAGGGGAAAAGAGAGACTTTTTTGTTTATGCTATTTGCATTTTTCCGACTGACTTGTTGACAGGAAATTATGTCCCATGACAAATATCTGCTAATAGTAGATTCCAGAATGAACATAGCTCTCACGAACCTTATGAAAATCTAATAACAAGAGTCGTCTAAAATATAATTTACCTGAGCTTAAATGTTTGAGATTGAGTCTAGGAAGGAACAAATAGAGTTAGAAAAATCTACTTAAATTAAATGCTTGTTTATAGAGCGGAGACATTTAATTAAAAAGTGACAGATTGAAAGAAAACATGGCGGAGTGCGAGATGTCCCCAGATCTCTCCCCTTGAAACAACAACAAGCTGAACATCTAATTCTCAACAAAAAACACCCAACTGTACACCAACATGTCTGAGAGGGGGATCTTCACAAAAGATCTTCCACAGATCAGAACCCCGGGTGTCCGGTGGTGGACTGGGAGAAATAAAGAAGCTGGAGCTCCTTGCAGGAGGAGGGGGAGGGGAGAAGGAGTGGCAAGTTCCAAGTTCCCTGAACATCCTTGCCTGAAGTGCTGTGAGCTCCATGTGGATGGTGGCATGGCCCAGTCATCAGAGTAGAAGGCAGAAAAACAGGGACGGCAGAAAAACAACAGTTGATTTTTACCGGTCACGATTGCAAAACCAAGGCTGAGGCGCAGGCTCCAACCCTCAACCCAAAAGGCCTCTCTTCCTATATCCTCCAAGACTGATCAGGGCGGAGCCCCAGGGGAATCTGAGCAAATGCTTCTGAAACTGTTGCCAATACTGACAGGGACCGAAAATAAAGATAGAGAGCCTGATTAAAATATCTACATGAAAATAAAGGCATTATATAAAGGCATTACTAAGGCTTTATATAAAGCAGGGATCCAAGAGGCTTAGACACCACTTACTAGAAACAAAAAGAAAAGCACCATCTTTACAACACACTAAAGAGAGACCTTTATATAATAAA
Organism: Rousettus aegyptiacus; assembly: GCF_014176215.1. Taxonomy (NCBI): domain Eukaryota; kingdom Metazoa; phylum Chordata; class Mammalia; order Chiroptera; family Pteropodidae; genus Rousettus; species Rousettus aegyptiacus. The sequence continues at coordinate 51,167,707 of NW_023416312.1, read as the reverse complement.
TCTTCCTTCTGGAAAAAAATAAAGCAGAATACATTGCTCAGGCAGAGAAATAGTCCATTAAACACCATGAACAACCAAGGTTATAAGGCAGCTCAGAAAGGAAGAGAAAGATCTCCAGAAAATAAGCTTATAGGCATAGAAATATACAACTTAAGTGACAGAAAAATCAGGATGGTTCTTCTGAAAAAAACTCAGTGAGTTCCAAAACAACTCACATCAACAATTTAAGGAATTGAAGAAAAAAAAAGATGAGCAGAGCAAGGAGATTGAAACCCTCAGAAAGAACAGAATAGAACTTTTGGAGATGAAGAACACACTGCAAGAGTTGAAAATGAAATAGCAATCTTGAGAAACACAGTCGACCAAATGGAGGAAAGGATCAGTGATATCGAAGACAGAAATCTATAAATAAATCAGAAGGAAGAAAAGAGAAACTGAGGAATGAAAAATAGTGAAAGAGAAGTACAAGAACTAGCTGATACCATCAAGAGAGGAAACATAAGAATAATGGGCATTTTCAAAGTTGAGGAAAAGGAGCAGGAACTAGGAAGCATTTTCAGACAAATGTGGACGAGAATTTCCCAAATCTAAGGAATGAGCTGGAGCTTGGAATTCAAGAAGGCAACAGAACATCCAAATACCTCAACCCAAAGAAGTCTTCGCCAAGACACATTGTGTTAAAGTATCAAAAATCAACAACAAAGACAGAATTCTCAAGGGCAGCTAGGGAGAAAAAAATGGTGGCTTATAAAGGTAAACCCATTAGATTATCCTTGGACTTCTTAGCAAAGACCTTATTAGCCAGAAAAGAATGGAATAAAATATTTAAACTATTAAATGAAAAGAACTACCAGCCTGGAATAATGTATCCAGCTAAGCTCTCCTTTAGACATGAAGGAGAATAAAGACCTTCCAGAAATACAAAAATTGGGGTAATTCTCCACTACAATGCCTGCACTAAAAAAATACTGAAGGGGGTCAGCTCACCTAAAACAAAATGACAAACAAACAAAAATAACAACAACAGCAACATAATTAAGAGTAAAGTGACTATCAGGTAAATAGAAGAAGAGGAGTGTAAACCTTACTAAGAACAGGGCATTATACGCTTAAAGCTTAAATAATAAGAGGAGAATTGCTATAGCAAGATAGTAATGAATGTTCAGCATACATAGCGACAAATTGAGATAACACTGACTGAAAGGGGGAGGATTCAGAGACCCAAATTCACAAAGGAGAATGGAGAAAAGGCATGCACAGAAGAAAATAGATGAATATATATATATATATATATATATATATATATATGTGTGTGTGTGTGTGTGTGTGTGTGTGTGTGTGTGTATATATATACACACTCCTTTTCATATTTGTGATGGTAACCATATATCAAAGATTCAGAACCAAAGTATATAACATAAAACAAGGACCAGAGGCAAAATCAATGAAAGCCAACCAAAATAAAAATAAAAAAATCAGAAACATAAGGACAAGAAATGGAAACACTGGGCTACCAGAAAGCAAACATAATGGCTATAAGAAGATCTCATATTTCAATAATCACCCTAAATGTAAATGGCCTGAACTCAACAATAAAAAGGCACAGAGTTACAAAATGAATCAAAAAAAAAAAAAAAAAAAAAAAAAAAAGCTCAACCATATGCTACCTCCTGGAGAAACATCTCAGCTCCAAGGACAAATATAGATTCAAAGTGAATGGGTGGAAAATATTTCAAGCAAATGGCTTTCAGAGAAAAGCGGGAGTAATGGTACTAATATGAAATAAAATAGACTTCAAAATAAAAAGGTAAAGAAAGGTACTGAGGGACACTTCGTAATGATAAAGGGAAGCATGCACCAAGAAGACATAACACTGCTTAATATCTATGCTCCCAAAGGGAGCCCTGAAATATGTAAAGCAATTAATAACAGAACTAAAGAGAGATCGGACTGAAACACTATCATAGTAGGGGATCTAAATACCTCACTTTCAGATATGGACAGATCATCCAAACAGAAAATCGATAAAATAACATCCAGAAATGACATACTAGACCAACTGGACATAATAGACATTTACAGAGTCTTTCCTCCCAAAAAAGCTGCTTATACATTCTTCTCTAGTGCACGAGGAACATTCTCAAGTATCGACCACATACAAGAACAGAGATAGCCTCAACAAATATAAGAGGCTTGAAATCATACCAACCATATTTTCTGATCATTATGCTTTGAAACTAGAGATCATCTGCAAAAAGAAAGTAGGAAAAATCACAAATATATAGAGATTAAACAACATTCTACTGAATAATAACTGGGTCAGAAAGGAAATAAAAAGAGAAATCAAGAGATACATAGAAACAAATGATAATGATATTACAACATATCAAAACTTTTGGGACATGGCAAAAGTGATCAAAAGAGGAAAGTTCATATCATTACAGGCCTAGCTCTAAAAACATGAATGAGTCCTAATAATCAACCTAACACTTCATCTTAAAGAATTGGAAAAGGAAGAAGAAATGAAGCCTCAAGTCAGCAGAAGGAAATAAATAATCAAAATTAGAGCAGAAATAAACGAAATAGAAAACAAAACAAAACAAAAAAGATAAAAAAAAATAAATGCGACGAAGAGCTGGTTCTTTGAGAAGGTTAATAGAATTGAAAAACCCCTGGTAGACTCATTAAAGAAAAAAGAGAAAAAAACAAAAATAAACAAAATCAGGAATGACACAGGGGAAATTATGACCGATATTACAGAAATACAAAGGGTCATACAAGAATACCATGAAAAAGTATATAACACCAAATTTAATAACCTAGAAGAAATAGACCAGTACTTAGAAGAATACAATCTTCATAGATAGAATCAAGAAAAATCGAAAAATCCAAATAGACCAACCAGCAGTATGGAAATTTAAACAATCATCAAAAACCCACCAAAAAGTAAAAGTCAGGCCCAGATGGCTTCACCAGTGAATTCTACCAAACATTCAAAGAAGAGGTAATACCTATCCTTCTCAAACTCTTCCAAAAAATCCAAGAGGAGGTAATACTTCCCAACTCATTTTATGAGACCAATATTACTCTGATACCAATACCTGGTATACATAACACAAGAAAAGAAAACTACAGACCAGTATCTCTCATGAACAAAGATGCAAAAATTCTAAATAAGATACTAGAAAACCAAATACAGCAACATATAAGAAAGAGTATATACCATGATCAATTGGGCTTCATCCCAGGGGCACAGGGATAGTGCAACTTACGCATATTGGTTAATATGTTACACCATATAAACAAATTTAAAAAATAAGAATCATATGATCATAGCAATAGATGCAAAAAAAGCTTTCAAGAAGATACAGCACATATTTTTGATCAAAATATTTAATAAGCAATATAGAAAGAAAATACCTTAATGTAATAAAGGCCGTATGTGACAAGCCCTCAGCCAACATTGTACTTAATGGTGAAAAACTAAAAACCTTTCCTCTAAGCTCACGAACAAGGCATGGCTGTCCACTATTGTCACTGTTATTCAATATAACATTGGAGGTCCTAGCTAGTGGAATCAGAGAAGAGAAAGATATATAATGCATCCAAGTAGGAAATGAAGAATTCGAATTGTCACCATTTGCAGATAACATGATTTTCTATACAGAAAACCCTAAAAACTTCACAAGAACAGTAATAGAAACAATAAGTAAACACAGTAAAGTCTCTGTATACAAAATCAATGTTCGAAAATTCATAGCATTCCTATACTCTAATAATGAAGTGTCAGAAGGAGTAGAAAAAAAAATTCCTTTTGCAATTCCAACAAAAAGAATAAAATACCTAGGAATAAAATTAACAGAACATGTGATGAACCTATATAATGTAAACTACAAAACACTATTAAAAGAAATTGAAGAAGATACAAAGAAATGAAAAGATATTTCGTGTTCTTGGATTGGAAGAATTAACATAGTTAAAATGACCATATTACCTAAAGCATTATACAGATTTAATACAATCCACATCAAAATCCCATCGGCATTTTTTAAAGATTTAGAACAAAAAAAATCATCACATTTGTATCAATGCACAAAAGACCCCAAATTGTCAAAGCCATCCTTAGAAAAAAAATCAAGGCTGGAGGCATCACTCTGCCCAACTTCAAATTATACCATAAAGAAACAGCAATCAAAATGGCATAGCACTGGCAGCAAAACAGACACACAGACCAGTGTAACAGAATCAAGAGTCCAGATGCAAACTCATATTTATAAGGGCAAATAATTTTCAACAAAAAAGCCAAAAACATATGGTGGAGAAAGGAAAGCCTCCTCAATCAATGGCGCTGGGAAAACTGGAAAACCATCTGCAAAAGAATGAAACTAGACTGTTGTCTATCACCACACAGCAAAATTAACTCAAAATGGATTAAGAATCTGAATATAAGACCTGAAACAACAAAATGCACAGGAGAAAGCATTGAAACTAAACCAAGGATCATGGACTTAAAGAGGATTTTATGAATTTGACCTCAAAAGCAAGGGAAGTAAAAGCAAAATAAATGAATGGGACTACATCAAATTAAAAAGTTACTGTTCAGCAAAAGATATCATTAACAAGGTAAAGAAACAACCATTCGAATGGGAAAATATATTTGCAAGCAATACCTCCATTAAGGGCCTAATGTCCAAAATATACAAAAAACTCATGCAACTCAATAACAACAAAAAGCAAGTGATTCAATTAAAAAATGGGCAGAGGACCTGGACAGACACTTCTTCCTAGAGGTCATATAAATAGCTAACGCATATATGAAAAGATGCTCAACGTCTCTAGCTATTAGGGAAATGCAAATCAAAACCACAATGAGATATCGTTTCATACCAGTTAGAATAGCTATAATGAACAGGGCAATTAATAACAAATGCTGAAAAGGATATGGAGAAAAAGGATCCCTCATACACAGCTGGTGGGACTGCAAATTGGTACAGCCACTATGGAAAAGACTGTGGAGGTTCCTCAAACAACTAAGAATTGATCTACCATATGATCCAGCAATCCCTCTACTGGGTATTTATCTCAAAGTCTTGAAAACATGTATCTGAAAAGATATTTGCATACCGATGTTCATAGCAGCATTATTCACAGTGGCCAGAACATGGAAGCGACCGAATTGTCCTAAGATAGATGATTAAGTGAAGAAGCAGTGGTACATATTATACAATGGAATATTACTTAGCTATAAGAAGAGATGAAATACTGCCATTTGTGATAACATGGATGGACCTCGAGATAATGATGCTAAGTAAAATAAGCCAGACAGAAAAAGTTTAAAATCACATGATATCACTTATATGTGGGATATAAACCTAAAAGCAACAAAGAAACAGGACAAATAAATAGAGATTCATGGTCATGGACAATAGACTAGTGGTTACCAAAGGATAGGGGATGGGGGAGGAGGGGTGTGTTAGGTCAGGTAAAGGGGTAAAGGAGGACTTTTGGTGGTAAACACACAATGTAATATACAGATGTCAAATTATGATGTACACCCGAAAATTATATAATTATATTAACCAAGTTATCCCAATAAACTTAATTTAAGAAATACGGCTATTAAAGTAGTACATATTGCATGTGCATATGTAAAATATTTACCAATAAAATGTGCTCAAAAATGGTTTAAAAAAAGTGATAAAAGTGAATTTCATAACAGGGGAATCAGAAGCCATAGCTCCTCCAGACATGTGATGATGTATATATAGAAGAAGAACTTGAGAGTTAAATTAGTTCTAGGCATAGATCCTTTCTCTGCCAATTAATGTGTAAATTTTCTGAGATAAAGAACTCCCGTGTGTAAAATGACCAGCATACTGCCTGATGTAAAACAGGTTCTCAATAAAGGTGAATTCTCTCTCTGGGCCTTGGTTCCATCATCTGTCAAATAATACAGGCAGACTAGAATACCATATGATCTCTAAGGATCCATTCTATCTCTAAAATAGAAGGAGATCACAGATGAAACAATGTATCTTATAAAGGTTATAGGAAATACTACTGTTCTGAGAATTATATTGGTCAGTATAATAGAACCAGAGGAGTATAAAGCATTTTTAATAATTCAAGTAAAGTGTTTATCCAAATCTAAAATAAAATTTTTACTATTAGAACAGTCTTCATTTTCTTAGTTTTCCTTCTTAAATTGAGATTTAAATTTAAGTTCTTTTAACTATTTTAATATATACATATATATACACATACATATGTATATGTATACATATGTATGCATTGTGTATATATATGTATGTATTATATAGATCTAGATCTGTATGGGAATTGAACTTATGTGGAACACTTTCTGGAATGTTAAATTCCTTTGGGCAATGGAAAACCTCAAAGGGAATATATATAACGTTGATGTTTCTGCCAAAAAAGAGAGAAAGGGTAAAAGTTTGGGGGAAGAATATCATTATAAATGATCATTTGTACAACAGCCAATAGCAGGCATTATCAGAAAGAGGCAAATTAAGAAAGATATACATTGATGAAATTGAGGCAATGTTAGAGAGAAATCTGTGGTTTTAAGTCTTTGGCTCCTACTATCTCTTTCTCTTTTCCTGTTAGGCTGTCAGTTTTTTCAGCCCTAGCACTCTCAACCACTGTGTTGCTTTAGCTATGCAAACTGTACTTCTCTCAATGTGAAAAATGTGATTTCAGAATAGCAGGTTATGTGAATAAATAAAATTTACTTTCCACACGGTGCATATTTACATTGTAATGAGTGCAGTGATCTCTGCTCGGGGAATAAGAGAGTTCAGGCGATTCGATTGAAGTGTATCTGAGAGTGATATTACTAAGAGAGTTGTAAAAATGTATTATAAGGACAGGATGGTCAGAGACCTATTTTTCAGGTTAAAGGGGCCACCTTGTTCAGAAAGTATGCAGGTAACTGAGGCTTTTCTCTCTTATTGGACTGACAGATTATATAAGAGACAAGGCATTTGTCCCTGTGTGAACACGAGGCCACTGAATTTGCCCAGAAAATACAGAGGACTGACTTACAACAAGGTTCCTCTATGTGTTAAGAAGACATGGCCATATATGATAGTTAGCCTGGGGTTCTAACACAGTCCACATGCCAGACCAACCTAAAGAAGGAAATGTTGATTCATCTCTTTTCAGTTTTCTCTTAGATTTTCATATGAAAGGGGATATGGAATTTTCTCCACGATAACAAATGTGTGCCATGAAATTTGAAATTTCACATACAAGAACAAAGATAGTTGTGGTAGGAAAAGATTTAAGGCAGATTTAGCATATAGCTATGGTAATTTTTAAGTTAGCTTCATTTTAGATAGGATTGATTCTAAGAAATAAATAAGAGTAAAAAAATAACTTTTTGCTCTGTCAGATTAAAAAAGAACATTTTATGACAATAATCTTCCTACTGCCCTGATAGAAGCATTTCGAAATTATTTTTAGAAAAACATAAAAATATGAGAGGAAAGTTTGTTCACTATGTGGCAATGTACTACTCTTAACAAAGGTTTTGTGTTATTGCATCCTTAGCCTTGTCTTTATATCACATTTTTCAGTTTATTATCCTTTTTTTAATGGCCCTATATTCACAAGGGATATGCACTCCAGACAAAGGGCACTGACTTCAACTGTAGTTAGTAGTTGCTTTTATTTTATCTGGGATGGTTGAAAATTTCTCAATAATTATAACTGAACTAAATGAACATTATTTCCCTTAACACAAAAAAAAAAGAAAAAAAATAAATTTTTGTAAGCTATCATCAGATTACATGAAAATGTTTTATAGTAATGTTGGCATTCTAGCACCCTGATATAAGACTGTTTAGCAAAGATATGAAAGAGAAACTAAAACAAAACTCCAGTCTCCAAGGATGTTTCCTGCACATAACTTAGAAAGACTTTTTCTGTCATAATAAACACAAAAGAAAAAAGGGGTAATATAAAAACTATGTGGTTTATTTTTATCTCAACTATTTCTAGAAAGCAGGTGGTATATTTGCTTTCAGTATATGTGCCAAGAAGTATATTCTTTAAAGATTATACACACACACACACACACACACACACACCACACACACACCACAAACATACACAGTTTTGAGGAGGGATATGTTGTTTCTAAAATTTCATGGTATATCAACCATGTTATAATTTGGACATTGTCTATATTTGATATCCCATGGTTTTCTCCATTTGTTTCTGTATTCACAAAAATTAATAAATTTTGTTTTTCATCATCATGGGTGGGATAAAATGATTTCTAGTATTTAGGATGACCATGTCATCTCAGTACTTCAGTGACAGTATTTATGTATATACAAGCACATTTTAATCAGAGTGATCCATGTCCATTCTTATAATTCACTATGGAAAATGTTTCTGTATTAAAGACAAAAAGCACCTTTTTTCTTGCCATGTATTTTCTTTGAAGAAATGTCACACTGAGATGCTGCTTTTGTTAAAATGGCTAAAAGCAGTATGTGGTTCTCTGGTGTCTTTTATATGGACTATATTAAGATCAATAAATGGGTTAAGTTTTTCCTTCGATACTCTTAATTTCAAATGCAACTCAAGAACAGAAAACATGACAAGAATCAAAATATCTGAGGTAAATATTTTAAAATCTTTTTAAGATTAATGAAGAAAAATGATGTATCATCGATTTTATGGAAATAGTTTCCAGAAGCTAATGTTTAAAGGTCATATGACCTAGTCATTTACTTGAGATTTTTAATTTTACAAGAATTATGTAACCTTGATGTTAAGAGACAGTAAATATATAGAAGAGAAAGGATATCATCCAGGATTCTTTTAATTTTAATAGAATCACAGGTAGCATTATTTAATTAAAAGTGCCTATTTTCTTGCCTTATCTCCACAATTGCACTTATATTTCACTGATCATGGCTTAGTTATTTTTGTCATCCTCATGGCAGTGTCTTAACCAAAGGAAGTGCTCAATACAATTTTGGTAAATTGTTCAGGTTTATGGAAGCATCCAATTTTACAGCATAGTCAAAGGTTCAAGGAGTAGTAGGTATGACAAAAATATGGGGTGCATGGAGTAGTAGGAGATAAGGATGAACAAGCAGGCTTATTTAAAATTGTAATTTTTTTTGAAAAAAAACTAATAAATGTTTTATTCTATATGTATTGGGTAAAGACTTGGAAGCTTTTCTGTCATAGGATTTACTTGATCAGGTCTGTGATTTGGAAAGTGTTCTGGGTGTAGATTACAAAATGGATTGGACAAATGAGAGTAGGAAGCAGGATCACCTATCAGTAGTGAAACAGCTAACTCATGAAAAGCTGAATGAGTAAGTGGCAAAAGAACACATTTTAGAGTCGTTTTAGAGGCAAGATCAACAAGATTTGGCTGCTTCTTGGATGTGACTGATGAAAGTGTTGATGACTTCAGGATGTGTGCTGAAATGGGTTGAGTACATATTTGCTCAATTTGAATTTTAAAAAAAACTGTAATAAGTGCCTAATACACATTTGCAAGATAAATTACTAGTAAGAGTCACACAAGCACACATACACACTCTTAATTATTATCATAAAAACTAAGGTTTTTGTATTTTGTCACTTTTATTTTTTTTTCTTTTATTTTTTTTTTTAAACCTGGTGTACTCAGGGATTTTATGCAATGGAAAAAATGAAACTTTTTTTTTCTAAAACATATATTCGGTTAACTCTTTGGATGAGAGCCTTTTTACACTAATAGCAACTGGAGAGAACCTTGATTGTCTCATGTTCTCTCTGCCTATACTTCATCCCTCACCATTCTCCACATTGCTTTGCTTATAGTAGGAGTATGAGAAATATTTAATTAATATCATTTGAACTCATGGTAAACTTCATCATCTAGCATGTTCTATGAAATACAGTGGTTAATAAACGATAGCATATTACCAGTATTCAAATGATTCGAGTACATTACAATGTGCAAAAATAAAACATTAGTAAATATGAGTCACTTCTATCTACTTCATTGCTTTGGGTTAATTGAAAAGGACCAGTTACCTTCTAATGTTGGTCAACATGAATGCCAATATATAAAGTTCTGCTTACTACAACACAGATAATGAGTTATACCTTGAAATTCTAGAATGTTAATGTTCTACAAATTCTTTTAAGATCCTTGATGATGTTAATGAAATTGGTAGATCTTGCTCACAAAAATCACTTCAAAAAGTATCAGAAGATATGTTATTGCAATGCAGAAACAAGTTTATTTATAGGTATTTTACTTAATACAGATTACACACACTTTATGCACTGAAATAACATCAAATACAACCAATGTTAGTATCTACACATTTTCCAGTTGAAAGATGTTCTATAATCTTAATTCCAAAATATGCACGCAAAAACCTATTTATTTCTTTTTGAAAAATTACACTTGCAAATAACAAAGCAAAAACAAAATTTTAAAGTGACTTGTAATTGCTCGTGTATTGTCTTTACAATTTTAATGTTACATAGTTTTTCTTCAATAGTCGTTTTTAGTATCAGGTCTACTCAAAAACAGAAATGATAATAAATTGTACACATTGCCCAATCTGAAAACTGAACCTATCTACACAAATCGTTCCATAATTGCATCAATCTATATTTCACACTGTGCTATTTACAAAAATTTATGTGTGTTCATACATAGGTAAGAATGTATACATGTATATGTTTACAGTAAATCCATTTCTCAGTCTTTTGAGGGAAATATAAACCCAGAAATTTGCATACATATGAAAATGAAAGTCTGACACTATATAGACACTAACAGAGAACTACTTATCTTTTTTTGGTTTCATAGTTACTAAAATTAATTAAGGTATTAATGCAAAATAAAGCCAATTATTTAATGGATTATTTTGTATATGTTTTCATTATACCAACTGAGCAGAAGTTGACTATTACTGAAGGAAATTTTATCTTAGGTTTTTTTTGTGTGGAAAAGAAGTAGAATCTACACTAGTACTTATATAGAAAAGCAATTAAAATTATTAATGTATAATTTAATGTTACTGGATCTATGATCTTTCAGAAAATGGAAACTTTATGAAGAGAAGTACTGCAGTTATATTGGAGGCAAAGTAATTTGAGTAAAATAAAATCACATAAGCACATATTTAGAATGCACTGAATATAACAGGAGTTTTATTAAATGAAAGGTGATGTATAAGATGATATAAGAAATACAGAATGATTTTAATTCGAAAGCGAGGTGTAAGAATTTAAAAGGAGAGAGAATAACATCGTAAATGTAGATGTGTAATCTTTGAATAAGTTGTCTTTAGGTTCATATTTCACTTTTTTCTGCTAGACATTCGACAGACATAAATATACACACATATAAGCAAACGAATATGTTCTTATACCTACTCCAACGTGTTTCAATGCACTGTATTAGAATTACGTAAACACCAAATTAAAATATCTCTAGACATACAATAAAGTATATTAATTTCTGGAGTTTGTAACTTTTATCTTTCAATTATCACATCTAAAAAGACTTAATTGTACATTCTTCATCTTTTCAATAATTTGTATTCATTTTTTTAAAAAAGTTAATATATACTTATAAACGACTAAAATTTATATACATAAAGTTGGATAGTAACACTCTGTGGAATTTTGTTGTCAAATTTATCAATTACTATTGATTCAGATGATAATTTTATTTTGTTTTTTAATAATTATTTAATTATGTTTGTAGTCTTGCTCCCCTTTAACATAATTGCTTTCAGCTTGTTTAAGCTGAATGACAGATAGCTTTATACAGGATATCAAACTCTTTATTTCTTATGTTAAATGAAACGATTATTTTGTATTATTAAATAAGGTTTGTATTTTTATGAAATCAAACCATTTTGTCAGGTAGACAAAATATCCTCAAGTTTAGTGAAAAATTGTATTTTGCTACCAAATGTTATAGTATCAGGTAGACAAAGCCATGCCGCCTATCTAAAAAAAAAAAAAAAAAAGCAGCATCTTCTCTTGAATAACTAATTGTTTTTGTGTGAAAAAATAAAATTATTCAATCTGAACAGAGTAAATAATATATGCCATTTTCTGCAAAAAAAAAGCTCACCCAATACTTAGTTCAGAATGACATAATCCAATGAATAAAATTACTTACTAATGAAATATAATCTCTCATTTAGGAGCTTATACATTAGTTTTCCAGAGTCTATGCAATTCCATTTTGTGTGTTTTCCCACCCTGAATCTGAGACCAGGTCTATGTTTACATACCAAGGATCTGGTCAAATAAGTTTGTTTGTTTTTGTTTTAATTTTAATAACTTCAAAGTTGTGGCACCAAACAACTATTTGAGTTGCATGTTTAGATTACTGGAAATGTTTCTATGTAAGGTGACAGTGTTTATGATCGATTCTCTTTAATTATAATGTATCATTAAAAGCATGATCTGTGTTGATTTTGAAATTGAGGTCAGAATTGATATATAATAAAACAAGTAAATACATTTTAAACTTATTTTATAGATTTCTGAGAATAATATTTTTACTGTAGATGGGTATTCATTTACTTCTAACTACCACTAAATGTAAAAGTGGTGTTATTTAAAATTTTTATATAATTGAGTATCTAATGAAAACAATATTTTGTTATCTAAACTTTTTGCCAAGTATTAAGACAAAAAGAATAAAAATAAGTTTTAACTGAATTTCAAAGATAACATCTTATGAAGTAAATCAATAAATAATTAATAAATATAAGGCTCCAGGACCAGGGAGAAAAGTGAAAATATTTCTAGAATACCCACTGAAATATTTCATTTTTATTATTACATCAATTTGACTATCTGAAATCTAACGATATGTAATCTTTCACTTGATGAAAAAAGTTTTACACCTTATTGAATAGTACCTATATATGTGTGGATAATTAAATATAATTAATCACTTAAAAGGGACAGATAAAGTGATTTTAATTGTGAATATCGAGAGTATGAAAAAGGTAAGAATTGGTTATGAGAATTTTTAAAAATAATTAAATAATTTAGTTATTGGTTCTAAGGGAAATTTTGGCAGAAATTTAGATGGCATTCTTTTTAACTAAAAAATTTTTTTTTTCATCAAAACTTGCTATTTTTACTGAAGGGAAGTTAGGCGCCTATTGGAGATGTGTAGTATGCCTCTGTATTACACTATCAGCTCATCAAACTATATTATAACATGAGCTGTCCAATAATATATCCATAAAAATAAAAATATGCATAACAAATAAGTAAATTATCACTATGATAAAAGTAATTTTTAAGTGCACTACTTCCAAAGGTTATAGAGCCTTTAAATAAAATCACTGTTATAAAAAATAAACTTAACAATATTGATTGAAAGAAAATCAAATAATTTTAAAATTCTTCATCTAAAATCTACCTATGATTTCCTAAATGTTTCAACAAGTGTATATTACATATGTAATAAAAATACAAGCTTATGAGTACACTAGAATTGAAAAACTTTACTCGAAATTCTAAATACCACATAAAACCATGGATGTCATGTATAAACACCCATTATGCATGAATACATGAATTGCACAACAGATTTTTTAAAATAGCAATTATATACAACACATCCAGCTTTATATTATCATAGCAGCTTTGAAGATACTAGAAGCCTAAATGTAAATATTTAAAATAAACAAAAACCGAGCTTCACAAAATCTAAGAAAACATGTCTATTACCCAAGAGCACCTATAGGAACCATTTGTGCCTTAAGTTCATGTAAGATTTCTTGTGTGTCCTGTAGAGTTTCTGTTGAGATCAGGCTTTATATCACATCTAGCTTGACGAACAATTAAAAATCTAATTAAACAGCGATGACCACAAGCATTTTGTGTAGAAATGAAAAGATTAGTAAAGATAATGTACAAAATAATGGTTGACTGAATTTAAATTCAACTTTTCAAAATTATTCTAAAGTATATGTATTCCCATTGATAATGTGGAAAGGGCAGCCAACAGAGAAAACAGAAGATGTATTCCTAAAATATTAATTAATGGATAGAATTAAAACTATTCATAATTTTTTAATTTAAAGCTTTGAAAATAAAAATAATTTAAGAAATGTAATGACTTGAATATCTTACTTCTAAAAATAAACTTTTATATTTAAAGAAAATGAGAGAATGTATTTCATAAATTTTATTTCAATTTATGCACTGTGAGTTTTAATCAAAGAAAATAATATTTTTTGAGTGTTTGCAGGACTGAACATATACAGTACATTGTAGCTCATCAATCAGATAGTCTGCTTATTCGGTAAACTAAATTCGCTAAAGGCTCCTTTTTCTAAAATCTATGACTACTAGTCTTAAGATTTGCTTTCTTCTGTTTTACTTTATTTACTAACTAAAATAAGAACCAGTGAGACAATGAAGAACACTTCGCTGGAAACATTTCAGAAGACTATTAATGCCAACACAAAACATGGGAAGATATCTGAGTCCTGGTAAGCCAAAAATGTAATAATAATTAAATTTAAAATGTTACCAAATCAACTGAAAAGAAGGAACTGAGTAGGAAAATATGTTTTTGTTCTCCATGGCTTTTTGGAAAATTAGTTTCAATACTGTCCATATTGTTTTCAAATGGTAATGTTATTTCCTCAAGTATAAACAAAGAACAAATCAAGGGTAGTTAATAATTAAAATCAGAGTCAATTTATGGCCTATTTTAAATACGGTTATATCTCAATCATCATTGGTTTATATGGGCAAATATTCTAGCCTCAAATAGCAGGAAAAACATCAATTTAGAAGTTCTTTTCTCACCAAAGTTGTATTTTGAGAAATGGAGTCACAGCTTTAACAAAATGTTTCTATTTTCATCTCCTGCAAAGATGACATTTTTTAAAGAAATTCTGTATATTAAGAAGTCTTCATCTTCATATATACAAAGGAGTATATATAAAGAGTTTTAATTATTATAGTCATATTTGAAAGGGTAACTGAAGTGGAAAAAAATGAGGTATTCTCCTTTAGCTTACAGAGTGTGCAGAAAAGGGAAAACTAAGGTAGTCATGACCCAAGGAATTAAAATGTATTTTTATAATAATTACATATACAAATGGTCATGAAGCCACAGCAGTTTATTATGGAACATTTAAAGTATTAGTACCTGCAGGGCATTGACTGTAGGAATATAATAAGTTGGCTCAGTTTTGACATTTCTTGGAATGATTAAATTTGAAATACTTAATTCATCAGAAAAAAGCGGGAAAAGAATTATAAAGTTATTCTATGCCAAGAATTTTCAAAAGGGTAAGTTTTAATTTTAAGTATTTTTCTACGACAGTGGTTTATAAGTATGTAAGACAATATTGCAACTTATATAACACTTCTCATTACAGGAACAATAGTAACATTTACAGTCATTATAATTAATTCAGTAATGTTTAAAAAAACCAGATAGAAAGTATGTTAAAGGAACCTGACATTATTGGAGGTACAAAGAATTTTGTATTAAGTAAATTGAAACACTAAATTTTAACAGGAACCTGTTTAAAATATTATTTGTATATCAAAAATGCAAGGACTATACTAATTTGAAATGTTAAAAAGAGTATAAACTTCTTCTAAATACCTTTACATTAACAAACACTTCAAATCATAAACTAATTAAATATACATACATAATTGACCAAATCTTATTCACACTTTGCAATATAAAATGGTACACAATGAAGCATTTAAATGAAAATCCAAGAAACATATATTATGTCTTGATTATAAGCGTCCTTTATACTCCCTTTATGTCCCAAGAAATCATGTTTTTTTTTAATTCTGTTAGTAGTGTTAGTAAGTCAGAAGCAGGTTAAAGAATACAGCAGAAAACTGGACATGTCATTCTTTCCTCAATAAAATATATTTTGCATCCTATTTGAAGCATTTAGTCATTTGTGTAGGAAATGACTTAATCGACATACTGTGAAAAATGAGTTAATTTTAAAAGGCAAATTACTCAAAGCAATGAAAAATATTCATTAATTCAATGCCAGATAAATGAAACATATCTATTTAGACGTGACTCTAGTACCTTACATTTTCCTGAGTAGTTTCAAAATTGATAAACTCTTTAAAAATATATTATCTAAAACCTTGTTTCTACTCTCTTATGGCTGGAGTCATGTTTCATTACACAAGACATATCAATACTTTTTTTTTTCAAAATATTAGGGAGCATAAAGAACTTTACATTCTCCTTTTGATAGATAAAAATAAAAAGAACTCTTTCAGTATTTATAGAAAAAGAAATCATAGTTACAATAAAAATAATTTTTTAATGATTAAAGAAGTGGAACGACTTGATTACAATCAACATAAAAACCCATTAAGATTATTTTATATCATTCACCTTTTAAGCAGAGTGAGAGTAATTATAATTTTCTCAACAAGACTACATTAGCAAATATTTTTTAAAAATAAAGTGTTTTTTTTTGTTGTTGTTGTTGATTGTTTTGGTATTAAAAAAATCTCTTGCCCTAGCTATTTTTCAGAGAGTAGCTTGGATAGGTCAGTTTCACTTCCAAACTCCCCAAGATGATGTTTAATCTCTTCAGAAATCAGACAGGGCAAGTACTTCCACATTTTATGATTGATATATTAACTATCAGTTTGTGCACCAAGACAGCATCATATTACATCACAGTTGTCCACATTCAGAGCAAGCAAAGAGAGAAATAGCAAGATAAAACTCTTTTATTACACTACACTGTTTCTTCTGCAAACTTTAAATTTTGATTGAGAGATTACAGCTAAAGTATGAGGTTCAGTGGGGCATCATATTTAAGGTGGTTTTTTTTTTGTTGTTGTTGTTTGCCTTTATAATAAAAAATTCTAAATTACAGAATTAAAGATCTTAGCCGAATTTTGTAATCACAGATCATTGGAATTTTTGGAAGGGGAGTGAAATTATGTTGTTCCTAGAAAGTTATATCTCACTGCAGATTTCAATAGTTGATGTCCTGGAATCAGTCTAGGACAAGAAAAATAACATATTATCAAAATCATATAGCTATGTTCTTGGAGTCTTAGTTGCCAAGCATGCTACATGGCTAAAATGCACATTACTAAAATATTAATGCACAAAATCAAAGTTACTGAATTTAAAATAGTGAATACTAGTCCTATTCCAATCTAATGCAGACTCCTGTTACCATCTTAAATCTATGTATAATACCTACAGGCATGGTTACATCCATGAATTATCTTATAACCATCCAAACTTTCCATCATTCTTTTTACCTCATTTCTGAAACTGCAAAGCTATTCCAACTCCAATCACAGAAATTTGTTAGGATTCTTTTATTTATCTTTTTTTCCCCTCTCCTCTCCTCTCCTCTCCTCTCCTCTCCTCTCCTCTCCTCTCCTTTTTCTTTTCCTTTCCGTTTTTTTTTTTTGGGGGGGGGGATTGAAATACCTCAAATACATGCCTAAGACAGTTAGTGATACATAGAAGGCCCTCAAAAAATAGTACTTTCATTTTTATTTTTCTTTACTTTTCTAGTGTATAGTCCACAACATTTTAAAAGGAGAGCTGTGTTAAGCAAGACTTGGTTTGAGCAGTATATCTCTTTTATAAAACAATTATTAAAAATTGATTCTAAAATGGTGGTATACTTATTGTTTTCCTAGAGTCATTTCAACTAAATGTTTCTTCTTGCTCTGAAAGATGTTAATTGAAGGTAAACTATAGAATCATCTTTAAATTTCATGTTTTTCATTTCTACTACAATATATACAATGACTTTTGGAATACTTCTAAAAATTTGTACCAAAGAGGAGCATCATATTCTCCAGGTGTAAATGTTTTTTTGCAATAGAGACACTTCTATCTAATAAATGTTCTATATTTTTTTCTGAACACGTTATAAATATTATGTAAAATATTTGATTCCCCTTTTAAAACATGAAATTTCTGATAAATCCCCTTATACCTTACAGCCTAATAGAACTATTTAATTTCTTCACTTTTACTTTCAAATGAGTAATAAACTAAATGTAAATATAACCTTTAACTCTCCTTTTGAAAATATATTTCTTATTTTGTTTAAAATCATTTGAAATATCTCTGCCTTCTGCTAACAGTAATATTTTAATCCACTGTCATAATTTCCTTAAGGAACAATAATTATTTTATTTTATTTTATTGCCTATACTGTTAGAATTCTGCAACATCAGTGGATATAAGATGCTTCTCCTAGAATTAATCAGAAATTAAAGAGTATATCGAAAGGGCAAAGAATATTGCAAATATAGTACAAAATATAAAGAATAATTTTTTTAAGTATCATATTAACCTGCCTAAGTTCACCAATTCATTTCCAGAAAATATTTAGTAATTAATCTAAAACAACTGTGAATCGAAAACATAAAATATACAATTTATATATTTTTAGAATGTTTAAAAAATGTCATCCGAGAACTCACTGATTCTAAAATAGTCTTTGTAGCTAATAAAAACTAATCATAAAGAAAAACTTATTCTTATTAGCATTTACTTTTTATATTTTGCCTAACTCATAAAGTTATTTGTCCTGTATTTAGAAAAAGGTCTCTTAGCTAAATAAAAGGTCATCATAGAAAATGACATTAATTTTTTTGACTTTTTAAAAACTACAAAATACTCAAAAAATAAAAATAAAAATAGGAGGATATTTGGAAAATACTTATTTTTTTCTTTCATCCATGCTTTGCCTACTGTAAATACTCAATTAAAATAAGTCTATTTCATAGAATATTTCCATGCTCTCAAAAACCAGAATTTGCTTTTTTAATAAACTTCATGAGCCAATCTATAAAAAATGATGATATATGAATGTAATTCAGAAACCCCACCCTTCCTATCATTTTTAAGTGAGTCACAAATTTAGTCCGGGGGAAAATGCTATTAGGATACACAACACGTATATAATGTTATTCACAAAGGATGCTTTTCTGTAAAGAAATGTTTCAAATAAAAGGGATAATAGCAACAAAAATCAGAAAATTGAGAGCACATTTTTCAATGTTTAAACATAAATAGAAAATACATCTCAAGTAGATGTTAGGCATCTATTATGTTTTTCATTCATTTAATCCACTGAAGTAGTAAAACATGAGGCTCATTCAAATTGTAGAAATAACCACTGTCCTGTAAACTCAATCAAAGCACAACAGAAACTCTCTACAGAGACTAGGTTCTATTTTATCATTTGCAATAGCATAACTATAGGTAAGTAGTAACAAAAATGTACCCACAACTGAATTAGTATCTTATCTTCACTGTGTGCTTAAGAAAGAAGAGTTAATGTTATTGTATAATTTAACTATGCTAAATTATTTTCATTATTATTTTGAATTCTGATAGACTTTTTAATATCTCTAACTTCAGTAAGAGGAAATCTACATAGACTTTCATTACTAGCATTTTATTAATCCTGAATAGGTTTCAAAAGCTTTCATTCACTAGAACTGAGATGAGGTCTTTTTCAGAGCTAACACAGACAAAATAATTATCAACAAGTGGAATGATTTTGAGGAAAAAAAATGTAGGTAAATTCCATCATTTGACTTTATTAAGAAAGCAACTATATTTAAATCATTTAATTTACTTATGAATTTCTAGACTGATTTTTATTTATGTATTGATGGGATACAGATAAGCACTGTATAAATTTCTGTTTTCATAAATTTGTTGGGTTTTAAATTATTATACTCAGATTTCTTGGATCTTAATATGCCCATGTTTTCCTTTGGGCACATTAGAGTAAGCAAACATATTTCATTTTCCAAAAATCATTATCTTTAAGAATGCATCCTGAAAAAATCTCAATACCTTGCATAAATGTACAAATACTTAAATTAACATCTAAAATAGAGATCTCATATATATTTCATTCTCTGGCTTGAAGATGAGAATGAATAGCAAGACTTCATTTTTCTAATACCATTATTGTAACATTGTGTGAGTATAGATTTTATGAACTAGAATAATGGTGAGTTCTTAATCTGAAAACGACACTGTTTTCATTGTGGAGGCTTGGAGGTCTGGTGGGTAGGGAGGATGCCTTGATGCTATTTGTGTATCTTAGGCAGACACAGATTCTTCCAAGTGAAGCTGGGCTTCTCAAAACCATTAAGACCTACTTATCAGTTGCTAAAAAGCTTTACTGTAATGTATCTAGTCCCAACTGTTCCAATCTTTATGCAAACAATGGTAGTGAGAATAGTGCTATGACCCTTATTTTTTGGAGTTTTCACCGTATATTTTCTAGCAAGAGTGTACTGCCATCTACAAACAACATTGGCCCTATGATAATCACCATTCTGACCAATTGTTCCTATAATCGGGAGCTGTTCTAATTTTCTACCAAACTTAAAATGAATCCATATATTTGTAGACTTCTGCAAAATATGATCATTTTGGTCCCTTGTTGAGTCAATAGGTTCTATAAAGTTCTACTTCAGCTGAAAGTAATTAAAAAAAAATAAGTTTAAAAGGTTAGTTAGAAACTGGAATTACCTACCAGCCTGGTGTGTACAGACACAGGGGTCTTGAAAGTTGTCACTGGATAGCTGCACTCTGAAACACTGTAAGGGTCAGAACTGCTGGAAGAACACTTTGAGATGGAATCGCAGGCCACAAAGGTGTTATCAAGAGGCAGTTCCTGGATAATGTGGTGCTTTGAATTCAGGGGAGTTTCTGGCTGGATCTGGAAGGCAGGCTGCGGAGAGGCAGATTTGTAGTGCCGGGCCAAATCAGGGCTGTCAGGCTTGAAAGTTGTAGGTGTAGTGCCCCAGTTGTACTTGCCAATTGTTTGCTCTTCTAGCTCAATAGGAAGGTCTAGTGTAATGCTGTTGCCATCATTGTCAGCATCATCTGCCTTAGTGTCCTCAATAGTGACAAAGTTAAGCAGCAAGTTCTTAGGAGCATGTTTCTTCTTCTTCTTCTTTTTCTTCATCATTATCATCTGCCTGTTTTCTGGGTTTGGAGTAACCCATTCAGAATTCTGCTTGTTTTTATGAGCAGCCTTAAGATGTGGTGATTGACGGCATCTTACTACAGCAGTGATAAAAATAACAAGGATGACAGTTACGGTGCCAGCAACAATGGCAATCATGATCTTGACATAGTCACTGGTTGGTGAGGATTCATCGGTTGTCTCAATATTTTGAGTTACTGGTGTTTCAATGTTTTTACGCACTAGTTCATGAATCACTGTAGCATTGGTCACTGACTCATTCACAAATAGATTGACAATTACAACAGAGAAAAGAGAATCAGGTTGTCCTAAGTCTTTAGCTTTGACTACCAGTCTGTGTAAACCAAGGTCTGCAATAACACATTTCTCTTTCATTGTAATGTTGCCTGTTGTTTGGTCAATTATAAATAGACCTCTTGTGTTTCCTCCAACAATGCTGTAATGAAGTTCTGCATTCATGCCAGTGTCATTGTCAATAGCAACTACTGTGAAGACTACTGTGCCTGGATTAGTGGATGGTAGGACCAATTCATAGGAGTAATTGGAAGAAGGGACAAGAAAAACTGGTTTATTGTCATTGACATCAACCACATTTATGGTTACTTTGGCAGTTGAAGAACGTGATACCCTGCCACCATCTTCAGCCTTTACATAAAAAGTATAAGATTCTTGTTTTTCTCTATCAAATGAAATATTTGGTCGAATGACACCAGTGTGCGGATCAATGGTGAAGTCATCATTCACATCTAAAATGGAGAGAGTGACTGCAGAATTTTCTCCATAATCAGGATCGGTTACAGTGATTAGTCCTACTGTACCATGTCTTGGAAGGTTTTCTGGGACATAGAAGTTGTATTCATTGTGAGTGAAAATTGGACTGTTGTCATTCTGATCAAGAACTGTCACTAAAACCGTGGCGTTGGTTATTAAGGGTGGTATCCCATTATCCTTTGCCAGAACTGTGAAGGAATATTTTTCTTGTTTTTCTCTATCTAGTTTCTTTACTGCTGTCAGAATGCCTGTACGATGATCCAGGTTGAATTCAGATGGGGCATCAATGCCTAACAGGTAACTGATCTCAGCATTACGTCCAGTATCTGCATCTGTTGCACTTATTTTTGTCAACTGGGCGCCAGGAGAGTTATTCTCAGGAACAGAAATACTTATGAAAGGCTGGGTAAAAACTGGAGCATTGTCATTTTCATCTTTTACTTTGACAAGGAGCATGGATGACTGATTTAAAGGAGGTTTGCCAGCATCTGCGGCCAGTAATTTAATGGCATATTCTCTTGTGGACTCATAGTCAAGATATGCAGCAGTCTCTAGGAGGAACTGATTACTGAATACTGGCCTTAATCTGAAAGGGACATCATGATCTGTGAAGCATGTCACCCTACTGTTATGGTCAGCATCCTTATCCGTAACAGTTATGAGAGCAATTTTGGTGTTGAGTGGAGCATTTTCTGAAAGAACCACAGTGCCATTAATTGGGTTGATGATATATCTTATGTCAATTGATGGGACATTATCATTGATATCTGTAACATTTACTATCACCATTGCTCTTGCGGGCATCAATCCACCATCGCTTGCCAAAACCAGTAACTTGTGGTTTGGTGATTCCTCCCTATCCAGTGGTTCTTTGATTGTGATAAGTCCGGTAGTGGTGTTGAGGTGAAATAGCCTCTTGGCAATGTTGGAAACTAGATTGCTGAAATAGAAGTGAATCTTGGCATTTTCACCTATGTCAGCATCTGTGGCGTGGAGTTGTGTCACTGAAGTACCTACAGGAGCATTTTCTGGTATACTGACTTCAATCTCATTCTCCTTGAAGACTGGACGGTTATCATTTGTATCAGCAACATTAACTTGCAAAATAGCAGTACTGGATCTTTGAGGAAGGCCACCATCTTCAACCTTTACTTTCATTACATATGTATCCTTCTCTTCCCTATCTAACTCTTTTTGAACAATCAATTGTGGCATTTTGTCTCCTTCTGGTGTTTCAATGACATCAAGCCCAAAAATACTTTGACCCTGGAAAATACAGAATGACACATTTAACTTATGTTATCATGTAATGAGACAATTTTCAATTTTCAATTACATGATAACTTATGTTATCATGTAATGAGACAATTTTCAATTTGTCATAATATAAGATTAGCTTATAAATGGACACCAGAAGACTTCAATTCTAAGTCACAACTCTTGTTATAACTAATATGATGACAAGCAAGTTGTTTCACGTCTCTAGATATTATTAAAATTAAAGAGTTGTGCTAGAAAATGTTCTGAGGGCTTTTTAGATTGTAGCATTTTATAATAATAATGTAACACATTTATGTAAACTATTAAAGTTTTCAAAAGGAAGAAATATGTAAATTTTTTTTAAATCGTCACTAAGTTTCACATGGTGAATAAAGTTGTAAGTGAATTAACCATAGCTACTCCAAATGAATTAAAGCATTTTACTGTATATTTTATTTGCTCAGGATGCTTTTTCACTACCAAAAGTAACAATCGAGTATGCAGTATTCACCCAAGACAGTAGCACATATATTATATCTAATAAATACAGCTAAAATCTTTGCTGTAGGCAAAAAATGAAACTCTGCTAAGAATACAACCTTGTGTAAAATATACATTTTTTATAGGAAAATGTGTCAAAATAAATTTTTCTTGGAGAATAACATGTTATTTAATTAACTTTTTTTAAAGTGAATAAGCACAATGGACTGAAAGTCACTTGCCAAAATGTCAAATTGGAAACAGTACTAATATTCTGTTCATGTCCGTGAAGTCATATTGTGGGAATGTTTAAAGAACAGTCTTTAGTGGTTGAACCACCCAAAGTGGTTCAATTAATATAAAATTGTAAAATACTTAATCCGTATACATAAGTTATCATAGGTATTACTGCTTAGCAGCGCACAAAGGATCTTATACTCTTAACGAGTCTTAAAAAGTTAAAAAACTTAACATTAATAAAAGACAATTTATCAAAATAAAATTAAAAAAAATTAAAACTTCCCCTCTCTGAACTACAGTAAGACAAGCTGTGCACAAATAGTGATTGTGCTAGCTGACTAAAGAGTAGTGTTGACCGGCCCTGAAGAACAGATCTCTCCAGTGTTAGTTGTATCATTTTGATAGAAATGAATGAGTTAAAAAGGTACTGGAGGCTGTGAAAAAAAAATCATAAAGTGACTTTAAGATCCCTTAGGTGATCATTTATGAACCCTTATGATTTAAAAAAAAGTCACATGAGGCAATCAATATGTATTGATTATCTTGTTTTTATTTCATACAACTAAAATGAACATCCTATTAACATTTTATTCATATAAGCCAATAAATAATCTGCATTTTCTCTGAATAAAGTATATAGCAAGAGAGACATCTATCATGTCATATCTTACAAGTGTGAAAATTAGTAATCTGAAACTTATTCTTTAACTCTGTATTTTAAGAAAAATATAATTTTATAACAATATTAAATATAAATGTAACATTTATTATTATAATTTAATCTAAATAAATGATCATTTTATTTTCGTAATGATTTTTCAAAAGGCTTTTAAGGAAGGTTCAAATCTAAATGTCTCATTTATGGGTAGAGAAAATAGTTTCTCAATTGCACTTCATAAAATTCATGGTATACAATTTTGTTAATTTTGACACACCACTATTTAGTGTCTAATAATTCTTCTAGGCACTGGGGATATGTGGTGAGTAAGCACATTTTACTAATGTAATAGGATTTAAGTTCCAGCTAAGATGAGAGAAATCCAGGTATTTAATGATGATATTGATATTAACTAATTTGTATTAATTACAAGAATAATTACATTTTTAATAAGAGCTACTAAAGGAGATTATGAAGTATTTTAGGTATTATATAAAGAGAAATTAACATATATATATATATATATATATATATATATATATATATATATAATGCAGCATAAAAAAAGTAAAAAAGTTCTCAAATTTCAGACCTAATAGTCTAATTTCTGACTATAATACATCTGGGACAAAGAATACGCTAGTTTTAATTTTCTGTATTTATATTTGTGTATTTTGTGCTTGTATATTTCTAGTTCAGTCGTAAACATTTGTATGAATTTTGGATCGACCTTTGCTCTCCCAAACAAATGGAGGCAAGTTTATGTCAGCTGAAATATGCAAGAACAGCATGTTCATTGTCTTTTAATTATTTTATGTGATGTGACAGTAATCTTAAAAAATAGATTTTTCAAATTTTAAAAGTGATGAGTTATACATACCAGATAATGGATAAGGTCCATATTGGTCTTCTGTGTTCTACAACTACTCTATCCAATACAATAGAGATTAGCTACAAGTATTTAAATTTAAATGAATTAAGATTAGAGAAAATCTAAAAATCTGTTCCTCAATCTCACTAGCTGCATTTTAAGTTCTCATAGATACATGTGGGCAGTGACTACTGCATTGGACAGAGCAGATGTAGAACATCTCCATTATTGCACAAAGTTCTATCAGACTGTATTGTTCTAAAATGTCATATTTTTTCTTTAACAAAAATCTATGTTTAATCAGGTGAATGTATGCATATACCCCTCCCCCCAGTTATTTTAAGCTCTACAAATAACTTGTTGGTTTACATGTTTAAATTTCATATTGCCCAAGAAATTTGAAGAGGAGTTGCCTTAATGTAAGATATAAATAATTTTCAACAAAGTATGGTCAGGTATCTAAGTTTGGTGCCAAAGTGTGGTACCAACATGAGCTTACTACTATTATTATAGAATGACTATTCCAAGGCTGTCTCTCTGTCTTGTCTCCTTCAGGAATAAAAACAATGACACATAGATCCAACATTCATTTTACCTAATGGCAGATAGCTCAACTGGCATTCACACTCGTGTGAACAATGAAAAAACTGAAGTCCTTTGTCATCTGTTATACCATGACATGAGAAATTTGGAAAGATGAAAAGGGGAAATAAAGATGTATGGTTCTTTAATTCATCAACTCTCTAACTTTAACATGAACCTGTCCTATATACCAGTAATTGACCAGCAGTATGCTAAATTCCAAACTTACTTAAAATTATTCCCCCTTGTTTATAGAGAAAAACTCTACCTGAGAAAATTCTTGAATATCTACCTTTCCCAGATGTTCATCCTTTGGTGAGAGTACTAGGTATCATTCCAATATGCGTATCTCTTGGTAATTTATTTAAGCCTTAATACACTAATAGATGTGAGTGTAGGGCAAGATGTCATCAAACTTTGTTTACATGTATCATCTCTAAGGACACAGAACTTGCAGATACAAACATATTCAATAAGCATTTTTTAGATGATAAGAATGCCAGAATTGAAAGAAAATACTCTTATTTTAAAAGGCAAAAACAAAAAGGGCAGAGTTTGGTTGTTCTTGTTTTTAATTCTTAGTCTCTGTAAACCCATGAAATAGAAATATGCTATAATTGTTGACTTAAGGTTTTTTTTTTACCTTTAATAAGACTGTCCCGAAAACAATTTAAGAATTACTCCACTATTATTTACCCCAAAGACTTGAAAACATATATCTGAAAAGACATTTGCGCACCGATGTTCATGGCAACATTATTCATGGTGGCCAGGACATGGAAGCAACCAAAGTATCCTATAATAGATAATTGAATAAAGAAGGTGTGGTACATATTTACAATGAACTATTACTCAGCTATAAGAAGAGATGAAATACTACCATTTGCGACAACATGGATGGAACTTGATATCATCCTGCAAAGCAAAATAAGCCAAACAGAAAAAGTTGAAAATCACGTGATATCACTGATATGTGGGATATAAACCTAAAAACAACAAAGATGACAATCAAACAGACTCATTGACATGGACAATAGACTAGCGGTTACCAGAGGGTAGGGAGGGGTGGGGGGAGGTAGATGGGGTAAAAGAGGTCAAATGTATGGCAACAGAAAGAAATCTAACTATGGATGGCGAACATACAATTCAAAATATAGATGACTTACTGTTGAAAAAAAATTAAAATAAAAATAAATAAAATTTTAAAAAGAGAATTATTCCTAAAACTACATTTTTTTTGTGTGTGTGTGTTTTAGGGGTAGAGTAAGCTAGAGCGTCAATCTCTGCTAAAAATTTACAATCTAGTTGTAAACCTTTATTTTCAGAAGAAATGATGACAAGTACTAGTAAGTGGCTAGTGCATTACTTGTTATATACAAAACCCTACATATGGTAAACCCACATATGCACAAACAACAAAAAGAGAAAGCTAAAACTCAGAGAAAATAACAGAATATAAATTGGGTATGAAACATTATATGTTGATTTTGGATTCTCATATCTTAAAACATTGATCTTCAGACAAAATTGTCAACTTCAGATCAGGTTAAAAAAATTTATGGATTTTCTAATAACCTCAAGTAATGCAAAAGACTTAATTGCATTTGTGAGTGATATTTCTTCTTAAATTCAAAAATATTCTTTGAATTTGCAAACCCATGACAAAAACAACTGAAATAAACAAGTTGTTAAGCTCATCTGAGACTTTAATTTTTGTAGAGATTTGCAAAATCAGAAAGGTGCTGTTGGATATGACAAATACTTCCCAAGAGAAGTATTTTTTTTGCATTTTTATTTTTTCAATTATAGTTAACATGCAAAATTGCATTAGTTTCAGGTATAGAACAATAAAGGCCCACTCTTAAAAGTTACTTAATGAATTCATGATGGCAAATACAAAATGGCACATACCCTTGAATGCTGATCCTTTGAAACAGGCCTTGCAGATCTCTATACCATTAGACTGACAGTGTCAGGGAGGCAGTTTGTTGTTCAGCCTGCAGGTCAGAAGGGGGGTTGGACTGCAGGTAGAGTGTTGGGAGTCATTATATGCTGGTGGAGGTTGACACATTTCATTCTTTCTTAGGTACCTTTTGCATCATTCAGCTCCAAAATTCCCTAATTTCAGTATTGGAAATTTATTTTCTCCTTTACTGTACAAAAATTCAGCAAGCATGTGACTCTTTAAAATAAGGAGTTTTGTGATTTTTTTCCCCATTATTGCACAGTGGCGAACACCACTGCTATAGGGTATAACAATTTCAGAGGAAAAATAAAGGGAGGTGACATTGTGAAATTTTAAAAGAGGAACAATTTAAAAGTATTTTAATTAATTTTAGAAAGACTGAAGTGTGAAGAGGGATCCTTTAAATGTCTTACAGGAACGAAATCCTTGAAAATTTTTTGATCATCAAAAAAGAATTGATACAATGCATAGAAAAATGGAAAAGTTAATTGTCCTAGTTTTTAAATTCTAAAATACATCTAAAGGTGAGAGAATTACCAAGAACCAAATGAATGAATGAGTGAGTAAACTCTCCTTGAGAGTAAGTTAAGCTCTTTGGGAGTCCCTTATCTTCCTAAGCCTACTTACAAGTTAATAGATGGCGTTCCTTTAGTGCCTGAGGGTCTCCCACTATTCCTAAACCAAAGGTTAAACAAATGATAGGTCCAACTTTCCTATTAATTCATTAATTAACTCTGCATTTCATCAAGTGCCACCTAGGAATCACCAAAAAAGTATTTTTGCATTTTAAAAAAATGAACAAAATCTATGCATTACTTAATTAAAAGCTATATTTTTTGTCTATTGTTATCAGAAAGAATGAACTGATTCACTGTACTAAACTTTAACATTTTCGTGTGAGGCAAATGTAATAACCACTACACTATGGAAATGTGCTAAACTAACATTTTTGACACATGCATGTGCAAGACATCACTTCATTGCTTACTGGACGGTAATAAATAACACAGTACTTCCAGATCTACAAATCTGGCAAAGATGTCCAGAAAATACCTAGAATTCCAGGAAATATTAAAAATAGTTTAAAAGAAATTGGAGTCTAAAACATTAAATAAAAGTCGTTTACTCTGTAGGTCGAGGAATGCTAGGGAAAAGACTAAAAATTTATTTCTGAGCTTTACCCACCACCAGATTTATCAAGAACCACCTGATTTTTAATTTTTTTTCCCATTTCATTGTTACCATTAGTGATATACATCTTTGGGACAGTAAAATGCAAGGACAGTTTCAAATGGATAAAACCACAGAGATATACCTATTTTAGAAAACAGTAGGGAAATAAATTTAATACTCTTAATACAAATATAATGGATTCTATAATAAATTTACTTTAATTCTGTTAAAATTTCCTTTGTTTGATATAGGCTGCCTAGAACTACTGGAGAGAACAACTGTTCCTAAAATATTCGACATTGTGGTATCATTTAGATTCTATAAACTATTTCCAGAACATTTATTTCAGCATTCATTTGTAACATTGTCAAGAAAAATACAATAATAAATGGACATGTAAAATTACCTGAGTTGTTAGTCACATCTTTGAGAATAACTTTGTTACCAAGTCCCTCATTATTTTAAAGTTTGTAAGGAGTCACATATCTAAGAAAACACCCACTCCTTTTGGAATAAATGAATTTACATTAAAATATTAATATCACTGATGTTAATTTTAGCAAAGCCTTTCACAGTCTTTAAGATATCATACATATTTATTTTATCTATTGTGATTTAGTAAAGCTTATTTAATAGAACAATAATATTTGTATCATTTGATTTTTTTCTTTTTTTTAATGTTAGTCTCAACCAAAACAATTCCTTCCATTGACTTTTCCCCCCTCTATTTTATTAGATTTCAACACTAAGAACAGTTTTATTCTCTTTGACAAGAGTAAGCACTCGAGAAGTTTCTTGAAAATTATAGCCTTTTTGTACTAAATTCTGTCTTAAAGTATACTCCTCCCTTCAAGATTCTTTTTGATGATATATAATAAATGTTATCTATTACCTTTCTGATGGCATGTGTCACTATCACTAGTCTGTATCCTCTATCCGAAAAAATAGTCAAACTACTTGATTATATTATTTAGAATAAGTGCTCAGATTAAAAATGTCTTAAAGTGTTAACTTAAATTCATAACGTATTGAGCTGGAACAAAAAATATTTAATATTTAATTGAAAGTATCAGAGTAGTTATATCCATGAGAACAGATGAATATTAAAACAAATGTATTCATTGGGTTTCCACTTCTTCAGCCTATTCTTCACTTAGATTTGAAAAACAAAATTTTAAAATTTCAAAACAGGGAAAATATTTTTTAAATGATTGAATATGAGATATATAAATCAAATAAAAGGCATAATCTGGTCAATTATAACTTTCTAGGAGAAAACCAGTCATTTCTTACTAGAATTTATAATATTTCAGCATTCTCTTTCTCACTTGTTCCATGTGCTGCTTCTCTCTCTCTCTCTCTCTGTAGTTTCTAAGACTTGCAAAGACATGACTTGTAGTATAAAAATACTCTTTAATACTTGATAAATGTTTAAAATACAAATTGGACTTGATCTCATAATTGTAATGTTTTACATTTTAATTAAAAATATTTTATTTTAAGGAATATATTTTTGAGAATGTAATTTTTTAAATTCTTTCCCCCCACCTCTTTAATTCCCTCCCTCCCCACTTCCGCCCCTGACCCATGGATGTTGCCATTTCCCCTTAAGAACTGGATCTCTGAAGGCAGGGCATCCCTCCCACATGCTCATGGTGTTGTGTACCTTAGGCCAAGCACACCCATGGCCTGGCGCATCAGGGGCCTGGCACCCCTGGCGTACTTGGAGTATGGTCTTTGGCTCCACCTGGGGCGTGAACCCACGACCTTCTGTGTGCAAGGCAGACGTGCTAACCACTACACTATGGAGACACCCCTGAGCATGTAATTTTAATCACTAACTGCATTTAACTGAAAAGATGTGCAAAACGAATGAAATCTCACTCCTAATTGTTGTTAATTAGCTCTTTTTTTCAGCTGCTGCTCCCCTGTGCTCAAGTTAGATGAACTGGCTTTATAAGCAAACAAGAATATAGTATTTTGAATTACTGAATACTAGTACTAGAAGGGGCTTCAGATATCCAGCCTTCAATCTCCTTTTACATAAAGAACACTCTGTGAGGTTAGCTGACTTGCTCATGATCATACAACTAGTTTATTACAGAGCTGAGTTTAAAAGCCAAGTCTCTTGACCTTGAGTTCAATAGTTTTAAATACGGTTAACTCTCAAAAGGGAGGCCTTATTGATGCTGGCAAGAACTATTTTACTGTGAAGAGCTCTCAGGCATGAGACAATCATCAGGAAATCATTACATCAAAAAAGCAAAACGAAACAAAAAACTGGGTTTCTTAATCACCATTGAGCCACTAACAAGATTTCTTCCCTGCTCCCTTCAAAGCTACTCTACTATCCTAAGGAGTAACTAACTTTTAGTGAATAAGGAAACCAAAGAAATATCACTTAAAATATAGAGTGCCAGGACTTCTGGTCAAGATGTCATAAAAGATAGATACTATGCTTGCCTCTTCTAGCGACCACATCAAAATTACAACTAAATTATAGAACAATCGTAATTGGGAGTCACCTGAGTTCTGGCTGAATGGAAGTTCTACAACTGGCAACACACGTAAGAGGATACCTGGAGATTGGTAGGAGGGGCAGAGATGTGAAACAGGCTGGTCCCACAACCACATGTGGTGGCTTAGAACGGGAAAGATATCTTGGCTACAGAGGTCTACCTAGAGAAGCAAGGGAACATGGTTCTGCACTGGGATCCACAGCCCAGGGTTCCAGTGCCAGAAAGATAAGTCTTCACAATCTCTGGTTGTGGAAACCAATGGAGACTGTGGCTGAGACAGAGAGCTATGGGAGTCACATTCTTTTTAAGGAGCACATATGTGAACTTACTTGGTGAGGGACTCACTCGCTCTGAGCTCCAGCACTGGTGTAGCTGCTTGAAAAGTGCCAGAGAAATATGGGGAGAAACTGAGTTGTGTGGTTTCACAATGATGCCTGGAGGAGTAGCTTTCTCCCGGAGAGTAGAGCAAGAAGAATCTATTGTTTCTTTGTTGATCCTTTCCCCTTGCCAGCATACAGTAGCAGGTGGGAACCATATGTGAGTCTCCATCAACCTAGCTAACACAGGTTGCTCTACCCAATTGATTCCTTGAGACCCTATCTCTCCTAAATTGCAGGCCCACCAAAGTGGCCTCTAGGGTTTTTTTTTTCCATACAAATGGTTTCTTTAGCTTATGCTTCAGACTTTCCTAAAATTTCTCAAATGTTGAAAAACTCCAAAGAAGCAGCATCTGGCCTCCATATGCCTGTACCCCTTGGTGAATAGCCCCAAGCCTGACACTAGCAACAGCTAGCTTTGGTTCCTGGCTTGGCCTCTCAAGGCATCTCTAATTCCAGGAAGGGTGGCAGCCATCTGTGGATTACTTGGTGATTCTTGCCATGTGGCCCCAGGAAGTGCATAGGCTGTACCTGAACTTGGCCTGCACCTTGTCCCATCCCAGAAGGCCCTTGGGCCAGCGCAACTAGTGGCCAGCTTTGACTGGAGCCTGAGCACCACCTAGGACTCCATATAAGAAAGAAATACCTGAAGGGAAAACTTAGATAGACACCAGAGCCCTGCTAACATGAATCCTTCTCTGTAGGGTCAGCATGTCACTGGCCGATCCACACAACGAATCAGCCCAAGGGTCAAGGCCTGCCATCTATGTTCAAATAGCAATCAAATCTCAACTACAACAGGAAGGCTCACACAACCCATACAAAGAATGCACCTTGAGCACCTGGCTCATGTGACTAGAGAAGCCTGTTCCATGAGGACCCACATCACACATACTACATAAAACCACTCTACTAAGACTAGAAGACTTAGGAGCCCTACATAATAGATAAAAACCAAACAGAGAGAGGCAGCCAAAATAGTAAGACAAAGAAACATGTCCCAAATGAAATAACAGAGCAAAGTTCCAGAAAAAGAACTGAAAAAATGGACGCAAGCAATCTACCAGATGCAGAGTTCAAAATATGTTTTATAAGGATGCTTGGTGAATTGAGAAGAGTAGATGAAATAGACAACATGTAATTGGAGATAGAAAACATAAAAAAGAAACAGTCATAAATACTGAATACAATAATTAAAATAAAGAATACCTTAGGAGGAATTAACAGTAGGTTAAGTGAAATGTAAAATAAAATCAGTGATTAAGAAGATAAAGGTAAAAGGAAACACCCAATCAGAACAGCAACAAGAAAAAAGATTTTTTTTAATGAGTGTAGTTTAAGGGGCCTCTGGTACAACATCAGATGAACCAAGATTTGCATCATAGGGATACCAGAAGGAGAAGAGAGTGACCAAGGAATTGAAAACCTAATTAAAGAAATAATGACTGAAAACTTATCTAATCTAGTGAAAGAAATAGACATTCAACCCCAGGAAGCTCAGAGAGTCTCAAATATGATAAACTCATAGAGGGCCACACCAAAACACATCATAATTAAAATGTCAAAGGTTAAAGACAAAGAAAGAATCTTGAAAGCAGCAAGAGAAAAGCAGTTAGTTACCTAAAAGGGATCTCCCATAAGACTGTCAGTTAATTTCTCAACAGAAACTTTGCAAACCAGAAGGAATTGGCATTAAGTACCCAAAGCGATAAAAAGCAAAGGCTTACAACCAAGATTACTCTACCCAGCAAAGCTATTATATAGAATTGAAGGACAGATAAAGAGCTTCCCAGACAAGAAAAAACTAAAGGAGCTCATTACCACCAACTCAGTATTACAGGAAATGTTGGAGGGACTTTTTTAAAAAGAAGAAAAATATGTATCAAAAATATGAATAATAAAATGACAGTAAATACATATCTATCAATAGTGTCTTAAAATGGAAAAAGAATTAAATGCTCCAATCAAAAGATAGGGTGGCTCAATGGATAAGAAAACAAATTCCCTTACATATACTGTCTACAGGACTCTCACTTCAGATCAAAATACACACAGAGACTAAAGGTAAAGGGATGAAAAAAGGTATTTCATGAAAATGAAAATGAAAAAAAATCTAGGGTAGCAATATCTATAATAGACAAAATAGACTTTAAACAAAGGCTATAAAAAGAGGTAAAAAAAAGGACCCAGTAATCCTACTTCTGAGTATTTATCCAAAGAAACCAAAATACTACATTGAAGGGCCATGTACGTCTAACTGTTCATTGTAGCATTATTTACAATAGCCAAAATATGGAGGCAACCTGGGTGTTCAATGAATGAATGTATGAAGCAGAGTTGGCACACATATACACTGGAATGCTACTCGGCCATAAAAATATACACATACTACATACATACATACATACATTCATACATACGAGAATAAAATCTTATCATCTGCAACAACATGGGTGGACCTAGAGGGTATTGAGCTTAGTGGAGTAAGTTCTACAGAGAAAGAAAAATGCCATGTGATATTACTGACATGTAAAGAACAAAAGAACAAAATAAACAAAACAGAAACAAACTCATAGATACAGAGAAGATTTTGAAGGTTGTCAGGTGGGAAAGGGTTTGGGGGATTTGTGAAAAAGAGGAAGGGATTAAGAAGAACAAATCGGTAGTTACAAAATAGTTATGGGGATATAATGTATAGCATGATGATATTGTGAACTATGAATGGTGTCAGATAGGTACTAGATTTATCGGGGTGATCACTTTGTGAGTTATACAGATGTTTAATCTCTATGTTGTACACCTGAAACTAATATAATATTGCATGCCAACTATAATTGAAAAATAAAAAAAATTTTAAAAGAGAAATATATATATAAAGCATGCTGTTATTTCTGTGCATTTATTAGGATGTCATATTCTCAATATGGAATTCCCTTATACTTCTTTAATAGAATAAATTATTTTATAGTTCAAGTAAGATTTTCTTAAATTTTTCTTTAAAAAAGATATTCTTAAAAAATTTTCTAGGATTCCGGAAAAGATAGCAGACTAGGTAAAAGCAGGATTCAACTCGTCTGAGGTCCTCATTGAAATTACAATAAAATTATAAAATAATTAATGCGGAAAATCACCTGAAGCCCAGCTGATCATAACACCTATATCTGATAATATAAAGGAGCCACATCGAAGCTGGTAAAAGGGGCAAAGTTTGAATTGGGCTGAACCTGCACCCCCGGGTGGTGGAGAAGCACAGGGGGAGAGAGAGAGAGAGAGAGAGAGAGAGAGAGAGAGAGAGAGAGAGAGAGAGAGAGAGAGAGAGACTGCAGAGGCTCTCCTAAAGGAGAGGAGGATCCTGGTATCATCTGGGGGCTCTCTAGCCCAAGGTCACAGCCCAGGGAAGAGGAGATTCTAATAATTCTGACCATATAAACCAGAGAGTATTCCTGCCAACTGGGTGAGATGGAATGAGACTGAACCCCTAGACATCCCTTTGAAGAATCTGTGCAAAGACTTTATGATCTGTGGACACTCACCCAGGACACCAGTGGTGGGTCAGAGGCTAGCACGGGATTCATTCTGAGAAAGTCTGCATTACCCGGCATCAGAAGGAGGGCTGGAAAGGTAGCCACCATTGTGCCTTAGTCCAAACCCCTTACAGGGTACACTACAGGCCAGGCCAGCTTGATTGTGCAGACCCCTCCCACAGAGCCATTAGGAAGCCCTGGTCAGAGGGAATCAGCCCACCCCACCCAACCTGTAGATTGCCCAGAGAAGTTGTTGCTGAATAGCTGTCAACCCCTGCTCCAATTCAGGGCCAAATATGGACAGCGGGCGGTCAGCACTGTGAATCACATTTCCATTCCAAGGGGGGTGACCAGCACGGTGAGCCACATTTCAGAGACAGGATCAAACAGATCACTGCTGCCAACACTAACTTGGGTGAATATTGGGGAATTGTGGGCTAGTCCCAGACAGCAGCTGGTCTTGCTGTGATCTAGGACTTCTGTGGGAACTCATAACAGTAATCAAATTTGCAGCAAGACTGAGGCTCTATTGGTCTTACTGCTATTCTCTGTCAGAGACCCTTCCCCACCATACCCCAGGTGGCCCATTGAGAGCGAACTGCCACAGCCCTGCTCTTTCCTTCCCCAATCTCCTAATCTACACAAGCAACAAACTTTGGCTAGTACGGGGTGGGCACTGCATGGAAATCAATAGCAGGCAGACCTTTGCTGCCTGCAAGAGTTGCAATATTGTATCCGAAGCACAAGGGTCTGTGGAACTGCCCCTGATTGCAGCTAGTTTCACTGTGATCTGTGTCTACAGCAGGCACACCCAGGCACAGCAGTTGAAACAAAACTTAAAATGTATTGGCCAAACAAACTTTGTCTCCCTGAGGTCCCATTTCACCCAAGCAACAAAGTGCCTGCAGTTCATTTACAAGCAGTCTCTTGTTCCCTGCTTGGTTCTGGGTTGTACAGTTAATGCAGGCAATAGACTTTGGCTAGCTCAGTAAGCATATTTCGAGGAAAACACTTGTGGACAGACCACTGATGCCTGTATGAGCTGCAATATCTCTTAAGGGGATTACAGTAGTCTGTATTGGCCTAATAGCTCTTGACTCCCTGAGCTCCTGCCCCATCCAGTACACAAGTGCCTGTTGCACATTGATAGCTAGCTGCCCCTGCTCTGGGCTGGCACGTTTAGGCCCAGGGTGGACAGCAGTTGACCTCGCTACAAGTGGAAACTTGTACAGGGAGCCGCAGAGAGAGTGTTGGCATGTAAACTGATACTTCAGTGGCAGGGGTAAATTTACTCAATAGACCCAGGACACTCCCAGTGTCCCTGCACTACCCAACACACATATCACCCAGAGGTTCATCCAGTTTCAGAGACATAGGCAACTGATCGGCAGTATCAGACCTTGAGGAGCACTGTCCCCCCTGCTAAATTATCATAGGTCAGGGATAACCAAGAGCTGCTTACAGCATTGTCTCTTCCACTTAACTATAGATACAGCATAGGTAACAACCGTCAGCAGATCACTTTGTAGTTCTCAATGAGTAGCCCTGAGCAATGAAAAGCAGTAGCTGATCTTGGCCTGAGGGGTGTTCCCTCCCAAGGGGCCACAAAACCAATGCATCCAGGACGTGGTTCCATAGTGTAGTGGTTAGCACATCCGCTTTACATGCAGAAGGTCCTGGTTTCACACCCCAGGGGAACCATGGTCCATGGTGTATGGCCATGTCACCCTAAACAAGCCTGATGTCTGAGCTCAGAACTTAACCAGGGTTGAGTCTGGTTAGTACTTGGATGGGAGACCATCAAGGAAGACCAGGTACTGTAGGCATAAATAATAATAAACAAAACAAAACAAAACAAAACAAAACAATGCATCTGGAGGCTGGCACCAGACTGCAATGGAACAACTCCTGACCAGTTTCATTAATGATACATACAAAGGGTGGTTGCAACAAGTACACAAGTCTGCTAGGGCAAAACTCACTCAGTGGGGTCAGCATCCACACAACAACCCTTATCCTGAAGGTGCAGCCAATTCCCACAATTAGTCAGCCTGAATATTAATTTCACTGACTGATTAACAATAAAGGCTTAGTGACAACAGAAGATCACACACAATCCACACAAATATCACGTCCAGAGCTCCCAGCAGAAGGAATCAGGGAGAGTGTGCCACTGGGCCACAAAGGATACCTTCCACATTAGGCCATCTGGCCAAGGCTGAGAGATGAAACGAATATTCCTGACACATAGAAACAAATACAGAGAAGCTAATAAAATGAGAAAACAAATAAACATGCCACAAATGAAACAACAGGAGAAAACTCTAGAAAATAAGCTAAATGAAATGGAGGAAAGCAACCACCAGAGACAGAGTTCAAAATAATGGTTATAAGGATTCTCGATGAACTTATGGGGAGAATAGTTGAGCACAACGAGAACTTCAATAGAGAGATAGTAAGCATTAAAAAGCACACAGAAACCATAAAAAAGAACCAACATAAATGAGGAATACATTAGAAGGATTCAATAGTAGATTGGACAAAGCAGAAGAGAGGAGTTGGAAGACAAGGTATCTGAATACACCAAATCAGAACAACAAAAAGAAAAAAAAAGAATTAAAAAAAAATGAAGATAGTT
Source organism: Rousettus aegyptiacus (assembly GCF_014176215.1). Classification (NCBI taxonomy): domain Eukaryota; kingdom Metazoa; phylum Chordata; class Mammalia; order Chiroptera; family Pteropodidae; genus Rousettus; species Rousettus aegyptiacus. The sequence continues at coordinate 51,129,610 of NW_023416312.1, read as the reverse complement.
TAAGAGACCTCTGGGACAACATGAAGCATAAAACTATCTGAATCATAGGAGTACCTGTGGAGGAAGAGAGAGAACAAGGGATTGAGACTCTATTTGAAGAAATAATAACAGAAATCGTCCCTAACCTAGCAAAGGAATTAAACATACAAGTTTCAGAAGCACAAAGAGTTCCAAACAAGAGGAATTCAAACAGACCCACACTAAGACACATCATAATTAAAATGTCAGAAGCCAAATACAAAGAGAGAATCTTAAAAGCAGCAAAACAAATGAAGCTAGTTACTTACAAGGGTACCCTCATAAGATCTTCTGACTTTTCAATGAAAACTTCACAGGCCAGAGGAAAAAACAAGAAATATTCAAAGTTATGAAAAACAAGAATCTAAAGCCATGGATACTCTATCTAGCAAGGCTTTCAATTAAAATGGAAGATGAGATCAAGAGCTTCCTAGACAAGAAAAAGCTTAAGGAATTCATCATCAACAAGCTAGCATTACGAGAAATGTCAAAGGGTCTTCTGTAAAAAAGAGAAGGGGTAAAAAAGAGAAGGGGTAAAAAAAATAGAAATAAAAAATATGAATAATAAAATGACAGTAACAATCTACTTATCAGTAATCACTTTAAATGTAAATGGATTAAGTACTCCAATTAAAAGACATAGGGTAACTGAATGGATAAGAAAACAAGACCCATGCATATGCTGCCTATAAGAGACCCAATTCAGATCAAATGACACAGAATGAAAGTAAGGGGATGGAAAAAGATATTTCACCCAAATAGAAATGAAAAAAAAGAAAAAGTCGGGGTAGCAATATTTATATCAGATAAAATAGACTTTTAAATAAAGGCCATAATAAGATATAAAATGGGCATTACATAATAATAAAGGGATCTATAAATCAAGAGGGCATAACCCTAGTAAACATATACGCACCCAACATAGGAGTACATACATACATAAAGCAGATATTAAATGACATAAAAGGAGAGATCAATAGCAATACACTCATAGTAGGAGACTTTAACACCCCATTGACAGCAATGGACAGATCTTCCAGGCAAAGAATCAGCAAGGAAACAATGGGCCGAAAAGACGCATTAGACCAGATGGACATGATAGATATTTTCAGAGCATTTTACCCCAAAGCAGTAATGTATACTTTCTGCTCAAGTGCACAAGGGATATTTTCAAGTATAGACCACATGTTAGGATACAAATGAAGTCTCAATAAATTTAAGAAGACTGAAACCATATCAACCATCTTCTCTGATCACAGTGGTATGAAACTAGATATCAACTACAAGAAAAAAACTTGATAATACACAAACACATAGAGGCTAAATAACATGCTACTAAACAATAAATGGGTTATTAATGAGATCAAGGAAGAAATCAAAAGATACCTGAAGACAAATGAAAATGAAAACACAACTCAAAATTTAAGGGACACAGTGAAAGTGGTCCTAAGAGGAAATTCATAGCAATACAGGCCTATTTTGAGAAACGATAAAGAGCTCAAATAAACAATCTAACCATACAATGAAAAGAACTAGAAAAAGAACAGAAAACAAAGCCCAAAGTTAATAGAAGGAAGGAACTAATAAAGATCGGAGTGGAAATAAATGAAATATCCTTTGAAAGGATAAACAAAATTGACAGACCCTCATCCAGACTCATCAAGAGAAAAAGAGAGAGGGCTCAAATAAGTAAAATCAGAAATGAAAGAGGAGAAATAATCGCGGATGCCACAGAAATACAATGGATCACAAGAAAATACTACGAGAAATTATACATCAACAAATTGGACAATATGGAAGAAATTGACACATTTCTAGAAACATACAATCTCCCAAGACTGAGTCAAGAAGAAACAGAAAATCTGAAACAACTGATTACCACCAATGAAATAGAATTAGTAATCAAAAACCTCCCAAAAAAACAAAAGTCCTGGACCAGATGGCTTCATAGGCTAATTTTACCAATCATTCAAAGAAGAATTAATACCTATTTTTCTCAAACTATTCCAAAATTTCAAGAAGAAGGAATGCTCCCTAAATCCTTTTATGAGGCCACCATTACCTTGATTCCAAAACCAGGCAAAGACATTACAAAAAAAGGAAAATATAGGCCCATATCTTTTATGAACATTGATACAAAAATCCTCAACAAAATATTAGCAAACTAAATTCAGCAATACATTAAAATTATCATACACCATGATCGAGTTGGATTTATTCCTGGGATGTAAGGTTGGTTCAATATCCACAAATCAATTAATGTGATATACCACCTTAACAAATCGAAAAATGAAAACTATATGATCATATCAATAGATGCAGAAAAAATGTTCAACAAAATCCAGTAAAGTGGCAATAGAGGGAACACATTGTGGGATAAAAAAGACCATATATATCAAACCTACACCTAACATCATACTCAATAGGGAAAGGCTAAAAGCGTTTTCCTTAAGATCAAGAACAAAACAAGGATGCCGACTTTCAACACTCCTGTTCAACATTGTATTGGAAGTCTTATCCACAGTAATAAGACAAGAAAGAGAAATAAAAGACATCTAAATTGGAAAGGAAGTAGTAAAACTCTCATTATTTGCCGACGAATGATACTATATATAGAGAACCCTAAAGATTCTACCAAAAAAACTGTTAGAACTGATCAATGGATTCAGTAAAGTAGCAGGTTACAAAATAAATATTCGGAAGTCAGTGGTATTTTTATACACCAATGATGAACTTTCAGAAAGAGAAATTAAGAAAAAATCTCATTTACAATTGCATCAAGAACAATAAAATACCTGAGAATCAAATTAACCAAGAAGGCAGAATACCTATTTTCAGAAAATTATAAGCCATTAAAAAATAAATTGAAGAAGATACAAATAAATGGAAGCATATTCCATGTTTATGGGTAGGAAGAATCAACATCTTTAAAATGGCCATATTATCCAAAGCAATCTATATTCAATGCAATCCCTATTAAAATACCAATATTTTATGGAGCATATAAATGGCATTTATTGGAGCTGTAAAAAGCCCGAATAGCCATGGCAATCCTGAAAAAGAAGAACAAAGTTGCAGGTATCACACTACTTGATATTAAACTATACTACAAGGCTACAGTAATCAAAACAGCATGGTACTGGCATAAAAACAGATACATTGATCAATGGAACAGAAAGAGAGCCCAGAAATAAATCCAAGCCTATATGCTCACTTAATACATGTCAAAGGAAGGAAAAATATATAATGGGGTAAAGACAATCTCTTCAATAAATGGTATTGGGAAAATGGGACAGGTGCATGCACGCAAAAAACAAACAAACAAAAAAAAACAAAACAAAAAACCTGGACCACCTTCTTACACCATATACAAGAATAGACTCAGAATTAATTAAAGACTTAAATGTAAGACCCAAAACCATAAAACTTCTAGAAGAAAACCTAGGCAGTAAACTCTCTGATATTACTAACAGGAATTTCTTTTCAGATATATCTCCTTGGGCAAGGGAAACAAAAGAAAATTAAACAAATGGGATTACATCAAACTAAAAAGTTTTTGTACAGCAAAGGAAACCACCAACAAAACAGAAAGACAACTGATTTGGAGAAAATATTTCACTAATGATACATCCAATAAGGGGTTAATATCCAAAATATATAAAAAACTTATACAACTCAGCAACGAAAAAAAAACAATCCAATTAAAAAATGGGTAGAAGACCTGAACAGATACTTTTTCAAAGAGGAAATATGGATGCCTAATAGACATATGAAAAGATGCTCAAGGTTGCTTACCATCAGAGAATTGCAAATTAAAACTACAATGAGATGTCACCTCACACCTATCAGAATGGTTATCATAAGCAAATCAAATAACAAGTGTTGGTGAGGATGCGGAGAAAAGGGAATCCTCATACATTGTTGGTGGGATTGCAAATTGGTACAGCCATTATGGAAAACAGCATGGAGTTTTTTCAAAAAATTAAAAATGAATATGCCTTTTGATCTTGTCATTGCACTTCTGGGTATTTATCCAAAGAAAACCAAAACAATACTTTGTAAAGATCTATGTACTCCAATATTCATGGTAGCACAATTTATAGTAGCCAAAATATGGACACAACCTAAGAACCCATCAACAATTGGATAAAGAAATTATGGTTCATATATACAATAGAATATTACTCAGTCATTAAAAATATGAAATTCTACCATTTGTAACATAATAACCTAGAGGTTATTATGCTGGGTGAAATAAGTCAGACAGAGAAAGATAAATACCATATAATTTCACTTATATGTGGAATCTAAGGAACACAAAGAAGACACTAATCAAAACCAGATTCACAAATATAGTGGACAATTTGGTGACAGCCAGAGGAGAGGGGAGTTGGGGGACTGAGAGAATGGGGTGAAGGGTTAAAGAAGTTCAAATTAGTAGTTGATAGCTGATCACGGGGATGAGGGGCATAGCATAGGGAATGCAATTAACATAAATACATAGGTTAGATGAAGGGTCAGGGGAGGGAGGGAGCAATGGGGGATCATTTTATGAACTATATGGATGTCTAACCAATGCACTGTATACTCGAAACTAATTTAAATAAATTAATTTTAAAAAGTCTTCTAGAAAAAAATCAAAAAGCATTTTTTTTATTGCTGCATACTTTGTCTGAACTACTGTTTAAAAGATACATTATCTGGAGAGGAAAAAAAAATGGCGTAGATGATAGAGGCTCTGTTCATCCCTCTGGCGACCAAATCAAGTTTGTGACAGAAACAAGGAGCAGCAGCAAGGAAAAAATCGCCTGGGATCTAGAGGTACAAGCCATACAAATAGGGTGAAATCCAAAAAAGCACTCTGTAATGGAAGAAGGTAGGATGGCGCAAGGATGCGGGGTTGTCCGGTCTCTCCAACCACTGAGTGAGACAGAGGCAGCAGCAGCGCTGGTGGCAGAAAGCCTCTTAAAGGGACCAAACTGCGAGCGGATTTTCCCTGTAATGGAGGTAATGGACCATTTTCATCTGAGCATCAGTGCCTATTCAACTGCGTGCAGTGGCACTAGGGACTTACAGGGAGACACTGTCTAAGTGAGAACTAAGGCGAGACTCGCTCTGTACAGAAGTGCCAGAACTCCCCATTGTTCCCTGTTGAGCCCTCCCCACTCCCAGTTGCCGACATTACTGCCATAGTCTTGACATTATCAAACTGGACAACAGAGGTCACTTTGCTCAGAGGATTCCCTGAAACTCTGCCTCCCCCAGCTTGCAGCTCCACCCAAGCCATATCCAAGTGTATCCTCAGCAAGTCAGGTGCTCCTTGATGAGCAGCCCCTAGACTCACACTGGAGGCAGCTGGCCTTGGTTTCAGAGTCTGATCTCCATGGGGTGAGGAATGGTTTCTTGAGGACAGCATGGGAGCAACAGCAAACCTGCATCTTTATTTCCCCGGCACAAACAAAATACTATGAATACTATGTTTTTCCCCAGTGGAAGTGAAGGACTGGGAATTCTAGACATGGCTTTTTACAACCTAGACTTTTAACTCAAATGCATATTCTTCTTTGTGGGAGGTAAGGAATGAGAGTCATGGGATAGTTGTAAAATGCATCTGAAATAAGGGATAATTAAAAAGAGGTAAGTTCAGGGCAGACAATACTAGGTCATGACCAGAGGGGAGTATCTTGTCCATTGAATCACAGAAAGCTCCAGGTAAGATTATTTATAGTCAGGTTTTTTTTTCTCATAATCGGAAGCCTACCCAGTTAGCACCAATCTCATTAGTAATATCTCAAGATGTTAAAAAAACCTTACCTCTGACCCATACCCAAATATTTTCTGATTCTATTATAGAAGAAAGTGTCATGTTCTCTGAGATGATTTCTGATTCCTCATTGTTGCCCATGTTTTTGGAAAGATGGAAAGGTAAAGCCCAAACCCCCCTGATGCTAAGGAATCCATGAGTATCATTTTAAAAAAATTCATCAAATGAGAGATCATTAGAAAATTCACTGTCTTCATCAACAGTGTCATCACCATTGCCATTATCCTTATCATATTCATCATCATCATGATTGTTGTAGTAATTTTCATCCTCTGAAGGCACTACCCCTTCTGTATAAATATCAGAGTCTTGACTAGTTCCACAGGCCAAGTCAGGTATCTTTTACATAAAAAAAAAAACAAGAAATCAATAAAATAAAAATAAATTTAAATGTTTATTCACTTTTGAACACTAAACTATGTAAGCCATTGCTATTTAAATGAATTATTCGCATAGTAAATGACAAACATATTTTTACCACTACTTTCTACTAAAAATAAAAACTGAACCATGTATTCTCAAAGCAGGTCCTCGATGAGAAAAAGAGCCATCAGTGTTCTACAAGTATAACTATCTTTATATATTTAATAAGGAATCTTACCCTATTTAAGTGTACTAGAAGTATTTAATATCACCAAATATTATGCCCATGGCACTGATTCTAGGAGTGATTTAAATTATGTCTGGGATGAGTTCGGATTAGGGAACTGTGATATCTTCAGACTACTAGTAATTTTTTCCCCTCAGGTGTACTGAATCACACTCTAATCAGGGCATCAATAGAACATAATATCTAACCTCTATCCAGAGAATAGTAATGTTCATGAAGTTTCTTCAGAATTAATTAAGGTGATATCCTGAAAGGCAAAACCAGTATTTTAATGCTGTCACATCTAGCAACTATGTCAATCAATCAAACAACTAAAACTTACAGTCTTATTCAATTAACCAGTTCTTCACAGACCCAGTCAGTGACAAGCTTCACCAAACTCATCCCAGTTTTCTCATTGAAGCATAGGTATTTTCAATAATCGCTAACAATATTTAAATAAAAAATAATTATAGACATATGGTCAAAAGCGTTTTTTATGCTTCACAATACTTAAAGAAAAATTATAACATTTAAGAGCTAAGAATAATTTATCATAAATAAACCCATTAAAATATTAATTTAATAAATGCTCCTTTTAAGAAGATAGCCATATTAGGGCTTTCATACACCCATGCAAATTGTGTTCCATACATATATTGTATCTCCAATTAATTCTTGATTGGCCTAATTCTAGGTGTTAATTTTTTATCATTTTTTATTTTTATTAAAATAGCAGTTTTTGGGGGGTTTACTACATTAACATTACTAATAATTCTTATATGACTATGGAATCAAATTAGAAAAATAATGATTTTACTAATGGAAAGAATATTTCTTTACTAGCTTAGCTCCATCCCCTCACACAAGGGATATTTAACATACTAATACTTATCAATTTTATCTTTCTAATTTTTTATTCTAATATTGGATATTAAGTTTATAAAGGCCACACAGGTTTGGTTAATATAAATACTCAATTTATGAAGTGGATTCATTGCATAAGTTAAGATTATGATATTTTGATAGAGTAAATAAATTTTTTTGATATATAATAAAACAATAATTGTTGAAATATTTGTATGACTAATTAATTGTTTATCTCATCTGAAATTAAAAGAATAAAACCATCTCTCAGGTTGTGCTGCTTAATCATTTAATGTTCTCTTACCTTGAGTTATATAGATAAGAATGTAACTTCTATATTTAAAATTATCATGACATTTTTTAAATTTAAAAGAGAACTATTACTTTATAAAATATCTACAAAAGGACTTGTTATATGTACTAATACTATTCTACCTATGACCTCTATATTTTAAGAAACTGTTCAGATTGCATTTATTATTTAAACATTTGTGAAGAATTTTCTCATCTGTAATGCTCATAATTTGAAGGTTTGGGAAAGTGTTCAAAACAATCTGACTTGTTCTTGGAGTTACTAAAAAAAAAAACAAAAAAGCAGGAAACAAAAGACCTAATTTACTCTTAACCACATTGAGATGAGCAAGGATGGACTAATGCAAGTTTGCTATGGAGGAAATTCATCCCCTCACACAAGGGATATTTAACAAACTCTGGAAATATTTTTGGTTGTCACAACTAAGCAAGAGAGTGCTACTGGGATCTATTGGGTAGAGGCCAAGTATAATTATAAACTTCCTACACTGCACAGGACAAGCTCCATCCCACTCCATTCCACAAGGAAGAATTTTCCAGCTCCAAATGTCAATAGTGCCAAGGTTAAGAAATTCTGGACCAACACATTGAGAATTAGAATCCTAGATAAAATTGCTAAATTTTGGTATTCGAATAAAAAATAATTACTTTTAAATAAGTATAATTGCAATTATACTTGTAGGGTCCAGTATAATAAGAAAAGATCCTGAAAAATATAAATATAAAGAAATTAACCACATTCGTGTGTTAGAATCATTTGCACAAACATCACCTTTCTAGGGCAGTAAATTGACTACAACTAAACATATATTTTTTTGTATAGGCCTTCTTATCCTGTGGCTAATTATTATTTTAACAACCATGAAATTACCAATAAGCAATAACTAATTTTATAGAACTACAAATGGATTGATTGTTTCTAGGAAGAGAAGTATTTGGCTTTGATTATTTGTATGCTAGGCTAGAATAAAAACAAATTAATTTCTATTTGTGACCAATGGTAGTACCATTTAAAAGCTCCAAGATCTATATAATAGCTTGAAATTATAGGTGGTAAAATCAATACATATTTAAAACATAATACTTTAATTTAAGTGAATCCAATTAGTGTCTAATGGTCAGATAATCTGGTTAAAAAACTGGGAAAATCTTGATTTCCTCAGCTAATCTTTGAATATCAACTAAAATTCTAAAATCAAATTTTGATTTGGATTCCAAGATAGGTACTTTTTCAATCAGAGCTAAAGTTATAGATGACCAAAAGAAGTGAAAATATGGGAAATATTAATACATAGAAGGCATTATTCTATTTCTCTTATATTAATAAATGTCCAACTATTTTTATTTTATATTTATGTAAATTTAAGGCTAATATTGTTTATTTCTTAAAAGTGCGGACTGTATTTGATCTGTGACAATATCATATGAAAAACCACAGTGGTTAAAATATCTAGGTTTTACAGATTATTTCATAATATTCTAATGTAAATATTAGCATTTTATGCATTGCTTAGTGATTTACTGATGTACAGTTAGTAAACATAGGTTTACGACAAAATATAGGAAATTTTTCATGGCTCACTATCTTAGTTTTTATCGTATTGAGTAATAATGGATAATCTAGCTGACAGTGCAAGGAAAAATGAGATCACGACAGCAGAATTATCACTATTTGTAACCTATAAGGAAGTTGATCTAATATATCCCTTACCTATTATAACAATATCTTTCTCTTATTTTGATAAAAGATCTGTCATAAATGTCAAATATGACAACAATTCTTGACAGGTAAGGGTTATATAAAATAAATGCTCCAGAATTATAAAATTGGTAGAAAGGAACTTTTAATTTAACTCTTTTGAATTAGGACATTTTGGGAGTTTAAACTCCTTTCTCATGATTTATATTAAAGTTTACCAATTAAGATCATAAATAAACAAACATATTTTCAGTCCATGTACATTTACAAGTCTTATTTTAAAGGGGGGCCAAAGAGATACATGTTTAAAATATAATAGAAACATACGTTATATTTGTAAGTCACATGTCTTGATAAGATTTTTAGAATAAAATATTCTAAAAATTGAGTTCTAAACCATCATGCCCATAAAACCATTTTTCAGCATTAATAAGTTACAGTAATTAAAGAACAGTAATTGGGCCATATGGTAAAAAATAAGAAATTTACTTTTATCTTGATTACAATATAATGTAAATGTTTTTATATGTCAAAGCCAGTATATTTACATTTTCTTTCTGGAAATCAAAGCAGAAGTTTAAATTCAGGTATGTACAGCCTCCATATATTATAATAGCCTCTGTAAGAAGCCAATAGTTCTTAAGAGAAATGGTTTCAAGAAACATATACAACTATCAAATTATCTTCAAAGAAAATAGAGCTGCACCAAATAAATTCTTAAAAGAGGAATCTCCTAATCAATGATGCCCATTACATTGAGGTGTGTGGTACCTAAGAATTTCAATTAGAAATTCCCTTTAAAATTCCTACTATTCTTAATAAACACAGTAATTTTCTTTGACCTATCCTTTAAAAAAAAAGATGCTACTTTTTGTAAAATACTACGTGTGTAATGGAAACCAAGAACAAGAGTTCTACAATGCTGATCTGAACTAAAGAAGGGAGCTTATTAATAACAGGAAAAAATATCTAATGAAAGTGGGAGTGTGTTTATCCAATCTCCTGAATAATTCTGGATTTTAAAAATGCTTTTTGCGAGTCTTGCTATACATTTGCTGAAGTAGAAAATGTTTAAGAAGTATTTTAACAGTATTTTGAAAAAAAAGAAGATATAATTGGAAATAATATGATTCAGTCAAATTTTATTATTAACTACAGAATAACAAAGTATTGAGCATGGCTTAGAATGAATGAGTCATATAGAGTTACTCTCATAATAGCATGCACCAAGAAGCCTGAATACCAAAGCGGTGCTCAGGTGACAGATTTTTAAGTAATGTTTTGATTATCAAACTCTAATTTAAAAAACACAATTTCTCATAAATTTCACTGCATCAGAATATTTATTTTGAAATATAGCGAAACCTTATCAGTGATAGTATACTGGTAAACACTTAGTAAATTCTGACTTTATCTCCTGAAAAATACATTTTTTCTAATCAAAATCATTTGTGATTTGGCAAACTTCCAAGAGGTGGAAGACAACCTCTTAACATAAAGTTAAGGAACCTAATAATAAGCAATTTGCATTTTATAACATCATTACTTTAAAATGTAATGTATACTATTAAACCTTTGGATTATTAAGCTAACTGAACTCTATATCACATTTCCTATTTAAATTGATTTTTATTATCACCTGAATTATTTAGGTTTGTAACAATTGCTATTAACTCTGTTAACTACTTGAATCTAATTTAATTATTTGTATTAGGGACTGTGCTAAAATACTTGAGCTATCTCTAGAAATTAAAGTCAAGTTTCAAAATAAACATACCTGAAATGTATTTACTTATTTACTTAATCACTTCACTTTTCATGAATAATGTCATATCAAAGATCAGTGAACCTTATATGCATGATTGACTTTTAAAATAGAATTCTGAATCATGTCTGGTTCAGTAAGTCAATCCATGTAGAACAGTTTAGGGGGAAATATAAATTTTATCTTTGATAAAATGACTAGCTCTATTAGAATAGAGTATGAGTAGGATATGAGCATCATGTATCTTCTGATGATGACTTACATGCCCAGTCTCCAAAACCCTGTACCCAATCTCCAAATCCATGAACGAAACCAAAACATACGACACCAAAACAATTAAATGATTACTGGTGACATTATGCTTTTTAATGTTGGTAGAGGGAGAAGCAACAACAAGGTACACATTTCATAATCCATTGATGGTGTCAATTATTCTCAAACCAGTGTAATAAAGGAAAATATAAACTGTTTTGTTAAAAGTATTTATAAAGAATACATCCATGCAGTAAAGTCAGTATCTTCTAAAGAAATCACTCAAGGGTCTTGATCTATGTATGACCTAATTCTTACATGTGCAAGAGGTTCTCTAGCTCATCCTCTCTTTAAGCTATACCCAAATATTCTCCAGATAAATAACTGTTTAGGGAAAACTGTGTAGAAAAGGAGAAACTGGATAACATATTTAGCTTCTTAAAAGCTTAATTGTTTAGAGCATTAGACAGAAGTCTAATCCCTCCTACTTTTTGTAAATGCATGGAAACAAAGGCCAGATATTTTCGTGCGTTTAAATAATAATTAAGTAAATCCTATGTTCATAAAAATAATTTTTAATGAAATTTGCCTGCTTTCCATAACATTCTCTTTCCTACTTAGCCTTAGTGAACACTACATGATGAATAATGCCAGCTTAGAAAAAGATTCACTCCACATAAATTTTATGACAGCATGTCTGCCATCAGGTAATTCATCACAAGCTAATCTTTTGTCAATTGACCTAACTCAGCCTGAGTTGTTCAGCTAAAATAAATGCAGAATGCAGTATGAGTTTGTAATAGTTGACTTCACTGATTTATGCAGGAAGTGGCAACTCTCTGGCTCAAGGTAGATCAGATCTTCAGGAAGAAGAGGGAATATAAAATGTTAAAATGGGCTTTATGTATTGTGACCATATATTCTGATTGTGCCTGTTTAATTTTTTTTTCTGGCTTTAGTCAAATATAATAGACAATAAGTTGCTTGTATTTGTATTGTACAACTCAATGAGTTTTTTTTTTCAATTGCAGTTGGCATACAATAACATATTAGTTTTAGTTGTACAGCATAGTGATTAGAGATCTATAAAACTCACAGTGATCACTCCACTAAAACAAGTACCCCTCCTCCACCTTAGATATTTATTACAACATGATTAACTATTTTACTTATGCTATATTTTATATCTCCATGTCTATTGTGTAATTATTCATTTGTTCTTCTTAATCCCTTTGCCCTTTTTCGCCATCTCCCCAACCCTCTCCCATCTATTAGCTTCAAAATATTCTATGTATCTATGAGTTTATTTCTGCTTCTGTTGTTTATTTTTTTCTTTAGGTTCTATATGTATGTGAAATCATGATATATTTGTCTTTCTCTGATCCATTTCATTAAGTGCTACACTCTAAGTACATTAAAGCAATATCTTTTTTCATACCTTTCCTTTCAGTCTCTGTGTGTCTTTTAATCTGAAGTGAGTCTCTTGGTAGGCAGCATATGTAGGGGACTTGTGTTCTTATCCATTTAGCCACTCTATCTTTTGCTTGGAGCATTTAATTATTTTCCATTTGAGGTACTTATTGATATGAATGTAGTTGTTACCATTCTTTTTTCCTGTTTTTGGTACATGTTTTTTCTTCTTAAACATGTCTCTCCAACATTTCCTGTAATACTGGCTTGGTATTGATAAATTCCTTTAGCTTCTTTTTGTCTAGAAAGTTCTTTATCTGTCCTTCCACTCTTAGCTTTGCTGGATAAAATATTCTTAGTCGTAGATTCTGGGTTTTCATCATGTCAAATATTTTGTGCCAAGCCCTCTGTCCTCCACAGTTTCTCTTGAGAAATCAGATGTCAGTCTTATGGGTGCTCCCTGTAAGTAACTAACTGCTTTTCTCTTGCTACTTTTAAGATTTTCTCTTTGTATTTAACCTTTGGCATTTTAATTATCCTGTGCCTTGGTGTGGGCCTCTTTAGGTTCCTGGTTTTTGAACTCTCTTGGCTTCCTGGGATTTTATGTCTATTTTCCTCACCATGTTATGGAAGTTTTCCATCATTATTTCTTCAAATAGCCATTCAGCATCTTGTTTACCCAATGACATAGATATTTATACCTTTAATAGTATCCCATAGGCTCCTTAAATTATTATTATAGTCTTGGCGTCTTTCATCTTGCCATTCTGATTGAGTGTCCATGGCTTTCCTGTCCTCTATATAGGTCATTTGATCCTCTTCTTTATTCACTTTGTTTATTCCATTTAATATACTTCTCATCTCAGATAATGTTCTTCATTTCTAACTGGTTCCCTTTTATAATTTCCATTTCCATTTTCGTGTTTTTTATCTCTTTGTTAAAGTTCTCACTGAATTCATCTACACTTCCCCTAAGTTCATTGAGCATCTGTATAACTAGTGTTTTGAACTCTGCATCTGTTAGATTGCTTGACTCTATTATTTCTGGATCTCTGTTCTATTTTCTCATATGATTTCTGCTTCTTTGTCTTCCCATTTTGGCTGTCCTTCAATGTCTATTTCTATGTACTAAGCAAAGTTCCTAAGTGTCCCGGTCTTAGTTGTACAGCTTTTTGTAGTGGGTGTCCTGTGGCACAGTCCTGAGAGGGGTTTAGCAGATGGCCAAGTTTAGCCCTGGCCTATGTTCCTCCAGGGCCACCTAAGATTCAGCAAGCAAACCACAGATGTTGTGCTTATATTTGCCTCAAGAAACCACACCAGAAATGGAGGCCAGCTGCCACAGTGTGAATCTTGGCTCTGCTAAGCAAGGAGCACCTGACTCATGGAGGACACAACTGAATGTGGCTTGGGTGGGGTCGCGAGTTCGGGGAGGCAAAGTTTCAGGAAATCCTCTGGGCAGAGCAACCTCTGTTATCCAGTTTGATATCATCTCAGCTATGGCGACACTGAGACCTGGCACTGGGAGTGGGGAGGACTCAACAGGGAACAATGGATACCGCCGATGCTACTGTACAATGTGAGTCTTGTCTTAGCCCTCACTCCGACAACTCAGTGTACTCCAGTAAGTCCCTAGTGCCCTTCACCCAGATGAACCAGTGCTGGTGCTCACAGCAAGTGAGTGTATCATCGGGAAAGTCCACTAACAGATGTGGCCCTTTTAAGAGGCGTCTGCTGCTGCCGCAGCCTCCGTCCCATTCAGCCGCTGGGAAATGGGCAGCCTTGCGGCTTTGCCCCCTCTTACCTTCTACCATTGCAGGGTAATTAATTATTTCTCTCTTGAGTTGTAGTGCTTCAGTTTATCTAGATCCCAGGTGACTTTACCTGCTGTTTGCTCCATGTTTCTGTCACAACTTTGATGTACTTGCAAGAGGGATAACCAAAGCCTCCATCATCTACACCATTTTTCTCCCTCTTTCCCTGTCCTTGTTTAATTTTTCACAGGGGCCCCTTTCACTTTCAAATTTATCCTTGTGTGGAGGATAAATTCTATGGTCTCCGTCACTTAATATAATGCAAATAGATGACAGAAAACCAGATGAGAGTAAAACAGAGGTAAATACACACACACACACACACACACACACGCACGAAGATATATACTAGGAGCACAAGAATAATTTTTTCTTTAATCTGTAAATCGAATCTGAACTCTGAGGGACAAAAAATTTGTCCAGTGTCCCTGTGGGAATCATTTAAGTAAGCACCACTTAAAATAACTACAAATATTGCCTAAGCAATCATCAAAATAAGCAGTTATTTTTAAAAGCAATTACTAATCACTGCAACTAGGAGAATGAATCCAGTTACTTCTGAAACAAATCACTAAATGTGTGGAAACACAGTTATGTAGTTAGTTATTTGTAAGGAAAGAAACAAGATAAAAAACCTTTCAATATCACACTAACATAAAACACAAAAGCTGTTGTCAGTAAGAAGAAGTGTTGACACTCACTGTGGCAATGCATTGCAAATATGGGTAAATTAACTATCACTAACTCTTGAAGCAATAACAAGTTTAAGAAACCTTAACAGCTGAAGCAGATGAAACAATTGTCAGTAAGCCATGTAAGCATGGATGTACTTCGGAAATACTCTTGAGGTTACATTACAACAATAGTGCATGTTTACTTACAGCTGTAGCTAAACAAATCAAGACATTATGTCTTAAAATAGAAAGCTGAGAATACAAAAATAATTGCTTCATTAAATTCCACAGTTGTTTGGTAGTATCAGGAAGTCATTTGGTAAAATGGTGTTTTTTACATTCTTTAATACCCAAATAAGGCCAGCCACTATTTTGCGGGGTATGTAGAATATTATCTAAGACAAGAGTCAATTTTTTGCTTCAAACCTTTAACAGTCTAGATTATAGAAGACAAGACATAGTTAAAATAAGATTACTATTTACAAAACATCCACAATACAAGTGGAGAAAAAACTTTCAATTCTTTAAATTATTTTAATTTTTCATAGTATAGTTATATTTGTGTATACAAATATAGTTCAAGAAGCCATGTCTACTAGATAAATAATAAAATAACAGATTTCTAAGAGTTAAAGAGATTGAAACCTCAGTTTTATTAGTCTGTCTATTCTGCGTGTAAAAATAAAAATAAAAATCTTTTCATTATACCAGTTGGGTATTTGATCCTAAGCATCATTCGAAGGACTAAGGCAAAACTCCAGGCACCTCAATGTGCCTGAAACATATGGCAGGATCTCTGGAGAAAATAGATTTCAGAGAAGTGTCTAGAATCCTTAATGCTACAGATAGGTAAAACAGTTCAGCTTATATAGATACCAGTCAACAATGTTCCAATTAAGTGCCGTATCTACCAATCCCAATGAGGAATTTTTCACTTTTCCTGTTCCATGAGTACTTCCAGTTAAAGATGCATTCTCATACCATTACAATGGTTTCTAAAGGCTTAAAAATGATAGGATGGTCATAAATACGTCTTCGGCTCATAAAGTTCTAGATTGAGTTTGGAATCTAGGAATTGAAGGGGTGATATGGTGTTAAAGACAATGGTATGGATATCCATAGCTGATTTTTTAAGAATTACTTTCTGTACAGTAAAATTAAAAGGTTCACAGGCCTCCTGAAACATGCAAAATTTGTTAAATACAGAATTACCCATTATCCTCAGGGGTTATGTTCCAAGAGCTACAGTGAATGTCTGAAACCACAAATAGTACTCAACCTTACACACAATTTTATTTTCCTATACTTTCTGATCTATGGTAAGTTTAATTTATAAATTAGGCACTGTAAAAGATTAACAACAAACACTAATAAGAAATTAAAGCAAGTATAACAATATGCTGCAATAGAAGTTTTATGAATGTGGTCTCTCTCAGCAAACTAGCATGAATTTCTTTTTCCTTCTTCCAATAGAAAATTTATTTTTATTGTAGATCTTAGCAATCTCAGCATTTAATATATATAGATATAGATATAGATATAGGTATAGATATAGATATAGATATTCCTTATTTAGTTGAGAACTTTCACATTTTCACTTAAAGAAAGCACTTCATAACTTCTCTTTTACATATTTAAATTGCTATTTTTGTTCTTTGGAGCCACTATTAAGTAAAATAAGGGTCGCTTGAACACAAACACTGCAATACCTGGACAGTTGATCTGATAACCAAGACGGCTACTTAGTGCCTAATGGGTGGAAAGAGTTACAGCATGGATACACTGGACAAAGAAAAAATCCATGTCATGCTACTCAGAATGGCATGCAATTTTAAACGTATACATTGTTTATTTCTGGAATTTTTCATTTAACCTTTTCACACTAAGATTGACTATAGGTAACCGAAACTTAAGAATGTAAAACTACAGATAAGAGAGGACCACTGAATTTAAGTCCTGAGAGAAAATGCAGTGTGACACCATTAAATGAAGTACAGAATATGTTTATTGGCACCATAATCTTATAATCATTTTGTGTATTTGATCAACGTAAGTAGTCTTCATTTTATATTTATTTATTTATCAAAGGTAGTTGAATATCAGGGAGTTAATTGAATATTCTTTAGTGTGTAAAAATGTGATTGTATTTTCCAGCTTTTCGATAGTTATATACACTCTTGTATTCATCCATATAATCATTCGGCAATTTAAAGTATTATGTTTAAATAAATGTAATCTATAAAGCTCTACATTTCTTAGTTTATTTATAATCCATTATTATTTTTTTAATTTATGCATCTCTGGATAGTTTAGAGCATCACCTTGTTCTTCGGTTAACCGTTCACTTCATTATTTTTATTATTGGCAACAAAGCTCTCCTTGTCCATGACCAAGCTAGTTTTAATGCATAGTTCTAAATAAACCTCTAACCTCAAAGGATACCTTGACCCCTCATAAACCAGGAAAATATACTAGCAACTATGAAAGGATTGTCATAGAAAATATACTTAATATATTATATTTAAAACTTTTTAAAATTTAGAATGATTAAAAATCTCAAAAATTCAAATTTGTTATTACATATCTCTCTTACAGAACCCATTACTAAAAGACAATTGTGATATACTTACAAGAAAAGAAATAGGAAAACAGAAAAATATTTCAGTGTGAAAAAAGAAAAGATAGGGAGAAATTTTTTTATGGTATATGAATGAGATGCAAATAAGGCAATTCCAGATGGTAGAAAGTGTATATGAGAATGTATTCACATTAGCAGTAACATAGTCATATGTAAGGTCAGGAGGAGGCAAAGATAAATGAAGAGAAGGAGACATTTGATTCAAGAGATAGCTAAAGAAAGTAAATTAAAGTTTATGTGTTTTTTAAATTGAACTAGGTCCAAGAAATAAATGTAGAGTCAGTGGTATTGATTGAGAAAGAGAATAATACTGTCATATCTTTCTCTGTATACACATATAAAATATGCATAAAAAAGAGGTTTAGGTTGTAAAATAAGCTTTGAAAGGGTATAAAACTTAATTTAAGAGGAATTTTTATTTTTTATATTTAAACCAATAACTATTGTTTATAGAATATTTTTATTTAAGGCACTCAACAAATATCATATTTTTTCTTCTTTTATTAATTTTTTATTATCTCTACTAATAGAAATGGATAATTTAAATTTTCTCCATTATGTAAGAATAGAATTAGAAGCATAGATAACAAGTTTAAAATTAAGATAATAGAAAGACGCATGTAATTACCACGACTAACACAGGAATTACCATTTTCATCAAAAAGGTCTTATTTCTAATATCAAAACTGATTTGCAAATGAATCTTGGCAAAAGGTATTATTAATGCCATAACTGCAGGCCTAGTAAGAAATAATATATAAATTAATTAAAATATTTAGTGAAAATCTACTAAAAGATTTGGAAATTTTAATTTTTCTGAAGCTATGAAGACTTAAAATAGTTTCATGTTCTTTTTTGAAATTTTTTTAAATTTTTAATATTTTTTAAATTTCATGTTCTTAATGGCAGAATGACCAATGAAAGATTTTTTTAGTATAATAAATGTTTTCCTCCTTACTATCATAAGTGTTAAAATATACTCCCTGTAATGCCTGCTATTAAACTCCTTGGAGACAGTGACTATTTTTTCACTTTTATCCCTCAAGACTTTGTATATTGGGCACTCATTAAATATATGTTAAATTTCGATGACTGTAATTAGACTAACATATTAGTAGTCAGTTACCGTTACAATGAAGACAGTATTTAGTAAAATAGATTTAGATTCCTTATAATTTTACTTCATTCTATTGGAGAAGCTGAAAATAATGGACTTTTACACTAAAAATAAGCAAGAGGCTGAGGAAATTTCATAAGAATATCTTCCATAGAGTAAAATTCCTAATTAGATGAGATCTCAAGGACAAAAGTAATTTAGCTTAGATAATCCAAAACTTTATTTTATAATATTTAACCTTTAAAATCCCTTGTTTTGTTTACTAAAATAAAGTTTAAAATTACCTTTTCAAGATACTTGTATTTCTCATTATAATTATATAACTTTGTACTACATTTCCTAGCACAAAGTATAGAGATGTGAACATGCAGCAATTAAAATATAATGCCAATAAACGTTCTTTCAATGTATCAAGAAAAGCAATAGGTTTCTTATGATTAGTCATCTAGAATTATCTCTTATATTTCACAGCAAATGAAAAACATATGGACAGCTTAAGTTTTATTATTTTAGTTTATAAAGAACATATATTTGTGCATGCACATAGATATTCTATTTTGATGTACTGAGCTCTCTAGTAATGAATATTTAATATTTTATGGATGAAACACATTATCACATATATATAGAATAAGATTGGTGGAGATATAATAATTTCTTCAAACAAAGGGCCAATGCACAATGAATATTTCAGAAATAAGCAAAAAAAAACTCTTTGTTTTTTAATTAAATTGAGCATAACACTTTCCTTCCCCTGGCAATCTCTACCTGTATTCAGAAACTAAAGACACTTCAAAAAACATGTACTAAAATATAATGTGTAGTCAAAGCAATTTATTCAATTCATTATGCTATTATGTTATTTAATTATTCACACATTTTAATTAATTTTATGGAGATGACTGTAAACTGATAAATATAAAAGAAGAATATTAATTTCTTTAGTATTCGAGTTTGAAGTGAGAACTACTTTTCATGAGCATTTTATATTTTTTTCTAAATAATGTATTCATAACTGATTCAAATGAACATGAAAGCATAACACATTTGATAGAAGCATAAGGTCATGTGAATTAATTTATAGATCAAATTAAAACAAAATCAGAAAGTTTTCCCCCAAATGACTGTGTTGCTTTTTTCATCACTTCTGAACAAGTCATTACCTCTTATACAAAAACATTACCAATCCATCAATTATTTTTGGTTTAAGAGTGAATAAAAAATCATACTTCAGTTCATTTAAAGGGTGCCTCCACAGCACGAAGTGTTGTTATACTTATAGTCAATATAAATTTTTGTAGATAAAAATAATAATTTATGCCGACTACCCATGTTGGAAAATTTGTTATATAATTTGCACTGATCAGAATTATGTAAGCCAAGTAGGTCTGTATAACCAAACCTTGTGTTTTTATTAAGGAGATCTATATCAAATAATTTTGCTTTGTATAAATACAAAATTAAAAATCCTATTAGTTTTTATTTAGATACAATGAACAATGGAATAACAGATAAATAAGTCTATACCTAATAAAAATCAACATAAATTTTAGTAGTATGTCTTATCAGGTTAAAGAGAAGTATATGAGTAAATTAATCAGCCTTAGAAATACATTTTTTCCTCAGAGTCTCAATTTATAAATTCTAGAATCGAGCTATCTAAAATGTCCTACATGTCTGTGTTCCATGTGGGACTATTAATAAGAGGTGTATTTAATGAAAGGCATTAGTGGACTATGAATATTAACCAGGACACTGATTAAACAATAAAGTCAAAAGTTTCTTAATCACATTATCATTTTAATAAGACCTGACTAATAAAGATTCATTTATAAAGAGAATGAGTTTTATGTTGTCATTTTTCCCCAGTGGAGATGCACTTTGATAATAACTTCCAGTTTTTCAGGAACCTAATAATCATTAGCATTGGATTGTCTTTTCTTTTGCTTTTTAGCAAGAATCAAAAATGTTAATCAGCATATTATAGAATTCAGAGAATATAAAATCAAGTAAGTCTTAAAGCTGAAAGGTTGAAGTTCTGAGTACAATTTCATGTTATAGTTGAAAAGTGATTATGTAAAAAGACTCTAACCAATATACAATTTTCTTTGAAAGCTGATGGAAAAGTTGAGGCTGCTTTATGAAATGGACAAAAAAAATGAGGACTCTGTTTAAAATTTTGTGACCTCTTAGGGGCAACTATGCTAGCTAAAACAATTAAACACATTATTTCATATAGAACAATCTGCCTGCAAGAGCATTTATGAATTTTACTCACTCTTCCTGATACTACACAGTACTTTGAGCTATGGTTACATAAGATAAATACTACTTCCTTAAGAAAAATACAATATTCTTGCTCTTTGTCTCTACAATATATGATTTAATGCTTCATTCTTGGCAATTTGATTCAAGATTAACATATCTAATGGTAGATAAGATTTTGAAAATTTGGATTTTCTAATTAAAGATTTCAAAAAAAATCTGCTTTAACCTTAGTTTCATAAATCTGAGCTCAGATCAACAGAGATGTTTTGTTCTCATTTACTTTTAAAAATAAGAACCAATGCATCTTATTTTAAATAAAATAGAAACAAGGGCTGAAAGCCTTGATTATGTAAAAAGACTCTAACCAATATATAATTTTCTATGAAAGTTGATTGAAAAGCTGAGGCTGATTTATGAAATGGACGAAAAAAATGAAGACTTTGGGATTACCCATCTGAGAAAAGCTTGATCTTCCTGGTCTGTTCGCATAAATTATCAACCTTTGAAATATCATTATGCCTGTCTCAAGGGAACCAATCAACACACTGTCACTTGGATTGTATATTGTATATGTTGATACATATATAAAGGAAGATAAAAATCTGAAGCAAAAAATGCACACATACTTAAAATCATCACACAAACTAATTTTTCTTGAGTTCCAACCATGGGAAAAGTATGTCCTTGTGGTTTATATCCAAATCCTGAGTCAGAATGGGTGCTTGAGGTATATTTTTATTTTTGAAAATATTGGTTTCCCTTCCAATGAGACTTAAAATATGATAAAAAGCTTTAAAGACTTTTCTGGTCAAGATAGCAGAGGAGGCAAACACCGTTCTTGCCTCTTCCCACAACCACACCAAAATTACAACTCAACTATAGAACACTCGACATTGAAAATAGCCTGAAGTCTAGGTGAACAGAATACCTACAACTGGGGACATACATAAGAAGCCACCCTGAGACTGGAAGAACAGGCTGGTCCTACACCGCACATGGGGTTAAAGAATGAGAGGGCTATCTTGGCTGTGGAAGTTTCCCTGGAGGAGTGAGGGGTTCCAGCCATACACAGGGCTTCTTAGCCCAGGATTCTAATGCAGTAAAGAGAAGTCCTCACAACTTCTGGCTGTAAAAACCAGCAGAGATGGTGGCTATGTGAAACAAGGGTGGCTGGAGTCACAGGCATTCCTCTTAAAGAACCCATGAATAGACTTATTCACTGACATACTCACTCACTCTGTGCTCCATCCAGTGCTGGGGCAGCAGCACAAAAACTATCAGGGACATACAGGGAGGAACTGAATTGCCTGGCTTCAGAGCAAAGGCTGGAATGACAGCTTTATCCCAGACAGAAGTGCTGACAGAGGGCATTGTTCCCTCATTGGGCCCTCCCCACTCCCTGTCTGTAGACATAGGCAGCCTCCATATCTGAGTCCTCATCAAGTTAGCTAACACTGATCACTCTGTCCTCATGATTCCCTGAGACCCTGCCCCATCCAACTCGCAGGCCCACCCAAGAGGCTTTCAGTGGAATTTCCATACAAATGGCCTGTCTTGGCTCATTCTGCAGACCTTCCTAAATCTCTCAAAGGTTCACAAAATCCAAACAAGAAGCATCTCAAATTGAAGTGCCCCGTATCTCTTCCTGAGTAGCTCCAAGCCTGCCACTAGTGGCAGCCAACCTTGGTTCATGGCTTGTCCTCTTGAGGTACCTCCAAGTCCAGAGCAGATAGGGCCCATGTGAAGATTGTTTGATGGTTCAGCCATCTATGACTCTGAGCAGGACACAGGCTGCAGCTAAATTTAACTGCAGCTGATTCCCTGCCAACAAGCCCCAGTCTGCATGCATGGTGGCTGACTTCTGTCTAAACTGCAGCACCATCCAGGGTCATATCTGAGGATGACACACCCTAAGTGCAGACAGGGGCAGGCACCAGAGCCCTGCTAAAGTAAATCCTGCTCTGTAGGGTCAGCCCCTACACAACAGCACCTGCACTGGTCATTGCTAGTCATCACTACCAACTAGCCAATGGGTCAATCCCTCCCACTAACCAGCAAACAGCAAACAAGGCTGAATGACAAAAGATTATTACATGCAACCCTTACAAGGGACACACCTAGAACACTGGCTCAGGTGACCAGGGAAGACTGTGCCACTGAAACCTACATCATATCTATTACGTAAAGCCATTCTACTAAGACTGGGAGATATAGCTGCCCTACTTAATACATAGAAACAAACACAACTAGGTAACCAAAATGGGAAGACAAAGAAACATGTCCCAAACAAAAGAACAGAACAAAGTTCAAGTAAAAGAACTAAGCAAAATGGATACAAGCAATCTATCAGATTCAGAGTTCAAAATACTTGTAATAAGGATGCTCATGAGTTTAGGGGAAAAGTAGAGGAATTCAGTAAGAACTTTAATAAAGAGATAGACAACATAAAAGTAGAGACAGAAAACATAAAAACTAACTAATATAAAATACGGAGTATGATAACTGAACTGAAAAATACCTTAGAAAGAATTAATGATAGATTAGATGAAGCAGAGGACCGAATCAGTGATTTAGAAGATAAGGTAGCCGAAAACGCCCAATTAAAACAGTAATAAGAAAAAAAAATTCAGAAAAATGGAGTCTCTGGGACAACATCAAGCATACCAACATTTGCATCATAGATGTACCAGAAAAAAAAAAGAGAGTAAGCACAAAATTGAAAACCTATTTCAAGATAAAGTCTAAAAATTTCCCTAACTTGGCGAAGGAAATAGACATTTAAACCCATGAAGTGCAGAGAGAACCAAAGGAGATAAACTCATGGAAGCCTACGTCAAGACACATCATCTTCATCAAAATGCCAAAGGAGAAAGACAGAATCTTAAAAGTAGCAAGAGAAAGGCAGTTAGTTACCTACAAGGGATCTCCCATATGACCATCAGTTCATTTATTGACAGAAACTTTGCAGGCCAGAGAGGACTGGCACGAAATATCCAAAATGATGAAAAACAAGGACCTACAACCAAGATTACTCTACCCAGCAAAACTATCATTTAGAATCAAAGGACAGATAAAAAGCTTCCCAAACAAAGAAAAGCTAAAGGAGTTCATTCGTCATTGCCAAGCCAGTATTGCAAGAAATGTTAGAGGAATTCCTTTAAGAAGAAGAAAAAAGAAAAAAAAGATCAAAAATATGAATAATAAAATGGCAATAACTACACATCCAGCAACTATTACTTTAAATGTAAATGGATTAATGTTCCAATTGAAAGATAGGGTGGATGAATGGATAAGAAAACAAATCCTTACATATGCTGCCTACAAAAGACTCACTTCAGGTTGAAAGATCTACACAGACTAAAAGTAAGGGGATAAAAAAAGAGAGAGAGAGATGTTTTAAGAAAATGGGAACAAAAAAAACCAAAAAGCTGGGGTACCTATCAGACAAAATAGGCTTTAAAACAAAGGATAAAATAAGAGACAAAGAAGAACCCAGTTATCCCACTTCTGGAAATTTATCTGAAGAAACCCAAAACACTACTTTGAAGGGACATGCGAATTCATATGTTCATTGCAACATTATTTACAGTAGCTGAGATATGGTGGCCACCTGGGTATCCTTCAGTGGATGAATGGATAAAGAAGAGGTGGTGCATATATAAAATGGAATATTACTCAGCCATAAAAAAATAATGAAGTCTTGCCATCTGTACCAACATAGATGGACCTAGAGAGTATTGGGCTGAGTGGAGTAAATCAGAGACAGACAAATGCCATATGATTTCACTTATATGTAGAATCCTAAGAACAAAATAAATGAATAAACAAACCAAAACAAACTAACAGATATAGAGAATATTATAATGGTTACCTAATTGGTGGTGGATTGGAAGTGTGTAAAATAGGTGAAGAGATTAAAAAATATAAATTAGTAGTTACAAAACAGTCAGATGGATGTAATGTATAGTATAAGGAATATAACCAATAATCTTGTAATAACTATGTATGGTGTCAGATGGATACTAGATTTATCAAGGTGATCAGTGTGTAGGATTATGCATGCCAACTGTAATCGAAAAAAAATATTTGAAAAATTGTAAAAGCTTTGTAAATAACAGGCATCATAATAGTGAAAATTAAAGAGATATAATTTCCTACTCCTGACCAACAGTTCGGTCAGATACTGCAAGGGATCAATAGTATATACATATTAAATAGATGTAAGTGATTATATACACATAGTAACATTATCTATACCGTATACTATACCCCATATATAATATATAAAATATTTAAAATATATTACTTAATAACATTTAATAAAATGGTATATTCATAATATATATAAAATAATAGAATATGATTAAAATATATAAAATATAGATGACTGTAAATCTTTAGCATTGGTAGGCAAAATTAATGAAAATTATATCAAAATATCGGGGGGAATTCTTATTATAGCATGACTTTACTTGAAATAGAGAAAAGAGATTTCACTTCTAGATATTGTTTTAAATGACAATCAACATCGTAAACTTTCTAGATGATTTTTTTTTATTAAAGAGTAACATCATCTCCTAAAAAGTTGAATATTAACCTTGCCAAGGTCACATAGACAAGTCTTATATTAACATAATATCCTTGTACTAAGCAGAATCAGTTGGTAATCACTTCATTCTTTCAATCTTTATTTTCTCCTCCTTTTTCTTCCTTTCTTTTATATTGAATTGGCTGTGATTCTTGCCCTCAACATTATTTATCTGTATGTCTGTCAATCAAATCTAAGAATTCAAAGACCTCATTCTGGTATACAAATCTATACTAGTCGAAAGCAAAATAAATTTACACTGAAATGAATTTTACAAATATTCAAAATATTAATGCTTTCCACAGTATTATGCAAAACAAACCCAATATTACAAAAATGCTTAAGTTAATTTAAAATATTTACATATTAAAACTTTGAATATAAATATTATACATTTTATCTTATGCTACTATTTATTAAATACATTTTTAATATATTTAATAATTTTTTTCTATTAGTGCCTTTATTTTCAGGTAATTAATAGGGGATTGACAATAGCAGGACCCCATCATGTGTAAATTGACCTGATCTCTAAAATTGTTTTCTTTATCTCTGCCTTCTCTTCCTTCGTTATCATTTCATATTTTATATTTTACATTTCTCTAAGGGTAAACTATGGTTTTGCTAGTATTGTATATTTAACAAAAATAAAACAAATCAGTATTTTTAATACTTTATTTATTTATTTATTTATTTATTTATTTATTTATGTTATTAAGTTAATTGGGGTAACATTGGTTAATACAATTATATTATTTTCAGGTGTACATTATAATCTGACATGTGTCTATTCTATGGTGTGTTTGCCACCAAAAGTCCAGTTTCCTTCAGCTGCCATATATTCGATCCCCTTTACCCAATTTACCCATCCCGTATCCCCCTATTTTGACCCTTTTACTGCATGTACCTCCTTCCTCTTCCCTTATCACCTGTCCCCTAGTAATCACTAGTCCACTGCCCATGTCCATGAGTCTCTGTTTGTCCTGTTCGTTCATTGCTTTTAGGTTTATATCACACAAATAAGTGATATCATGTGATTTTAAACTTTTTCAGTCTGGTTTATTTCACTTAGCATGAATACCTCGAGGTCCATCCATGTTATCTCAGATGGCAGTATTTCATCTCTTCTTATGGATGAGTGATATTCCATTGTATATATGTACCACTGTTTCTTTAACCAATCATCTATCGTAGGACAGTTCAGTTGCTTCAATGTCCTGGCTGCTATGAATAATGCTGCTATGAACATCGGTGTGCAAATATCTTTTTGGATATGAGTTTTCAAGTCTTTGGGGTAAATACCCAGTAGAAGGATTCCTGGATCATATGGTAGATCAATTCTTAGTCTTTTGGGGTACCTCCATACTGTTTTCCATAGTTGTTTAACCAATTTGCAGTCCCTTCAGCAGTGTATGGGGATTCCTTTTTCTCTGCATCCTCTCCGACATTTGTTATTACTTGTCCTGTTGATTATAGCTATTCTAACAGATGTAGGATGGTATCTTATTATGGTTTTGACTTTCATTTCCCTAAAAGTTAGCGATGTTGAGAATCTTTTCATATGTTTTTTTGGCCATTTGTATGTCCTTTAGGGAGAAATGTGTGTTCAGGTCCTATGCCCATTTTTTGACTGGATCATTTATTGGTTTTGTTGTTGTTGTTGTTGTTGTTGCTGCTGCTGCTATTGAGTTGAGCTCTTTCTATATTTTGGATATTAGGTCCTTATTGGAGGTGTTGCTTGCAAATATATCTTCCCATTCAGATGGTTCTCTCTGTTGTACTTTGTTGATGGTTTCTTTTGCAGAGCAAAAGCTTTTTAGTTTGAAGTAGTCCCATTCATTTATTTTTGCTTATACAACTCTTGTGTTTGAGTTCAAATTTATAAAATCTTCTTTAATCCAAGGTTTTTGAGTTTAGTTCCTATGTTTTCTTCTAGACATTTTATTGTTTCAGGTCTTATATTCAGGTCCTTAATCCATTTTCAGTTAATTTGGGTGTGTGATGTTAGACAACAGTCTAGTTTCATTCTTTTGCAGGCAGCCTTCCAGTTTTCACAGCACTATTTATTAAAGAGGCTTTCCTTTCTCCACTGTATTTTTATAGCTTTTTTGTCGAAAATTATTTTCCCATATAAATAGGGGTTTACGTCTGGACTCTCGATTCTGTTCCACTGGTATGTGTGTCTGTTTTGCTGCCCATACTATGCAGTTTTGATTAGTCACTTCGTAGTATAATTTGAAGTCCAGCAGCATGATGCCTCCAGCCTCCTTCTTTTTTCTCAGGATGGATTTGGCAATTCAAGGTCTTTTGTGCTTACATAAAAATCTGATAAGTTTTTGTTTTATTTCTTTAAAAAATGCTGATTGGATTTTGATGGGAATTGCATTAAATCTGTATAAAGGTTTAGGTAATATGTCCTTTTAACTATGTTGATTCTTACAATCCAAGAACATGAAATATCTTTCCATTTCTTTGTATCTTACATTTTTAATAGGGTCTTGTAGTTTTCATTATATAGGTCCTTTACATGTTTCATTAAATTATTCATAGGTGTTTTATTCTTTTTGGTGAAATTGCAAAAATAATAATATTTTCCATTTCTTTTTCTGACAATTCCTTATTAGAGTATAGGAACACTATGGATTTTTGAACATTGATTTTGTATTCAAAAATGTTACTGTATTTGCTTATTATTTCTAGTAGTGTTCTTGTGGAGTCTTTAAGGTTTTTTATATAGAGAATCATGTCATCCACCAATAATGACAGTTTGACTTCTCTGTTTCCTATTTGGATGCCTTTTATATCTTTCTCTTGTTTGATTGCACTCGCTAGTACCTCCAATGTTATATTGAATAACAGTGATGATAGTGGACAGCCTTGCCTTGTTCCTGATCTTGGAGTGAAGTTTTTTTTTAAATTTTTCACCATTAAATATAATATTTGCTGAGGGTTTGTCATATATAGCCTTTATTATGTTAAGGTACCTTTCTTCTATACCAATTTTATTAAGTGTTTTGATTATAAATAGATGCCTTATCTTATTGAAGGCTTTTTCTGCATCTATCAATATGATCATTTGATTCTTATTTTTTAATTTGTTTATGTGGTGTATATTATTAATCGATTTGTGTATGTTGAACCATTCCTGTGCCCCTGGAGGAAGCCCACTTGATCGTGGAGTATAATCTTTTTAATACGTTGCTGTATTCGGTTCGCTACTATCTTATTCAGAATTTTTGCATCTGTGTTCATGACAGATATTGGTCTATAGTTTTCTTTTTTGTGCTACCCTTATCAGGTTTTATTATCAGAGTAATATTAGCCTCATACAATGAGTTGGGAAATATTGCCTACTCTTCGATTTTTGGAACAGTTTCAGAAGAATGGGTTTTAAATCTCCTTTGAATGTTTGGTACATTTAACTGGTGAAGCCATCTGGTCCTGTACTTTTACTTTTTGGTAGGTTTTGGATGATTGTTTCAATTTCCATCCTGCTGATTTGTCTATTTAGATTTTCCAGATCTTGATGCAGTCTAGGAAGATTGTATTTCTCTAAGTGCTGATCTATTTCTTTTAGGTTATTAAATTTGGTATTATATACTTGTATTAGTTTTCTTGTATGATCCCTAGTATTTCTGTGATGTCAGTCATAATTTCTCCTATTTCATTCTTGATTTTGTTTTTTTTGTGTCCTTTCTCTTTTTTCTGTAGTGAGTCTACCAGGGGTTTGTCAATTTTATTAACCTTCTCAAAGAACCAGCACTTCGTTGTATCTATTTTTCCTATTGTTTTCCATTTCATTTATTTCTGCTCTAATTTTGATTATTTCTTTCCTTCTGTGGACTTTAGGCCTCATTTGTTCTTCATTTTCTAGATTATTAAAATGAAATGTTAAGTTATTTGCAGTCATTCTTGTTTCTGGAGATAGGTTCGTAATGATATGAACTTTTCTCTTATGACTGCTTTTAACATGTCCTAAAAGATTCGATATATTGTACTATCATTATCATTTGTTTCTAAGTATGTCTTGATCTCTTTTTTTATTTCTTCTCTGACCCAGTTATTCTTCAGTAGCATGTTGTTTAATCTCCAAGTATTTGTGGTTCTTCCTAAATTCTTTTTGCAGTTGACCTACAGTTTCAATGTATTATGATCAGAGAATATGATTGGTATGATTTCAACCCTCTTATATTTGTTGAGGTTATCTCTGTGGTTGGCTTTTGAGAATGTTCCATGTGCACTGGAGAAGAATGTAAAGCAGTTGTTTTAGAATGGAAGTCTTTGTAAATATAAATTATGTCCAGTTTGTCTAATGTGTCATTTCAGGATGTTATTTCCTTATTGATTTTCTGTTTGCATTATCTGTCCATATCCAACAGTAGGGTATTTTGGTCACCTACTTCAATAGTGTTTTGGTTTGTTTCTCCCTTTAGTTCTGTTAGTAATTGCTTTGTATATTTTGGGGCTCCCTGATTGGAATCACAGATAGTAAGAAGTGTTATGTCTTCTTGGTGCATGATTCCCTTTATCATACTGAAGTACCCTTCAGGAGCTGTCCTTACCTTTTTTTTTATTTTTAAGTATATTCTGTCTGACATTAGTATCACTACTCTAGCTTTTCTATAAATGCTATTTGCTTGAAATTTCATTTTCCAACCTTTCATTTTGATTCTGTATTTGCATTTAGAGCTGAGATGTGTCTCCTGGAGGCAGCATATGGTTGGATTTTGTTTTTTGACCTATTCTGCAACTCTGTGCCTTTTTATTGGTGATTCAGTCCATTTACATTTAGGGTGATTATTGAAATATGAGGGCTTTTATAGCCATTTTATGTTTTGCTTTCTGATAGTTTAGCATTTCCATTGTTTCCTTGTCCTTGTGCTTTTCTGTTTTCTTTATTTTGGTTGGCTTTTGTGAGTTTCATCTCTGGTTCTTCTTGTTCTATGTTATATACTTAAATTCTGAATATTTGGTGTGTGTTTACCATTACAAATATGAAAAGGATATGTGTGTGTGTGTGTGTGTATAGTCTTCCATTTACTTCTATGCATGCCTTATCTCCATTCCAAATTTGCAAATTTGGATCTTTGAAACCTCCTCTTTTCAGTCATTGTTATCTCAATTTGTCCCTATGTATGTTGAACATTCATTAATATCTCGCTATAGCAATTTTCTTATTATTTAAGCTTATAACACCCTGTTCTTAGTAAAGGTTGCTAAGGTTGCTCTGTTTCTATTTACTTGATAGTCATTTCACTCCTAGTTATGTATTTTTTTATCATTTTGTTTTATGTGAGCTGACCTCTTTTCAGTATTTCCTGTAGTGCAGGTCTCTTAGTGGTGAATTCCTTCAATTTTTGTATGTCTGGAAGAGTCTTAATTTCTCTTTCATATATAAAGGAGAGCTTAGCTGGATACATTATTCTATGCTGGTAGTTCCTTTCACATAGTACTGTAAATATTTGATTCCATTCCTTTCTGGCTTGTAAGGTCTGCGCTCAGAAGTTCAAGGATAATCTCATGGGTGTTCCTTTATAAGTTACTGTTGTCTTCTCCTTGGCTTCTCTAAGAATTCTGTCTTTTTCATTGATTTTTGATAACTTTAGTACAATGTGTCTTGGTCAAGGACTTTTTGGGTTGAGGCAATTGGGGGTTCTGTTGACTTCCTGAATTCCAAGCTCCAGCTCATTCTTTAGTTTGGGAAATTCTTATCAACTATTTGTCTGAAAATGCTTTCTTGTCCCTGTTCCTTTTCCTCACCTTCAATAATGCCCATTAATCTTATGTTTCCACTCTTGATATTGTCAGCTAGTTCTTGAATTTCTATCTCATTATTTTTCATTCTTTGATTTCTCTCTTCTTTCTTCTGGTTTATTTTTAGATTTCTGTTTTTGATATCACTGATCCTTTCCTCCATTTGTTTGACTCTATTTTCCAGGCTTGCTATTTCATTCTTCAGTTCTTGCTGTGTGTTTTTCATTTCCAGAAGTTCTATTTGGATCTTTTTGAGTGTTTCAGTCTCCTTGCTCTGCTCAACTAGGTGTTTTTTCAGTTGCTGAAATTGTTGTTCTGACTCGTTTCAGAACTCACTGAAGGATGGTTCAACATATGCAAATTGATTAATGTGATGTACCACATAAACAAATTAAAAATAAGAAGCAAATGATCATATCAACAGATGCAAAAAAGTCTTCGACAAGATACAGCATCCATTTATGATCAAAACACTTAATAAAATCAGTATAGAAGAAAAATACCTTACCATAATAAAGGCCATATATGATAAAACCTCAGCCAACATTACACTGAATGACAAAAAACTAAAAACCTTCTCTCTAAGGTCAGGGACAAGGCAAGTGTGTCCACTATTGCCACTGTTATTCAATATACCTTTTGAGGTGCTAGCAAGCATAATCAGACAAGGGAAAGAAATAAAAGGCATCTAAATAAGAAACAAAGATGTCAAACTTCACCATTTGTGGATGACATGATTATTTATATAGAAAACCCTAAAGACTCCACAAGAACACTACTAGAAAAAATAAAATTTCTGGATCCAAATCAACATTCAAAAATCCCTAGTGTTCCTAAACTCAAATAATAAAGTGTCAGAAAAAGAGGTAGAAAAAGTAATTCTTTTCATAATTGCAACACAGAGAATAAAATAACCTAGGAAAAAATTTAACAAAACATATGAAGGACCTATATAATGAAATCTGCAAGACTCTATTAAAAGAAATCGAAGAAGATACAAAGAAATGGAAAGATATTCTGTATTTTTGGATTGGAAAAATCAACTTAGTTAAAATGTCCATATTACCTAAAGCATTATACAGATTTAATGCAATCCCCATCAAAATCCCATCAAGTTTAAAAAAATGGAGCAAAAAAAACATCATATTTGTATGAAGCACAAAAGACTTTGAATTACCAAAGTCATCCTGAAAAATAAGAGCAAGGTTGGGAGTATCGGGCTTCCCAACTTCAAATTATGCTACAAAGTGATAGTAATCAAAACCGTATGATATTAGTAGCAAAACAGACACACAGACCAGTAGAACAGAATTGAGAGTCCAGAAGTAAACTCATATTTATGTGGGAAAATAATTTTCAACAAAAAAGCAATATATATATATATATATATATATATACACGCACACACGCACACACATATATATACATACATATATATGTGTGTGTATATATATGTATATGTGTGTGTGTGTGTGTGTGTGTGTGTAGTGGAGAAAGAAAAATCTCTTCAATAAATGCTGCGAGGAAAGTTGGAAAGCCACCTTCAAAAGAATAAAACTAGACTGTTGTCTATCAGCACGCACTAAAATTAACTTAAAATGGATTAAAGACATGAATATAAGACCTGAAACAATAAAATGCATAGAAGAAAACATAGGAACTAAACTCAAGGATCCTGAACTTAAAGAGGATTTTATGAATTTGACCTCAATGGCAAGAGATATAAAAACAAAAATAAATGAATGGGACTACATCCAACTAAAAAGCTTCTGTTTAGCAAAAGAAATTGTCACCAACATAAAGAGATAACCATCCAAATGGGAAAATATATTTAAAACCAACACCTCCAATTGGAGCCTAAAATCTAAAATATACAAAGAACTCAAACAACTCAATAGCAACAAAAAAAACCCAAAATATCCAATCAAAAAATGGGCAGAAGATCTGAACAGACACTTCTCCGTAAAGGACATACAAATGGCCATCAAATATTTGAAAAGATGTTCAACATCACTAACTATTAGGGAAATGCAAGTCAAAAACACAATGAGATACCATCTCACACCTGTTAGAGTAGCTATAATCAACAGAACAAGTAATAGCAAATGTTGGAGAGAAAATGGAGAAAAAGGAACCCTCATACTCTGCTGGTGGGATTACAAATTGGTAAAACCACTAAGGATAACAGTATTGAGGTTTCTAAGAAAACTAAGAATTGATCTACCATATGATCTGGCAATGTTCATAGCAGCACCAATGCACACCGATGTTCATAGCAGCATTATTCACAGTGGCCAGGATATTGAAGCAACATAATTGTCCTACAATAGATGATTGGCTCAAGAAGCGGTGGCACATGTATTCAAAGAAATGTTACTCAGCCATAAGAAGAGATAAAATATTGCCATTCATGGTAACATGGATGGACCTCAAAATAATCATGGTAAGTGAAATAATCTAAACAGAAAAAGTTGAAAATCACATGATATCACTTATATTTAGGATATAAACCTAAAAGCAACAAATGAACAGGACAAATAAACAAATACTCAGGGACATGGACTACAGACCAGTAGTTACCAGAGTGAAGTGAGTAGGGGAGGAGGGGTGTGGTAGACAGGATAAAGAGGGTCAAATATAGTGGGCTAGAGGAAGCGTGACATGGATAAGGGGGATCAAATATGTAGTAGCCGAAGGAACCTGAATGTTGGGTGGTAAACACACAATAGAATATACCAATGTCAAGTCAAATTATTATGTACACCTGAAAATTATATAACTATATTAACCAATGTTACCACAAGAATCTTAAAAAAAAAAAAAAAAAACCTTTGAAAATCCCTTGACTATATTTATATTAAATCTACACAATTGTTCTTTTACACATTTTCCAAGATCATCCAAGTGCCTGTACTATTTCATGTGCCAAAATGACTGACTTTTCTACTACTCCATATAACATTCTGGTAATTAAAAGCATCACCCATTCAATTGATATACTCTGTCACTATGCACATATTTTGAAAGATATCAAATATTCTATTTATTCTTCCTTCTGCCTTCCCCACTCTACGACCCAAGTCAATTAATCTTCAGATTAACTGAAATTTTTTGACAAAAAGATTTACTTACCCTTTACAGCAAATGATGCTGTATTTTAAAATAGTAAAATGAATGTAAATATTTAACATTAACGGCACGATAGCTAAAATTTACTCTTATTTTGATGACTCGAGATTCTTAAAATCTTTCTTGACTTGAGAATCATTATGGAAAATATTTATCATTATTCTATATATGTATAAAAATGGCAAGTAATAAAAATGTTCTATTTACCTCTCAAATACATTTATTTGGCATCTTTTCTCATGGCAGGATAAAGGTTTTTATCTAAAATAATCACTAAGAAAAATTAATAGTCTTGTTTCTGAATTCATTCTTAACATTTAGATTTGCTTGTTTAGGTCATTTGTGGCAGGGTCATGACTAGAAAAATTAAAAGTAAAAAATATCTTACTTGTTGCTTGTTGATTTGTAAGTAGTGGGGCTGAGCCCCTTGTCTGACTCCAATGATTGTTAAGGGATACACAAACATCTGCTTGAAAATGAATATACCTAAAATGGAGATTCAGATTCATAAGTTCCATGCAATTGCAAAAATTGCGTTGGTGAATTTTCTCCACTGTGCTTTTCTTAAATTTTGAAAAATTATACTGATGACTTACTCAAAATTTGAAGTATACCAAAATCCCTTTTTTTATCTTTAAAAAAATTAGCTATCTTCAGAGGACAAACTGTTGATTGCCAGGAAGGAGTGGAGTGAGGGAGTTGAGTGAAAAAGGTAAAGAGATGAAGTACACATTAGTAGTTAAAAAACAGTCATGGGGACATGGAGAACAGCATAGGGAATATAGTCAATAGTATTATAATGGCTGTGTTTAGAACCAGATAGGTGCTAGAGTAATCCGGGGGTATAATTTCATGTATAAATGTCTAACCAATGTACTGTATACCTAAAACTAATGTAAAATAAAAATTAAAAAATGAAATAAAATGCACTAGTAATTTATAAATATTTTCAGGGAATAGCCTGTCCCATAATAAACACTCAACGAATTTTTTAAAAAGTGAGCTATCTCTAATACAGTGTTTTTAAACGCACCTTAATTAGATGGTAGTTTTGAACTCCATTTATTCCTATGTCAGGATCAATGGCTGCTGGGAGAGCATATCGAGAATTTATAGCCGAGTTCTCTGGAATTGATATGTTGATAACCGTTGCTGGGAATAATGGTGCGTTATCATTTATGTCTTCTATCAGAAAACGTATTTTAACCAGTCTAAATATTTCATCCGGCAAAACGGCAACCTCCACTTCATAAAAGCAACGGGCATCCAGCAAAATACCCGTACATAATTTCTCACGATCAATGCGCGCTCCAGTAGTAAAGATCTCACCAGTACCCTCTTCGATTCGGATCAGTGGCACATCACCAGTCTTGTACACTAGCTTGAACTGCATAGGAGATGTTAAGGACTTGTCTGGAATGAGCGACAAGTTGAGGTCTTTCAGCAAGTCGCCTATCAGGACGTTTTCTGGCATTTCTTCTCGAACGGTGTAGTTCTTCTCCTGGGCGCCAGACTGAAACACGACACATGCTAACAGGACCGCAAATATATACGTCCCGGACAACAAGTCCATACCAGGCACAATTGTGACAGTTCTTTGTATCAACTCGCAGAGTACTGTCAAAGGGGAGGTGGGGGAGGAGGAGGAAGAGGAGGAGGAGGAGGAGGGCGTGAGTGGTGGGGAGGAGAAGAGAGGAAGAAAAATAAATTAGTAAGGCCAACAATTAAATGTATGTTAGCTAATTGCCCAGTTTTAAATTAATCATTAAATGAAAATATTAGCACAATGACGCTATTAAATAAATTGACAGATTTGTTTGAAAGCAAATATTACGCATTTTTACATTAAAATGAAAAATGAAACAAGATACGATAATTAAGAGACCCAAGAATTTATGTGTTCACTGTTGATAAAAATATATAAAATATAATATTATAGTATACAAAGATGGTTAAAAGTAATAAATAATTAAAATATTTAATTCATTGGTTAAGGAAAAGTAAAGGGATATTTTACTAATCACAAAAATATAATCATATTCTTTGATATAATTTGGATTGCAAGTGCAATTCTTCTATTGTTAATAAATGTTTTATATAATATTCTGATTGTTCAGTACTGGGCATTGAAATGTAAAATCAATATAAATAAAAGGAGATAAAGAATCATGGCATATGAGAGACTCAGGAAGTTTCAATTAAAGAAAAGTCCTTTAACAGAGGAGAGAGGTTAATGTGACAAATGCCTAAACATAGGAAGAAGTATCATGTGAAAGGGGTATTAAAAGTTTTCTTTCTAGGGATGAGAGGAGAAAGAATAGGGATAAATTACAGAGAGGCAACTTTCACATCAACACTATTGTAGCATTCTGGAAAAAAAATTGGCTTTCAGGAGAGAGTGAATTTCATATCTTTGGAGGTACTGATATAAAAACTGGATTACCAGTTTAGCTTTACATATTTTTGATTTAGTATACAATATCCAAACATTCAATGGCTGAACTGAGCTA
The DNA here is from genome assembly GCF_014176215.1 of Rousettus aegyptiacus. Taxonomy (NCBI): domain Eukaryota; kingdom Metazoa; phylum Chordata; class Mammalia; order Chiroptera; family Pteropodidae; genus Rousettus; species Rousettus aegyptiacus. Next base: position 51,092,385 of record NW_023416312.1, on the reverse strand, counting down.
GAAGACATCCCAAGTCTGAGAATTTATGTTTATAGATGGTAGAAAGTAGCTCATATAAAAATAAGTTTTCACATTTACAAACTGAAATAAGAATTACCCCATTACAAAGAACAACTTGACTAGGGTTTAAAAATAAGAAAAGCGTTTGAAAACACTTTACTGGATTAAAATTGAGTCAAAAAACAAACAATATGTTTGGCTGTCTTTCACCCTTGTTTATTATTTATAACTCATCAAACTCTGCCAAATTATTTAAGTTCTCTAGTTCTGATAGAATTCAACAAGGAATTTTTATTCCTTAAGTTTTGTAAAATTTTTCTTCATTTTCCTTTATTAATTCTCAATTTTATTTGTTTGATATAGTCTCAATTTGGTATACTAAATATCTTTTAATATCTAATATCATGTTATTTGTAGGTAATATGTTATATATACACAAAATAAAATTTGTATTATATTGCACTAAAACTTATTGGATGTTATATTTTTATAATTAAAGAGGGATAAATAAAGCTACCAATGCATTCAGTTGTTTTAAAAGATCAGCTGACAAGCAGTGATTTAAAAATCCAGTATGGAAAACTACTAATGCACATAGGTATCCAATTATGGAAGTTCTCAATATTTATTGGTAATCAATAACATTAACACAGTTTTAGTAATCATTCTAAAAACAGAACTAATGAAAAGATATAAATGACTATAGATATGTTCTGATTATTCCAGACAATGTATTATATTAAATAATTTTCCTACTGTTTAGCTGTGCATCTGCATTTAAAAATATGCATATGGACAACTCAGAAAACAAAAAGTGCAGAAAAATAAACTTATTTGTGATTAGTAATAAATTAAATGCATTATTACAGCCATTGAGATGGTTTAGGGGATGAGAACCAAGAAATGATCTAAATAAATTTGAAACATCTTATTTTAGAATTTTTATTACTGAATATAAAATGTATATATTATGGGCTGAACCATTTTCCTGTGTTGAGAGGTTGGTGCTATTTATAAAACATTTTAAGCATAATAGTGAGCAATGCTAATACTAAAGACATTCTATATCCCAATAAACAACATTAAAAAACTATTGCCTGTGGTATTTTTAGCATCATTTGCTCAATGATGAGCAATGGGATTACATAATATAGAAATCTTCCAAAGATTCATTCTCTTGTGAATTGTTGGCCTTATACTCCTTTATGAATGTGAAAATAAAATGCAAAATTTATACTTACTATGAGTTAATATGCATACATATACATGTGTACTATATATATTGTGAATCCAGGACATCTAAAAAAATGAGTGTCTATGTGTGTGAATTTATAAATACGATGCAAACATAAGCAAAAATAAAAATAGGGCAGTCACAGTTGGAATTAAAACTACCACTCTGTTCTTATCTTACCCTTAGGTATTACACATTATTATAACTGACAGAAAAATACTACAGACTATTTTTAAAAATACTATATGCATGTCACAATAGCTCTACATAAGAGGAGGAATTAAGAAAGTGACCTAATTCCAACTAGTCCCCCTCTCCCAATCCATTCTAAATCTGTTCTACTCTACCTTTAATAAATTCATCAATTAAAACATTTTAAACTCTGTTTTATCACTAGAAATTATTTAGAGGATATAGAAATCAGAAAAAAATGAAAAAAAAGAATCATTTCTAAAACTGATATAAATATACGTATTAGAAACCTGGAAGGAATATTTATCCTCAAGTTAGTAATTAGTTTTATGATGATTTAGTTACTTGTTAAACAAATATTTATTAAGCAATTTTCATAAGGTAGGCACTGTTCTAGGCACTGACAATAAGTCAGTGAATAAAACACACAAAAATTCCTGCCCTCACAGGGTTTATATTTGATAATATAAATATTCAAAATGTCTTTAATTCAGCGTTGAACCAATATACAACAAACTCAATTCTGCCTCTATTGGGATGTAAACAAGCATGGTTAAGTAACATCAGTCTAAAGATTTTGATTCCAACCCTTGCATTTGTCACTTGAAAATGTATTGCTATCTTTAAAATTAAAATGTTTTCTTTTAAAATGCTGAGTGTAATTCTTTGAATGACCAATACAGAAATTTAGCTCCTAAATATGAATATGAAGAACTACTGTTTAATTTTATGGGAGCATGATGAATTTACCTCAAATATTCAGGGAAAATATTCCTACACACATATCTTTGCTTGCCTCTAATTTTCTTTCTTTCATGAACAAATGATAAGATAACCTTAAATTTCTTCACCATTTTTTTTCATTTCCCATTATAGCTTAAGGTTAGTTTAGAAATTGTTAGGGGAGATAGGATGAAAGCAGATACAGAGAATTAAAATTTTCTACAAGTTTCAATAGTGACAGTAGTGCTCATGTTACTTTTTGTAAACAATACATAGTGGTCGGGTAGGCTACAGTTATAATTAGTCAGAATCATGACACGCAGAGAAAGCAAAAGCAAAAACAAAAGAAACAACTCTAAAATTTCAAGATATGAAAAGCAAAAATGCAAGTTCATTTTATAGTTTTTGAACAATTTAGTTCTAAGTAGGTAAATATGTAGGGGGACTAAATCTCTACTATATGCAATTCTAGAGAGTTGGAATCACAAAAGTGATGTATAAATGGTTTGTTAGAATCTAACGCATAATTTTCCTGACATATGTGTTATTTTTTCCTTCATTAGAGTGCTGTATTTAATTTGCAATATACTTAAACTAATTCTGTATGAATGAATGGCTTACATGCTACATACTACAATTGTACATGCTACAAAAACAAATTATTAAAAATAGTATGAATTTATGCATTACATGAAAAAAAAGTCTATATATCGCCCATGATTCTAATTCTACCTGGCTCCCATCATTCTAATTACTTTAAGGCCTTGTTAAACCAAAAATGCACCATTAAACTGCCATGATGTATTATATAGTTACTTCCATATTCTTGTTCTCATCTACAAACAAGGAAAACACTAAGTGCTTCTTAAGGTTGACAGGAAGGAACCTGAACATTGCAAGAAAAGTAATCACATCTGGAGAAGGATAAACTGGAGTAACTGATAAACTCAGTACTTTCAAATGGACTGACCACAAGTAGGGTAGGTACATTGGCTGTCCGATTTGACTTGACTATTAACTATGTATTCCTAAACTTGAAATGTCAAAATGAAAGATTTAATAACGTATTTAAATTCTATAAAAATGGTATTTTTATTAAATTTTACTCCACAAAGCACTCATTGTGTATTTCCCTCCTTTATTCCACAAAGGACTCGTTTATTGTGTTTCTTTTTGTATGAGTCTAATTTTCACATTTAGGTCTCATCTTCTCCAAGAAGTGGATTCCATCAACGTTGCTTCCTTCTCTGAAATTTTTTTGTTGTTGTTGTTGTTGATTCATTCAAACACTCCACAACAGTTAATGCAGTGTTCTCTAAAAGGGGTTCAAATCTGTTAACAATCAATGCTCAAACACCTTTAGGACAATTTATGAAGATTGCTCTTCTATATTAGTTTTTCTGGAGTTTTGACATATAATTTAAGGAGCATTTGTAAAATGGCTTTACAGATTATTTAAGCAAGAAACATTCTGTATGGTAAAATGTTTGTTCATCATCATGTATTTTTATCACCTTGAGGTGAATTCAATCATGATTATTTCAGTATCTATTAATTATTTCAAATATATTTGTTCCACTAGTATCATATTATCATAATAAATAAATATTAAATTTATCAGAGGTAAAAGGATAATTTCCATCGTGTAGCATTTTAATTGCTCTAAGTAAATTCAAATCAGTTATTTCATTTAATCTTTATAACCACTATATGATATATATGAAAATCTGTGAGCATTAATTTATATATTAAATTTTATATCAAATAGGCATTAATTTCACACCCTACAAAGCCTCTAGATAATCATGTTTCAAGATCATGTTTTCAAAAAGTAAACAAATGGTATAAATTCCTGATTTCACTGGGGATTTGTTGAATAGATTATTTCAATTTTTAGATATGTAAGGATAAGTGATTACTTTTATTAATTCCTGTTCTCATGAGTTAATAAAACAGTAGAGGCTTAACCTCCCCAAAAAAAGCAATGACTTAGTACATATTTTATTCATGTCAAATGCTAATTTACCAAAGTCATGAATCAACAGTTTCATGACTCTCATTTGCTTTTGATTCAACGGTCATGAATCAAAAGCAAATGAGATATACCACCATAATCTTGGGAATGGTGGTTGGAAACAAGACCTTAGTTGATAGTCTGAAAAATGAATCAAGGTAAGATATTTATTATCAGAAAATAAATAATATCTATCAATTTATTGTTCCAAGGAACAGGGTGATGACTTTCATCCTAAATAACTGCATTCATTCACCCAGGAAAAAAAGAAGCTCTTTGGGGTGACATAAATCCACAATCAGTAGCTACACATCATAGACCAGTAAGCAAAAACAATGTAGCAACTTTTTAAAAACCAATCTAACTACTTGGTTTTTCAACTGCTTAGTCACAGGTTCCCTCAGGCTACAGGTTCAGCCAAAATCCTTTCTTAGCTTTTAAATTATTCCTTTACACATATTTTAATATTATTTTTGTGATTTTAATTTTGTGTCACTTTAAAGCCAAAAAAAAAAAAGAAAAATCAAATGGCAAGTTAAAAATGGCATCAATGAACAAGTGGCTAGAACCCCCATATGAACCATAAATGGAAAATAGATGGGCCATGTTTTGATATATTTAATTTAGGGTAAAGAATACTTATGCAGAGTTCAAAAAATGAATTAGCTCTTATAGTTAAATTGAAGACTACTTCTTGTCTGTTCTTAATTTGTGCAATAAATTCATATTCTGGGTTCAGCCTGGTTTTTAAGAAGGAACCGTGTCTATAACATATAATTCAAATGTATTTACAAATAGCTCATACAAAGATAAATTGTACATGTTAGTATTTCTACTATTTTTTTGTTTCTATTTCTTCTAAGTTAATATACGAAAATTGCTATGTTGATTTAGCAATATCCCTCAAACTTGTAAGTTATTTCAACTTTGTCTTACCTCATTTTAGTAATACTAAACTTTCAAACTCCAATTTGAGCATTCAAAAACACCTTGATAAATTTTAGAAATCCTAATTTTAGGTCCGTTGGCTCCTGTTTCAATATTATTAGTATATTTGAAGATGTACAAAATGGGCAATATAATAAGTGTAAAAACCTACATAAGACCTGAAGAGTTAGCTCTTCAAAAATAAAAAATATATATATATATAAAATTCATCTTCCATAAAAATATTTTAAATTTATATAATTATAGAGGCCCATTATATTTTATAGTGTAGCTCTCTGCTCTGAAAGTAAATGAATTATTTCAAATATATATCAAAATTTATTAGTTGGTTTTTATATCGAGTTTAGCAATACACGGTCACTGTACCAAATATGTAATAAGGGCTTAAGGAATGTTTATTAGATGTTTGGGTTTCTAATTCTTTTGTTTTGAACTTTTATTTCAAGATTATATTACTCCAAGGACTGGCAGAAACTCCAAGAAATAATAGGTATGTTATACAACAAGTTGGAATGTTTATTACTTCATGCATTCTGTTTTACTAAAAGACCTACATTTTTCTGATGAGTGTATTTTAAGCACAATCTTTTCTTGTGGGTATTTACATTAAAAATTATAATAAGTTGTTATTAGGTAAGCATTTTTCCCCAATGAAAGTAAAACAACATATTTTAATTAATTCTAATCCTGTACCTTTTCAAAATAGATTCCTCTTATTTAAAATTGAATTTTCTTTTCATCGTATTTCCCACTTTGGATTACCCCAAATTTCACTCAGGTTCACAATATGATTAAAAGTGATTCCTTTCCTCATTAACCTTTATTCAGCATCACCACACTTTTTCACCACAAGAGAGTTTTCCTTCTGCACATTAATAGACTAGCATATCACAAGAATTTTATGCTACTTTTTTTGTTTTAGTCTAGTGTTAATAAGCTTTCTTTTTAAATTAAATTTATGGGGTGACATTGTTTAATAAAATTATATAGGTTTCAAGGGTACAATTCTATAGGACATCTTTACCCTCATCTACCTCCTCACGTTTCCCTTTTCCCTCTGGTAACCATTAAACTGTCATCTGTGTCCATGAGTTTTTGTTTGTCTTGTTCATTTGTTGCTTTCGGTTTTATATCCCGCATGAGTGAAAGCATATGGTTCTCAATCCTTTCCGTCTGACTTATTTCACTTGGCATGATTATCTCAAGATCCATCTATGTTGTCGCAAATGGCAGAATTTCACGTTTTCTTATGGCTGATTAATATTCCATTGTATATATGTACTCATCTTCTTTATCCGATCATCTATCAAAAGGCACTTTGGTTGTTTCCATGTCTGGCCAGTGTAAATAATGCTGCAATGAACACTAAGGTCCATATATCTTTATGCACAAATGTTTTCAAATTTTGGGAGCATGCTGCTTTTTTTTTTAATCAAACAAGACAAACAAAAACTCATAGACACAGACAACTTAGTGGTTACCAGAGGGAAAGGGGGGAGGAGGAGGTAGGTAAGGGTCAAGGGGTTCAAATACATGGTGACAGAAAAAGGTTTTACTTTGGGAGGTGAGCACACAATGCAATATACATATGAAATATTATTGAATTGTACACTTAAAACTTATATAATTTTATTAACCAATGTCACCCCAATAAACTTAGTAAAATTTATGTGTTTGTATGTGTGTGCATGTGTGTGTGTGTGTGTGTATTACTGAATCCCTTCCCCCCAAATTAAAATAAATAAATAATATCAAGATATGCATTAACTTTAAAATGTCAGATGGGAAATCAAGAATGTGCAAGTTCTATCACACATTCTGTTAGGTACAGTTTTGTCCTTTGGACCAGTTAGTACTAGCCAAAACCGAACTGAACTATTCATGAGATACTCCATTTTTATGATTAAAATAATAATCTTCATGTTTCAGAGTGTATGTTCTTGTGTGTATGTTTGTGCACATGCACAGAGATAGTTTCAATGAAAAAAGCCAATTGAAATGCCATTACACACAACAAAAAAATAGTTAAATTTGAAAGGGGAGTCAAGGTGACTCTCATCTTAAGACAGTCCCAAAATGCAGTATTTTGACTTTATCCCACAGAGATGCACATGGAGATCAAAATACATTTCTATTTAGGCATTTACAGTCATTGTTATCTTTATTAATTTAACTATTGAACTGCTTATAAAAACATTTGAATGTTGCTTACTTATGAAGTTTTGCAAAAAAAAAAACTTAAATGTATCTTCTAAAAACTAGATTTTGCATTGGTTTTGAAAAATAGTTTTCCTACGAAAGAAAATTAAAACATCGTTCCTCTTATTAGATACTGCCGGCTCAAATTATGTCACTTTACCTCTCAAAATATTTTTGGTTTTTAGAAGGACAATGTATTGTGGTAACTTCAACTTGAAATAGAGTATGAAATAGATGAAAATGACTATTGTCTGATTTTAAGTAAGTTACAATTTCTGTACGGATGATAAATGTAGAATATTATTCTCAAATTTTCTTCTTATTCCAAGAAATACTAGAAATACTGAAAGATTCTTTTTTGCTTTTCAAAAATGTTAAAGTCCTTAATGGAGATCATAGACTAAAGCTATCACATCTATTTCACACTTGCTGCTACAACTGGCCCTCTAGGAAATTGTGATCACATCCTACATTAATTCTTCCTATAAAGTGATATTCCTGGAAAATAAAGGCCAGTGCTATTCACAATAAAATTGCTTTGTGTCAGGACTTGATATTATAGATGGCACAAGAGCAGAAATTTAGAAGCAAAAGTGATTATGCCCTGAAAAAATCTCTTTTTGTACATATAGTCATATTTAGACTATAAGTAAGCATCTAGAGCTATGCAGTTCAATATAGTAGACCTCGCCATAAGTAAAAATTAAAAATTAAATTAAATTAAAAATTCAAGTGTTTAATTGCACTAGACACATTTCAAGTGTCCAATAGGCAAATGGGGTTAAGGGCAGTGCAGATTATAGAACATCTCTATCATCACAGAAAGTTCTATTGGACAGTGCTGGTCTAGAGCAAAAAGAAAATAATCTTGAGGTATGTATGTACCCACGAAAGTGAAATGATGGTTGAGGTACCCAAATCATAGTTAAGGGACAAAAAATAAAAAGATAAAATGATGCAGTAAAATGTATCACTGAGTCATTCAGGAATAAATACCATTTTATGATATTAAATCTTGAAACTACTAAGTAGTAAATATTTTTAGGAGAGTGGTAACTTGTTAATTCAAGAGAAACAAATTTTCTCTCATTTTAAATTGGGAATCACATTGCTTGAGATCCCCTGAAACAAAAATATAAGCAGTTTTGTGGTTATAAAAAACAGTATCTTAAAATAGAATTATTTTCATAAAACATAATATGATCTTAATAAAATCTGAGAAATGCTATATAAATAAATGTACTATATCTGAGACACTAAAATCCTGAAGAGCTAAACTGCCAGTACAAGTACCTACTTGATAGTTTTCAGTATATTGGGTAGGGTCAACAGAAGAGTGAGGTACTCACCAAGTTCTCCTGATTTACCACCATCATAGTCCTCATGCTGATAGCATGAAGAATATGATGCATGATAGAAATCATCGATTATTCAAAAACTTCAGATAAAAAACTGAAAGGTATAGTGTAAATATCCTAATAGACAACTTTATAAGTTTGTCCTGCTTTATAATGTCAGAAATATATCCATATTATAAATAAGTACCTGTAATGTAAAACCATGTAATGCAATCTGCTATTTTCTAACATATCTAATTATCATTTCACTTTCAATCCTTCTGCTGTCCCCAAGTCCACATTGCAAAGTCGTCTTGCTTGTAGTCTCTTTTCCCCCTTGAAATTCCTATTGCATGAATGAATTGAAAGAATTCCATATAGATCCATTGTTGCGACTGTCTTGATGACCAATATTGATAACTTCAGGCGAATATCCAGATTCTCGTACACTGAAGTGAAACTATTCATTTAAAGCTATTGCTAAATATATTTGACATGGAAATTGAGACAATGATTCATTTCTCTACTTAAAAATCAAAGTTATAAATATTATTATACCTTATTTAAAAATTAAAGTCGTAAAATGTTATTATATCCAAATATAAACTGCCCTGGTAAAATGAAATTTAAAAATACATTTTATCTAAGATTTTGTGACATGACCTATAGAAACAGGTTGTCTGGTTTTGAATTCATTATCCATCAATTATTAGCTACATCCACCAATTATTATACAAGTTTTTAAAATTATCTGTGTCTCAGTATAAAATAGAAATAATAATAGTATCTATTTCCGGGTGTTACTGTGAAAACCTAAATGAAATAACATAATGTAAAGTACTTAGAACAGTTGCTGGAAACACAATAAGTACTGTAAGCATTTGTAATTGTTGCCGTTGTTACAAATAAATTAAAAAAATAAAGAAAAGAGTTTGTACATGCTGCATTCACAAAAACAAATTAGTGTAATCCTGTGGGGTAAAAATTGGACTTGAATTCTGGTATCAAATCTGCTTTTAAGTAGCTATGACTTTAGACAAACCATTTAATCTCCCTGTGTCTTGTTTTCCTCATTAAGATAAGTAGGGTTAAGTTTCATCCCTAAGATCCTTTCTGGTTCTAGAATCGAAACAAGCTTTACTCATAAATCTGTAATCATTTGCATAATGGTCTCAATTATGTGCAATGCTACAGCTTTAAAAAAATTGATATCAGAATTCTATATGTAAAGTCAAAATATCTGACTGTCATGAACTGCATATTTCATATAATTTTAATTGATTTAAAATTATATTTATAAGGCTTAAAGACTGTGCTTTTTTCCTGATAGGTAGTGATTTTATGGTTGTTTCTAGTTTGGCAAAAAATAATTTTTTATATCATTTACAATGAAAATGTTGCTTTAAAAGCATATTTTAACGATAATTTTACTTTTTCAAGAATTTGTTTGTAATTTCCCCTCAAAATTTTACAACACTTTTTTCCCACCCAGCTTTATTGAAATAAATGGACAATTAGTTACTCATATTTACATTGTACAATTCAATGGGTTTTTTAAATTGTAGTTGGCATATAATAATATATTAGTTTCAGTTGTCCAGCATAGTGATTAGAGCTCAAGTGATCATCCCACTAAATATAGCACCCCTCTTCCCCCTCACAAATTATTGCAACATGGTTGACTATTTTCCGTATGCTACACTTTATATCTCCATGACTATTTTGTAACTATCCATTTGTATTTCTTAATCCGTTTTCCCTCTTACACCATCCCCCCGACCTCTCTCAAGTCCAGCAGCCCCCCCAAATATTCTCCGTATCTATGAATTTGTTTCCATTTTTGTTGTTGTTGTTTATTTTGTTCTTTAGTTTCTGTATGTAAACAAAACCACATGGTATTTGTCTTTATCAGAATTACTTCATTTAGCACAATACCCTCTATGTCCATCAAGGCAATAGCTTTTTCCATCCCATTCCTTTTATTCTGTGTGTGTCTTTTAATCTGAAGTGAGTTAGCATATGAGACTGCAGCATATGCGGCGGGCGGGGGGGGGGACTTCTTTTCTTATCTATTCGATCACCTTATCTTTTTGTTGGAACACTTGATTCTTTTCCATTTGAGATATTTGTTGATAGAAATATAGTTATTGTCATTTCTTATTCCTGTTTTGGATACATGTTTTTCTTCTTAAAGAAGTACCTTCAACATTTCCTGTAATACCGGCTTGGGGTTGATGAATTCCTTTAGTTTACTTTTGTCTGGGAAGCTCTTTTTCTGTTCTTCGACACTAAATGATAGCTTTGCTGGATAAAGTATTCTTGATTGTAGATCATGGGATTCCATCAGGTTGAATATTTGTGCCAAGAACTTCTGTCCTGCATAGTTTCCTTTGAGAAATCGGCTGCTGGTTTTATGGATGCTCCCTTGTAGGTAACTGTTTTTCTCTTATAGCTTTTAAAATTCTCTTTTTATTTAACCTTTGACGTTTTAATTATGATGTGTCTTGGTGTGGACCTCTTTAAGTTCCTCTTTCTTGGGACTCTGAGCTTCCTGGGGTTGTATGTCTATTTCTTCGCCAGGTTGGAGAAGTTTTCCATCATTATTTCTTCAAATAGCTCTTCAACTTCTAGTTTCCCTTCAGGTACTCTTATGACATGGATATTTTTACATTTAACAACTTATTGCTTTAGTCTTGGCTTCCTTTTCCTTGCCATTCTGATCAGGTGTCCTTGGCTTCCCTATCCTCTATATTAGTGGTTCAATCCTCCTCTTTATCCACTCTGTTGATTCACTCTAATATATCCTTCATCTCAGATAATATATTCTTCATTTCTTACTCTTCTACAATTTCTGTTTCCATTTTTATGTTTTTTTTATCTCTTTGTTAAAGTTTTCATTGAGTTCAAGTATTCTTTTCTTAATTTCATTGAGCATCTTTATAGCCAGTGCTTTGAATTCTGCATCTGTTAGATTGCTTGACTCCATTATTCCTAGATTTCTGTTCTCTTCTCTCATATGGTCTCTGCTTCTTTGTCTTTCCATTTTGGCTGCCTTTCTGTGTCTATTTCTATGTATTAAGCAAAGCTCCTAAGTCTCCCTGTCTTATTAGTGTGGTTTTGTGATGTAGGTTTCCAGTGGCACAATCCTGAGAGGGATTCAGCAGCCAGCCAAGTTTAGCCCCAGCCTGTGCCCCTCTGGGGCCACCTGTTAAAATTCAGCAAGCAATCCACAGATGCTGTGCTCATAATTGCCTCAAGAGGCCACACCAGAAACCGTGGTCAGTTGCCACCAGTGTGATTCTAGGTTCTGCTTAGCAAGGGGCACCTGACTTGCTAAGAATACACATGGACATGGCTTGGGTGGGGCAACAAGTTGTGGGAGAGGGAGTTTCAGGGAAATTCTGAGCAGAGTGACCTCTGTTATCCAGTTTGATGACATCTCAGCTATGGCGGGGCTGAGTCTGCACACTGGGAGTGGGGAGGGCTCAATAGGGGACCAATGGACACCTCCAGCACTCTTGCCTGAGAGAGACCCTTGCCTCCGGACCTCGCTCCAACAACTCAGCATCCCATGTAAGTCCCTGGTATCCCTCAGCAGCCTACCAGGCACTGGCGCTCAGAGGAAGCAGGTCCTTCACCACAAAAGTCCGCTCACAGACACATCCCCCTTTAAGAGGCATCTACAGCTGCCACAGCCTCTGTCCCATTAATCTGCTCAGGGCAGGGTGACCTCACATCTTTGCCACCCTCCTAACTCCTCCCATTGCAGGGTGATTTCTTAACTCTCTCCCCAGTTGTAGCGCTTCTGTTCCTCTAGATCCCAGGCAACTTTCCTTGCTGTTCGTTTTGTGTTTCTGTCACAACTTTGATGTGGCCATAAGAGCAGATGAACATAGCCTCTATCATCTACATCATTTTGACCTTTCTTAAAATTTTACAACTCTTAAAAACATTATCAAGAAAGATTTATTTCAATGACATTTATCTTAAGATATTATGGTAAGTTTTGAAATGGTTAAATTAACCAATTTATTCCTTTGATGCAATAGGAAACATATATGGACTCATTGGATTAGTTCAATTAATATTTGAATTTTTTTAAGAACAAGTATAAGTTAGAGAAAGTGGGAGTGGTATTTTAATAGGAAAATTGTAATATATTTTGAAGTCCTGTACTCTAGCACTGTGTTGAAAATATTGCGACAAATGTATCTCACAAAATCAAGTGATTTTTGAAATAGCATTTTCAACGAAAATATGTCATCATGATTTTGTACTGAAAATAATAAAAATTCTACTTCTGTAAAACTGATCACTTAACAAAAAAGATAATTAAAGCCTATTGTAGCTGACAACTACAACATTGCACCTTCAAAATTTTCCGCTATTTACGGCTGCTAATTTTCAGAAGGAACTGTGAGTCAGACATAACACCACCCTTTTTTTTTGTCAATTCTGAAGAAAAGTTTGTTTGTTTGTTTGTTTTTAACAGAAAATGTTTCCAAATATATTATGTATCCAATTATTACTTTTTTAATGGACTACTTTTACTTTTTTATTTTGGAAAATAAACATTAATTATGTTATTAAACATTAAATACAACAAACAAAACAACTGAAACCAAAAGCAAAACTACTCGAGTTACTTATTAAAATCTATAGAATCTAAACTCTGAGCCCTGGAATTCAAGGTTATTAACTAGTTGCTTCCAACATATATCTTTCTCATTAAATTCTAAACCATGACCTCCCCTCTTCAAGCATACACCCACCCTCTAGCCATAGCATCTCTACTTCTTTTCTGATCATTCAAGGTCATCATCATCTGCTTCAGGGCATTTTATAACTAATTTCCTCTAGGAAAATTTCACAGGTTAACATAGCATGATGAATATCTGAATAAGCATAAGAGTGAGGATAAATGTAAGTGCTTAAGAAATATGTAGTTAAAATATGACAACTATGAAGGCAGTTCTCACAGTTTTGGAGCAATAATTTTTTTTTAACTTTTATTTGGAAAAAAACTCATTAATAGTTACTATGTGCTATGTGTATTCAAATACACCATCTTTTAGTCATCTATTCTTTCTCCTTTACCCCTTAAGAGGTGTACAGAATATTATTTTGAATTGAATGTCTTGTTTAATAAAAATGTTTACTTTGGTTTAATTTGGCTTTTCTGTCTTAATGGTAAACTGTCACTAAGTAAACAGGGACTGTTTTCTTTCTTTCTTTCTTTCTTTCTTTCTTTCTTTCTTTCTTTCTTTCTTTCTTTCTTTCTTTCTTTCTTTCTTTCTTTCTTTCTTTCTTTCTTTCTTCTTTCCTTCCTTCCTTCCTTCCTTCCTTCCTTCCTTCCTTCCTTCCTTCCTTCCTTCCTTCTTTCCTTCCTTCCTTCCTTCCTTCCTTTTTGTAATTCTGCTCTACTATTTCAAGTTTTTTTTTTGAAAGCAAGCCTGGTGCAAATACATTATTTTAAAATATAAAATATATTGTATTATTATATTACAAATACTGTGAGAAGGTGAGAGGTGCACTGGAAGATATGTTAATCACCAAATGTACAAATTGAAGTTATTTTTTTTGGGGGGGAGACCTCCCATGACACTTGGAATATTATTTCAAATGTTGTTTAATTAAACAGAATTTTAAACAGATTTTATTCATTTAATTGGAGATTGGGGCAATATACTACTAGCTTATTTAATCAAATCATCACTTTACCAGTTCTAGAAATGCCACATATTTATTCATTAGAACAACCTCTTATTTGCTAGTTTGGTATATATTTGTTGAGGACCTTCTATGTGCTAAACATTAAAAATGCAAAGATAAAGAAGAAGAGTCCCTCTATCCAGGGTGCACATAGTCCACAGAAAAGGTATTTGTTCTAAAAATAGGTACTTCTGTTATTTATCAATACATTAATAACTAATGGACCCAAGGAGATCTCAGTATAATCCAAAAGGGTCTTCAAGTCTTCATAGGTTACCATCAGTAGGGCTGTAGTGTTGCATGTTTTCTTATAATTGTTTTTTTTAGAAACTGACAATACATTGATAACATATGTAGTCATGCAAACTAATAGAAATATGTACTGTAATTTGTGGGATTTTTGTTGTTATTTCATGTCTCTCCCAACATGATATCAATTAATATACTGAAATATAGCCAATTAATATACTGAAATATAGCCATTCTCACTGGTAACATTTTAAGCTTGACACAGATCTTTTGAGAAAAAGAAAAGTTCAAACACTTAAAATGGTAGTTCAGATAAAATTTGTGCTCCTGAAAAGACCCAGAGGAAGTGTAACTTATATGGTATTGATTATACATAAAACTCACCTTGAAATATTTGAATTAAAACCCACTTCGGTACAGTCCTCATAGTGCTCTGCAATCAGCTGTGGAGTGTAGGATGAAAAGAGGGAAGGGAAGAGAAAGATCTTTGCCTCCAAATGTCATCAGTTGAAACTTAATTAAAATAGATGTACTAAAAGATAGGGTTTCAATAACTCAATGCTATCCTATGTGGGAGTTTCCACAGCAGGACCTCCAATGTTGCTTTAGTTTCAGCAATGCAATTATTCTGTATTCCCTGATGGATAGAGTGCTATTAACAGCAAATCATTTATGACTCTGAAATATAGGCACAGAATATTCTAGGAATTCAAAATAGGGCAAGGTCTCCACTATCCCTATTTGTCTGCTAGGGGAAAGTTAAATAAAAATGTCATATATACTAATTGGGGTTTTCCCCTTCAACTGTTATAAAGTTCTATAAATCTAACACATAGAATTAGGAATCTGCAGTAGGTTTATGAAATAGTAGAGTGCATAGATTCAAGGCACTAAATATATGGAGTAGGTGTGAGCCTAGCCTCATTGCCTGTAGTATTTATTTTCTGAAGCTAAGAAAAATGGTCATATATTGAATATTAATCGCATATTATGCTACTAATAATTCATAATTAGCTACATGTTAATTTCAATTTTTTATTCAGTTATGAAACTGAACTTAACTATAGTGCTTCTGATATCAATTTATACTACCTTAAAGAAGAATTTCTAATCTATCCATCTATCCATCCATCCATCCATCCATCCATCCATCCAGTTGATTAATTTTTAAGCACCCTTAGTAATGTAAACACTTCGTTAAGTTTATATAATGGAGGAGATAAGACAAGACAAATAATGCATTGAATAGGTTAACTGACAAAAAAAGAGCAAAGTGTTATGGGAATATCAAAGAATGAAAACATTTGGATAATGGGATTAGGAAGAGGACACAGTAGAAGTTCTTCCAAGCTTTTGCTAAGTGGGACAAGATGTAGGAAGAAGGACTGCAAGGGAAAGAGACTGCAAGATAGAAAGTCTGAAATTTCCTCTGGAAAGTGGGGATAAAGAAGAGGAAATACCCCGAGGCATTTTAACTCCATGTGACTGAAAATGTTAGTGTGAAAAACAGATAAGTCAGAAGAGTGGACATTTTTTGTTAGAAAATGTTCAGGCTAAATAAGAGAACATATATAAATCTAAGATCTTTATACGTTATTTGATTATAAAAAGCTATTTATTATAAAAGTAATTAAATGAGTTAAAAAGTTAGCTATCAAACTAAATTTATATGTTAATCATAATTATATTAATGATAAGATCATGATGGAGGTCAGGTATGTTTAAAGAGATCTCTAGTAAAGTGTAATAATCAATCATCTATCTAAACTTTCATTTTGTCCTCTATATTTAAAGACTAAAGATTAAGATAACTACAGTAAGGATAGCTGAATGTAAACATATGTGAATTTTCCCTTAATACCTGTACAGAATTCTTATTGGGCAGTGTCAGATAACCTAAAGTATATTTAAAAAATTTCATGCCCTAAAAGAGTACTTTAAATTTCCTAGCTAATAACATTGCATTCTGTGTTAATCTAAAAGCAAGATCAAAGCACTTTGGGGAAGTACACATCCTTATAATGTAATGTAGGTAATCAAATGCCATTATATAGAACCTTAATAATGGCTTTACCGATGCTCAGATTCACCATGTTTCTTTTTAATATAAATTTATTAATATATTAAATTTGAAAAAAATTAACATCAATCTACAGAGATCATTATTATTTTTTTCTTTACCTCTCTGAATTAATGATTACTATTTTGACAAGAAAAATTTTGCTTCCTTTGCAAATAAAGAAAAAGTTGCAGATTTCCATAGTTTAAATAAGTATAATTTTAAATAAACAACCAGATATTTACCATAAATACCTATAACTAGTTTGAATGTACACTGAAGTACGGGAGACATTCAAGGCTGTATCTTTGACTTTAATAAAGACCAGGCCTGTAACAGGCTAAAGTTATTTTCATAGCTGAATTTTCATCTCTGGATTCATAAACTGAAGAGATAAAGATATTATTTCTTTCGAGGCAATTAAGATTTCCAGGAATTAGATTAACATGAGTGCTCATTTTTTTCATTATCAAGAAATGTGGAAATTGAGAAGTTGTGCCCCTTCACATTTAATATTTTATGAACCAGTCAGGTGTACTTTATGACTTAAGGGCTATGTCTATGTAGGTAATTTTTTTCCCAGTAGAATGATGTATGAGGAGCAGAAGGTTGTGAATATACAGTTTGTTGGCACATGAATTCTTAGCTCCTTGAATGTCTATGCCCTGATCAAAAATATCTCTATTAGCTTGTCCACTGAAATGTTATTTTGATGGGTGAATTAAAATATTATTTTTCTGATCTCTCTCTCTCTCTCTCTCTCTCTCTCTCTCTCTCTCTCTCTCTTTCTCTCGCACACACACACACACACACACACACACAATTTTTATTATTAATTAATAGGATAAATGGTGAATGAGAACTCAAATTACTTTTAGTTTTTGATAATGAAACTTGTAAATGTGCCTAGTTCATTTCTAACAAAACATTAAAGAAATCATTGTCTGTGAGAATAATTTTAATTAGTAATGGACTTAACACCTTTAGGATATGTGTGTTTTAAAGGTAGTTGCTCTGAAATTTAAGATGAAGTTGCTCTACATCATGGAAGCCAAAATAAAGCATATTATAATTGACCTTCTCTAAGAGAATAGCTTCCTCCTTGGTAATTTCTATTACAATAAAGCTGGGATGTTCAATATTTAATGCTTTGAGTCCTTCCATTTTAATCCTGCTAGCTCAATGACTTATAGGTAAATTCAAATAGTTGTAAAATGAAGTAAAAATTATTTTAAAGCCTAAGCACATTTATTGCAGGAAAATTGGATATTGAGTGAAATACCAAATTTCAGGTACAGCATTACTACAGTGATCTACCTGCTAAGTGTCGAGTCTAGCAGTAATAACCAGTGTGTGTTGTACAGAATAGCAAAAGGTTATGCAAATTTTCAGGTGTAGGAAAAAATAGAGACTACAGTAATATTAGTGGATGTTTGAAAGGTTAATAGAAAACAATATGCTACTTTCAGAAGTTACTTTCTTCTGGTTGGCCAACATATTTTTCACCAGTTCAGGTAATGAAGTTTCATGATTTTTGTTCATAAGGCTCCAATAACTTACTAACAATATTTGGGATAAAACAAATGACAAATCTTAAAAGAACTGTCATTCATAAGTATTTCTAGGTGTAAGAAGAAGTTATTCAAACGGTTTTAAGGTTAAGAGAGTCAAGCAAACCACATAGCTTAAAAGAGGTTGAAATGCCTGACCTAAGATTTTGCTAATATAGAAGAAAATCAGTAAAAGATGATTAGGAAGAGAGGAAACTAACATATCAGCTAAAGAAAACATATTGCATTCTCTTCTTCAATAGTCTCTATTAGACAACCATCTTCATTGGTTGATTCAAGCTTATGAATCAATTTATCAAGTCTAGTTGCTATCTGCCTTAGGTATTGATTCTACCTGTTCACTATTATATTAAGAGTTACGGAGAAGTTGTTGAATTAGGAGTATTTATTTCATTGTCTCTCCCTGATTCTTAGATGGATGGGTCCACATCTTTGATGTTTTTGATGGTAGAAAACCTTTCCATTTATTCAGATTTCACAGAAGCTATGAGTAAAATGTTGTTTACTATCTGCTCTTATATACATGTTCAGACATGACTGCATGGATACAGTTGATAAGGGAAAACAAAAGGAATATAGGCACTAACCCCTGTCAACACCAAGAAAGTTTCTGCATCATTTGCTGTATTTTCACTGCACTCAATAAGTATGGTTAAGTACCAAATTCCACATCGCCTATTACCCTTCCACCAGTTTAAGCCTAAACCTAAACTCAAATTTTAACTTGCTTATGTAAATTAATTTGCATACAGAAATTCGGTTCCTCAATGAGATTAAAATTACCATCACCTAGGTGCCTTATTAGTTGAAAAGTAATAGGAAAAAAAAATCGCACAGGTGAGGTAACTGAAATTTATACTCCTTTGGACTTATCACCTTGATAAAAGTGTCTTGTAGTTTCAGATTTCTGTGGGCTATAATTTTTAAAACGGGTATACTGTAGAGATTATGAAAAATCTCCACTTAAAGAACTTAAGATACCTAAAAGAATTAGCACAACTATGAAAGGTGAGAAACATCAAATGCCCATTCTTTTCTTTTAAAACAATTTTTTTCCCAGTGTAAATCAAACCCTTTTAAGTGGCTATCCTTTAGCAAACATAAGACATTCCTTCATTTTCATTCTCTTTATTCTTCTAGCAAATTTTATTTTTGGGGTTCCTCAAGACTAGAGGAAAACAAAAATTTCTTCTCAATTTTCAAAAATTAGTATATTCTTAGAATATTCATTATAATTAGATCAAACATTACAAAAGCAATCAATTTAAATCAAGTTTGAATAGCAACTTTTCTTCTCTCACTTACACAGTCCTGCTGATCTCCCCACTTTATATTTCCTTAAATTATTCACATTAAATATACTAAACTATTCAAGAAAAAGTCCTAGGCACTTCACTTATCTAATGTCACTTTCTTATTGCAAAACTTTGTTTTCCTTGTATTTTTGAGAGTAAACATTCTTTTTATTTTGTCCTATATCTATTAATCCTGGTTGATTAATTTAGTGTGAAACTTTCTCTAAATATAATATGTGTAACCAATGAACATTATTGTGGTGAATATACTGTTTCTATCCTAATATTAGAGCTTTTAATATATTAAATTTATTTGAGATATTATCATAAATTCTGATTTAAAAATACACACACACATATACTTTTATGTATGTATATATGTATATATGAAATATATAATATCTAGATCAAAAGGGTCAAGTGTCCATTTTAAAGAATGCTCCAAGACTGTGTGATAAAACAGAATTTGTAGACTCTCTTCTTCTATGTATATTTGTTGATTTGGGGAGAAAAGGGACAAAAATTCCGCAAAATATTGACTACATTTAAATATGTTGTTATAATCATTTAAAAAAAAATAGATCAACTGAGTAGAAACAGAATTGGTAGAGAAAGAAACAAATTTGATTATTATCTTTTATATTCACGAAAAATCTTCCTTAAAATAAAGTTTAGTATACTTATTATTTTTAATATATCACAAAGGGAAACTGCAACTTCTAGGAGTAATGGCGGTAAGTGATTTTATCAGTATTTTTCTCACTTCAGTTTTCGCAGATGGAATTGAAGGTTTTTCTTAGCCATTTTTCTGTAGGTTATTTCTACTAGTTTTAAAAACTGACTTTATCATGTTAAAAAAATGAAAGAAAAATGTTATTCTTAGATCCACTTCTAGGTCTGAGTAAAGTTCCTCAGAAAAATTTGCCTTTCTAAATAGGATTAAGTAATATGTCTTTGAGCAAATGTCTCTTATCATATTTTATAGCATGCCTATTATGTGAATCTTTTAAAAATTTGCATACTTAGCTGTTATTTCCATATTTAGTAGCTTAAAACTAAATTATTTGAAAATATTCAATCTTATAATACATTATTACACTTTAGACTACATCTTCCTTGCCTAAAGTGATCAGTTTATAAATAAAATATAATTTCAAGCATAAAAGAATGGAAATCCATAACCACGTACATGTTGACTGAGTAGTCATTTAAGAATGAAGTAACATATTAAAGTAGATTTTTTTTCAGATAAATCAATAAGTGCATTATTAAAGACATAAACAATTACAATAAATTTTAATTTTAATCTAGTAAGTTAATGATATTTTAAAGTCTTTACTTTTTTCTTACCTCTTCACTGGTTAATTATATATGACCAGAACCACTTTAAATATAACACTGCTATTTCATGCTTTGTGACATTTGTGTTGATAAACAAAATCCAAATAAAAATGGCAACTTTAATGATATAATAGCCTTTAAAATAATTTTAATAATTTTTAAAGGAATGGTGATTAATTTTACTGGGAGCGTGAAATGGCTTGCATTTGCTAAAAGGGAAGATAGTTTCACATTAACATTGCTTAATTTGTCAAGAAAAAATATTTTTTTATTTTACTGACTACTGTTGCCAGTATTTTTCTGACTCCAAAGCTTAAGCTCTTAACTGCTATGCATAATGCCACCAATTCAAGAAGTGGCTTTAATCAAATTATTAATATATGATTGAAAAAATCTAGAAAAATGGATGTTCTCCACTCAAGCTATTTGAACTCTCGTTTCCAAGATTAGGTACATACTGGTAAATTTCTGCATGTCATAATACTATTAAAATAAAATATAAAGGAAATAAGATCCCTGTTTCTGCAAATTATTATGATGACAAATGTCTTGATACATTCAGCAGTTAAGTTTATCTTAATGCAACTTCTAATGTATATGTTATTAAAATAATAATAGTTACCATTTTATTGAGTTCTTATTGAATGCCAACCACTGTGCTCAGTACATTTAATACAACTATCCTATGATGTATGTTCTGTTATTGTCACTTCTATTTACATATGAGGACACGAGGCTATAAGAGTTTAAGTAACTTGACCAAGGTATCAGAGCTATTAAGGTATGCAGCTAAAACTTGAAAGTAGGTTTTTCTGACTCCAAAGCTTAAGCTCTTAACTGCTACGCATACTTTACACAAGACAGAATATGTTTGTATGCATATTAAAACAAACAAAACCTAGCAATGTCTTGGAATTAGAATCTAGATTGAAATTATCAAGAAAATCACTCAGTAGAATTGATCTGTATGAAAATGTAACTTTTGGAAAAATCGGAAAATTACTCAATGGCAAAGATTTTGTTAATTTAACTTTCTTGGGAATAAAATTTTCTCAATTTTCTGACAATGGGTAAACAATTATATGGAGGTTTCATTTCATGTGTTTCTATAATCCATATTTAAGTACGAGCACTATAAATCTTCTGTAGAAAGAAGTAAATAATATCTTCTCATCCAAATGCCTATCTTCTCATTAGAAAAATGTCTATTCATTCAGTAAGTAATTGAATTGGAAAAAAGATTTGCCTGATGTTACAGCTCATTGAAATTGATGTTGCATAATTGGATAATTTATACTAAAGACATTTAATAGAACTATGTTTTATTTTTGGAACTCGTGTGAAAATTAGGTCAGAAGCTCCAACTTTACAAATCTCCCTTTCTCCAGAAACATTCATTATTCATAAAGACTTCTGCAACACTAATTTTTACTTAAGCTTTATGTAATGATCTTGATAAATCTGCATATATGAGGAGTATATCAGGAAATATTTCCACTGATAACATTATAATTTGGAAGTTATTAACAGTAAAGCTATGATTTCAACCTTTCAGTAAATCTGGACTGTGGCTTTTGAATGCTAGGTTAAATCATATGATATTGCTGATATTCAACTATTTTTGACCTGAAAAATAGAAATTTCATATGGTCCTATCTTATATATTCTGCCTAGGCATTTTAGTCAGACATTCCACTAATAATTATTTTTCTATATAAATCACTATATCTATAAGGAAATATCAATTCTAATAACTGGGGAATATGCAAACTGTGTGTGCAGAAAAACTTATTTAGAAAATTATCAAAATGAGTAGGCCTCTTAATAATGTAACTTGATATGGAGTGAGCAGCAGGTTGCTTAAATAAGTAAAGAGAAATGGTGCCAGATCTCATCTGATCTCGAAAGCTAAGCAGGGTCAGTACTTGGATGGGAGACCACCTAGGAATACCAGTTGCTGTAATTGTTAAAAAAAAGAGAGAGAGAGAGAGAAATGACTTCTTTGAGACTGGATAAAAGCAAGACAGACAATATAAAAGGTGTGGTGATGAGAAGCAGGAAGTAAAAGGGATTAAACAAGATGAATTTTAGTCAACGAAATTAATTGAATCTAAACTATGTGAAGTATACTGTACTAACTGTAAAGACAACAAAAGTAATATGAAGACAAGATGGAAGAAAATAAAGAAAACCACCTGTATTTAATTTGTAGATGTCCCCTGAAGTGGAACACAGACTGTCAGTAACCACTTGAAGAGACAGATTACTCTATGTCTTCTAATGTATGTATGCAGGGTAACGTTTGCATGTGAATGATCGTTCTTTAATTACATACAAATGTGTAAAGACCTGGAAGAGGATCTACCCCACTTAAAGAAAGACCAGGTCTCTGAATTCACTCACTTAATTATTGTCTCTAGTAACTACTTCTTTAAGAACTCACATTGTTAATGTATCAGTGTGTTTTCAAATCAATTGGGGTTTTATTGTTTCATTTATATAAAGTTCTTTAACATATTTTGGCCTCTCGGATTCTTGCATCGATTTATTATCTTTCACTTATATTGCTAACCAAGCATGACTGTTATGTATGTTAACACCTGAAAGACTGATAATAAATGTCATTTTTAATACAGTCTGGGAGCCTGATATTTAAAGAGTCTAAGATGAATCTATTTAGACAATAAAAATGTTTTTGCAAAACAATTGATATTTAATGTTATGTTAATATCACATGTAATTTTAGCTTTGTTTAATGTCAAAATATTTCTAGTTTTAAAATATATAATTTTTATATGAATTTACTTTTTAGATGAAGTTTTGGAGTATATATGTCACTCCAAATGTAC
This sequence comes from Rousettus aegyptiacus, assembly GCF_014176215.1. NCBI lineage: Eukaryota > Metazoa > Chordata > Mammalia > Chiroptera > Pteropodidae > Rousettus > Rousettus aegyptiacus. The sequence continues at coordinate 51,068,662 of NW_023416312.1, read as the reverse complement.
ATAAAATGCGACTTTCACTAATGAAAGTAAAATTTATTTAATTCAGGAAATACATGCATGACTATTCCTTTCGAAAATAATCAAGTGTAAATCTACCATTTCTTGCAAATGTTTTTCAGTTTATGTTGAAGAAATTTCTAGTATTCAGGTACAATATACAGCCCATCTTACTATTTCTTAACTTAACTTGAAAAAGAAGAAACCTACATTGCAACTCCGGAGACTCTTTTATATTGACAAACAAAGGTAGAATATAAATGTTTCTCTTTTAAACCCATTAAATTTTATTTATTTAAAATTATTCTGAGTGAAAAAAGTAAGCATCCTACATATTAAATTATTTTACATGAAACCCAGACAGGGTGACAAACTTTTTAAAAACAACATTTCTGTTTTTTTTTTCAAAGAATAACTTTTTAATTTAAACCAAATATTACTGTAAGTTATCATGTGCCTTAAATTGAATGACCAACTGAATATATTATGATAGGATTAGTTTGTTTTAGTTTTGTCTTTTTTCAAGAGTCAGTGATAGCAGCAGAAGAGGTCTTAGTTGTCAAAAGAAAGTTATTGCTGACTCACATGCTAGATGAAAAACAAATGGGTACATAAACATAATGTTACACATAAGGAATCATTTTAATTACAGCAAAATTATCTCTTTTGATCACCTTTGTTCAAAATGCTAGTAAAAAATAAGTGTATGTTTATTTGTTCCTTTTATCTGGCAATGTTCATATGCATAAATGACAGTTTAATTCTCCTGGGCATATATTCTTTCATTGTGCATTTCCAAGGCAACTGAGAACAAGCAAGTGTCCAAAATCACAGTATGGGACAAATATTTGCCTTAAAGAGCCCAGGAACATATACTTAACCGTATGTTTTTATTTTTAGGAAAAAGGAGATAATTTAAAAACAATATAAATGATTTTCGAGCACTATTGTTTTCGATGTAGATGTGCATGTATAGAAGAGAAATGAAAACAGTGACTTGTAGCAAAATATTTAATCTTTCAACAACTCACTTCACAAAGAAAGGGGTTAAGATTCAGTGAAAGAAAGAAAAAAATATAATAGAAGGAAATATAAGGAGATGTAAAGTGGAAAATTATGGAAAGTGTTAAGCAAAAACCCTAATAAGGTATCATCAGGTCCATCTTCCAACTGTGTGAACTTGGCAATGTTCTCTAACCTGGAATGTGGTGATGCCTGTTACTAATCAGTCAACGTGCTGCCAATATGGAGACAATAAAAAAAAAATATTTGGAATCGATTATGTAGATGAAAACTTGAAGAGACCTAGTTTGTTTTTCCATAATTAGTATATATAATAATTTCAAAATTTTAAGAACAGCATTATATTGCTGTTTGTCTAAAGAAGAATATATGGGCATATGCATCCACATATACTTCTACATAAATACTAATGTCTAATATATGAATATATGCATATATCATAATTTTACAAATATACTTGCAATAATGTTTAGAAAAATATATAACTTAGTTATGTACCAACACATCTGGTTTTATGTTATGTATAACACAATTTAAAAAACTTATGAACATGTTAGTGTTCGGTGTTTGCGATCATTTATAAATATAAATATATAACATTTAAAATATTTAAAGCCTCATATCTTTCAGTTCTAGCCTTCTGAGTAATATAATAAATTAATTACTGTGACTTACTTTCACAGTCTCTCAGAACACCTGATCAATGGCCATTACTTTTATTTCACAACCAGGAAACTGTTTGGGTAGCTATACAGAAATTCATAGTAAATCAATTGACTAGTTAGAAATCTATTTCCTTTGAAAATCTTTAAACAACTTTATTAGGTTCAGCTACATCATTTACCAGACTATATTTAAGAGATTTAAGTGTCCGACTCCTTATAACAGTCTCTTATCGACCATTTCACACTCACTCTTGTGAGCCAAGAATAATGCTCCAATAGAAATGGAGTCATTTACTCAACAGTACTGTATGTTTATAATTTATTATTTAACTTAAAGATAATATAAATTTTGGTTGTATACATTCCTTTTTAAAATCAGTCAGAAAATATGATAATTTGTATCTTGAAAGTCACAGATTTAGTTCAAAGCTATGGAATAGTCTTCTAAATTTTCTTTTTTAAATTCCTGTGGTTGTAAGAATTTTTTTCAAAAAATGTAGTTCAGGAAAATATTATAAAATATGGAGTAAGCCTGAAATAAGTTAATCAAAGTCTCTGGAGAAGGGTAGAGATGAAATATTAATTGGTAATATATGATATAGGAAATATAATAAATTTGGCTTAAATATTTATTGTTAACATGTTTTGGACATACACATGAGTATGATTTCTTATACAATTACAGATATTAAATATATTTTAAAAATAATCCATGTATGAGTAAATACATATGAATAAGAACTGAAATCTTACAGCACCACCATTATCTGGTGGTAATATATCCTAACATCAGGAAGATAAACTCAGTTCTACAAAATAGGTTCTTTTATGTGAACACTAGAATTCTCAAGTAACAAAGTGACATTAAATATTAGTAAGAAAAATACAATTTTTAGGCATTATTAAAAGTAAATTTAGGAGAAAAAAATGGCATAGATGACAGAGGCTCTGTTCATCTCACCCAGTGCACTGTGACATCATCAAATTGGATAACAAAGGTAGCTCCACCCAGAGCATTCCCTGAAGCCCCACCTATGCCAACTTGGGCCCCCACTCAAGCCACATCCAGGTATATCCTCAGCAAGTCAGGTGCTCCTTGCTGAGACTCACACTGGTGGAGGCAGCGGGCCTTGGTTTCTGATGTGGCCTTTTGAGGAAACTACAAGCACAGCATCTGTGGATTGCTTGCTGAATCTTAACAGGTGGCCCTAGAGGTGTAGAGGCTTGGGCTAAGTTTTGCCTGCAGCTGAATCCCTCTCAGGTCTGTGCCATTGGACACTTATTTCACAAATCCACATTAATAAGACCTAGAGACTTAGGAGCTTTGCTTAGTACACGGAAACAGAAAAAGAAAGGCAGTCAAAATGGGAAGACAAAGAAGCAGAAACCATATGAGAGAACAGAACAGAGATCCAGTTATAATGGAGTCAAGTCACAGATGCAGAGTTTAAAACACTGGTTATAAAGATGCTCAATGAACTTGTGGGAAGTATAGAGAACTCCAACAAAGAGATAAAAATGGAAATGGAAGTTATAAAAGGGAACCCGTCTGAAAATGAGAACACATTACTTGAGATGAGAAGTATATTACATGGAATAAACAAAGCGAATAAAGAAGAGGATGACATGCCTTATCTAGAAGACAGGAAAGCCAATCAGCACACTCAGAATGTCAAGAAAAAAATGTCAAGACTATAATAACAACTTAAAGAGCCTATGGGACACTACTGAAGCTCCGAATATTTGACTAATTGGTGTAACCGGAAAAAAAAATGAAGATGTTGAACATCTGTTTAAAGAAACAATGATGGAAAACTTCCCTAACCTGGTGAAGAATATGATTATAAAACCCAAGAGGCTCAGAAAATTTAAAAAATCAGGGATCCAAAGAGGCCCACACGAAGACACATCATAATTAAAATGCCAAAGATTAAATACAAAGAAAGAATATTAAAAGCAGCAAGAGAAAAACAAATAATTACTTATAAAGAAATACCTGTAAGACTGGCGGCTGATTTCTCAAAATAAACTATGCAGGACAGAGGGTCTGGGCAAAACATATTCGACAGGATGAAGGCCCAGGATATAGAACCAAGAATAATTTATCCAGCAAAGCTATTATTTAGAGTTTAAGGACATATAAAGGGCTTCCCAGACAAAAATAAGCTAAAGTAGTTTATCACCACCAAGCCTATATTACAGGAAATGTTGGAGGGACTTATTTAAGAAGAAAAAACACACATCAAAAATAGGAATAATGAATGGTAACAACTACATTCCAATCAATAAGTACCTCAAATGGAAAAGAATTAAGTGCTTCAACTGAAAGATAGAGTGGCTGAATGGATAAGAAAACAAGACCCCTATATATGAAAAGGAAGAGGATGGAAAAAGATATTGCTTTGATGAACCTAGAAAGTATTTAAGTCAGAAGGAGAAAGATAGACACTATATGCTTTCATTTACATGTGGAATTTAAGAATAAAAAGAACAAACTAATCAAAAACAGACTCACGAATATAGTAGACAATTTGGTGATGCACAAAGGGGAGGGGGTTTGGAGGGCTGGGAGAATTGGGCAAAGGGTTAAAGTAGTACAAATTAGTAGCTGTTGCATGGTCACGGGGATGGGGAGTACGGCATAGAGAATGCAATTGGCATTAATGCATTGGCTAGGTGGAGGGTCAGAGGAGGGAAGGAGAAATTGGGGGGATCATTTTACTAATTATATAGATGTCTAACCAATCTACTGTATATTTTAAACTAATTAAAATTTTTAAAAATAATAAATAATTAAAAAAATAAATTTATATTTGTCTATATCTAATTTGAAGGTGGTTATGTCTCATAAAATTTAAAAAGTGTGTGCATGTACTTATATTTTTATAAAATTAGTTTATTTTTTCAAGATTTAAAAATATCACTATAATAAAAAGAGTCAAAATGTTTGCCTACTAGAATGATAGTCTACTTGGGCAAAATTCCACCATGCTAAGCTTCCCTGTTTGTACTTATCAAGCAGACGCATCCAGTTCATCTATGTTTTATTTTTGCACTGCATTTACATAATTAATGCATCATAATATTGTTAATTATTTAACAATAAATCCAAAAGGTATTTTAATTTTGATTAATCTTTGATCAATATTCTTGACTCACAGGTTTCCATCCTGGCTGATAAACTCTAAGGATATAATTAAAGAATAAATAATTGCTATACTTTATTTATTGGAAGTAAAAATACAGACTGGGTTATTTGGACAATAAGACTAATGTCCACACAAAAATAAAACTAGCAGTTCATTTGAAAAAAAGTCAGTTAAAATAATTGATTCAACGAGGTGTGATACTATGCAAGTGGGAATTATAAGCAAATTTCATTTTCCTTTTGTGATTCAAGAGAGTGTTAGTGACTTAGTTGTTTAATGCTGTGAGACATTTTATCTTTCTAGTATTTATCCCACCATTATGTATCAAAATTCTGGACAGAGACTAGGACTACAAGCTATTATTTTAATTTGGGATTGTCCAAGAAAATCCATTAAAAATCAAAATTGCTACATGCCTCTAGATCAAACCTGTCAAATTTCTATATAAATGAAATAAAAATGCAACAATCTTTGATGATAAAGATCATAAGCCACCTATAATTTTAACTTGCTTGCACTGATTATACAATGTACAATAAAAATGGAGTTATTAAAGGAGAAAGCCCAGTTTTAAATTAGACCAGAAAAGTATATGTGTTCACATTTTCCAGGCTGTAAATGAATTATTAGTGGCAAGTGATTGCATAGATTGAATATTTCTCCTATTATCCAGATGTCTAGAAGGAAAAAAAAATACTTTAATATTTAGTTTAACTGATGTAGATTTTTGTTTCCTCAAAGCATAGTTCTAATACAGTTAATAAAGCTAAGAAATAGATATAATATAAAACATTTGTCTGAAGAGAAATAAAAATAAAATATCCATGGGCATAGTCATTATTAATATATTTAAATAATATTTCAAAACTATAGACAAAAATAAACCTATATTTATCAGTGTGGCTGAAAATATGGACATGAAGTAAAAAAAAAAAAAAAAAGATCTGAATTCGATTCCTGATGTGGCTATTTAATATCTGCATAAGTTTGGGCAAGTCTCATTTTTCATATTTATAACATGGAGAGAATTAGAATACCTCCTACCTCGCAGGGGTACAGGTGTAGATATCTATGATAATTAAAGAACAAAGGAAGCTTTTGATTAATTTGTACCAACTAAATGTGTGTGTGTATGTGTGTGTATAGTGATTATCAAGTGTACAAAAATAATTGTTATGACTAAATGTTTATTTATATTTTAACCATAATCTTCCATTAAATGATTGAGTCTGGATTTTTCAGTTACTATGAATGTGTTATTTTGAGAATCAGCTTATCAAGTAATCCTTTTCTAGAAAAGCTAAGAAAATATTAATAGTTTTTGTTCCCTTTTTGTCTTTTAACAGTTTGTAACTTCGCCAGTTTGTGTTCAGTAGCTTCTGAAAGTAGATTCTTCTATGTTTACTTTTTTAACAAATAGCTACCATTTCAAAATTTATCTATATGGTAGTTTCAAAAAAGTCATGCTATTTTTAAAAATCTACACCTAGAAATTTTCTCTAAATCAAATTAAATTAAAAACATTAAAATTGCTTTTTAAAAGAATTTAAGAATTTAAGCTATGCAGAAGGAATATATAGCTCTGGTAAAAGGGAAAAATGTAGACCAATAACTATGGAAGATAAAATGCTACCTGTTCATAATGAAAACTCTTTAAATTTTGGAAAAAAGATACAATCTTATTTATGTAAAACAACTTTTCATTCAAAAACTACAACTAGAGCAAAATACAACTGAGGTTGCTGGCTTTTAGACTATTTCTTTGCATGTAACCACAAGTTGTTCATTTTTATTTTGAAAAACATCATGACTTATGTGTGTTTGTAAACAAAAGTTTGCAACTCTATTCCATAAATCCATTAAAAGCCTAATGTGTTAGACATTTTTAGCAGGAGAGTAAACACCTTTAAAATAAACAAGAGAAATGTTTTTTTTTCTGTAATTAAGGAAACATAAGTTTCATTAATTGAGTAATTTGGAGCATTTATGGAACATTAAAACTTTACATTAATGTATTTTGGAGTTCTAAGTAACAGAGATATACTATTAAAGTGAAGGTGACTATAAAACTGTTATAGCAATTCTTCAAACTAAATTTTTGGATTCAAGACAGATCAACATTGCAATATGTCAGAGTATTATAGTGAAATTTCAGCAAAGTTTAAATAACAGCATATAAACTTCATGTAGAAGATGTAGCTAAACTTCAAGATAATAAATTACTTAAAATATGTTATTGTCTTATAAAATTTAGGTTTTAGTCAGAAAAATTTGTCAATGAGTTAATAAACATTTAATTTGTTCAAATAGAACCACCATTTTTCCTACTTAATGCACTTTGGTTTGTTTTTTTACTACCCAAATATATAACCCAAAATAGTCATAGCATTTTGAAATATTTCAGACTATATGCCCATTACACATCTAATTTTGCATTATTTATGTAAGCCCTTTTACTGTGGTAAAAGATGTGACAGTGCGATATAGTGAAAAGAACATTGGCCAGAGAGACCTAAATTCTATTCCAGACTCTCACTAAACAGTTTTTGCAACCTTGGGAAAGTTAATTCAAAAGGAACGGAACTTTCTGGAAAGCAACAAATCTGAGCTAGGTAAAACTGATCACAGTTCACACTTAAACAGTATTTGTGTTCTCATTAAATTATTTCAGAAAAATTGCAAGTTATGCACAAAGATGACACTTCCCAAATGATGCAGGAAAAAAAAAATTGAGCAAACTAGCAATCCAAGGATATCTGGAGACAACAATAATGATAACAGAAGGAAAATACTAACAGCATAAAAATGAAGTGTATTTTATCAAAACATTTTAGTTATGAGTTAGCTCAGCATAATGCTAGTTCCGTCAAGCCCGAAAATCTCATCACGATTTGCATTCTTTTCTACAGAAACATGTTAACTCAAACCTATAACCCATATCTAAGAAATACTTCCTTTCTCCTCTTTCCTTTATTAAAAAAAATCAAATCACTGCATAATTCCCAAGACAAGTTACCTGAAACCAGTGACCCAATCTATATAATATAGGGAAAAACTTGTAGAATTGAAGCTAGTCCTAATTTGATGACCTTAGGAAAGACATTCAGCTAATTCTGGACTAGTTTGGTTCTTTGCCTGGAATAAAAAAAAATAAAAATAAAAAAAAGAGAAAAGGAATAAAAATATCTGCCCCACCTAACTCACAGAGATGTTTGGAGTGTTAGATGATTACATGAAAAGTCTTTTTTAAAATACAAGTTCACAAACAAATACCAATTTTATATGGAATTGCAATTTTAAGGAAACATTACAATAAGGATAGTGTTTGCTTTTTATATTCAGTAGCTCTTTGGCAGAATATGTGTCATCGTTTATATTTTTAAGTCTACTAATGTTCTCATGAGATTCATTAAAGAAACTAAACAGGGCATGCTTCTCTAACAACAAAAGTTATTTTTGTAATACCTTCTAATAATCTAGTTCTTCCAAGGGAAAACGAAGTGTCATCTCCCGGTGGGTAAAACTATTCAGCCCACGTGGTTAACTACTATTACAAAAATCTTACGGAAATGCTGGAATGTAATTCAAAGTTCTGAGTTGTAAGGTTGTGAAGTTCCAAGTTCAAAGTTCTGAATGTAATCCCAAATTTCTGAGTTGCTAGCATTGTCAGGACTTAGCCAGAGCTATACACCTTAGTTCAGCAGTCCCTAACCTTTTTGACACCAGGGACTGGTGCTCCGATGAGAATCTAATGCCTGATGATCTGAGGTAGAGCTGAGGTGGTGATGCTAGCTCTGGGGAGTAGCTGAAAAATATAGATGAAGCTTGGCTTGCTCATCTCCCGCTGTGAGGCCTGGTTCCTAATAGGACATGGACCCCGTACCAGTCCGTGGTCCTGGGGTTGGGGACCCCTGTGCCTTAGTTTATTACTTAACATTCTGTATCTAAGCCAACCCATAGCCGTAATAGATTTTCCTTTTTTATTTCTCCCAAATACTGTCCCTCCAGATCTATTCTCTCAAATACTGTTTATCTTCACAGAGAAAGAAAACTCTTAGGAATTCGGGTCTGGTCTCTGAACTCCTTTTAAACTAGAACCAAATCTTCATATTTTTTTCCTTGAAAAAGTCTTATTTACTTATCCATTCTAGTATTTCTCTCTTGTTCAATTTGATCACAGCCTTATTTTTTACTCCACTATAACTATTGTATCACTGTATATGTTATCATGCATTTTAAGTTACCAAGGACAAGGATATTAACCTAATTGAGCCTAATAAGATTCAGTAAGTGTGCATTAAACTTACTATTACAAATTCAAAACTCTTAAAAGATTAAATATAATAAATACACTGTTAAATTTTTCCTCAGTAATACGTGGTCCTAAAATTTTAGTACATATGTTGGCTGATGGAATGACTAGTATTTGGGGAATCATAAGAAAAAGGATCTAGTACTATTTCTGACAATAAGTATGTGATCTTAAGGGGAAAAAAAACTTGTCTGCTTTCCTTCCCTCATGTCAAAATGGTATGGTACCTGTTTCACAGCATTGTTATGAGATTCAAATGAGATAAAATCTAACACCTTAAGATGCAATGAAAACAATTTAAAAATGATAATGTATTCACTTACACAGTTAAAACCTGATAGAAATGACTTTCATAGTTACTGAGAAGTGCTATTTCAGGTAATTTTTTTAGATTTAATACGGACTCATGATAAGTCTACTTTGTTTTTTTAATTAATTGTTTTGTTTGTTTGTTTTCAAAAACTCAGTTGTTTCAGTTATAACAAAAGCATGTTCTTGATTGATTTCATTGTTGTCATCAGTGTACTGTATACATTATGTTCTCAGAGCATCTTTCAATTCTCTGAATGATGATGCTCACTTGCGTTGTCAATCTTAATCCTGGAACCTAATCTTAACTTGGAATTCTAACTTTTGTCTAATGAATATAATCAACCTAGTTCTTTAGTAATGCTATTACTAATTTTTGTCATCCTATCATATTATTAGCAATTATAAATACTTCAAAATTTAATGTACATTATATGGAATTATCTACTGGCTAATTGTGTTCAACCTTCATTGCCATTTCTTTAAAATTTTTACTAAAATTATATGACTTATGATTAAAGTTTTGTCAAATTAAATATTTTCCTCTATTTAATATTTCCAATATTAAAAAATCTCATTCCGTTAAGATGTGGTCATATTGCCTCTAAAACAGAAAAAAGGAGAACTGATTTATAGTTATGTAGTTATACATAACTATGGATTTGATTATTCTAGTTAACAGTTTCGTTTAATATTTTTAGTATCTCTAATATTTGTTAGATTAGTCCAAGAAATCTCAAATTTTTTTTCCAGTTGTTATGACCCTGAAAATTTGATTTTTTACATTGTATTCAATTTTATATAATATTTGAGTTTTAATGTTATTGTAAATTAACTCATTTTTTTCTCATTGTGTAAGGCATGAGCATCATATTTTCATATGACTGACATTTCTACTTTCCATAAAGTGAGTTTCCATCTCTAGTCTTTGAAAACAGAATTTGAAGAGATCTGTGATTTTTTATATTTTTTTGTTTTGTTTTTCATATTTCTTTTCTTTTTTGTATACTTTGAAATTTCCCCATCCAAAAAAAGATATATGATATTTTGGCTGCTATACATGCCTCCTCAGGCATATTGCAACAGTCTATGCTTAATATTATTAAATAATGTTAAGAGTAATAAAATTCAAGGCAATTTTGGCAGACATCCAAGTTCATTCGGTACTTACAAAAAAAACCATTTTAATCCAATTGGCCCTTTTGCTCACTAGGATCCTCAAGTTGCCACCAAATTTACTGTTGCTATTAAAGTATCAGCTTAGAAAAGACTAATACTGTTTTATTGGGAAGGAGGTAGCTTCTGAATACCTAGGCGACAATTAAGACATGAATGCCAACTTCGACATGACAACTTTTTCAGTTGTTTCCCTAACTGTGCCAGAACCACATTGTGCATCCTAACAAACAGTTTAAATAATTAAACTTAACTTATTTCAATAGCTGCTTTCAATGTTATTTGTTTTAATCTGACACTGGTTCCATACCAAGATGAATTGCACATAAGAAAATGGAGCTATGAAGATTTCCTAGACTGATTACAAATGAAAAGTTCACTGAGATTAAATAGCTATTCTACTGTAGTCTACAAGTCTATATGTGAAGAAAGAAGTTAGGCAGCATGGTGTTTAATTTACCATTTGTTCTTGCTTTGAGGGGAGTTTTAGGGGATAGCAAATATAAGATAACCTCTACCAAATCTCTTGTTGGTGTTGGTGTTGTTTCCTTCAAAAATGTCAAAGACTAAAAAGAAAATAAAAATGTTTTCAGATTAGGTAAATAAAAATTTAATTGGTCCTTTTGTTCAGAAATCTGAATGATTAACTTATATGTTTATTTTCGGTATTTCACAAACTAATATCTTCAAGGATTTATACTATATTAAACTCAAATTTTTGGATCAATTTGGAAAAAAAGAGTTTTTAAAATATTGGGAAGCTATTGACACTATGTGGCCAATAGTTTTCTTTTTTGAAATGGTAGAAATATATATATGTGTATATATATATATATATATATATATATATATACATACACACACACATACATATATATATAGTGCTTGAAAAATAGATTTAACTACAAAATGAGCAAGCAACTGGTTTTTATTCTGAACTAAAATTTCAACTGTTCTAGTTACAATGAAGGTTAACATCTATTTTCATGTCCAAATGCAATAACTGTATATCATTTTAATTTTTTAAAAAATCATCCTTTGAAAAACAGCTAAATCGAATCCTTTTTTAAAAATCTGCTATCTTTGGCTTACTTTACATTTTTCATGCTTGTTTATCAAATGAGAAATTAGCCCCTTGCTCTACAGTGTGGTCTGAAGGGCAGGAACATCTATATCCTAGGCAACTTGTCTGAAATGCTGAATTTCAGGCCCCACTTGGAATCTTCTGAATCAGAATCTGCATTTTAACAAGATTCCCAAATGACTGGTATGCATATTAAAGTTTGAGACCCACAGGAATAGAATATAACTTCCTAGAAATTGAAGTTTAAAATAAGTCATTAGAAGTGATGTGATTGATTAGAAATTATTTATTGGCTCTATTTCTTTCTAAAACGCTTTGATCCTGTTATAGCTATCCAGTTATTTTTGTCTCTCTCTCTTTATCTTTTAACATTGGTCTTATATTCCCATATTTGTTTACTTTTGTATGCAATTCTAATCCTGTGTTGCACACATCATATTTTATTATAAAATAACCAGCATGTATTGTAACTGCTTTATCTCCTGGGTATTAAAACTGAATTCATGAGCTAAGAAAAGTTGTAAGACAAGTGATGATGTAAGAACTGTAGAGCCTGACTTAAAGCTAAAATATCAACGTTAAACTAAGCAAATATTTTCCTAGTATAACAAGTAAGACAATGAAAATCTTGCTGATGACCATAGATAGAGTTCCAACGTAAGTTTTATTCTGTTAGTTTGTGTGTGTTTGTATGTGTTTATTACCCATTCTTAAGACTCTCTTTGGGAAAATTTATACACACACACACACACACACGCACAAACACGTTTTTGAAGTTTTTGGATCCTAATAAAAGTAGCAAATAGCTATTAAGTAACAGTTATTGTATTTCAAATATCCAGTACTAGAAGTGAGAGAGAAGCCAGCCGAAGCAATTTCAAAAAGATTGCATATTTCACATTAAACTGAAAACCAGGCCCTATCACCTAATACTCTGGCAGTGTTCTTCTCCACTTGATTTCCCCTTTTTCTCCTTTCCTTCCCATTTGCCACAAAGTAAAATAAATCAGTTTAAGATTATTCAGGGACTAAAGAAAAGCTTTGCTTTGGCATAATTTGTTTGCTTACCTTTGTCTGATGCACACTCCCTAACACACACACCTCCTCAATGTGGTCAATAAGATCATGCACCAAACAGACCAAAGTTTAGAAAATTCATTTAAAATCTTTCCTAAATTAAAGTAAGTCTTCAGGGGAATATAAACTTAAGGCTTTAGTTAAATATTCATTTATAAAAATAAAACCATTCTTCGAGGAATGTATATTTCTTGTCATCTTAAGTAAATGTGCTTCTTAAGTGATTTTTAAAGGGTTAAAATATGCATATAATTTAATGCATTGATAACTTTGGTTTATTCTCTTAGCCTTCATGTCAAGACTTCATTTTTCATGTTTTATAACATAATAAGCACAGTACAGATTTTTAAAATAATCTAAATTCAAAATACAGTGTGGAAAACATAGCATTTTCTATATCTGAGTCAGATTGGGTAATTTTCCACCTTAATATAGGCAAAGAAATAAACAAGTCTTGGATATGCTTAATGTTCTGGTAAGGTACAAAACTGTTATTGTATTTGAACAAAGTAGGGGACTGGTAAGATTGTAAATTAATTAATGCTATCACTCAATACCTTACGTGAGCTCCTATATCACTCATGTTACATCTCTGAGTCTTATTTTTTTCTTATCTGTAAAATGAAGGGATTAAACTAGGACTTTCTGGTCCCTTCCACTTCCAGAGTTTATGAAACCTGGACCGTATTTCATGTACTTTAATGTGCCACCTGGCACTCAATATTTGTTGAATTTAATTTAACATGACTGTATATTACTTTGTTTTTGTTATTGCTCATTGCTTTTGCCCAATAAGAATGCAAGCTTCTCAAAATAGATATTCCCTTAAATTTCTTCATAGCCAAGTTCAACCTCCACATCTAAAGTATTGCAATGCTAGACAAGCAAAAGGTCTTTAGTTATTGATGGTTAATGAATCAATGCAGTTAAACTGGTAATACTTGCAGAGTCAACTGTAAAGGAAACAATACTTTATAGTCTACTGCTTTTTGTAAAACATATATATTTTTTCATTTGAAAGGGCCTTGAAATAATTTAGAATTTCTTCATTTTACTTTTGGGAAACTGTACTTCAGGGAAATGAAGTAATTTGCCCAAGATCCCTTTCTAAATACTAATAAAATATAAATCATAAAATGTCTTGTGTTCACACAATTTAAATAAACCTTCTGCACTCACTACCAGTAATGAAAACCGCCAGATAAGGAGTTAATAATCCTGACAATAGTACACAATGATTTGCATATTAGGAGCTTAATGTCCTTTTGGTTGATATGATATAAACCTACACGCAATAGATTCTCAAAGACATGCTGCTTCAAAGATGACATGTCAGAAGAAAAACATTATTTAAAAATTGTTGGCAAATATTCCTTAAAATAAATTGTGTACATAAATATAGATGTTCTAAAAGAAAAATGAATTAGGCTATAACACTAAATATTTGCCACATTAAGTAAACTTAAACCTTATGGAGTGTCATTATGATGGTTCATAATTTAAATTATTCTTATAAATAAAATATAGGAAGTGTATGAGTGTCTATTATCGTGTATTGTTAAATTTCAACAGTCTTGCTATTTTATCATATAATTTTTACAGGGTTAGTGCAAAAAATGAGTAGAAGAACATGACACAAGTAGGCAGTTAACTGATACTTATTTAAATATATTTGAATATACTTATTGAGATTTTTATTTTTTGATCCAAGAAGCCATTTTTTTTTCTTTTTACAATCAGAAGTTTGAGAAAACACACTCAAAGAAATGAGAGGCAAGGCAGAGTGTTGGGGAAAGCCCTGTTGTGGAGATTGAAAACCAACAATCTTGTATAGGCTTCCCTTTTTATTAACTGAAAAGCCTTAGAGATCCAATTTTACTTGCCTGACTTTCAGTTTCCCTATTAAAAATAGTTATAATCATGGCTTCTTTTTCCACTCGAAATCTTTATGAGACTAAAATAATATATTTACCTTTAAAATTACATAAGATATAGGATATTGTACAAATTAAAGTATTAAAATAAGAGAATGTGAGAGAAACTTTTTTGTTTTCATTTCTTATGACAGTAAATGAATTGTAATATCAATATAAATTTGGATTTGCATTCTAATCACTTAAATATTTAATAAAGAAATGAATTTCCATAAATTAGTTTAATTGTTGTTATGCTAAAATATACCTGACATTAATAAAATAGTTTGTATTGAAGACAGAAAAATCCTTTCTCAGGATTTATTTATATTTATTTATTTATCTATCTATCTATCTATCTATCTATTTATTTATTTATCTTGCCTCTTTTTTTTTCTCAGTTTCTACACATTCATGATGAGGAGATTGGATGGGAAAAATATTCACTATTTTAGATCTGGTCTGGAAATGACAACTATAGCCATTGTCACTCTTAGTTTCCAATTATTACATTCAATTAACGGTTAATATATTGAAGACAATGAAAAGGGCGGTTTAAATCCTTGACCAATTTTTAGAGGATTTTTCGAGTGCAAAGGATAATAGAAGCATTTATGATTTCTGCCAAGTCACTCTTCTAATTCAAAACCGTAATCGAAAGAACTATTATTATTATTATTATTATTATTATTATTATTATTTACTCTTTGGTAATGAGCATGCAGTCTTTCCACTGCTGTAACCTAATTTCAAAAGATACTTTTCACCTTAAAATATTTTTTTTTCCTGTGATAAACCTGTGCTTTACAATTAATATCGCACAAGGCATAGATTTTGAGGAATTGTAGCATATAGGTCATTTGATGATTTCTCCTAACAAAAGAAGAGCACATTTGTGGAACTATGCCTTCATGATAAACTTCTATTGAAAAATAATATAATTTCAAGTAGGATTAGATTAATTTAAACATTGCAAGCCAGTCTAGAATATCAAGGCATTTTACCTAGTCTTCTTCACTCTGGATAGTGAATGATCAATTAAGTCTTTAGATTATAGAACTCTGCTCAGACAATGGTATGTAATTTGGAATGTTATACTATAAAGTCAATCCAATTAAAGGTACTTATATATTTTATTTTTTCCCAAAGGTATAATTTACATGTTATTAATGAAAGAATGTATTGCCTATTTTTAAGGCATACTATTTCTTCCCTCCTCAATTCCCAATGATGTTCGTCCAACTCCATTATATGCAGAGATATGGGAGATCTGACAATTACCCCTTTTCCACACATGAAAAAATAACTTTCTAAGAATGCAGTAGAAAACAAGTGTTCTTTTACCTCTGAAGACTGACATAGTAACTCTGTATGTTGGTATGAACATGCTTTGACAAGGCCTTAAAATCCTGTGTGAGTGTGTGTGTGTGCATGTGTGGGGGGGAATTCTGTCTAAAGAGGGACAACCTCTAAAAATATTTAAATTTGAGCCACTATGACAATCCACAAAGCAAAAAATAGAGGGGGATAAAAGTAAGAAACTTATTGAAATCAAAAGGAATGACCCATAGGAAGAGGACACACCAGAAAGAATGAGATGCAGAGAACGTTTCAGTCGCGTGTGGTGAAAAATTTGGAAAAGTTGGAAATATTCCCCAATATACAATATTAAAATCCTTAGTTGTATCCAAAGAAAAACAGACATTTGTAGGCATAATATAAAATATAGCAAATTTGAGGAATTCCACTATAAAACTTGTTCGAAATTAAACAGCAAAAGACACACAGATAGCCAGAAATCTTCTTGGTGAGGAAAATTTGAAAAATCTGTGAATTTGAAGTAGAGGCTCCTTGGTTTCTTTTTATTTCTTTCTCTCTCTTTATTTTCTTTTTTCTTTCTTTCTTTCTTTCTTTCTTTCTTTCTTTCTTTCTTTCTTTCTTTTTCTTTCTTTCTTTCTTTCTAGCTTCTTTAAGATGACTGAAGGGGGAAGAGAGTGGGAAGAAAGTGGCTAGTGGGAAGCACAAAATAAAATGGAAATGTGGAGAAATTACCTAAGAAGGTAATTCTGGGAAGAGGGAGGGTAGACTCACAAGAAGAAGAAAATCAATAGAGATAAAGGTATTTTACTAGTGCCTAAAGGGAGAAAAAGTCAAGGTTAGATGTCTCTAATTGTTGGTAGAGATAGCCCCAAAGCAGGTAAGGGTAAAAGAGGTGACATAGGGCATAGAGATGATGCAGGGAGGTGTGTGGAAAATGGGGTGTGGTGGAGATACGTGTGCAAGTGGCTGAAGCAATTTACTCTAATGGTAGAAGACTGGGAATTTTGGAAGGCTAGATGGGGAAGATGAGATGAGCACAGTTTAAAGATATTAAGTGGATAGATGATTATGAATCAAAAGAAATTTTCTTCCCTAGCATAGAATTCCTTCTTCTTAGTTCTACTGATTTACATTAGGCCCTCTTAATTCATTTGTCCTCTTTTCTGTGTGTTACAGTACCTTCTTATTTGCCTTCACTCTCTATTCCAATGCATTAGTTTATTCAAATATTAATTTAAAGACAAACAACGAATCTTTTTCCTATTGTGTGTTACCTACTGCCCAATTTTCTCACCCTGTTTTGTTGTTGTTGTTAAATATCTGCTTGAAAATCTTCAAAGGTGGCCTATGTCTACAGCACATACCTCTAAACTCCACTGATGGTCATCAGGCCCCCCACACTTTTCTTTCTTTAGTCTGTCGGACTCTTCCAGGTCTACTCCCTAGCTAGCCACCGCCTAGAAATGCCTATTTTTCAAATCCAGGGACACCTCTTCTTTATGAATCTTTTCTCGAACTCTGCAAAAATTAATCCCTTGTTCCCTTATAGTCACTTAGAGCCTTTATCACATTGTATCATCAATTTGTAAGTATTTTGGTTCACAGAAGCCCAAGCCACTTGTTCATATTCTTTTGTATTCCTGGAGCCTAGCACATTGTCTGGCACAGTAGGTGACCAATTAATGTTCATGGTTTCTTCCGTGAATAAATAAATGGACGACACCTTCTTAAAACTTGTGAAGCAAGATTAGCCGAGAAAATTAGATTTCAAATTTTCAGCCCCTGAGTAACTTCCTTTACTACTAACAGAAAAACCCTAGCAACCATATATACTTCGTCAATTTAGCTTAAAGCCGGTGGTTTTATATAAAGTCTCCTTTTAGGTGTGACTCCCTTCCCCAAGAATCTTATAAATCCTAACTAAAGGCTGTTGAGGACTGCTTGCATAGAGAAAAGGAGAATTTTCGGCTTTCTAAATCCCTTATTAGCAGTCTAGAAGCTATCAGGAATTTCTATCTTGCTAAAAAACGAAGTTTTTAATACCAAGAGAAGAAATAATGTGAAACCTGCAATCCTTATGCCAGGGCTCCCGACTGTCAAAACCCTACATTACTTGGGGGTTCATCGGAATCGCATTGGGGTTATTAAAATAAAAGGAGACTTCTTTCACCCCTTACCAAATGATTGAACTCTACAAAATAAAGGTGTCTATGCTTGGTCTGAGTGTACTACTCATTCCTGTATTTCAAACGCGTAGGAACTTTAAATTCCCTGCCCTCGCTGAGAATATTATCTAAGGGAAGCCTTCCATCAGAGAAGAAAATAAAATCCCAGATTTACAAAACGGAAGAATTATTTGCTCCTTCTCCCTTTTCCTAAAATCTCCCACCTGCCTCCAAAACAAAACACAATAGGTAAGCAGTTTGTTGCTATCCCCTCTGAATGTTATTTCCTTGGGAAGGTCAGTTAGTTCCGAGGCCCAGTTGCCTCCACAGGCCCTGCCTCTGTCTCCTCCCTCTAGCCTTGTGCAGCCATCTCCAACTGCGCGCTATGATCCTTCTCCCAGAGCTAAAGAAAGAATTGTCCTCAACCAGAGGCAGCGAATTAGCCTCAAATTCGGGAAAGCAGGGTGTTATTCCTTAAAACGAGAAGTGCCAACACACAAGGGAAGCCGCGCTGGGCTTCTGTCTTCTAAAGTCTTATTTCCGAATCTTCTAAATTTGGCGCGTCGGTCTCTAGAAGTGACCGCGCAGCCTTATAATAAAGAGCACGGTGACCTCTCTCCTGCGGCAGCAGCTCCTAGCGCCTTTCTTTCCGCGCCTCCCAATTTCCACTCTCTTCTTTCAGTTAAAGGACTTCCCACCCTGCGCCATAGCCTTCGACTGCTCCCCTCCCCCACCGCACCATTTCTTTGGGAAGACGACCCTTTTCGGCCTCTAGGGAGCTTGCTCTGCCGCAGGCTTAGAGGCAGCCACGGGATTTTAAAGATGCAGGTCTTCACATCCCCCCACCCGCTTCCTTATCACCACAAGAGGAGAGAAAACAGCGGAAATTTAACACTGGTAACTATTATTATTTCATTTGACGAACTTGCTCTCTAAAATGCCACTAAATAAGTAAATTCACAGTGAATAGTGAAGGTACGAGCTGCAAAGGGGAGAGAATAGGGGGCAGGGAAAAGGAGGAAAGGAATTCGGGATGACCCGAAATCTGTGTTTGATGACCGGGTTCACAACCGGTCACGGCCCGGGCCGCAGTGGCCTCCCCCGCCTCGGGCGCCTCTGCGCGCCTCCAGAGAGCTGAGGAGTTGGAAGGCGGGGCCGAGGAAGGACGACGAGAGGAAGCGAAGGCGGCTGCGCACAGGGAGCGCGCGGTGCAGGGCTGCTCGCGCTCCCGGCCCGGGCTAGCTACCCGGGCTCCTTCCTTTCGGCCCGCGGAGCCTTTCTGGAGCTGACATCACTGCCAGAAAGCGGGGCCGCCCATGCAAAAGCGACTGAGAACAGGGTTCTCGAGCCTCGCTCGCGGAGGCGCTCCCTCGCCGCTTGGCAAGCGCGGCGCGGTGGCAGTGGCGGCTGGACTCAGCCCGCGTGAAGTGCGCGCGGCAGTTCTTAATTTAGCAGACTGGGAAAGGCATCTTTAGATCTTAGCGAGTCCATCTCTTGGTTCATTCGTCAAAACCGCCCGCACACCGTCTGCGTGTCCTCCAAGAAACCAGACAAAGGCAAGAAAGGGGGAAACGTACAAATACTATTATTTCGACTTCCTTTCAAATATCCCACCCATCCGCAGCGCTTTCTCTCTCTCTCTCTCTCTCTCTCTCTCTCTCTCTCTCTTCCTCCTCCTCCTCCTCCTCCTCCTCCCCCGCCCTCTATCATGTTTCTTCCTTTCTCTCACACACACACGAAAGGACAGCCTTGAGGCTGATATTCCCGCTGTGATTGTGCAAGTTTGTTTCAAACAAGATTGAGAGTGGAATTCCATTTAGTTTCACTAAGTTAAGAAGGTGCCTGCAAGTACTTTTTTTTTTCTGTTTTGAATTCACACTTGTTTATGGGAGGGGGCTAGTCTCTTTAGTTATAAAACGCCGCCACCTTCTCCTGTGTTCTGCTTACTATTTAGAATCCTCCGCACGTTCCTCAGGTTGTTTCCTTGTTGCAGCGCTAAGAGCACGCAACAGCTTTTAACGCCATCGTCCCCTCCCCATATTTCCTGCCCTCTTCCCCGCCTATCCCGATTTTAAAACACTTTCTTCCACACACTTTCCTTCGTACAGAAACATCTCCTTATGTCAGGTTTAAATCCCATCTTGGGACGTTTCCACACAAGGACTTGCTTTCGTTTTGTTCTTGCTATTCGATTTGCTGTATTCTTTTGACCCATTCCCTCTTCTCTCCAGTCCTTGTTTTGTGGGTGTGTGCCGCAGTGGCGCAAGTTTTGATTCCCAGCCCCGAGCCAACATTTTGGAAGGGCACCCGGCTCTGAAATACGAAGGCCTGCCTGCTGACGCGCACACACACACTCCACACACGCACCCGATACCCCACGCCCCAAACCGCAAAGGCGGCCAAAGCAGCGAAGCGCATAATAATTCCTTCTGGAAGCGAAGAGGGCGTTTTCCGTTGAGCTCTAAAACTCTTTCCTTCGGGGAGGAAAGGAAGTAGTTCCCACTACACATCCTTGGAAAGTAACCTCCCTCTTTTTTTTCTTTCTTTTTTTTTTTTTTTTTGTGAGAGGGTCGGAAGTCAATTTTCGGCTAAGCGCTCATATGCAAGTCTTGTCTCCGAGGGCAGACTGCCGCTCTACTCTTTTAAAGTCTCTAAAGCAAAGGACTTACTCGCAGCTACACGCTTTAAAAAAGTCACCTTTTTCCAATGGAGCTTTTTTATTCAGAGGCCATGCTTTTCGCGAAAAGGGGCCGTTTTATGGCTGCGCGCTTAAAAATAATTCCTTTGTGGAGAGATGAACTGCTTTTCAGTTCTACCTCAGTAAAAACCATTCATGTATGGGATAGGTAGACGTTTTTTGGCTAAAAAATAAAAGTCATTTCATTAAGAAGAGGAACCTTCTCACGTTCGGCTAAGCTTAAAGAAATACATTTTTTTTTTAATGCGAAAAAGATGCCGTTTTTCGGCTACACGATTGTAAGAAGCTCCGGGTTTTTTTTGTTTTTGTTTGTTTGTTTGTTTGTTTGCTTGCTTGTTTGTTTTAGCTAGGCAGAATTTTCTACGCCTACCATCTCCACATCTAGCAGGTGCTGACTGAGCACAGCCCCCATATGTAGGGCGGGAAGGAAGGGCGGGGAAGTGGACGCAAGGCAGGAGGGCCCAGAAGACCCTCGGCGCTCCTTGGCACTCTCCTTTGGTCGAGCCAAGGGTCAGGTCCCCAAGTGTTAGAACCAGCTTGACAGCGATCCAAACCTGGAGTCCAGAGGTAAGAACGCAGCAGGGCCCTGTCGCTAGAAGTCTGAAGCTGGAGCTGGCCCAGGGAATTGTCTCTCGGCTTGGGCCGCTTCAGCGGGCTAGACTGAGTGCCCGGGGTGTGATCTCTTCTCTGCACCTGCCCCAATCTTAGAGTTTCTCTCAGCCTCACTGAAGCTGACTGTATTCGTTAAAGTGAAAGACCTTTTTGCACAACCAATGTTGGGGAAATTCATGCGCGAGCACTTTGATAGAAGTGAGTTTTCGCAAAGTAACCAAGCCAAGGTGAGCAGTGGCAGTGCCAAAAAAAAAAAAAAAAATCTATCTATCTGCGCTCACCTCCGGGGTTTGCGCTTTCTCCTATCTCCAGAGAAGAGGTGGGGGTAGAGGGCAGGGAGGACACCAAAAGCGTCTTTGAAACTACTCTGTGGTCACAATCAAGACCCCAGGCGCGAGCAGCAGGACGCCTCCGCGCACTAAGTACCGGGCTCACGCCTCACACGCCGCACTCTTTTCTGGCACCCTGACCCGATACTTACCCTGTGATTGTAGCCTCTAGAGTAGAATGAAGTGGGAAGTGAAAAAGAGAAAAGGCTTCCGCCGGCTCCACGGAGACTGCGATTGCTGTAGCGGGCTCTACCGCCACAGCTCGCAGCCTGCGGAGCAGCTGGTGTTGTGGAGGTTGCTTCTGAGGTTTTTTGGGCTGCCCGGGTTGCCTGGGCTGCCTGTGTCGCCGGTGTCGCCGCTGCCACCGCCACGCAGCACACTGTTCAGCTTGCTTTCTGCTTTGCCGCGTGGGCCACCTCAAGCGGCTCAGGCTTACTGCTCCTCCCGCCCTGACAGCTCGCCGACTGCAAGAAGCCAGTGCCGAGCCAGCCCTTTTCAATGGCGAGGGGGAGGGGCTAGATAGAGGGGGAGAAGGGGGAAGGAAGGGGGGTGAGCGAGTGGAGAGCGGGGGGAGAGAAGTGAACCAGGGCCCGGGCCGCCTGCTGGGAGGGGATGGCGCAGCACCAACTGCTGGGTACCCCCCTCCGGTCCCCACTCCCTGCACCCCACACCCCCCAACCGCCCCGGGGCGACCCCTCCCGGCTGACGGGGAACCAGGGGAGAAGGGCGGTGGCGAGATGGAGGTGATCTTAGGAAGTTACTGTTGGCCGCCCGAGAAGGCGGCCGAATGCGTGCTGCCAGCACACTCGCGTGCGGGACCTGCTACTGGGGAAAATGCGTGGCTTTCGGGCTGTCGGCTTTGCAGAGCAAAAGCGAGAGCATGCATTGCTCCTCTCGGTCCTCCGCTCGTTGCTCTCTTAGGCTTCCGTTTAAGTTTAACTCATTCACATTATCTTACAGAAGTTTTATTTTTCTTATTCTGTGTGCTTTTCTCGGATCCCGCTGACCGCCCTGGCTCCCGCTAGAGAACAAGCATCCAGCTGCACCATTTTCTCATACAAAGGATACTTAAAGCAGACTAGTGGAAGTAGGGGCGGGAGCCCTGCAAAGCCGCAGTTGGAGCAGAGACACTGTCTGTGTGTATCATACTCAACTGTGAGCCGGGTCTGGTGCCTCGTTTGCCTTGCAGATCGATCGTCCGGGGGCGGCGGGAAAGGGGGTAAGGAAATGATCTAGCACTTGGCTACCCGAGAGAGCAAGTACGCGTAAGCGTTAAGCGTCTTTGGACTGCTTTAGTGGAGTCCAGCCGCTCGCTGCTGGGGATCCGGCAGCCTCGCGGGCGTTGACAACGCGTTTCCAAGGTAGGAAAGGATGCGCGCGAGAGTGGTACCCAGTTCGGCGCCGCAAGACTGGTGCTTGCTAGCGCGCTCTGGCTGCCTAGTCCGCGACTCCTGGGCGGGCATGGGGTGCCAGGTTTCTCAAGACCACTAAAGCGACCAGAGGCAATGTGGCTGGTATATGACTCGAATGGGTCGTGGTTATCTAGAAGTAAGGATAATTCACTCGTCTCTGTCATGAGATTAAAAGCAAATAACAGCAACTAAAACCTTCACAGCTGGTCCACTCAGATTCTTGCTACAAGGAGCAAATCTTTAAATTTACCTAGAGGCCAGAGAATGAACCAGGTGAATTATCTCAATTTCTCTGCAGGAATGTATAGGGTTTTAGAGGAAAAATGCATTTTCTGTGATTAATCAATAGAAAAACTTATCTTTCTAGCGTTCCACTTTGTTTTTGGAAGGTGACTCTCTTTCCTGAAATAAAAGGAGAAAAAGTAGATAATGTTTTGAGTGCCAAGAACACAGTATTCATTTTTATTTTTGTCTGCTGAATGGAAAGGGAAATGCATCTGCATAAGGACAGAATATCAAGGAAAAAATTTGCCAATTATCATGAGTTGATTTTCTCTAATAGCTTCTTCATGGGAAGTTTTTTTTTTAATTTATTATTATCATTATCGAAGGGCTCATCTTTGTGACTTCTTTCCCCTCTCCATCTTCATAACTGCCATCTTTCAAATTCCTTATATTTTTATAGGTTAAAACCTTGGTTCACATAATCTTAACAGCACTCTCCGCCCTCCTCCCCCATTTTCCTTTCTTGTTTTTACACCTAAATCCACTCCTGAGAGCAACCATGACATTAGCACCGCAGTTCAGTGCAATCTGCATGAAAGAGGACACAAGGAAGTATTTACTATTACATTTTACTCCTCTTCTAACTCTGCTTCCAATTACTCACCGTATCTAGCACATACGTTGTCCTCTTCTTGGGAATATATTGGAGATGAAATCAGGAGCTGTCGAATGATTACAGGCTCTGACTCTTGGGGTTTGCATTGCTGGATAAGACTCTGTCATAGTGGATGACAGGAACTCAAAGGAAAAAAAAAACACTGATTAATACAGGACAGTATGGCAAAGTCATGCCATGGAGGCACTCTCAGAGCACTAATAATCATTCATAACATCCACATTAGACACCAATTAATTGATTTCTTAAG
This sequence comes from Rousettus aegyptiacus, assembly GCF_014176215.1. Lineage (NCBI taxonomy): Eukaryota > Metazoa > Chordata > Mammalia > Chiroptera > Pteropodidae > Rousettus > Rousettus aegyptiacus. The sequence goes on along the minus strand of NW_023416312.1, from coordinate 51,044,270 downwards.
ATTTCCATCTAAACGCAAAACAGGGGGAGAGAACTATTCAGTGACTGTTATAAAGTATTTAAAGTTATCATCATGACAGGCTCATGAGGTTGATATTGTTATCCACCTTTTACAATTCCTGAAACTGAAATTTGTAGAGGCCAGATAATTTTCACAAGACTATGGAGCTGAAGAGTAGCACACTCTGGATTTCCATTTAGAATATATAATCCTAAATTCAGCTGAGCTACATGATTGCTCTATAGATATTTTCTATAATATTTAGCATATTTGGTGTTAAGTGTAGAGTCTAATAGAAAATGATCTCTGTAGAATAGAAATATTACTTACAAAATGAGGAGACTTCTAGTTGAACTAAGTAACTCAGAAAATTATTTGAGAAATTCAGTTTGTTGATAAGACTGAGAAAAATCCACAACTGAAAAAAATGAAAAAAAAAAAAACCCTCCATTTTCTCTTCTATGTTCTATCCGATGGTGGCACCAGTGAGCAGCGGAATAACCAAAAGCCAAGACACCTGGCAAAAGCTCTCCTCTAAGTATTCTAACTTTAAAAGGACCGAGAAGAACTCTGTGTACTTACGTACTTACGGGGAGAAGCACTTCTTGACTGAAGACCTTTTATGCACCGTCTTCATTCTATACATTGGCCCATTAATCCTCAAAATCATTCTATGAGATAAATGTTATTAGCTTCTTTTTTTTTTAACAAATGAGGAAACAAAGACTCGAGCTAAAATGTCCAAGGTTATATAGCTGTAAAGTATAGAGTTTGGAAATTTAAACCCATGTAATTTACAGTTCATTATATTGACCCTCAGCATACAATCCTCATATTGCATGGTTATACAGTTTTGGAATTTGCATTACACCAAATATTGTATAGTTAACAAAAACCCTTAAAAATTAAAAGGAAACTGTAGAAATTTGTTTTTGGAAGAGATGCCATGAAGGAAATGTGATATTTATTGGATTTCGTTTGTTCAGTATTCCAATTTGGAACTTGAATCAGGGTTTGCTAAGATCAGAAAAGGGAAAATACGGTAATGTCTACCCTATAAACATAGAAATGTGTCTAATTTCTGAGGATTCAACTATTAAGTCATTATATAATTATCAAATGGATCAGATAAGAGATTTAAACTACTTTGAGTATGGATGTTTCTCAGGCCTGTAACAACTGATTACAACTGAGAAATAATGTGTTTATCTGAAAAAAGTTGATCAGCCATGGAGACCTAGTAAAAGAAGGCTCAGTGAGATGAGCATTGGTAAATCTTACCTATGCACATTTTCATCTCACTGGCAAAACCACTCTTGATAGTAGATTGATAAAGCCAATCAAATATCCTGGGATTTCAATAGCCCTTGCATTGAAACATCTCTTATTAAAGCAATCTGCCATCTGTGATTTGCCTCCCCATGTACTCTGTCTGCAGAGAGAATGCACGTATTACATAGGTGTATGAGAATGAGTATTTTGTATCATGTGAAAGTTAGTTTGCATCAAATTCTTTTTCTGAGTGTTTTCCACAACTTTCACCTTACATTTCACATAAATGTTACAATTAATAAATCACCATTGTTATTGAGAAAGTAGGTGGATGTCCAGGCACAAAACTGTAAGAATGAGTAAACTGTTATTTTCCATGATATTTTAAATATTTAATATTAACTCTCAGCAACAATTGCAATTAGTAAGCGCCAGTGATGCCCAGTGGTTCAGAAAAGGGCTTTATTTTTAGACCAAATTTGAAGTTCTGGCTCTGGCATTTTTTAGTTGTTTGTCTGTGGGAAAATTAATTTCTGGACATGTCCTGTATAATAAGATAGTTACTAACCACATGTAGCTATTGAGCCTTGAAATATGGCTAAGCCAAATTGAGATGTATCATGACTGTAAAATATATACACTATCTTTAAGACTCAGCACATGCACATACACACAAATATGTAAAATATATCATTAATATTTTTATAAATTGCATGATGAAATGATAACATTTAAATTAATTAATTAAATAAACATTATTAAAGTAACTTCACCAGTTCATTTTCAACATTTTTAATGTGGCTGCTAGAAAATTTAAAATTACATGTGCGGCTAGAATTATACTTTTGCACAGAGCTATCCTAAAAAGCTTCAGTTTCTTCATCTAAAAATGGGAATAATAATTTTATTCACCTCAAATTATTATAGTGATATTTAAATAAGATAATGTACCTAAAATACTTAGCACAGTGCCTGACATTAAGTTAAAAATTTGTTACTCTCCAAGAGTTAGGAAATAAAGATATCAATTAAAATAAAACAACAACTTAAGCCCTAGTGGGTTAGGGGCTACTTAAAGAGAAAACTTTAGTTAAGAATTAATTTTCTTTATCCCAAGTGAAATCATCCTACTTCTTTCTCTAAAAACAATAAATCTGCACATGCGGTGGTGGATGGAGGGACAGTATTGTGACATACAAAAATGGTAATATGTATGCCAGTGCTTCGAAGAGTTAATAGTACTTTCTCAATTCCAAGTATTTTTACTATCATAATTTGTGCAGGCACTTTTACTTAATTGGTAGATATTTCTAGTGTTGAATCATTCAAGTCATAAATGAAAATAAAGCTGAAATTGGTGGCAAGTACAAAGAGGACAAATGAGATTCTGCAGAAGCTAAAGATACAGAAAAGGGAGAAAACCTGGTAGTTATAGAGCTCTATGTTTTCACTAGTTTAGCTGAAGAAATGCTGTATCTAGCTGATGACAAAATGCAGAATTCAATTGAAGACACTAGAGGGTGCTATTAGCGAGAGTTTACAATAATGAATAAGTCTAATACCGTTCCCCCACTCTACCACTACAGATTATAAGAATTTGAAAAGGGCATTCCTTCGAAATGAAACTAACACTTCTTTATTCCCTCCTGGACATGGCTCGCAAGCTCGCAAGTTTTTTGTTTTTTTGTTTTGTTTTGTTTTGTTTTTGTTTGTTTGTTTTTGTTTGTTTGTTTGTTTGTTTTTAGTCCTGGGATTGGTCTTAAAACATTGCCAAAATAATAAAATATTAGAAGTTTGCTGTAGTGCTTGGACACATAATTGGGAAAAGTTTGAAATGGTTCCCTGCTCTGAGAAAAACTTTATCAAAGCCCAAGGAAGTGAGGATGAGAAATAAAAATACCCAAGAAAGGGCTGTCAATGAAGAGAAGATTTCAACAGGAATTCTTGACTACTCCAACAACCTATGTCATAAGCAAGGGTGGGGCAATTGTTTGGTAATTGTGCCCTATAAGTTTTTATCTGTCTCTCTAGCTTTGAACAGATACCTATATACAGTGGGCAGAAACTTCAGTTGAAATTCTTTCATAGGAATCTGGGAATTTCAGCCTTATGTGGTGAACTTTGCTGAAACACTGAGCTGATTAATGCAATTAAATGAGTAAAGGTATGTGGTGGTGTCCTCAAGATTGTTGTTTACTACTAAAGAAATGTATTTTCCCTACTGTACTCTCATTTTCCCACAGATGAGTAGTCGTAAACTGTACCAGATGAGGCTTCTCATTTGTCTTATTTGCCTGTATTGTGATGGAAGCACAGGAGCAAGGAAAATTATTACACCATTTAATGTGTAGAAGGATCAGAATGCTATTAACAGCCTCCATCCTTCTTGTTTCCTTAGGACAGGCTTTAGCTTGAGTTATCCAGATGTTGCCTGGTGAAATGAAAGATTTGTAGAGATTCTGGTTGCTGAGGAAAACAGAATTCATTTTTGTTATTTCTTTTAACACTGATTTTGAATTTTTTTCCATCCTGCCACAATTTCTGTGGCCGTCTCTTCTGGAAGTAGATACCAGCTACTGCTCTAAATTTAGGAAATAGGCACACATATGAAAACGATCACATAATGTTTACAAAGTAATATATAGAGATTGATAAAAATATACATTTATTTAAAGAATCCTGGACTAACCCCATGCCATTCTGAACCATTTTGACTTTTTTTAAAGCCTTTTTATTTCTATTAAAGATATGACTATCAGCTAAGTAGATTTAGCTTCTGTATGGGTTTGTGAGATCAGTAATATTTTCTGATGTATGATAATAAATATACTATGTATTTCATTAAAACATGTAAGAAAGCAACGACTTTTGTTTTTAAACAACAATGCTGTGGTTTAGTCGACATGGTGTTAAATGGAGGACTGCTTTAAACCATTATTTCTGTAGATATCTCATTTAAAATGATTAGATATACATTTAGATAATCAACATAGGGTTTCAGTTTTCTTTTAAGATTGAACAATTTTTATTTTATCATTACTGAAACTTAGCTGAATGTAGATAAAATATAAAACCCCAAAATTTCTCTCAATTGCCAAAATACAGTTGGTCTCAAGTATTCCTTTTAGATTTTCTTTCACATAAGGTGAAAAATGGTGATGCATTTTACTTCCATGAAAAAAAAGTCTTTAATTTTTCAATTAATTTTCTTTCTTGACCAACTTCTAAATAAAGTGAAACCACAGATGCAGTTTGGCACACTATTGATCCTATTATGGTTATCTTTTTTAATGGGCTAAATAGTGAAGGAAAAGTTTTGGAGCATAGAAGAGTTCTCCTTTAAAGGAAAAATATGTAATGCAAAATTGGCAATGAAAATAAAATATTGTTTCTGGATTTCTTCCTCTGTGAATGTTGCTATTATTAGGCTCCATCTTCTGTAGATCTATTACTGGAGCTCAAAGTATCGAAGGAAATTCTTCTTCGAAATGTACCTAATCCTCTTATACTGAATAATCCTTCACAAATCTCCACCTTGTCAACTGATAAGCTTTTTTATTTTATTTTATTATTTTATGTTACAAATATTTTCTTTCTTTTAAAAATAGTTTTAGTTTTTAATTACAGTTGTCATATGATAGTATATTAGTTTCAGGTGTACAACATAGTGATTAGATATTTATATAACTTACGAGGTGATCATGCCGATAAATCTAGTACCCATCTGATACCATACATAGTTATTACGATGTTATTAACTATTTCCTTATGCCATATTTTATATACTCATGACTGTTTTGTAACTACCAATTTGTGCTTTTTAATCTCTTCCCCCTTTTCACCCCACAAAACTCCTTCCAATCTGGGAACCATCAAAATGTTCTCTGTATCTATGAGTTTATTTCTGTTTGTTAGTTTATTTTGTTCTTTAGATTCAACATGAAAGTGAAATTATATGATGTTTATCTTTCTCTATCAGACTTACTCCACTCAGCACAATACCGTCTAGGTCCATCTTTGTTGCAGATGGCAAGATTTCATTCTTTTTTATGTCTCAATAATATTCCATTGTATACATGTACCACCTCTTTTTTATCCATTCATCCATAATAGACAACCGGGTGGCCTCCATATCTTGGTGACTGTAAATAATGCTGCATTGAACATATGGACTCACATGTCTCTTCGAACTAGTGTTTTGGTTTTTATTTTTTCAGATAAATACCCCAAAGTGGGATTACTGTTTTTGTTTGTTTGTTTATTTGTTTATTTATTTGTTTCTTGTTATAGCTTTTGTTTTAAAGTCTGTTATGTTTGGTATAAATATTGCTACCCTGATTTTTGTTTGTTTGTCTCTATTTTCATGAAATATCTTTTTCCATGCCCTCACCTCTAGTCTATGTGTGTCTCGATCTGAAGTGAGTCTTTGGAGGCAGCATATGTAAGGGTCTTGTTTTTTTATCCATTAAGCCACCCTGTCTTTTGATTGGAACATTAATCCATTTACATTTAAAGTAATAGCTGCTAGATGTGTAGTTATTGCCATTTTATTATTCATATTTTTGCCATTTTTTCCTTTTTCTTCTTCTTAAAGAAGTTCCTCTAACATTTCTTACAATACTGACTTGGTGATGATGAATGAACTCCTTTAACTTTTTCTTGTCTGGGAAGCTTTTTCTCTGCCCTTTGATTCTAAATGATAGCTTTTCTGGGTAGAGAAATTTTGGCTGTAGGCCCTTTTCATCATTTCAAATATTTCATGTCAATCCCTTCTGACCTGCAAAATTTCTGTTAAGAAATCAGCTGACAGATTTATGGGAGCTCCCTCATAGGTAACTAAATGCTTTTCTCTTGCTGTTTTTAAGATTCTCTTTTTGTCTTTAAACTTTGGCATTTTAATGATGATATGTCTTGGTGTGGGCCTCATTAGGTTCATCTTGTTTCGGAAACTCCGATATTACTGGGGTTATATGTCTATTTCCTTTGCCAGGTTATGAAAGTTTTCCATCATTATTTTTTTTAAATTAGATTTTCAATTTCTTGCTACTTCTCTTCTCCTTTTGGTACCCCTATGATGGGAGTGTTGGAATGCTTGATGTTGTCCCGAAGTCCCCTTAAACTATCCTTGTTGTTGTTGTTGTTGTTCTGATTTGATGTTTATTTATTTTTATTTTTTTCTGTCCTGATTTTATGTCTTCTGCTATTTTATATTCTAAATTTTTATTTCGATCCTCTGTCTCATCTAATCTACTGTTGATTCTCTCTAATGTATTCTTCATTTCACTTATTGTATTCTTCAATTATGACTGGTTATTTTTTATGTTTTCTAGCTCCATTTTTTTATGTTTTCTATCTATTTATTAAAGTTCACACTTAATTCATCTACTCTTCCCCTAAATTCATTGAGCATCCTTATAACTAGAGTTTTGAACTTTGCATCTGCTTGTGTCTATTTTGTTTAGTTCTTCGTTTGGAACTTTTTTCTGTTCTTTCATTTAAAACATATTTCATTGTCTTCCTATTTTTTCTGCCTCTCTGTGTTTGTTTGTATATATTGGGTAGGGCTGCTACGTCTCCTGTTCTTAGGAGAGTGGCCTTAGGTAGTAGCTGTCCTGTGGGGCCCAGTGGTGCAGTCTTCCTTGTCACCTCAGCCAGATGCTCCAGGTGTGTCCTTTGTATAGGTTGTTTGAGCCCTTCTGTTGTAGTTGAGCTATTTGCACATCAGTGGGTGAAACTGATGTGCTGATCAGTTGTGAGGACTAGTTAGTGAGGGGTTGGCCCTATGGAGCAAGATTCATTTTAGCAGGGCCTTCTTAGTCTGTCCTTTGATTGTGTCATCCTCAGATGCAGCCCTGGGTGGTACTCTGGTTTGGTCAGAAGCTGGCCACTGGGACATGTCAACCTCAGGGCCTCCTGGGAGGGCCCCTGGGCAAGCCATGTTTAGCCGTAGCCTGTGCCATGACCAGGGCCACCTGACAAGAGTCACCAAGCAATATTCAGATGACAGCTGCCCATGCTAGACTTGGAAGTGCCTCATGAGGCCAAGTCGTGAACTTAAGCCAGCTTCCAGTAGTGCTAGGCTTGGGGCTGCTCAGAAAGAAGTATGGGACGTACAAAGTTCCGATATTTTTTTTTTGTTGTTGGATTTTTTGAACCTTTGAGAGATTTTAGGAAAGTCTGAAGGATAAACCAAGACAGGCCGTTTGTATTGAAATTCCATTGGAAACCTCTTGGGTGAACCTGAAAGTTGGGCAGGGCAAGGACTTAGGAAATCACCGGGGCAGGGTGATCAGTGTTAGCTATGTTGATAGAGACTCAGTTATGGCACCTTCCTGTGTCTGAAAGGCAGGGACAAGGAGGAGTCCCTAACAAAGGAACAATGCCCTCTGCCAGCACTTCTGTATGGGAGAAAGCAGCCACTCCAGCCCTCTCCCTGAATCCAAACAACCCAGTTCTTCCATGTATGTCCCTTGCACATTTTGAACAGCTGTCCCAGAGATGGAGCGCAGAATGAGTGTGTTGTCAAAGATAATTTTGCACGTGGGTCCCCTTAAGAGGAACACCCGTGACTTCAGATATCTTCCATCTCCTTCAGCTACAATCTCTGCTGGTTTTCACAGCCATAAGTTGTGAGGACCTTTCTTCCCAGCACTGGAATCCTGGGCTGGGGAGCTTTTGCTCCTCCAGGGGGACTTTTGCTAAGATATCCCTCCTGATTCTCAACTGCTACAGGCAAATATGGAGACCAGCCCGTTTCATGTCTCTGCCCCTCTTGCCAGTCTCCGGGTGACCTCCTCTGTATGTCCTCAGTTCTAGGACTTCCGTGCAACTAGACTTCAGGCAACAGCCAGTGTTGGCTATTTTGTAGTTTAAATATAAATTTGATGTAGTTGTGAGAGGAGGCAAACATTGTGTTCGTCTGCTCTACCATCTTGACTGAAACTCCTGATGAGTTTTTAAATTAAGTGTCTTTTTAGACCCAGGATTCAGTGTTCTTGTGGTGAATCCGACAAATCTGAGTTTTACTTCAAATTCAATCCTAGTGATCTAGTTTATACAATTAGCCATCTACCTCAGTTATCTGAGTGGCACTCTAGTATCCACTGCTGGTATCATTGTGAATGCCCTGATACTCAGTTGGAGCATTGGCATCCTGCATTGTTTCCACCAGTTCATTTCTCTTGTGCCCTAGGTTCAGTATCAATGAAATATTAACTGTTTGGCTGAGGGTCATGATCCCAACAGGACAACTTTGTTAGAACTGTCTTGTAAATATCAAAATAAATTATGACTCTGCTCTCACATTTTATTTTACAGTCTTGGACATTTATTCTGTGAAAGATGCCGAAGTGGGTAGGCTCTCTATGTTGGTAAGTCTTTTGCAATTTATCACAATAAATAGTGATATATTATTCAAAGATGTTTATAATCCTTGAACAGTGCAGCTAAATTACTTAACATTCACACTTCCACTCCCATCAATTAAAAATTAGTCTCCAACAAGTAACTATAGAGAAGTAACAATCGTAGAAAAATTGCAAATAAAATATCATAGAATGTAAATTAACTTTGTCATAAACTTGTTAAATGACAGGTTTCCCAAAGTCTTATAAATTATTAGATTTGCCCCTTTTTTACAAGGATCCTTTGGGGTGGGGAGCTTGAATAGATTTCTGAATAAGCTATAATATTTTTAAAACACATTTGCAAGATAAAATGTCTGGTAAGCTTGAAGTGTATATCAATTAGTGATACAGATAATGAAATGTATATCTTCAGAGTCATTTAAAGACCTCAAGAATTATATACTTATATTGGAAATATTATACTATATATGTCAGCTATTGTTATGAACTATAATTCATAGAAAATTAAATACTACTATAGTTTGTCCTAAATCAACTTATTTTTAACTGTGTGTCATTCTAGTCTCTTTTTCAAAATCTGAGTTAACAATGCATAAAATAATATAAATTAAAATTTTCTCTGAAATATAGTGCCTGCTTATATTTTACAAAGCAAATATGACATGATATGTAGTCTAATGGCAAAAATTTCAGACAAACAACATCTTTATTGTTACATTAGATTTTCTCTACCAAGAAGCTATAATTTATAGTTCAATGAACTCATAATAAAACTAATTTGGCTTACAGTTCTATTCAACTAATAATGAATGAACGAAAATAAATTAAAAAAAAACTTAGAAGATAGCCTTTTTTTTTTCTCCAAAGCATGTGTATGAACTAGGAATATAGATTAGGTCTCAAGGAAGGGGAGAGGGAGAAAGAGAAGAAGGTAGGAGAGGAGGAGGAGGGGTAAGAAGAATAGGCAACCTTTGGGTTCCCAAGAGACCGAAGGCAGTACAGGTCCTTTTTCCTTCTGAACTTTTTAAAAATTTCTCCTTCGACTTCCTTACCATCACTTTTAAAACTTATTCTATTTCTCTTCAAACTTTTCAACAAGTACTCCACCTCATATGGAGATTATTTTGGGGAGAAGTGAAATTGATAGCAAAAAGAGAATTGAATTCACTATTCTTTTCACAGCGACTTGCATTTTACAGACTCTGGAAAAAAAGGAAAAGGAATTATCAGTTAGCAGTGGTGGAGAGATACAAGTCAGTGTTCAACGCCTGTTCCCAAACCCTCAATCTCTTCAATTTGAGCTCCTCTGGCCCAAGTTCCAGCAGTGTGGAGGGGAGAGGACAGTAATGGTGTGTGTGCTGTGACCAAGACCCTCTAGGAGGCAGCATAAGAACGTGTTGGAGTTGGGGAATGTAGGGGTGATGCCCAGAGTGAAACCAGGTTTATTTAGAATAGAATTTCCTGTGTCTTTAATATGCAGATATGTGTGGTGACTCTCCAGCAGAATCATATAAGGAGTTTATTCAACCAGAGAACCCTTTTGAAGCATTAAATATGCCTCTAGGTGATTTCAAAAATATCTCTCTGGGCTCTTCAAACCTGTCTTCTCCATAATCCTTCTCATATAACTATGTCCTACTATTAACATTCACGTTCTCTTTGATGTCCTGCTATCCAAAACAGACCAGACACCATTTCAAACCTAGGAATAGAAAGATAAATTTGTGGATATGGAAATGAAAGGGAATAAATTGAAGAAATCTGTACATTGTAGCACAAAAATGATGGATTGCATTGTAACTGTGTTGTCAGAATACATTACATTTTTATCTAGAACTTGATTGGAACACAATTTTAATTTAATAGACCTTTGGGGAGCTATATTTTTAAAGTATAGTATGAAGGATACGAAAACAGTTATGATATATTTTACCTAAGTCTAGAAAGCCTGAATTTAATTTGTGATTCTATGGCATTTTAGCTGTAGAACATTTGAAAAGTTCCTGAAATTCTCAATATTCCAATTTTAATAACTGACTATTGAGAAATATAATTATCTTAATAATTGTCATTAGGAATAAACGAGATAATGAACATAAACATAGCTAATGGAGTATTTGATACAGATTAATTTAGTTGAACGCTCACATAGATTTAGACTTCATTAGACCCTTAAAGTAATCTTTGAGGTAAAAGAAAATGGAAGAGTGAGATAGCTATATAATTCATCCATTCATTTGTTAGTTGGTTTGTTCATTCGTAAACAAATACTTAACGAAGAACTATATATTTAAGGCACATTTTAAGGAAATTAATCTCTTAAATAGCTTTTCTGCCTCACATGTATTTTATAGATATAGATCGTGAATTATATCATGCTAAGCACAACCCTATACATTGAGGGAGTCAGGAAGAAGGGATTGGTAATTTAAGTTTATTCATAGAAGATAAATATCTCTTTTTACCTCACCTCTCAACATATCACTTAGATCTTTTTAGAAGAGTGATTGCCCTTAAATGCATTCCAAAATTAAAATTAATGCTTTGAGAGGAGGGGGGAAATGGCATAGATGATAGAGACTTTGTTCATCCCTCTTGCAACCACATCAAACTTGTGACAGAAATACAGAGCAAACAGCAAGCAGAGTGACTTGGGATCTAGAAGAAAAGAAGCACTACAACTAGGGAGAGAAACAATTAACCAACCTGCAATGGTATAAGATAAGAAGAGTTGAAGATGTGAGGCTGCCCAGTCCCAGAGGCTGAGTGGGATAGAGGCTGCAGCAGTTGCAGATGCTTCTTAAAGGAGCCGCGTCTGCAATCAGACTTTCACAGTGATGGACCTGCTTGCTCTTAACACTACCCCTGGGTCAACTGCATGAGGGGCACCAAGGACTTACGGGGGAACACTGAGTTTTCAGAGTGAGGCCTGGAGGCAATGCTTGCTCCTTGCACAAGTTCCAGTGGTATCCATTGTTCCTCTGTTGAGTCTTTCCCCTTCCCAGTGAGTGGACTGAGTTCCACCATAGCTGAGACGTCATCAAACTGGATAACAGAGATTGCTTCGCCCAGAAGATTCCCTGAAACTCCGCCTCCCCCAACTTGTGGACCCACCCAAGCCACAACAGTTGTGTCCTCAGTGAGCCCAGGGCTCCTGCTAAGCAGCGCCTAGACCCACACTAGTGGCAGCTGGCCTCAGTTTCTAGTGTAGTTTCTTGAGGTAACTATAAGCACAGCATCTGTGAATTGATTGCTGAATCTTAATAGGTAGCCCTGGAAAGGCAGAGGCTTGGGCTAAATTTGGCCTACAGCTGCCCCCCTCTCAGGACTGTGCCACTGGACATCTAATTCACAAAGCCCCACTAATAAGATTAGGACTTATAATAAGACTTAAGAGCTTTGGCTTAGTACATAGAAACAGGCATAGAAAGGTAGCCCAAATAGGAAGACAAAGAAGCAGAAACCATATGAGAGAACAGAACAGAGATCCAGGAATAATAAAGTCAAGCAATCTAACAGATGCAGAGTTCAAAACATTGGTTCTAAAGATACTCAATGACCTTATGAGAAGTGTAGGTGAATTCAGTGAGAACTTCAACAAAGAAATAAAAAACACAAAATTGGAAATAGAAATTATAAAAGGGAACAAATCTGTAACAAAGAACACATCTGAGATGAAGAGTATATTAGAGGGAATCAACAGAGTGGATAAAGAAGAGGCTTGAATCATCAATATAGAGTATGGAGAAGCCAAGGACACTCAATCAGAATGGCAAGAAAAAAGAAGCTGAGACTATAATAATAATTTAAGAAGCCTATGGGACACTATTAAATGTAAAAATATTCATGTCATAGGAAAGCAAGAAGTTGAAGAGCTATTTGAAGAAATAATGATGAGGAACTTCCCTAACTTGGTGAAGGAAATAGACATAAAAGTCCAGAAAGCTCAGAGAGTCTCAAGAAAGAAGCCCACACCAAGACACATCATAATTAAAATGCCAGAGTTTTAATACAAAGAAAGAATCTTAAAAGCAGCAAGAGCAAAGCAGGTAGTTCCCTGCAAGGGAGCACCCATAAAACTGGCAGCTGATTTCTCAAAAAAAAAAAAAAAACTGTACAAGACTGATAGCTTGGCACAAAGTATTTGATGTGATGAAAACCCAGAACCTACAAACAAGAATACTTAATCCATCAAAGCTATCATTTAGAGTGGAAGGACAGATAAAAAACTTCCCAGATTAAAAACAAAAAAACCAAAACAAACAAAACAAACAAACAAAAAACAATATCAACATCAAGCCAGTATTACAGGAAATGTTGGAAACACTTCTTTAAGAAGAAAAAAAACCATGTATTAAAAATAGGGATAAAGAATGGTAATAAGTATATTCCTATCAACAAGTATCTCAAATGGATAAGAATTAAGTACTCCAATCAAAATATAGAGTGGCTGAATGGATAAGAACACAAGCCCCCTACATATGCTGCCTACAAGAGACTCACATCAGATTAAAAGTCACACACAGACTTAAAGGAAGGGGATGGAAAAAATATTGCCTTGATGGACCTGGAGGGTATTGTGCTGAATGGGATGGGTCAGCTAGAGAGGGACAGGTATCTCATGGTTTCAGTTACATGTGGAATCTAAAGAACAAAATCAACAACAACAAGAACAACAACAACAACAACAACAACAACAAAATGGAAACACACTCATAGATACAGAGAATATTTTGAGGGCTATTGGATAGAGAAGTTGGGAGGATGGAGAAAAAAGGAAAAGGGACTAAGATGTACAAATGGATAGCTAGAAAATAGACATGGAGATATAGAATGTAGCATAAGGAAAATAGTTAACAATGTTGTCATAAATATGTAAGGGGGAAGAGGGATAATAGATTTAGTGGAGTGATCACTTTTTAAATTATATAGTTCTCTAATTACTATGCTGTACAAATGAAACTGTAAAAACTGTACAAATACATTATTGTGTGCCAACTATAATTGAAAAAAACTCATTAAATTTTGCAATGTAAATACAAGCAACTAATTGTTTATTATATTTAAATAAAGCTATAAAAATTAATGCTTTGTATTATGTGTATGTGTGTTCCTACATATATATGTACAGATAGATACGTACATACAGACAGGTAGATATAAACATGAATATAGGTATAGATAGATAGATAGATAGATAGATAGATAGATAGATAGATAGATAGATATAGATATATTTTGAAATAGCAAGTTGTCACTAGTTTAGATCATTTGAACAAACACACAGAGATCAAATGACTGATATAAACAGAGCCAGATTTACTATGAAGCTAATGAAGTTTTGACTTAAGGCTCCTTACTTGCATAGGCCTTTTCTGAGGCCTGATATTAGAAAATCATTATCATATGAAGAGACAGTCGAATGATATGCAGCCAAAAATGCTGAAAAATAGTATAGAGATATGTCAAACAGTGTATTAATGCACATATGCTATTCTCTTGGATTGTGTAATATTTGTGCTATCAGCTTTTAAAAATTTGGCATTTGTTGTGATTCCTTTTTCTCTATAAGTTAATAATTTTGTATCCTTTTGTTAAAGAGAGACCATGTATTAGCTTCAGACTCCACAAAATGAGAATTCACTGTCTATTTATCCATGTCAAAAGAATTCCTTTCTTTTCTTCCAGAAGAAATAAAAATATCTTTAAAAATAGATTTTAAGTTATAAGCTTGGGTCCTCACTGAGTAGGTTAATTTAGGCCTACAAAATAATTTTGATTTTTAATTCTGAAAACATTTTAATTGTTTCTGTAGCCTTCTGAAATATGATTCTTAGCTATATCAACAATGACAGCAAAAATAAAAACAGAACATTCATCCACTTAAGAAAGAGATTTTGGTCCTTTAATTAAAAGACAAAAAGCATTCAATACATGTAATATGAAGCTCGGTAAACCAGGAGTGGCCCTTATCTTGGAAATTATAAAATTTGTTTAAGTTTTGGACTTTTGGTCATAAGGAATTTTTCTCAGATATTCATCTGCCATGTTTAAAGAATATGTGAAATTCCTCAGAAATCAAATGAAAAGGAATTTTGTATTGAACGTAAAATAGAAAACTTTCAAATCAATCTTTTTTTCAAGTTCTGTGATGACAATTCTCTCTTGGATTAGATCATTTCCACTTTGAACTGCTAAGTGTATTGTATTTCACACAAAAGGAGCATTAGTCAAACTTTAAAACTTTTCTTCAGACCAGTTGTCATTTTTTTAAATAACAAGGGATATAAAGCAATGCAACAATTATATCTGCTCCAATTGAAATTCTGTGCTATTATTTACAATATGCTCTAAAGAAAAAATGGAATCATAACTGACAGACTAAATTGAAATAAATGGTATTCTTTCACAAAAATAAAGAATAATTAGATGTTAGCAGATAAAAATAGCCCACGAGTCTCTTAATTGTTTTTAATGTTTGTTGTTATACCGCACATAGTATTTTTCAATTAGACAAAATGTTGATACTTATAAAACAGAAAGAACAACTCGAAATTTGTTATTTAAAATGAAGTGTTGTTAGGTAAAATGTGATTGAATATTGAGTTTTTCCCTTTGGGAGAGTTCCTTTAAGTAAATATGTATTTAGAGGTATGGCTAAAGATCTGTTAGTTAATTATGATGCACAAGTGTGCTGCTAACATATGCATATGATCCTGCTTACTCTTTTAAAAAAAATAACAGTGGCAATGGGTTTACTTTATGATAAAAAATAGACATTTCTTAGAGGATTAGTTAATGGCAAAAGGCCTAGTGTGGGTGGAAATGAATTTTTTTTCTAGACAGAATTAACTTGTATCACTAAGTATATGTGATACAATTCCATGGCCTTGGACTCATTAGCACATGCTCTAACTAATTAAACTAATGAATCTCAAAATAATAACAAACTCAAAATTTGAAAGAATAAGGTTCTTCTTTAACTTGGTTTGTTAAAATGTATACAGACTATTAAGGATGCCAAAAATGTGTCAACACTTTTCTTAAATCACAATACCAATAGGGAGGAAGAATTGTCTTTCTTTTCTTCCTGGTACTTGTTCATACGCGCACAGAATGTCATAAATTAGAATTCAGTTATCTACCAGTCATATGTTGCTAATACTAAAAATGTAAAAGATAATAGGGGAACTAAAAAAATAATGATGATATAAATCAGAAATTCTGGCTATTACTAAAATATTATGTATGCATATTCACACACAAAAATGGAAACCTAAGAAATTTAAGTTTTCTATTCTGAAATATTTGGTGCTGAATTGAGGCCATATACTATAAAATTTAGTATTGGGGGATCAACAAATCTAAATTAGGCAATTAATTTGGGTCATTGATTATTTTACTGATCCTTATACCCAGTGCACAAGGACTGAAGTAGATCCATCAGTTTGCTTATTAAGCTACATTAAAGATTCATTCAGGCATCCATATTACCCTTGCTAAATATTTATTTTCTAAGTGACATGTTTACTTAGAATGGAATTATTAAAAGCATGTTCCTTGGATTTGTAATTAATATTAAATTTAAAGACTCTCAGATGTACTGCAACAAAGAAATACATTCAATACTGTATAATCCAGAATTTCCCCAGATTAACTGTCTATGAAGTCTTTCTTTTCTCTTTCTTTTTATCAATGACACTTGTCATTGTTCTGTTGAACCCACTTTAAGAAACAGTGCCTTGTAAGGTACTTATATTTCTACTGAGAAAACATGTGAAAACTAGATTAAAATTACTTATATATTGAAGACCTATCATTAGAGAAACTGAAGCCCAATTGTATTAAAAATTACTTCTTTATGTCTCTAAATTTTATATTTTAATATTTCAATGTATAAAATTTTACAACGGAACATTTTAAATGATTAAAATCAAATTCATAGATTTAAATAGCAGTGCTTTTTGTTTGTTTTTGTTCGTTTGTTTGTTTTTTTAAAGATCTAAGCATTTGGAATAGAGTATCTTTACTATGTATCAAAACATTCCTGAGAAGCAATACCAATTCTTTAGTCAAAGTATAGTTTCTGCTAAATTACACTCTGCCTAATTAAAAACTCCCTTATAGCAACCATTTTACATAGTTCTCTTTTACTTCCTGCCTCAAACATCTATGTCATGTTGTATTATGTTATTTTGTTGCTAAGTAGCACCCATGGGATTACTGATACACTGATTTGAAAAGTTATTTCAGATAATAGACACAGTGTAAGCGAAACTCATTTTACTTGATCATAATTTCTTTAATTTCTTTTGTTTTTGTTTAATTAATAAATTAGCTATTTTTTTTACAGACATAAAAGAGAACTTGCATGTGTTCCAATGTACATAATTGAGCAGATCAACTGAATGATTGATCTCTTATAGACCAAGTTCACTTTATAGATTATTGACATGTTAGGTGTTTATGGTGTGGCATCAGTTTTGGCTGTTGACAGTCAACTATGGACATTAAAGACACACATTTGGTTAAGATTAAAAATAGTGTTCAACATAGGCAATATTAAAAGTAAAACACTTATTTTTAGAATTTTTATTAAACTCTCCACTGGAAATAATATACACAATAGATCAATGACATTTACAAATTTATTCTGTTCACCAAAGTTGTTTTTGACAATAACGAAGGAATTTATAGTATTAACTTTGTCATTTCTATTTGTATTTTGTTTAATTTTTTTTAAAAAAATTAACCTGACTCATATATACATTTAGGCTTTTAATTAGTTTCGAAATTATGTTTCTAATTGGATAGCAGAATATTCCCTTATAGCTGCAAATGGTTACTCCTTATCATAAGTTTAAGACAAAATGTAGATCTTCTTCAAGTAGAATTCTGAATTCATGAGGTATATGTGCTAGGTTCACAGTAAGTGCTTATTCATTAATTATAAACCTTTTTGGAATATTGGTACTACCTATTTTAGCTCACTTTTAACCAACTATTTTCGATACCTTTTTTAGAAGAGTGCCACAATGACATATAATTCCATGATCACAAACTTAGTATTTATCATTTGGAAAGGAATAAAATATTGTGTTCTAAAATGTGTCAATCTAATGGGGTCTACGTCTTTCAATGGGTATAATTACATCGATAGGCTATTGACTTTTCTTTGATTGTTTATTATGTAGTTAATCTGTACTGCTATACAAATTTCACTATCATTTTTGCAGTAGGTAATAACTACTTTGTGTGATGAGAACACAAGAAGTAGTTGTTTTATAATGATATTTTAAATGAAAAAAAAATTAATCTGCTTTAATCTCTAACCAGTGAAGTAGAAATAGTAAAAACATTTATGACAACAAACTTTGTTTTATAACTGGGAAGACATGTGGTCTTTTAAAGTATGAAAATCAAACAACAAACACAAATCTAAAAAGTTGCTATAAAAGTATTGCATTTACTTCCTATTGTTTTCTGAGATAATAAAAAGTTGTTTATATAATGACCAGTGAATAGATCTTTTTAGTTGTCATGATTTAACACATATAGTTGAAACCAGAATACATATTAAAAATCATCTTCTCCATGCCTTTTTGCACTGTATTCCTCAGAGTCCTAGGATTTCAGAGTTGCTTTAGAAGCAAAGAGAAAGAAGTTGGGTGGCCAAGAACCTGGGTCATCCTCAGCTAGAATTGCTCCTTTATATCCCTGCCATATATGTGGGAACAATTTGTATGATGTCAGAGTTTTGCTGCTAAGAAAAAAATTAAGAGAAATCACTGATCTAGGCTATCATCCTTATTTTACAGTTGAGAAAATTGAGGCCCGGTGGATATAAATAACTTGTTTACAAGCCTACTCATTTACTGAGTGGCAGAATAAATTGTTCATGAAAGAAACTTCCCAGAATATATTTATCATCTTGTATATTCCTATATAATTTTGAACTTTTCATAGCAGCTTCATATCTGTTATTTGATTGATCCTCAAAAAATAGCACTATTAAGTGGTTATAAAAAGCCTTAGCTCAATTTCAGAGATGAGGAGATGAGGTTAAAAGAGATTAAACCACTAGGATTATAGCACATTGTAGAATCAGGGTGAAAACTAAGTTCTCTTGACTCCCATGGACTTTCCCTGGATCATAGTTTGTTATAGTAACAGTTTGCCTAGAAAGTTGCTATTTACACAATTTTGGCACATACATTTGTCAAAACGCTTATCAAAAGTCCATGATGCTATCACTGTAGACTCTCAGAACTCACTGAGATCTTAGGAAACATTTAGGCCAGCATTCCCGTTTTACTGATGAGGAAACTGAAACTCAGGCTAAATAAAAAAGGATTTACAGTTAGAGGCAGAGCTTGAATTAAAATCCACATATCTTAAATTCAAGTCACTGTGTTTCATTACTTCATTGCATCTTAATTTGTAAACATATGCTAACTAGTGAAAATATGCATTCTTGTCAGAGTTACAGCACCCCTGCTTTTAGTCATCTAGTTCCTCTGTCTTAGAAACCCAAAGATCTTTCTGTGGTAGACTTAACAAACCTTCTGCAATGAGTGCAATGAGTCCTTTTATGATTTGCTATGTTCCTAAGGAATAACGGAGTGTTCATGTCTGAGGAGGGATTACGTCCATCTAACATTTGCATGGAAATAGCAGTTTTCTTGGTCAATTACTGTGACAGCTTACAAGTGAAGAAGTTCATATCCACTTTTCTATCTAGTAGAGAGGTTCAGTCTCCATGTTTTCTGGACGAGGTCTCTGTCCACCAGAAGTTTAACACATTTGAAATGTAAACAAATATTTTTAATTCCTAGACAAATCAGACTCAAGAATTGTTATTATTTAAAAAATTATCTTTCTAAATCTCTACGTGATCTACTAAAAGTATATTCTTCATAGTTACTTTTCTGTATGTACTCCATTTCTACTATCGTGTCACCTTAGATGTCGTCTTAATGGTAGAGCTTCTTTCACAAATACACTTGCAAAATAAAATGTGATTTAGTATATCTCAGATAATCATGTTAACAGCACAATTATATACTTTTCAATTGACCATTATCTAAATTTAATTTAGCAACTGTGCACTTTTTTTGCCAGTGAAAATGAGTAAGAGAAATATAAGCTACTCTCATGAGTTTATGGTTTTTCATTTAGTTAAAATAAAATAAGAAATTATTGGAGAAGGTCATTTGAATGACACAATTTATTCCCCAATATGTCTCCAAAACATGTCTCCAATGATAGAAATAAATTAGGCATAGAGATGAATTCCAGATCAACAATTATGTGCAAAGTATTATCAAAAACACATTAATAAATTCAAACAAAGAAAAACAATGATTGGAGTTTAAGAGAAGGTGAGGAGAAGATATATTATGATGATAGGCTATCTTTAAGGGCAAGGCAGGAAAAGTTTGAAGGAGAGAAAGGTTCAAAAGAGAAAAAGAAGGCAAAGGGTAAGGGCAAGGACCCTTGACCCCTAGAAGCTATAGTTCAAAACAGCTATGTATGGTTGTGTAACTGTTCATAGCACAAGGGATTTACAAGTGGGAACTTAAATCCAAGCTGTACATCCTAAAAGTTTTTTTTCTCTTAGAGAAAGTATATTATGGTAGGCAGAATTTTAAAGATCCCTCCACCCACGAACCTCGCTTAAGGTTTCCGTGCCTCAATTCTTCAATCAAACATTTATCTAGAAACTTTCACAAAGGGATTTTGCAAAAGTAATGAATGTCCCAAATCAGTTAACCATAAAATGTAGATATTATCGAGGTAGGCCTGATCTAGTCATGTGACCCCCTTAAAAGCAGAGAGTTGTCTTCTGCTAGTCACAGAGGGAGAAAGTGAGAGATTCTAAGAGCATAAGGGATTCAACATGCCTTTGCTAATTTTGAATAGGGGGGCTCATGTGCAGAGGAATTCATATAAACATTAGGAACTGAGAATAACCCCCAGCTAGAAGCCAGTAAAGGAGCAGGAACCTTAGTCCTACAACATAAGGAACTGGATTCTGCCCACAACCTGAATGAGCTTGGAAGCAGATTCTTCCCCAAAACTTACACTAAAGGAATACAGATCTACCTAAATGTTGATTTCGGCCCTGTGACACCTTGAGCAAAGAATCTAGTCAAGTACACCTGGGTTTCTCACCTATAGAACTATGAGATAAAAATATGGTTTTTTTTTTAAGTCTCTAAGGTTGTGGCAATTTGATATGAAAGCAATAGAAAACCAATACAGGTGTTTTAAAGAAACTATATGAAGATGCTCTATGAGCTGGTGGCAGCTCTGTCTAAAGCTTTATGCCTAGTTTTTCAGAAAAGCAGAGGAACGTCTTAGGGGTAAAAAGTGATATGGTTTTCTTTTTTTTAATTGACTAATTTATTTTAAATTTATTTTTATTTAAGTACAATTGATACAGAATCTGACATTTTTATATTAGTTTCAGGTGTACAATATAATAATTCAATATTCTTATACCTCACAATGTGATCACTCCGCTAATTCTAGTAATCAACTGTCACCCTACAAACTTATAACAATATTAGTGACTGTATCCCCCTTCCATTTTTCTTTTTGACTCTCATTCCAAGTACCTTTGTTTCAAGGGCAGCTATGAAAATTGTCAGTGTGACAACTGACCTGAAAAACTGAATCAAAGGTAGATGGTTGTTTGTTCTCATGCTTGTTTTCCCTTTTAAATTCACTTCCTTTTTCACTTCTAATCTCTTCCACAGAACATCATTAAGAGTGACTTTGTAGCAAACCCATTAATGAGACTAATTATTTCGTAAACATATGTTTATATAAAACTTTTAATTGTAAATGTCATTAAATGCTTCTTAGAACTAGCATGCTGTTTATTGGAAAGAGGTAATAATTCAGTAGGGCTTTGGTTGGGCAGTGTAGTATGCTTAGAGAGACCAGAGGGAGTAAGATTTCATATTTAACCTTGCAAACTAAAAATCCAAGCCTTGTAACCCTTCTGAAATAAGGGAGGGAAGAATTCTTCTCACTCAACACACAGATGCTTCTGACAAAGAAAAAAATATATAAAGAAAAGAATATAGAAACATAGCTAAGAGGACATTGCTGAAATATTTTCAGTTATAATAAAATGCAACTTTGTTATCCTCCTATGAGCTTACAAATCTATAAACTAACTTATACTTTGCATTTTAGCCTCATTTTGTGCATTCATAGCCCAGGCTTTACAGTTTTCCCAATTGAAGTGATACAGTACTTCAACATGTAAGAAGTGTTCCAGTTAATGATATTAACTGGAATATTAACTAAAAGGTCTAGTTAATGCTGCATCATTTTGGATGCAAAAACAAAATTCAAATGAAACCAAATAAAAAAGTGGTAGTGTTACAATGAAACTTTATAAACATAATTTGCTTTCCATTTTAAAATTTTATAAACAGAAGTTGCTTGCCATTTTAACATACTGTATTGTGTTTATATTTTGTCAGATTTAGAGATTTCAAATTTTCTGAGAAAATTCCACTGTTATATGAACTCCTGAAATATCAGTTCCTGTGACTAAAAACATATTTAACTTATAAACGGTTTATTTGTTTACTGTTTCAGAGTAAAATAGAGTGTAGGTCTAGCAGTAGCTTGCTGACTTTTATAACTTAATGTGCATTAAAGAAAAAATAGTAATTTTGTCACCTGAAGCTATAATCTCTAATGAAATGGATGGAAGTGAAAGCTTCATATGCACTATTACTAGATGAAGATCAATTTTATTATAAACAAAAAATTATTATGGCAAAGGCAACAATAATCTTGTCATGCAATGATCACTAGTTACTAGATCTAAAATAAAATATGGCACAAATTGGATAGATTCAGGCAGGGTTTAAAACAAAACTTTCATACACTTGGACACATAAAGTGCTTGCCCTGAAATTTTTAAAATTCATGAATTCCTATTTAATCATCATTCCTTATTCCTAGGATTCAATGCCTGGTTTGTTCTTGGAATCAGTCTCACTTATCTTCTTCATGTGCTTCATCTAAACTACTGTTTAGAAATGGAAAATGTAACAATGTTTAAGGGAAGATGTGTTCTCTCTTAAAGAAGAGCTCTCTAAAGAAATGTGATTTTGGATTGTGCTTGGTTTGGCCTTTAAATATTGATTATTAATATGACATGGTGGAGAAAATTATAATAATTGCTCTAGTAGGAACAGAAAATGAAAAATTCTTGTCTTATTCTTTTATGTTTAGATATACCACTGTGGGGCAGTCAGAACAACTAAAATAGTAAACTTCTTTAAACAAGCTATTTGTTATTTTCAAACAAAACTATATATGCTTGAATTCAAAGAATGTCTACATATAATCATTTCTAAGATCTTGAACATTTTTGTAGTTCTTTTTGCTAATGGATTTTTAGAGAATTTGTTTATTACAATAAGGTTTATTTTTTGCTTCTGCTTACCAGTTCTTCTTTATAAAATTATTCTTAAGTTACAGCTGAACTGAAATACCAAAATAATTATTTGTTATTATTTTTTAAAACTGAAATGCTGATCCAGAAAATGTCAGAATGGAAACCAATCTACATTTTTTAAAGTGTTGTATTTACTTTCTTCTGCATTGTTTAAGAAAGAAGCTATTAATATAGATGCTGCAATTGTTTTCATCACATCTGTGCTAAAGAGAATTTGTAACACTTTGTGCTACCATGTATTTATGTTGGAGAACTATTCCCAAGAGTAGAGTTGATAGGATTTTTATGACGAATACCTACTTTGAATGGGCTTTCCAGTGTAATGACAATATCAACCCCTGAGATAAACAGGTAACTGTACAAACAGATAGAGAAAAAAATTGGAAAATTCAAAAGCAGGTAATAATAAAGGAAGTCCTATAGCTAATATAAAAACCAGTCATGGGATATTAGGGAGCAAGACTTTTTTTCTTAGGAAGATAGCTAGCGAAAGTAACATAAGCTCTAGCCCTTGAATTACTGGAGTATTCAAGTATATAGGACACAGTATAAAACTATTTGTCAAAATTAAATTACAGGAGCCTCGGTTTTCAGAATAAAACAGAAACTCACATATCAAGGCATCAATCAAGTCAGCATTGTATCTCTCCTAGCTAAGTATGAAATTAATTTAATGAATAGGGCATGGCTAAGACAGTAGGTAAAGGGCAAATAGCTGAATATGAAGAGGAAAAAAAGGACCTGTGAAAGTTTAAGAATCAGAAAAGGACTCTTAGAGTCAATGTATATATAAACAAGGGTTTCTCAACCTTGGCATTATTGACATTTTGGACTAGATAATTCTTTGTTGTTGGGGCCTATCCTGGGCAGAGTGGGATATTTAGCAGTATCCTTGACCTCTTCTCCACTAAATGTCCCAGTACACCTCTCCTTTCGTGTTGTGAAAACCAAAAATATCTCCAGACATTGCAAAATATCCAGTGGGGGCAAAATTGTCCCAGTTGAGAATCCCTTGTTTAGAGTATGAAAAGGGCTCAGTCTGCTGTAG
This sequence comes from Rousettus aegyptiacus, assembly GCF_014176215.1. Classification (NCBI taxonomy): domain Eukaryota; kingdom Metazoa; phylum Chordata; class Mammalia; order Chiroptera; family Pteropodidae; genus Rousettus; species Rousettus aegyptiacus. The sequence continues at coordinate 51,020,095 of NW_023416312.1, read as the reverse complement.
GGACAAAACCTAACTATGTCACCAAAAAGTTTAAAGTGTAGTGCAAGGTGCAGTTTCTGAACACTAATAAAAGAGAGTCCATTGAAAATGGACTTTAGAATGATCTAGTAAGCTGCTCTTGAATAAATATTAACAGAAATGTTAGTGCCCACGATGATTAATTATGTCTTACCACAACATATTGTTTGTTATGTAAAATATTATTCTTTATAAGGTTAAGGTTAGAGGTGCTGTTACTAATTTTGATTATTTAGATTGGTAAATCAACTCTGGTTTACAACAAAAATGTGATGATATAAATAAAGTAGGCCAATACTTAGTGTGTGTAATGTAAGGTAGTAAGCATAGAAAAAAATGTATATTTTATAACTGTCCACAAGAATCTTATAATATAAATTTCATAATGATAGTTAAAATGGGATTCCATAAATTTGAAGCACTAATATGTGATTCATAAGGTAAATTAATTGATTAATTACAAAATTAATGGCAGCACAAGTTATAAATTCAGAAGAGAGGATCGTAAAAGGCTGATTTTGGAGGGCTTGGGAGCCCTCTAAGAGATTTATTGAAGAATGTTGAATATAAGAATGATTTTATGAAACACTTCTTCATAAGATTAGTTTAATAATGATTACTATAATGAGTTAAGAGTAGGGTGGGAGAAGGTACAGAAAAAAAGCCTTGTTAGAGGGTTATTGTAATACTCTAATCAAATAGTGAGCAGTAAAAATCTGAGCTAGCATAGTAACAATGTGTATTAAAAAGAGATAACTGATGAGACAATTAAGAATTATCATTAGGACTTAGGTCAGGGAGGATATAAAATGTAGAAGTTGACAGAGACTTTTAGTTCAAATATCCAGTTAACAATGATACCATTAATAGAAATGGAATGCTCAGGGAATAGAGAGGTGGATTTCGGGGAAAGGCAGACATCTGTATTCAATTAGTTGAGGATGAAAGAAAGCAGTACATTTTATAGCAGCAGTCCCCAACCTTTTTGGCACCAGGGACCGGTGCTCCTATGAGAATATAATGTCTGATGATCGGAGGTGGAACTGAGGTGGTGATGCTAGTGCTGGGAGTGGCTGTAAATACAGATGAATCCTCGCTCATTCCCATGCCACTCACCTTCTGCTATGCGGCCCAATTTCAAACAGTCTACCGACCAGTACTAGTCTATGGCCCAGGAGTTGGGGACCCCCCTGTTTTACAGAATTGTGTCCAAATAAATGTATATGCTAGTTTGGAGTTTGGGATAATTTCCAGAAGAGCCGAAGGTATAGATTTGGAAATCACTCATACTCTTTCTATGGGCCAGGCAATGTTCAAAGTGCTTTATATGTGTTAACTAATTCAAAGCTTTTTACAACCCTATAGTACAGAATAGTTATTGTCCTTATTTTGCATATGAGGAAACAGAGGCACAAAAATGTTAGGTTATTTGTTCAAGTTCACACAGCAAGATGAGATCTCTGAGGGGAAACATGCAAAGAAGGAAGAAACAGAAGAAATGGAGAATACCTATTGCTAAAAGGTGGATGTTTATGTCTTCCCGAAATTCACATGTTGAAATCCTACCCCTAATGTGATGCTATTAAGAAGTGGGCCTTCTGGGAAGAGCCCTCATGAATGAGATTTGTGTCTTTTTACAAGAGACCTCATAGAACTCCCTTGCCTTTTCAGCCATGTAAGGATGCAATGTGAAGACAGCCATCTATGAACCAGGAAGCATGTCCTCACCAGACATTCATCTGACAGCACCTTAATCTTGGACTTCCCAGCTTCCAGAACTGTGAGAAATAAATTTCTATTGTTTATAAGCCATCTAGTCTATAGTATTTTTGCTATAATAACCCAGACAGATGAAGACATCTATTTATATAATTTAGGAGTTGAAAAAATAAGATGAGCCTGAAGAAGAGTCAATAAAGGACTTGTTCAAACAGTAGGAGATATAATAAGACAGTGTAACATCATGTAAGCTGAGAGAATGTGAAGAAAGAGTTGGAAGTAATGTGAAATGTCTTAGCAAGGCCAAGAAGTATTTGTTTTAAAAAATCTGTCGTGGAGAGAAAAAAAAATAACGTAGAGGTTAAGAGGCTCTGTTCATCCTTCTTGCGACCAAATCAAAGTTGTGACAGAAACAAAAAGCAAACTGCAAAGAAGGTCACCTGGGATCTTGAGGAACAGAAGCACTACAATTAGGGAGAGAAATAGTAAATCAGCCTGCAAGGGTAGAAGGTAAGAGGGGGCAAAGACGCAAGGCTGCCTGGTCCTAAGCAGCTGAGTGGCACAGAGGCTGCAGCAGTAGCAAACGCCTCTTAAAGGGGCCGTGTCTGAGAGCTGACTTTCTCAGTAATAGACCTGCTCACTCTGAGCACCAGCACCAGTCAGCTGCATGGGGGGCACCAGGGAATTATAGAGGGACACAAGACTCACTCTTTATAGAAGTGCTGGCTTTACCCATTGGTCCTCTGTTGAGCCCTCTCCACTCCCAGTAAGTGGATTCAGAGCCACCATAGCTGAGACATCATTAGACTGGATAACAGAGGTCACACTGCCCAGAGTTCCATGAAACTCTGCCTCCTCCAACTCATAGCCCCACCCATGCCACACCCAATTGGTGAGTCTAGTGTTCCTTGCTGAGCAGTGCTAAAACTCACACCAGTGGCAGCTAACCACGGGTTCTGGTGTAGCCTTTTGAGGCAACTATAAGCACAGTATCTGTGCATTACTTGCTGAATCTTAACTGGTGGCCCTGGAGGGGCACAGATTGGGGCAAAACTTGGTCTGCAGCTGAACCCCTCTCAGGACTGTGCCACTGGACATTTACTACATGAAGCCACACTAATAAGACCGAGAGACTTAGGAGTTTTGCTTAATACCTAGAAAAAGACACATAAGGCAGCCCAAATGGGAAGACAAAGAAGCAGAAACCATATGAGAGAACAGAACAGAGATCCAGGAATAATAGAATCAAGCAATCTAACAGATGCAGAGTTCAAAACACTGGTTCTAAAGATGTTAAATGAACTTATGAGAAATGTGGATGAATTCAGTGAGAACTTCAACAAAGAAATAAAAATAACACAAAAATGGAAATAAAAATTATAAAGGGAACCTGTTAGAAATGAAGAACACTTTATCTGAGATGAAGGGTGTGTTAGAGGGGATCAACAGAGTGGATAAAAAAGAGAATTGAACCACTGATATAGAGGATGGGGAAGCCAAGGACACTCTATCAAAACGGCAAGAAAAAAGAAGCTGAGACTATAATAATAATTTAATAATTTGATTTAATAATAATAATTTAATAATTTAAGGACACTTAATAATAATTTATGGGATACTTAAATGTAAAAATATTTGTGTCATAAGGGTACCTGAAGGAAAGCAATAAGTTGAAGAGCTATTTGAAGAAATAATGATGGGAAACTTCCCTAACCTAGTGAAGGGAATAGACATAAAAAGTCCAGAAAGCTCAGAGAGCCCCAAGAAAGAGGAACTCAAAGAAGCCCACACCAAGACACATCATAATTAAAATGCCAAAGGTTAAATACAAAGAGAGAATATTAAAAGCAGGAAGAGAAGCAGTTAGTTTCCTACAAGGGAACACCCATAAAAAAGGCAGCTGATTTCTCAAAAGAAACTATGCAGGACAGAAGGGCTTGGCACAAAATATTTGACGTGATGAACACGCATGATCTACAATCAATAATACTTTATCCAGCACAGCTATCATTTAATGTTGAAGGACATCTAAAGAGCTTCCCAGACCAAAAAAAAAAAAAAAAAAAAAAAAGCTAAAGGAATTTATCAACATCGAGCTAGTATTACAGGAAATGTTGGAAGCACTTCTTTAAGAAGAAAATACATGCATCCGAAACACAAATAAAGAATGATGATAAGTATGTTCCTATCAACAAGTACCTCAAATGGATAAGAATTAAGCACTCCAACCAAAATAAAGAGTAGCTGAGTGGATAAGAACACAAGACCCCTACATATGCTGCCTATAAGAGACTTACTTCAGATTAAATGTCACACACAGACTAAAAGGAAGGGGATGGAAAAGATATCGCCTTGACGGACCTGGAGGGTACTGTTCTGAATGGGTTGGGTCAGATAGAGAGGGACAGATATCTCATGGTTTCACGCTTGCATGTGGAATCTAAAGAACAAAATAAAAACAACAACGAAAGTGGAAATAAACTCATAGATACAGAAAATATTTTGAAGGCTACTAGATGGGAGGGGAGTTGGGTGATGCCGAAAAAGGGCAAAGGGATTAAGAAGTACAAAAGGATAGTTACAAAATAGACATGGAAATATAAAATGTTAGCATAAGAAAGATAGTAATGTTTTAATAAATATGTAAGGGGGAAGAGGGGTATTAGATTTATTGGGGTGATCACTTTGTGAGTTATATAGATCTCTAATCACTACACTGTACAAATGAAAATAATATACTATTTTATGCCAACTATAATTGAAAAGAAACTCATTGAATTGTACAATGTAAATACGAGCAACTAATTGTCTATTATATTTCAATAAAGGCAGAAAAAAACTGTTGGATAATATAATTTGGTCAACTTTAAACATTTTCTCTAGTTTGAACTTTTCCCTTTTAGATTCGTAGACTATTTAGTTTAAATTAGTGATGTGTTAATAGTAATAGTAATGAGTCAATAGTAATTATTAACTCAGTTATTGTATCATGGTTTGTGAGTAAGCCAGAGAGATGCACGAAAAGTTTATATATATATATATATATATATATATATATATATATATATATACACCAGAATAGATTTTTTAGCCAATTTTTAAAAAATATTAATATCATTTTGACTAGCAGAAAAGAGTAGAAAAGAAAAGAAAGACAGTAATGGGGCAGTTAGGATATTTTTAAATGTTCAATTAGTATAGCATTTTAAGACTCCAAATTTGACATATTTTCAATTGATCGATATAATGACATTTACATTTGCTTAGCATTTTTTTTCCTTCAAAGCCCTTTCAACGTCAATCATCTAAATTAAACAGGAACCAAACCCTGAATCCAGGATATTTCTTTTATGGTTAAATAGCTACATTACAAACTGAAGACATTATTCACATATAGAAGAACTAGATTCTTTGCTTGCCTTCCAATAATTGATTAAATAAATATACACTGTGCTTGTTTATCCCTAGCTTTAGAGTGGATGAATAAATAGAAACAGCTAGGAAGCTTGAATGACTTGGATGTGAATAGGAATAAGGGCTTCTGGAATTTATTATGGAATAAACCAGATTCTTTGAATGCCAAAAAATTTCCCTGGCAATTCCAGTTTACACTAAAGTAGTAATTTACTAAATTAAATACAAAAGGTCTGAAGAAGTAGTGCAGAGTTCAAATATAATGAATTTAGTTTATGTGAATAATTTATTCACTGTGAAAGAGAGGAGTATACTTTAATTGCTCTTCTAAAAAATTTAAAGAAAATAAGAAGAAAGCAGGAAGGAAGGAAGGAAGGAAGGAAGGAAGGAAGGAAGGAAGGAAGGAAGGAAGGAAGGAGAAAAGAAAGAAAAAAACTTTCTGACATGTTTGTTTAAAAGTACTTTCACTGGGTAACGTGTATATGGCAAGTGGTTAACAATAACTTGGAGAAATATTTTTAACAAGTGCTTCTCAAACTTCAATGTTTATACAAATTATCTTGGGTGGATGGGAATCTTGTTAAAAGTTGCAGTGATTCTGAGGATCTGGGTGAAGTCTGAAATAATACATTTCTAAAAATGGCTCAAGTAATGTTTATGCTGTTGGTCAGTAGGCCATACTCTGAATAGTAAATTCACTAATCTTCAATTTCTTTATCCACAAGGTGAAGAGTATAAATTACATAAATCTATTTGTTTTAACCAGAATTTTTTGTCATTCTGCCTGATCTTGAATCAATACCATTTATGTTATTTTTGTTCTTATATGGCTTGGGGTAAGAAAGTATTCTTATCAAAACACAATAGTTTCTTTTTTTCCCCAATCTTTAGCCACACAGAAACTTAGAAGTACTTTAAAATACATATATATATATATGTATATATATATATATATATATATGTATATGTATACACACATATATATATTTGTTGTTGTTTGTTTGCTTGTTTTAAAAAATCAATTACAGTTGACATGCAGCATTATTTTACATTAGTTTCAAGTGTACATCGCAGTGATGAGACATCCACATAATTTATTAAGGGATTCCCCCGAGCAATCTAGTACTCACCTGGCACTATAAAGAGCTATTATAATATTATTGACCATATTCCCTATGTTGCACTTTGCATCCCATGACTATTTAGTAACTATCAATTTGTCGTTCTTAATCCCTTCATTCTTTTCATCCAGTGCCCTTCAACCCCCCTCATACCTGGAAACCTATCAGCTTGTTCCCTGTATATATGAGTCAGTTTTTGTTTCGTTGGTCTATTTTGTTCTTTAGATGACACATATACATGGGATCATATGGTATTTGTCTTTCTGTGTCTGACTTAATTCACTTAGCATAATAACCTCTAAGCCCATCAATGTCGTTGCTGATAGTAAAATTTTATTCTTTGTTATTGCTGAGTAATATTCTATTGTGTATATATACGACCTCTTCTTTTTTTGTCTTTACTGAAATATAATAGACAACTACATTGTACAATTCAATGAGCTTTTTTTTCTCAATTATAGTTGGCATACAGCACACCAGAATCAATTGTACAGCATATAGATCAGAGATCCACATAACTCACAAAGCACTCACCCCACCAAATATAGCACCCCTCCTCCCTCCACATATTCATTCCAAAATTATGAACTGTTTTCCCCATGCTATACTCTACATCCCCATGTCTATTCTGCAGCCATCCACCTGCACCTCTCAATCCCTTTGCCCTCTTTTCCCCACCAAACCCCTGCTCATCTAGTAACCCTCAAAATAGTCTGAGTTTATTTCTGCTGCTGCTGTTGTTGTCGATTTTGTTCTTTAGATTCCACATATACGTGAAATCATTCAATACTAGTCTTTCTCTATCTGACTCATTTCATTCAATGCAATGCCCTCTTGATCCACTAAGGCAATATCTTTTTTCATCCCCTTCCTTTTAGTCTGTGTATGTGTCTTTTAATGTGAAGTGAGTCTCTTGTAGGAAGCATATGTAGGGATCTTGTGTTTTTATCCATTCAGCCACTCTATATTTTGGTTGGAGTACTTAATTCTTATCCATTTGAGGTACTTATTGATAGTAACATACTTATCACCATTCTTTATTCCTGCTTTGAATACATGTTTTTTATTCTTAAAGAAATGCCTCCAATTCCTGTAATACTGGCTTGGGTTTGGTAAATTCCTTTAGCTTATGTTTTTTTTTTTTTTTTTTTTTTTGTCTAGAAAGCTCTATATCTGTACTTCAACTCTAAATGATAGCTTTTCTGGATAAAGTATTCTTGCTTATAGATCCTAGGTTTTCATCACATCAAATAGTTTGTACCAAGACATTCTAACCTGCATTGTATCTTTTGAGAAATCAGCTGACGGTCTTATGGATGTTCCCTTGTAAGTAAATATCTGCTTATCTCTTGCTGCTTTTGAGATTCTCTCTTTGTATTAAACCTTTGGCATTTTAATTATGATGTATCTTGGTATGGGCATCTTTGAGTTCCTGATTTTGGGGACTTTCTGAGCATCCTCAGAATTTATGTCTATATTCTTTACCAGGTTAGGGAAGTTTTCTAATGTTATTTCTTGAAATAGCTGTTCAACATCTTGTTTTCCCTCAGGTACCCCAATGACATGGATATTTTTACCTTTAATAGTGTCCCATAGGCTCCATAAATTGTTATTATGGTCTTGCCATTTTTTTTTTTTTTGCCATTCTGATTGAGAGTCCTTGGCTTTCCCATCCTCTATATAGGTCATTTGATCTTCTTCTTTATTCACTTTGTTTATTCCATTCATTATACTTCTCATCTCAGATAAAGTGTTCTTCATTTCAGACTGGTTCTTTTTTATAATTTCTGTTTCCATCTTTATGTGTTTCATCTCTTTGTTTTATCTCTTCTCACTGTATTCATCTACCCTTCCTATAAATTTATTGAGTATCTTTATAACCGTTGTTTTGAACTCTGCATCTGTTAGATTGCTTGACTATATTATTTCTGGATCTCTCTTTTGTTTTCTCATGATTTCTACTTCTTCATCTTCCTATTTTGGCTGCCTTTTCATGTCCGTTTATATGTACTAAGTAAAGCTTTTAAGTCTCCTGGTCTTACTAGTATGGCTTCGTGTAGTAGGTGTCCAGTGGCACAGTCTCGAGTGGGGTTTAGCTTCAGGCCAAGTTTGGCCCCAGCCTGTGCCCCTTCAGGGCCATCAGTTAAGATTGAACAAGTAATCCACAGATGCTGTGTTTATAGTTGCCTCAAAAGGCCACACCAGAACCTGTAGTCAGTTGTCACCGGTGTGAATCTTGGAGCTGCTCAGCAAGGAACACTGGACTCACCAATTGGATGTGGTTTGGGTGGGGCCATGAGCTGGGGGAGGCAGAGTTTCATGAAACTCTGGGCAGCGTGACCTCTGTTATCCAGTTTGATGACATCTCAGCTATGGTAGTGCTGCATCCACACACTGAGACAGGGGAGGCTCAACAGAAGAACAATGGATACCATCGACAGAGTGCCAGGAAAAGCCTCACTGTGACCCTCACCCCAAGAACTCAGTATTGCCTTGTAAGTCCTTGGTCAGCCTAACCAGCACTAGTGCTCAAGGTGAGCATGTCTGTCCCCACAGAGGTGTGCTAGCAGACTCCGCCTCTTTAAGTGGAGTTTGCAGCTGCCACGGGCTCTGTCCTACTCAGCTGCTTGGGTCCAGGCAGCCTCATGTCCTCACTCTGTCCTACTTTCTGCTGTTATAAGACTATTGGCCCATGATTTTTTTTTTTTACAATGTCTCTGTCTGGTTTTCAGGATAGTTGTAGCTTCATAAAATAAGCTTGGGAGCCTTCCTTCCTCTTGACGTTTTTGAAATAGTCAAAAAAGGATAGCTATTAATTCTTTCACTGTTTGGTGAAATTCACCTGTGAGGCCATCTGGTCCAGCACTTTTGCTTATTGGGAGTTCTTTTGATTACTAATTTGATTTTGTTAGTAGTAATCGGTCTGTTCAGATTTTCTGTTTCTTTTTAATTCATTCTTGGAAGATTGTATTTATCTAGGAATGTATCCATTTCTTCCAGATTGTCCAATTTGTTGGCATATAATTGATCATAGTGTTTTATAATTCTTTGTATTTCTGTTGTGTCAATTGTCATGCCACCTCTTTCATTTCTGATTAAATTTATTTGAGTTCTCCCTCTTTTTTTTCTTAGTGAGTCTGGTTAAATGTTCATCAATTTTGTTTAACATTTCAAAGAACTGGCTTTTGGTTTCATTGATCTGTTGTATTGTGTGTGTGTGTGTGTGTGTGTGTGTTTTAGACTCTATTTTGATTATTTCTTTTGCAATCATTATTATTTCCTGCCCTCTACTAACCTTGGACTTTATCTGATAATGTTCTTTTCTTAGTTTCTTTAGGTGTAAGATTAGATGGCTTTTTTTTTTTTAAGATTTTTCTGTTTTCTTGAAACAGGTCTGTATTGCTATAAATTTCCTTCTTTGGACTGCTTTCACTGTGTCCCATAGATTTGAGGTTGTTGTATTTTCACTTTTTTTTTATCTCAGGTATCTTTTGACTTCTTTCTTGATCTTGGTGTTAACCCATTCATTGTTTAGTGGCATGTTAGCTTCTATATGTTTTTTCAGTTTTCTTCTGGTAGTTAATTTCTAGTTTCATACTCTCTAGTTTCATGATTTCTGGTTTCATTGTGATCAGAAGACACTTGATATTAGATGTAAATGGGATGTTAAAGTCACCTCCTATGACTGTAGTACTGTAAATCTCTCTTTTTATATTCATCATTTTTGCTTTATATATTTAGGTGTTATGTTGGATGCATAAATGTTTACCAGGGTTATATCCTTTTGTTGGATCGATACTTTTATCATTATGTAATGTCTTTCATTGTCTTTTATTATAGCTTTTGTTTTAAAATCTATATTGTCTGATGTAGCTATTGCCTCCTTAGCTTTTTTTTTTTTAATTTACATTTGGATAAAATATCTTTTCCCATTCTTTTACTTTCAGTCTGTGTGTCTTTTGATCTGAAGTGGGTCTCTTGTAGACAGCATATATATGGGTCTTGTTTTTTTCTCCATTCAGCTACTCTATGTCTTTTGATAGAAACATTTAATCTATTTACATTTAAAGTGATTATTCATAAATATGTAGTTATTGCAATTTTATTATTCATATTTATGTTCTTTCCACTCTCTTCTCCTTAAAAAAGTCCTTTCAACATTTCTTGTAATACTGGTTTGGTGGTGATAAACTTTAGCTATTTTGTCTGGGAAACTTTTTATCTCTTTTTTAATTTTAAATGATTGCCTTGCTTGGTAGAGTAGTCATGTCTTTGCTTTTCATCACTTTGAATATTTCCTGCCAATCCTTTCTGATCTGCAAAGTTTCTGTTGAAAAATCAACTGGTAGTCTTATAGGAGCTCCCTTGTAGGTAATTAACTGCCTTTCTCTTGTTCCTCTTAAGATTCTCTCTTTGTCTTCAGCCTTTGGTATTTTAATTATGATGTGTCTTGGTGTGGAACTCTTTGGATTTCTCTTGCTTGGGACTCTATGTGTTTTCTGGACTTATATGTCTATTTTTTGGCAGGTTAGAGGAATTTTTGTCATTATTTCTTTCAATAGGTTCTTAATCTCTTGCGCTCTCTCTTCTCCTTCTTATACCTTTATAATGTGATGTTCTTATGTTTGATGTTGTCTAAGAGGTCTCTTAAACTAGCCTCATTTTTTTTCTTTTGTCTTTTTGCTGCTCCAATTAGGTGTTTTCTTCTACTTTGTCTTCCAAATTGTTAATTCCATCCTTTGCTTCATTTAATATGCTCTTGATTTTTTCTAGTGTATCATTCGTTTCAATTATTCTTTATTTCATTTCTGACTGGTTCTTTTTTATGGTTTCTGTGTCATTTTTTATGCTTACTATCTCTGTGTAGAAGTTATTATTAAGGTCATTGACCATCCTTATAACCAGTGTTTTGAACTCTATCTCTGGAGCTTCCTGAGCCTCCTTTCCTCTGTATGTAAAATTTTCAAAATAACTTAATAATTCTTATACTTAATTATTCTCTGTTATGTCCTCCCAAAGGCGACATTTAATTTTGTTTTAGAACACTTGTTTATTAGTTCATCATTTGCTTTTCAAATATATGTGGTAGTTGCAACTCTGTAGTTGCAACACATACAACTAAAAAAATCGCATGGAGATATGTCTGCCTTCTGGGACATTCAGTCTTAAAAAATAATTCTGTGTGTGTGTGAGAGAGAAAGAGATAGAGACAAAGAGACAGAGAGAGACATGAGAAGAAGGGAATATTATCACAAGTATTTGGATACAGTATAAGAGTAAAAAATAAAATAAATTATATATTTTACATAGTTTTATTTTTCCTGCAATAATTTTTCTCTTAATAATTAGGGCAAGAAGAAATGCTAAAATGAAGAAGATAGCAATAGCACAGAGAAGAGAACATCACAGGGAAGCATGAAGGACAAGGTCAGGGATTAAAGGCTTTTCCCAAAGGGCCAAAAGTTCATTGTCAGTCATGTCTACTTTACTCCATGTCTCTTTACTCCATGTTTCTCCCCATGGATAATGTACATTGACAGGAGAGAGATTTCATGAAATAAATCTCTTCCTTTCTGTTAGCTGGCTTTTCCATTGTAAAACTGTGCATTGAATTACTGTTCAGTATACCAGAACTGCTGCTAGCATGTCCTTCCTAATAATGGCTGTAGAAATCTTGCAGTAACAAGCATAGTTTGTCTGCTTATATAAAACAATAGTACCATCTTGTTGCTTTGATCAAACGCCTGCAGGCTATTTTATCAGCAGCTTTATCACATTTACTTTTTAATATTACAAAACCTGAATTACCTTACAGGACTTATTTTTTTCCAGTCATTTTTCTAGTTGTTGTTGATCTTGTTCATCTGTGTTCTCCATGTTTGCACTGGCTTACCTAACTGGACAGCTGAAATATGTTAGACAGCAGACTGCTCAGAGGAAAAAATAATGTTCCTTTCAAAAAATTTCCAGAAATGACTGGAAGATCTCTAAGGCATCTTTCAGTTCAAAAAGACTAGGATTCCTCATCTAGTATCATCTAGTATGGTCTGTTTTTTTTTTTTTTATTTTCTTTTCCTTCCTCAAGAAGTATGTTTTCTGGAAATAGCTGAATAAATTCATATTTCTTCTGTAAATGCCTTTTGGTAACTACTGAGACCATGAAAAAGTAGCATAATAAAGAAATTATGTTAATTAAAGTATTTTTCAAAGCATATTTTTGGAATTGCTTATATCTGTTAAGCTAGAACTCCTATTTGTGGCTCCCACCCCTGACCCATACTAGATTGTAAGTTCCCTAATAACATTATCAGGACATTTTTTTTTTTTTTTTTGCTTTAAGGTTACGGTCTTGCATTTTAGGAGACTTTTAACTAAGAAGAGAGAGATGGTTTATATTTCAGGGGAATACTATAAGTTAATGTAATTTTTTTTGTTAAAATTAAAGCATGTAACTGTGATATCTTGTTTAGTTTCATGTTACCACAGTGCTAGAGCTAAAAATAAATGCTTAGTAAATGTGATGCTTCCTGAGTTTATGGCATGACTAAATTCTTTGTATTTATTAACATTCATTAAAACTGTATTTTCCTATAAGAAGCTCTAAAAACAAATTCTTTGTCCTTTTATTTTTTTTTCTATTGTTTCCTTCATTCAAGAGATAAGTAAGCTGCTCTTTCCTTGTTTAGTAATTCTACAGAAATGTGACATTTACTATTATTTTATAAAATGCTCAGAGAAGAAAGAACAAATCTTGGCCTCATTAGGTCTGCACCAAAAGTCTATGACAACAGCTTACCAGATATTTGGCTTATACTCATATAGCTTTTTCTTCCAGCAGGTGCTTTATGAGTCTTTGCTTACAATGTGTATAGACCACAATTTGGGTGCCAGATAGCAATCATGCATCCCTATCACTGGTGCCAGCAATTCTTTGTACCTGAGCTGTGTAGTGTAATATCTCATTATTGGCTAGCAGTTGAATCATAGCATATCAGCTTTTGAAAAATCTCCTCTTAATAACTGCGATATATTATTCAATTAGCACTGTTTCATAATTAATACCTTGTGAAGACTCTACCTACTAGAATCATGATGATAGTTTCCTACTCACACATGACATAGACATTTTCAAAAGACTGTCTATCTAGTGCTTTGATATTTAGAAACAGGCATCTCCTTACTACTTGAATCTGTAATAACAGGTAAATAATGCTCATGTTTTAATCTTGTATGTCTAGCCAACAAGAGAAAAACAGCCATTAGTTATTAATTTTGTCGAGCTGGCTGGAAGAGGTATATTTTAAAATAATTACGCTGTATTTTGTAGGTGATAAGTGGCTGCAAAGAATCTGGTGTTCAGAATGATAAAGAACTCACATATAGTACCCTTATCCACCGTGCTCATTTCACAATGTTAATGGGTGATACATTCTATGTCACTGTTAGCTAGATGCAAAAACTGAGGTCAAGGAAATTTATGTCCATTAGTTACTATCATGATGAGAACAGAAGCTATTCTTTTGACTCTTAATCATGACTCTTTCAACATGAAGCTAAATTTTCATCATCACATTTTACAGAGCTAACACACATGGTGCTCCTGCAATATAAAAATGCATTGAAACACTCATTCTGGTGATTAAAAGGGCTGATATGGAAGTTGCTACCTTGTATCCTGTGGTGGGCTTAAATTGGGCACAAGTTGATACATTGTCAGATTTACGATGTAAAATAAAATTAGAAAGTAATATTCATAATGTTATTATTAGAAATTATTGGATCGCAGAGCAAAAGGAGGTCACTTTACATGTGTAAGTGCTTTGAATACAATTGCTTCACAAATATGAATTGATAGCACTGCCTTTTATTAATTAAACAATTAATAGTTACTTGAGAGAAAGCAGTCTTCCCTTTTCATGCCTTAACACAAAATCTTAACAAGGCAGGGACTATTAGTGCTAGTTATGCCTATCTCATTCAGTTGTTGGGTAATTTTTTTGAGATGAAATGGATCAATATATGTTTATGAGTTAGAACAATGTTAATGGGTGATACATTCTATGTCACTGTTAGCTAGTATGTTTTTTCAAGTAATGGCTGAGAACTTGGACTCTATAGTGAGATTACACAAATGCAAATTCTGATTCCACAATGTATTTTCTGTGTTTCTTTGTCATTAATTTACTCTCTTTGCCTCAGTTTTCTAATCTATAAAGTGGGAACATTAATAGCATCTACCATAGATTATTTGTAAAGATATGAGTTAATATATGTAAAGCACTTAGAACAGTCTTTGTCTTATACAAAGCACTTTATAAGTCTTACATGTTACCATTATTTTATGCTTAGTATTTTTCAATGTATTAATGTATTCATTCATCTTAAATATCATTTGCACCCCTGCTATGTTCTATGTATGATGAAGATACATCCTACTGGAGGAAATAAGCAAATAAACAAGCATTCTATGCTGTCATTAATAATATGCTTTGGGGAATGTAGTGTGTTCAGAGAAGATAGTATGGTAAATGAAATAAGTCAGAGAAAGACAAATACCATATTATTTCACTTATATGTGGAATCTAAAAACAAAATAAATGAACAAACAAAATAAAAACACACTCATAGATACAGAGAATGTTTTGATGGTTGCCAGATGGGAGGGAGGTTGGGAGATAGGTGAAAAAGGGAAAGGTATTAAGATGTGCAAAATGCCAGTAATGAAAAAAGTCATGCGGATATAAAGTATATCATAGGAATATAGTCAATAATATTGTAATAATTGTGTGTGATGTCAGATGAGTGCTAGACTTATCAGGGTGATCACTTTGTAAGTTGTATAAATGTTTAATCAGTATGTTGTATACCTGAAATTAACATAATATTGCATGTCAACTCTAATTGAAAATAAAACGGTGTTAAGAAAAAGAGAAGTCAGAATAACCTAAAAACAAATAAAATGAATTGAGGTTTAAAAAAAAAAAGCTCTATAAAACCAAGAGATGACAGAGTTTGACAAATTTGATTTTAATCTGTTAATAGTTTGATAATCTATGATTTGAGAGGAAATCAATGCCTTTTTAATTCAATTCAATAAACATACATTGAAAACCAAAAAAAAAAAAAATGTAACCTGCCCTATATGTGTATATATATTGGTGGGGAGGGGACTGAAATTTGGGGATGGTAAGTATAGTGGATAACGACTCAAAGACTTCCTGATTGAAATTTTATCTAGACTGAAAGTGAAGACACTAATAATGTTAGAATGGAGTGAGAAGGATGGAAGGAATAGAGAATTCACAAGAGAGGAGAGTCTAGAGAAAGCAGTAAAATACAGGGAATGAAAGAAAAAATTCAGAATGACTGGGGCAGAGAATAAGGTAAAAATTAAAGATGAATGAGGAGAGTCATCTAAGGATGAGATCAGATGACAGCAAGACATGGAAACTCATGATAATATGTTGAGGGGAAAGATTGGAGAGTCAGTTAACTGTGTTAAGAAGGGGAGTGAAATGATAGGATTTGTATTTGGAAACTATCACTTTGACCACCATGTGGAAAACAGAATTTACTTGGGAGAGGCTGGAGATGGAGAAACCACTTGGAGTGCAGTTGCAATAGTAAAGGTGAGAGATGATGATAGCCCGTACAAGGGAAGAAGAAATAAGATTGGACAGAGGCAAATTTCAGATATATTTAAGATAATGAATCGAAAGAATTAGATAATAAATTGGATATAGGGATTTTGGAAAATAATTCTCAAGTAATTTTCTTGGGCAACCAGATATGTGATGGTACCATCCACTGATGTAAAGATGACACTTAAAAGAACAAGTTTTGAGTAAAATGGACATCATTATTTTAGGTTTAGATAGCCTTCGTGATATCTAAGTGGGAGTGGGTGTGAGTGAAGAGTTGGATATGTGGATCTGGAGTTAGAAGAGAGATTAGGGATGGAGATTTGGGAGTCATCTGTGCAGAGATTGCAATGAAGTCATAGGAAAAAAGTAGATGACTCAAGAATGTGTTTAGACAAGAAAGAATGGCTTATGATAGAGGAAGTTTCTTAACTTTTTCTGTCACATTAAGTCCTTCCACAGTCTGGTGAAGCTTAAGGACCCTTTTTCAGAATTACGTTTCCTAATTATATAGAGTTGTGTGTACGTGAGTGTTTGTGATATATATATACATGTACATATTATAATACATAATTATACATATGTATAATATAATTTAGTATACAATAATAAAATTACAGAAAATAATTGTATTAAAATAAAGTTATGAAAATGCTGAAAAACTGCATTTCTTATAAAATGTGTTTATTTTAGTTAACTCATTAAATAATAAGATCTAGTGGGTCTAATAACCACCTTATTTTCAAAGTTAAGAAGACTCTAAATGACATTTTGAGATATCTTTAATAACTCTAATGGGGTATGAAATTATCTGATTTTTGTTGGTAATAAAGTTACAGAAATTATTCATAATGTTTTGAGTTTTTGAAGATAATACTTTCACTTAAACTCTAAGACATTATGGAGAATAAAAATATAATTCTCCCTCATTGAAATCATAGCTCTTGAATACGATCCATGGGCTCCTGCGAGTCGGTGTATTCTAGATTAACAGTGGATTACAGCCTTGATAAACAGTGACAGTGACAGGATATGCAGAGTAAGAGGAGCTCAAAAAGGAGGCCAAACAAAAGCTATGAGAAAAGCAGAGAAAAATCAGGAGAATATAATTATGTAATGGAGAGCAAGTAAAGAGAGTGTTTCCAGGAGCAGTAGTGATTACCATTGTTGAATGCCACAGAGAGGTCAAGTGAGGTAAGGACTGAGAAGTGTTCTTAAATTTAGCAGGAAGGAGGTCAGTGTTAGATTTGACGAGAACAGTTTCAGTGATGGTAGGTGTGCTGTTGTTGGTAGTGATGGTGGTTAGCTAAATATCAATAGGTTAAAGCACGATTGGTAGATGATAAAAGGCAGATGGCAAATGGAAATGTTTTTCTGGAAAGGTGGCGATTAAAGAACTATACTTAGATGGAAACATGGGCTTGAAAGTTTTTTAATTTTATTTTTTTATTTTTAAGACAGGTAATAGTCAATCATGCATAAATACTTATAGGAAAGTATCTACAGTGTTAAAAGGAGTATGAATACATTCAGTGGTGTCTTTGAGAAGAGACAGAAGAGATAAACTAGGAGAATTACTAAAAATTGCTTTGAACTTTACCAAACTAAAATGCTATCCAGAACAAAGAATAGTAATATCTATGTAAAGACTGACAAGTCTGTGATAGTATAGCCCTTTCTAGATCAGTGGTGTACCTCATCTAGCCTTTTTCCTGGGCTTTTCTGCTCTACCTTCACCTCTGCCTTATTCTCTTTTCCTCAAGATATATTCCTTGAGGTGAACTTAAACCTCCAGGAACATTTTTTCTTGTATATCTTTGTACGACCTTTTAAAGTTTTAGTCTTTGATTATGCCACCTCAGTCTGAAAATACAATGTCCTACCCTGGGATTCACCTTTTCATAACCTTCTCATCTGAAGTTTTCTTCAACTTGCAATTTTTATCCATACTATTGAAGATTTCTCTGTGTTAGATTAAAGTCCAGGTGAAAACAAGCAAGAAATATATAGAACTTTGCTCTATTAAATATTCTGCAAATGTCACTATTTTATATATATATACATATATTATATATTATATATATTATATACATACATGTGTATGTGTGTACATATATATTATATATAATATATATTATACATAATATATGTATATTATATATATATGAGAGAGAGAATGTTGGTATTTAAGTCATTGTTTAGATAAATTTTATATTTTCCACATTCAGTTAACATATGTAATCTATGAAGTATATTTAACAGTATGTTAAAAAGACACTGAAATTTTCATGTACTGTTTCCAGATATTGTACTCTTTCTTTTTTTATCTTATAAGTCATCTTCTATACTTTTGCCATGGATATATGCATTTAACAAACATTTTGAGCAAATTCCCATGGATGCAAATATAAGTTATATGGATGTAGGTCACATTCTTCCTATTTAAGAGTGTGGGCTCTGCAGCCAGACTGCTTACCTTTGAATCTTGCCCCCATCACTAACTCTCTGTGTGACTCTGGACAAGTTATTTAACCTCTTCATGACTCAGTTTCCACATCTATAAATGGGGATAATTAGTGATACTTATTCGTAAAGTTGCCAGAAAGATAAAAGGTTAGCAGATATAAGTTTAAAATGGTTTAGACATCCTTAGTAGTAAAGGCTTAATAAATGTTTGCTACTACAAATAGGTCAAAAATGCGTCATCATTTTATTGAGCATGAATGTGCTGGACATAAACTACTGTGCTAACTGGATGTTGCGGGCTGAATGCTGGCCCTCCAAAAAATACATCCACTTCCTGATCCCCGGAACCTATGAATATCTTATATGGTAAGAGCGAATGTTATCTTATATGACAAAAGGTGTAATTAAGTTAAGGATTTTGAGAGGAGATGGTTATCTGGCATTATTCCAGTGGGCCCTAAATCCAGTGACAATTGTCTTTATTAGAGTGAAGCAGAGGGAAATTAAACATACAGAAAAGGATCAGGCAGTGTGACTGTGGAGGCAGAGATAAGGAGGAATACTGCTATAGGTAAAGGAAAGCCTGGAGCCACCAGAAGCTGAAAATGGCAAGGAACAGATTCTCCCTTAGAACCTTCTGAGGAGGCATAGCTATGATGATACCTTCATTTCAGATTTTGGGCCTCCAGAAATGAAAAAAAAAATAATCTGTTGTTTTAATCCACAGAGTGTGTGGTAATGTGGTACAGCAGTCCTAGGAAACTAACATGCTGGAAAAAGTTGTTTATTTTACTTGTGTTTGTTTGGCTGACTTTTTAAAAAACATGTTGCTAAGCATTTTTAATTTTTTTCCCCTTTCAATTGATTGTCTACAGCATTTTTGGATTGGGTAGAGGGAACCAACTTCAGTTTTAATTTAACAACACACAAAGAAAAAAATTAGATGTTACTCTTATTAATAGTAGTATTATCATCATCATTCTTAATTTTTAGTGTACAAAGAGCTGCCATTTGTTTGTAAAGTGAACATCATGCTAGTTTGCACTTTATTCCTTGACATAATTGCTTTTTTTTCTCCTTTTCTTGGCTTTTTGTTACATATTGATTTAATTACCATTTTATCTGTTTTCCCTCTGCTTTATTCCTCCACCCTTGAATCATTTCCTAAAGAAATCGACCACTATATTGTTTTGATCTATTTCAATGTCTTTATGGATTTCATAATATTTTTAGATAATTACTAATATGATTCATATATTAGCACTGAGATAGTCATGTCAGAATTACCACTGCCATTTTTAGATGGGGAAACTGAGGCTTAGAAAATCAAAAGAAACAGAGCTATGCTTTGAAGTAGGTTCATTGTTCTTTCTATTACACCAAACTTAAACTATTTTAGCCCTGTGCTCTTGCAGCTTTTGTGGACACACAAATAATTGGGGGACCTTGTTAAAACACAGACTATGATTTGGTACATTTAGGATGGGACATGAGATTCTGCATTTGTATTAATTTTTCCAGGTGATGCCTATTCTACTGGTCTTTGAGTAGAAAGAATGCTTTAGATAATAAAATTCATTTTAGAACATAAAAACCAAAAGTGAAAAATTAAAAATAACCATAGCTTTAAACTTTATATGTCTGATTCATGGCCACATATTTACAAAGATAAAGAAAATTTGGATGTCAAAAATTCAAGCATAAATGTTTTTATGTGTTCCAAAATGTCCCCTTTTATTTTTTCAGTTATTTGTGAATGATGCCCCATAAAAATAAGGCATTTATCAGGTGTTTGTTTATACAGAGCATATTGTTCATGTGCAAAACTATGATTATATATGTATATATATATATGTATGTATGTGTGTGTGTGTATTATGAATAATAACAGATGTGCCATTTGAATTCTCACTGAACAAGTCAATGACATTGTATTTTTTAACTTGGAAGTTTAGCTATTCATCTAGCACATTTACCATTTATGAAACATTGTGTTAGTATTGCATCAGTTTATATATTGTTTTAGTACGACTTGGAGCAGTAAGGTGTATAATTATTTGAATGTTTCTTTCCCCTGACTGCACAGCATTACTTCCTCCTGCACTGGAGAAAGCATTTTCTTCTACTTGACACTTAAAGAACATATTTCCATCCAATTTAGGACACATCTCATTCATATAATTAGGATTTTAAAAGAAACAGATTGGTAAATAGTATTAGGACAGCAGATGCACTAGGACAATTGTCTTTTTGTTTTATATATTCTGTTATGCATTTATCTTTATTTTTCTCTCTCTGTCTCTTTATCTCTATCTCTAGCTCTCTCTCTGTGACATTAAGATCATAGAAGCAAATTAAACAAATAAATGGGTTTTTCCTCTTATGAAGACTTTAATGCTAGCAGAATCAAGAAAAGGACTAAAAGTAAATGACCCTTTCTTTGTTTTCCCTTGTAATTTCAATTATTAATACATAATAGGAAAAGATACTGAAAGTTGAACTTAAGTAAGGAAGTACAATACCCTGCAGAAAGAAGTCAAGTACTTCTGAACAACAATAGTGCATTTAGTTGAAAAATAATGGTCATTAATTTTTACATTTAGAAAAAGATGTTCCTTGAAAACCTAGGTGATGACATCTCTTCTCCATGATGAAGGATTAAGTATTTGAGTCTTTGTATAATGGTATTTTCTTCTTCAACTCACTGGAGAAATAGCAGTTCTAAAACTCTAATAAGCTTAAAAGTTACTTGAGTGTCAATGAATACATCCTATATTTAAACTAATATGTTAATCATCACCCGCAATTTTAAAATATACTCTATTTTCCCAATTAGTATCTACCTTTGCTGGTTTCTTCAGGAGAGTGAAGATTTATATAGTGAGAGACTTTATTTGTAAATATATACCTATTAGTATAGTGGCATGCACGAGGTACATACAAAATATGAGATAAATACTGCCACATATTCCATATGTTATAAAGTGAAGAGTGAAATTCTTCTTTTACTTAAGAATTCATAATAAAAATTCAGTCTCTTGAACTAATCTGTTTCTACCTAACTGCTGATCTGTTCACCTATCCCACCCAGAGTGTTTTGAAAGATGGAAAGTAAGATTCCTTACTGTTCTTGATATAGATTTGTCTTCCCTCCTGGGAAGATCTCAGTCAGATGGAAAGAAGAGATAGGCTTTTAAGATGTTCTAGATTCAAATAGGAACAGTAGGATCCATCTGGTAGTAGGAACAAAGAATGTTTCTGAAATAGATGTTGCTGCATCAAATCTAGCATGTTAACACTTAATTTTTCTAACTGTACATGATTGAGAGTAAAGTGTTAACAACTCCTCATGTTATTTATGTATCTTAAAATACATGTATTTGTAAATTATTAATTCGTCCATGTCCTTATACACTCATCATTTTTACATTGCTGATAAACTGTATAATATTTCGAAAGATAAACATTTGACAGAGTAAACTTATAGGAAGGAAATATTTTTAAAAGGGCAAATTTTCTGTTAGCATTAAGCAAAAATCAATTTCTTGCTATTATGAATTTCAAATAATACTCAAAGTTGGGCATGTGAAGGGCAGAATAAGAAGATAATTCTGATCTTAGTTAAGAAGCAGAGATGACAGAGATTAATCTGGATCTTTGCCACTGGCTTTCTTTGTGACCATGGCCACACATTTGCTGTCTTCTTTTTATAGTTGGGGTAATAATACACCTAATCTTTCTTAGAAGGATTTGATATAAAAGCACATAATGCTTCCTTCTGTTAATATTCACTAAATCTTCTTGGAGGAAATAAAGGACTCTAAGTCATCAAATCTGCAGCGAACAAAATGGAGGTGCCTTCCAATCTTGAGTACATCAGTTCAAGGTTTCTGTTGACTATGAAAAATTTATCTTCAATATAAAACATGCCTATAGAAAAGGAAGAAAGTAGACTCAGGTAAGATAGAAACTGAAGGGATTATTTTGAAATAAAATGGATCTAAGGGACTCTGAAAAGACAATTACACCATACATCTTGAGATTCAGGAACAATATCTTATTTAATTTTGTATTCGCAAGGTCTATCATGGCACTTGGTGCATCATAATTTTTAAATTAATTTTCTTACACTGAATTGAGAGCAAGAATTAAGCTTTTTGGATTGATCGGAGAGATATTTTGCTTAAGTAAAATGTTTCAGGAGGCCGTTTTCATATTAAATTAGCTAGGGGTTGACGTAACAGATGTTAGTCATTGCACTTGGAAATAAGGCCTTTTTGTAAAATGAAATTTGCTACTAAATTTGTTTAATCCAATTTCCTTCTTTTATTGAATGTATGGCATTGATTGCTGTCAGCTCCTTTATCTGTTGAGTAATATTAAACAACCTTTACTAGTCTACCAACTGTGACTAAAGAGTGAAAAAAAAGGCATTTACTAGAACATTCTAAATAAATACTATCTTTGAAATTGTTTATAGTTTGAAACCCTTATTAATTAACATACAATTTTGAGGTCTGACACCATTCTACAAATTACAGGCAGCTCCTCAAATGAAGCATAGTTTAACAACCTGTTGAGATGGGTGCTTCACCTAGATTTGAGGAGGCCAATGAAATAAATAGGGACCAGTTGAAATGTCTTTCCAGCCTCTAAGAGCCCCTAAGAGCTTGAGGAAAACACAACTACCCCTATGAAAGGGGAAATGATGAAAGACATAATACTTAGGATGTCATTACAGTCAATAAATTTGTGTATCATACATTTTATTGAAGTCCTAGCAGACATTATGTTCTAGAAGAGAAGAAATTTTTTTGTGTGTGATGCCTCAAATCTACATTATTGTGGACTCTGAGTTCTGTGGTTGACCAACATATCTAGGTGCTGTAAAATGTCAAATAGGTAGAAATCATTGTGAAGAAAAAGTTTTTTTTAATGTTAATTACTGCTTCTTTTAGGACACATGTTCAAGCTTTCCTTGCGTTAGTTAGGAAATGTTGGGTTACAGTGTGGTAAAAGACAAACCTTAGTCTCAGTAGCTTGAGACAAACTTTGAACAAACTTTATTCTTTCCTTAGATCTATTCTGTGGGTTCAGGCCACTCCATGAAGCAGTTGTCCTTCATGTATTGGTTTGGCATTCTAAATTGCTTATGGCAACTCTATGTTAAGACATGTTTCCACAATTACAGTAACAAGGAAAGAGCAGGATAGAAAATAAGCACCCACACATTTTATTTGCCAAAGCATGTCATATAGCCAAATTTGTGTTGGTTCATGAAAGACTTTTCCTAGATCATTAACTTTCTGTGCCACCATGCAACAGCATAACTAACAGAACTTAATGCGGCATATTACAGAAAAATACTGTAGTTTATACAATATCCATTCTTGATACCATCTTCTGCTAGGCTCAATATGGTTATATGCTCTGTCTTGGGAGTGTTCATTTCGTGTATTTCCTATATTTTTGTGAATTTTATTTTTGTTACCCAAACTCAAAGTACCAAAAACTCCTCTTACAACTCTTCCATCAAACTATCATTACATTTTTCTTTTAAGATAAAATTTTATATTTACTGTTGTAATTCTTCATTTATTGGGTGTTTAACTTGTCTTTTTTGTAATCAATGCTATTATTTTATTGGATTTAAAAAAATTTGTTTGTCTTCCACAATTTGTGTAGGTTTTAAGTTTCAAATCTATTTTCCCTATAGCACTTTTTCTTTTCTGTGAGTGATTTTGCAGACTGGGTTCACTTAGTAATACACATATTGCTGTTAGCAACATGTTTGTTTTGCAGTCGCTGCTATAACAACACTAGGGAAATAGATCTAGCCAACATGGGATGTAGAAGGGGGCTTTGCTCTAGCAATTATCCTATCTCAGGTTTGAAGGAATACATGATAGCTCACTATATAAATCAGAGTTCCTAGGGACTTTGAGTAACACTAGAGTAGTCTAGAATTTTTTTTAATAATCAATCATTTCAAAATGTTTTTGATGTCCACTCCATTGTTTCACTGTTACTATATGTTGCAAAATACAAGACAATTATTTTCATTTCAATAATATATCCTTTTGTCACATTAAGTCCAGAGTACTTACAAATTGAGAATTTTGCACCTTTTATTACACTGTCCAGTAGAGTGATTCTCCCTCTATTTTAAATGAATTACTCCAATAAGAGACGACCCCTTAAAATTAATGCAAACTCTCTGTGTCATCTATATCTCTGATCCAATCATTATCCATGTAACTCCCCTGATTAGAGAAGCTACTTTTTAGTATTTTTTTAATTTAAATGTAATAAAATTATACAAAATAATATGCTAACAATATAATAATTGTTAAATTCAAGCAATTTTCATAGGAACTCACAAAGATCTTTAAAATCTTAAATTCTTTCTTAAAGGAAAAAATAAACATAAGAGAACGAGAATAAAGTGACTGACAATGAGTGATCATTTGTTCATAACCTGTGTAGGAAATGTTATTAATAAGTCACCTTTATTCTCTCTCCCATAGTAAAAATCTGTGAATGTATTTGTACAATCACTGGAAGTTCTGCGAGGGTCATTGTTGTCTATAAAGAGGATTTTGCAAACTCCATCACATGTAGGTTGGAACCATGTGTAGAATGGTCATGACACACTTATTTTTTGGTAGTGAAAAGTAAAGGATGGTGAAATAAGAAGTATTTTCTCATTTAAAATTGCTTTGCTTTTTATTATATATAAAGGCTTAAAATTAAAAGCATGGGATATGCTTAAATATCATATTCCATCTCTCCTTGTCTCTAATTGCTTTTTGGTAAAGGAAATGATGAGTGATCTAAACTGGGGTACATGTAGAACTGTTACACTGAAGAGAATTCTTGTAACCTGCATGTTTATATGTCAGATACACTACGGTCGTACAATGCAAAACCTCAGAGAGATTTAGTCTATTTTTTTGCTTTTTCAGGATTCTGTGGCCAAGTCAAAGGAAAGGATATCAAAATGAACTCAAAATGATTTATTATAAAACATAGTCCTAGACTACTAAACTAGATAGTAGCACTAGGAAAGCTGCCAACACTTTATGAAATGAACATAAAATTAGAGGTGAACAGCTTTGGAGTTCTCAAAGGTCCCTTCATCAGTTACCACCTTCATCCCAGATAAAAGAGCTCTTATTCCTCCAAAGCAGGTGTACTCAATCTTTTTTTTTTTTATGCCAGAATAATAAAATACATTTTATTGTTAAAATATAGAACCTCACTGGAAAATTCTTTGCAAGGTACTTCGATTTTAAAGAAAAGTTTGAGAAAATACTGTTCATGAAAATCTGTTTATGTGTAGTTTTTATTTTAGAGGGTAATTCAGTTCCTGTTAGATGTTACCAATTAGCTAGTGTTTTAAATGGAAAATGCTATAAAAATAGCAGCAACATATGGATATTTAATAGATTATGAGAAAACATGCACTTAATATCTAATGGACAGCATTGCAACTGTACTCTTTTGGTACCTATCATATAGTAAATCACATTGCTGTAGGAAAAGAAAAAGGTTCGGGCATACGAGGCAGGAATTCTGAGCCTTATTTGTAAAATGGCAATAATGCTTATTTCCTTACAGGTTTTCTGGAAAACCAAATGGTATAATATATATGAGTGTTCTTTGTGAATTGCAAAATACTCTGCAGATATTAATCCTAATTCCAGTGCCGTGTACAATAAGCTTTATTATCACTCTTAATTCTAGTTAATGTTCTTTATTGCAGTGGGAGAGAAGAATACCGTGTTTTTTCACCAGTCGTCTGGATTTTTTCTGGTGAAATCAGGTCTGTGTCTATCCCATTTTATCACTAATAGAGAAAAAAGAAAAAAATATATTATTTATAGCCAATAGTATTTTGTGAAGGGGAAAGGGAAAAAATGGAGTGAGTCCCATCCATCTCAGGAATTTTTCAAGAGATGCTTCCATTTTTACCTACGACTAGGATTCTATTTATGTTATCATGTATTTTTTAACAAATATAAAGGATCAGGAAGAAATTTTGTTCTGTGGGTTTACATTAGTCCTTTTATTTGGCTTTCTGGATTATTCTTCCCTGGGGGAAATTTTGAAGAAACTTGTAATCACTATGATCATGTTCGTCTTCTGGGATAATGTACAAGACATTTCAAGGTATGATCGAGGAAAATAGCACTGCAAAATTTTTTAATTAATATATCTTTCAAGTATATAATATTATTTTAACTAATAATGATTTAAACTTATCTTTTTGATTATTTCAGTGAATAATGGATAAAATAATTATAACTCCTAGAGCATAAGTGTGAACATTTGAACATTTGAGCTGCTGTCTTATAGATTTAACAATTCATTATATTTCTTTGACATGAATTGTGCTATTCTAAACTCAGTTATAGTTTGAAAGAAGCTAGTTTTTCTAATAATGTGTGTGTGTGACCAAGCACCCACAATTCATGATATGTACTCAATTAATTATCTTGACATATATTATAAAATATGCATGATTTTAAACTATTCATAGATTTGAAAGAAACGATTTTCATTTTCTTTTATATAATTGAGGTTTCAGTTGCGTTTTCCACTCTTTTTAACCAAAATAATTATTATGACTTGGCCAAAATTAGAGCCTCTGAAATGTGCTAGTCAAATTTATGATTCTATTAATCTATTAGTTAAAACATATACATAGTTTGGCTACAGAAGTAAATACTTTTCGGTTATTAAAAAATACAAAGTTAAAATTATATTCTTGGATTGAGATAAGAGACCTGATCCAATAATCCTTTTTTTTTTATTTCAACATTGGCTAAAGCTGTAATGTTGACCAGAATCTTTCAGGAAGATTGATTCCCTCTTCCTTGGAAGAGACGTCACAGATAAGTGCTGTGATCGCAAGTGCCAGAGAATATGCTTTTATTATCCTACTCAATCTCATTTTCTGCCTAGAACAGCTGAACTCTTTTATTGGGGGAAGAGATGGAAAGAGGTACTTTCACAGTACCTTTCACATTATAAATTCTCAATATATTTGTTGAACGAATCTAAAATATTTGTAAATTGCTCTAAAAATTCCTTACGTTCCATGTCCTACATCATAATACAAATATTCATATTCATTTATGTATAAAAATGCAAGTTTATAAATACAAAAATATTTCATTTTTACCTGGATTATGTGATTTAGAAGCAGTAGTTGATAATCACAAATTTGGACTTTTAGGGAATGATGGATCTGTGGTAAGTTGGGCAGTAGAATGATATGTTTGAGTATTGTAAAAAGAAGATATAATTTCAGAATTTTATATCACTGTGAAAAGCACTGCCTTGAGAGCCATGTAAAAGCTGTGTAGGAACTGGAAGAGCAAGAAAATCAAATAGGAAAAAAGCCAACTGACAATAGTCATATCTGGATTTGTCAGCTATACCGAAGTAAAAATTAAAGATATGTTTTATCTGAGCCATTTAAAACAATTTTGATTTTAATGCCATTATCTCACTGATTCTTGTCTGTGTATTTATTTTTAATTTAAAATACAAATAATAAGTTTATATATAGTAATTAAAACAGATCTTGTAAAGGTTTTTGAATATATTATTTAGTTAAAAACTTGGTATCTTCTATTATATTTTATATTGATCATAACAATAGAAGGGACTCATATTTATGTAGGTGCCACAGACTGTACACGATATTTTTATTTTTCTCATATGTAAATTAGATCTTAAAATACCTTCTTTATGTAGTAAAGTTGAAGTAAACTAAAACATACAAGGTACATAACCAAGTGCCTGGTGCTCACTAAATTGTAGCTGTTGTCATTTTCATTATCATCATCTCATGATAATCTCTTTCAAAGGTCTAAGAACGCTTTCACGCAGTTTTATTTTTGGTCTTTTCTGAAATCCGACTTTAAATATATTTTTAAAAAGCTAGCATCCTCCAAATTCCTTACATATTCTTTTAACCTTTTCCTTTTCTGTTTCTAGTTCTTCAGTGGAAGTTGCCAAACTTAGGGTGGCTTAGATTCAACTGCACCTCAGTGAATAGCATAAGGTTATTAGAGTAAGATTTTGTTATTTTTGCTTTTGTTTTTTCTCTTTGTTTTTGTTTTTTTTTATTTTGTTTTTGTAATTTTCTAGAGTAATTCACAATCGACAATGACCTAAGTCTTGTTCCTAGGCCTTAAGTGACAACATAGATAAAATAGTTTAGGTTATTTTTTCCAAAGTGAATTGCCTCACTTTTACTTATCTTTAAATTTTTCTTAAAGTTTGTCTAACACTTTTCTGTCAACTCAAATACTCATATTATAGCTTCTTATGGTTTAACACATCTATATAAATTGGCATTTTTTTGTTGTCGTTCAATTTGACTCTGTGCCATTTAAATTAACTGAGGCCTAGGGAACAAAGCCAAATAATAACACACTCTGTTACTTAGGCTTCCTGAAGATGTGTACTGAAATAAAGAAAAGAGTATCTTCAAGTAGGCAGAATATAAGGACACACTTGTGCTATCATTTGAGGCATGCTATAACTCCTCATCTGTCCTCACCTACCCTCTGTCACACTTAAAAATGGTATCATCCTCAGCTGTTAAGAAATGTTTAGAATGTTTTAGGTCTTGATGGCTTTCCTGCATTCAGAAGAATCTTACTAATCATTGAAGACCCAGCTTAAATTTTACTTTCTCTGGAAAAGCCTCTTTGATTCCTCTAGGCAACTAGACTTTACCTCATTTTCCTTCCACCCCTTAACCCACACTAGCTGTAGCATCAAGTTAAAGTATTTGTCTTCATGATAGTTAACACAGTGTCTAGAACAAAAGTACTCAATACATATGTGTGAACAATTTTTTTTTAAATGAATGAACCAAGTGCTTAGGGGAAAGATTTTATCTTAAATCTAGAATACGTCAGCCAGGAATATATAATAAAATCTGTGTGTGATTTGATTTGTTAAGAATAGGGGCTTGAAAGAAGTGAAAAGAATGTAAAAGTGTTTCTCATCCAAATGAGAGGGAAATTCTTTGTTGGAGAGGACTGTAGAAAGGACAGGAGGATAATTATTATAGTTTTACTTAGAACCTGCCTGAATTAAACCACACCTCTGTATACCTGTGCCCTTCTCTTCTCCATTTCACAATATCTTCCTACACACTCTTCTCACACTTGCTTCCAGCACTTTCTTTTCATCTTCTTGTCTTTATTGTAACAAATTTACCTACCTTAGGCAGGATCAAATGTAAACTACAAATTACTATTGATGTGAAGCCATAGAAACAGAAACTTATTAAGAAATGAAAAAAGAGTGACAAAAGTTAAAACTACAACATTCTGATTTATAAATATCAGTATAGAAGGATTCATTTCTTTGGTAAAGAAGCTATATTTTAATTTTTCATAAAGCATAACACAAATTATTTAAAATTTGAAGTGCAAATGTTAAATAAAGAAAAAGTCATGGTATTGCTCTTATATGAATGCTTATCACTCAGATACACAGTTTTCTACTAATCCACCCATAGTGGACAGTTTGATGGAGGGTTATTTTTCTTTATTATTTTTTTAGCAGTTTTTCAGAAGAACAGAAGTGTTTAGGTGGGTTAATATCTTTTTGAGTGACAAATTCCTATGACTTTATTACAGTGTACCTACTACTGTTTTGTTTATAGAGCAATCTTTTCTATGAGATTTCCATTCAATTTTTATGTGCTTTACTTTATGAAAAATAAAGTAAATATAGCATTTTTCCATTTAAGGATATTTTAAGAAATAGTATTCAGTTATAGAGCTAGAATGCTATAACAAAACAAAACAACACTGATATAGACATAAATAGATGTAATGTCGAAAATTACATATAGAAGAAATAAAGAAAAAAACACTTTTAGGATTGTGAATGAGGAACAAGCATATTTAACAAGAATTTTAATATTTCAGAGAAAATGTCAATTCCTGGTACTAGATCCCTCATATAGGTTTTGAGGATTTTGATGATGTTGTTCTGAGAGATACCAACATTTATTGTCCTCATCTTAACTGAATTTCTGGTTCCATCATCCTTTTCAAAACAATTTTCAGGTACTAGTGACATTTTCTCAAAATTAACATGTGGAAGGTAGTGTCTAATATATAGACAATGTGTACTTTTCCCACTAGCTGCACTTTAGGACATTTTTCATGTTTCTAGCAACAGTTTACCTCATCCCACCAGGAAGAAACAGCCTATTTGATTTTCTCATGATTCGGACCATATGGCCCATCCTTATGAGTGAATGGCTACCTATGAGGTATGATGAGAAAACTACTGACACGCTCCTTAGTTTTTATTATTTCTCCTGTGCAAGATACCAGTATTCTTGACAAACTTCTTTATTATCATACTTACTATAATTTTGAACAAAGATTTTAACTTTTATTAGCTGCGGTGTCTTGGTGTGTACAATGAGAGTAGTAAAAGTTATTCTTAGGTTCAAGGGAGATCATTGGTATGAAATGCTTAGAGAACTTTAAAATGCAGTATGGAGTAAGCATGGTAATAAAAATAAAAATTATAACTACAGCAACTGTGAGGGTAATTTCATTTTATTTTTGTGGAAGACATTAGTTTAGTACTACTCACTGTTATCTCTGATTCTTCTCTCTTTCAAGGTGTAATATAAAATTGGACTTCTCTACTCTTTGAAAATAGGTATAGTCATAGGAGTTGTCATGAATAGGCAATAAAATGTGAGCAGAAGTTATGAGCGTTGTTTCCCAGGAAGAGCTCTTAAAAACGTGTGTCTTGTTCTCCTGTACAATCCCCATGAAAGTTAAAGTAAATGACAACTGTACAAATATCACTCTGTCAAACGGTGTCCCTGATAAGGATTATGTGAAGTAGAGCAGTTCTCCTCAATCTATATAATGGACATGTAGGACACATATAATGAAGGAAAACTAAACTTTATTGTTCTTAAGCCAGTGAGATTATGATGTTGTCTTTCAGCCATAGCGTATATTATTATTCTATCTTGATCAGTTTAATCTTATTAATTACAGTCTACATTACACTGAGTATTTTTTTATTGTGGTAAAATATACATGAATATGGTATGTCTTTCCATTTATTTGTGCCTTATTTATTTTCTTTCAGAAATATTTTGTTTTTAGTGTATAAGTCTTTTATCTACATGGTTAAATTTATTCTTAAGCAATCATTCTTTTTATCCAGATGTTATTTTTTATTGTGATAAAATATACATGATATGAAGTTTGCCATTTTAACCATTTGTAGTTGTGTAGTTTAGTGGCATAAAAGTATACTCACGATGTTGTGCAACCATCAACACCATCCATCTTCAGAAATTTTTCATCACCAAACTAAAACTCTGTGCCAACTAAATAATATCCAAAAAGATATTTGCATCCTCTCCTCTAGTGCTTTTTGTCTGTATAAATTTGACTATTCTGAGAAGTTTATATAAAAGGAATTATGCGATACTTGTCTTTTGTGACTGGCTTACTCCCCTCAGCATAATGTCTTCGACATTTGTTCATATTTTAACATATGTCATGATTTAATTTGTTTTTAAGGTTGAATAATAGTACATCGTATGTATATACCACATTTATTTATCCACTAAACTGTTGATGAACACTTGGGTTGTTTCTACCTTTTTTCTATTGTGATAATGATACTATGAACATCGGTATACATACTTTCACTTCTGAATATATAGCCAGAAGTGGAATTGTTGGATTATATAATTCAAAGTTTAATTTTCTGAGTAACTGTCATACCATTTTGCATAGCGCCTGTATCATCTTACATTTCCACCAGCAATGCAAAAATGCAAAAGGGTTGCACTTTTTCCATATACTTCTCTCTCTCTCTCCTTCCTTCCTTCCTTCCTTCCTTCCTTCCTTCCTTCCTTCCTTCCTTCCTTCCTTCCTTCCTTCCTTCCTTCCTTCCTTCCTTCCTTCCTTCCCTCCTTTCTCTTCCCTCCAGTACTAGGTGCCAGGAGCTAAGTTGAAATAGGAGATAGAGAGAGAGAGAGAGAGAGAGAGAGAGAGACTGAGAACTGAGCCATTAAGTGTCACAGTAGTTGATTAAAACAAGCCAAAAAATAGAACTTAACCCTTCAATCACTTACTGTGATGGTATAAGTAAGAGGCTAAAACCAGAAAAAGTGCCACTTTCTCATGTTCCATTTCCACCCATGGAACTCTGCAAAGGTAAAAGGTCCTATGGATAAGTGCAGATGTGGATTTGGTCTTATTGTTGAGAATACCCTGAATAAAAGACTGCAACAGTTTCACAGACTCTGTTGGGTCTGAAGAGGAGTTTTGGGAGTTCGGGTGTCTTCAGATGAAGAGTCCTAGGAATTAAGGTTCCAGGGCTAGGAATGTAAATATGTAAAGATCATTACCAGCTAGGGGAACCTGAGATCTTGACTATAATTCTCTCCAGAGATTGTGATGTACTAGCTATACCCCAAGTATGACATGAGGAGGGCAACTTTTCCTTATGAATCTTGTCAGGTAAGTCATTTGTAATTGCCTATGGTCAGGCCTGAAAAATCACACATTGTTTTTTGATCAGGATCAGACTCCTAAATAGGCAACCTAATGTATATGAACTAGTATCTCACTGTGGTTTTGATTTGCATTTCCCTAATGACTATTGATGTTGAACATCTTGTTTTTGTATGCTTATTGGTTATTTAGATATCTTCTTTGGATCTATGTCTATTGAAGCCTTTGCCCATTTTTAAATCAGGTTGTTTTGGGGTGTTTTTGAATGTATTTTAGATATTAAACTATGATCACATATAAGATTTGCAAATAATTTTCCTATTCTATATATTTTCACTTAGTTGATAGTGTCCTTTAATGCAGAATAGTTTTTAATTCTGACAAAATCCAACTTACCTAGATTTTGTTGTTGTTCTTTGTCTTTTTCTTGTCATATCCAAGAAATCGTTGTCAAATCCATCATCATAAAGCTTTTATCCTACATTTTTGTCTAAGAGTTTTATCATTTTCGCTCTTAAATTTACATCTTTGACCCATTTGGGGTTAATTTTTGTATGTGGTGAAAGGTAAAGGTGCAACTTCATTGTTTTCCATGTAGATATACAGTTTTTCAGAAATCATTTCTTGAAGAGAGAATTCTTTCCTCAATTGAGTGGTATTGACATCCTTGTCAAAAATCATTTCACCATTTATGTGAGGTTTATTTCTGGGGTCTCTATTCTATTCCAGCGGTCTATATATCTGTCTTTTTGTCACTACTGCACTGTTCTGATTACCATGGCTTTGTAGTAGGTTTTGTCTTTCATTTTTTTTCTTTTTTATGGTGATACTGATTAATGAAATCCAGTGTTTCAGGTGTACAATTTAACAGTAAAGCATATATATATATATATATATATTGCATTATTTGTTCACCTCCCATAGTGAGATTTATTTCTATCTCCACATATTTGGCCTCTTTTAACTCCATCTACCTTCCTCCTCCTTCTAGCCCCCACCCTCTGGTAACCACTAGTCTATTGTCCGTGTCCACGAAGCTCTGTTTGTTTGTCCTGTTTATTTGTTGGTTTTAGGATAATATGCCACATATAAGTGATAACACATAGTTTTCAACATTTTCTGTATGGCTTATTTTGCTTAGCATGATTATCTCGAGGTCCATCCATGTTGTCAGAAATGGCAGTATTTCATCTCTTCTTATGGCCGAGTAATATTCCGTTGTATATATGTACCACAGATTCTTTAAACAATTGTCTTCTGTAGGACAGTTTGGTTGCTTTTATGTCCTGGACACCGTGAATAACGTTGCTATGAACATCGGTGTGTAAATATATTTTCGGATATTAGTTTTCAAGACTTTGGTGTAAATGCCCAGTAGAACCCAGTAGAAGGATTGCTGGCTCATATGGCTGATCAATCCTTAGTTTTTCAAGGAACCTCCATACTGTTTCCCATAGTGACTGTAACCAATTTGTAGTCCCACCAGCAGTGCATGATGGTTTCTTTTTCTCCACATCCTCTTCAACATTTGTTATTACTTGTCCTGTTGATAATAGCTATTCTAACAAGTGTGAGATGGTATCTTATTGTGGTTTTGATCTGCAACTTCCTAATAGCTAGCGATGTTAGCATCTTTTCAAATAATTGTTGGCCATTTGTATGTCTTCTTGGGAGAAATGTCCGTTCAGGTTCTCTGCCCATTTTTTGATTGAATAGTTTTGTTGTTGTTGTTGTTGTTGAGTAGTATGAGTTCTTTGTATATTTTGGACATTAGGCCCTTATCAGAGGTGATGCTTGCAAAGATATTTTCCCATTTGAATGGTTGTCTACTTACATTGTTAGCAGTTTCTTTTTCTATGAAGAGATTTTTAGTTTGACATACTCCAAATCATTTATTTTTGCTCTTACTTCCTTTGCCTTTTAGGTCAAATTTATAAAATCCTCTTTATGTCCAAGGTCAATAAGTATAGTTTCTATGTTTTCTTCTATGCAATGTATTGTTTCAGGTCTTATATTCAGGTCCTTAATACATTTTGAGTTAATCTTGGTATGTGGTGATAGACAAAAATCTAATTTTATTCTTTTGCAGGTGGCTTTCCAGTTTTCCATTTATTGAAGAGGATTTCCTTCCTCTGCTGTATCTTTTTGGCTCTTTTGTCGAAAATTATTTGCCCATATAAATATGGGTTTACTTTTGGACTCTCAATTCTATTCCACTGGTCTATGTGTCTGTTTTTCTGACAATACCATTCTTTTTGGTTTACTATCACTTTGTAGTATAATTTGAAGTCAGACTGAGTGATGCCTCCAACCTCATTGTTTTTTTTTTCCCCTCAGGATGGCTTTGAAGATTCTGGGTCTTTCGTGCTTCTGTACAAATCTGATGATTTTTGCTCTATTTCTTTAAAAAATGCTGATGGAACTTTGATGGGGATTACATTAAATCTGTATAATGCTTTTGGTAATAAGGTCATTTTAACTATTTTGATTCTTTTAATCCAAGAATGTGGAATATCTTTCCATTTCTTTATATCTTCTTTAATTTCTTTTAATAGAGCCTTATAGTTTTTATTATGTAGGTCCTTCACCTGTTTTATTAGATTTATTCCTAGGGATTTTATTCTTCATGTTGTAATTGCAAAAGGAATTATTATTTTTTCCACTTCTTTATCTGATACTTCATTATTAGTATAAGAAAGTTATGGATTTTTGAACATTGTTTTTTTATCCAGAAACTTTATTGTACTTCCTTATTGTTCCTAGTAGTGTTCTTGTGGTGTCTTTAGGGTTTTCTATATAGAGAATCATGTCATGTGCTAATACTGACAGCTTGACTTCTTCATTTCCAATTTGGATGCCTTTTATATATTTCTCTTAACCAATTACACTCTTTAGGACCCCAGTGTCATATTCAATAACAGTGGTGATAGCGAACAACCTTGCATTGCTCTTATTCTTAGAGAAAGAGATTTTTGGTTTTTCACCATGAAATAGAATATTGGCTGAGGGTTTGTCATATATGCCCTATTACGTTAAGTTACTATTCTTCTATACCAATTTTGTTAAGTGTTTTGATCATAAATGGGCACTGCATCTTCTCGAAGGCATCTATTGATCCGATAATATGATTTTTATTTTTTAATTTGTTTATGTAGTGTATCATGGTAATTGATTTGTGTATGTTGAACCATCCCTGTACCCCTGGGATGAAGCCCATTTGATTGTGGTGTATAATCTTTTTAATACGTTGCTGTATTCGGTTTGCTAATATCTTACCTAGGCTTTCTGCAACTGTGTTCATGAGAGATGTCAATCTGTAGTAGTTTTTTTTTGTGTGTGTGTGTGTTATCTGTACCAGGTTTTGGCATTAGAGTAATATTGGCCTCATAAAATGAGTTGGAAAGTATTGCCACTTCTTTGATATTTTTACAAGGGTTTGAGGAGAATAGGTATTAACTCTCCTGTGAATGTTTGTTAGAATTCACTGGTGAAGTCAATTGGTCCTGGACTTTTACTTTTTGGTAGGTTTTTAATGATGACTTCAACTTCCATATTGCTGATTGGTCCATTTAGATTTTCCAGATCTTCTTGATTCAGTCTAAGAAGGTTGTATTTTTCTAAGTACTGGTGCATTTTTTTCTAGGTTATTAAATTTGGTGCTATTACTTTTTCATAGTATTTTTGTATGATCTTTTGCATTTGTGCAGTGTCTATCGTAATTTCCCCTCTTTCATCTCTGATTTTGTCTGTGTTCTTTCTCTTTTTTCTTGATTGTGTCAAGCAAGGGATTTTTCAAATTTATTAACTTTATCAAAGAACAAGCTCTTTGTTGATTTTATTTTTCTATCATTTTTTGTTGTTGTTTGTTTTCAATTTCATTTATTTCTGCTCTAATTTTGATCATGTCTTTCCTTCTGCTGACTTTAGGCTTCACTTGTTCTTCCTTTTCTATTTTTTTTTAAGATGGAGCACTAATTTGTTTATTTGTGCCTGTTCTTCTTTTTGGAGATAGGCCTGTAATATGAACTTTCCTCTAATGAACACTTTTGCCATGTCCTGAAGGTTTTGAAATGTTTTACTGTCATCATCATTTGCTTCTATGTGTTCCTTGATTTCTGTTTTTAATTCTTCTTTGACACAGTTATTGTTAAGTAGCATGTTGTTTAATCTCCATGTATTTGTGGTTCTTCCTGCTTTCTTTTTGCAGTTGATCTTGAGTTTCAAGGCATTATGATTAGAGAATATAGTTGGCATGATTTCAACCCTCTTATATTTGTTGAGGCTATCTCTGTGTCCCAGTATGTGGTCAATCTTTGATAATGTTCCATGTGCCCTAGAGAAGAATGTATAAGCAGATTTTTAGGGATGGAAGGCTTTTTAAATGTCAATTATATCCAGGTGTTTAAATGTGTCATTTAGGGATACTACTTGCTTATCGATTTCCTGTTTGGATGATCTGTCCATATCTGACTGTGGTGTATCTAGGTTCCATACTATGAAAATCTTTTGGTCTGTTTTTTTTTCTGTTAGTAATTGCTTTATACATTTTGGGGCTCCCTAATGGGGAGCATAGATATTAATAAATGTTATGTCTTCTTGGTGCGTGATTTTCTTTATCATTATGAAGTGTCCCTCAGTATTTTTCTTTACTTTTTTTTATTTCGAAGTTTATTTCTTCTGAAATCAGTACCATTACCTCTGCTTTTCTCTTAATGCTATTTGCTTGAAATATCACTTGACACCCTTTAACTCTGAGTCTATATTTGTCCTTGGAGCTGAGATGTGCCTCCTGGAGGCAACACACGTTTGGGTTTCATTATTCGATCTATTCTGCAACTCAGCACGTTTTCATTGGTGAGTTCAGTCCATTTACGTTTAGGGTGATTATTGAAATAGGAGGCCTTCTTATGGCTCTTTTATCTTTTGCTTTCTGGTAGCTTGGTGTTTCCATTGCTTCCTTGTTGTTGTGTTTCTGTTTTCTTTATTTTGGTTGGCTTTTGTGGGTTTTCCCTCTAGTTCTTTTTTTTTATGTTATATACTTCAGTTCTGAATCTTTGGTGTGTGGTTACCATTACAAAAAATGAAGGATAGTTATATGTTTAATAGATTATTTCTCCAAATGGGCATTAATGGAATTGTATTCTCCTGTTTTTCCAGAGAGAAGATTTATTACAGATCTCTTTAGCCTGTTGTAAAGAAGGTGATTTTCTTTTGGTTTCCACTAGGCGGCATCTTATCCTCTTGGATCGCTGCTTTATATAAAGTCTTAATAATGCTTTTTTTTTTTTTTACTTGTAGATGTTTAACCACGCTTGGTACTCAGTCTCAGTCTCTATCAGTGTTAGCAACAGTTTTTGTATTGTTTGCTCAGATTCCCATGGGGCTCTTTGTTCGGTTTCTGAGGATATGGGGGGGAAAGGCCCTCTAGGTTGGAGATTGTGGGCTGCAGCTCATCCTGGTTTTGCAACCTTGTTGGTAAAAATCAATTGTTGTTTCTCTGCTGTCTTGCTTCTCTACTTTCTTCTCTGTTGACAGCCGTGCCACCAGCCACATGGATCTCACAGCACTCCCAGGCAGAGATGCTTAGGGAACTCACCACACCTTTTCCCCTTCCCCTCCTCCTACAGGGAGTTGAAAGCCTTGAGAGGCAGATTCTTTGTTTCTCCCAGGGTTCTGACCTGTGGTAGCTCTTAAGCACAGATCCCACACTCAGACGTACTGGTGTGCAGTTTGAGTATTCTTTGTTGAGTTTTAGATGTTAAGCTTATTGTTGTTTCAAGGTGAGAGGTCGTGTGTCCTCTCTCTGCTATGTTTCTTCAAACTCCTGATTTATGATTTTTTGTTGTTGCTGTTGAAAATTCGGTTTTCAAAAACAACCACCATCACTCTCAGTCTTTACAGACTGGCTCTATGCTGGGGAAGTCCTTCACCGATTAGTTGGGCATCGGGTACAAACCTTGGTATTACCCCCAGGAGAAAGCTTAACGTGTGTTCATAACTTTTTTGACCATGCTTCTTGTTTGGGCTTGTGCATAGCTTTCTTGTTTACTCTGAATACATATACATTTGAAAGTGTCTTAATTTCTCCAAGAGTTTCACCCCAGCTTCTCCTTATTGCCTTTGATAATCTATTTTACTCATCCTATAATCTCTTGGCCCAGGAGTCTGCCTCTCTGTAGTTCCACTACTACATTTATGGGCAGTGTCCACTGTCTTCTGCTGCTTTCAAGCTTGAGATCTGAGTTATGCCACTCTCCACCTGAGCTCTGGGTTAAGCAAAACAGAGACTAGTATATAAGATAGCTCCCAGACAGGTTAGAACATTGAAAATAAGGTCCTAACTACTCCTTCCATTTTGAGGTAGGAAATTTACACCTGGGCTGGAGCCTTTGACGGAAAAAAGGGAAGGTTGCATCAGGGAGGGGATGGAGCAAGGAAAAGCAAATTACCATGAAATTTTCTATTGATCTGAATGTATTTTATTTTGATTGGGCATTTGCTTGTTTGCTAAAGAATTTCATTTTCCAGAGATTCTATAAAGTTATGTTAGCCACTTTTTGTTGTTTTTCTATATATTTATAGAGGAACATGGGCTTGGGGCTTCTTGTCTGCCATTTTTCTAAAGTATTTTTTATTACACATTTAATTTTTTTTAATTCTGCCATCTATACCTTTACTATATCTCTTTGCTTTGTCATTTGTAAATTGTATTATTTTATATTCAGCAAAACAGGAGACCTATGGAAGATCTCTGGAAATTTCTCCAATTTTGTCATTAATTCATTAAACAGATTGCTTTGAAGATGGGTCATTCACTGAGTTAGAAACTCCCCCTAATCATATTTTTATTGATGGTGTTTATTGTTTATTCTTCCTGGAATATTTTTCATCAGATTTTTATTTCGTTGTTTTTTGTTTGTTTGTTTTTGTTTTTGTTTTACTCCTTGCTCCTCTCTCTCTCTCTTTTTTTCTTTATACATGTGAGTCATTTTTATTTTCTTTTCAAAATAATAACTATATACATGTAAAGAATACAATATGATTTTTGTTATAAATAATGCAATGATTACTATATTAAAGCTAATTAACATATTTATCTCACATATTTACCATTTTTTGGTGATGAGAGTGCGTGAAGTCCATTTTAGCAAATTTTCAGTATGCAATGCAGTATGATTAACTACAGTAAAAATAAAATTAGCAATAAATTTAACCAAGGATGTGTAAGATTTGTATATTGAAAACTACAAAACATTGATAAAAGAAATTTCAGATGACACAAGTAAATAGATTGGAGAGTTAATGTTATTAAAATGTTTATAGTATCAAAAGTAATATACAGATTCAATGCTATCTTTCTCAAAATTTCAATGGCATTTTTCACAGAACTAGGATAAGCCATTCTAAAATTCACATGGAACCACAAAAATAGTTCCTAAAATGCCAAAGCTATCTTGAGAAAGAACAACAAACTAGAAGGCACCATACTTCCTGATTTCAAATTATGTTACAAAACTCATAGTAATCAAAACAGTAAGATATGAGCATAAGAACAGACACATAGAAAAACTGAACAGAATGAAAATCCTAAAAATAAAGCTTAGCATATACAGTCAACTAATTTCCAACAAGGGAATCAAGAATGTACAATGGAGAAATGGCAATCTCTTCCATAAATGATGTTAAACATCCTTAGATCTGCTCACAGTCCAGCTATCACCCTATCTTACTTCAAAATAACCACAATTATGGATTCTGTTACCAAAGGTTATTTATGTATATGTAAATGGCATTATATGGTGTATTTTCTTTTTTGTCTGGTGTTTTTTATTAAATATTATGTCTATAAGAATCACCATTGATCTGCTGTTGTGTATAGCAGTAGTTAATTATTTTTCATAGCTGCACAGTAATCCATTGTATAAATATAATCTCAATTCCTTTTTCTTCTCTACTGTTTAATATTTTTTTAAAATCATTTTCAGGCTACTATAAAAAGTGTTGCTATAAACATTCTTTCACATGTTTTTCATGCACATGTTTCTGTGCTACCATAGTATTTTTTAAACATTACAATATTCTAGTGTAATTTTTCACAGAATTACCTTATTACTATATATCTAGTAATTATATATATTATGTATATAATAAATATACAGTAATATACATATATGTGTGTATGTATATGTGTGTATATATATAGGTTTTTCAAACTCCTAGCCCTTCGTTTAGATTATAGGTAAACTTCAATATTTATTTGTATAATGAATTAATGAATGATCAATTTTTTGGCAGTTTTAAAAAATTTTCCCTAATAAGGTCCAGAAATGTCTACTTTTTAAATAATAACATTCTATGAACTTCTAAACTACTTAAAGTAAAAGAATTTTCCTGACAAAAAGGAACTATCAGCAACTTTACCATTTATATATTTCTAATATTAAAACTATTGTTTTTTACTACTTTTAATATTTTAAGTGTTTTAATAGTATTTTTTTTCCAACCGAAAGTCAAGATGTGGAGAAATAGTAAATGCCTGTGCCTCTTATTCGTTTAAACTTATAACATTAATGCCTCTATTCACTGATCGTCTTTCACACCTGTGGCATACATGTGAAAATGGTAGGAAAATTATTTGGAGAAAATAACAAGAGATTTTTGTTTATATATATCCTTGGATTACTTACTATAAATTTCTTCCAGAATCATCTGAATAATTAATATACTTAGTTGCACAAGCATTTCATCCGCTATGGTTTTCAGCATTATCATTTATTATGGATGAAATTATTAATTTTTGGCCTCTTGTTGGCCAGTTTTGTATCCCAAAACAGGCACTAGAGAAGGAGTTCCTTCTCTTCTAAAATTTC
Organism: Rousettus aegyptiacus; assembly: GCF_014176215.1. Lineage (NCBI taxonomy): Eukaryota > Metazoa > Chordata > Mammalia > Chiroptera > Pteropodidae > Rousettus > Rousettus aegyptiacus. The sequence goes on along the minus strand of NW_023416312.1, from coordinate 50,978,306 downwards.
CAAAAGTTCAGTTGAAATAAGTTGCTTTCTAAAGTGTATAAGCATTAAGCCGAGTAAAAATATTTATGCTTTTTTCAGGTAAAATGTAGAACAATAATATTTTAGGCAATCAATTAATATAATGCTTTAGGTGATTAGCTAGAAAAAATATAACTTTTAGAAAAATAAAATCTGAGACTTATTATTAAAAACTTTAGAATCATACCAGATTGAATGCAAACTTTTTCATATTTGAAACTACTAAAATTTAAATGCATCGTGATTGGGAAAGACAAGAAGAGGTTAAGTAAAGCATCATAGCTAAATTTTATTATTCTCAATAAATGCTGCAAAACAAACACATGAAATAGTTTAAGTAAACATTTAAAGAGTTACATGGAAGATAGATCTAAAATGTATTTTTAAGAAAACTAGCAGCTTGCAGATGTATGGTAGTAAAAATAAATAAGAGCCACTAGATTTTGATAGTGGGCCTGGCTTTCCTTTATTAGGTTTGTGTATCTAGGGCAAGATACTTCAGTTTTCTCATATATAAAAGAATATGGCAATTATCTCTATTACAACTACCATCTGCTTTTTGTTATTTTCTGTAGTTATGGAATATGATGTAGAGTTGTGTTTAATATGTATATTAATAGACCTTGAAATCTACAAAACACTATCAAGATATAAGGTATTATTATTATTTTTTTAACATTTTGGAGGTAATATCTAGAAAGCCATCTGTTCCACCAAAGGCATTCTTTTATCTGAGAGAGAATATTTGATTGGGCAGAATATTATTCTTACCCAGTTTGGCCATCCATATGTTCTTGTTTTATAGACTATCACTTCATATAAGAGACTTTTTTACTTCTTTACTTGGCTTAATTTTACCAATCTGTGTGATATATTATTTAAAGCACTGGGAAGTTTATACAAAAATCAAAGTTAGAAAATCAAGAGGTTCATTAGAATGCACAAACTATTATATACGATATGCACTATGTTTGCACAAGAAAGAAAAACATACTTGAGAAAAATATCTGGGTATCTGGATAATCTATGCCATATTAATACTATTGTTTGAAATTCCCATGGAATTTTGTTAAAAATATTTACTTATTTGTGTATTTTTTTCTGTTAGGTTTCCACTTCACTGTTCTCGTATAGACATATACAAAAAATATTTCCATCTATGTTCTGTTCTTATTTATATTGGTTTACTTTGAAATTTCACAAAGAATTGTGCATGTTTTCATACTATACAGGATACAAAGAGTGTAAGGTTGCTAGTTGCACCAGGGTAGACAAATATCATTCTTCCTGTTCAAATCAGATGAAGAGTTCATGTAGCGTGTTTACCTCATATGTAGACTAGAATAGAATGGCATATTATAATTCTAAATCTGGTTGCATTCGTTTATCCTCTGTTATGAAACTTGGCTGGCTGGAAACAGTAAATAATGGTAAGTTTCAGATCTGTCTTGTTGTTTCTGAATTTGAAATAAGTTACTATATATGATGGTGCCAATATTGTATGTTCATATGACAAACATAAAATTTAAACTTTCTCTCCAGTACTTCCTGGAAATACTTTTGGTGCACTCAATAGAATTTAAAGTGATACTTATGAATTCATATACCTCCTCTGCCTGAAAAGAGAGATAAATTGATTGATTTACATACTTATTAAATATATCTTACCAGAATACACACATCTGAAATATTTTATTTCATTTATAGAGTTGTTTTTGTTGCAGTTAGTCATTAAATGGAAAATGTGAAACAAAAGCCCATATAAGTTAAATATATAAAACAAAAGAATAAAGTAAAATATGAGAAATAAGTAGATATATCATATTCTATGGACATAAAAATATAAACAATATTAATATAAAGTAAGCAAAACATAAGCTTTTTAAGGAATTTCAGTCTCATAATTTTTATTTAACAGTGTTGCAATAAACCCAAACGCTTTAAAATTTGTTAAATGTTAGACTTAAATATTATCTGTGAAATATGATTCAGGTTTTCTTTGTCCTTGAGAGAACAAAAAAAAAAGGAGACGTTTTAGATCTTTTTTTTTATTATTTCTTTATCTAAAAATGGTTATTTCTATTAATAGATAATTTAAAGATTTTTTTAATATCCATAAAGCATTCTTTTTGTACTTCTTTAGTGGTAATATTTACTTTCTATATTGTAGAGAGACATATACAATTCTATGAATGTAAAAATAAAATAAATATTTGAAAGTCATTCCTTCTATAGCTAAAATTCTTAAATGTGAACTATCAAGTAATCTGAGTATTTATTGTTATTAAAGGCATTACCATAGAGCAAGAACCCATGTTGTATAATGCTGTATAATTTGTCTGAAGGCTCTAGAGACTAAACTTCTTCTAATTCGAATGTTCTAAATGTTAAATATTGCCTGAATGATTTTTTTTTTCTGAAGAAATACAATATAAGGAAAGGAATTTGACAATTCCTTAATTTGAAAGATGCTTCAATACCAAATAACATCAAACTTGACAGGGTCCTCTAGTTTGCATCATTAAGCTTATAAAGTCAAGACATATGGAAGACTGATACTAGCTTACAGATTATAATAGTTTGGATCAGGACAAACCATGTTTAGCACTGGGGCACTCCTTCATATAAGTCACTATTTTACTTTATGTCACTTTTGACTTCATAATCATGGATTATTATATTTTTATGCCCTTGAAAACTGCAGACTCTAAGCAATTGTTTTTCTACACCAGTTTCAAGGTTTTATTTAGATCTCAAGTTCACCTAAGACATCGTGATACTAGAATACTATGTCACAATATATAGTACTTTTTTTGGGGACTGAAGTTTACTTAGAAGTTATTTCTTATGTCAAAATACAAGGTGCCAAGTTGTCTTTTATCAACAGATATCAAATATAGCTGAAAATTATAGTTTTGTGGCACACGCACCAGGGTTTAAATACTAGCTCTACTACATATTAATTGAGTAATCATAAACAGGTTAATCATTTTTTAGCCAAAGGTAATGATTCATAACACTTACCTCATAAAATTTATTATTATGAAGATGACTTAAGGCTGTGTGTATACACACACACACACACATATAAATATGTGCATGTGTGTATATACAAAAAATATATATATATATATATATATATATATATAAAATGGCTAACTCAATGTCTTGCCTGTAGTAGGAATTTTCTCAAATATTAGTATTTGCCTTCCAACTTCCTGCCTTTCTATTTCAGCATTGCAAATCTTTTTTTTTTTTGTAGTTTAAATAACTGTAATATACCAGTGTCAATTTCCTGGTTTTGATACTTGCTACAGTTATACAAGATGCAACCACTGGGGAAAGTTGGGTGATGGATACAGCAGCCTCTATCTGTGCAGCATCAAAGAATTCTGAGTGAATATAATTAATTCAAAATGTAAAGTTTAAGAAACTTTACAAGGCTTGAAAAGTAAAAAATAGATTTTAGAGTATGAAACAAAATAAAATATATGTGTATATTCATTTTTTTCATTTATATATATTTTTTCAATTATAATTGACATATAATATTATATTAGATTCAGGTATACAACACAGTGATTAAACATTTGTATAATTATGAAGTGATCACCCTGATAAATTCAGTACAAATTTGACAGCATACATCATTATTACGATACTACTGATTATATTCCCCATGACATACTATACATCCCCATGATTATTTTGTAACTACCAATTTGTACCTCTTAATCCCCCCCCAATTTAGCTATCCTCCACCTCACAACCTTCAAAATGGTCTCTGTATTTATGAGCTTGTTTTTGTTGTTCGTTTATCCTGTTCTCCAGATTCCATATATGATATTTGTTTTTTTGTTTTTCTGTCTTACTTTCTCCTCTCAACACAATATGCTCTTGGTCCATCCATGTTGTTGCAGATGGCAAGATTTCATTCTTTTTTATAGTTGAGTAATATTCCATTGTTTACATATGCCACCTCTTTTTTATCCATTCATGCACTGATGGACACCCAGGATGCCTCTATGTCTTGACTACTGTAGATAATGCTGCAATGAACATATGGATTTGCATTTACCTTCAAAGTAGCGTTTTGGGTTTCTTCAGATAAATATCCAGAAGTGGGAAAACTGGGTCCTTCTTCGTCTCTTCTTTTATCCTTTGTTTTAAAGTCTGTTTTATCTGGTATAAATATTGCTGCTCCAGCTTTTTGTTTGTTTTTATTTTCATGAAACATCTTTTTCATTCATTTATTTTGAGTCTGTATGTGTCTTTGTCTGAAGTGAGTTTCTTCTAGGCATCATATGTAAGAGTCTTGCTTTATTATCCATTTAGCCACCTTATCTTTTGATTGGAGCATTTAACACATTTACATTTAAAGGAATTGTTACTAGATATGTAGTTACTGTCACTTTATTGTTCATATATATTTATATATATATTTTCAGTTTTCTTATTCTTCTTAAAGAAGTCCCTTTAACATTTCCTGTAATACTGGCTTGGTGATGATGAACTCCTTTATCATTTTCTTGTCTGGGAAGCTCGCTATCTGTTCTTCGATTCTAAATGATAGCTTTGCTGGGTAGAGTAATCTTGGTTGTAGGTCCTTGCTTTTCATCACTGACTATTTTGTGCCAGTCCCTCCTGAGCTGCAAATTTTCTATTGAGAAATCAACTGCCAGTCTTATGGGTGCTCACTTGTAGGTAACTAACTGCTTTTTTCTTGCTGCTTTTAAGGTTCTCTCTTTGTCTTTAATATTTGGCATTTTAATTACGATGTATCTTGGTGTGGGCCTCTTTAGTTACATCTTGTTTGGGACTCTCTGTGCTTCCTCGGGTTGTATGTATATTTTGTTTTCCAGGTTAAGGAAGTTTTCAGTCATTATTTCTATAATTAGGTTTTCAATTAGTTGCCATGTTCTCCTTCTGGTATCCTCATGATGTGAATATTGGTACAATTGATGTTTTCCCAGAGTCCCCTTAAACTATCCTCATTTTTTTTAGATTCTATTTCTTGTCACTGTTCTAATTGGGTGTTTTCTACTACCTTATCTTCTTAATCTCTAATTCTATCTTCCACTTTATCTAGTCTACTGTTAATTTCTACTATGGTCTTTTTCATTTCAGCTATTGTATTTATAATTTCTGACTATTTTTTTATGTTTTATATCTCTACTTTTATGTTTTCTATCTGTTTGTTAAAGTTCTCACTGAGTTAATCTACTCTTCTCCTAAGGTCGTTGGGCATGCTTATAACAAGTGTTTTGAACGCTGCATCTGAATGTGTCCATTTTGTTTAATTCTTTTTCTGGAGCTTGGTTCTTTTCTTTCATTTGGGACATATTTCTTTGTCTTTCCATTTTGGCTGTCTCCTTGTATTTGTTTCTGTATATTAGGTAGGGCTGCTATATCTCCTGGTCTTAGTAGAGTGGCCTTATTCAAGTCCCAGTGGCACAGTTTTCTCCAGTCACCTGAGCTGGGTGTTCCAGGTATGTTCCTTGTGTGGGTTGTGTGTGCCCTTCTGTTATAGTTGAGCCTTGGTTGCCATATGCATGTCGATAGAAAAGATTGACTATTGGGCTAATTGGTTGTGAGGATTGACCAGTGAGTGGCTGACCCTACAGAGTAGGATTCACTTTAGCAGGGTTCTGGTGCTTGTCAAGTATGTCCTTTGCGTGTGTTTTCCTCTGGTGGAGCCCTGGGTAGTGCTCCGGCTCTGGTTCCATTAGAAACAGGCCACTGGACATACTGGCCCAAGCACCTTCTGTGAGCGTCCCAGCTGTAGGCCATGTTCATCCACAGCCTTTGCACTTCAGGGTCATCTAACAAGAGTCAACCAGTAATCTGAAGATGACTGCCACTCATGCTACGCTTAGGGATGCCTCGGGAGGTCAAGCCAAGAACAAAAGCTGGTTGCCTCTAGTGCCAGGTTTGGGGCTATACAGGAAGAGATACAGGGCACACTGAGGTCAGATGTTTTTTGTTTGGATTTTGTGAACTTTTGAGCGATTTTAGAAATGTCTGCAGCATGAGTCAAGACAGGCCATTTGTTTGAAAAAAAAAAAAACATTGGAGGAAGCTTGTGTGGCCTGGAAAATTGGGAAAGGCAGGAACTCATAGGATCACCTGGGTAGGGTGACCTATGTTAGCCAGGCTGATGAAGATTCAGATATGGTGCCTGCTTGCATCTGCATAATGGGAGGGAGTAGGGCTAAACCAAGGAACTATGGATGCTGCCAGCACTGCTTTCCAGGAAAGAGCCGCCTCTCCTGTTCCTGCTCAGAACCCAGATAACATAATTCCTGGCCCTCCTCAAATAGCTGCTCCTGCAGTAGAGCTCAGAGTGAGAGAATTCATCACATGAGCTCTTTAAGAGAAATATTTGCAAATCCTGAATCCCTCTGTCTCACCCAGCCCAAATCTTGTTTGTTATCACAGCCAGAAATTTTGGGGACTTCCTTTTCCAGCATTGGAACCATGAGCTGGAGAGGCTGGTGTGGCACCAGAACCTCTTGCTCCCCCAGGAGGATTGCCACAGCAGAAATAACTCTCTTGATTCCCAACTGCCACAGGCAGGTGTGGGACCAGTCCATTCCACATCTCCGCTACCAATCACAATTTGGCCTCTTTTGCATGTCAATTGCAGTCATCTTTTCAAAGAACCAGCTCTTTGTTGCATTATTTTTTTTAAATTAAGTTTATTAGGGTAACATTGGTTAATACAATTGTATAATTTTCAGTTGTACATTATCATTTGACATCTGTATATTCTATTGTGTGTCCAGTTTCCTTCAGCTACCATATATTTGATTCCCTTTACTCACTTCACCTTCCCACTAAACCCTATATTTGACCCCCTTTAACCTGTCTACCTACCCCCTCCTCCATTATCCCATTAGTAACCACTACTCTATAGTCCTCTGGTAACCACGAGTCTATAGTCCATTTCCATGAGGCTCTGTTTGTTTGTCCTGTTTATTTGTTGCTTTTAGGTTTATATCCCACATATAAGTGATATCATGTGATTTTCAACTTTTTCTGTCTGGCTTATTTCACTTAGATGATTATCTCAAGGTCCGTCCATGTTGATTCAAATGGCAGTATTTCATCTCTTATAATGGCTGAGTAATATTCCATTGTGTATATGTACCACTGCTTCTTTAGCCAATCATCTATCATAGGACACTTTGGTTGCTTCCATGTCCTGGCCACTGTGAATAATGCTGCAGTGAACATCAGTGGGAAAATATCTTTTTGGATATGGGTTTTCAAATTTTTCAGGTAAATATCCAGTAGAGGGATGGCTGGATCATATGGTAGATCAATTCTTACTTTTTTGACGAACCTCCATACTGTTTTGCATAGTGGCTGTACCGATTCGCAGTCCCACCAGCAGTGTGCAAGGGTTCCAATTTCTCCACAACCTCTCCATCATTTGTTATTACTTGTCCTATTGATTATAGCTATTTTAACAGGTGTAAGATGATATCTCATTGTCGTTTGGATTTGCATTTCCCTAATAGCTAGCAATGTTGAGCGTATTTTCATATATTTGTTGGCCATTTGTATGTGCTCTAGAGAGAAGTGTCTGTTCAGGTCCTCTGACCATTTTTTGATTGGGTTGTTTTGTTGTTGTTGTTGTTGTTGTTGTTGTTGTTGTTGTTGTTGTTACTGAGTTATATGAGTTCTTTATAGATTTTGGATATTAAATCCTTCTCAGAAGCCTTACTTACAAATATACTTTTCCATTCACATGATTTTCTCTTTACCTTGTTGACTATTTTTTTTTTTTGCTGAGCAGAAGCTTTTTAGTTTGATGTATTCTCATTCATTTATTTTAGCTTTACTTCCCTTGCTTTTGAGGTCAAATTCATAAAATCCTCTTTAAGCCCCAGGTCCTTCAGTTTAGTTCTTACATTTTCTTCTATGTACTTTATTGTTTTAGGTCTTATATTCAGGTCCTTAATCTATTTTGAGTTAATTTTGGTGTGTGGTGATAAACAGCAGTCTAGTTTCATTCTTTTATAGGTGGCATTCCAGGTTTTCCAGCAGCATTTATTGAAGAGGTTTTCCTTTCTCCACTGTATGTTTTTGGCTTCTTTGTCTAAAATTATTTTCCCATATAAGCATGAGTTTAGTTTTGGACTCTTGAATCTGTTCCACCCATCTGTGTCTCTGTTTTGCTGCCAAAACCATGCTGTTTTGATTACTGTCACTTTGTAATATAATTTGAAGTCTGGCAGCATGATGCCTCCAGCTTTGTTCTTTTTTCTCAGGATGGCTTTGGCAATTCGGTGTTTTTAGTGCTTCCATACAAATCTGATGATTTTTTTGTTCTATTTCTCCAAAAAATGCTGATGAGATTTTTATGGGGTTTGCATTAAGTCTGTAAAATGCTTTAAGTAATATAGTCATTTTAATTATGTTGATTCTTCCAATCCATGGAATATCTCCCCCCCCCTTTTTTTGTATCTTCTTCGATTTCTTTTAATGGGATCTGATAGTTTTCATTATATAGATCCTTCACTTGTTTTGTTAAATTTATTCCTAGATTTTTTTTTTGCTGTTGTTGCGATTTCAAAAGGAATTATTTTTTCCCACTTCTTTTTCTGTCACTTAATTATTAGAATATAGGAAAGCTATGTATTTTTGAACATTGATTTTGTATCCAGTAACTTTATTGTATTTGCTTATTGTTTCTAATAGTGTTCTTGTGGTGTCTTTAGGTTTTTTCTATGTAGAGAATCATGTCATGCGCTAATACTTACAGTTTGACTTCTTCATTTCCTATTTGGATGCCTTTTATATCTTTCTCTTGCCCGATTGCACTCGCTAGGACTTTCAATGTTATATTGAATAACAGTGGTGATAGTGGACAGCCTTGCCTTGTTCCTGATCTTAGAGGGAAGGTTTTTAGTTTTTCACCATTAAGCATAATGTTGACTGAGGGTTTGTCATAGATGGCTTTTATTATGTTAAGGGATTTTCCTTCTATATCTATTTGTTAAGTGTTTTGATCATAAATGGATGTTGTATCTTGTCAAAGGCTATTTCTGCATCTATTGATATGATCATATGATTCTTAATTTTTAAAAATTTGTTAATGTGATGTATCACATTAATTGATTTGTGTATGTTGAAACATCCCTGTGCTTCTGGGATGGAGCCCAGTTGTTCATGATGTATAACCTTTTTACTATGTTGCTGTATTCAGTTTGCTAATATCTTATTTAGGATTTTTACATCTGTGTTCATGAGAGATATTGTTCTGTAGTTTTCTTTTCCTCTGTTATATTTACCAGATTTTGATATCAGGGTAATATTGGTCTCATAAAATGAGTTGGGAAGTATTGCCTTCTCTTCGATTTTTTGGAAGAGTTTGAAAAGAATAGGTATTAAATGTTTGAATGTTTGGTAGAATTCACTGGTAAAGCAATCTGGTCCTGGACTTTTAACTTTTAGTAGCTTTTTGATGATTGCTTCAATGTCCATACTGTTGATCGGTCAATTTAGATTTTCCAATTCTTCTTGATTCAGTCTAAGAAGGTTCTAGTTTTCTAATTTGGTGTTATACACTTTTTTAATAGTATTCTTTTATGATCCTTTGTAATTCTGCAATTTCAGTTGTAATTTTCCCGTATTCATCCTTGATTTTGTTTATTTGTGTCCTTTCTCTTTTTTATTTGAGTGTTTTATTAAACTTTTCAAAGAACCAGTTCTTTATTGCATTTAATTTTCTATCATTTTTTGTTTGTTTGTTTTTAATTTCATTTATTTCTGCTCTAATTTTGATGATTGATTTCCTTATTCTGACTGTACGCTTCATTTCTTCTTTTTGTTCTAGTTTTTTAAGATGAAGTGTTAGTTCATTTATTTGGGCTCATTCTTGTTTTTGGAGATAGGCCTGTAATGACATGAACTTTCTACTTGTGATTGCTTTTGACATGTCCTAAATTTTTGATATGTTGTACTATCATTATCATTTGTTTCTATGTATTTCTTGATCTCTCTTTTTATTTCTTCTCTGATCTAGTTATTCTTTAGTACCATATGGTTTAATCTCCATGTATTTGTGGTTCTTCTTGCCTTTTTTTTTTTGCAATTGATCTCTAGTTTCAAAGCATTATGATCAGAGAATATGGTTATGATTTCAACCTTCTTATATTTGTTAAGGCTATATGTGTGTCCCAGTATGTGGTCGATTCTTGAGAATGTTCTATGTGCACTAGAGAAGAATGTTTAAGCAGCTCTTTTGGGACGGGAAGCTTGGTATATGTCATTTATGTCCATTTGTTCTGATGTGTTATTTAAGGATATTATTTCCTTATTGATTTCTGTTTGAATGATCAGTCTATATGCAACAGTGGGATATAAGGTCCCCTACTACGATAGTGTTTTTGTCTGTTTCTCCCTTTACTTCTGTTAGTAATTGCTTTACATATTTTGGGGCTCCCTGTTAGGGAGCATAGATATTAAGAAGCGTTATGTTTTCTTGGTGCATAATTTTCTTTATCATTATGAAGTGTCTCTCAGTATCTTTCTTTACTTTTTTTATTTTGAAATCTGTTTCTTAGGATATTAATACTACTACTCCTGCTTTTCACTGAATACCATTTGCCTGAAATATTGTTTTCCACCCTTTCACTCTGAGTCTATATTTGTCTTTGGAGCTGAGATGTGTCTTCTTGAGAAAGTACATGGTTGGGTTTGGTTTTTCAATCCATTCTGCAACTCTGTGCCATTTTATTGGTGAGTGCAGTCCATTTACATTTAGGGTGATTATTGAAATATGAAGTCTTCTTGGAGCCATTTTATGTTTTGCTTTCTGGTAGCTCGGTGTTTCCTTTATTTTGGTTGGGTTTTGTGGGTTTTCCCTCTGGTCCTTCTTGTTTTATGTTATATGTAATGGTTCTGAATCTTTGGTGTGTGGTTACCATTGTGAATATGTAAAGGATAGCTATATGTGTGTGTGTGTGTGTGTGTGTGTGTGTGTGTATACACACACACATACAGTCGTCCGTTTTCTTCTGCTCATGCCTTAGCTCCATTTCCCTTTGCAAATTTCAATCTTTGAATTCCCCTTTTTCAGTCATTGTTATCTCAGTTTGTTCCTATGTATGCTGAATGTTCATTATCATCTTGTTATAGCAATTCTTTTTTTTATTATTTAAGCTTATAATGCCCTGTTCTTAGTAAGGGTTTCACTGCTTTGCTTCTATTTGCCCGATAGTCACTTTATTCCTAATTATGTATTTTTTTATCACGTTGTTTTAGATAAAATTACCCTTTTCAGTATTTCCTGTATTGCAGGTCTCATGGTGGAGAATTCTCTCAATTTTTGTAATTTTGGAAAAATCTTAATGTTTCCTTCATATTGGAAGGAGAGCTTAGCTGTATACATTATTCTAGGCTGGTAGTTGCTTTCACTTAATAGTTTACATATTTGATTCCATTCTATTCTGGCATATAAGGTTTGCCTTGAAAATCTGAGGATAGTCTAATGGGTTTACCTTTATATGTTACTGTTTCTTCTCCCTAGCTGCCTTGAGAATTCTGTTTTTGTCGTTGATTTTGATAATTTTAATACAATGTGTCTTGGTGCAGGCCTTTTGGGTTGACATAATAGGTGTTCTGTTGACTTCTTGAATTTCAAGCTCCAGCTGTTTCCTTAAATTTGGGAAATTCTCATCAACTATTTGAGAATGCTTTCTAATCCCTGATCCTTTTCTTCACCTTTGATAATGCCCATTATTCTTACATTTCCTTTCCTGATGATATCAGCTAGTTCTTGAATTTCTCTTTCATTATTTTTCATTCTTCGGCTTCTCTCTTCTTCCTTCTGATTTATTTCTTGATTTATGTCTTCGATATTACTGTTCCTTTTCTGCATTTGGTCAACTCTATTTCCCAAGCTTGCTATTTCATTTTTCTACTCTTTCAATGTGTTCTTCATCTCCAGAAGTTCTATTTGGTTCTTTTTGAGGGTTTCAGTCTCTTTGCTCTGCTCATCTAGGTTTTGTTTGTTTGTTTGTTTGTTTGTTTTGTTTGGTTTGGTTTTCAATTCCTGAAATTGTTGATTTGAGCTGCTTTGGATTTCACTGAGTTTTTTTTTTTTTTTCAGAAGTACCATCCTGAATTCCCTGTCATTTAAGTCACATATTTCTATGTTTGTAAGCTTATTTTCTGGAGATTTTTCTCTTTTTGAGATGTCTTGTTACCTCGGTTGTTCATGGTGTTTATTGGACTATTTCTTCAAATGCGCATTAATGGAAGTATATTCTACTGTTTTTCCAGGAAAAAAAGATTTATTATATAAAAGTCTCTCTTTAACCTGTTGCAAAGAAAGCATTTTTATTTTGATTTCCAGTAGGTGGTGTCTAAGCCTCTTGGATCCCTGCTTTATATAAAGTCTTAATAATACTTTTTAAATTTTCTTGTAGATATATAATCACGCTTGCTACCCTCAGTTTCAGTCCCTGTCAGTGTCAACGATGGATTCCCATAAAGCTTTGCAGTGATTAGTCTTAAGGGGTATGGGGGGAGGAGCCCTCTGGGTTGGGGTTTTGGGGTTGTGGCTCAGATTCTATTTTGCAACCATGACTAGCAAAAATCAACTGTTGTTCCTCTGCGGTCCTGTCCTGCTTCTCTGCTTTCTTCCTTGATGACTAGGCCCTGCAGCTTTCCCAGGCAGGCTGCTTGAGGAACTTGCAGCAGGAACTCGCTGCTACTTCTCCCCTACCCCTCCTCCTGCAGGGAGCTCCGGTGCCTGCCAAGGGCAGCTTCTTTATTATTCCAGGTCCACCTCCCAATACCCAGGTTTCTAACCTGTGGTAGTTCTTATGAGCAGATCCCATGCTCAGACGTGCTGGTGTGCAGTCTGAGTGTTTTTTGTTGAGTTGTAGTTGTTCAGCTTATTGTTGTTTCAAGGGGAGAGATCTGGGGACATTTCTCACTCCACCATGTTTCCAAAGATGCATTAATTTTTTATTGTCTATTTATTCTCAATTTCATTTCATTCTGCTTTATTTTTTATTATTTCCTTCTGCTGAGTTTGATCCTCATTCATTATTTTTTCTATTTTTTAAGATGTAATTTTAGGTTGTTTTCTTGGAATTTTAATTCTGTCTTGAGATAATCTTATTATGGTATGAAATTGCCTCTTATTACCCCTTTTACTATATCTCACAAGTTTTGATATGTTGTATTATTATTCTCATTTGTTTATATGTATCTCTTGATAACTTCTTTTATATCTTGACCCAGTTGTTCTTTAGTAGCATGTTTTTTAATCTCCGTGTATTTGTGATTTTTCTACTTTCTTTTTATAACTGATCTCCACTTTCAAAGCATTGTGGTCAGAGAATATGCTTGGCATGATTTCAATCTTCTGTATTTTTTTCGTGGCCAGTTTAATCTATCCTTGAGAATGAGCCATGTGCACTAGAAAAGGATGTATAATCCAGTGTTTGAGGATGAGGTGCTCTGTAAATGTTGATTAGGTTTAATTGGTCTAATGTGTCATTTAAGGATGATATCTCCTTATTAATTTTATGTTTGGATGATCTATTTAAAGCCGAGAGTGGAGTATTTATGTCACCTACTATAATTGTGTTTTTGCCAGTTTCTCCCTTTAGTTCTATTAATGATTGCTTTATATGATTTGGAGTTTCTTGATTGGGAGCCTATATATTGATAAGTGTTATGGGTTTTTTTATGTATTGTTCCCTTTATCAATAGAAAGTATCGATCTCTGTCTCTTATTACCTTTTTTTTAAAGTTCATTTTGTCAGATATAAGAATAGCTACATCTGCTTTTTTTTCTGGATGCCATTTGCTTGGACAATCATTTTCCATCCTTTCACTTTGAACCTATATTTGTCCTTGCAGCTGAGATGTGACTCTTGAAGGCAGAATATGATTGGGTTTTGTTATTTGGTTTAATCTGCTACTCTGTTCATTTTTATTGGTGAGTTCGGTCCATTTACATTTAAGGCGATTATTGAAATATAAGGTTTTCCTATAGCCATTGTGTCTTTTGTAGTAGTTTGCTGTCTCTATTGTTTCTTTGTTTTGTGTTCCAGTTTGTTATTTTATTTTATTTTCTAATGATTTTTCTCTTTGTTCTCTCTTGTTTTATGTTATATGTCTCAGTTTGGGATTTTTCGTGTGTGTGTAGTCACCATTAAATTTATGTAAAGGAATGTTTCTTATATACAGTAGTTTTTTTTTCTTCTGCATACATCATATCTGCATTTTCCTTTGTAAATTCAAACCTTTACTCTTTTCCCATTTCTGTATTTTTTGGTCTCAAATTATCCCCATTTATAATGTACATTCATTTCTAGGTTGCAGTAGCGGTTGCTTTTCTTTTTCTCTTTTTAAAGTGTTTTTTACCTTTCACCATTATGTAAAATTTAAATTTATAATATCATATTCTGAATTAGGATTGCAATTCCTGTTTCTGTCTGCCTATTAGTCATCTTACATTTATTTATTTATCTATTTATCTATCTATCTATCTATTTATTTATTTATTTATTTATTTATTTATTTATTTATTTATTTTCGTCCTTGTGTTTCAGGTAGAATGACCCTATTCATTATTTCCTGCAATGCAGGACCTGTAGTAGAAAAATCTCTCAGCTTTTGTATGTCTTAAAAGGTTTTATTTCTCCTTCATATCTAAAGGAGAATTTTGCTGAATATATTATTCTTGGCTTGTAATTTCTCTCTTTCAATAATTTGAATATTTGGTTCGACTTTCCCCTAGCTTGTAAGGTTTGTGCTGAAGTCTGATGAAAATCTAATGTTTTTTTTTTTTTTTAACACTGTCTTCTTTTCCCTTGCTGATTTGAAATGTTTTCTTTGTCATTAATTTTTGACAATTTTAATATAATGTGTTTTGGAGAAGGCCTTTTTTGGGTTGAGATAATTAGGTTTTGTGTTTGTTTCTTGAATTCAGGGATCCAGTTCTTTCCATAGGTTTGGGAAATTCTCATCAACTGTTTGAATATGCTTTCTGCTCCTATCTTCCTCTCTTCTTCTTCTGGTATACCCATTATTATTATATTGCTTATCCTGGGAGTGTCAGCTAGTTCTTGTAGAATTCCTTAATTTCTTTCACTCAAAAGACTCTATCCTCTTCCATCTGTGTCATTTACAGATTTCTGTCTTTGATATCACTGATTTCTATTCTCCATCTGGTCAGCTATTTCCTAAACTCACTATTTCATTATTCATCTGTTTTATTGAATTCCTCGGCTCAATAATTTTTATTTGCTTCTTTTTTAAAGTTCAGTATTTTGGTAAAGTATTTCTTTTGTTCATTGTTTTTATTTCAGAGTTAATTAAACTGTTTGAGTTTTTTTGAGCCTTGTCGAGTTGTTTTTGTTTGTTTGTTTGTTTGTTTGTTTGTTTTTACTTCATTGTTGAATTCTCTGTCTTTTAAATTGCACATTTCTATATC
Organism: Rousettus aegyptiacus; assembly: GCF_014176215.1. Classification (NCBI taxonomy): domain Eukaryota; kingdom Metazoa; phylum Chordata; class Mammalia; order Chiroptera; family Pteropodidae; genus Rousettus; species Rousettus aegyptiacus. The sequence continues at coordinate 50,962,822 of NW_023416312.1, read as the reverse complement.
TTTATTTTCTGGAGATATCTGTATTTTCTCAGGTACCTTGTAACGTTGGTTGCTCATGGTATTTGATGGATTATTTCTCTTCCTAGGCATTTATGGGAATGTACTCTACTTTTTAAAATAATTGTATTAAGAGTGATCTCTCTTAATAAGAATAAATTTTTATTTTGTTTTCCAGTAGGTGGCACACAAGCCTCCTGCTGTGTGGAGAAAAAAAAACACCCTTTATTTCTTGAGGAAATGTGTGTCTCCTCTATGACTATGTTGCCTTAGTCCCAGGGCTCAGCCCTGTGGAAGAATGCGATGAATGATGGGATTCTGAGCCTCTGAAGAGGCCCTAAAGTCCTTGTGTTCCACAGTAGCCAGATGCATTGTGTTACCTGAGGTGCCCCAGTGTCTCTGCCCGGATCTGCCTGGATGAGTGAGAATAAGATGAGTTGGGAGAGGTCGCGGGTATTTCTGTGGCAGTTTCTAGAACCCTGCTGTCATAACTCTACTCCATCTCTGCCATGATCACTGAGTTCTGCCATCATAGTATGTGCCAATCACTCAGGCAAGAATGCTTGGGGCTACAGAGAATGCACATTGCAACCTTGTTCCTGCCCTGTCTCCACATCCCACAGGGAACTCCAGGCTGTGTCTATAGCACCAGTCTCTGCTTCTCTTACTTTCCTCCTCTCTTACTCACCAATTCACCCACCTTTAGATGCTCTAATGTGCCAATATCTCAGCCGTGTTTGTGTGTTAAGCTGAGAATTCTTTCGTTGGATTGTAGTTTTCAATTTCTTATTGTTTCAAGAGGAGAGATCAAGGGAACCCCTCACACCACTATGCTTCTGATGTCACTCCAAGAACTTTTATATTTATTAATAAGCACATAAGTTATATGACTATGTTATTCAATAATGAAATTAACTAATTACATATTCAATGGCCCTATATGTAAGTAAGTTCACCTTCTGAAATACCAGGGATTAGGAATTCAATATATCTTTTCGGAGAGACACAATTTAATCCACAACATCCACCCTGAAATCCATATCTTTCCCATATGAAAGATACATTCACTCTATTCCATAGTCCCTTATAATTGTAACCCTCCCAACATCAACCCTTAAGTTCTACATCTCATCTAAATATAATTAACTCAAAAAGTCTCAAATATTATTTCTAAATCATTTAAATTAGGTTTGGGTAAGACTTTCTGAGGATGATCTATTCTGGAGCAAAATTCTTCTCTATCTGTGGCCCAGGGAAACCAGTTACCTGTTTCCAAACTGTAATGGTAAGACAGGAATAAGATAGATATTTCCATTCCCAGAGGGATAAATTGGAAAACAAAGAAGTTTTTGTGGGATTGAAACAAGTCCAAATCCAACAGGGCAAATTCCATTAGATTTTAATTCGTTATAAATGTCATCAATGATTTGATGACCACCCTATTGGCCCAATGAGGCCTCATTTGCTTCAGCCTCTGAACCTGTGTCTCTGTCCTTGGAGCCATTCTTCCTTTATTTCATCCTGTCTCTGTCTATTTCAGTTCAGGCTGGAAGTTTTTCTGCTAGTATAACATCCGCAAAAACTTTTGTTTTTCATTCACATTTATCAAGGGGATCTACCCCATTAGACACAAAGTTTTCCACAGATCCTTCCTGGAAAACCCCATCTCTCTTCTTGGCTATTGCTGAGATAGGTGTTGAATCCATAAGTTACATAAGGGCCATGACTAAAATCTTTTGTAAACGTTTGTCCAGTCACAATCTTGATCTGTTCCCAGAGCGCACTATCTAGATAGGCTGAGAATTTTCAAAATCTTCAAGTGCTGGTTCCTTTTTTGTTAAGCTGTTTCTTCCTCAATGTATTTTTTCTTTTCATATTTTACTATAGGCAGCAAATATAAACCAAATTGCATCTCCCATAGTTTGCTTGGTAATCTCTTCAGCTAAATATCAAAATTCATCCCTTAACTATTATACTTTCCATACAATAGAACATAATTCAGATGAGTTCTCTACCACTTTATAACAAGAATCACCTTTTTTCCAGTATTCAATTAGCACTTCCTCATCTCCATTTGGGACTTCAGTAAAAAGTACCTTTAACATTCATTGCTGACAGTGGGGTATTTATGTCCCCTACTATAATTGTTTTTTGTCAGTTTCTCCATACTTCCAGCAACATGATGATACATATAAAATTATGTAATGTGCAAGGAAGATCTTGGACTAGGTGAAAGCAGGGTTTGCTTACTCTCAGGTCTGCATTGAAATTACAGACATATTATAAAATAATCAACATGGAGAATCACTTGAAGTCTAGGTGATAATACCATGTAGGTTTGATAATATAAAGAGAGAGCCACATTGAAGCTGGTAGGAGGGGCAAAGTCATAAATCGGGCAGGACTCACACCTTCGGGTAGTGGAGAAACACCGAGAGGATGCAGAGATTCCCCTGAAGGAGAAAGGAGTCTTTACTTTATTTAGGGGCTCCCTAGCCCAAGGAATTGAAGTTTCCAAAAACTCTTGACTGTAAAAATTAGAGAGGATTCTAGCTGTCTGGGTGATATGTAAGAAGACTGAAATCCTAGATGCCCCTTAAAGGGCCCACACACATGATCTCTCGCCTGTGGACACTTACCTGGGGCACCGGTGGTGGGTCAAGTCTCCTGAAATTTGCATACAGAGAAAGACTGCATTATCTGACACCCGGACAAGGGCTGGACAGGCAGCTACCATTGTGCCTTAGTTGGCCCCCCCTTCTGGGGTAATCTACAGACCAAGCCAATTTTCCAGGGCAGATCTTTCTCACGCAGGCCAATTAAGAAGCTGCCCTGGCCTGAGATTGGCTCACTCCATCCAAACTTCAGATTGCCCAGAGTGGCTTGTTGCCAGGCAGCTGCCACTCCCTGCCCCATTTCCTGAATAAACATTGGCAGCAGGCAACCAGTGCTGCAAGCACGCAATTCAGGGACTGTTTTAGGAAGATCACTGCTGCCAACGTGAAACTTGGGTAGATCTCAGGGTGGGCCAGTCCCAGACAGTAGCTGGTCTTGCTGGGATCTGTGACTTTTGTGGGAACACGGGAATGGGTAGCAAAGTTGTAGCAATACTGAGGCTGTATTTACTTGAAGGCTATTGTTTCCCTGAGACTCTGCCCCACCCAACTCACAAATTGCCCCAGGCAGCACATTGACAAACAACTGCTACTGCCATGACCCTACCCTGGGTCTTACATTCTGCACAGGCAAAAACACTGGCTAGCATGATGCGGCTATTGTGGGGAAATCAGTTGCAGGCAGACCTCTGCTGACTGCAGGAGCTACAATATCACATGAGAGGATTGCAGGGGTCTGTGGGACCACCCCAGATGGCAGCTGGTCTCAGTCTGATCTGTGACTATAGCGAGAATATGAGGCTCAGAAGTTGCAGCAAAACCGAAGCTGTATTTACCTGATGGCCGTTGCCTCCCTGATATCTGGCTTCACCCAATGCACAAAGTACCTGTGGCCCTTTGACAGGCAGCTGCCTCTGCCCTGCTCCTCTTCAGGATTACCCATATTTCTCAGTCCACAGACTTCTTCTAGTGTAGTGAGAGCATTTTGTGAAAATCAGTTATGGGTACATCACTGCTGCCCGGACGAGCTGCAATTTCTGTTGGGGGGATCACAGCGGTCTGTGAGAGGGCCATAAATGGTATCCAATCTCACGGGCACAGAAGTTACAGCAAAACTGAAGTTGTATTGGTCTGACGACCCTTGTCTCCCTGAGGCCCCACTTCACCCAAGCCACAAAGTACCGGCAGCCCACTGAAAGGCAGCCTTCCCTCCTCTGCCCTTCTCTGGGATTGCAGATTCTGTGTAAGCTACAGACCTTGACTAATGTAGTGAACACCTTTTGGGGAAAACAGTTATGAGCAGAACATTGTTGCCTGTATAAGCTGCAATATATCTTGGGGGGATAACAGGGGTCTGTGGGACTGTCTCAGATAGTAGCTGGTCTCACTGTGATCTGTGACCTGATGGCCCTTGACTCTCTGAGATCCTGCCCAATCCAATTCAGTAAGTACTAAAGGCACTTCGACAGGCATCTGCCCCTGTACTGCTCCTAGCTGGGGTTGTGCATTCTGCACTGTCAACAGACCTCAGCCAGTGAAGTGAGTAAAGTTAAGGGAATATGGTGATGAGAAGATTACTACCAGCATGAGATACAATATTACTAGACCAAATTGGAGGGGTTTGTAGGCCCAACACAGTAGGTCTTGGAGTGATATGTGACTTTTGTGGGAGCCCTCGGTCTCAGAGCTCGCAGCAAATCTGGTGCTATGTAGGCCTGACAGCCCCATGCTCCAACTAACCAGGAAGTTACTTGTGGCAAGCCTGCTTCCAGGCAACTCAATTCCATTTTGTGCTTTCCTTCGGTCACACATTCAACAACAAACAACAGCACTTAGTATGTTCAGCCTTAAGAAAGCCCGTTCATTTAAGAGAAGCTTTCAGTGCCGAGCCACAAACTCAAGCCCACAAGCTTCAGTAATTCTTAAACAGAGCTCAGGTGTTCGCAGGCCCGAGGTGGGCAACGACTGACCTTCTTATGATTGGAAACTTGTACAGTGAGCCACAGAGACAGTGCTGGTATGTAAACTGACACTGCAGTGGCAGGGGGATATTTGTTCAATAGATCCAGGAAACTCCCGGGAACCTCCCTGCACTGACCAACATGGTTATCACCCATAGAATCTTCTAGTTCTGTAGGATACTGACAAGCAGTGTCAGGCCTTGAGAAACACTGGTCTTTCTGCTAAACTGTCCCAGAGCATATAGAGGGAGTAACCAGACCTTGGCCTACAGTGTTGTGTCTTCCACTTACCTTTAGATCAAGCATAACCATCTGTGGATCACTGTTGCTACCACCAGGTAGCCCAGAGCAATCAAAGATAGCAGTTGATTTTGGCCTACTGAGGAGCTCCTCCCAAGAGGCTACAAAAACAATGTACCTGAAGGCTGGCACTAGACTACAACAGAGCAACCATAAGTGGTACACCCAAAGGGTGGTCTCGTCAAGTACAGAAGCCTGCTAGGGGAAATCTCACTCAGTGGGATCAGCCTCCACAAAACAACTTTTACCCTGTAGGTGCAACAAATTACTACAGTCAGTCAAGCTGAGCATTAATCCCATCTACCCATGTGCTTAGCTACAATATAAGATCACCCATAACTCACACAAAGATCATGTCTATAGTCCCCGGCACAGGTGGTCAAGGAGAGAGTGCCACTGGGCCACAAAGGACACCTTCCATGTAATGCCATCTGGCCAAAGATGAGAGATGAAAAAAAAAATCTTCCTAACACATAGAAATGAACAGAGAGGATAATAAAATGAGAAACAACAACAACAACAAAATGCTACAAATTAAATGATAAGAGAAAGCTCCTGAAAATAAGCTAAATGAAATGTAATCAAGCAACTAACCAGAGACAGACTTCAAAATAATGGTTATAAGGATCCTCAGTGAACTGAGGAAGAGAATGGATGAGCTCGATGAGAATCTCAACAGATATATAGCAAGCATCAAAAGTGGTATGAAAGCCATAAAACCAAACCAGAAAGAAAGGAAGAATATAACTGAAATGAAGAATACACTAGAAGGGTTCAATAGTAGATTGGATGAAGCAGAAGATAGAATCAGTGAACTGGAAGTCAAGAAAGCAGAAAAAGAAAACAATTAAAACAACAAAAAGAAAAAAAAAGATATTTTTTTTTAACGAGGATAATTTACGAGACCTCTGGCACAACATGAAGCAAAACAATATCCAGATCATAGGAGTACCTGAAGGAGAAGAGAGAGAGAGCAAGGGATTGAGAACCTATTTGAAGAAATAATGACAGAAAACTTTCTTAATCTGATGAAGGAATTAAACATACAAGTCCAGGAGGCACAAAGAGTCTCAAACAAGAAGAATTCAAACAGACCCATAACAGGACACATCATAATTAAAATGCCAAATGTCAAAGACAAAGAGAGAATACTAAAAGCAGCAAAAGAAAGGCAGCTAGTTATTTACAAGGATACCCCCATAAGAATGTCTGCTGATTTTTCAACAGAAGCTTTGCAGGCCAGAAATGATTGTAAAGAAATATACAATGTTATGAAAAACAGGAATCTACAACCACAAATACTCAACCAAGAAAGGTTTTTGATTAAAATGGAAGATGAGACAAAGAGCTTCCCAGACACAGAAAAGCTAAAGAAATTCATCATCAATGAGCCAATATTACAAGAAATGTTAAATGGACTTTTATTAAAAAAAAAAGAGGTAAAAGAGAAAAAAAGAAAAAGCGAATACGAATAATAAAATGACAGTAACTATGTACCTATCAGTAATCACTTTAAATGTAAGTGTATTAAATCTTCTAATCAAAAGACACAGGGTAGCTGAATGGATAAGAAAACAAAACCCATGCATACACTGTCTACAAAGACCCACTTCAGAGCAAATGACACCCACCGTCTGAAAGTAAAGGAAAGGGAAAAGATATTTCATGAAAATGGAAATGAAAAAAAGCTGGTGTAGTGATACTCATATCAGACAAAACAGACTTTAAAACAAAAGCTATAATAAAAGAAAAAATAGCATTACATAATGATAAAGAAATCAATAATTCAAAAAGACATAACCTTAGTAAACACGTATGTACCCAACATGGGAGCACCCACATACACAAAGCAATTATTGACTGACATAAAAGGAGAGATCAACAGTAATACACCCATTGACACTAATGTAGAGTTGTTCCAGACAAAAAGTCAACAAAGAAACAATGAGCCTAAAAGATATACTAGGCCAGATGAATTTAATAGATATTTTCAGGGCATTTCACCCCAAAGTAGCAGAATATGCATTCTTCTTAAGTGCACATGGAACTTTTTCTAGGGTAAATCACGTGTTAAGCCACAAAAGAAGTCTCAATAAATTTAAGAAGACTGAAATCATATCAACATCTTTTCTGATCACAATGGTATAAAACTAGACATCAACTACAAGAAAAAAACTGGAAAATATACAAACACATAGTGGCTAAATAACATGATAATAAATAATGACTGGGTTAACAATGAAATTAAGGAAGAAATCAAAAGATGCTTAGAAACAAATGAAAATGAAAACACAATGACTCAAAATCTATGGGACATAGCGAAAAGAGTCCTAAGAGTGAAATTCATAGTATACAGGCCTACATCGAGAAACAAGAAAAAGCTCAAATAAACAATCTAATATTATACTTAAAAGAACGAGAAAAGGAACATCAAATAAAGCCCGAAGTGAATAGAAGGAAATAATATAGATCAGAGAGGAAATAAACACAATAGAATATAGAAATACAGTACAAAATTTTAATGAAACTAAGAGCTGGTTCTTTGAAAAGATAATAAAATTGACAAACTTTTCACCAGACTCATCAAGTAAAAAAGAGAGAGGACTCAAATAAATAAAATTAGAGGATGGCAGTGGATGCTCTGCTGAATGAACAAATAAATGGAAGAAGGAACAAATGAGTGATCCGGAATGAACTCAAAGCTCACATTTAACTTTACCTGAGTTAATTTGCTTTGCCGAAAGGGAGTATGGGTGTGTTCCTGATCCAATGCTCAGATACATTCCTTCAGCTGAAAATAGCAAGCATATCAAATATCACATGCAATAAGGGCTGATGGCGTAGATGATAGAGGCTCTGTTCGTCCCTCTATAAACCAAATCAAAGTTGTGATGGAAACAAGGAGCAGCACCGAGGAAAACTCGCCTGGGATCTTGATGAACAAGCCATACAAATAGGGAGAAGTCCAAGAAAGCACCCTGCAATAGCAAGATGTAGGACAGGGAGAGGACACGGGGCTTCCCAATCTCATGTGGCTGAGTGAGATGGAGGCCGAGGCAGCAGCAGTAGCAGAAGCCTCTTAAAGGCATCGCGTCTACGAGCAGATATTCACAGTGACAGACCTGCTCGCTCTGACACCAGTGCCTATTTGGCTTTGCGCAGGGGGCACCAGGGACTTAAAGGGAAACATTGTCGAAATGAGGGCCTAAGGGAAACTCGCTCATTACAGAGTTGCCTGCAGTATCCATTGTTCCCTATTGAGTCCTCCCTAATCCCAGTGTGCGGACACGGTGCTGCCATAGCTGAGATGTCATCAAACTGGATAACAGAGGTTGCTCCACTCAGAGGATTCCCTGAAACCCTGCTTCTCCCAACTCCTGGCTCTCACCCAAGCAACACCTAGGTATATCCTCAGCGAACCAGTTGCTCCTTGCTGAGCATAGCCTAGACTCACACTGGAGGCAGCTGGGCTAAGTTTCTGGTGTGGCCTTTTGAGGCACCTATAAGTACAATATCTGTGGATTGCTTGTTGAATCTTAACAGGTGGACCTGGAGGGGGAGAGGCTTAGGCTAAGTTTGGTCTGTGGCTGAACCCCTCTTTGGACTGTGCCGCTGGACTCCTACTTCATAAATCCACAATAATAAGATAAGGATACTTAGGAGCTTTGCTTATTACTAGAAACAGACATAAAAAGGCAGCCAAATTGGGAAGACAAAGAAGCAGAAACCATATTAGAGAACAGAATAGAGATCCAGAAATAATGGAGTCAAGTAATATAACATACAGAGTTGAAGACACTGGTTATAAAGGTGCTCAATGAAATCAAGGGAAGTGTAGATAAATTCAGTGAGAACTTCATAAGAAAAGTAAAAATGGAAATGAAAATTATAAAAGGAAACCAGTCTGAAATGAAGAACACATTGTCTGAGATGAGACGTATATTAAATGGAATAAACAAAGGAATAAACAAAGTGAATAAAGAAAAGTATCAAATGCTCTATCTAGAGGACAGTAAAGCCAAGGATACACAATCAGAATGGCAAGAAATGAGATGCTAATTCTATAAATATAATTTTAGGAGCATATGAGACACTATTAAGGGTCTAAATATCTATGTTTGACATAACTGAAGAAACTCAAGATATTGAACAGCTGTTTGAAGAAATAATGATGGAAAACTTCTCTAACCTAGTGAAGGAAATGGACATAAAACCACAGGAAGCTCTGAGAATTCCAAAAATTAGGAATCCAAAGAGGCCCTCACCAAGACACATCATAATTAAAATGCCAAAAGTCAAAGACAAAGAGAGAGTCTTAAAAGTTACAAGAGAAAAGCAGTTATCTCCAATGGAGCAACCACAACACTGGTAGCTGATTTTTTAAAAGAAACTATGCAGGACAGAAGGGTTTGGCAAAAAAAATATTCGACAGGATGAAGACCCAGGATCTACAACCAAGAATAATTTATTCAGCAAAGCTATCATTTAGAGCTGAAGAACAGGGAAAGAGCTTCTCAGACAAAAATAAGCTAAAGTAGTTTATCACCACCAAGCCTATATTACAGGAAATGTTGGCGGGACTTCTTTAAGAAGAAAAAAAAGCCATGTATCAAAAACCAGGAATAAAGAATGGTAACAACTACATTCCTATCAATAAGTACCTAAAATGGAAAAGAATTAAGTGCTCCAACTAACAGATTGAGTGGATGAATGGAAAAAAAAAAAAAAACGTGACCCCTACATGTTGCCTATAGGGAGACTCATTTCAGATTAAAAGACACACAGAGACTAAAAGGAAGAGGTTGGAAAAAGGTATTGCTCTGATGGATCTAAAATATATGTAAGCCAGACAGAGAAAGAAAAACACAATATGATTTCATTTATATGTGAAATCTAAGGAATAAAGAACAAACTAATCAAAAACAGACTCACAAATATAGTGGACAATTTGGTGATGGACGGAGGGGAGGGGATTTGAGGGACTAGGATGATGGGGTGAAGGGTTAAAGAAGTACAAATTAGTAGCTGGTGGATGGTCATGGTAATAGAGAGCACAGCATAGAGAATGCAGTTAATACGTTGGCTAGGTAGAGGGTCAGGGGAGGAAGGGAGCAATGGGAGGGATCATTTTATGAACTATATAGATGTCTAACCAATGTTCTGTATACTTGAAACTAATTAAATAAATAAATTTAGAAAATAAAACTAAAAATAGAATAAACAGTATCAAATAAATAATAATAAAATAAAATTAGAAATGGAAGAGCAGAAATAACTGTGTATTTCACATAAATACAAAGAATCATAAGAAATACTATAAGCATTAATATATCAACAAATTAGACAATCAGGAAATGGACAATTCTAAAAATGGATACATTCCTAGAAACATAGAGTCTCTCAAGACTGATCATGAAGAAACAGAAAATCTGAGCCAATCAATTACCGCAGACAAAATTGAATCAGTAATTTAAAACCTTCCAATAAACAAATGTCCTGGACCATATGACTTCATAGGAGAATTTTACCAAACATTCAAAGAATTAACACTTATTCTTCTCAAACTGTTTCAAAAAATTCAAGAAGAGAGAAGGCTCCCTAAACCTATTATGAGGTCAGCATTATCCTGATTCCAAAACCAGACAAAGCATTACAAAAAAAAAAAAAAAAGAAAGAAAGAATACTATAGGCCTATATCTCTTATGAATATTGATGCAGAAATCTTCAACAAAATATTAGCAAGCCAAATTCAGCAATACATTAAAAATGTCAAACACCATGATCAAGTTAGATTTATTCCTGGGGTGAAAGTTTGGTACAATATCCGCAAATCTGTTAATGCGAATAGAGGGAACATACCTCAACATAATAAAGGCCATATATGACAAACCTACAGCTAAAATAATACTTAGGTTGGAAAGGCTGACAGCCTTTTTCTTATGGTCAGGAACAAAACAGGAATGCCCACTTTCACCACTCCTGCTCAACATTGCATTGGAAGTCTCAGCTACAGCAATCAGAAAAGAAAGAAAAATAAAGGTGTCCAAATTGGAAAGGAAGAAGTAAAGCTCCCATTATGTGCAGATGACAAGATACTATATATATACACATATATATATACACACACACACACACATACATATATATATACACACACATATATACATATATATGTATGTATGTGTGTGTGCCAGCATGCTTCTGGCAGAGAGAGAGAGAGAGAGAGAGAGAGAGAGAGAGAGAGAGAGAGAGAGAGAGAACTCTAAAGATTCCACCAAAAAACTGTTAGAACTGATCAATGAATTCAGTAAATAAATATTCAGAATACAGTGGCATTTTTATATACTAATGATGAACTTTCAGAAGGAGAAATTAAGAAAACAATCCCATTTACAATTGCATCAAAAACAAGATAATACCTGGAAATCAAATTAACCAAGGAGGTAAAAGACCTGTTCTCAGAAAATTAAGTCACTGAAAAAAGGAAATTGATACAAATAAATGAAAGCATATACTGTGCTCATGGATAAGAAGAATCAACATCATTAAAATCACCATACTTCCCAAAGTAATCTATAGATTCCATCCAATCACTTTCAAAATACCAATGGCAGTTTTAAGAGAACTAGAACAAATGATCCTACAATGTATATGGAACAATAAAAGACCCCTAATAGTCACAATAATCTTGAGAAAGAAGAACAAAAGGAGGTATCACACTACCTGATGTCAAACTCTACTACAAGGCTACTACATTAGAAACAGCATGCTTCTGGCATAAAAACAGCTACATTGATCAATGGAAAAGAATAGAGAGCCCAGAAACAAATTCACACCTTTATGCTCACTTAATATATCTAAAAGGAGGCAAGACTATACAATGAAGTAAAGACAGTCACTTCAATAAATGGCGTTGGGAAAATTGGTCAGATGCATGCAAAAAAAAAAAAAAAAGGAAACTAGACTATTTTCTTATACTATATACAAAAATTTACTCAAAATGGATTAAATACTTAAGTATAACACTCGAAACCATAAAACTTCAAAGAAAACATAGGCAGTAACCTCTCTGTTATTGCTACTAGTAATTTCTTTTTGGACATATCTCCTTGGGCAAGGGAAACAAAAGAAAAAATAAACAAATGTGACTACATCACACCAAAAATGGTTTTGTACAGCAAAAGAAACCATCAACGAAACAAAAAGACAACCGACTGATTGGGAGGAGATATTCACTTATGTTACATCTGATAAGAGGTTAATATACAAAACTCATAGAACTCGACAACAAAAAACAAACAATCCAATCAAAAAATGAGTAGAAGACCTGAATAGATATTTCTCCAAAGACATAATGCAGGTGGCCAATAGATATATGAAAAGATGCCCATCACTAATCATAAGAAAAATGAAAATTAAAAACACAATGAGATATCACCTCACACCTGTCAGAATAGTTGTCATCAATAAATCAAGAAACAACAAATGTTGGCGAGGATGTGCAGAAAAGGGAACCCTCATACATCGTTGTTGGGATTGAAAATTGGTACAGCCACTATGGAAAACAGTCTGGGAGTTCCTAAAAAAAAATGGATATACCCTTTAACCCAGCAATTGCACTTCTGGGTATTTATTCATAGAAAATGGATAAAATTCCTAAAGATCTATGCACATCTATGTTTATGGCAGCAGAATTTATAATAACCAAGATATGAAAGCAACCTAAATGTCCATCAACAGACAATTGGATAAAGAAGTTACAGTTCACATATACAATGGAATATTACTCAGCCATTAAAAAATTTGAAATCCTACCATTCCAATTTTTTTGGATGGACATAAAAGTTATTATCTGAGTGAAATAAATGATAAATGATAAATGCCATATGATTTTACTTATATGTGAATCTAAGGAACAAAAAGAACAAACTAATTAAAAATAGACTCACCTATATAGAGGACAATCTGGTGATGGCCACAGGGGAAGAGGGTTAGGGTGCTGGGGAAAAAAAGGGTGAAAGGTGAAAAAAGTGCCGATTAGTAGTTGATAGATGGTCATGGGGATGAGGAGCACAGCAAAAGGATTGATGTTAACATTCATGCAATGGCCAGGTAGAGAGCCAGAGGAGAGAAAGAGCAATTAAAGGGATCATTTTATAAACTATAGAAATGTTTAACCAATGTACTGTATACTTGAAACTAATAATAAAATGATTTTTTAAAGTGGCATGTATTTATGTTATTATTTATACTATATATACATATATAATCATCAGAAATAAATAACCATAAGCACATCTTACAACCTCAAAAGTAGAACTCTACCTATATATTACATAAATTTCTATGGGATACAATTTTTTGAGGGTTTCTTTTTTAACTTAGAGGAATTGTAGCCATAAAAATTGCTCTTTAGTATACTATGATGTACTCTCATAGTTTCTTCATGCCCCTTACAGCAGAGATTTGGAACACACTGGTGTAAATTCTATATTGTTAGTAGTTTGGAGAAAGAAGATATTGGCTGGAAAAGTTAGGAAAATTTTTATAGCAGGCCAGAGCTTTGAACTATTACTGGAAGAGTGATGAATAGTTCTCTGTAGTCAAGGAGAAGACAATGAAGAAAACTCATATGGAGGAAATGCCTTGATAAATGGTACATATTTGAGAATGAATACTTTGTATTTGAAAGGTAATGTGGACATTTTTCAGACTATATTAGAGACTTTGTATTGGACAATATTGAAGGAGATATAAGTAAAATAATTCAAGGCCATATTTTCAAATATATTAAATACAATGTTATAGAGTTTGAGATTATCTCTAAAACAGTGAGCCATTTTAGGTATTTAATTATGTTAGAGTATAATTTCTATGAGAGCAAAAATCAATGTCTCTTTTGAGATCACCACTGTATCTACAATGCCTGGCACATAGCAAGTGCTCAATGAATATTTGTTGAATGAACAAATTATAAGATGGAAGAGATTAGATGCAGAGACATACTTTTTGAAGCCATTCCGTGAAAGTCCTGGGCCAGAGTGGTAGCAATGGGAATTAAAATGAAAATTGAGATTTATATGATGAGCACGTAGAAGATTGTAGGTGTATAAGAACATCTTAAGTACTAGGGAGGTCAGCACTGAGGCAGATGACTGCAGAATATACTTTGGGTATAAAATTATTATGTGCTGATATACAGATTGAAGTGAATGCTGTTGAATAATTTGAGGTCTGAGTAAGAATATAGAGTAGATTCAGTAGGTTTCAGGATTTGAATATTTTTTTAATTTAAATTATTGTATTTGGGAAGGTGAATGACCTAAAAAAATGTCACAATTCTTAGCAGACTTAGCAACATATTTCAGATTCCCCAACAATGGGAATTTTTCTTTTTCAGTGAATTATGCATTGTGTCAATAAGCAGATGACTTTTGGGATTGTTCTTATCTGTGTAGTGAAGATGATAAGGGTAGTTATCCATAGGAGTTTCATAGGATTAAATGACTTAAATGTAAGGCACTTAGTAAAGTACCTGCCACATAAAAAGAGCTTAGTGATTATTTTCTAGTATTGTTAGTATTATTAATTAGATATTAACTTCTGGTTGAAAATTTATCTGATTGTTACTAAAGCTCATCTAGTATTGCAGATTTTGGGATTCCTTAGGTATAGAGCAGAATGTATTTTATACTCTCTCTCTCTCTCTTTTTTTTATCCTTTTTGGCCTTGGATTAGATCTAATATTAAGATAGTTGTTGGATGTCCTTAAACTATTACATTTTGGCTGACTCTGCCTGGAGGGAAATAAACAGTGACACTATTTTAGTGTCAGTTTATAAATTACTTGCTTGTGTTATTAGGGCATACTTGTTATCTGAAATAAATTAGGGATCAAGCCATGGAGCTTTCGTATTTCTGCCAACATTGTATGCTGCTTCTGATTTCTGGAGAGAGAGAGAGAGAGAGGGAGAGAGAGAGAAAGGAAGAAGAGGGGGAGAAAGAGGAAGAGGAAGGAAGGAAGGAAGGAAGGAAGGAAGGAAGGAAGGAAGGAAGGAAGGAAGGAAAGAGCCCTCAAATATCTTGAGTCATGTATAAACCACATTGTTTCCTTTAATTTAAAGACCTTTCTATTTAAAAAATCATCTTTATGCTTTTGGATATTTTCAGAAAATGACACACATTTAGAGATTAACTCGATATAGAAGTTTAAAGAATGATTATTCATTATGATTAATGAGTTACCTGAATATATTAAGTCATTCAAGCTATTCTTAGAGTATAATATTTTTTTTTAAATACCCAGAATGATTTCTATAGACATTTACTGTAAACATTGAAAAAAATGTTTCAGTTATTGAATTTTCCCCCAAATATTATTTTTGCTTAAAGGCAGACAATAATGCTTTTAAAGAAAATGGTATGAATAAACAGGTTGTCAGTTTGAATACTGCCCTTATTTTTTGCATGTTTTTTTTCTCAGTTGCATAATAGGTATGATAATAGTACCAATCTCAATCTCATAGTTTTATTGTGAAGATTAAGTGAATTAGTGCAAGTGAAATGCTTCAAACATTCCTGGCATATATTAAATGCTCTATATGTATTATCTATTATTATTATTGTTTGGTTTCAGAAAATTATCACATTTGAGAATCTTTTAAAAAGTCTCTTATGCTTCGTGTGTGTGTGTGTGTGTGTGTGTGCACGCGCGTGTGTGTGTGCACATGTGTATGTGCTAGTAGTATAAGTGAGTATTTTGGAATGTCATTTTTTGATTTCGGCTTGCTTTTCAAAGACTATTTAAACATTCGTGAAATAAAATTTCTGATGTTGAAGATTGAATTTCCGTGTTTCTCAGGGACTTGAGTTTTCTTTATTCATTCTAACTATTGAAGTACTATATATATTCCTTCTATACTTTTCTTACTTTAGAAAATTCATCAATGATATAAAACTACACAGAGATATTATTCATAGATGCCTATGGGTATTGGGACAAAATGTTATTTTTTTTTTCAAAAAAAGTAGTCATTCTCTTTAGCTGAATGATGTTTCTTATTTTAAATACTCATATCTTGTGTATAAAAAGACACTTTACAGTGTAGACTGTAAGCTATACGAGAGGTTATCTAACATAACTTTATAGTGAAGAGTAGATATTTAGTATGAAATAATGGTTATGATTCTGTCAAAAGATCATAATAGACTGTTAGGTTCAATTTTTGTCTGTGAAATCAGTTTTATCATTATCCTTTAAAATAGTTATGCTTGGTTTTTGAACTGGTAGCATTTGTCATTTATTATATAGAGGCAGATTTTGACACTTAAAACAGCATCTTTTGTTGTGAATAAGCATTCTCTATTATGGTTTCTATTCAGTTTTCCTGATTTTATTATATCTAGTTTCCCTCTTCCATGTATTTAAGATTTATTTCAGTCACAAAAAATGTATTCATAATCCTAAAACATTTTCTTAAAAAATACTGTTTTCAATGTGTTATCATCAGAGAGGAAAGTTTTTTTTGTTTGCAACTAATAGAAATAAATTTACATTAGTAATTTCAAGTAAATGCAGTCATCGATAGCTGATAACATTTTTAACTCCTCTGTCATCCACTCAGGTATTAAAGCATTTATTAATTCGTAACTTTTTGTTTAAACATTTTTGTTGTGTAAAACACAAAAAACAACTCTCAACATGACATTTAGAGCTAAAAATAGATTTAATAAAGATTGTCATTAAATGAGTATAAAACACATAAACACTATATAAATATTTAAAAAGGAAAAACACCTTAAGAGACTTTATTTCATTAATAATGTATAATCTGATATTACTTACATTTTAATTTCAGGTTTTCTCTCATGTCTCCATTTCCATTTTGTTTTAAAATATCTAATTATGAAGTCTTTAAATCAAGATAGATTTTCATTAGTAATTTTTGTTTTCTCTACAGCACAAATAATTCGAAAGGTAATACATTTCTGTAGGTTAAGTAAAGAATGTTCAAAAAGTTGAGTACTCATGATTACCTTTAAATAAGGGAGTAAACTACAAAAGGAAGTCCATATTCTTGCATTTGATGGGAACGCAGTAAGTGCTAAAATCAACTGATATGAGAAAATAAAGCTGCAATGGTTTATCTTTGCTCTTCTACTTCCCACAAGTTTCAGCTGTAACTTTTTTCCAGACTTGAAGATGCAGAAGGAGGAAGATCTAGGAGAATTAAAAAAGAGGAAGAAGGGAAAAGCTTATGGCTGGGTTGACTTATACTCAATTTTAAACTCAGTCCTAGAGTATTTTGAGAGTCATCCAATATATATGCCACTGCTTTAATCAGAATTCCTAGGTAATTAGAGAAACTGCATTAACAGAAAAAAACTAACATTCATGTAAGATATTATTTTTTGAATAATACTCCTACATGTTTTATTCTGTTTTATAAGATCTTTACAATCATCTTCTAGAATATATAAATTTTAGTATCTATTTTATTTTTTTAAATTTCTTTTATTTTTATTTATTTTTAATTAAAATTATTGGGGTGACATTGTTTAATAAAATCAAAAGTTAAATTTTCTTCTGTCACCAAATATTGGACCCCCTTTATCTCTATCTATTCCCCCTTCCCTCTGGTAACTACTAATCCACTGTCCATGTCCATGAGTCTCTGTTTGTTATATTTGTTTGTCACTTTCAGTTTTTATATCTCACATATAAATGGAATCATATGGTTTTCAACCTTCCTTTCTGACTTATTTTGCTTAGCATGATAATCTCAAGATCCATCCATGTTGTCACAAACGGCAGCATTTCATCTCTTCTTATGGCTGAGTGATATCCCATTGTATATATGTACCACAACTTGTTTATCCAATCATCTATTGATGGACACTTTGGTCTCTTCCATATCTTAGTCACCATGAGTAATGCTGTTATGAACATCGCGGTGCATATATCTTTACGAGTAAATATTTTCAAGGTTTTTGGGTAAATACCCAGATGAGGGATTGCTGGGTCATATGGTAATTCTATTCTCAGTATTTTGAGGAACCTCCATACTGTTTTCTATAGTGGCTATACCAATTTACATTTCCACCAACAATATATTAGGGTTCCTTTTTTATCACAACCTCTCCACCACTTGTTATTAGTTATCCTGTTGATGACAACCATTCTAATAGGTGTGAGATGATATCTCATTGTGGTTTTGATTTGTATTTCTTTAATAGCTAATGAAGTTAAGCATCTTTTCTTGGCCATTTGTCTGTTGGCCATTTGTATGTCTTCTTGGGAGAAATGTCTGTTCAAATCATTTGCCCATTTTTTTTTTAATTAAACTGTTTTTTATTGTTGAGTTGTAAGAGTTCTTTATATATTTTGGATATTAGACCCTTATCGGTGGTGCTTTTTTGCAAATATATTCACCCATTTAGATGGTTCCTTCTTTGTCCTAATGGTTTCTTTTGCTGCACAGAAGCTTTTCAGTTTGATGTAGTCTCATTCATTTATTTTTGCTTTTACTTCCCTTGCTTTTGAGATCAAATTCATAAAATCCTCTCTAAATCCAAGGTCCAATAGTTTAGTACCTATGTTTTCATCTCTATTTTAAAGATGAGAAAATTGAAGTTTTCTAAGGGTAATGTGATAAGAAATAGGATTGAAACTAGAAGTTTTATGTAATCTTATATATAATTTTATCTAGATGACTGAAGTTTAATGAAATTTCCTAGATCATTGGCTGATATATATACAGTATGTCATATGCCCAAGGGATTTCACAAGGTGTTGCATTATTTTCTGCAATTTTATCTATTTCAGTAGCCAGTCTTTGACATATTTTGTAATCATTGGAAATAATACAGCTATACACTTATAATATATTAGATTATGCTCAATCTATTTTGAAATGCTTTATAGTAAAATAAATTATTGATAGTATATAACCTTAAAGCTAATTCTAATACAATCATAACATTGAATTAAAAAAACGAATGAGTATAGATGGATGTGGGATAAGTGTATGGGTATGCATCCAAATGTTTACACACATTGTTGAAAGAGAGTTGTCAAATTAAGATAATATATCCATTTACTTTGCTTATTTCAATATAAACCTTATCTTTGTTACCTTTTTTCCCCTTCTCTTGATTCCTGCAAATTCTACTACATTTTCTATATTAACTGACCTGACTATACTTTGTAAATACCATACCATGACACTATTTTCCGTTGATTTGACTCTTCATCAGGTTGTCTTACAACAATAGTCTATCAGATTTAGAAAGTCTCATTATCAACAAGTTTGCTATAGGTTCTGACTACAGTCTTTTTTTCCCTTGTATACTTCCATTGGCCATCAATCACTTGGTACCACTTTTTTTTTGTAAATAAATCTTATCCATACGTAACAGACACCCCCTATTTATCTCATAGTTTCAACCATCTAGATTTATCATCAAGACTTTACAAGAATACTAATGAAGCATACCCGATTTATTTGTAAAGGTTTTTTTTTTTTTTTTAATAGAAAACCTTAGAATTAACTTCAAGAAAAAAAAAAACTATTCAGAACTTTTGTAAATCAAAAGTATCCAGTGTAAACAAAAGTTTATTGCAATCAATTGAATGCTAACAGGAGTCTCTAGTTTAGGGTATGGTAAAAGTAGAAACTTTATCAAGGTGAAAAGTTTATAAAATAGAGAAACAGCCTCAAGAGGAAATTGAAAATACACTCCCTTGAGAGCATTTTCTTATATAGAGAAAGTGCCTACTTTGATCTTAGATTAATCCATTTTTATGCAAATTAGGAATCCAAATTTACATAGTTTGATTTGATTAAATAACACTGTACTGATTGGTTGGAATTATACAGTCAGATTGGTTGTTATGGAGCTGTTCTGATTGGTCAGTAAAGATACAAATGAAGGTATAGCTGTGCAATTCCGATTGGACAGAGCTAGTCTCAGCTCTTTGGTTGGAATGATTCTAGGAACACATTTAAGATGTTGGGCTCAGAGAGCAGGAATGCAGTACAAGAGGCTCGACAGCTCAGACTATGGTTTTTCCCTTATTTGCCTTGTGCGTGAGAGGCCTCTGTAAAGAATGGCTGCTAGACTCTAACTGTGAATTTCACCTCAATTAATTACAAGAAGTCCTTTCCTAGGTATATTCCTTCTCAGGGGGAACATAGCTTTAATTGAATCAAAGGTATTGTCAAATAATGGCTTCCCTGAAAATGTCATTGAACAAATACTCAAATAACTAAATTCCCTATGTCTTTTCAGAAGCAATAATTGTTGACTTTATAAGTAGTTTAAAATTGCGATTCTTTCTTTTTTTAAAAAAAAATGGTTTGTCCAACACAGAGTTGTTGATGTTTTCTTAGCCATATGGATACAACAAATCTCAAATATTGACTTCCTCTTTTCATGTGTAAAGTTTGTTTCAAATATGGTGCACTGAATGTAGATTACCTTGGGCTTAATTTCTTTGTCCTACTTTGAAGGTGTATTATTCTTCTTTCTCCATATCCTCTTTTTCATTTCATCTTCTTTATGTTTTCTTAAATTATGCATAAGAGTGAACTGTAAAGAAGTGGACAAGATAATAATTTTCATCTTTTTTTTTTTTTACTTTGGAAAGTCTACTCTGAGCTTCCCACTGCCCTTCACTTCTAAAATTGTTCTATATGAAGAATGATAAGTGAATGCAGAATTGTGCCTTTGATTTTAAATTGCTCATTCAGATAAACATTATTAAAAATATTTTCCCAACAATACAATTTAGTTTTACATAATAAACTTGGTCTCAGAGTTGTGTGTTTCTAACTTCTTTAAACTTTAGTCTCTTTATTTGAAATTCAGTATAAAAATTATTCCTACCTACTAAGTGAAAATTTTATTAATAATGGTGAGAGAGGTGAATAATACTCCAAATCAATATGAAGCAAATTTCTTTACAATCCAAGCATAACATATCATTAAAGAGTGAATCATAGCTGCTGCTTCTCTTTGTTAACGCCAAAGTCAAGAACCGATTTCCTTCTCAAGGCAAGACATATAAGGTTATGAACTTTGCTTTCTAAAAATAATTAACTATGCTTTTAATTATTTCATACATATAATCAAGACAATGAGCAATATATTCATTAAAAGCCATAAAATAACCTTTAGAATTTCTATGAATAACAGAAAATTTATTAAATATACCTGGAACTATTCCAGTACTTAAACAGAATATCAACTCTTTGTTGAATATTGGAGGAAAAAAAATAGTTGCTTTAGTTACTTATTGCATTTCTTTTTATAGCAAATAGAAAGTGACTAAATACTGTGACATCTTTTGACATAAATAATTACATTCAAATAACTACATTCATGTTATATAGAGAGGTGACTGATATAGTAGGCCCTAAAATGCAGTGATAAAACTGCCTAAAGATAAAGGTAAAACTTGATAAGCCAGGAAATCAGTTGCTATGATGAACCATTCTGGCATACACAATACACAATCTTCATTCTAGCTTTGCCGGTTCCCTTGATTCAATGGACATCTCTGCTCATTTTTGTCTCTGTAACTTTGCTTGTATTATTCCTGTCCACAGTAATTCTCTTTCTAACCCTAATTTTTTATGCATACTTTTCATTGCAAGTTGCACATTTCTCAGGGAGTTTTCCCTAACTGTTTCACTTTTTAAATGTCTTTTTATTCTGAACTATTGGTAATAGTTTTAGTTTACACCACATTGTTAGGCATAAAATTTTATATATTTTATGTCATTTCACTAGTGTGTCTAGCTTCCTTAGCTACATTGTAAACTGCTTGGGAATATGATTGAATATTTGTATTCTTGGTGTCTGCCATAGTTCTAAAATAAGTAGCAAATAAAGAGTTGTTGATATTTCCTAAATAAAATATTTCAATCTACATAACCTACCATAAAAACTGCTCACTGATTTTTTTCACTTATATCTTTTCAATTTTATTCTATTCTCCAAACCATCCGCAATGTTTTAGAGGATTTACACACATCAATAATAGATTTTTCATTTTTATAATATATAACATCTCTTTACCTGACATTCATAACTTTGAAAAATATTTATTGAGTGCCAAACTCTGTTGCAGATTTTACGTTAGATTTTGTAATTAAAAGAATAAGGATACATAGTGTCTACCTTGATATATCTTATGATTTACTGGGGAAGAGACATTCATCATCTCCAGAAACTATATCCATGAATCTAATGTACCTCAGACTTAGGAAAATAACACAGAGAGAACACTGCCTCAGAAGTTAGAGAAGGAGATAATTCAAAACATGAGAGTGTGGTCAGGGTGTCACATATTACAATGAGGTTAAATGAAGTGAGAAATGAAAATATAATTGGTCAATATATTTAACAATTAGGCTACTACTAATTATCTTAGACCAGTTAAATTGAAATGACAAGAATATAAACAAGGCTGTAATGATTTCAGAAATTAATGTTAAGTGGAAATTTTTTTCTTTGTTAGGAGTGGGATTAATAGAAAGAGAGACATTAAACCATAGCAACATATGGTTTGAAATGCAACATGTACACTAAAAAGTAACCTAAATTTTATGTTCACTTCTATCATGTAACATCTGAAGAGCATAATAAAATAAGGTAGGATATGTTTCAGCATGGAAAGTTGAACAAAGATTGAATTTAACATGATGTAAACAACAGAAACAAACCGAATACAAAAGTATATACTAAAATGGTTAATTAGTCCTTTTCAGGAAAATTATTAGGAATATACTAGATTATAACCTCCATAAGAATAGGGGCAGTTCGATTTTTTTGTGTATCCTAGAGCCACTAAAACCAGGATTGCAAATGTTAGTCCATAGCAAATACTAACTAAACTGATTTGAGACAATGGAACAGAATGCTTAAGAACATAGGAGAAGAACAGGTTTCATGCTCTGTCTCCAGCACTTAGTAGATAAATAACTCAAACACTCTGGGCCCCAGTTTCCTTCTCTTCAAATGGAGATAATAGTAACATGTGTGCCAGGATTATTGTGAGCATCAAGTGGCATAATGTGTATAAAACGTTGATCCTAGTCACTTAGTAAGCACTTAATAAATGATAATAATAATAATAGTAATAATAATAATATAATACTAAAGTGTTTTATTAATGTATTTAAGGAAAAGAAAATATGTTACATCTAATATGTCTCGCCAGAAGATTTTATTTGGTATTACCAAGATTCAAGCGAGACACGCCGACATATATAAGAAAAAAAAAATTCAGAACTTTAATTAAATTAATTAAATTTGATCTTGATTAGTAAAATTGGATTGCTGTGTTAAATCATAACATGGTAAAAGTTAATTATTTGGGCTCTATTCTATACAGTTCTTATAGAATATAATTTGTCACCAAAAAAAGTTAATTTTTAGAATCTTATCCTCAACAGTATGAATACTTTTATTATTATAGCTATCAATAATCAACATTTTCACTGTCTTCTATTTAAAATACAAGTTCAACATTCTTAAGAATTATTTTTAGATGCATTTATTTCTGAAATATAACTCTGTGGTCAACAAACTTTATTCTATGTAACTGATAACTTTGAAAACAAATACATTTTTAAATGGGGTCACCTAAACCCATCAGCAATAATGCAGGATGCATTACAGCTAAGTAGTTTAGAACAGTTTGGGCACAATGTAGACTGGTCTGGATTACTGCTTCTGGTCCTTACTGTTTCTCAGTTTCCTCATTGATAATGTGTGGAAGATAATTGTATCTTCATTAAATAAAATAATGCATTACATTTCTTACTCTGATACTTGACACTGAGTAAAAGTTCAATAAATGTTAGTCATTATCGTTATTTGAAAAAAATCTCAATTCTCATGACACACGATGTATCACGTGTCACATTGGTATAAATGGTGATTAACTTTAAGACATTGTGGTAAATCCTGATTTAAATTATTCATTCTTTCATCGGTCTTAGCTTTGGTTACTTGAATATTTTGCTATATTTTCTTATTTGATTTTGAAATGTAGATTTTGTGCTGAATATAATTTCATTCAAATGCATCAGAGATCTATTACACTTTCAGTGTGAATTTAGGAAGGATACCCAGTTCAATTCTATTAACTAAATCATGTTGATAACTATATTTTATCTTTTTAAATAAATATAATCAATTTTATTTTAGAGGTATCAAAATACTGAATGTTATGTTATTTAATGCCTACAAGAACAGTGTTTTCCATGAAAGTGAGAAATAATCAATTGGCTAAGCACTAAAATTTAAAAATCTAATTATATTTACTTATTGAGCTTCTGTGGTGGGACTATGTATGTGTCAGCAAAGAAGGGACATACATTGCTGTTTGTATTTTTAGCATTATTTTTAGGAAATGGATATTTGATATTTAATTTAAAATATCAAAGTATTCACCATGAAATAAATCCAGAAATATGTTGGGCTTCTCTTTCCTCATTTTGATGTTATTTTTTTTATTTTTAATTGACATAGAAGAGGACCTCTGTCTCTCTTTCTCCATCTCTCTCTGTCTCTTTCTCTGTCTCTCTCTGTCTTCCTCTGTCTCTTTCTCTGTCTCTGTCTGTCTCTCTCTCTTTCTCCTGTTTTCTAAAGGCACTAATTTAGTTCAGATTCAAAGCATTTAACTTGAGAGGTAGTAGGAGTTGTGTTGTGGGACAAGGATACACCCATGGAATCTGGTAGTTGGTCACCTGAATATAAAGCACATCCACAAATTGAGATTTTGATTTTTATCACTGTATGTATTCAATGTCTAACTACATGTAAATGAAATAAGTCTCTGTGTGCTGATAGAA
Source organism: Rousettus aegyptiacus (assembly GCF_014176215.1). NCBI lineage: Eukaryota > Metazoa > Chordata > Mammalia > Chiroptera > Pteropodidae > Rousettus > Rousettus aegyptiacus. Next base: position 50,938,084 of record NW_023416312.1, on the reverse strand, counting down.
AACCATTAAATGGTTGATCAACGTTTTTATTAATTATTATTATTATCATCACTGTTATTGACTAGACAGTTTTGAGGCATGCCAATTATTGCTACTGAGTTTTTATTTTTTTTCCACATAAATACTGTCTGTAATCTCAGAGGTCTGATAGTAAAAAACATTTTGAGGTAAATATCTGTGCTTGTGTATTTGTTTTCTATTGCTACTTTAACATTTTACCACAAATTTATTAGTTTATATAATGCAAACTTATTATCTTACAGTTGTAGAGGTAACAAATCTGAAATTAGTTTCAGTAGGGTAAAATCACAGTGTTGGTAGGGCTGTATTCCTTCTGGAGGCTCTAAGGGAAAATTGAATTCCTTGCCTTTTCTAGTTTCTAGAAGCCACCCAAATTTCTCAGCATGCTGCCCCACTTCACTCTAATCTCTGCTTGCATAAAATCCCTTTCTGTATCTCTGACTCTCCTGCTTCCTTAGGGACCTTTTTTGATTACACTGGGCCCAATCAGGTAATCCAGGGTAATGTCCTTAACTCAAGATCACATCTGCAATAACACTCTTGCTATATAAGAAGATGTATTCACAGATTACAAAGATAGGGTATAGACATGTTTAAGAAGCATTATTCTGCCTACCACAGTTTGTATGTTTTCCAGGAGATAATTTTAATGATTTAATACTAGAATATACTCTATTTAAATACTTATATTTTGGATGTTTGCCAAACTCATTTTGACATAACAGCCTTTCCTGAGGAGCATCTCTTGAATGAGAATTTTTATAATGAGAAGCTTTATAATGCTTATCCCTTGGACCTGCAGGCTTCCAGTGATCTGGTTTATTCATTTTGGTATGTAGACACTAGCATTTTCCATAAGATTGATTTTGTACTGTCAAGATGATTTTTAAAAACCTTAAAGTTCTTGATCGAGTTTGGAGAAACATGACAGAGTAAGAGACGTGCTCAGATGTCTCCCCCAAAACAACCATGAGCTGAACATCTAAAACTCAAAGAAAAAAAACAAAAAACAAACAAAACAAAACAAACAAACAAACAAAAACACCCAAACTGCACATCAGCACGTCTGAGTGTAAGATGTGTGCTTAATTGCTACCACAGGTCAGAGCCCCAGGTGTCAGTCGGTGGACTGGGAGAAATAAATAAGCTTCCTGTCAAAGCCGCTGAAGCTCCCTGTAGGAGGAGGGAGAGAAGAGAAGGTGTAGTGAGTTCCCTGAAAAGCTCTGCCTGGAGTGCTTTGAGCTCGACGCGGCTGGTAGTAGGAACCAGTCACCAGGACAGAAGGCAGAGAAGGGGGATGGCATAGAAAGAACAGTTGATTTTTACCAGTCACGGTTGCAAAAACGAGGCTGAGCTGCAGCCCAAACCCTCAACCCTAAACCAAATACCACAGAGCCCCAGAGGAATCTAAACAAATGCTACCGAAACTGTCATTAACACTGGCAGAGATTGAGACTGAGGATAGCAAATGTGATTAAACATTTACAAGAAAATTTAAAAAAATAAACATCACTAAGAATTAATATAAAGAAAGTAGGGATCTAAGAAGATTAGTCGCCATCTTCTGGAAACCAAAAGAAAAACACTTTCTCAGAAGCAGGCTAAAAAGAGATCTTTATATAATAAATCTTTATGGAAAAAAAAAAAAGCAGAATACATTTCCATGAATGCCCAGGCAGAGAAACAGTCCATTAAACACCATGAACAACCAAGGTGACAAAGCATCTCAGAAAGGAAAAGGAAAATCTCTAGAAATTAAGCTTACAGACATAGAAATATGCAACTTAAATGACAGAGAGTTCAGGGTGGTACTTCTGAAAAAACTCAGTGAGTTCTGAAATGAGTCATATCAACAATTTTAGGAATTCAAAAAAAAAAAGCTAGAGGAGCAGAATGAGTTTTTTAGCAAGGATATTGAAACTCACAAAAAGAACAGAATAGTTCTGCAGATACACACACACACACACACACACACACACACACACACACACACTGCCAGAGTTGAAGAATGAAATAACAAGCTTAGGAAATACAGTCGACCAGTGGAGAAAAGTATCAGTGATATCCAAGACAGAAATCTAGAAATAAATCAGAAGGAAGTTGAGAGAAACCAGAGTGAAAAAATAATGAAAGAGAAATACAAAAACTGTCTGATACCATCAGGAGAGGAAACATAAGAATGATGGGCATCATCAAAAGTGAAGAAAAGGAGCAAGGACTGGAAAGCATTTTCAGACAAATAGTTAATGAGAATTCCCAAGTCTAAGGAATGAGCTGGAGCTTGGAATTAAAGAAGTCAACAGAACACTCGATTACCTCAACTCAAAACTGCCTTATCCAAGATGCATTGTATTCGAATGATCAAAAATCAATGACAAAATTCTCAGAGCCGTGAGGGAGAAGACAATAACTCACAAAAGAAAACCCTTTAGATTATTATAGAACTTCTTAGCACAAATCACACAAGTCAGAAATGAGTGGAATAAAATATTTAAACTATTATTTGAAAGGAACTACCAGCCTAGAATAATGAATCCAGTGAAGCTCTCCTTTAGATATTAAGGAGAAATAAAGGCCTTTCCAGATGTACAAATATTGAGGGAATTCTCCATTATGAAACCTTCATTACAGAAAATACTGAAAGGGGTCAGCTCACCTAAAATAAAATTAAAAAAAAAAACATAATTAGAGTAAGGTGACTATCAGGCACATAGAAGTAGAGGAGGGCAACCTTTACTACAAACAGGGCATTATAAGCTTAAACAATAAAAAGAGAATTGCTGTAGCAAAATAGAAATGAACATTCAGCATACAAAGGAACAAAATGAGACAAATGACTGAAAAGAGGAGGATTTGAAGATTCAAATTCACAAAGGGGAATGGAGATAAGGCACACACAGAAGTAAATTGGTGAATATATATATATATATATATATATGTATGTATGTATGTATATATATAATGCAAATGTCAGTATTTCATCTCATCTTATGACTAATATTTCACTATATGTATGTACTTCAGCTTCTTTACCCAATCATCTATCATAGGACACTAGTTGCTTCCATGTCCTGGCCACTGTGAATAATGCTGCTATGAACATCGGTGTGCAAATATCTTTTTGGATATGAGTTTTCAAGTCTTTGGGGTAAATATCCAGTAGAGGGATTGCTGGATCACATGGTAGATCAATTCTTAGTTTTGTGAGGAACTTCCACACTGTTTTTCATAGCAGCTATACCAATTTGCAGTCCTATCAGCAGTGTATGAGGGTTTCTATTTCTCCACATCCTCTCCATCATTTGTTATATTTGTCCTGTTGATTATAGTATTCTAACAGGTGTGAAATGGTATCTTATTTGATTTTGATTTGCATTTCCCTAATAGCTAGTGGTGTTAAGCATCTTTTCATGTTTGTTGGCCATTTGTATGTCCTCTAGGGAGAAGTGTCTGTTCAGATCCTCTGCCCATTTTTTGATTGTATCGTTTGATTTTTGTTGTTACTGAGTTGTATGAGTTCTTTGTATATTTTGCATATTAGGCTCTTATCAGAGGTGTTGCTTGCAAATATATTTTCCCATTTGATGGCAATCTCTTTGCCTCATTGATGGTTTCTTTTGCTGAGCAGAAGTTTTTTTTTTTTAAGTTTGATGTAGTTCTATTCATTTATTTTTGCTTTTACTTCCCTTGCCTTTGAAGTCAAGTTCATAAAATTCTCTTCAAGTCCAAGATCTTTCAGTTTAGTTCCTATGTTTTCTTCTATGCATTTTATTGTTTCAGGTCTTATATTCAGGTCCTTAATATATTTCAAATTAATTTTGGTGTGTGGTGATAGACAACAGTCTAGTTTCATTCTTTTGTGAATGGCTTTCTAGTTTTTTCAACATCATTTATTGAAGAGGCACATTTCTCCATTGTTTGTTTTGGAGGCTTTTTTTTTTGTCTAAAATTATTTTCCTATATAAATAATGGTTTACTTCTGGACCCTCAAATCTGTTCCACTTGTCCATGTGTCTGTTTTGCTACTAATACCATGTAGTTTTGATTACTGTCACTTTGTAGTATTACTTGAAGTCGGGATGAATGATGCCTCCAGCCTCGTACTTTTTTCTCAGGATGTCTTTGGCAGTTTGGGGTCTCTTGTGCTTCCATAAAAATCTGATGATTTTTTGTTCTATTTCTTTAAAAAAAATACCAATGGGATTTTGATGGGGATTGCATTAAGTCTGTATAATGCTTTAGGTAATATGGTCATTTTAACTATGTTGATTCTTCCAATCCAAGAACACAGAATATCTTTCCATTTCTTTGTATCTTCTTCAATTGTTTTACTAGGTTTTGGTAGTTTTTGTGATATATGTACTTTAAACTTGTACAGATTGTGTTAATTATATCTCAATAAATCTATGAGGAGAAAAAATAGTTATATTTTGATAGTGAGACAAGAAGATTTTCTGTTCATCAGTTATAAGAGATAGGAAATTTATTTTAAGATACTGATGCTTTGAAATTTCAGTTGATTTGTACAATTTTAATGCCAGTTATAAATGAGGCATTATTCCATAATTTCGTGTTGTTCATCTGTCACCTATTGTCAAATATTTTTAATGATTTATTATTTAACCTTTAGCCCTTTTTTGCTATACATATTTGTAAGTAATTCATTGCATTAATCGTACCAAAGTGTATTCCAGGGGTTTAGGCTCCTGTTTCATTTAGTTATGATCTCAGTAGAACAAAATATATATATATATATATATATATATATATATATATATATATATATATATATATATATATATAACTTTCTGTTTTAAGAGGATTACAGACTTATTTTTCTCTTTTTTTTTAAATGACTAACACTGGCTTTTTATTATGGTTGTTGTCTATCAACTTTGAAGGTCATGACTGAGGCCAGGCATAAGCCTCTTGGATAATGTTTGCAGCATTCTTAAATGACTTAAAAATGGACTAAATTGTTTTGAGTTGACAGTAGTAAAGGTTACAGAGAAAATCAGCTGAGTTAGTCTTGTCTATTTCCTAAGTACACATAGAAAAATATAACAGAAAATACAGTGAGGAAATTTTAACTTTAAAAGAAACTGGTAGCATAGAAATGAGAATGTGTGTTGTGTGTTTAAATTGCTGGACAAGGACTTTGAAACAAGAGATATTATTAAAAGTTTTAGCCTAATCACTCCTAGATTTCCTTTTTACATTTTCGTTCTTAGTCACATTAGAATGCATTATCTATATGAAAAGTATTTTAATTCATCCTCTTTTCAAGTTTTTGTGCATATTTATTTTGCGTGGAGAAGGGTAGGAGACAGAAAATACTCATGATTTCCACTAGCCTTAATTGTTGTTACATGTATTATTTTCAAAATTTATATACTCTGGTTTAGAATATTTTTCCCCCTCAGGAATCACTTAAGAACAAAATGAATAAACTGCTGTCTCTTATGACTTAGACCTAGTCAACACGACACAGTTCATGCAATTGTGATCCAATAAAATGTCAAATATGAAATACCTCACAAGGATTGTTAATACCATTTAGTCTCCTCTAACAGATTTCTGCTGCTGCATCTGCAGAATCTATGAAAATAGAATTTTTAATAAACTTTTAACTTATTCATTAGTCAGAGTGCTACTTATTTAGACTGTCACAATTATACAAATGTTTTAGTAAAGTTTAAACCAGTGATTAGTTATAGTTGAAATATACAAGTGAGAAATAATTATTCTGAGCTCAGCTCAGAATAGTTTAATGATGTTTCTGGTTTTGAGGTTGGACAAAAACCAATGGTTTTCTTTCTGCAAATCATCCCATCATCATATAAATTGAGCATTTAATAAAAATAACAAAAACAAGGTAAATTATTGCATTAACTCCTCTGTGGTTTACTAGGTCCCTTTCTCTAAGACCGAGAGCAAGGGCCTTGCCTTTAAAACGTGTTAATGTGGTGTCCACATAAACACGCATGCATATAGTAGTACTTTACTACATCTAAGACATGTAGTCTTAGAAAAAAATTACGTTGTTTCCATGAGTAAATATCTCAACTTAAGATACCCTTTGCACTAAATTACATGTATCCCAAATTATAGTTCTGCTTCTGTTCAAGTATTGCTACTTTTCCATCAAGATTTTTAGTTTATCTAGTCTAGTCCACCACCCAGCTCAAGAAGTAAAAAAATAAAAAAATATTGGAAGCACCCCTCTATAAACCTCTTACTGAATATATTCCCTCTGTTCTCCATGAAGTAACTCCTATTCTGGATTAATATTTTGATTCATTAAGTAATTTTTATATTTTACTACATATATCAATCACCAAATAATTTTATAATACTTTTTTTCTGATTTTTTTGTGCAACTTGAAAAAATTCAGCAAACTTGAAAAAATTGTATAATGAACACTTGTAAACACACCATCTAGATTCTACTTTTGACAGTTTATGCATTTGCTTTATCATGCATCTATTCATTTCAGAATCTTTTTTATATGTTTTGAAAATTTTATGTAAATTTTCCCATGTGTTCCTTTCAGGAAGTAGATCTATATCTTAGCCACAGTGCTGTATTATATTATTATTATTATTATTATTATTATTATTATTATTATTATTTTAATCTATTTTACTTATACCCCAGTTTAATTCAGGAAGAATTTCCTTGGCTTAAAAGTGTGTACAAAATGAAATAAAATTTAAAAAGAAGGGAGTAGAGTAAGAAAATTTGGACAAAAGGGAAACTAGCATAGATAGAAAAGATGAGGTGCAGTAAACAAAATATGTGCTGTGAAGGCCTGTATACTTGCTAGAAGAGGTTCACAAATTTGATTCTCACTATTTTAATAGCCAAAGTGGAGAAAGAAACAGTTTGTTAAAAGACACATTCATTCATTTATTTACAATGTATACATTGAGCTGTACTAAGATACTCTCTTAAAATTCTTAGTCTACATAAAAATAAAAGCAAAGTAGTTTCTCAGGAGAAGCATAACTCTTCCTGGTACTGAAGCCAGAATGAAATTTTTTTCATGGGTCATCATAAAGAGGATACTGTGTAATGCAGTGAATATCATATTTAAAAAAAAAACATTATCACTGTAAATAGAATGATAAGCTTCAGAGGATAAATCCTGATCCTTCACTATAGGTTGATTACCTAATGCCAAAGAGCAGTTCGGACAATCAATTATTTGAGAAATCAAAATATTTTGCCCCCATCACACAGCTCTCTGGTTGTCTGGCTCCCTCTAGGGATAGATGTTAAAGTATAGTCAGATCTGCTGTCACAGGACTCACTGTGCCCTAAGAATCACCACATTCTTCAAAATTGCACAATGAAAATCACAGGGCTTATAAGAAAACTGGGATTGCATGCACAACATTCAAACACTTTGTCAGTAACACATTAAAAATTATAGGAACCTAATAAATATGGCAGCACAGTTTTTACCTATGTAAAATTGTTAAAATATAAAATATACAAATACCACGATAAATATGGCACTTCACCTTGAAAAAGATATGAATTTTGCTTGTGGAAGTGAATTTCAGAAGAGTTACAACTTGTGAGTTATTGTGAGGTTGTGTGGAGGAATTATCCGAAATCAGATGGAAGTTGTAGCATAAGATGTAAATGGGTATGGATCATTTTCCTGGGCTTAGCACTGTTGCCAAATGTCACAGTTAAGAATATTTTCCAGCCTTACATCCTGTCTATGCATTTCAGTGCTCCTCAAACCCTTCCTGTAGCTATTTAAGGCATGAGTTTAAAATATCCATTTTGCCAAAATTGAAAATTTGTTCTAAAGTATAGCACTCAATTAACTTATGTACCACTACTGGGAATTATTTTGTAGATTCCTCATCTGCACTCATGGCTTTGCCTGATGGATGAAGGCTTTGAAAATTGTAGTTGTGTCTGAAACCATTAAAGCAGCCACAACTAGAAATAAAATAAGTTAGTTCTGCAGGATTTTGTGGTATCCATTTAAGGTTTTGTATATAGATAGTCCTTTTTCTTTGTGAGAGATTTTATTCCCAGTTTTTGCATTGTTTTGGTCTGGAATTCATAAACTTGATAAACTTATCACTTCCTCAGATTCTTTAGATTTTCTTGTTGTAACTCATTTTGCAGCAGTATATGAAGTTTTTTCAGCTCCCTTTTATCCAAAAAAGATATGTTCCAAACCCCCATTGGATTCCTGAAACCACAGATGGTACCAAATTTTAGCCTTTTTATTTGAAACATTTACAGCTTCTCTTTGGCATATCTGAATTGTCAGCATCACTATTTTTGTGCTTTGGGGCCATTATTAAGTAAAATAAGGGTCACTTGAACACAAGCACTGTGCTACCATGACAATTGGCCTGAAAACAAGAACGGCTACTAAGTGAATAAACTAGACAGGTAGCATAGTTTTTACAGCATAGATATGCTGAACAAAGGGGTAATTCACATCCCTGATGGGATGGAGCAAGATAGGGTGAGATTTCATCACCTTACTCAGAATAATGTGCAATTTAAAACTTATAAATTGTTTATTTCTGGAATATTCTCAAACTGTGGTTGACCACAGGTAACTGAACCCATGGAATGCAAAACCTCAAATAAGAGCATCAATTGCATGGAGATTTTCTCAAACTAACACCCAATTCCTTGATTCTCAACACGAACTGGGTGTCCAACAATTCAATTCAATTTTAACACTACCTTGAGTTAGCATCATATTCCACAAGACTTTTCCACTCTATCTTCCAGCGGAAAGTTCTAGGGATCAATGATACTTCTGATTGACCAGCTACAAATCAGAGATTCCTACGACCACCTACTGAGGTTTGACAATTTGGTAGAACAGCTCCCAGAACATACTTTACTCAGATTTACTGGTTTCTTATAAAATATACAATTAAGAACTACTAAATGGGAAAAATACATAAGGTAAGGCATTGGACTGGGTAGTGTCCAGCTTCCATGCCCTCTTTGGATGCACTACCCTCCTAATACTTTGATTTGTTCACCAACGTGTAAGCTTCCTGAATGTAATAAAATAATAAAATAATATTTTATTATACCACACATTCATAGACATTTGTTTTTACACTTAGTCACTGATGGGCCATAAAGTGGACTCCTTTCTCACTGTTGCTTGTAAAACATCATATGTTCTCTCACTTCTTTCTACATACTTTATTATGTTAAGATTCTCCTTCAATACTTAAAATTTTCCTTTTCATGAACTATCTGGTGTTTTTGAATTTGGATACTTATGCATGCTATAAACATTGATTTTTTTTAATATAAAAATATTCACAGTGTAAATGAATGGTAAAACAAAACATTATTTTAAGGTAATTAGTAGATTTTTTTAGGGATATATGTGTGTATTTTTATACCGAACAGTTTTTTATGTTTACCTAGTTATTTTTGGAGTATAAACAGTTAAGAAATTATCTTTATGTTTGAATTATTTATTAATATATCATTTATGTTGAAACAAATTTATGCTTTCAAAATAAATGTTATGGCAGAACTTACTACATTTTGAGGAAAAGATGGGAAGTATATTCTCCAGCTAATACTACCTAAATAATGAATCGTTTTCACCTAAAGTTTTTAACAATATTGAACAATAGAGTTCAAGATGATCTTCCCTAATAAGTAACTGGAGTACAGTTATTCCATATTGGTGTTTAAATAAAATACCACACACTCTAACCTAGGAAACCAGAGCTAGGATTCAGGACTTAGTACCCTATCTTCTTTATTTGCCAAATAAGTACCTGTAAGGTCAATCTTCAGAAAAAAAAAATGGAATGAAGATGAAAAGCACTGAGTTCTGATACTACTGTTATCCTTTAGTATTTAAAGAAATTAGTATAGTTTATAATGTAATTTCAAAGACTTAAGCCAATATTTACAAAGTTTTTACAAAGTCCAAGAGAGCAAGCCATTATCTAGTTAATGAAGCAACAAATATCTTAGTCCAAGTATAGGCAATAAGTTTAAACTCATTCAAGAAGCATATATCATACTTTGCATTTTTACTTTCCTCTATTACTATTTGCTGCTGCCGCCACTATAATACTACTACAATATTGTCATGAACATTTTTGTTTCTGTCACCATTAAAAGTTATCCCATAATTGACTAAGTGCAACTTAGCACTTTACATGAAAACCACTGTGGAAATCTTTACTTGTGAAGAGAGCACAATATTAAAATTATGTCACATTTTATCAGTTATTCTCCAATAGGAGAAAATACTTTGAGAATATTCCTTGCTTTTGCACGGTATAATTTATCCAATAAAATGAACAGCATCATCAGCAAGAGGTGTATGAAAAGCTGAGTGACTTATTTGAACATTAGCCTCAAAACACTCTCTTACCATCACTTCTAGCAGACAACATGAAACTTAAATTTGAACACCTTCTGTTTAGCAGAGCATTGAAATAAGTCAGCTATCGTTAGTGTGTGGGACTATAACTTCTGGTTCTATCTACTGGGAAAGCACTATACTATGAGAGGAAACCAAATTTGAACAATTTGCAGTATAAAGACAATGCTTAATATTAAAAAATGAAAATAATAATAATAAAAAAGAAAACTACACCATCGTAAATGGTAACTCAAAGAAATGGTGATTTTTTTTTCAAATAAATTCATGATATCATGAATCAGATTATAGGACACAGTTATTCACTATTTTTTAATTGGAAGGAGTGTCTTGTTTGAAAAGCTTCAAAGTGTTGGCACAAAGAGCAGTACACTTGTGAAATACTAATTATAAAGATCCATGAGGAGATGAAGAAAATTACTTAAACTTAAAATTTTCTATTTTTGTTCTTGGTAAGTAATAACAAAATATTTACTGTTTTTAATTTAAAATGAAGAAAAAAAAGGATTGACATAAATATTATTTTAAGGATGAATGTTTCCTTGAGTGGGAGCAATGTTAAAAGGAATAATATTTAAACAATGTAAATAAATGAAGTGAATTTTCTGTTATAATTCTGTAGGGTAATAGCCAGTATACTGATATATTTAATTATATATTTTATTACATTTGATGAGATATTTATGTAGTGTACTTCCAAAGAAAAAAAATATTTCCCCTTAGGACTATACTGTGTTGGATATATTTTTTTAATTCAACAAATATTATCTATCTATCTATCTATCTATCTGTTTATTTTAATTTCTTGGGAGGCCTCTAACAAGTTTGTTCAAGAAGGGCATTTTCAGATAAAACTTGAAAAATGCAACATCGATGGTGGAGGGTCTGTAGTTCTATTTTTTTTCTTTCATAGTTACTCATGCTTATTTTTATTTTATTTTTTGTTTAAATTATTGAGGTGACATTGATTAATAAAATCAAATATATTTCAAGTGTACAGTTCAAAAATATGTCATATATTTTGATCATTTGGTTCCGCTTCCTTTTAGTTTGTAAAGTTTGCATTGAGAAGTCTCATGACAAATGGACTTTTATTTATAAGTTATTGTCTTCTTTTCTCTGGCTGCCTTAAGAATTTTTTCTTTGTCATTAATTTTTGACAGTTTTGATATAACATGTCTTGGAGAAAGTCTCTTTGGGTTGAGATAATTAGGTGTTTTGTTTGCTTCTTGGATTTGAGAATCCAGTCCTTTCCATAGGTTTGGGAAATTCTTGTTGCCTGTTTGAATATCCTCTCTCTTCCCTTCTTCCCCTCTTCTTCTGGTATACCTACTATTCTTATGTTGCTTTTCTGATGATGTCAGATAGCTCTTGTAGATTTCTTTCATTTTTTTTTCTCTCTCAAGTGTCTCTCTTTTTCCTTCTGTGTCATTTCCAGGTTTCCATCTTCAATATAACTATTTCTTGCCTCTGGTGAGCTCTATTTTCTCAGCTTGCTGTTTTATTCTTCATCTCTTTTAGTGAGTTCTTCATCCCCAGAAGTTCTTTTTTTTTCTTTTAGGATTTCAATCTCCTTAGTATAATGTTCCTGTTTTTTGTTGGTTTTGTTTCTATGTTCTTGGAACTGTCAATCAGAATTTTCTTGCATCCGATAGAGTTTTTTCAGAAATGCTTTCTTGAATGTCATTTAAATCACATATTTCTGTATCTTTAAGCTTATTTTCTGGAGGTTTTAAGTTTCTTTCTGAAATGACTTGTCACCTTGATTGCTTATGGTGTTTCATGGAGTATTTCTCCACCTAGGCATTAATGGGAACACAATTCACTTTAAAAAATATATTGTATAATGATCTCTCTTTAGCAATTTGACAAGAGTTTTTTCTTTTGTTTTCCAATAGATGGTATCTAAGCAATCCTGCACTGCCCAAGCCTACTGGAGTTTGCTTTGAGGTTAAGATTGCCCTTTTTTTTTCCTCTGGAAAGTTGTGTATCTCTTCTGTGACCATGTCGCCTCAGTCCCAGGGTTCCACCTCCAAGGGAGAATGTGAGGGAAATGGGAGTCCAAACCTCTTCAAGCCCCAGTACTGCTCCATCTGCCAGGTGCAATGCTCCTCTGCTTCCCTGCACATCAGCCTGACTGGATGGAGGTGATATGCATTGGGAGAGGCCAGCTTTGTGTGTGACTGTTTTATGCCTTATGGCATCACTTATCCATACTGCAGATAATAAAATTTGGAGAGAAATTGAATTCTGTTCTATACATAGCTACTATCTATAGAAGCCTTTGGCTGTGCAATAATGAACATCGTAGTAATGTGAGCCTTTTTCTCATCATTATTAAATTTGAATTCATAATTTTAATAGTGTGTTATTATGCATTTGTATTTATTTGTTTACCTTGATAATATACAACATAAAATACAATTACAGAAAAGCAATGGAAAGGAAAAAAATAGTGGTGATCTCAAGAAGAACATGAACAGTGAATCCAAATTTACTGAAAAAAAAAGGTAGAGATGCTACTGAGGCTGTGAAACAGGAAATATTCTTTAACTAGTAAGTTTTGCAAGCTCTTACTTTTATGATTTGGAGCATATTAAATCATATTACTTTCCTGTCTTTGTCTAGTAGGGCTGCTATAATAAAACACCGCAGACTGGGTAGCTTATAAACAGCAGAAAGTTCATTCTCACAATTTTGGAAGCTGTAAGTCTAAGATCAGGGTGCTAGCATGGTTGGGAGAAGGCCCTCATCCAGGTTGTATCCTCACATGGTAGAACTGGCTAGAGAACTGTGCATTTTTTAATTATTTTTTTTAATTTTTCAATTACAGTTGACATACAATATTATATTGTTTCAGGCATATTATAAAATGATTAGACATTTATATATCTTACGAAGTGATCACCCTGATAAATCTAGCACCCATCTGACACCATATATAGTTATTATAATTTTATGTACTATATTCCTTATGCTGTACTTCATATCCCCATGACTATTTTGTAACTACCAATTTGTACCTTTTAATCCCTTTCCTCCCTTTACCCATCCTCTCTTCCCCTCTCCCATTGGGCAACCACCAAAATATTCCCTGTGTCTATGACTTTGTTTCTGTTTTCTTTGTTTGCTTATTTTTGTTTTTAGATTCCACATATAAGTGAAATCATATGGAATCTCATTTTTAAGGGCACTAGTCCCATTCACGTGGGTTCCACCCTCATGACCTAATAAGTTCCAAAGGCTCCACATTCTAACACTCTCATATTGGGCATAAAAAATCCAACATGTGAATCTGGTGGAGATACAAACATTTGAACCATAGCATATGTGGCTTAAAATCCTCCAATGGCTTTCCACCTCAGTAAGTGTTACAGTTAAAGTTTTACAGGATGTATATAATCTGAATCCCTTACTTCTCTGACTTCAACTTCTCAAATTGTTTTGCTCATTCCATTCCATCAATATTGTCCTTGATATTCCTCCACATTCTAGATCAGGGCTGTTACATTTGATTTTTTTTTTTCTGGTAGAATTTATCTTTCCCAGAAATCCAGGTTATTGCTCAAATGTCATCATTTAAGTGAATTCTTCTCTGACCATCCTATATAAAATTATATATACTACCCATTCTTCCTGCTTCATGTTTTTTTTTACTTAACACTTATCACTTTTTAATATGCTATATATATATATATTTTAAATTTATTTTGATTATATTTTATCTTCCCCCACAAGTATGTGAGTTCTATGAGGGCACAGATTTTTTTTCTATAAGTTCAATGCTGTTTCCCCAGTGTTTATACCAATGTCACACGCATACTAGATAAATGAACAAATATATGATGGATAGTAACATAAAGGAAAACATCTCTCTGTTCTACTTACATGGATCTTCAAGCTTACTCATAGTTAAATATATGCAATATTCTTAGAAAAAAGTCTTCATAAGACACCGCGCCTTTCATTTTTGCCTGAAACTTCCTTTTTACCTTCCTAAAACAAACATGTTGTACATCTTTAAGTAGATAATTTGCACTTTTCATTGGTGAATAAACTGGGATGTTTTCAAAGGGAAAGATAACATCATAAGCAAAAGTACATTTAAAACCCATAACATAAATAGTATTTAAATGTTATTTGATAGAGTACAATATTATAGGAAGCTAAATGTCAAAGTATAGAAGCTCTTCCTTTTCTGTAGTATAATACAACCCTGAAAATATTCTCTCTTAAAAGTTTAAAAATTGAAGATTATTCATATTCTAAATGGAACTTCAAGGAAAGTGTAGGGGTGGGTAGACAAGACGGGGATGTCCTTAAATATAAAAGAAACCCCTGAGGTCTGATAAAAGATCAGTAAGTTTTATTCTTACAACTTTCATTACAGCATTTATGTAAAATATGTATTGAGCAATATATCATCAACTGAGAGGTACTGGTAAATACAGTAAATAATTAATTTACAATCTATTTGAACAAAAAAATAGCTTTTTTTAATCAGTAGGCTGCTAAAAGATCCTTTAGCATAAAATAATAGATATTACTGACAACATGGAAAACATCATTGTGATTTTTAAAATAATTAATTCTATTATCACCTGGATTTTTACAGAAAAAGTCTGCTAATCCATCCTTGAAAACTGATCCACTCGATGTTAATCATATATGCTAAAAAAAGATTGCAAAGTGATTGTGAGGAAGGAGGGAATGTTGTCTGCATGATGTGAATGAAAAGATTTAAACTGTTATTAAAAGAAATAAATGACCTAATTTGGGTTAAAATGCTTTTGATAATAAACTTTATTATACAACGCATCATTAAAACATGCCCTGTTTTTTCACAGGCCACTAGCACTATAGCTAGTATATGAAATCATAAGGCTAGAGCTGCAGTTCTGCATATCACACAAACTTGCTCCATATTCCTGAGGCTTGACGAAGTCTGCACTTTTATTGATTGACAAGAAATAACAATGGAATAATTTCTAGAAAAATAAATATTTCAAGTACAAGCCACCTTTTAAATTAGTCATTCATTGATTTTTGGTTATGGATGATAATAGATTGACTAGTGCTATGCATAATAGTAAATTATTTTCTTTAAATAAAATGTGATAAAAAAGAAATTTTAACTTTAAAATTATAGATAAACTACCTTTGTATTGTAGTCTCTTGTTTATAGTACATGGTTCTTTTCTGAGTTTATAAATTAGGAATTTAAATGTCTCAGATTAATTAATCTACTGTACTAACAAAATTATAGTGTCCTCTAGATTATACGGGACACATTTTAACAGAGACAACCTATATAGTCAGAATACCTGGGCTAGAATAATGTCAGGGAAGAGATTTTGATAGAGGTATTAATGATTATATTCTAAATACACATTTGCACATGCACTGCCTCTGAAAGATGAATAATTATTCATTTATTTGTTTGATAAACATTTATTAATATATACTGGAATCCAAAATATAGCCATGCCTTCAAGGAGTTCACCATCTGGTTGAGGAGCAGCATGCAACACAAATAACCTTTAAATAATATAATACTCTAAGTGCATTTATATTTCAGATTTAATGGTGCCATAAGAAAAGGACTAATAAACTGTTCGGATCACAGGAATTTTTATAGTGAAGTAACCATTTGATCTGAATCTTGAAGGAGTGTCATATAACTGTGAAAGTAGTTTCCAAATTTAGATGGGTATGCAATACTTTTCAGTAATTCTTAGTCACCCAAAAGGCAAATAAATCCTCAGATTCTTTTACACTGTTCTTCATTGTCTATTCCAGACTTACAGTATTTCCCTCAAATCTAACATTTCACCTTTTTTTCAGTCTCAGCAGAAGATTTGGCCTCTCATTACCCTGAGGAAATTAAGACCATAAGGAAAGAATTCCTACAACTTTCTTCCTGTCTATTATGCTTGTTCCACATTCACATTTTTTTCTTCTCATTTATAATTCAAATTGAAGATGGTTTTCCTCCTCCTCCACATGGTTAATATTTTCCCTTCTGTCTCTCTACAGAACTTGTTTCATCACATACCTTCTTTATATCCTTTGTCAATAACATAAATCTCTCTACCCATCAAGCTGTTTTCTTTATAGCTAAGAGTCATTACAAGAGCAGTCTACATTTACTGCCTCTACTTACTTCCTGTTGTCTGCAACATATAACCACTTAGATTCCAAACAAACTCCAATATTTTTTTGGAACTAGGTCTTCCTATTTTTACCAATGAGCTCACTGTTTCCAAAGGAATCAGTCACTTTGCTTTCCTTATCTTATTTCATACCTCTTTGATATTTGAGACTGGTTGGACCACTCTCTCTTTCTTGAGACTGTCTTTGCTTAGCTTCTATGGTACCCCTTTCTCCTGGTTTCCCATTATCATTGTGGATATTTTCTCTTACTCTCTTTTGAGATACTTCTGCTTGACACCCCTAAAATATTGGTAAAGTTCAGGGACCTATTCTCACCTCCTGATCTTTTGACTTCATAGGGTTTTCTGTATAACTGCATACATGCCCATGCCTACACTTCTATGCCTATAACTCCAAAGTTTCTATCGGTATTCTTGAACTGTCTACTGAATTCCAAACTATATATATTCATCTTCCAACTGCATACTCCACTGGAATATTCCAGCAGCAATTCAAAAAATGAACTTTCTTCTTTCAGTCCTTTTCCCCCCGCTGCATCCCATCTTCCCACTTTCCCCAAGCACTGTTTGGTGTCCACTAAAGTTTAAGCTTAAAAAACCTCCATGAAGTTCTTATTATATGCATCCATGACCCCAAAGTAAAAAAAAAAAAACTGCAAAATAGGATTGGAAATACAGAAAATAAAAGGGGCCTCTTTCAAAAAACATTCTAGAACATGCTGGCCTTGTTATGATAATTATGATTTAGGGATGAATAACACAAATATAATTAGAAGTAATAGAGTATCTAACAGCCTTAAAAGTACCCTAGTTTAATGAAAGGGTTTAAATACCAACATATTGGCTAAACCTGTGTTTAGTTTAGAAAACCATAAGAAAACAACTTGTAATTATAGTCTCAATTTAACATTTAATTTGGGATAATCTGAAAGCAAGTTATAGTTTACATTTAAAATAGATAAGTAAGAATATCACTAATTATCATAAATTAATAAGCAAGCATTTTTCTTTTATAATTAGAGGCATGCCTCAGAATAGGTTTCATTATAGAGCGCTGCGATAAAGCAAGTCACATAAATTTTTTTGGTGTCTCAGTGCACATAAAAGTTATGTTTACATTATACTTTAACTTATTAAGTATGAAATAGCATCATATCTAAAATACGATATACATACTAAATTTTAAAATACTTTATTGCTAGAAAATGATAACCATTTTCTAAGCCTTCAGCAAGTAATAATCTTTTTGCTGGTGGAGAGTCTTACCTTCAATTTGTAAAAATAAAAAAAAAAACAATATTGGTGAAGCACAATGAAGCGAAGGGCAAAAAAACAAAGTATGCCTGTGTTTGCTAAACCTCCTCCCAGGTATTTTCTCAAAGCAAAGAGAATGAGTCGAGATTAGTATCATATTAAACCAAATGCATGTTTTAGCTTAGGTCATAACCAAAATAAAAGTGGAATTTATAACTAGAAGAGCATTATTTTCTCAGTTTGTTTCGATTGTGAAGATCCGATCAAGTCAGTAAAAGGAGCCTAGCTTTGTATGTTCCAATGTCATTTTTAAAAACCATCTTCAGCTTCTTAATTCTTTTTTATTAAAATTATTGGGATGATGTAGATTAATAAAAATAAAGTAGGTTTCAAGTGTACAATTCAATAATATATCATATGTATATTTCATTATGTGTTCACCACCCAAAGTTAAATTTCCTTCTGTCAGCAAGAATTTGACTCTCTTTACCTCTATCTATCTCCTCTATCTCCCTTTCCTTCTGGTAACCACTAATCCACTGCTCATGTCATGAGTCTCTGTTTCTCATACTTGTTTGTTGCTTTCAGTTTTATATGCCACATATGAGTAAAATCACATGGTTTTCAACTTGTTCTGTCTGACTTACTTCGCTTAGCATGATAATCTTAAGATCCATTCATGTAGTAGCAAAGCGCAGTATTTCATCTTTTCTGTGGCTGAATAATTTTCCATTTAATTGATGTACCGAATCTTCTTTATCCAACATGTGTTCCTTATCCTGTTGATGATAGCCATTCTAATAGGTTTGAGGTGGTATCTCATTATGGGTTTGATTTGCATTTCCCTAATAGCTAGTGAAGTTGAGCATCATTTTTAAGTCCATTGTCCATTTGTATGGCTTCTTGGGAGAACTATCATTTCAGGTCCTCTGCCCATTTTTTTAACAGGATTGTTTGTTTGTATTGTTCAGTTGTATGAGTTTCTTATATATTTTGGATATTACCCCTTATCGGATGCATTGTTTGTGCACATCATCTCCCATTCAGATGGTTGCCTCTTTGTCTTTTTGATGGTTTCTTTTGCTGTGCAGAGGCTTTTTTGTTTGATATAGTCCCATTCATTTATTTATGCTTTTACTTCCCCTATCTTTGAGGTCGAATTCATAAAATCTTCTCTAAATTCAAAGTCCTTGAGTATAGGACCTATGTTTTTCTCTATGTAATTTATTGTTTCAGGTCTTATATTCAGATCTTTGATCCATTTTAAGTTAATTTTAGTATATGGTGATAGATAGCAGTGTAGTTTCATTCTTTTGCATATGGCTTTTCAATTTTCCCAACACCATTCATTGAAGACGCTTTCCTTTCTCTGTTTTATGTTTTTGACTCCTCTCTCGAAAATTATTTGCCCATATATATGGGGATTTATTTCTGGGCTCTCAATTCCGTTCCATTGGTCTGTTTTGTTGTCGTTGTTGTTGTTTGTTTGTTTGTTTGTTTGTTTGTTTTTACCAATACCATGTTGCTTTGATTATTGACACTTTGTTGTATAATTTAAAATCAGGTGGAGTTACACCTGTAGCCTATTCTTTTTCCTTAGGGTTGCTTTAGTTATTAGGGGTCTTTTGTGCTTCCATACAAATCTGATGCTTTTTTTGTTGTTGTTGTTCTATTTCTTTAAAGAATACTGTTGGGATTTTGATGGAGATTGCATTAAAATTATATTATATTTTAGATAATAAGGTCATTTTAACTCTGTTTATTCATTGAATCCATGAACACAAGATATATTTTCATTTATTTTTGTCTTCATTTTTTAAAAATAATATCTTACAGTTTTTAGTGTATAGGTTTAGGTCCCTCACATAATTCATTAAATGTCTTACTAGGTATTTTATTCTTTTTGTTGCAATTGAGTTTTTTTTTTATTTTTCTCCCTGAATATTCATTGTTAGAATATAAAAATGCCATGGATTTTTGAACATTAATTTTGTATCCTGAGACTTTACTGTATTTGTTCATTATTTCTAATAGATTTTACTGGAGCCTTTAGGGTTTTCTATATAGAGAATCATGTCATCTGCAAAAAGTTACAATATGACTTCTTCATTCCCTGTTTTGATGCATTTTATTTCTTTCTCTTGTCTGATTACTCTAGCTAGGACTTCCAATACTACATTGAATAACAGTAGTGATAACAAATAACCTTGTCTTGTTCTTGATCTCAGAGGGAAGGTTTTTAGTTTTTCACCATTAAGTATGTTAGCTGAAGGTTTGTCAAATATGGCTTTTATTATGTTGAAGTACTTTTTATATACCCATTTTATTAAGTGTTTTCATCCTAAATGGATTAAATCATAAATGTATCCTGTCAAATGCTTTTTCCGCATCTATTGATATGATAATATAATTTTAATCATTTATTTTGTTTATGTGGTATATAACATTTAACAATTCACATATGTTAAACCAGCCTTGTGCCCCTAAGATGAAGACCACTTGATAATGGTGTATGATCTTTTTAATACGTTGTATTAAATTATCTAGTATTTTGTTTAGGATTTTTGCATCTGTATTCATCAGAGATTTTGGTCTATACTTTTATGTTTTTGTGTTATCTTTACCAAGTTTTAGTATCAGAATAATGTTGGCCTCATAAAAAGTGGTAGGTAGTTTTGTCTCTTCTTCAATTTTTGGAAAAGTTTAGAACAACAGGTATTAACTGTTATTTGGTAAAATTAACTAGTGAAACCATTGGTCCTGGACTTTTGTCTTTTTTGGAGGTTTTCGATTGTTATGATTTCCATACTGTTGATCAGCCACTTATATACTCTAGTCCTTCATGATTCAGTTTAGGAAGGTTGTATATTCCTAAGAACTTGTACATTTCTTCAAGGTTATTGGATTTGGAGGCATATAACTTTTTATAGTATTCTTGTTTGATTCCTGTGTATTTCAGTGGTATCTGTCATAACTATTTTTCATTTCCGATTTTGTTCATTTGTATCTTTCCTCTTTTTCCTTAGTCAGTCTAGTCAGGGGTTAGTCAACTTTTTTTAAATCTGCTCAAACAATCTACTCTTTGCCGCATTACTTTTTTTCCAGCTTTATTGAATAAAATAGACAATTAGTTGCTCGTATTTACATTATACAATTTGATTATTTTTTTTCAATTGTGGTTGGTATACAATAAGATATTAGTTTCAGTTGCATAGTGATTAGATGTCTAAATAACTTATAAAGTGATGACCCATTAAATCATGTACCCTTCTTCCTCTTACATATTTATTACAAAATTATTAACTATTTTTCTTATGTTACACTTTGTATCTCCATGTCTATTGTGTAACTATCCATTTGTACTTCTTAATCCGTTGGCCTTTTTTTTTTTGCCATCCTACCAATCCTGCTCCCATCTAGTAGCCCTCAAAATATTCTCTGTATCTATAAGTTGTTTCTGTTTTTGTTGCTGTTGTTATTTTGTTCTGTAGATTCCACCTGTATGTGAAATCATGCAATATTTGTCTTTCTCTATACAAATTATTTTATTCAGCACAACACCCTCTAGGGCCATCGAGACAATTTCTTTTTCCATCTACTTCCTTTTAGACTATGTGTGTCTTTTAATCTGAAGTGAGTCTCTTGTAGACAGCATATGTCAGGGTTTTATTTTCTTATTCATTCAGCCACTCTGTCATTTGCTTGGAGCCCTTAATTATTTTCCATTTGAGGTACCTGTTGATAGGAATGTAGTTATTAACATTATTTATTCCTGCTTTGGATACATTTTTTTCATCTTAAATAAATGCCTCCAACATGTCCTGTAATACTGGCTTGGTGTTGATAAATTAATTTAGCTTCTTTTTGTCTGGGAAGCTCTTTATCTGTCCTTTGACTCTAAATGATAGCTTTGCTGGATAAATTATTCTTGGTTGTGGATCCTGGGTTTTCATCACATCAAATATTTTGTGCCAAGCACTTCTTTCCTGCATAGTTTCTTTGGAGAAATCAGCTGCCAGCCTTGTGGGTTCTTCATTGTAGTTAACTGTTTTTCTATTGCTGCCTTTAAGATTCTCTCTTTGTATTTAACCTTTAGCATTTAATTATGTATGTTGGTGTGGACCTCTTTCGGATCCTCTTTCTTGGGACTCTGAGCATCCTGGGGTTTGTTATCTATTTCTTCATCAGGTTAGGAAAGTTTTTCACCATTATTTCTTTAAATAACACTTCAATTTCCTTTTTTTCCCCAGATATTCTTAAGACACAGATATTTTTACATTTAATAGTGTCCCAGAGGCTTCTTAAATTATTATTATAGTCTTGGCTTCTTTTTTCTTGCCATTCTGATTGAGTGTTCTTGGCTTCCCTATCTTCTTTATCAGTGATTTGATCCTCTTCTTCATCCACTCTGTTGATTATCTCTAATGTAGTCTTCATCTCTGATAATGTGTTCTTCATTTCTGACTGGTTTCCTTTTATAATTTCCATTTTAACTTTTATGTTTTTTTTTAATCTCTCTGTTGAAGTTCTCACTGAATTCATCTACACTTCTCCTAAGTTCATTGAGCATTTTTTAAAACCAGTGTTTTGAACTCTGCATCTGATAGATTTCTTGACTTCATTATTCCTTAATCTCTGTTCTGCTATCTCATGTGGTTTCTATTTCTTTGTCTTCCCATTTTGGCTACCTTTCTTTGTCTGTTTCTATGTACTAAGCGAAGCTCCTAAGTCTCTCAGTCTTATTAATATGGCTTTAAGTAGTAGCTGTCCAGAGGCATAGTCCTAAGAGGGGTTCAGCTGCAGGCCAAGTTTAGCCCCACCCCATGTCCCTCTAAGAGCCACTTGTTAAGATTCAGTAAGCAATCCACAAATGCTGTGCTTATAGTTACCTCAAGAGGCCACACTAGAAACCAAGGTCAGCTGCTACCAAGGTGAAGCTTGTAATTGGCTTAGCAAGGAGCACTGGACTTGCCAAGTACACAACTGGATGTGGCTTGGGTGGGATTGCAATTTGAGGGAGGTGGAGCTTTAGGGAATCTTCTAGGAGGAGCGACCTCTGTTAATCCAGTTTGATGACATCTCATTATTGCAGCACTGCTTCCACACACTGGAAAGTGGGGTAGGGCTCAACCGAGGAACAATGAATACCACTGGCCCTTCTGCTTGAGAGAGAACCTCACCTCCAGTCTTTACTCCAAAAACTCAATGCCCCCTCCCCATAAGTCCCTAATGCCCCTGGAGCAGTCAACCGGCTCTGGTGCTCATAGCAAATGAGTCTGTCACTGCGAAAGTACAGTTGTAAATACAACTCCTTTAAGTGGAGAGTCTGAAGCTGCTGTAGCCTCTGTTCCACTCAGCTGCTCAGTACCAGGCAACCTTCTTTGCCCCCTCTTATCTTATACCATTGCAGGTTGATTAATTATCTCTCCCAAGTTGTAATGTTTCTGTTCATATACATCTCAGGAGACTTCCCTTATGTTTGTTCTGTGTATCTGTCATGATATTAACTTGATTGCAGGAGGGATGAATAAAGTCTCTATCACCTATGCCATTTTTTCCCATCGAAGAGTTGCATTATTTTTAAAATATATTTATTTAAATTAGTTTCAAGTATACAGTACATCAGTTAGACAACTATATGGTTCATAAAATAATCCTCCGAATTGCTTCCTCCCTCCTTTGGCCCTTCGCATAGCCATCATATTAATGCTAATTGCATTCCCTCTGCCATGCTCCCCATCCCTGTGACCAACTAACAACTACTAATTCACACTTCTTTAACCCTTCATTCCATTCTCCCAGCCCTGCAACCTCCCTCCCTTTTGTCTATCACCAATTTGTCCACTATATTTGTGAGTCTGTTTTTGATTTGTTTTTTTTGTTCCTTGGATTCCACATATAAGTGAAATCATATGGTATTTATCTTTCTCTGTCTGACTTATTTCATTCAGCATAACCTCTAGGTCCATCCATGTCGTTGTAAATAGTAGGATTTCATTCTGCATTATTTTGTTTAATTGTTTATGTTTGTTTGTTTCAATTTAATTTATTTCTGCTCTAATTTTGACTATTCTTTCATTTTGCTGACTTTGGGCTTCATTTTTTCATCTTTTTTCTAGGTTTTTTAAGATGAGATTTGAAGTTGCTTATTTGGAATTGTTATTTTTTTCTTGAGATAGGCCTGTAATGATACGAACTTTCATCTTATTACAGCTTTGGCTATATAGAAAAAGTTTTTATATATTGTACTCTCATTCTCATTTGTTTCTATGTATCTCTTGATCTCTCCTTTTAGTTCTTCTGTGACCCAGTCATTCTTTAATAGCACGTTGTTTAATTTCCATGTATTTGTGGTTTTTCTCACTTTTTTCTTTTCTTTTTCTTTTTCTTTTTCTTTTTCTTTTCTTTTTTTTTTTTGTTTTTTTTACAGATGATCTCTAGTTTCAAAACATTGTGGTCAGAGAATAAGCTTGGTACGATTTCAATATTCTGTATTTTGTTGAGGTTAGTTTTGTGTTTGGACAGAGGATCTATCATTGAGAATGTTCCATATGCCCTAGAAAAGGATTTATAATCTAGTGCTTGGGAATGAAATGCTCTCTAAATATCGATTGGAACCAAATGGTCTAATTCATCATTTAAGGATGACATTTCCTTATTAATTTTCTGTTTGGATTATTTATTCATAGCTGACAGGATGGTATTTATGTCCTGTATTCTAATTGTGTTTTTGTCATTTTCCGATTTAGCTCTATTAGTAGTTGCTTTATATTTTTTGGTGTTCCCTGATTAGGAGCATATATTTTGATAAGTTTATATCTTCTCATTGTATTGTCTCATTTATCATTAAGTGTCCATCATTGTTCCTCATTACCTTTTTTTCTCTTGAAGTCTATTTCATCAGATATAGGTACAGCTATACCTTCTTTTCTCTAGATGTCCTTTGCTTGGAGTAATGTTTTCCACACCTTCATTTTGAGCCTATATTTGTCCTTGCAGTTGTGATGTGTCTCTCGAAGGCAGCATATGGTTGTATTTTGTTTTTTGATCCAGTCTGCTATTCTGTGTCTTTTTATTGGTGAATTCAGTCCATTTACATTTAGGGCGATTATTGAAATATGAGGTTTTTCTATAGTCATTTTGTCTTTTGTTTTGTGGTAACTTTATGTCTCCATTGTTTCTTTTTCATTGTGGTTCTCTCTGCTATTTTAATTTGGTGGCATTTTATGGTTTTTACCTCTGTTCCCTCTTGCTTTATGTTATGTGTCTCAGTTCTGTTTTTTTTGTTGTTGTTCGTTTGTTTATTTTTGTGCATACGTGATCATTATTAAGTTTATGTAAAGGAAAATTTACACACACACACACACACACACACACACACACACACACACACAGAGTCAATCTTTTTATCCATGCACATTATCATCATTTCTGTTTGCAGGTTCTCATCTTCACTCTCTTCTCTTTTCTGTTATTTTTTCTTTTCACGTTATCCCTATTTATGCTGAACATTAATTTCTACGTTGTAGTAGCTGATGTCTTCTTCATTTTTAAAGTGTTTTTTTCACCTGTAAACATTTTGTAATATGTAAGCTTATAATGGCCTCTTCTTAATAAGTATTGTACTTTTCTGCTTCTGTTTTCCTGTAGACATCTTACTCATAATTATATATATATATATATTGTCCTTTTGTTTTAGATAGAATGATGCCCTTTGATAGTTCCTGTAATGCAGGTCTTTTGGTAGAAAATTTCCTCAGCTTTTCTACATATGAAAAGATCTTTATTTCTTTTTCATACCTATAAGAAAATTTTGCAGGGTATATTATTCTTGGCCAGTAATTTCTCTCTTTTAATAGTTTGAATATTTGGTTCCACTCTCTTCTAATTTGTAAAATTTGTGCTAATAAGTCTGATAACTATCTAATGTTTTTTTTTCTTTATTTCATTGTCTTTTTTCTTTAGCTGCTTTGAGAATTTTTTCTTTGTCATTAATTTTTGACAATTTCAATATAATGTATCATAGAGAGGAGAAAAGTAGGTGGTTTTTGTTTTGTTTTGGTTTTTGTTTGTTTGTTTGTTTGCTTGCTTCTTATATTTGAGGATCCAGTTCTTTCTACAGGTTTGGAACATTCTTGTCAATTCTTTGAATAGGCTCTTCGTTTCTTCTTTCTCTCTTCTTCTTCTAGTTTACCCATTATTATTATGTTGTTTTTTTTCTGATGGTGTCAGATAACTCTTGTATAGTTCTTTTATTTTTTTCTCTCTTCTTTCTGTGTCACTTCCAGATTTCTATCTTTGCAATCACCAATTCTTTCCTCCATCTGATCAGTTCTATTTCTTAAGATTGCTATTTTATTTTTCATATTTTTTAATGAGTTCTTCATCCCCAGAAGTTTCTCCTCTTTTTAGAGTTTCAGTCCTCATGTAGCATTCCTTTTTTTCATTGATTTTGTCTTAATGTTCTTTGAACTGTCTGTCAGAATTTTCTTGCATCTTGTTGAGTTTTTCTGAAGTCCAATCTTGAATTCTCTGCCATTTAAATTGCATATTTCTATATCTTTAAGCTTATATTCTAAACATTTTTTGTTTTCTTTCTGGGCTGCTTGTCACCTTGATTATTGATAACGTTTATTGTACAATTTCTCTGCCTGGGCATTAATTGGAATATACTCTGCTTTTAACCCCCTTCCCTCTTTAATCCCCCCATACTTCCACCCCTGACCTATGAATGTTGCCATTTCCTTTTAAGAACTGGATTTCTGAAGATGGGATGTCTCTTCCCACATGCTCACAGCGTGCACCCAGGGCCTGGCATCCCCAATTCACTCAGGGTCTTGGCGCACCCAGGGCCTGGTGCACCTGGGGAACCTGGTGTGCCCGGGGCCTGGCGCACCAGGGATGTGGTCCGTGGCTCCACCTGGAGCGTGAACCCAGGACCTTCTGCGTATAAAGCAGACATGTTAACCACTACACTATGGAGCCATGCCAACTCTACTTTTTTTTTAAGAAAATTTATTACATAGTTATCACTCTTTAGCAGGATGATAAGGAGAGGTTTTTCTTTTCATTTTCAGTAGGGAGTGCTGAAACCTCCTGCACTGCCCAAGTATTTTGGATCTGTGCTTTCAAAATTCCCTTTATTCTTTGGGGAGGTTTATGTTGCCTCTGTGACCAGGTTGCCTTGGTCCCAGGGCTCTAACACAGTGGGAAAATATAAAGGACAATAGGGGTTTGAGTTTCTGAAAAGACCCTGAAGTCCCAGTACTGCCTTAACAGTCAGGCGCAATGCTCCACTGCTTCTTTTTTTTTTTTTTGAATCAGCCTGATTGGGTCAGGGTTAGGTGGATTGGGAGAGGATAGTGGGGTGCGTAGCTGTTTTCCTTATGTTAATGCTGGCTCACAGGCTTCAGCTGCATTGTTTGTATATCTCCACCCCTGTCACAGGGACTGGCTGCAGGGTATGTTTCACTTCTGGTTGTGCAGATTACCTTGGGGCTAGGTGCTAGCTCTGAGAAGGTACAGGGAAGGTATAGGGTATACTCTAAGATGGTGGAGGGGAATGGCCAGGCTATGTGACTCAGTTTTCTGTTCAAGAATGGTGGCTACTGAGACACCACTGTCTTCTTTCTACACTAGGTCTATGCCTTGTTCTCTGACCTTCTCACTGGGTTCAGCTGAGTGGTATGTGCTGATCACTCAGGCAGGACTGTTCTGGGCTTCAAAGAGCCAAAAAGCTACTGCATAATTTCTCCTTCCTCCTTGTCCTTCAGGAAACCTCGGGCTGTGTTCTGCAGTCTTTTTTTCCTCTGTTCCTTTCCATCTCCCTGTCTTGTGCTATTGGCACCCCTTCAAATGTTTCAATGTGCAGATCTCTCAGACGTGGTTGTGTACAGGTCGGGTGTTATTTGTCAAATTGTCAATGTTCAGCTTGGGATTTTAAGGGGAGAGAACAGAAAAGGTGCCTCCTGCCACCATGCTTCTGACATTACTCCAGCTTTTCACTTCTTACTTCTTACTAATACAATGTGTCTTCTCAGGTTCCCTATAATAAGCATCCAATTGGGGGAGGTAATAAATAGAAAACAGTCAATTTTATATGATTTATTAAATGTAAAACAAGTGGCTTACTTGGTTTTGTTAGTTTATTTACACTGAATTAATTTGCTCACAAAAATGTTTGAATTATTTACTTTGGTTTCCAATTTAGAAAAGGAAGAGGAAATAAAGTAAATATTTCATGGAAAAGTTCCCATTTCATGAAGATAAGTGAAAACAAAAGATAAATTATAAAATAGAGTTCACAACAACTTCAGTATTAGATATTAACAAAATACCAGTTTTCACATTAGCTATAGCCATTACCGTTATTCATCTCTGGCTGACCAATGTGTACATTAGCTTATACTCTAAGAATTATACAGATTAGTGCATTTTATGTTATTTCTCAAAACAGTATAGAGTATTTTTTACTTATATCTGGCAAGTCTTTAAGATATGAATAAAGATGGGCTTAGGGGAGAAATATGCTGTTGCTTTTTTTTTTTTTGGTTTTTCGATCATTCTTTTTTTAAAAAAATACATTATTATCTAACATTTATTGAATAACTACTATGTATTGTTTTCTGGGAGATTCAAAATTTTAAAAAAGTACAATCTCTAAACATGAAGTTATAGTCAGTGGAGGAGAGATAGGTCAACAATAATAAAATTTTTAAAGAGTAGCAAAAAAGATACTGGATATTCTAAAGACAAGGATGATTATTACTATCACAAGGTGAGATCAGGAGAAGCTTCACTGAAGGAGTAATTGGAGGATTTTAAGCTAGAAAATGATATTGTAAGATAGATATTATCTATAAATTATTTTGATGGACAAATGAAAGTTGGGTTGAATAGGTGCAAAATCAGATCTGGAAAAACAAGTTAGAAAATGATTGCCATCATATAGGAAAAATAATATGAGGATCCAACCTAAGATGTTGGAGATAGAGAAGAGAAGCAATAAGCAATGTGAATAATGTTTACTCAGCTGTATACATAGAGGTTTAAGTAAAGATATTTTAAATGGCTCCAAAATTTCTGACTTGACTTAGTGGGAACATTAATCAGAATGTGAGATACAAGAAAATAGGTCTAGGGAAAGAGGTTGTGATGATGAAATGAATTTTGGACATTTTAGCCTTGAGAAACCTATGGACCATCCAAGTGAAAAATGTCCAATTGAAGTTGATTTTATTCATTTTAATCTCAAGAGAAAAATCTGGGAGGATGAAGAATTATGATTTTTGAGTTGCTAGCATGTAGATTATAATAGAAGTATTAATGTATATCCAGGGATATTATATTTAGTTAGAAAAAGATTTGAGATAAAACCTTAAAGAACATTAACATTAGGTAGAAAAACCATCAAAGAGTCAGGGAAAGAAGCCACTTTTTAAAAGGTAAAATGTAGGAAAAGAACTAGGATAATATGTTATCAAGGAAGCCTAACACAAGAAAGTTTAAGACAAAAAAAAGAGTAGTTAATATCAGAGTCCAATCTTATTCTACCTGACTACTCCCTAGTAGAAATTAAAGAAAATATATATTTGCATTTTATTCACACTCAGCTCAGCTATCAAAAAGTAATATTGGAGCCAAAATAAGTAAATAATTCTTGTATTTTCTCTATTCTTAGGAAAGTATAATGCAGAGAGAGTAAGAGAAACAAGAATAAGATGGGTTGGCTTGACTTACCTTGATGTTTTGTGTGAAACCAAGGAGCAATACACTAGTCATCCTTTGCCAAATTTGGATGAGTAGTGGAGTTAAATTTTGGTGATAACTAATTTACTAGCAAGAGCTTCTAGGTTCAAAGGGAATATGATATGAACTTTGTGCTCAAGGAATTTGCAGTTTAACAAAGAAAACTGAGATAGGCTTTTAACTGTGATACAACAAAATGAGAGATACTAGAAGTCTTACTTGCTTTGATAATTTGCATTTTAGTTCTCTAGTTCTCATCAATTTTGCATGGTTAGATTATAACATTTCCAATTTGTCTGAAGTATTAATAATTTCAAAAAATGCAAAACATATTATATTTATAATATATTTGTTTACATAATATAATATGTTTACATGACTAGAAAATTTGCGCCACAGACATTACTTTTTTATATGTCAACATAGTTTTCTTAATCTATTACCCAATGTAAACACTTCAAAATAGCATCTGTATATGTATAGATAGCAAATAGCCAACCATGAGTTTATCCTTACTAAAAATAGGAAAATTAATAGCAAATTTAATAATTGCATTGCCCTATTCATATGGTCTCTCCTCTGGAATTATAGCTTAGCACACCAAAACTTTTGATAGCAACACACACACACACACACACACACACACTATATGCTTTTAAGCAGCAAATATAAAATAGACAATACATTATACTGATACATACGCTAACAGAATAATATCATTTGCTTACATCAAAAGAATAAAAATAATAACAATTTCTAAACTAAAATGTTTGAGGCATATGATCTCGGTAGGTTTAGACTAGTAAAATAATGTGTCTGGCGAACTAATCACCCAGCCCAAAGACCACACAATTGCCTGAAAATAAAGAATTTTTCACAAACTATAATTTCTCATTTATTTTACTTCAAGGGTCCACATGTTTCTCTGTCTTGGGAGCCATAAACTGGAAGATTATATTAAAACAAAAATATATTCATATAGTGAATAATATAAACTATTTATGACAATGAAAACCTTGAAGGTTTAGAGGACTATTTAAACTTAAAGCCTAATGCCTTGATTAAAACATGTACTGTGAATTTTGAGAACATTTTGGCTTGTTGTTTCTATAGCATTGGGACGTTCCTTTTTAGCCTTGTAAATTAGGCCTTGGTTAAACGTTTACTTTCTATGGCTAGATTTCCTTTCTTTTTCTTAAATCTCTGCCAGCCATCTATTCCATGTAGCTATCCAATTATTTATCTAGGAAAATATTTTGAATGTTAGCTGTAGGAGATTTGTGTATAACTTATTTTTCTTTTGGATGTGATTCAAAACAGTGTTTCAATGAGAAGGATGATTTTTACTTATTTTACTAAGGATACGAAGGAGGATTTCTGCTTTAATCAACATACCATTTCCTTTGGAATGTGGTAAATCCAAATATGAATGGAATTAATAGTCATCCAATAGGGCATTTGTATGAAAACATCTACAAGATGAACAAGGGGCTATCAGAAAGGAATAAATCAATGAAATGAGGGTAAGATATACTTTTTATCTATAAATAAAACCTAAATATGAAGTTGAGCATTATGGCATCTCAATATAAAGAAATTTTTATGATTACTTGTGACTGAATTCAGTCATTGTTAAATATGATTGTAAACCTTTAGAAAGATGAGTCTTCCATGTTCAATTAATTGTATAATAACATGAAAGGCTTATGCTGTGACTGTCAAGACCAGAGGGATGCAAATAACAGAAACACCTAGAGCACAGTGCATATTAAGGGAAATTACCATGGTCTACAGTCTTCTCTCATATCGAGCCTCAGATGAAATATCAAATGACCTCAGAGGCTTCTAGAAGCTGTTCTTCCAAGCACTCAATAGGAGAGTTGGAAAGTGA
Source organism: Rousettus aegyptiacus (assembly GCF_014176215.1). Classification (NCBI taxonomy): domain Eukaryota; kingdom Metazoa; phylum Chordata; class Mammalia; order Chiroptera; family Pteropodidae; genus Rousettus; species Rousettus aegyptiacus. The sequence continues at coordinate 50,906,582 of NW_023416312.1, read as the reverse complement.
GATTGAAATCAATTATAATGTGTACTTAAATGTATACTTAAGGTTTCAAGTTTTACATGCCTAGTATTCCAGTGGTCTATTATATATATATATATATATATATATATATATATATATATATATATATATATATATATATTTAACCTAATTTACCATTTTATTCAAGAGCTATAAACAACTATATTTCTTCATACGTATTATAACAAGTTTAAGCTAATGGTAAATATATTTTGTTCACTTATTCTTTAACATTATTTTAATTGAAAAGTTGAAATAGAAATATAAAAAAAGGAACGTTGGATAATTAATTAACAAATAATACTATATAAATAATTATAAAGCCAATTATCTCCTATATCAACATAAGTATGTGTATGAATATGTGTGTATGAAAATGAAACATTTAGTTGATAAGTTAGGAATATCTACCTAACCCTTAATATTAAACAAATGGCTTATACTCTCTAGACAGCAATTATTGAACAATCATGCATAATTATGGAAATATTTCAATAACAATGAAATTCGAATGTTAAAATATTTGCACAAACAACTACTAAGACTGATTTTACAACTGATTTTTAAATCATTGTACTGTGTTTCATATCTGTATTAGACTCGTTTTTACTTCAATATATTTTCTCCCTTTATCTACTCCACCAGCTATTCTTATAATTAAGTATCGTAATTATGATTTACTTCATCCAGGCCCCTCCAAATCAGGCTTTTTTTTCTTCACTGGGTTTGCACTTTTGTAAAATATCTTTTGTCTCCTTTACCCATTTAACTTCATTGACTCTAGCTCTCACCTCAAGTGAAATTATCTTGAGAAAATCTTCCCTGGGTTTCCTGACTAGGTAAAATTCCTATTATATGCACCCATAAAACTGTCTTTCTTTCCTTCATAGCAATTTTCACTGTTCTAATTTTATATTTATCTATGTAATAATTTTATTGATGTCATTTTTCCTAACAAGGTTGTCAGTGATATTAAGCAGGCTGTACCTGTTTTAACTCCCATTGCTTATTCTCCCTTCTCCAAATGTCATAGTGAAAATATTGTTCACTCTTCTGATGAGCCAGATCCTTTCTCATTTGAGAGATATTTATTTTTGGTGTTAAGGTCATGACACTATTTCTCTTATTCCTTTTCATGAAAACACTGTAGAATGATTCTAGCTGTAAACACATATAGGAGAGAGTCGATCCATTCCTAGATGGTCAGCAGTGTCTTTTCTTTATTTGAGGATTAATCGGTTGCTCCACTAACAATGAAAATTCAGATGGAGATTTAACTTTTTGTTTTAATATTTCTCGTTGTTCAAACATATCTTATGCTTAAAACTTCTTATTCAAGACTCATCTTGACACTGTTACTCTGTTTTTTATTTCTTTCCCAATTGAAATTATGAATTTTATTTTATGAACTGTTTTGACTTTGCATTTACATATTATTTTCAATGTACCTGAATATATTTTTTAAATCTTAATAATAATAATATATGTGTTATCTTTAAAAATAATATTATTTCATTATTAAATTTATTGAGATGACATGGTTAATAGAATCATATAGATTTTAGGTATGCAGTTCAATAATATATGTATGTTGCATTGTGTGTTCAATACTCAGTTAAAATTTCTTCTGTCACCATATATTTGACTGTCTTTACTCTTAAGGTTAAGGTGGAGAGTGGGTGATGATAAAGAACAAAGATACATAACATATATTTTATTGATGTTCACATTGAATAGAACTTGAGAAAGAGGTGCCAAGATGCATAGTTCACTTTACCAAGTATTGTCTTCATATGGTCTCTTTCTATTTTAGATGGAATTTAACACAGAGATGGTTACAAAGTGCAGAGAATCATAGTCTTCTTAGGCAGAACCAAACAATATTGACTAAGTGTTGTGTCATTGGAAGTAGACATTCACACTCCCTGATGTTTTAATTTTTTATTTAAATTTTTGAGAATGTTCACATTTGTATCTTTGTGTCTCAGACAGGAAAGAAAAAATGACAGGCTAAACCATTAGGAGGTTCATATCTGCTTACTAGTGGTTTTACTTAATACTTACTCTATTTTAATGTCCCAAATCCAGAGGCCTCCCAGGATAATAAAAGAAACGTGATTGGTTTATTATCCGTCAAAGATAAAATACAGTGACTCATACAAAATTAAATCAAAGAGAATCGTAAAGTCTAAAATGATATCACTTTCCCCACATTCCCATAATCAAGTTCTCATTTACCTTGAGTAAATAAATATGCAGTTAGATCCTCTATCTTTTTTCTACTACATCCTGCGCTCTGATCAGTGTCTCTATGACCTGTTGCTATGTATAACACATTAATTTCATGAACATTTATATGGGTCATAAGTTGAAACTAATAGAAATTTTCTTTTATTCCAAAAGCATCCAGTTGATTACATAAAAATCAAACTTATTGAATGATTTCGAATTATTTGATTTATAAAATTAAAGCCAGGATTAAACCCTTTCACCCTTTAGCAGCTTAGATAATTTTGTTTTGTCTGCATAAATTTAAATCATTTAGTTTTTATAACTCAAAATCTTGGATCAGAAATTGTTTATTTTTCTTTTTTCCTTTTAACTAATATTAAGGGCTTTTTATAGGAACTTTTTCATAATTTCAAAATGACTCTATTAGTTTTAGTATCAGAACTAAGCAGTGGTGAAAAAAGATAAGAAAAGGAAATAACAGCTACTTCTGAAATTATTAAATATACAGACAATAAAGAACAAAGTTTGTCATCACAATTTTTCTGCCTACATTTTATGTTAAACGTAAAATGAATAGCAACCTTTCTTTTTTCAGTGCCTATTACATGCCATGAACTGTACACTCAGTATCCATTATTGGTAAGTATTATTATTCATATTTTGCACACAGATAAAAAATCTGGGTAATTAGACACCAAGTTTCTCAGATAACTATGAATGAACCCAATTCAGTTACACATCAATGCCCGCTCTCATTGTTTCTGCACTGCACCAGCAGAGCAAAGTGCAACCTACCCTTCACATGCTGGTGAAATTTGACTTCCTCCTTTAGCACAAATCAGATGAAACTCTACTTCCTAACAAAAGATTCTGCTTTATCGATCTACTAAAATGGGAAAATGAAGCTGTATATTTTTATACTTTGTGGAAACAATTCAAGGGATGACTTAATTCTCCCAGCACATAAAGGTTTCTTACATGTAAAGTGCATTTTTTATCACCATAGCAAAGAATATATATTTATTTGTAGTAGAATGTTAACTAATGGTAGTTGTGTGTGTGTGGGTATGTGCGTGTGTGTGTGTGTGTGTGTGTGCGTGTGTCTGAATTATAGAAGAAATTTTGTGACGCTCAATGTTAGATACCAAGGAAGGAAATATAATCTACTGATCACAACATTATTGATCTTTCTTACTATAATGTTACAGGGAAACATCATCAAGCAACCCAATGAGAGGGCTTGTGATTTTATCCTATCTTTACTCTGGATTTTGTTAACTTTTCCTATTAGCAAGTTTTGCTCTGGTAAGTAACACTTTATAAACCGTTAGTGATTTTTACGTAGCTCAAGTTCTAGGTTGCCTAGACATCTGTTATGAAAAACATGGATAGATATTGATTGACTCTATAAGTAGTAAAAAATTGGAAGCTACAGAGTTGTCTAGAGAACTAGATAACTTGCAGTGCATGCTGATACTGTGAGTTCACACGTTTGTGGTCATGGTGATGAGGACGATTTCTGCTATTAGGCTCTCAAAACCTATTGGAGAACACTGTCTGAAATTTCCCAGATGCTAGATGTGAAAGCTTTATTAAATTGAGATTTGCGAAATCTTAGCTAGAGGGCATATAGCACAGTTATAAAAAGAATAAATCTTAGGTGAGAGTTTATTGTCTTCCTCAAAAGAAGGCCTACAGTTATAATTCAGTTCTTGCTCCTAAAATATCAGTAGTGACAGTTTTTTTTTTCTTGATGCCTGGTTAGTACCACAGAGTAAAATGTGAAGATGATTGAACAATAATCGCAAAATCATGAAACAATTTATTTTGTCTATGCTTTTCTGATTTTTTTAAACTGGTAATATTTTATTTTTTTAATACTCAATATTATTTTATATTAGGTTCAGCTGTACAGCACAGGCATTTATAAAATATACAGTGTGTTTTCCCTACAAGTCTAGTACCTACCTGCTACCATACATTGTTATTACAGTATTATTGACTATATTTCCTATGCTGTACTTTACACATACCTGTGACTGTTTTGCAACTACCGGTTTGTACTTAATCCCTTCATCTTTTCCATCCAGCATCCCAACGCCTCCCATCTGGCAACAGTTTGTTCTCCGTATCTATGAGTCTGGTTCTGTTTTGCTTGTTCATTTATTTTGTTCTTTACATTCCACATATAAGTGAAATCATATGGCATTTGTCTTTCTTTGACTTATTTCACTTAGCACGATATCCTCTAGGTCCATCCATGTTGTCACAAATGGTAAGATTTTGTTCTTTTTATGGCCGACTGATAGTCCATTGTATGTATGTATCACCTTTTCTTTATTAAATCATCTATGGATGGACATTTAGGTTGGTTCCATATCTTGGCTGTTATAAATAGTACTGAAGTGAACACACGGCTGCATATATTTTTTCAAACTAGTGTTTTGGACCTCTTCAGATAAATACCCAGAAATAGAATTACTGGGCTGCAAGGTACTTATATTTTTAATTTTCTTAGGAAAATCCAAATTGATTTCCATACTGTCTTTATCAATTTGCAGTCTCAACAACAGTGTATGAAAGTTCTCTTTTCTCCAGATCCTTGCCTCTTGATTTATTGATGATAATCATTCTACAAGTGTGAAGTGACATCTCATTATGGTTTCAATTTGCATTTCTCTGATGATTAGTGACCTTGAGCATCTTTTCATATGTCTGTTGGCCATCTGTATGACCTCTTGGGAGAAATGTCTGTTGAGGTCCTCTGCCTATTTTTTAATTGGATTGTTTGTTTTTTGTTGCTGAGTTCTATCAGTTCTTTATAAATTTTAGATATTGATCCCTTATCATATGTATCATAGATGAATATCTTCACCCATTTAGTAGATTGTCTTTTCATTTTGTTGATAGTTTCCTTTGCTATGCAAATACTTTTCGGTTTGATGTAGTCCTATTTGTTTATTTTTTCTTTTGTTTCCTTTGTCCAAGGTAATATATCAGAAAAAAAATTACTAATAACAATATCAGAAAGTTTATTGCCTATGTTTTCTTCTATAATTTTTATGATTTTGGGTCTCACATTTAAGTCTTTAATCTGTTTTGAGTCTATTATTGTATATGTTGTAAGATGGTCCAATTTCATTTTTTGCATGCATCTGTCCAGTTTTCCAACGCCATTTATTGAAGAGAGTGTCCTGTATATTTTGTCTACTTTGTCATAAATTAAATGACCATATAGACATGGATTTATTCCTGGGTTCTCTGTTCTGTTCCATTAATGTATGTATCTGTATTTATGCCAGAACCATGCTGTTTTGATTACTATAGGCTTGTAGTATAGTTCGACATCAGGTACTATGATACCTCCAACTTTGTTCTTTCTCAAGATTGCCATGACTATTAGGCAGTCTTTTATGGTTCCATAAAATTTGTGGTTTATTTGTTCTAGTTCTCTGAAAAAAAAATGTCATTGGTGTTTTGATAAGGATCGAATTGAATCTGGAGATTGCTTTGGGTAGTATGGACATTTTTAACAATATTAATTCTTCCTATCTATGGACAAGGTATTCATTTATATGTATGCTTTCATTTATATGTATCTTCTTCATTTTCTTTTTTTTCAGTAACTTATAATTTTCTAAGAACAGGTATTTTACCTCCCTGATTAATTTGAATTCTATATATTTTACTGTTTTTGATGCAATTGTAAATGGGATTGTTTTCTTAATTTCTCTTTCTGATAGTTCATCATCGATGTATAAAAATACAACTGACTTCTGAATATTAATTTTGTATCCTGCTACTTTACTGAATTCATTTATCAGTTCTAAGTTTTTTGGTGGAGTCTTTAGCATTCTCTCTGTATAATAACATGTCATCTGCAAATAATGGGAGTTTTGCTTTTTCTTTTCTAATTTGGATACCTTTCATTTCTTTCTTTTCTGATTGCTGTAGCCAGTACTTCCAATAATATGTTGAATAGTAGTTGTGAAAGTGGGCATACTTTTTGTTCCTAATCTTAAGGAAAGCATTTTTAGCTTATCTTTGTTGAGTATGATTTTAGTTATGGGTTTGTAATATATTGACTTGCATTATCTTAGGGTATGTTTTCTCTATTCCCATTTTGCTGAGTGCTTTTATCATAAATTGATGCTGGATTTTGTTGTATGGTTTTTCTACATCTATTGATATAATCGTGTGATTTTTATCTATTTTTTTTAATATGGTGTATCACGTTAGTTGATTTGTGGTATCAATCTTGCAGCCCAGGAATAAATCCAACTTGATCATGGTGTATGGTATTTTCAATGTATTGCTGAATTCGGTTTGCTAATATTTTGTTGAAGATTTTTGCATCAATGTTCATAAGGGATGTTGACCTATAGTATTTTTGTTGTTTTTGTTTGTTTGTTTGTTTTGTTTTTGTAATGTCTTTGTCTGGTTTTAGAATCAGGGTAATGATAGATAGGGATCTTTCCCTTCTCTTGACTTATTTGGAATAGTTTGAGAAGAATAGATGTTAACTCTTCTTTGTTGAGTAAATTCAATGTGAAGCCATCTGATCCAAGATTTTTGTTTTTTGGAAGTTTTTAAAATACTAATTTGATTTTGTTGGTGGTAATTGGTCTGTTCAAATTTTCTGTTTTTTTTTTTCTTAACTCATTCTTGGGAGATTTTATGTTTCTAGGAATTTATCCATTCTTTCCATATTGTTCAATTTGTCGGTATACAATTGCTTGTAGTATTTTCTTATCATCTTTTGTGTTTCTGTGGTGTCTATTGATACTTCTCCTCTTTTATATCTGATTTTAATTCTGGGGGTCTGATATCTTTTTTTTTTCTTGGCGAGTCTGCTTAATTATTTATTAATTTTATTTTCCCAAAGAATCAACTCTTGATTTCATTGATCTTTTGTATTGTTTTTCTAGACTCTCTTTTGTTTATTTCCTCTCTGATCATTATTATTTCATTTCTTCTGCTCACTTTGGGTTTTTTTGTACTTTTCTTTTTCGATTATCTTAAGGGAAAATTTAGATTGTTTATTTGATATTATTATTGTTTCTTGAGTTAGGGCTAAATTTCTCTCTTAGGACTGTTTTCGATGTGTCCCATAGATTTTCGGCCATTGAGTTTTTATTTTCAATTGTCTCGAGGTATCTTTTGATTTAATTCTTGAGCTCATCATTAATTCATTCATTGTTTAATAGCATATTATTTAGCCTCCATGTGTATAATGCGTGAGCTCCAGGCCTGGAACTTGCATCTGGCCTTTGGATATTCTGGGAAAACCACCAAGAGGAGCAAAAGAGTGAGCCATGCCGTTTATTACTCATGAGGCAGGGAAACCCTGATAGTGGCCAATTGCACCCGCAAGAAACCACCCTCAGCCAAGAGTAGGCAACGATTTATACACATGAGCAGAGGGAGAGGTAATTTCATTAGAGGAGAATCTCCCTCAAACAGCAGGAAACTTCCTTGCAAGCAGGCACACATCCACATTCCCAGGCAGATGGGAGCAAGATGTGCTGGTTGATTACAGTTGCAGATAATGTCCATGGGAATAGCAGAAAGCAAAATGTCCTGGGGAGCAGGCACAGCTGAAAACCCTTTGAGTACTGCCTTCCTTATGGCTACTTGCAGGGCAGTTATCATCCTTCTGAGTGTGTGGTAGGCCTATGTTCTAAGTTAACCCCACAATATGTTTGTGTATTTTTCAGTTTTTTTTTGTAGTTAATCTCTAGTTATATACTATTGAGGTAGGAGAAGACACTTGATATGATTTCAGTCTTCTTAAATTCATTGAGACTGTTTTGTGGCTGATCGCGTGGTTTATCCTGGAAAATGTTCCATGTGCACTTGAGAAGAATGTATGTTCTGCTGCTTTGGGATCCAACACTCTGAAAATATTAATTAATTCACCTGATCTAGTGTGTCACTTAAGACTGCTGTTTTTTTGTTGTTTTAATGTCTGGAATATCTGTCCACTGAGGTCAATGGGGGTGTTAAAGTCTCCTCCTATGAGTGTATAACTGTAAATCTCTTCTTATGACAGTCAATATTTGCTTTATATATGTAGGTGTTCTTATGTGGTGCGCATATATGTTTACTAGAGTTATGTTCTCTTGTCGTATTGATCTCTTTATAATTATGTAATGATCTTCTTTGTCTTTTATTATAGTCTTCATTTTAAAGTCTATTTTGTCTCATGTAAATATTGCTACCAAAGCTTTGTAAAATTCCATTTGCATAAAATATAATTTCCATCCTTTTCTTTTCAGTCTGTGTGTGTCATTTGATCTGAAGTGTGTCTCTTGTAGACAGAATATGTATAGATCTTGTTTTCTTATCCATTCAGCTACCTTATATATTTTGATTGGAATTTTTAATCTATTTACAATTAAAGTAATGATTGTAGGTACACAGTTATTGACTTTTTATTATTCATACTTATGTTTGTTTTTTTCCTTATTCTTCTTTTTCAGAAGATCCCATAACATTTCTTGTAATGGTGGCTTCTTGGTGATGAATTACTTCAATTGTGTGTGTGTGTGTTTGTGTGTGTTGAAAGGTCTTCATTTCATCTTCAATTTTAATTTATAGCCTTGTGGGTTGAGTAGTGTTAGTTGTAAATTCTTGCTTTCATCACTGAATATTCCATGCCAATCCTTCTGACCTACAAAATTTTTGTTTGAAAATCAGCTGAGATTTTTATGAGAGTACCTTCATAAGTAACTAGGTGCCTTGCTCTTGCTGCTTTGAATATTTTCCCTTTGTCTTTAACCTTTGGCATTTTATTTTATTATATTTATTTTTTAAGTTTATAGGGGTAACATTGGTTAATACAATTATATGATTTTCAGGTATACATTGTAATTTGACATCTATATATTATATTGTGTCCAATCAGAATCCAGTTTCCTTCAGCTAACATATATTGAATATCCTTTGCCCACTTACCCTCTCTAAAACCCCCTATATTTTAACCCCTTTACCCTGTCTACTTCTTTTCTCCTCCCCTATACCCTACCCTATTGTATATCCCCCAGTCTCTGTTTGTCCTATTCATTTGTTGAATTTAGGTTTATATCCCACATATAAGTGATATCATGTGATTTCGACTTTCTCAGTCTGGCTTATTTCACTTAGCGTGATTATCTCAAGACCACTCAGGCTGTCACAAATGGCAGTATTTCATCTCTTATTATGGCTGAGCACTATTCCATTGTATATATGTACCACAGCTTCTTTAGCCAATCATTTATCGTAGGACACTTTGGTTGCTTTCATGTCATGGCCACTGTGAATAATGCTGCTATGAACATTTGTGTGTAAATATCTTTTCAGATATGGGTTTTCAAGTTTTTCGGGGAAATACCCAGTAAAGGGGTTGCTGGATCATATGGTAGATCAATTCTTAGTTTTTTTGAGGAATCTCCATACTGTTTTCCCTAGTGGCTGTACCAATTTGCAGTCCAACCAGCAATATATAAGGGTTATTTCTCCACATCCTCTCTGACATTTGTTATTGATTGTCCTGTTGAGGATAGCCATTCTAACAAGTGTGGAATGGCATCTCATAGTGGTTTTGATTTGCATTTCCCTAATAGCTAGCAATGTTGAAAATCTTTTCATATATTTGTTGGCCATTTGTATGTCCTATCGGGAGAAGTATCTGTTCAGGTCCTCTGCCCATTTTTTGATTGGGTAGTTTGTATTCTTACTGTTACTGAGTTATACGAGTTCTTTGTATATTTTGGAAATTAGACTCTTATTGGAGGTGTTTCTTTTACTTACCTTGCCTTTAAAGTCAAATTCATAAAATTTTCTTTAAGGCCAAGGTCCTTGAGTTTCGTTCCTATGTTTTCTTCTATGCATTTTTTGTTTCAGGTCTTATAGTCAGGTCATTAATCCATTTTGAGTTAATTTTGGTGTGTGATGATAGACAACAATCTAATTTCATTCTTTTGCAGGCAGCCTTCCAGTTTTCCGAGCACCATTTATTGAAGTGGCTTTCCTTTCTCCACTGTACGTTTTTGTTTTTTTTCTTGAAAATTATTTGTCCATATAAATATGGATTTACTTCTGAACTCTCCATTCTGTTCCACTGGTCTCTGTGTCTGTTTTGCTGCCAATACCATGCCATTTTGATTACTGTTTGTAGTATAATTTGAAGTCAGGCAGAGTGATGCCACCAGCCTCATTCTTTTTGCTCAGGATAGCTTTGGCAGTTTGGGATCTTTCGTGCTTCCATACAAATCTGATGGGTTTTTTGTTGTTGTTGTTGTTCTATTTCTTTAAAAAATGGGGATGGGATTTTGATGGGGATTACAATAAATCTGTATAATGCATTAGGTAATATGGTCATTTCAACTATGTTGATTCTTACAATACAAGAACACAGAATATCTTTCCATTTCTTTGTATCTTCTTTGATTTCTTTTAATAGGGTCTTGTAGTTTTCATTATGTAGGTCCTTCACATGTTTCATTAAATTTATTCCTAGGTATTTTATTCTTTTTGTTACAATTGCAAAAGGAATTATTTTTTCCACTTCTTCTGATGCTTCATTATTACAGTATAGGAACGCTATGGATTTTTGAATGTTGATTTTGTATCCAGAGACTTTACTGTATTTGGTTATTGTTTCTAGTAGTGTTCTTGTGGAGTCTTTAGGACAATCATGTCATGTGCTAATACTGACAGCTTGACTTCTTCATTTCTTATTTGGATACCTTTCCTATTTTTCTCTTGCCTGATTACACTCACTAGGACCTCCAATACTAGTGGTGATAGGGGACAACCTTGCCTTGTTCCCAATCTTAGAGAGAAGGTTTTTAGTTTTTCACCATTAAGTATAATGTGGGCTGAAGGCTTTTCATATATGGCTTTTATCATGCTAAGGTACTTTCCTTCTATACCAATTTTGTTAAGTGTTTTGATCATAAATGAATGCTGTATCTTGTTGAAGACTTTTTCTGCATCTATTGGTACGATCGTCTGATTCTTATTTTTTTAATTTATGTTGTGCACAACATTGCTTGATTTGTGTATGTTGTACCATCCCTGTGTGCCTGGGATGAAGCCCACTTGATTGTGATGTATAATAGTTTTAATATGTTGCTGTATTTGGTTTACTAGTATCTTAGATTTTTTTTGCATCTGTGTTCATGAGAGATATTGTTCTGTAGGTTGTATGTGTGCGTGTGTGTGTGTGTGTGTGTCTGTATGTGTATGTTATCTTTATCAGGTTTTAGTTTCAGAAAAATATTGGCTTCATAAAATGAGTTGGGAAGTATTGCCTCTTTTTGGATTTTTTTTTGGAAACGTTTGAGGAGAATAGGTATTAAATCTTGTTTGAATGCTTGGTAGAATTCACTGGTGAAGCCATCCGGTCCTGGACTTTTACTTTTTGGTAGATTTTTGATAAATGTTTCAGTTTCCATACTTAAATTTTCCAGTTCTTCTTGATTCAGTCTGGAAAGTTGTATTTTTCCAAATACTGGTCTATTTTTTCTTGGTTATTATATTTGGTGCTATAAACTTTTCATAGTATTCTTGTATGATCTTTTGCATTTTTGTGATTTCAGTCATAATTTCCTCTCTTTCATCCCTGATTTTGTTTATTTGTGTCCTTTCTTTTTTTTTTCTTTAGTGAGTCTAGTTAGGAGTTATTAATTTTATTAACCTTCTCAAAGAACCAGCTTTTTGTTGAATATCTGTTTCTTACCTTTTTTTTTAATTTCGTTTGTTCCTTCTCTAATTTTGAATATTTATTTCCTGCTATTGACTTTAGACTTCATTTGTTCTTCCTTTTCTAGTTTTTTAAGATGAAGCATTAGGTTGTTTATTTGGGGTCATTCTTGCTTTTAGAGATAGGCCTGTAAAGGTATGAACTTTCCTATTCTGACCGCTTTGCTGTGTCCAAAAAGTTTTGATATGTTTTACTATCATTATCATTTGGTTCTATGTATCTTCTGATCTCTCTTTTTATTTCTCCCCTGACCCAGTATTCTTCAGTAACAAGTTGCTTAATCTCCATATATTTGTTGTTCTTCCTGATTTCTTTTTGCAGTCGATCTCCAGTTTCAAAACATTAGATCAGAAAATATGGTTAGTATGATTTCATACCCTCTTATATTTCTTGAGCGTATTTCTGTGTCCCAGTATGTGGTTGATTCTTGAGAATGTTCCATTCTAGGGAAGAATGTATAAGAGGCTATTCTTAGATGGAAGGCTCTGTATATGTCAATTATGTCCATTTGGTCTAATGTGTCATTTAAGGATGTTCTTTTCTTACTGATTTTCCATTTGGATGATCTGTCCATAACCGATGGTGGGGTATTTAAGTCCTCTTCTACAGTAGTGTTTTGGTCTGTTTCTTCCTTTAGTTCTGTTAGTAATTTCTTTACATATTTTAGGGATCCCTAATTGAGAGCATAGATATTAATATGTGTTATTTATTTTTGCTGCATGATTCCCTTTATCATCATGAAGTGTCCCTCAGTATCTTTCTTTATCTTTTTTTTTTTTATTTCGAAGTCTATTTCATCCAATATTAGTACTGCTACCTCCACTTTTCTCTGAGTACCATTTGCTTGAAATATCATTTTCCACCCTTTCGCTTTGAGTCTATATGTGTCTTTGGAGCTGTGATGTGTCTCTCGCATGCAGGATATGGTTTGGTTTGGTTTATCAATCCATTTTGCAACTCTGTCCATTTTTATTGGTGAATTCAGCCCATTTACATTTAGGATGATTATCGAAATATGAGGTCTTCTTGTAGCCATGTTATCTTTTGCTTTCTGGTAGCTTGGTGTTTTCATCGCTTCTTTGTCCTTGTGTTTCTGTTTTCTTTATTTTGTTTGGTTTTTGTGGGTTTTGCCCCTGTTTCTTCGTGTTTTATGTTATATACTTAAATTCTGTAACTTTGGTGTGCGTTTACCATTATGAATATGAAAAGGATATATATATATATATAATATACACACACATATGTATACATACATACATATATATGTATATATATTTTCTTCTGTGTGTCTCTTATCTTCTTTTCCCTTTATAATTTGGATCTTTGAATCCTCCCCTTTTCAGTCACTGTTATCTCAATTTGTCCCTATGTATGCTGAATGTTCATTACTGTCTTGCTATATCGGTTCTCTTATTATTTAAGCTTAAATGCCCTGTTCTTAGTAAGGGTTGCATTCTGCTTCCATTTGCCTTATAGTCAATTTACTCCCAATTATTTATTTTTGTTGTTGTTATTTTGTTTTAGGTGAGCTGACCCTTTACAATATTTCTGTAGCGTATGTCTGAAACTGTCTTGATTTTTTCTTCATATCTGAAGGAGAGCTTAGCTGGATACATTATTTAAGATGGTAGTTCCTTTCACTTAATAGTTTGAATATTTGATTCCGTTTCTTTCTGGCTTGTATGTTTTGTGCTGAGAAGTCCAATGATAATCTAATGGGTTTAACTTTATAAGTTACCATCTTCTTTTCCCTGGCTCCTCTGAGAATGCTGTCTTTGTTGTTGATTTTTGATAACTTTAATACAGTACGTCTTGGTTGAAAGCCTTTTTGGGTTGAGATAATTGGGCATTCTCTTGACTTCTTGAATTGGGAAATTCTCATCAACTATTTGTCTAAAAATGCTTTCTAGTCCCTGCTCCTTTTCCTTGCCTTTGGTAATGCCCATTATTCTTATGTTTCCTCTCCTGATCACATCAGCTAGTTCTCGTATTTCCCTTTCATTATTTTTCATTCTTTGATTTCTCTCTTCTTTCTTCTGATTTATTTCTAAATTTCTGTTTTTAATATATTTGATACTTTCCTCTCTTTGGTTGACTCAATTTCCCAAGCTTGCTATTCCATTTTTTAACTCTTGCAGTGTGTTCTTCATCTTAGGAAGTTCTATTTGCCTCCTTTTGAGGCTTTCAATCTCCTTGCTCTGCTCATGTAGTTGTTCAATTCCTGAAATTGTTGATTTGATTTGTTTTGGATATTATTGAGTACAATACTGAATTCTCTGTAATCTAAGTTGCATATTTCTATGTCCGTAAGCTTATTTTCTGGAGATTTTCATCTTTCTTTCTGAGTTGTTTTGTCATCTTGTTTGTTCATAGTGTTTATTAGACTATTTGTCCGCCTGGGCATTAATGGAAGTGTATTCTGTTATTTTTACAGAGAGAAGATTTATTATATAAAGGTGTCTCTTTAATCTGGTGCAAGGAAGGCACTTTTCTTTCAGTTTCCAATAAGTTGCTTCTAAGCCTCCTGGATCCCCGGTTTATATAATGCCTAAATGTCTTTATAATTTTCTTATAGATATTTAGTCACACTTGCTACTCTCAGTCTCAGTCCCTGTCAGTATTAGCAACAGTTTCAGTAGCGTTTGCTCACATTCCCCTGGGGCTTTGTGTTGATGGTTCTCTGAGAGTATGGGGGGATGGCCCCTCTTGGTTGGGAGTTGGGGGCTGTGGCTCAGCCTCGGTTTTGCAATCATGGCTGGTACAAATCAACTTTTGTTTTTTTGCTGTCCCGCCCCACTTCTCTGTTTTTTGCCCTTATGGCTATGTCCTGTTGCTGGCTGCATAGAAGTCCAGGCTCTTCCAGGTAGGGCTATTCAGAGAAGTCGCCACACTTTCTCCCCTCCCCCTCTTCCTACAGGGAGCTCCAGAGGCTGTGAGAGGTAGCTTCAGTCTTGGCTGAGTTTGTTCAGATTTCCCTGGAGCTCCACCATGTTTGGTTTCAGAGGGTAGGTGGGGAAGTGCCCTCTGTGTTGGGTGTTGTTGGCTGCAGCTCAATTGCTGTCCTGTCTCACTTCTCTGCTTTCTGCCCTGATAACTGGGTCCTGCTTCCGGCTGTGTAGTAGTTCCGGCACTTCTAGGCAGGCCGATCAAGGAAGTCGCTGCATCTTCTCCCCTCCCCCTCCTCCTGCAAGGAGCCCGGGTCACTGGGAGAGGCAGCTTCTTTATTTCTCCCAGTCCACCATCTGACACCCAGGGTTCTGACTTGTGGTAGTTCTTATGTACGAATCCCAAGATGAGATGTGCTGGCGTGCAGTTTGGGTGTTTTTTGTTGAGTTTTAGATTTTGAGCTTATTGTTGTTTCAAGGGGAGAGATTTGAGGATATCCCTCACTTCGCCATGTTTCCTAGAATCTAATCTTTGTCATTTTAATTATGATGTGTGTCTTGGTACATGTTTGTGTGGATTCCTCTTGTTTGGGACTTCTTGTATTTCCTTTGTGTATCTATTTCCCTCACCAAGTTATGGAAGTTTTCTCTCATTATTTTTTCAAATACATTCTCAATTCCTTATTTTCTCTCTTCTCCTTCTGTTACCCCAATGATGAGAATGTTGCTGTGCTTGTCCCACAGGTCTCTCAAACTCTCCTCATTTAAAAAAAATTATTTTTGATGTTCCTATTGGGTGTTTTCTGCTCCTTTGTCTTCTAAATAGCTGACTCAATCCTCTCTTTCATTTAATCTACTGTTCATTCTTTCTAGTGCATTCTTCATTAGTAGTACTGTATTCTTCATTTCTGACATTCTTTTTTGTGGTTTCTCTCTTTTTTTTATGTTTACTATCTCTTTGTTGGAGTTCTCACTGAGATTATCTATTATTTTCCTAAGAACATTATTATAACCAGTGTTTTGAACTCTGTATCTGGTAGGCTGCTTGCCTCCACTTTATTTAGTTCTTTTTATTTTATTTTTGAGTTTTTTGTTATTCTTTCAGTTGGGACATGTTTCTTTGCTTTCTCATTTTGGTTGCCTCTGTGTGTTCATTTCTATGTATTTGATAGATCCATTGCTTCACACAGTCTTGGCTGGATGGCTCTATGTAGTAGGTGTTCTGTGTGGCCCAGTGGCACAGTCTCCCTGTACAATAGTGCAGGGTGTTCCAGGAGTGTCTTTTATGTGGGATGTGTGTAGTTAATCTCCTGTCGTAGTTATTTTTTTTATTGCTGTTGGCAAGTCAGTGGATGTTATTGATTTTCAGGTGACTGGCTGTGAGTATTGGCCATGCCCACAGGGTATGAGCTGCTGTGTGGGGGCTGACCCCACAAAGTGGGTTGGTATTCATCCTAGTGAGCTTGTGTGCCTATTGAGACCACACTTTGTGTTTGTCACTTGTGAGGATAATCAGGCGGTATTCATTTTGGAGCCTTTTAGGAGGGGTTCCCAAGCAGGCCAAGGTAAGCCACAGCCTGTGACCAATCTGGGAACCACAAAGTGTTCTGTGGTTGATCGCTGCCTGTGCTAGACCTGGAGGAATGTGGGAGTTTCCAAGCTGTGAACCAATACTGACTGCCACCTGTACCGTGCCTTGGGTAGATTAGCTAAAAACTCAGGGCACTCCAAATCCTGAGGCTGCCTACCAGCTTCTTGTAAGGCTCAACTGCTGAGAGAGCCTCATGTGGTACACAAGCTGGGTGTAATGGGGTTCCAGGAACTCACCAAGTTGTGTCAAGTCATGTTCCCCAGGTAAGGCCAAATCAGATTTCATATCAGTGCTGAGCCTGTGGCTACTTTCGAAAGTCTCAGATTATACCAGGGTTAGCCACCACAATCCTCAGGTTCACAAACCTCTGAGATTTTTTAAAGAAATACTGCAGTTCAGACCAGGGCTGATTGTCTGAAACTGGAGGCTTGTTGTTGATTTTCTTACCAAGATGGCTGGGCAAGGCTGGGTGCCCTACCAGTTATATGTCTTTGACAATCCATGAATTGGGTAAAGTAGGGTCCCAGTGAGACAAGAGTGGAGTGAGAAGACTTCACCAGGCCAGTGCAGATTTAGTTTTGCCATCTGGGAGGAGGGCTCAACACAAGCAAGATGGTACCCACCTCTAGGCTTTAGAGAAGGAGGGCTCAACTCCAGGATAATGGAATGGAAGTTTTCCCTCTAGCCCTCACCATGAGATGACACAACTCAGTCTTTTCTTGTATGTTTCTGGTGCCTCCCATACTGTTGTACCTCTACTGGGGCCTAGGGTGAGTACCTATGGATGAATGAGTCTGTGTGCAGGCCCTGTAAGGCAATGTCTGAATTTTGAGCTGTCTTCTGTTCTCACCTACATGATCAGAATTCCCACGGATTTTTACAGCCAGATTTTGTGGGGACTGCTCTTCCTGGCGCTGGAATCCTGGGGTAAGAACCCTGGTGTGGGCCTGGGACTCCATGTTCCCCTGAAGGGACCTAAGTGACCAACATATTCCTCCTGATGCTCTACTACCACACATGGGTGCAGGGACAGCCCATTTTGCATCTCCGCCTCTTCTACCAGTTTTAATGTGGCCTCTTCTTTATATCCTTAGTCATAAAAAGTTATGTTCAGCTAGTCTTCAGATGGTTCTCCAGGTTGATTGTTCTATAATTTAATCATAATTTTAATGAGGTCATGGGTGGAAGCAAACACAGCATTTTCTTACTTTGCCATCTTGATTAAAGTATACAGGTTGTATTCTAAACCTACTCCCCTTTCCTGATACTCTGAATTTTTCCTTTGACACCTGGAA
Source organism: Rousettus aegyptiacus (assembly GCF_014176215.1). Taxonomy (NCBI): domain Eukaryota; kingdom Metazoa; phylum Chordata; class Mammalia; order Chiroptera; family Pteropodidae; genus Rousettus; species Rousettus aegyptiacus. The sequence goes on along the minus strand of NW_023416312.1, from coordinate 50,888,810 downwards.
GATGTTATTTATAATACGTGGTATTAAGATCAAGGACATCTGACTTGTTCCTTGTTCTCTTTACTTCGTAATTCCTTTGTCTTTTCATTACACTGTTTGGTCTTGATTTAAGAGAATTATATCCCTTATTTCTAAAACTAATATTATCTCATTCACTTGCGAAACAATTTCCAATAACTTTCTTCAGACTTTTGTTAATGTAATTTCTTTAGGCCTTCCTACATGCATATGTTTTCTCATCTCAGAAAATATTTTTATGGGCTAACAGAAATAATCAGAGGTACAGTAAAGATCCGTTTTTTTCTAAATATTAATTGCTACTCCCTAAGCCTCATTATGTTTTGGTAAAATTATAGTATAAATAATGTCTACCTCCTTCTGTCACCATATATTTAACCCCTTTTACTATTATCTACCTCCTCCTGCCTCTCTTTCTTTCTGGTAACTACTAAATTGTTGTCTAAGATTTAGCTTTGCTGGGTGAACACACAATGCAATATACAGATGATGTATTATTTAATTGTACACTGAAACCTATATAATTTTATTAACCAATGTCATCCCAATAAATTTAATAACAATAAAAAGAAATAACATCTACCTAATAAAATTGAGACAATTAAAATACTTATATGTATAAAATAATGATTATAGTCTAGCGCATTGTTGGCTTGCAATGAAGCTGTATCTACCTTTATTAATATTATTATCATATTTACATAACCTCTATAAACTATTTTTTCTTACTTTAACTTCTTTATTGCTGTCTTTTTCTCTCGTTTTTCCAGAAATATGAACATTATTCCTAAATTCAGTACCTAAGTTTTCTATTCTTCTCTTTCAATACTTTCATTGTCTTATATGACTAGTGATGACTCCAAATTTTATCTTCAGCTGTGGCTTCCTTCATGGACACTGTTTACCAAGTCGTTACCAATACTTACCTTATGAAGTATATTACTCCACATAACTGGAGTCATTTCCACTTTTCACATTCCAAATTATTGCATGGTCCTCCTAATTGACCTCTCTGCCACAAATCTGTCACTATTAACAATTCATACTGTATATTGCTTGGATCATGGCTCTTATCTGCTCAAAAAAATAATATCTCCTTGTGTAAAATAAATATACTACTTAGCCGGCATTTAGAAACTTCCAAAATTTATTTCAATCTTTTCCAGACTTTTTCTTACAAATACAATACTTGAAACTGCCACTCTAATTAAACTGACTGACTACTCACTATCTTTTGAATATACTTAGTGCTTTGAAGTGCCGATTTTTCCCTCCACCTTGAAAGCCCCTTCTCCCTCCTTGTATTAAACTTTATAGTTCCTTTAAGGCTTAACTCATTATCTCAGTGAAGCTTTCCCTAAGTAGCTTTTCCCCTTGTGTTCTTCATCTTATCTTAATTTCAGTTGCACTTAATGTGTGTTCATTCTTTTACATTTACAGCTAATTTGCTTGTGTACATAAGTGAATATTTTCTGAATGTCTCTTATATGAAAGACATTGTATTAGAACCTGGGAGGAAACAGTCTCGGTTCTTCAAGAATTTTCATTTATCGCCTTCAATTAATTGTACATTCATGGCGGGCAGGTTTGTGTTTAATCCTTAGCCAATACATAGTAGAAGACACTGTTGACATCTGTGGATGTTATAACAGGGTAACTGTGGATTCTAGACCATTCTAGGAGACAGCTTCCCCCCTTGGGAAAAAAAAACAGTTATTGATGAGCCAGCACCAGAAATCTATATCCCACAACTGTAGGCATGTGACATAACCAGAAAATATTACTGTGGGGTCCACTGACCTTGAAAAATGCTGAGGAGATGGAATGGAAGGGCAAACTTTGTCTGTTCACACCACCACACATTCATGTTAGTCAGTCCAGTAAAATATAAAAAGTCAACTGAATATGATTATAAATGCATGAAAAATTTTACTGAAAAAAAAAAACAACAACAAGCATTCTAATATAAACTTGCAGTATAGGCCAATTTACTACATAGACTAGAAGACGCATTTTCTATTGATACCTGGAGAGTCAATAACTAGTACAACTGTCTTTCCTACTCCCTATTGGATCGCACCTACAGCTATCTCAACTGTTCTTGTCATTTCAGTGTCAGTCTAGTGGACTATTGAATGCATTGTGTGATAGCAACAGCTGGACAACTGCTGGACTACTGTATTTAATTATGGTAGCAGATGGTTCTGTAATGACAATTAATCTTGAAATGCATGACACGCTGAGGATATGAATTGTATCCTATTTATGCTCATAGCTTTAATTTTTAAGAATCATAAGGAACAGTGCATACCAATAAGCAAGTATTAAGGTAAAACAACCATTTTAGTTATCTATCGTTAAGTCACTTTTTAAAAATCCTGATAATTAAATCATCTTTTAAAATCCTTCTCTAGCTAATAACACCAATGCTGTAATGATAGTTCTAGAATATTGTCAAATTTGACTTTGAGCCCCCAAAGGAGTCTCAAAAGAAGAATTTTGTGGAGGAAGTAAGTCATTTACCTGTGTAATAACTATTTACTCCTTAAGTAATGAAATAGATAAATTTCTTTATTACACACCATATTGACAAAACCAGCCATTCTTTAGTGAATAAACATCTATAAAAGGAGAGATATTTCTTAAGATATAAATAGGTTCAGTAAATTATTCTTTTGATGAGGTAGTTATTGCCAATGAGAGGTTTATTTGTGTGACCAATTTTACCTGAGTCATGGTGAAAACGTTATTAAACATCAGTAAATCTAATGAATCCCACTATGTACTATGGATGTTCATTTCTAAATTAATAAAAGTTCTTTCTCCACTATCATTGTTTAGACTTTATCATTAAGTTCATGTTCATTTTCACACCTAAAACCATATCTTGTATCAGAAGCAATATGTTTTATTGGAAAAGAAAATGGATTAGAAGACAGAAAAAAATTATCTTAGTAATGTCTTTCGCTGACAAATCATGACACTTTAGTAAGAAATAAAACTACCAAATTTCAGTTTTTTAATCCGTAATATAATAATATTAGTTCTGTTTCTAGGGTTATTCTACCAAATGAAATCATGTCAATGAAAACATTTTGAAAAATGTAAATAGCGATATATATATGTGCATATATATGTATTATTTTACTGATTAGAAAACTGAAATTTGGCAGTATATATGTACATATATATGTATATATACATATACATACATACATATCTATATTTATATCTATATCTATCTATCATCTATCTATTATCTATCTATCTATCTATCTATCTATCTATCTATCTATCTATACCCTCAGGGCCTGACAAATGTTTTAACTATTGCTCCTTCTTTAGAAAAAATTATCAAAACAGCTGAATCTTCAAAGAAGTTGAATCATGGTCTCCATATTCATTGGCAGTTTAAACAATAAAGAAATATCATCCTACCATCTTTGCAGGCATTTTAGATTTACAGATCTCACAGTCTTGCTAATTTATAGAATTTAAAATCACACTTTGACAAGAGGAGACCTTCAAAGTTATGCAATCCCTTCTACAACATCTTTGACTTGTTGTCTTCCAACTTAGACTAAAATAGCTGGATTAAAATGAATTTACTTTCTTAAATATATATTAGAAAAAACTTTATATTGACCCAAAAACCTTTTCATACATCTTCTGCCCACTGGGGTCGTGGTTTTCTTGAAGACTATACAGGATAATTCTAATCACTTTTCTCCATGAGAGTTTTAAAGATATTTAAAAGTAGTTTTCAAAGTCACCTAATTTTATTTACCTCAGGTTAAATTTCTCATTTGTTCGAATGTTTCCAATGTGACACAGTTTAGTTCCTAAGGAAGTTATTGCAGTGATCTATAAAAGAAGCAGTGAGAATTTAATTAGGATACTTGTTCTAAGAATAAAGAAGAGGAATCAATAAAAATGTATTTTATGAAACTAGGAACAACAGGACTTAAAAACACTTTTGCGAGGTAATGAAGAAATCAAAGATACCACTGAACTTTCAAGTGCAAGTCAATGGAAAGATGTGAAATGGAAAGATATTGGCATTATTAGCCTAAATGGAGAAAATTAAGGAAAAGAGTTTGAGAGGGGAGTAGCTAAGTTGATGTTTATAAATATAGTTTTAGATGCTAAAATGATATAAAAATGGAAATGTGTAACGGATTTGAAAATGTAGACTTAGAAGTCAAGAGTGTATATAAGAATTTTTTAAAAATGTGAAATAGAAAGTATTTAAAACTGGCCGGTAAAAAAGTAAGTAAAACGAGTCAGTTATAACACAATGGTAAACTAGAGAACACATGCTCAGTTTGAATGCTCATCAAATGAATTGTATCTGTAATTCATACTTGATATTTCCAGTTTATACCTTTGTTATGTATAGAGAGGAGATCTAAGAAAAAAGAATTCCAGGACATACCATGCTTTCGCAAGAAGAGGAAATAGGACCAGAAAAGCAGACTGCATAGGTACATGAGACTGAAAAGTAGTGGTCAGAGGAAGAGAAGCAGTGCTGGAATAGTATATAGAATTGCAGCAGCTAGGAAAGAGTCAAGTAAGTTAAATAAGCCAAATGACAAAGAGAACTAAGATGAATTTTAGGAAAAGGCTATTGGGCTTTTTAACTAGTGACCTTCGAGTGACATAGTATATTTTAGAGTGACATGAGAAGGATTTAAAGAATGATTTGGGTAATGAGGTTTTGGAAGGATAGATTATTTATTTAAAATTTTTGAAGTGAAAAGAATTGAAAAAGGCTTTGCGGATTGAAGGCAGTTTCAGGATTTAGGAACTTTTTTTTATGTGAGTGGAGGCATCTTGAATTTGTTTTCATAATGAAAGAAAAAGATTTGATGTTAGGTGAGAGATTGAAAATGAATGAAGAAAAAACCTGAGGTGAGGGAAGGAAATAAAAAGGAATCTAGGGCTTTAGAAAGAAGACAAAATGGTTTCTCTGAGATGGGAGGAAAAAAGATAATATGTCTAAATATAGATAAAATTTGAAGTCAAGAAGGCAGACATTGAAAAAATTTATGTTGTGATGATGCTTCCAAACCAGATTAGATTCTGGTTATATTTGATAATGTTTAATTCAAGAAGAACTAGAAAAACAATTAAACAGCAAAGGAATATAAATTGAAAATGCTCCATATATGTTTTCAGTTTTCCGTATTCACAGTTAGATTTAAAATTAAAAGGTAAAGTTAAATTTAATAGCTCTAATCATAATGAATGGAATTACATTAAGTATAGTTCTTAATACTGAGGTATATTTACCACTTATTTCATAAAAAAGACCTTTAATCAAGAATATAAAGATTAAAACAAAACACCAGGATATTAACTCATTTCGTGTATATGTAATCATCTATATTGTGAAACATCTGCTAAAATAATATTCACTATTATTATTCATTCTTATGTTTTTCCTTAAAATGAATCACTAACTAGTACTTTTACTAACAATTTTTGATATAGGTTCTCTTAGTTGATGCAATATATCTCTAATGAAAAAGCAATAAAACCCTAAAGAAGTATTGTTATCTTGTGATATATTTATTTCTTAAGCATCTCAAGGGATCCATATATCATATTCTTTTTCTCTCACAAGATATTTTTTAAAGCTTTATTGATGTATAATTGATACATGAACAGTGCATATATTCAAGGTGTCCAACTTGATGTTTTGATACATATACATTGTGACATGATAATCACAATCATGATAATTAATATATCCATCACCTCTACATGGATACCATTTTTTTATGTTTGTGCATGTGTGCTGTGAAGACTTATTATAAGATCCACCTTCTTATTAAATATAAACTATACCCTATTGTTGACTACATTCACCATGATATATATTGGATATTGAGAACATATTCATTTTGTAAAACTAAACTTTGGTGACGTTGGACAAAAGGTGTAAACTTTCACAAGATTTTTGATTAAAAATTCTTGACAACTGACACCTAGAGCTGCTTTTGAAGCAATGGGAATGTAATGTTTTATGCTAATGGAAGATACAATTTGCAGCTTATAAATGTGAATATAATTTTTAACTCAGTAAAAGATTTTCTCCTTCTGTAGTTGTTTGTACAAATATCCCTATATTTGTCCATTCACGTATACATATATCCTGATTTATGTGACTATGGCATCAAGTATATATTCTGTGACTAGAAGTTTGGAGTTTAAAATTAAAAAAAATTAAAGATCTCAGAAGTATACTTTCGTACTTATTGTGCACCTTTGTGTGATGATCACCTTATGGAAATCAAATTTTTGGTTTTGTTTCAGAATATTTGGACATGGAAAGCCTTTGAAAGGTGTGCTTATTATATATTTCAAGACCTGTGTTAGGTATTCAGATTTCGACTTATGGATCAAACCATATACAATGTGAAAATGCAAATATTTTCATCACTCCATTTGTTTCCGCTGAGAAAAAAAGTAGATATGAATTAATTTCTTAGTTCTTAAAAATAAACTTATTGAATATATTCTATTATTTATATGATATTCATATAATGAAGATGAATCTAGTTATATACATAAAACAGTGACATCATTATATATGAAATCTCCTGAGAGGAACAACTAAAAGAGTGTTTGATGCCTTCAAACACAATTACTGAAAACTCTGTGTAAAGTAAGTTAGATTGAAGATCTGCAGACTTATTCATTAGAATAAAAGTACCAGAGTCATGCTGACATTTTGGAGTGCTGCTGCTAAATACTGGAACACTTGCATACAACACCTGAGTCATTAGAAGTTTCCAAACTATTGTTCAAACAGAATGAGAATGATGTACTGTACATAAATAGGTTTTGTACTGTAGTGCAAAATAACCTTTGTGTAAAAGGGTAATCACAAAAATGCATTTTGCTGGAAAGACCCATTTGATTGCAGAGGTAATGGAGTACTTTTTGATAAAATCGAAACTGCTCTGTATATTTTAAATTACCCAGAGAGGAAAGAAAAGTAGTGCTTCTGGCTTCATATCACCCAAAGATAGCTTTTATAAACAAACTTCATGTATTTCAAAAGTTATTAGTTGCCTTTAACAGACTTATTCTGGCAGACATTTTAAGATTAGCTGCTTCATAAATATTCATCTAAATTAAAAGTGCTTCATTTTTTAATCAATGATCTATTTTAAAATTTACATACCAAATGCACATCTAAAGCTCACACATACCAAAATGTTCTAAAATACAACTGTTTTACCCAAACAATGATCTCTACCACAATAATAATTTCCAAGTAACTTACCTTTGTTTATTTTCCTAAATTTTAGTCTTTTTTTTTTAAATTAAGTTTCTTGGGGTCACATCAGTCAATAAAATTGAATAGATTTTAAGTGTACAATTCAATAATTCTATGTTCACCATCCAGAGTTAAACTTACATTTGTTTTTAAGTATAACGTTTACCCCAAATTGAATAGATTTCCTTAGTGAGCTATGTTTGCATTTATTTCCCTGAACTCATTGAAGAAAATATGAAGATATACATAGAAAATTTAGTGAGATCCCAGTGATGACAAGTCATCCTGAGAACTAATAAAATTAGTCATTTTGAATCTGTGCACTCGGCTCTATATTTAATTAAATGTTAGAGTGACATTGGTTAATAAAATTATATAATTTTCAAATGTCCAATTCTGGAACACATTATCTGTATATTGCATTGAGTGTTCACCACCCAAAGTCAAATCTCCTTCCATCACCACCATATAATTGACCCCCTTTCTACTCCTTCCCCTCTCTCTGGTAACCACTATACTGTTGTCTGTATCTATGAGTTTTTGTTTGTTTTAATTGTTCATTTGTTGATTTTAGTTTTATATCCCACATATGAGTGAAATCATACTGTTCTCGACGTTTTCCCTCTGACTTATTTCACTTAGCATGATTATCTCAAGATCCATCAATGTTGTCACAAATGGTAGTATTTCATCTGTCAATATTACTCATTGCATGAGTTATATAAATGCATATATGTGCCACATCATACATATGTACCACATCTTCTTTATCTATCATCTTTCAAAAGCACTTCAGTTGTTTTCATGTCTTGGTCATGATGAATGCAACGAACATAGTGGCACATATATATTTATGAATAAATGTTTGAAATTTATTGAATAGATAGATACCCAGAAGAGGGATTGCTTGGTTGTATGGTAATTTTATTCTTAATTTTTTGAGGAAACTCCATATTGTTTTCCATAGAGTCTGTACCAATTTACATTCCCACTAGCAGTGTATGAGGGTTCCTTTTCCTCATAACCTCTCCAACACTTGGTATTACTGTCTCGTTGATAATAGCCATTTAACAGGTGTATGTATCTCTTTGTGGTTTTGATTTGCAATTTCCTAATAGCTAGTGAAGTGTAAAATCTTTTCATATGTCTGTTGGTCATTTGTATGTCTTCTTGAGAGAAGTTTCTGTTAAGGTCTTCTGCTCATTTATTAATCGGATTGTTTGTTTGTTTGTTTTTGTTATTGATTGTATAAGTTCTTTATATATTTTGGATATTAGGCGCTTATCAGAGGTGTTGTTCGCAAACATATCCTCCCATTTGGATGGGTGCCTCTTTGCTTTGTTGGTGGTTTCTTTTGCTGCGCAGGAGTTTTTTAGATTAATAGGGTCCCATTAATTTTTTTGTCGTTATTTAGTTATACTTCCCTTGTTTTAAGGTAAAATTCATAAAATACATTCTAAATCCAAGATCTAAGAGTTTAGAATCTATGTTTTCTTCTATGCAATTTATTGTTTTGTACTGATATTTAGGTGTTTGATCCATTTCGAGTTTTGTTTTGTTTTGTTTTGTTTTGTTTTTGTTTTTGGTAAATGGTTATTGGTAATACTCTAGTATCATTCTTTTGTGTGTGGCTTTTCGACTTTCCCAGTACCATTTATTGAAGAAGCTTTCCTTTCTCCATTGCAAGTTTTTGCTCCTTTGTCAAAAATTATTTGTGTGTGTGTGTGTGTGTGTGTTTGTGTGTGTGTATGGGTTTACTTCTGGAGTCTCAATTCTGTTCCATCAGTCTGCATGTCTGTTTCTCTGCCAATATCATGCTTTTTGATTATTGTCCCTTTGTAGCATAAATTGACATCATGCAGAGTTTTACCTCTGGCTTTGTTGTTTTTTAAGATTATTTTGACTATTGGAGACCTTTTGTGCTTCCAAAGAAATCTGATGATTTTTTGTTCTATTTCTTTAGAAAATGGCAATGAGATTTTGATGGGGATTGCATTAAATCTATGTAATGCTTTAGGTAATAAGGTCCTTTTAAATATACTGATTCTTCCAATCCAAGAACAAGGACTATCTTTTCATTTCTTTGTATCTTCTTCAATTTCTTTTAATAATGTCTTACAGTTTTCAGAATATAGATCCCTCACATGCCTTGTTAGGTTTATTCCTAGGTATTTTATTCCTTTTGTTGCATTTGCAAAAGGAATTGATTTTCTTATTTTTTTCTGAAAATTTGTTGTTAGTGTATAGGAATGTTATGTATTTTTCTTCGTTGATTTTGTATCTTGCAACTTTACTGTGTTTGTTTATTGTTTCTAATAGATTTTTTAGTGAAGTCTTTAGAGATTTCTATGTAGAGAATCATGTCATATGCAAAAAGTGACAATTTAACTTTTTCTTTTCCCTATTTGAATGCCATTTAATTCTTTTTCCTGTCCAATCATTCTAGCTAGGACTTCCAACACTTTATTGAATGAAAGTGGAGATAGCAGACAGCCTTGTTTTGTTATTAATTTTAGAGGGAAGATTTTTAGTTTTTCACCATTAAGTATGATGTTAGCTGAGGGTTTGTCATATATGGCCTTTATTATGTTGAGGTACTCTCTATCAATACCCATTTTATTAAGTGTTTTCATCATAATCAGATTCTGTATCTTGTCAAACGATTTTTCTGCATCTATTGATATGATCATATACTTTTAATTCTTTATTTTATTTATGTGGTGTATCAATTTTTTTGATTTATTTATGTCGTACATTCCCACATTGCCAGGATGAAGCTCAATTGATCATGGTGTATAATATTTATAATGTGTTGCTGTATTCAATTTGTTAGTGTTTTGTTTAGGGTTTTCACATCTTTATGCATCACAGATATTGGTCCATAGTTTTGTTTTGTTTTTTTTCTTTTTCATTATACTATCCCTGCCAGGTTTTGGTATCAGGGTAATGTTGGTCTCATAAAATGAGTTAGGGAGTATCGATTCTTTTTTAAATTTTTAGATGACTTTTGGAAGGGTAGGTATTAAATAATCTTTGACTGTTTGGTAGAATTCACTAGTGAAGACATCTGGTCCTGGACTTTTACTTTTTGGTAGGTTTTTGGTGATTGTTTCAATTTCCATTCTGCTGATCATACTGAAATTTTCCAGTTATTCTCGATTCAGCCTAGGAAAGTTATATCTTTCTAAATATTTGTACATTTCTTCTAGGTTATTAAATTTGGTGTTATATACTTTTTCATAGTATTCTTGTATGCTTCTTCGTATTTCTGCAGTGCCTGTCATCATTTCTCCTCTTTCATCCTCAATTTTTTTATACGTGTGCTTTCTCTTCTTCCTTTAATGAATCTAGCCAAGGGTTTGTCAATTTTATTAACCTTTTCAAAGAACCAGCTCTTTGTTGTATTTATTATGTCTATTTTTTCAATTTCATTTAATTCTGCTCTGATTTTGATTATTTTCTTTATTCTGCTGACTTTAGGCTTAATTTATTCTTCTTTTTCTAGTTTTTTTTTCAGATGAAACGTTAGGTTGTTTATTTGGACTGTAGCTGTTTTTTGAGATAGACTAGTAATGATATGAAATTTCCTTTTATTACCACATTTGCCATATCCAAAATTTTTTATATGTTGTACTATCATTATCATTCGTTTCTATGAATCTCTTGATCTTTCTTTTTATTTTTTCTTTGACCCAGTTATTCTTCATTAGTATGCTGTTTAATCTCTATGTATTTCTGGTTCTTTCTGCTTTCTTTTTACAGTTTCATAACACTATGATTAGAGAATATGACTAATATAATTTTAATCCTCTTATATTTGTTGAGGCTATCTCTGTGTCTCAGTATGCGGTCAATACCTGAGAATGTTCCATGAGCACTAGAGAAGAATATATAAGCAGATGTTTTGGGATGAAATGCTCTGTAAAGGTCAATTATGTCCAGTTGGTCTAATGTGCCACTAAGGGTGTTATTTCCTTATTTATTCTCTGTTTGGATGATCTGTCCATATCCGACAGTAGGATATTTAGGTTCCCTACTATGATATAGTTTTTATCTGTTTCTTTTAGATCTGTTAGAAATTGCTTTATATATTTTGGGGCACCCTGGTTTGGAGCATAGATATTAAGAAGTGTTATATCTTCTGGGTGCATGATTCCCTTTATCATTATAACGTGTCCCTCAGTATCTTTTTTTTTACCTTTTTTATTTTGAAGTCTATTTCGTGTGATATTAGTATCGCTACTCCCACTTTTCCCTGAATGCCATTTGCTTGAAATATCATTTTCCACCCTTCACTTCGAGTATATATTTGTCTTTGAAACTGAGATGTGTCTCTTGGAGGCAGCATGTGATTGAGTTTTGTTTTTTGATCCAGTCTGCAGTTCTATGCCTTTTTATTGGTGATTTCAGTCCATTTACATCTATGGTGATTATTGAAATATTAGATTTTCCTATAAACATTTTACGATTTGCTTTCTGGTAGCTCTGTTTTCCATTGCTTTCTTATCCTTGTGTGTGTGTTTGTATTTCCCATTGACTCACAGAGCTTTTGCTTCATTTTAATGTGATCTTTTCCCAGGTGCCCTAAAATGCTATAGCTAGAGCCATCTTCTTAGTTATTTTACTACAATACTTCTCTTAGTAGTTTTGTTAAATAAGAGGAAATTGTTTAATCATCAGGATATTTCTCAAGCAGTATAATTACCAAAGTTGAAGAAGATGACAGAATCTACACACGAGTCATATTATGCCCTTTTTTATTGTGCACCCAAACATTTTAGACACAGACTATTTAGTTCTGCAATGAAATAACTGGTTGCTCTGTATATTCTGCCAATATAAAAGAAAATTATGAATACTAGATTTTAGCTTCTTACTGACTTTTATAGTTTTGGATTTCCTACCAGTGATTAAAGGATAAAAATTATGCATAGTGCTAATTTTCTAGGTAGAATATATGCAGTTGTATAAGTGCAGATGTCTTAGTAAGATTCTGTATTTGTATATTAATTCAAAAATCTACCAGCCGAAATACTCCCTCCAAACTATAAAAGATGGCTGTTACTTCTTAGGGATAGAATTAAGAAGGGATACTAGAGCCTTAGGAATTTATTTTATTCCTTGCTTCATTGTTAGAAATTGTTACATTAATATATAATTTGTAATGATTCTCTTATAAAAACAAGTCAACAAAAGAGATTACTAGTTACCAAATATCAATCTCTACCAAATCCAGCCTAAGCAGCGCCTTACTTGTTTGGGTTTTTCTATACTTCCCCATCCCACAGTCCCTCACTTCTCTAAAATTTAACCACCTGTAGCAACATTTCTGATAAATTGTCAATGTATACTTTTGGCTTCATCTGACAAATTAAACTTTGTTGCTGTGTTACTAGTGATGTTTTATAATTCTTTAAAACCCTCTCATATATTGGCTCAGGTAAATTACAGACTAAAACAAGAGCTTTAAGATATCAGAATATATTTTAGTCAGGAGCAAAGCATTGGTGGTAAATAATTGCTAATTCTCCAATCAAACCATGTAATTTCCCACTTATTTTTTTCTGGCTGCCTCTAAGGCTAGCCTTGGTACTATGCTGAAGTGGCTTAATAGAATCTAAGATTATGGTTATGAACTTTAAGTACCATTTAAATATGTATCATGTTATGAAAAACTACACTAAATATGAAAACTCTCATAGACCCACTTATGAGTTGTAGTTTTACTTTTTTATTTTAAATGATGATTTTTCTATTGTATAGGATTTTCACCCATGCATGATGGATGTATACTACCGGTTTAGCGAAATCCATACATGATTTCTTCTTGGGAAGCACAGAACCTCATTACACCAAAGGGTTATACCAAATTATATCAAAATTGTAATTTGTAGTTAGTGAAGGGAGAGCTAACATAATAGGTCATTAACACTTTAGTGAAAATTAGATTTTTTTAAGTCAAAGATTTTGGTGAAAAAGAAAACTGAATGTTGTTTCATATATTAATTGATTCTCCTGATTTGTAGAAAATCAGTGTGTTGCTGTCTTTTCAAAACTATGGATTTTATTTCGCAATTTGAAAAAAAAGGTTTCATGACACTAGCAAGTCAGTTACTAATTGCTACACTTTCTCAAGAAAGTTACACTATCTTGAGAAAGCTCATTACATGTATCTTTGTGCCTCTTTATACATTCTTCAGAAAACAAGAGTTAACACAGTACAAGTTTCTTAAGTCTTAGTAATATAGTACAACCATCCTTATCGAGGGAAGATAGATTTCAAAATCCCAGCAGCTGTTTGAAACAGTAGATAGTTCCTAACCCTGTATATACTCTGTTTTTTGTTTGTTTGTTTGTTTGTTTGTTTGTTTGTATTTTATTATATATACATACTCATGATGAAGTTTAATTTATAAATTAGGTTAGGAAGAGATAACAACGGCCAGAAGGGAGAGAGATTGGGAGGCTAGGAGAAAGGGGTGAAGTGTTAAAGAAGTACAAATTAGTAGTCGATAGATGAGCATGGGGATAAGGACCAGAGCATTGGGAATGCAGTTAGTATTAATATAATGGCTAGGTGGAGAACCAGAAGAGAAAGCACATTTAGGGGGATTGTTTTATAAACTATATAAATATCTAGTCAATGTATTGTGTTCTTAAAACTAATAATAAAATAAAATAAAACAGAACAATTTAACAATATACTATAATAAAAGTTATATGAATGTGTCTCTCACTCTCCAGTAAATTTTATATTTTTCACTCCCAACTTATTCCTGATTCTATGTAACCATCCCTTACTTGCAGTAAAAGGCTTGGTGTCACTTGCTGAAATCTTTATATAGGCTCGAAGCATTCTATTGCAACATGTTGCTGTCATTTTGAGTACATTTTCTGTTCATGTCTTCCACCCACAAATTTACTGCCTTTTTAATCTTAGCTTAGCATATATCCTGCACTTTGGTCATAACTTTCACAGTTTGAGGTACAACAGTGAAACTAGCCATAAGAAAAGATGAAATACTGCTACTTGCAATGACAAAGATGGACCTCAAGATAATCATATTAAGCTAAATAAGTCAGAAAGAAAAAGTTGAAAATCACATGATATAAACCTAAAAGCAACAAATGATCTGGATAAAAAAAAAAAAAACAGAGACTCATAGACATGGAGTATAGACCAGTGGTTACCAGGGACTAGGCCTCATTCATGGTCAAGTCTGTCTTCAAGGGATAGGCAAGGGAGATCTGTGACCATCTGGTCCAAAGGGTTATTTGGCATCCATGCAGAGACAATGTATCAGGCACTGTACTAGGTCCTGTAGAGATAAAATGTAAATATCTCATGGTCTCTGACCTTTAAGGGGCAATGAGAAACCCTACAAAGGAGGGAAGAGCTGAGGAGAAAACACAAAACTGGGACAAAGCCTCTGGCCAGGCCAAGCCCACACACAGCTATAGAAGCCCAGGCCCTTGAACTCCACCTTCCTCTCCATAGCCCTGCCTCAAACAGACTGTCTTTTATTATTAATACCTAATGGATTCTGCATGTCCTTAATTTTATATTGTATGAAATATTTAAACACTTATGAAAACATTCAAAAATTTCTAAACAATGTACTTGTCATAAGACAAACTTAATTATAATCCTAAATAACAGCAAAAAATGTGTGTGGGGGAGGGTGCAAAGTGTTTACAGTGTATCATGTAGCTGTTAAATTTCTCTCATTTTCCTCAGAGTCACACTCACAGGGTATGAGCTGCTGTGTGGGGGCTGACCCCACAAAGTTGGATTTGCTCCAGTGGACTCATGTACATGAGACCATCCTTAGCATGTGCTGTTTGTGAGGCTAATCAAGTGGTGCTCTGTTGTAGTCTGATGAGAGCCTCTGGATGTATTCATTCTGGGGCCCCTTGAGAGGGGTTCTTACACAGGCCAAGTTTAGCCACTGTCTATGACCAACCCATGGCTACCTAGTAGGAGCTGCAAAGTGTTCTGTGGTTGGTTGCTGCCTGTCCTAAACCCGGAGGCATGTGAGAGAGGTAAAGCTGTGAACTGAGGCCAGCTGCCACGAGTTCCAGACCTGGTATAACTTAGCAAAATGTCCAGCGCAACTCAAGCTCGGAGGCTGTTTTCCGGCTTCCCATCAGTCAGATCAGGTGAAACAGCCTCATGTGGTATGCAAGTTGGGTGAGGTGGGTCTCCAGGAAGTCACCAGGGTGGGGCAAGTGGTGTTCACCAGGTCAGTGCAGATTTAGATTTTGTGCCACTGCCAATCACAGACATCTCAGATCATACTCGGGCTAGCTGCTGCCTGCCTTGGGCCCATAGATACCTGAGATTTGTTGAAGAAATACTGCAGCTTGATCTGGGGTTTTTTGTCCACTACCAGACATGTCGATTGCTGCTAAAGGTACCTTCTGCCAAGTGGGTAGAATATGGTTGGTTGCCCAGCCAGAAATATGTTTTTCGCAACTCTCCAGTTGGGTGGGGTTGCATCCCAGGGAGTACAGGGGTGGAGCAAGTGGATTTCACCAGGCCAATGCAGTTTCAGATATGAGTGTGTAGAGAGGGCTCAACACAGGAATAATGGTACTGTCACTCCAGCCCTTGCCCTGAAGCCACAAAACTCAGTCTTTCTTTGTATGTCTCTGGTACTTCTTGAGCTGCTGTCCCTTCACGGAAGCCCAAGGTGAGTCCCTGCAGGCAAATAAATCTGTGTGAGAGACTTTTAAGCAGATGTCTGGGTTTCTAGCAGTCTTCCATCTCACCCAGTCAGAGGTAGGTAAGAAGAATCAACACCATTTAAATGGCCATACTACCCAAAGCAATCTATAGATTCAATGCAATTCCTATCAAAATTCCAATGGCATTTTTCAGAGAGCTACAACAAATAATCCTAAAATTTATATGGAAGTATAAAAGATCCCGAGTAGCCATGGTGATCTTGAGAAAGAAAAAAAAAAAGTTGGAGGAATCACACTACCTGAAATCAAACTATACTACAAGGTTACAGTAATCAAAACAGCATGGTACTGGCATAAAAACAGATACATTGATCAATGGAACAGAATAGAGAGCCCAGAAATGAATCTACGCTTATATTCTCACTTAGTATGTGACAAAGGAAGTAATAATATACAATGGAGTAAAGGTAATCTCTTCAATAAATGGTGCTTGGAAAACTGAACAGATATATGCAAAAGAAAAAAAAAGAAACTGGATCAATTTCTTACACCATACACAAGAATAGACTCAAAATGTTTTAAAATCTTAAATGTAAGATCCAGAAACATAAAAATTCTAGAAGAAAACATAGGCAGTAAATTCTCTGATATTACTAGCAATAGTTTCTTTTTGGATATATCTCTCCAGGTAAGGGAAACAAAAGACAAATAAACGAATGGGACTACATCAGACTAAAAAGTTTTTGTACAGCAAAGGAAATCATCAACAAAACAAAAAGACAACCCAACTGATTGGGAGACGATATTCACTAGTGATATATCTGAGAAGAGGTTAATATCTAATATATAAAGAACTGATACAACTCAACATCAAAAAACCAAACAATTAAATTAAAAAATGGACAGAAGATATGAACAGATACTTCTCCAAAAAGGAAATATAGATGGCCAATAGACACATGAAAAGATGCTCAAGGTCACTAATCATCGGAGAAATGCAAATCAGAACCACAATGAGATATCACTTCACACCTGTCAGAATGGCTGTCATCAATATATCAAAGAACAATAAGTGTTAGCAAGGATGCAGAGAAAATGGAACCCTCATACTAATAACAAAGAAATAATTCTCAAGGCAGCCAAGGAAAAGAAGGTGATAACTTATAAAGGAAATATCATTAGATTATCTTTGGATTTTTTTTTTTTAGCAGAAACTCTGAAAGCTAGGAGGAAGTGAAATCAAATATTCAAACTATTGAAAGACAGAAATTGTCAGCCAAGAATAATATATGAAGCAAAGTTATCCTTCGGATAGGAGGAAGAAATAAAGACTTTCCCAGACATACAGAAGCTGAGGGAATTTACCACAAGACCTACATTATAGTGAATTCTGAAGGGTATTATTCTACTTGAAATAAAAAGATAAAAAAATATAAAACTAGAAGACAAACAGAAGCAGAAAAAATTGCAAATTTTATTCAGAATAGGGTATTTTTCCATTAAATTTCCATTTTATTATACAGTTTTATATCACATTAGTTTACAGGCATTTCTCTACAACTACTCCAACATATCTCCTTTGGAATTATTTCAGTCATCTGTAACATGTGAATTTACCAATGATTTCGATTCTAAAACAAACAAGATTTCAAATTATTAACTTTTAGATGAGTGAGATAAGAAATAAAGTCATCAGATAATGGTTGATACTGTTAATTTCCAAAATATACATTGTTAAAAAGATTCTTCTGATACAGCAGTTATAAATTAGAACCTTCGATAAAGGCAGAAACAAAGTACAATAAAAGAAGCTTCTGCAGCCTAAGTCTTCCTTCTGATTTATTTTTAGATTTCTGACTTCGATTTCACTGATCTTTTCCTCCACTTGGTCGACTCTATTTCCCAAGCTTGCTATTTAATTTTCAACTCCTGCTTTGTGTGTGTGTGTGTGTGTGTGTGTGTGTGTGTGTGTGTGTGCGTGTGCGTGTGTGTGTGTGTGTGTGTTTTAAATCTCCAGAGGATCTATTCTATTCCTTTTGAAGGTTTCAGTCTCCTTGTTAAAGAATTCATTCTGCTCATCTCATTTTTTCAGTTCCTTAAATTGTTGATATGACTTGTTTCAGATCTCACTGAGTTTTTTCTGAAATACTATCCTGAATTCTCTGTCATTTCAGTTGCATATTCCTGTCTGTAATCTTATTTTATGTAGATTTTTCTCTTTCTTTCTGAAATGGCTCGTCACCTTGGTTGTTCATGGTGTTTAATGGACTATTTCTCCATCTGGGCATTAATGGGAGTGTATTCTGCTTTTTTCCAGAAAGGAGATTTGTTATGCAAAGGTCTCTCTTTAGCTTGTTGCAAATAAGGAGCTTTTCTTTTGGTTTCAAGAAGGTGGCAACTAAGCTTCTTAGATCCCTGTTTTATATAAAGCCTTAATAACGCTTTTTTTTTTACTTCTAGATGTTTAATCATGCTTGCTACCCTCAATCTCAGCACTTTTCATTGTTAGTGACAGTTTTGGTAGCATTTGCTCAGATTCCCATGGCGCTCCGCAGCTTTCAGTCTCGGAGGAGATGGGGATACGGACACTCTAGGCTGGGCATTGTGGGCTGTGGCTCATCCTCAGTTTTACAACCATGACTGGTAAAAATCAACTGCTATTTCTCTGCTGTCCCTCGTCTCTACTTTCTGCCCTGATGACAGAGCCCTGACACTGGCCGCATGATTCTCACATCACTCCCATGCAAGGTTGATCAGGGAACTTGCCACACCTTTTCCCCTCCCCCTTCTCCTGCAGGGAGCTCCAGTGGCTGCGAGAGGCAGCTTCTTTATTTCTCTCAGTCCCCCGCCTGACACCCGGGGTTCTGACCTGTGGTAGCTGTTATCCACAGATTTCACACTCAGATGTGCTGGTGTGCAGTTTGTATGTGTTTGTTGTCGTCGTCGTTGTTGTTGTTGTTGAGTTTTAGATATTCAACTTATTGTTGTTTCAAGAGGTTAGATCTGGGGATGTCTCTCACTCCGCCATGATTCCTAAGTCAATTAATCTCTATTTCCAGAGCATTATGGTCAAAGAATATGGTTGGTATGATTTTAGTCCTCTTATATTTGTTGAGGCTATCTCTGTATCCCAGTATATAGTCAATTCTTAAGACCATTTAATGTGCACTAAAGAAGAATGTATAAGCAGCTGTTTTGGGATGGAAGGCTTTGTAAATGTCAATTATGTCAAGTTGGACTAATGTGTCATTTAAGGATGTTATTTTCTTATTTATTTTCTGTTTGGATGGTAGAATGGCGGGCAATTTAAAACTTGTGAATTGTTTATTTCTGGAATTTTTCATTTAATATTTTTGGACTGTTGTTTACTGCAGGTACCTAAAACCTTGGAAAATAAAACCGTAGATAGTGGGGGGAAACTGTATGTTAAACTTTGTTTTATTATTAAATATATTGGGGTGACATTCATTAATATGATTGTTTTAAATGTATGATTCTATAATATATCGTCTGCGTATCGAATTGCGTGTTCACCACTCAAAATCTAATCTCCTGTCGCCATATTTTGAATCTCTTTACTATCTTCAACCTCCCTAAAACTCACTTTCTCTCTCATAACCACCCCACATTTGTCTTTATCTGTGAGTTTTTGTTTTGTTTGTCTTTGTCTGTTGCTTTCTTTTTTATATTTCACACATGAGTGAAATCATGTTTTTTCCCTTTTTCTATCTGACTTATTTTGCTTCACACAATACTCTCAAGATTCATCTATGCTGTCACAAATGGCAGTATTTTATCTTTTTGTGTGGCTGAGCAGTATTCAACTGTATATATGTATCACACTTCTTTATCCAATCATTCATTGAAGGACACTAAGGTTGTTTCCATGTCTTGGTCACCATGAATAATGCTGAAATGAACATAGGGATACATATATCTTTATAAATAAATATTTTCAAATATTTCAGGTAGATACCAAGAAGAGAGATTGCTGGGTCATATGGTAGCTGTCTTCTTAATTTTTTGAAGAACCTTTATATTGTTTTCCATAATGGCTACACCAATCTATATTCCCGCCAGCACTGTATGAGGGTTCCTTTTACTTTGCATCTTCTCCAACACTTATTTCTTGTCTTGTTGATAATAGCCATTCTAACAGGCATGAGGTAGTACCTCATTGTGGGTTTTATTTGCATTTCTCTAATGGGTAATGAAGTTGACCATCTCTTCATGTGTCTGTTGGCCATTTGTATGTCTTCTTGGGAGAAGTGTCTCTTCAGATCCTCTGCCCATTTTTTAATTTGAATTTTTTTATTATTGACTTGTATGACTTCTTTGTATATTTTGGATATTAGTCTTTTATCAGAGGCATTGTTTACAAATATCTTCTCCCATTCATTTGGTTCCCTTGTTGCCTTATTTGTGGTTTCTTTAGCAGAAGACTTTTATTTTGAAATAATCCATTTATTTATTTTTGCTTTTACTTCCCTTGCCTTTGAGGTCAAATTTAGAAAATCCCCTTTGAGGACAAGGTCTAGTATCTATGTTTTCTCCTATGTATTTTATTGTTTCAGTTCACATTTAGGTCTTTGATCCACTTTGAGTTAATTTTTGTGTACAGAGTAATATAGCTTTGGAAATATTTGAAAGATACAAACCATGATTTAATTATAATTTTGAAGGATTTTTATTATTATATTTGTGTTAAATAGAAAAGCTTTCTATTTCTAAAAAATTTTCTGATAAAATTCTGCTAGCATTGGTGCCTATTTTAGCTTTTGCTTTTCAATAGCCAAGGGGTATCTTTAAATTGTTATTTGTGTAAATTGCTTTTAGATGTATCACATCAAATTTTGAAAACTACCTTGGAATAGAATGATGGGTAAATATCAGTGGCAAATGGCATATGTGTCACTGTTTTCTCAGGAAAAAATCACAATGTTAATAAACAGTGGTAGTTTGTTTTTACACTAACTTTCTTGCTGCTCCCTGTCTGTCAGTTGTTCATGATCTTGTTTGTATTTTACTTGTTTGTGTTTTACTTGCCCAAGGTCTCCTAGTACTTTCCCAATAAATCATCCATATCTCCTTATTATTTAGCTAGTATTCTTTTCACTGAATTATATACCTTTTTTCAGTTCTTTGTTCATAATTGATGTGTTAGAAAATGTTACTTTACCATTTATTAACTTTAAATATCTCTCTAAGAGCTGGAAATTAGGTGTTTTGAGACAGGTTGCTTTTGCTCTCTCCTTATTTAATCATGAAGAAGATGAAAAGATACAATTTTGAATAAACTGAAATTAGCTGTGATTTATAGATTTACACATTACAAAACATGTAATCACCTTTGCCTGTGTCCTACATTGTTTATTTCTAGCTGTCTCTCAATTAGACTATTATTAGTTAGAATAATAAGACTTTGGAGTGGAAAAGGATTTTCTTGGCTCAAATCCCTGTTTCAACACTGTCTTCCACTAATAGGTTCTTAATTGGTTTTTCTGCCTGCATGGTCTTATGCTTGAAATCATAGAAATTTAGCATTTTGGAAATGCTAAATTTGTCTAGCCATAGACTTTAATGATAAATGATTCAAATTTCCTCCTCATTTCTTTTGAGTTGTGGAGGAGTGAGAGAGTAAAGAAAGAAAACAAATTAAGATAGAAGAAAGAAATCAAAAGGGATGTTTCAAAGTATGCTGTATGTAATCATAATTGAAGAAGCACAGTCAAATTTGCCAAACGAATAATGAAGTTACGCTACCCTTCCCTTTTATCTTCATCATTGCCTATTTCCTTAATGATTTCCAAGTTAGGTAGAATTGAGTTTTAGTCCCAGACTCTCTGCTTTTGGTTTTGTGAGCTATTATGAATCATCGCATTTTTTAAAACATGCATTTCCTAATATTTAAGCATAAGTGAAGAGAAAGTACCCACTCATAAGAATGACATGGGGATTACATGAGACAATAAATGTGAAAATACATTGTAAACTGGAAAAAGATATTCATATGTAAGGTATCTAATTCATCATATTCTGGACTCTGCTCGTTAATCCAAGCATATTCCATTATTCTTTCATATTAATTTTTTTTCCTATTCTTACTAGTTTTCCTTCTGTTCCTTAAACACACTGAGTTCATTTCTGTCCCAGAGCTTTTGCACAAGCTGTTTCTTTTCTTTAAATGTTCTTCCTCTGATCTTTATGTAGTGGAATCTTTCTTGGTATTAGATTCCAGCTTGATCAAAATTATGGTCAACAATATTGTATTATATATTTCAAATTTGCTAAAAGACTAGATTTTAATTGTCCCAACCACAAAAAAAACCTGATAAATAGATAATGTAATAGAGTTATAATAGAGTTGTTAGTTTGCCCTATGGTAGTAATCATATTGCACTATATAATTGTATCAAATCAATGCATGGTATACATTAAACTTACACAATATTATATGTCAATTATATTTCAATGAAAAAAAGAAAGCAACAGAACATTGCTTTGGGTGCTGTGCAACCTAGGAGCAAAATTTTGCTGTCACATTCACTTAGCTATATGACCTTGAGCAAGTCAATTCAGTTCTATGCATTTCATTTTCTTCATATATAAAATTTTGGTAGTATGTACCACATGCAATTGTTTAGATATTTGACTTTGTTAACATTAAGATGTAGAGAAGGTATATATAGATGGTTAGCATTTTTGAATGTCACTTCCTCAGAGAGACTTTCCCTGACCACCCAATCTAGACTAGCTACCAATTTAAACCTTTAGCACATATTTTAATTATCAGCACGGTATTTATTATTACCAATGCACGTTGTGTATCTGTCTGTTTATTAATTTTTCTGACTGTTGATCTTCTCTCTTTACTAGAATCTAGGCTCAATAAAATTATAGACCATGTATTTCTCATCAAATGCTATAACTCTTGTGCTCCCAAATTTCCTGATAGATAGGTGCTCAATAAACTTTTGTTTTGGCTGAATTCATGACTCTTAAACTTCCTTTGTCCCACTTTTATGCTTGAGACTCAAAGAAAAGAAATAACTTACTCAAGAGTAACAGGGTTAACTATTGTCAGAATTGAGTTTTCTTGATTTATTGCCCAAGCTCAGAGCTAGAGGTAAGAAGTGTCATGTCCAAGTCTCATTTGTCATTCTCATTAATCTTTGTGATAATGTGAAAAAAATTTAAGGACATAAAGCTTTATTTCCCTATCTGTAAAACTAGGGAAGAGGTATGAAATGACCTCTTGTTTAAAATCCAAGAAACAAGATCCAAGAGGACTTTTTTTTCCAATTTAGCTAGGCTATTAGAAGCTTTAGACCTTAGACATAACTTTAAGGATTCTGGAACGCTCCTTTGAACTGTTTAGAATCCTTGATGCAGTGTTTCTCCTTAGGAGAGATGATGGCGTGTCATCACGATCCCCACCAGTGTTAAAGTCATCTCATAGTATGCTTAAACATCTCTAGAATAGTCTTGATACTCTTTTCTCTTATTTTTTTCTTCAAAGTGTGTTTTTCCAGTCATTGTATTCTGACATGATCAATGACCCTTTGTCCAATCACTGCACTTATGAAATTGTAATATAACTTAAAAATATTATGAACATGAAAAATTTAATTATCAAACAATTGTAGCATCTCTTTGATATTTTAAGAAGCTCTTCATATTCTAGCTTTTCTTTAAATACTTCAAAGTACTCACTATATCTTAAGTCCTGGGATGTATCTATTGCAATTAAGGATTAGTAGATAATGTATATATCAAATTATTTGTCCATTTTGTATTTTTGTTTAATCTGTAGGTTGTCTACACATTTGGTACAATAATATTTTCCTGTCTTAGAGTGTAATACATCTGATTGCTTTGTGATGGGCCTGAGCCCCTTCTGATGATTTTTATTTCCTTCTCTATAGAGCTTAGAATCCATGTCAATTAGGTGTTGCATAAATTAAAGGTGGAATGAAATGTTCAAAATGAAATTACTCATTTTATTCATTAGGTTGCATGCTCAAGAAAATAAATATGCAAATAAAAAAACTGCATAGGTGCTTTTCTTCCTTTCTCTTTTCAGTATTGGAAACATTTCTTACCTATTTCTGTAAGAAATATAAAACTCATGGTATTTGCATATTATCGAAGCAAACTCAGGTGGTGGCTGTGTGCTTGGCAGCAGCACTGTTTTCACCATCAGATTGGGTCAGAATGGGTCTTGGAACAAGGATCAAAATTATTTGTCCTCAATGTGAGTATTGTCTTATTCTAAATAAGAGGAAACTAGGCTACTAGGTCAGCGAATTAGGAACTGATCCAAAATGCTGGAATGCAGTGTTGTAAAATATTAAAAGAATTATCTTCCCTTGTGCTTTGGGTTTCTGTCAGGCAAGGATTGGTTTCTTTAACTTCCATTAACACAGTAACATTTCTGAATAACAATGAATTGTGAGGATAGTGGTTCAGAATAAGAAAAATTGCTTTAAAATTATGCATACTGATGATTTTGTGCTCCGTTGAGAAAATTGATGCATGAACACATTGACTTATTATTTTTAATGGTGATTTCACAGATTGTACAAGCTAACTGGAGAAATGAAATTTAAGTAGAAATATATTTTTCAGAAAAATTAAAGAAGTAATCATCAATTTTCACTTTTCAGTTGTAATCAACTGAAGTTAAAGATGAGAGTAAAAGAATTATAGTAAAAACATGGCAAATTTCCTAATTCTTTAGTACTAATGGAATAAACACATGAAAAAATCATTTGCAATGTTATAAAATAAATCTGATACTTATGACATCAAGATAAAAATAAGAAAATATATGTGAGTGTGTACAAGAAATATATATAGATAGACCCATATATAAAGCATACATAACTTTAAAAAAAAAATTTTTTTTTAGTTTCAAGTATACAGTGCATTGGTTAGACATTTATATAGTTTATAAAGCAGTCCCTCTAGTTGTTCTTTCTCTCTTCTGGCTCTCCACCTAGCCATTACATTAATGCTAACTGCATTCCCTATGCTATGTTCCCCATCCCTGTGACCAACCATCAACTACTAAGTTGTACTACTTCTTAAGCAGTAAGCTATTAACAGTTTTTAAATAACTAACTCACCAACTCTGGAGAATTGTTAACAAACATTAAATAAGTAAATTCCTGCTACTACTTTGCTATGAACTGCATAGAGAAGGGAGCAGGCATTAACAAGCATTTCAGACTGATCTAGAATGTAATTGTCTCTTATTTTGAAAGTTACCATGAGGAATACAAAAGGAATCAAAAATATATTTGGGAAAATTTGATGAAAATTTGATGAAATTTGATTAAATTTTTTGAAGTGATGCAATGTAATAGAAAATTGCAGTACAGAGAATTGTTTTTAATTTAAATAATAATAATGAGGCCTAATTATTACTGCTCTGAAGTCCTCCTGTGGTATCTTAAACTTTCAGGAGCATTCTGAGAATCTGATGAAAGCTATGGTCCACATCTCTAGAACAATTAGATATATATAGACATATACTTTCGCATATATTTTTGTGTCATTGAGGCCCTCTTAATACTCACCTGTGGATTTTGAAGGTAGAGATAAACCCTAGTTAAGAAATTCTGCAGTAAAATGACCATATATCTTTTTCTAGTTAGAATTTGATCATTTTCAAAAATCTCTACCCGGCAAAAATTTGTTCTGGGTGATGCCTCCAGCAGGGCACGTTGAGCTTTCGTTCCCATTATGGTTCAAGTATGAGATGTAGAATACCTTCTAGAAATTACCTGTTATATTTGGAGAGACAGTAATTCTCAAAGTTGTCCCCAATCCACAGTTCACAACTTGAAATTTCAGCTCAAATCTTTTTTAGCCTCAAAGCCTATGTGCTCCAAGTTTATTTCTTGTGAATAACAGTGAATAGGTGCATTCATATTCAGAGACTGTATGGAGTTACAGAAACTCCCTGGGAAGTTGTTTCTCAGCCTCGCTTCATCATACTGCAGTGATAGGGTAACATAAAAAGCAGAGTGATATGGTGGAGAGGATCCTGACTAGGTGTTAAAAGACTGCAGGTCAAGTTCTGTTCCTTAGCTTACCTTGGTTAAGTCATTTAATATTGCTGAGGCTTATTTTCACTTTTTGTAAACTAGAAATAACAATACGTGTTCTATCTTTTTATAAGACATTGTGAGAATCAGTGAAAATGATATATATGATTTTTATATGTAATCAATTGAAAGATAAAAATACAGCATAATAGCTTTAAAAAACTGAAAACTTCATTCATTTACCATACATTTATTCATTAGTAAATACCTATAATCCAACATGCAAGGACATCTTTGATTTC
This sequence comes from Rousettus aegyptiacus, assembly GCF_014176215.1. NCBI lineage: Eukaryota > Metazoa > Chordata > Mammalia > Chiroptera > Pteropodidae > Rousettus > Rousettus aegyptiacus. The sequence continues at coordinate 50,862,462 of NW_023416312.1, read as the reverse complement.
CTTATGCTTTCTGGTTAGAAATATGGCTCTTCTAACTTCTCAAATATTTGTTAGAATCTCTTCATCTCATGTAGAAAAAAAAGATGATAAAAGGAAATTTAGGGATAGACAATAAGGAGGTGAAAATATTGGTGTAATATTTAAGTTGGAAAAATCAGTAACTGAGTAATTTATATTAGCTCTTAAAATAGTAGTAAAAGGAAGCAGGATGATTTTAAGTTCATCTGAAAATAGTTATCCCACCCCACACTCTCTCCTGGAGATGACCTAGTTATGGGGAAATGATAATAGTCCCATTTTCAGAGAGCTTGGCTATCTTTACATATGTCGTCTCTCATTTAATTATCCCTTGCCCAAGGTCACACCAAAGTATGTCTAGGAGATGAAATTCCAGTCAGGCCCTTTTACCTGCATAGTCTATGCTCATAGCTGCCTAGAAGCAGAAAAGTGGATTATAATAAACTGAACTGTCATTTGCCTTTTCTAAGACTCATAGAGATAAATGTTAATTCATATTCTTTAACCTTGAAAGTTCAAAATAAACTTTGAGCTTGCTCTTCAGGATTTAGAAACAAACAGTGGTCATTGTCATCTGACAGCAGGGTGGGGCTCAGATGCAAGCAAGTTTTAGCTTTCAGAAATAAGATTCTCGAACACAACTTTTTAAGGGAAAATTTTTAAATAGAAAGTTTATAATAGGAAACACTCTTACGGCATAAACTAAACTTTTGGGGGAAATTAATGATCAAATAATGCGTACCACTCTTTAAAGTGTTTCACAGTACATGATAGGGGTTCACTGAATACACATTTCAGCTGAATCTCAAATGGCAAAGTATTAAAATCAGTATTTGGTTAACGTTGAAATTCAGCATTATTGAATTAATTTCTGAAATACAAAAATAAAGCAATTTTATACTTTAACATATAAAGTATTACAATTTTATTGCTAACAAGCCAGAATTCTTTTACAATATTTTTTAAATTAGATTTGAATACATAACTGAAGGGTGTGAATAAAACATTATGTGTTTGTAATTTCTTAATCACTAATGTCTTCACAATGTTTATCATTAATGGTAATTGCATGACTATTTTTAAAATTGATATTCCATTTTATAAACCTTTCTTACCATACTGATGCTTGTGGCAAAAACAAAAACTGAGATCCAGGTTAAACTTCTGTCCAGTTTCAAAGGGATCTCTAGAAGAAAAAGACTTGTGTGCTCTCTCTTGCACTCTTGTTCGTTCTCTCTCTCTCTCTCTCTCTCTCTCTCTCTCTCTCTCTCTCTCTCTCCCCCCCTCTCCTTCTCCCTCTCTCTCTCTTTCCTCCTCCTCCTCCTCCTCCTCCTCCTCTACTCCTCCCCTTTGTAATTATATCATTTATTTAGTACTTTTCATATTTTGGTGTGATTACTTGGACTAAACCTAACTTAAATCGAAGGGTCAAAAAAGAAATATTTTCATATATTTTACTCTCTTTATCTCTTCCTTTACCTCTTTCCCTTCCCCCTTTCCCTCTGTCTGTGTCTTTGAGTTTTTGGTTGTTTGTCTTGTTCATTTGCTACTTTCAGTCAAATATATGATGATAGAAGGAGATTTGACTTTAGGTGGTGAATACACAATGCAATATACAGATGATGCATAATTGAATAATACACCTGAAACCTATATAATTTTATTAACCAATATCACCCCAATAGATTCAATAAAAAAAAGAAATATTAGTGCTAAAATTGAAATTGGGTGAAAAGTAAGTCATATCACACACACAACCACATATACATGCACACAGAAAATAAATAAACAGTCATATAACCCTTCTTGTAACGAAATCACTAACCTGCAGGAAGAAACTATTTTGCTAAATATAGCACTGCATTCAGTGAGTGAGAAAAATGTTATGGCAACTTTTGTGAGAGAATTAAATTTCAATTAAATCAAAAGAAATTTTGCTTAAACAACTTATGATTTACTTCATTTTAATCTGCAGTCAAACTATCTTGGAAGGTTAATAGGAGATAGTAATAAATGCTAATCATTAGGAATATGCCTAAGGAAGAAAATTTCAATGTATTGGTTGGCAAACTTTCAAAAAGAATTTTCTCCCTGAAAAATAATATATAGAAGAGTTCACGATAGGGTCTTTTAAGTTAATAGTTTGTGACATACGCAATATGCAAAACATAAAAAAATACTTTAAATAAAAGCTAAAAAATATTTTTTACTTGATGTGGAAAGAGTATTTCAAATATTTGTAAAAAATTGAAATAGAAATAAACAAAATTTTAGATCTAGGTACATAATGAGTGTATTTCATTTGTTTCAATTGAGAGAAGAAAGAAGTCTATAGAAACAAAATGCCTGCATTGAAGTTGTTAGACAATTTTTCCAAGGTATTTTATTTAAGACTAAATTTTATTGGTAAAATTAGAATGTGTCTAGGGTGCCCTAATTTGATAGTTTGAAGACATGACTGGCTATTCTAGTGGAAATGTTGCTTTCTTTTGTAGTTGTACATAATCCCAGGCTCAGCTACAGCCTTCATGGAATTATTAATTCTGTCAAGATATCAGAAAATGCTTACATAGCAAATTCAACAACAAATAAAAATAAAGAAAATGGTAACTATAAATCTATACTTGTCAAATCTGGTTCTTCATTTATAAATTATTAAATTATTTTAATTGAGATAATTGATATATAACATTGTGTAAGTTTCAGGTACACAATGTGCTGATTTACTACACACTTATATATTGTAATATGATTACTACCTCCATCATATAATGTAACTATCATTTATTTTGTGTTGAGGACATTTAAGATATAGTCTTTTGGCAACTTTCAAGCATATAATACAGTACTATTAACTGTAGTCACAATTCTGTAAATTAGATCTCCAAAAATAATTTTCTAGAACTTCTAACTGCAAGTTTGCATGCTTTGACCAACATCTACTCAATTCCCTCACTCGACAGCCCCTAGTAATCACCATTCTACTGTCTTCCTGAGTTTAACTTTGTAAAAACCATTGTTGACTTTTGCTTTTGTTGTTTATGCTTTAGTCATATCCAATTATTTGCTGTCTAGTTCAAATTCAAGGAATTTTTCCCTATATTTTTTCCCTAGGAATTTTAAGTATTAGATTTTATATTTAAATCCTTAATTTATTTTGAGATAATACTTGTAAGTCATGTAGATAAGGATCCAATATCATTTTTCTGCATGTGGTTGTCCAGTTTTCCTAACACCATTTTGCATCAGAAATTTATTTTTGAATTAAATTTATTAGGATAACATTGGTTAACAAAATTATATAGGTTTCAAGTGTACAGTTCAATAATGCATAATCTATATATTGCATAGTGTGTTCACTATCCAAAGTCAAATCTTTTGTCACCATGTATTTTAACCCCTTTACCATTTTCTACCACCACCTTTTCCCTTTCCCTCTAATAACCACTAAACTGTTGTCTGTGACTATGAGTCTTTTTTGTCTTGTTCTTTTGTTGCTTTCAGTTTTATATTCCACATATAAGTGAAATCATGTGTTTTTCAACTTTTTCTGTCTGAATTATTTTACTTAACATTTGGACACTTAGGTTGTTTCGATCTCTTTACTACCATGAATAATGATACAATGAACATTGGGGTGCATATATCTTTAGGGATAAATGTTTAAAAATTTATTGGGTAGATACCCAGAAAAGGGATTGCTGGGTCATATGGTAATTCTATCCTTAATTTTTTGAGGAAACTCCATACTGCTTTCCATAGTGGCTATACCAATTTACATTCCCAACAGCAGCGTCATGAGGTTTTCTTTCTCCCAACAACCTCTCCAACACTTATTACTTGTCCTGTTGATGATAGCTATTCTAACAGGTGTGAGGTGGTATCTCATTGTGGTTTTGATTTGTATTTCCCTAATACATATGTTCGTTAGCCATTTGTATGTCTTCTTGGAAGTGCTTGTTTTTTTTTTTTATTTTATTGTTGACTTGTATGATTTCTTTGTATATTTTGAATATTAGTCTCTTATTGGAGACGTCGTTTGCAGATATCTTCTCCCTTTCAGTTGGTTGCCTTATTGCCTTGTCGATGGTTTCTTTCGTTGTGAGGAAGCTTTTTAGATTGATACAGTCCTATTTATTTAGTTTTCGCTTCTACTTATCTTTCCCTTGAGGTCAAATTCATGAAATTCAAGGTTTATAATTTTAGTATCTATGTTTTATTTTGTGAAAGTTATTTTTTCAAGTTTTATACATAGGTCTTTGATCCATTTTGAGTTGATTTTGTTGTATGATGTCGGATAGTAGTCTGTTTCATTTTCTTTCATTTGGCTTTCCAATTTTTCTCAGCACAATTTATTGAATAGGATTTTTTTTCCTCCATTGTATGATTTCGGCTCCTTTGTCAAAAATTATTCGTCCGTATACTCATAGGATTACTTCTGTTCTTTCAATTCTGTTCCACTGGTCTCTGTGTGTGTCTTACTGCCAATACTATGCTGTTTTGATTATTGTCACTTTGTAGTAATAATTAGAAGTCAGGCAGAGAGATACTTCTGGCTATGTTCATTTTTCTCAGGATTGCTTTGGCGATCCAATGTCTTTTGTGGTTTCATAAAAATTTGATGATATTTTTTATTCTGTTTTTTTTTCCCTCTAAGAATACCATTGGGATTTTAATGGAGATTGCATTAAATCTGCATATTGCTTTGGATAATATGGACATTAAACTCTATTGATTCTTCCAATCCATGAACATGGAATATCTTTTCATATTTTGCTGTCTTCTTCAACTTCTTTTAATAAAGTCTTTTAATTTTCAGTGTATTTTTAATCATCTCTTTAATTATTATTTTGTATTAGTTTCAGGTATGTAGTACATTGGATAGACATTTATATAATTTAGGAAGTGACTTCCCCATCAACCTAGCACCTGACTGGCACTATACAGCCATTATAATAATATTGACTATATTTCCTTTGCTGTACTCTACATCTCTGTGACTATTTTATAACTACTAATTTGTACTTTTTCACCCCTTTACCTTTTTTCGCCCACCCCCCAACACTCCTCCCTCTGGCAGCCACCAGATTGTCCTCTGTATCTGTCTGTTTTCATTTAGTTTGCTTGGGGTTTTTTTGTTCCTTAGATCCCGCACATAAGTAAAATCATATGATATTTATCTTTCTCTGTCTGACTTATTTCATTTAGCATAATACTCTCTAGGTCCATCTATACTGTTGCAAATGGTAAGATTTCATTTTTTTAATGGCCGAGTAATATTCCATTGTATACACGTACCATAACTTCTTCATCCAATTGTCTAGTGATGGGCACTTTAGTTGCTTCCATATCTTGGCTATGGTGAATAGTGCTGCAGTGGACATAAAGGAGATAGATGTTTACGAATTAGTGTTTTAATGTTCTCTGGATAAATAAACAGAAGTGCAATTGCTGGGTCAAAAGGTAGTTTTATTTTTAATTTTTTGAGGAACCTCCAAACTCTTTTCCAGAGTGGCTGTACCAATTTACAATCTCACCAAAAGTGTCTGAGAGTTCTTTTTTCTCCAGATCCTCATCAAGATTTTGTGTTTGTTGATTTATTGATGATAGCCTACCTGACAGATGTAAGGTGATAGCTCATTGTGGTTCTAATTTGCATTTACATTTCTCTAATGATTAGTGACTTTGAGCATCTTTTCATATGTCCATTGGCCATCTGTATTTCCTCTTTGGAGAAATACCTACTCAGTTCTTCTGCTCGTTTTTAGATTTAATTGTTTCTTTTTTGTCGTGGTTGTTGAGTTGTATAAGTTCTTTATAAATGTTGGATATTAACCCCTTGTTATATGTATCACATAGGCAAATATCTTCTCCCATTCAGTAGGTTGTTTTTTCATTTTGTTGATGGTTTCCTTAATCATCTTTGATATAATTTAGGTCTTCAGATCTTTTTGTGTCTATCTCCTTGTTTCTTATTTGATAAAATTATTTGAGTTAATTTATACATAAAATTGTTATTAATAATGCAAACATTAATTTAATTAAAAGAACTATCTAAGTGAACAAAAACGTAAAAAAAAAGTCAAATATACCAAAAAGTAATTATTAAACAAGCATATGCTATGATGGCAGTATATGTATTATATAAATATTTTTGAAAATTTTGGATGTAGTATATTTTTTATTTCAATTTTTATTAAATTAAATTGCTTTTAGGAAATCTAAATCAAATTCAAATGCTTAGCACATTAGGAAGAGAACTCTCTGGTATATCTCATTTAATGAATTGCCTATACAAACATAACATCTACAAATAATAGTAGTCTATTTGGTAACTTAACATATATGATTTCAATATATGGTTTTGTTATTAAATATGACATATATTTTGCACAATAGATTTTTTATAGCATTAAATATTTTTTTCATAATTGCAAACTACTTTTGAGAATTGTTCTTGTTTATCTTCAAAAAAGCCAATAAATTAGACTTGCATTTAGAATTCAGGTTTTTAGAGAAGGAAAGTAACAAGAAAAGGTTTGTTATAGGAGAAAGATTCTTTACCAATGAACGAAATTTTACCATTCTATTTACTACTCTTTTTTTTTATCTCACTTATTTCTTTTGATGTTTGTCTCTACGTTTGTTCATACTAAAGTACACTTAATCTCGTTAGAGAGGGGCATTCATAAATCTTGTTACAGTTATTTTTTATTTCCAAAATTCTACTCTTTATTCTATAAATCTCTATATGTTAAATTTAGTTGTTATATGTCCCCATAGATATAATAACTTACTGTGAGGCAATTGTAATTGAAAATATATCTCTGCAAAAATACAGTATAGCATATATTTTATTTACTCCTCTGACAATATTACACTTATTTTTACTTTTGATTAATTAATACTTTGTCATCTTTTAGTTTAGTTATTTGTAAAATTAGCTTACAATACCAGTTTTATTGACATGCAAATGTGTGTAAATTTGTTTATCATTTCTGTCCAGACTAAAATAAGTCATCGTACCAAAAGAGAGCAAACATGAATATCTCTATACTTAACAAATTATGTAAAATAAACTTTTTCTTCAGTTTAGCTCCACCATTGAGGCTTCAGTGTATTTTTCGAAAACACTATCCTTACCAGATTGAATGTTTGGCGCCTCTGTTAAATATTAGTTGAACATATAATTATGGGTTTATTTTTGGACTCTTGATTCTATTATATTAATCTATGTATCTATTTTTATGCCAGTACTATACCGTCTTAATTACTATAGATTTATAGTATAGTTTAAAAACAGGAAGAGTGCTGCCTCTGGCCTTGTTCTTCTTTCTCATGATTACATTCACCATTCAGAGTATTTTGTGCTTCCACACAAATTTTAGGATTTTATTTCTATTTCTGTGAAAAATGCAATAGAACTTTTGATAGAGATTGCATTGAAGCAATAGATGGCTTTGGGTAGTGCGAACATTTAAACAATAATACATCTTCTGATTCATAAAAATGGGCTATCTTTCCATTTGCTTCTGTCTTCTTCAATTTTCTTCTTCAAATTCTTGCAGTTTTCATGTACAGAAATTTCATTTCCTTGATTAAAATGATTTTTAACTATTTTATTGTTTTTATGGCTATTTTTAACAGGATGTTTTTCTTAATATTCTTTTTAAATGTTTTGTTGTTAGTGTATAGAAATGCAATTGATTTATGTATGTTGATTTTATATCCTGTAACTTTACGGAATTCATTTATTAGTTCTAACAACTTTTTTGTTGGGTCTTTAGTATTTTCTCTATATAATATCATAACATCTGCAAATAATAATTGTACTTTTTCCTTTCTGTTCAAAATCTCTTTTATTTTTTTGTCTTGCCTATCTAAGATATCTAGTACTATGTTGAGTAACAATGGTGAGAATGGGCACCTTATATTTTTCTTGATTATAGAGAAAAAGTTTCACTTCTTCACTGCTTAATATAATGTTAGCTGTGAGTTGTCACATATGGACATTATTATGTTGAGTTGTGTTCCTTCTATGCCCAATTTATTCAGGAGGCTATATTTTGTAAAGTATTTTTTCTACATCTTTCAGATAACATATTATTTTTATCTTTCATTCTATTAATATAATATTTCACTTTTATTGAATCGTGTGTGTCAAACCAAACTTGCATTCCAGGGATAAATTCCATTTGGTGTTGATGTATAATTTTATTGATGTTATAAGCATCGTTTAGTTTGTGTGTTGACTATTTGTATGCACTATTGGGAGAAGTGTAGATCAGATTCTCTGCATATTTTTTTTAATTAAATTGTTTCTTTTTTTATTAAGTTGTATGAGTTTCTTATATATTTTGGATACTAGGCCCTTAGTAGATGCATTGTTTTCAAATATATTCTCTCATTCATATGGTTGCCTTATTGCTTTGCTGATAGTTTCTTTTTTGTGCAGAAGATTTTTAGTTTGATAAAATGCTATTCATTTATTATTGCTTTTGCTTCCCTTGCCTTTGAGGTCAAATTAATAAAATTCTCAGTACCATTTATTGAAGAAGCTTTCCTTTATCCATTGTATGTTTTGCTCCTTTATCAACAATTATTTGCCTATATATATGGCGGTTTACTTCTGGAGTCTCAATTCTGTTCCACTGCTCTGTGTGTCTGTTTTTCTGCCAATGCCATGCTTTTTAAATTATTGTCACATTGTAGTATAATTTGAAGTCAGGCACAGTGATACCTGCAGACTTGTTCTTATTTATCAGGAAAGTTATGGTGATTTGGGGTCCTTTGTGCTTCCACACAAACCTAAAGATTTTTTATTCTAATTCTTTAAAACAATGCTATTGAGATTTTGATGGGGATTGCATTAAATCTGTAAAATGTTTTACGCAATAAGATCATTTTAACTACATTGCTTCTTCCAATCAAACATCATGGAATATCTTCACATTTCTGTCTTCCATTTTTTACCTTATATCTTATAGCTTTCAGTTTATATGTCGTTCAAAAACTTCATTAAGTTTATTCCTAGGTATTTTATTCTTTTGTTGCAATTGCAAAAGGAATTGTTCCTTTTTGTTTATTTTTCTGAGAATTCATTGTTAGGGTATAGGAATCGTATGGATTCTTGTATATTGATTTTGTATCCTTAAATTTTACTGTATTTGTTTATTATTTCTAATAGATTTTTTGGTGGAATCTTTAAGGTTTTCTATATAGAGACTAATTTCATCTGTAAAAGGTGACAATTTGACTTCTTTATTTCCTATTTGAATGGCTTGTATATCTTTCCTTGCCTGATTGCTATAGCTAGGACTTCCAATACTGTATTGAGTAAAAGTGGTGATAGCAGACATCCTTGCCTTTTTCCTGATCATAGAGGGAAGGGTTTTATTTTTTCACCATTAAGTATGATGTAAACTGAGGGTTTGTCTTATATGGCCTTTATGATGTAGAGGTATTTTTCTTCTATATCTATTTTATTAAGCGTTTTGATCATAAATGAATGCTGTATCTAGTCAAAGGCTTTTTCTGAATCCATTGATATGATCACCTGATTTTTATTCTTTATTTTGTTTATGTGGTGCATCACGTTAAACTATTTGCATATATTAAACCATCCCTGTGGCCCTGGGGTAAGCCCACCTGATCATGGTGTATAATCTTTTTTGTATGTTGTATTCAGTATGCTAGTATCTTATTTAAGATTTTACATCTGTGTTCATGAGAGATATTGGTACGTATTTTTTTCAAATTTATTATTTATTTATCTATCTATCTATCATCTATTTGTTTGTTTGTTGTTTGTTTATATTATTATCTTTACCAGGTTTTAATATCAGGATAACATTAGCCTCATGAAAGGAATTTGGAAGTATACCCCTCTCTTCAATTTTTTAGAAGAGTTTGAGAAGAATAAGTGTGAAATCTTCGACTGTTTGGTAGAATTCACTGGTGAAGCTATCTGGTCCTGGACTTTTTTAGTAGGTTTTTGATGATCCTTTCAATTATTCATTTGGCTGACCAGTCTATTTAGATTTACCAGTTCTTCATGATTCAGTCTAAGAAGGTTGAGTATTTCTAAAACTTATCCTTTTCTTCTAGCTTATTAAATTTGATGTATAATTTTTAAAAAATTTTAATTAAGTTTATTGGGGTAATATTGGTCAATACAATTATATAATCTTCAGGTGTACATTATCATTTGACATTTGTATATTCTATTGTGTGTTTACCACCCAAAGTCCAGTTTCCTTCAGCTACCATATATTTGATCCCTTTAACCCACTTCACCCTCCCCCTAAACCATATATTTGACCCTCTTAACCCCTCTTTCTCCCCCCTCTTCACCCACCCCACTAGCACCACTAGTCTATAGTCCAATGATAACCGCTAGTCTATAGTCTATGTCCATGAATCTCTGTTCGTTTGTCCTGATTATTTGTTGCTTTTATGTTTATATCCCACATATAAGTGATATAATTTGATTTTCAACTTTTTTCTGTCTGATTTATTTCTCTTAGCATGATTATCTTGAGGTTCATCTATGTTATTGCAAATGGCAGTATTTCATCTCTTCTTATGGCTGAATACTGTTCCATTGTTTATATGTACCACAGCTTCTTTAGCCAATCATTTATCATAGGACACTGGTTGCTTCTATGTCCTGGCCACTGTAAATAATGCTGCTATCGGTGTGCGAATACCTTTTTGGGTATGGGTTTTCAAGTCTTTAGGGTAAATACCATTAGAGGCATTGCTGGATCATATACTAGATTCATTCTTAGTTTTTTGAGAAACCTCCATTCTATTTGTCATAGTGGCTGTACCAATTTGCAGTCCCACAGCATTGTATGAGGGTTCCTTTTTCTCTACATTCTCTCCAACATTTGTCATCACATGTCCGGTTGACTATAGCTATTCTTACAGTTGTGAGATGGTATCCATTGTGGTTTTGATTTGCATTTCTCTAATAGCAAGTGATATTGAGCATATTTTCAAATATTTCTTGGCTATTTGAATGGCCTCTAGGGAGAAGTGTCTGTTCAGGTCCTCCGCCCATTTTTTCATTGGATAATCTGTGATTTTGTTGTTATTAAGTTGTACAGGTTCTTTGTATATTTTGGATTTTAAGCCCTTAATGGAGGTGTTGTTTACAAATATATTTTCCCATTCAGATAGTTGTCTCTTTACCTTGTTGACAAGCTTTTAAGTTTGATGTAGTCTCATTCATTTATTTTTGCTTTTACTTCCCTTGCTTTTGAGGTAAAATTCATAAAATCCTCTTTAAGTTCAAAGTCCTTGATTTTACTGTCTATGTTTTCTTCTATGCATTTTACTTTTTCAGGTCTTATATTCAGGTCCTTAATCCATTTTGAGTTAATTTTGGTGTGTGGTGGACAACAATTTAGTTTCATTCTTTTACAGATGGCTTTCCTATTTTCCAAGCACCATTTATTGAAGAGGCTTTTTTTCTCCACTAGATAATTTTACCTTCTTTGTCAAAAATTAGTTGCCCATATAAACATGGGTTTACTTCTGGCCTTTCAATTCTGTTCCACTGGTTCATGTGTCTATTTTGCTACCAATACCATACCATTTTGATTGTTGTCGCTTTGTAATATAATTTGAAGTTGGGCAGAGAGATACCTCCAGACTTGTTCTTTTTTTCTCAAAATGGCTTTGACAATTCGAGGCATTTTGTGCTTTCATAGAAATCTGGTGATTTTTTTGTTTTATTTCTTTGATAAATGCCGATGGCATTTTGATAGAGATTGCATTAAATCTGCATAATGCTTTAGGTAATATGGACATTTTAACTATGTTGATTCTTCCAATCTAAGAACATGAAATATATTTCCATTTCTTTGAATCTTCTCTGATTTATTTTAATAGGGTCTTATAGTTTTCATTATATAGATCCTTTACTTGTTCCATTAAATTTATTCTCAGGTATTTTATTCATTTTGTTGCAATTGCAAAAGGAATTATTTTTCCACTGTTTTTTTTTCCCTAACAATTCATTATTAGAATATAGGGACTATATGGATTCTTGAACATTGATTTTGAATTCAGAAACTTTACTATATTTGCTTATTGTTTCTATTTATGTTCTTGTGGAGTCTTCAGGTTTTTTTATATAGAGAATAATGTCATTGGCAAATAGTGACAGTTTGACTTCTTTGTTTCCTGTTTGAATGCCTTTTATATCTTCTTTTTGTCTGAATGCACTCGCCAGGACCTCAAATGTTATATGGAATAAGAGTGGCAAAAGCAGACAGCCTTGCCTTGTTCCTTATCTTATAGGGGAGGTTTTTAATTTTTCACCTTTAAGCATAATGGTGGCTGAGGGTTAGTCATATATGGCCTTTTTATGTTAAGTTACTTTTCTTCTCTACCAATTTTGTTAAGTATTTTGATCATACCAAATTTTGCCGAAGGCTTTTTCTGCACCTATTAATATGATCATATGACTCTTATTTTTTTTAATTTTTTTATGTGGTGTATCACATTAATTGATTTGTGTTATGTTGAACCATCCGTGTGCCACTGGGATGACACTCACTTGATCGTGTTGTATAATCTTTTTAAAATGTTGCTGTATTTGGTTTGCTACAATCTTATTTAGGATTTTTCCATCACTGTTCATGAGAGATATTCGTCTGCAGTTTTGCGTGTGTGTGTGTGTGTGTGTGTGTGTGTGTGTGTGTGTGTGTATTATCTTTACCAGGATTTGATATCAGAGTAATATTGGACTCACAAAATGTGTCGGGAAGTACTGCCTCCTCTTCAATCTTTTGGAAGAGTTTGAGGAAAATATGTATTAAATCTTTGAATGTTTGGATGTTTGGTAAAATTCACTGGTGAAGCTATCTGGTCCTGGACTTTTATTTTTTTGGTAGGTTTTGATGATTGTTTCAATCTCTATACCGCTAATGGAAGGCTCTCTAAATGTAAATCATGTCCAGTTGGTCTAATGTGTCATTTCGGGGTGTTATTTTCTTATTGACTTTCTGTTTGGATGATCTGTCCATATCTGAAAGTGGATATTTAGGTCTCCTACTACAATAGTGTTTTCATCTGTTTCTCCCGTTAGTTCTGTTAGTAATTCCTTTATATATTTCAAGGCTCCCTGATTGGGAGCATAGATATTAATAAGTGTTATGTCTTCTTGGTGTATGATTCCCTTTATCATTATGAAGTATACCTCAGTATCTTTCTTTACCTTTTTTATTTTGTAGTAAATTTTGTCCACTATTACTACTGCTACACCTACTTTTCTCTGAGTTCCACTTGCTCGTAATATCATTTTCCACCCTTTCACTTTGAGTCTATATTTGTCTTTGGAGCTGTGATGTGTCTCTTGAATGCAGCATATGGTTGAGTTTTGTTTTTGATCCATTCTGCAACTCTGTGCCTTTTTATTGCTGAGTTTAGTTCATTTACATTTAGGGTGATTATTGAAATATGAAGTCTTCTTATAGTCATTATATCTTTTGCTCTCTGGTAGCTCAGTGTTTCCATTGCTTCTTTGTCCTTCTCTTTCTGTTTTCTTTATTTTGGTTGGTTCTTGTGGGTTATGCCTCTGGTACTTCCTGTTTCATGTTATATATTTCAGTTCTGAATCTCTGGTATGTGGTTATAATTATGAATTTGAAAAGCAAAGTTATAAAGTCGTCCATTTTCTTCTGTGTGTGCCTTATCTCTTTTTCCCTTTGTGAATTTAGAACTTTGAATCTTCCCCTTTTCAGCTATTGTTACTTCAATTTGTTCTTATGTATGCTGAATGTTCATTACTAGGTTACTCTAAGCAATCCTCTTATTATTTAATCTTATAACAACCTATTTTTAGTATGAGTTACACTCCTCTGCTTCTATTTGCCTGATAGTCATTTTACTTCAAATTAGCATTATTTTTGTTTTGTTATTTTTTTGGGTGAGCCGACCCCTTTCAATATTTCCTGTAGTGCAGACCTCGTTGTGGAAATTGTTCTCTTTTTTTTTTTTTTAAGTCCAGAAAGGTCTTAATTTCTCCTTCATATCTAAAGGAGAGCTTAGCTAGATATATTATTTTAGGCTGGTAGTTCCTTTCATTTATTAGTTTAATTATTTGATTCCATTCCTTTCTGGCTTGTAATGTTTGCCCTGAGAAGTCTGATTATAATCTAATTGGGTTGCCTTAATAAGTTACCACTTCTTTTCTTTGTCATTGATTTTTGATAACTTTAATACAGTATTTCCTGGTGAAAGCCTTTTTGGGTTGAGATAATTGGGTGTTCTGTTGACTTCTTGAATTCCAAGCTTCAGCTCATTCCTTAGATTTGGGAAATTCTCGTCAACTCTTTGTTGAAAATGCTTTCTAGTCCCTACTCTTTTCCTCATCTTCAGTAATGCCCATTATTCTCATATTTCCTCTCCTGATGATATCAGCTAATACTTGTATTTCTCTTTCATTATTTTTTATTCTTCAGTTTCTCTTCTTCTTTCTGGTTTATTTTTAAATTTCTGTCTTAGAAATCACTGATCTCTTCCTCTATTTGTTCGATTATTTCCCAGGCTTGCTATTTCATTTTTGAACTCTTGCAGTATGTTCCTCATCTCCAGAAGTTCTATTTGGTTCCTTTTGAGGATTTGAATCTTCTTGCTCTGCTCATCTAGTTGTTTATTTCAATTCCTGAAATTGTTGTTTTGAGTTGTTTTGGATCTCATTGAGGTTTTTCAGAAGTACCATTCTAAATTCTTTGTCGTTTAACTCTCGTATTTCTATATCTGTAAGCTTATTTTCTGGAGACTTTTCTCTTTCTTTCTGAAATGCCTTGTCACCTTGGTTTTTCATGGTGTTTAATGGACTATTTCTCCACCTGGGCATTAATGGAAATGTATTCTGTTGTTTTTCCAGAAAGAAGATTTTTTATAGAGAGATATCTATACACACACACACACACACACACACACACACACACACAGTAGTTCATTATCTTATGTGTATTCCTTCTCTCCATTGTCCTTTGTAAAACTGAATCTCTGATTTCGCCCCTTTTTTGTTATTGTTGTCTCAAATTCTCCCTGTGTATGCTGTTTGTTCATTCCTATGTTGCAATAGCAATTCTCTTCTTATTGTTTAAGCTTATAATATTCTGTTCTTCATAAAGTTTGCACTCACTACTCTGCTTCTGTCTGCCTACTAGTCACCTTGCTCATAGTTATGTATTTTTTTGTTGTTATTTTGTTTCAGGCGGGCTGACCCCTTTAAGTATTTCCTGTAATGATGACATCATAGTGGAGAATTCTCTCAACTTTTTATGTCTGGAAAGGTTTTTATTTCTTATTTATATTTAAAGGAGAGTTTTGCTCTATATATTATTTTTGGCTGGCAATTTCTTTTATTTAATAGTTTTAATATTTGGTTCCACTCTTTTTTTACTTGTAAGGTTTACGCTGAAAGGCTGAAGACAGTCTAATGGGTTTTCCTTTATAGGTTACTGTTTTCTTTTTCCTGGCTGCCCTGAGAATTTTATTTGCTATTCATTTTTGATAATTTTAATATAATGTGTTGCGGAGATGCTGCTATGAGTTGAGATAATTGGGCGTTTTGTTCACTCCTGAGTTCCAAGCCCCAGTTCATTTTTTAGATTTGGGAAATTCTCATCAACTATTTGTTTGAATATGTTCTCTCATCCTTTTTCCTTTTTCTTTTTCTCCTTCTGCAATACTCATTATTTTCTATTGCCTTCCCTGATAAGTGTCAGCTAGTTCTTGCATTTCTCTTTCTTTATTTTCATTCTTTGGTCTTCTTTCCTCCTGAATTATTTCTAGATTAGTGTCTTAGATGTCATTGATCCTTCTTTCTATTTGGTCAACTCTATTTTCTAAGCTTGTTATTTCATTCTTCATCTCTTTTAGTGTGTTCTTCATCTCCAGAATTTTTGTTTTGTTCTTTTATAACATTTCAGTCTTCTTGCTAAAAATGCTTTCTGCTGGTCTTGTTTTTTCTCAGCTCCTGAAATTGTTAATCTGAGTTATTTTGGGTCACATTGAATTTTTTCAGAAGTACCGTCCCAAATTCTTTGTCATTTACATTACATATTTTATGTCCTTTTCTCTTTCTTTCTGAGCTGCCTTGTCACCTTGTTTGTTCATGGTGTTTGATGATCTATTTCTCTGCCCAGTCATTGATGGGAATGTGTTCTGCTTCCTGCCCCCATCCCGCCCCCTGGAATGATTTATTATATAAAAGTCTCATTTTAGCCTTTTTATAAGAAGGTATTTCTCTTTAAATTCCCAGTGGGTGGTGTCCAAGCCTCTTGGATCCCTGCTTTATAAGTCTTAATGCTTTTTTTTTCTTATAGATATTCAATCACATTCTCTACTCTTGTTCTCAGACCCTGTCAGTGTGAGCAACACTTTCTGTAGTGTTTGTCGAAATTCCCCTGGGGCTCCGCCATGTTCAGTTTTGGATGACATTTCGAGGGGCAGGGCGTGTTCTGAGTTGGTGAAGGGTAGTTGCTGCTAGTTGCTTTGTCTCAGCCTTGTGTTTCACAACCATGGCTACTAAGACCCATTTTTTGCCACTCTACGGTTAATTCCCACTCCACTTTCTGCCTTGATCCCTGAGCTTTGCTGTGTAGAGCTTATAGATCCCTCGGACAGGGAAGTTAGGGTAATCAACCACCCTTTCTCCCCTCCCCCTCTTCCTGCAGGGAGCTCTGACTGCTAGAGACAGCTTCTTTGTTCCTCCCAATTCGCTCCCCCCTCTGCCCCATACTCCTGGAAGCACTTATGAGAAGATCACTCACTCGGACGTGCTTGCGTGCAGGTTGGGTGTTATTCGTTGAGTTTTTGATGTTCAGCTTATTTTTATTTCAAGAGGAGAGATCCAGGGATATCTCTCTACATGCTTCTGATATCACTTTATAATATTCTATTCTTACTAAGGGTCGTGCTTTAATGTTTCTGTCTGCCTGTTAGTCATCTTACTCATAGTTATGTATATTTTTTGTCTTTTTTTGGATAGAACAATCTTTTCAGTATTTCTTGTCATGTAGGTCTTGTTGTTGAAAATTACCTCCGCTTCTGTATATCTGAAAAGGTCTTTATTTCTTTTTATAACTAATGGAGGACTTTGCTATATAAATTATTCTTGGCTGATAATTTCTCTTTCAATGATTGGGATATTTGGTTCCACTCCCTCCTAGCTTGTAAAGTTTGTGCTGAAAAGGTCGATGATAATCTCAGGAGTTTTCTTTTATAAGTTACTATCTTCTTTTACCTTGCTGCCTCGAGCATTTTTCTTCATCATTAACTTTTGACAATTTTAATATAATTTTTCTTGGAGAAGGTTTTTTTTGGGGTTGAGATAATTAGGTGTTTTGTTTCCTTCTTGGAATCTATGATTTTTTTTCCACAGGTGTAGGAAATTCTTCTTACCTATTGTTTGAATATTCTCTCTGTTCTCTTCTTCCTCTCTTCTCCTTCTAGTATACCCATTATTCTTATATTACTTTTTCTGATAATGTCAAATTTTTTCTATTGAATTATTTTTTTTCACTTTCAGTTCCCTCTTTTCTTCCTTCTGCATCATTTCCAGATTTCTGTTTTCAATATCACTAATTCTTTCCTCAATTTGATCATCTATACTTCTTAAGTTTCCTATTTTATTCTTCATCTCTTTTAATAAGGGTTCATCTCCAGAAGTTCTATTTGGTTCTTATGTTGAGTTTCAATCTCTGTGCTGTAACAGGTCTGTTGTTCATTAATTTTGCTTCTAAGTTCTTTGAACTGTTGATGAGAATTTTCTTGTATCTTGTTGAGATTTTTCAGAAATGCAATTTTGAATTTTCTGTCATTTAAATCACATATTTCTATATTTTTAGGCTTATTCTCTAAAGACTTTTTATTTTCTTTTTTGACTGCATGGTCACCTCGGTTGTATAAATGGACTATTTCTGCACCTGAGCATTAATGGAAATGTAGTCTGTTGTTGTTGTTGTTGTTGTTTTTAAGAAAATTTATTATATAGTAATCTCTTTTTAGCAGTTTGAAACTAAGAGGTTTTTCTTTTGATTTTCAGTAGGTGGAATTTAAACCTCCTGCACTGCCTAAGCTTGCTGGATCTATCCTTTACTGACTGTGGAAGTGTTTGTCTCTTCTGTGATCAAATAGTCTTGGTCCCAGGGCTCCACCCCCATGGGAGAATGTGAAGGATGATGACAGTTTGAACTCCTGAATAGATCCTGAAATCCTGGTACTTCTTTGATAGTCAGATACAATGCTCCACTGTTTCCATTAGAATCAGCATGGCTAGGTGAAGGTTGATGGATTGGGAGAGGCCAGCGGTTTTTGTGTGTCTATTTTCCTTCCAGTTATGCTAGCCTTCAGGCTTCGGTTGCCTTGTTTCTATATCTCAGCCTCTGTCACTGAGACTACTTGCAGAGTATGTTTTTGTTCTGGTTGTGCATAATCCTCTGAGGCTTGGCACTAGCTCTGTGAGCGTACAAGGGGTAGGCTAACTATGGTATGACGTGTGGAGGTGGTCAGGATTCATGACTCAGCTTTCTGCCTGTAGTGGCAATTGCTTAGACATAGTTTTCTCCCTTCCACGCTCAGTGTCTGCCCTCTTCTCTGCCCTGATCCCTGGGCTCTGCTGTATGGAATACGCTGATCACTCAACATAACTGTTCAGAGCTTCACAAAGGCAAAACAACAACAACAACAACAACAACAACAACGACAACAACAACAACAAACCTTCATGTAATTTCTCCCTTGCCCTCATTCTGCAGCGAGCTCCAAGCAGAGTTCCACAAATGTCTGCTAGGTTTATTTGGTATATGGTTTGAGTCCATTGTTTCCTTTATTTTCCATATGGATGATCTGCCAATTTGCTGAAAGTAATATATTGAAGCCCTCTACTATTATTGTAATATTTTTATTTCTCTTTTCATGTTTTTACTCTTTTCTTAATATATTTAGATGCTCTATTGTTGGGTGCACACATTCATGATTGTTAATACTTCTTGATGAATTGGCTTCCTTATAATTATATAGAGTGACCGTATCTGTCTCTTGTTCTAATTTTTGCTTAAAGTCTATTTTTGTCTGATATAAACATAGCTACCCTCACTTTTGATTTCCAGTGGCACAGGGTGACTTTGTTCATCCTTTCACTTTGAACCCATGTGTGTCTCAAAACCAAATTAAGTCTCTTGTAGGCAGCATGTAGTTGGGTCTTCTTGTCTATTATCCATAAAGTGGCTCTACTTTTTGATTTATGAATTCAATCAATTTACACTTAGAGTTATTATTGACATATGAGGACCAAATAATGCCATCATATTGATTAATTTCTGATTGTTTTATATTTCAATTGATTTTTTTTGTCTGCCTACATTTGTAAATTGATGATTTTTAATGTTAGTATGCTCTGTTTCGCTTTTATTTATCTTTTGTGCATCAGCCCTAGGTTTTTGCTTTATAGTACTATGAGACTTACATAAGACATTTCAAAAATTAAAGGATCTATTTTAAGCTGATATCAAGTTGACTTTGGTCATCTACAAAAGCTTCATTCTTATTTCCTCTTTATATTTTAATGTCATCATTTACTTATTTTCTTATTATGTATTCATTAATGTATTATAATAGCTTTCCTTGACTTATAATATTAAGTGATTAATATAAATTCCTACTACATGTGTAGAGTTTTTTTGAGTATTTATCTTTACCAGTGTGTTGTATACTTTTGTGTTTTTATTTTCTGTCACTGATTACCATCTTTACATTTCAGCTTAAAGTTTATTCAGCATTTCTTGCAATGCAGGTCTAGTGGTGATAAATTCCCTCAGCTTTTGTTTGTATAGGAACTTTTATTTTTACATTGTATAATTCAATGAGGTTCCCTCCTCCCAATTGTAGTTGGCATTCAATAATATATTAATTTCAGTTGTACAGCATAGTGATTAGAGATCTATATAACTCATAAAGTGATCACCCCACTAAATCAAGTACTCTTTTTCCCCTTAAATGTTTTTTACATTGTTGACTGTTTTCCTTACGCTGCATGTCGTGTCTCCATGACTACTTTGTACTTAACTCATTTGTACTTCTCAATTCCTTTATCCTTTTTCACTGTCCTCCCAACCCCTATTGTTAGTAGCCCCTAAATAATCTCCGTATCTATGAGTTTGTTTCCATTGTTGTTCTTGTTGTTTATTTTGTTCTTTAGATTCCATGTGTACATGAAACCATGCAATATTTGTCTTTCTCTCTCCGACTTATTTCATTCAGCACAATACCTTCTTGATCCATCAAGGCAATATCTTTTTCTATCCCTTTCCTTTTAGACTCTATATGCCTTTTAATACAAAGTAAGTCTCTTGTAGGCAGCATATGTAGGGATTTTGTTTTCTTACCCATTCAGCTTCTCTATCTTTCTGTTGGAGCACTTGACTCTTTTCCATTTGAGGTACCTGTTGTTAGATATGTAGTTATCACCATTTTTTATTAATGTTTTCAATACATTTTTTTCTTAAAGAAGTCCCTTCAATATTTTCTGTAATACTGGCTTGGTAGTGATGAATTTTTTAAGCTTATTTTTGTCTGGGAAGCTCTTTATCTGTCATTTGACTCTAAATGATAACTTGGCTGGAAAAAGTGTGCTTGGTTGTAGATCATAGGTTTTCAGCACTTTGAATATTTTATGCCAAGCCCTTCTGGACAGCAAAGTTTCTTTTGAGAAATCATCTGCCAGTGTTATGGGTGCACCCTTGTAGGTAACTAACTGCTTTTCTCTCACTGCTTTTAAGATTCTCTCTTTGTATTTAACCTCTGACATTTTAATTATGATATTGTACTGGTGTGGGCTTCTTGCAATTCATTTTTTTGGGGACTCTCTGATTTCTTTGGGGTTGTATGTTTATTTTCTTTACCAGATTAGAGAAGTGTTCTATCATTGTTTCTTTAAGTATATATTCAACTTATCATTCTCTCTCTTTAGGCACTCCTATGACATAGATGTTCTTACCCTTATTTTTGTCCCATAGACTTCTTAAATTATTACTATAGTCTTGGCATCTTTTTTCTTGCCATTCTATTTGGGTGTCCTCGGTTTCTCAATCCTCTATATTAATGGTTCAATCCTCTTCTTCATCCACCCTACTGATTCCCTATTATATTTTCTTCATCTCAGATAATATGTTCTTCACTTCTTACTGGTTTCCTTTAATAATTTCCATTTCTATTTTTATGTTTTTGTATCTCTTTGTTAAGATTCTCACTAAATTCATTTACACTTTCCCTAAGTTCATTGAGCATCTTTAGAACCAGTGTTTTGAATTCCATATCTGTTAGAAAGCTTGACTCCATTATTCCTGGATCTCTGTTCTCTTATATGATTCCTCTTTCTTTGTCTTCCCATTTTTACTGTGTTTCTGTATCTGTTTCTATGCACTAAGCAAGGTTCCTAAGTCTCTCAGTCTTCCCAGTCTTATTAGCATGCTTTTTTTTGTAGTAGGTGTCCAGAGGCACAGTCCTTAGAGGGGTTCAGCTGCAGGCCAGTTTTAGTCCCAGCCTATGTCCCTCCAGGGCCACCTGTTAAGATTTAGCAAAGAATCACAAATACTGTGCTTACAATTGTTTCATAAGCTACGCCAGAAACTGAGGCCACCTGCCATTAGTGTGGATCTTGGCACTGCTCAGTAAGAAGCACTGGACTTTGGGTGGACACAACTGGATGTGGCTTGAGTAAAGCCGTGAGTTGGGAGAGGTGGAGTTCCAAGGAATCCTTTGGGTGGAGTCACCTCCACCCAGTTTGATGAAGTCTTAGCTATGGCAGCACTGAATTCGCACACTGAGAGGGAGCAGGGGTCCAAAGAGGAACATTGGATACCACCGGTACTTCTGTCCTGGAGAGAGGTTCGCCTCCAGCCCTCACTCAACAGCACAGCATCTACATGTAATTCCTTGGTGTCCCCGAAGGAGAGATCCAGCACTGGTGCTCAGAGAGAGCAAGTCCATCACTGCTAAAGTCTGGTCACAGATACAGCCCCTTTAAGAGGCATCCGCAGCTTCCATAGCCTCTGTCCTACTCAACTACTCAGGATTGGACAGCATCGTGTCTTTGCCCCCTCTTGCCTTCTTCTGTTTCAGGATAGTTTCTTATTTCTCTCCCTAGTTGTAGGCCTTGTTCATCTAGGCCCCAGGCAACTCCGCTTGCTGTTTGCTTCATGTTCCCATCACAACTTTGATGTGGTTGCAAGATGGGGATGAACAAAGCTTCTATCATCTACTCCATTTTGCCCAGTCTCTTTGTGCATATTTCTGATTATTTCCCTGGAAATACCAGAAATGCAAATTTTTGGACTCTCCCCTAGACCTACTGGATCAGAAACTCTGAGGATGGGAATTGAGTTGAGTTTTAAGAAATCTCTGAGATCTTATCTGCCTAAGAAAGTTTTTTGTTTCTCCTTTACATCTAAGGGATAACTGCTGGACAGAATATTCTTGTCTGGCTTTCCCCTCCCTATCCTGCCCAGCACTTTGAATATATCATTCTACTTACTCCTGGACTCCAAGATTTCTACTAAGAAACCCATTAATAGTCTAATGCAGGTTCCTCTGTAGATTACAATTCCTTCAACCCCCCACTCCTTCACCCCCTACCATGGCTTCTTTTAGAATTATTTCCCTATCATTGATTTTTGACAGTTTCATTATATATGTCTTGGAGAAGTTCTTTTTGTTTTGAGATAATAGGGTTGTCTGTTAGGTTTGTGAGCTTGAGTGTCCAATTCTCTTTCTAGGTTTTGGAAGTTCTCTACTATTATTTCTTTCATTAAATTTTTTGCTTTTGTTTTCCTTCTCTTTTGTGAATTCAGATTATTATATTTGTACTTTGAAAAGAAATCCTATTGATTATAGAGTCTTTCTCTACTCTTTTTCATTCTTCTTTGTTCACCTTAACAGTGTTATTTCTAAAATTTCTTATCTGCTTACTCATTTATTCTTTTTCCATTTGCTTTATGTTACTGAAGGTGTTCTCTATTACATTTCCTTTTTTATTCAATAAATTTTACTTCAGAATGACTGTTTTATAATGATTTCTATCTCTTTGCTAAAATTCTCATTTTTATCTTTTTTGTAAATATTTCATTGAGTTATCCTTTTGAATTATCTTGTAGCTTGCTGATTTTATTTAAAACAGTCATTTTGGATACTTTATCAGCCAGATCACAAAATTAGATGGCTTTGAGCTTAGTTATTGGAGTATTATTTTATTATTTTTGTGATAGCATGTTTTCTTGATTTTTCATGTTTGTTGTAGTTTTGTGTTGCTGCTTTCATATTTGAATTGTCAGACATATCAAATTACATTTTATACAGAATTATATCATTTATAAATATTACAAATTGCTTTAAACTGACATCTTTAAATCTGATTCAGAACTTATTTTTTTCTAATAGTGTTCTTAAGTTAACTTTTTTTTTCTTCTTTATTCTTCTTTCTTCTCTCCCACTGTTCATTTTTCTTTTTTTTCTTTATTCTTTTCTTGACCTATATTTTGCTTTACCGAATTGCTTCTGTTAGTCACATAAAATATTATTCAAAAAAGTAATAGAATAAGTAAATGTTTCTTTTTCATAAGACAATCTACCAGTCAGCTAGAGACAGATAATTTGAGTCATAGAATATTGTTTTTCTTTTATACCAAATATTATATTGTAAAAACTATTTTCTTTAACAATAAATATGTGGTTTAAAAATGTGTATACTTTTCAGTTCACAAGAGTAACAAATGCATTTATTCTTAAAAATGTAAACACTAAGTTTATATGAAATTAATGCAAAAAATTAAAGTCACTTTACTGTAATGTTTTGTTATAAATGACATTAGCAGTAATAAAAGCAAGCTAAAGAGTTTAAGCAATAATTATGACAAGAAAATTACAGCAAAAATTGTTTCCTAAACATGGTTTCATTGAAAGTTCTTTTTGAGAACTTAGTAAAGAAGGGAGGTAGATGATCAAAATTTCTTTGGATATAATAGATAGCATAGAACCCCTATGCCATTAAAGGAAATGTTAGCTAAATAATAATATGTCCTTTTATCTTCTTATAGCATTTCCGCTTATTCATTATATTGTTGTAAGTGTAGTTTAGAGGAAAAACTATTGAAAATACAATACGATTGGATTTGATTCAAGATATTTAAGAATTATTCTCCAAGAATGACTTTCCTATGTTTTACTGAACCGAAGACCAAATATTTTGATAGATGTAGTGGCCATGTCCTCAAAGCTTACAGTGACTTGTTCTTTGGGCTTCTGTTCTGAATACCCAAGAGTATATTATCTATAAATAAAATAATATGGAAACATAACTAAATCATGTTTTTAATGGTATGTAACTTTAACATGCTGACATATTGATGAGGAAAAATATAAAAGGAAAGATGGATTATGTATTCAATATATCTACATAATTGAATTAACACATGTAAATTCATACTTTTTAAAAAATTATACAGAAACATTTTCCACATATTTCACAGCAAGGTTGCCAAACTTGCATCCCACTGCAAATAAAGCACTTATGTAGTCTCATGTTAATTGTTAGTGAGGTCATCGTATAGTTGATCAAGACATATATGGCACAAATAGGAAATTAATATGTATACTATAGACACTCTAAGGAAGTAACATAACACATTTACCATGAGGAATAGTAAGTACATTATTCTTCTTACCACTTTATACAGAGTAATATTAAAGTTTATGAAAATGTCATCTCTCTAAAATCTATTAAAACCCATAACAATAGCCTATGAACACTATTTAACAGGGTAATAGTTGTTTTGATTATTTGACTTTCAGATGTCAAATGTCAAGTCTGAACAATGATATTGTCAAACTGTCAAAAATATATATCGTAAACATCTTTTTCTTATCATGTTAAGAAGTATGCAAATTCTACGATTCCCTTCATAGAGATAACGCTATTTCTTCCTACTCAGTAATATCATTTTTAAGAATGAAAATTGCTGAAATTTTGTAGTTAAATGTAATTTTTCTAGGACTGGTACAAAGGAGACTCTAATATCTAGTGATACATTTATTTCTTCTTTTAGTATATTTTTCTAATCTAACAAAGAAGTTTCACTACCATTGGGACTACATGTCATACATTAAGAGGCATAAATGTGGAGAAAAGTAAGAAAGACATGAGATTCCTTTCTTTTTTGTACTAGTTGTGAACTATAGAGTTACATTATGGTCATTAAAATTTTAGCAATGAAGAGCACATAATATATGTGGGCTTACAATTGAAACATTAATGATGTCAAAGACATATAATATCTCCTCAATAAATCCCTTATCTCCAGGCAAATAACCACTTTGATCCAAATTACTCATGTGAATAACATGCAATAAATCATAAGATTATACCCAGTATTAAAAACTACTCTGTGGACTATAACCATCAGAGAATGTTAAGAATGAAATCTCCACTGCCACCAGAGCCAAGAATAAACTTTATTTAATAGTAAACAGACTCTTATCATGATTGCCAGGAGTGGGCTGGACTTGAAAACTTATAAAGGCACATTTGAAGATTGTTAATGTCTATGTTATGAGAACTATGCCTAAGGCCAGAATATTTAATGCTAATCTTATCACGAGACTCTCAATCAAATGGTTTTTATTACACTTTCATTCTGAAAATGCTAGTTCTTCATTTGTCTGTCTCCTAATTCATCTTCGTGTCCTGCTTGCTCAGGAAATTATGTTATCATACTCAGTAGAACATTCTTTTTATTAGAGCTCTGATTATAATTGTAATTTTGTAGGCCGAGATTTATGAACAGTGATCAGGATGAAAAGATGAATTAGCAAATACATTTTTAAAAAGTCATCAATAAAGGTTCTATAATTGTGAAGTTAAATTAAACTTAATAAATATATTTGACATTATATAATTTTTCATATTACAAAGGAGAGTCTTTGAGTATCTGTAGCTTTTCTAACTAAGATATTGCCTAGATCTAAAACACTACCTGTTAGTTATAGAAATTCCCCAGTGTTAAAGTGTTGCAAGAATTTGCTGGAAATATTTTTATATATCAATTCTAGGTTAACCCTTTATTTTAAAGTATCGGCAAAGTGAAAATGGTCAGGTAATTTGGATACTTATTCTCAAGAATCTTCTTTGATTTCCTGGAATTCTTATGTATTCTTTGTTTTTGATTTTTTACTTGACCATGGTTAAAGGAATAAGTAAACAAAAATAAAGATGCATTTAATATGTATAGCACAAATTCATTTTTCTAAATTGACAATGTATTTTTTCTTTTCATTCTTTCCAATGAAAGAGAAGATAAATTTAAACACACAGGAATACCAGCAATTACTCAAATAACAAATATAAAAATCATATGTTTTTCTTCTCAAGACAGTTTCATGCTCAGGTAAACTATCTCACATGCAGAACCTCAAAAGAGATGCAACTAGGTTTATATCAAATGGCCTTCCTTTACATATTTAAAGTAACTCACCATACAGTTCAATCTATTTAGAAAAGCAGTAGAAACATCAATAGGAATATTAATACTGTCTTATTAAGTTAAGTTAGTTTACTACAAGTGGGGCTACTTCAAATGTTATATTTCTGAGCAAAAAAATTGAAAATATTTAATTGATTTTAACAATATTATTTTTTAGACAATTATTAAGCAAGTAATTCAATAAATCGTCAAGCAAAATAGCCTTCATAACACTGGTGATTCCTCTGGTTTGAACAGATATGTTCAATAAAAAAATCTATTTTTTATTACTTTAATCAATTTCACTTGTGTATACTTGACAGTCTCAAAATTATCCAATTATTCACATGTGTCAAACTATATTTCCTTGAATTAGTTACAGGAGTTTACTCTCATGAGAAAGTAAGAGGCCTTGAGTGAAAACCATTCCACAAAGTAATATAGCCCAGTTTAGGCTCTGATCAAACAATATGGAATATAAATATTTCAACAGGATTTTTATCAAAGCGCGCGCGCACACACACACACACACACACACACACACACAAACACACACACACACTTGAGAAAACTTCTAGTATCTCCCCACCTGAGTACTAAATTTGAAAGGCAAATGACTGAAAACACTAATCTGTTTCAAAGCCTTAGAGATGTATATATTTTAGAGAGAATGTTGGGTTTTTTTTTAGAGTTTATGCTATAATTGGAGTCTTAAATTCTTGTTCTCTCTTCAACAGAATTAAGAAGAGTTTACCATTTTCTTTTGTTTATCATTTTTAATTTCATCATGACGATCAATAGTGTGCTACTTATCTCTATCTATCTCTATCTATCTATCATATATATATATATATATATATATATATATATATATATATATTATTTCCAGGCTGTTTAATTACAAAATTTTAAACATACCTTGTTTTCCTTTTTTAAGTACTTTACTCAATATGTCACTCTTCTCTGAATTGTTTTCAAATCTTTTAATTCTTTACTTAAAAAATCTTAGCAATTGTATGCTTATATTTTTAGGATTTACCAAAGGGAAAATAAAATTGAGTGTTGGCTAATATGGATTCTTTCATTGATTAGATGGGTACATAAAATCTACTTTAGTCTGTGAACTGTTTCAGGGCTGAGGATAGAACAGTGAACAAAACAGACACATACATGGATTTTACAATTAACTGAGACTTACATGTATTTTAAGTCTTAAAAATTTTTTATTAAAAAGACAAAGTTGGTTATTACAATTCAATTTGCTATCCACATGACCTCCTATTTGCTATTCCCTTGTCTTGAATATATGATGGTGATAAATAGGAAGGAGAAAAGAGTGACAGTAATGAGTTTACTACACAGAACAATGGTTGAAAATGTACCGGTGGCAACAGAAAATTAGTGTCATGGAAAGCTTGAAGACCATGTTTCTTCATGTTTGTCAGCCATCTCCAATCCTTTTCCATTACTGGACTTAAATAATAGTGTGTGGTCTCTGAAACCATAGTCACACAGTCAGGTAGGAAAAGATATATTTCTTTCTAAAAGGGGCATAATTAACATTATAGACACTTTTTATACATGATTTTGAAACTACTGCCTGCAATGATTGCTCTAAGCTACTTGAAGATCTTATCTTGAGCATCTCACTGAAAGCTAATATAAGGCACCATGCTTTTTCAAAAATGATATTTTGTGAATATTTTTATTTTTTAACTAAAAATAGAAAGATCGAGAATAATAGCACTTTAGTAGAGTCTTTTCAGAGTAAAAGAAATTTCAAATGCACTCATCAAACACTATATTATAAATCTTTATTTCTTTATTATTTAAAGTAAATTAAGAGAAATGTGTATAAGAAAAGAAATATGATTCAAACATAATATAGAAAATCAGATTTTCATATTCTCTAATACGAGTTGATGGATGGGGGAATTTGAGAAGAGGAAAATGTGAAATGTCATCCATAAATCATTTGTTCAAGCAATTAATTACCAAACCAATAATTTTTATCTCGAATACTAACTGTGAGAGAAAAGTAGATAGATTGAAAGATTCATGTAAAAAAGTGTGCTTTCTCTACATATTTTATTATGTGTTTATATCACAACAAATTAATATCTAAAATAAAATGCGCATAAAATTATTAAATGTATCATTAAACATTAAGAGTAAAAAATTTGAACTATTGGAGATGAAAGCATAAACTATTATAAAGTAGAAAAACATAATCACAAAAAATTATAATAGTTAATTATAAATGCTTTTTAAAATTGAAAAGAAAAGAGATAACTTTAGATAAATAGCATTGTAGAGACCAAAGGCCACAATTAAATGAGGTATTGAGTCATGCACATGGTTGGAGGAAACTGTTCATGTGCTCAAGGAGTTTCAACACAGTTGACTTGGTAAGGCATGGCAAGTCAAATAACAATGCAAAACATTTATTCACAAGATTGTCAACACTTCGTCAATTATACATTTTAGTTTTTATTTTAATTATCTATAAATAAAGAATTACTTTAAATAAGAAAAGAAGAATCATAATATGCAGTCTACTTTTCAGATTCTAAGCCCAAGCCTCAGAGCATACCAGATTGCTCTTAAAGTAGACACCTTGGAAGTGTGGAATTCACACCCAACATTCAATTCGTCCTTCTGTTTTGTTTCTGTCCTTCCTGTTAATACCTTTAGTCTTTCTCTAGTTTCTCTATTATCAAGAACCTTAGCCCTAGTATCTAGATTATAAAACTTTCAGCATTTTTAAACCGAAGTCCTCTTAATTAAATCCTCTTTTATTTATACTAATGTTATTAATAATATTAGCAGCCACTGACATTTACTGGATGGCTATTATATGTCAAGAACTGTACTAGGTATGTTTAACCAAATTATTTTATTTAATCTTCACAACTTTCATGTAAAGTTAAGTATTGTTATCCTCACAATTTTATATTTGGTGAAACTGAGACTCCAAAAGGTTAGATAATTTACCCTAGAGACAAATAGTAAATTAAAGTGTGGAAATTTCCCTGACTCCAAAACCCATGTTCCTCCTATATCACTCTTTTGTCTTTTTCTTTTTTCAGCTCAGCTATAGTAAATGTCAATTTTTTTTCTTTTCTTTATTTGATTCAATTACAGTTGATATTCAAAATCATTTTATATTAGTTTCGGGTGAACAGCATAGAGGTTAGACATTTATATAATTTACAAGGTGGTCCCCTCAGTTAGTTTAGTGCCCACTTGGCACTATACATAGTTATTATAATATTATTGAGTGTATTCCCTACATCTTTGTACTACCACACTCTCAAATGGGTGTGGTCAACCCTCATGAGTTTATCTAAGAAACGTACAAGATTCATGTTCTTAAAGGGGACAGTATCATTTGGAGGAAGAGAATTATGAAATCATTTTGAGAATGAAGGTTCATGTAGATGGTAAGCTGGGAGAAATTATAGAGGATCTAGAATGAGATTAAGGGGCTTACATATTTCTAAAGGGTAATAAAAGCAATGAAAGTATTTTAGATTATGTGACATGATAAAATTTTATTTTATACTGGTATTCTATACAGTGAATTATAAGAAGTAGGATAAGTAGGATAAAAAGAAATTAAGATGAATAAAAAATATTTGGGAATCTTCTAAGAAAATGTAATGTTGGGAAGTCTGATCTGAAGTATTACTAGTAGAATAATAAAGAAATCATGAAAGATACTTTGAAAAAAATCAGGAGGGCTTGATGAATGGATAATATTGTTATAATTATCTGAGAAACATAGAACAATCATTTCTTCTTGATTAAAAGAGGCAAAGGAAGAAGAAAGAGAATATTTTAAGATATTTAGCCCAAATAACTATTTATTTTAATAATGGAGTTATACTTAATATTAAACATATATTGATTTAGTCACATTAAATGTTTGTTTTTAATGAATCTTTTTTTATTTGTCTATTTTT
This sequence comes from Rousettus aegyptiacus, assembly GCF_014176215.1. Lineage (NCBI taxonomy): Eukaryota > Metazoa > Chordata > Mammalia > Chiroptera > Pteropodidae > Rousettus > Rousettus aegyptiacus. The sequence goes on along the minus strand of NW_023416312.1, from coordinate 50,831,939 downwards.
TTATTTTTCCATTAAATTTATTGAGGTGACATTGATTAATAAAATTATATAGGTATTAAATGTACAATTCGATAATGCTTCCTATGTATATTGCGTTATGTGTTCACCACCCAAAGTTGAATCTCCTTCTATTACCATATATTTGACTCCTGTTACTCTAATCTACCTTTTGTTTCCCCTTTTCTTTTTGGTAACCTCTATATGTTGACCATATCTATGAGTCTCTGTTTGTCTTGCTCATTTGTTGCTTTCAGTTTTATATCCCACATATAAGTGAAATCATAAGGTTCTCAACTTTTTATGAATGACTTATTTCTCTTAGTATGATAATCTCGAGATCCATGCATGTTGTCACAAATGGCAGTATTTCATCTTTTTCTAAAGGCTGAATAATATTTCATGTATATACGTACCCAGCAGATTTTAACCAATCATCTGGGCATCTCAATTGTTTCTGTGTCTTGGCTACTATGAATAATGCTGCAATGAACATCAGAGTGAAGATAAATGTTTTCAAATTTATTGAGTAGGTACCCAGAAGAGGGATTACTGGATCATATGATAAGTCTATTCTTAGTTTTTTGAGGAAACTCCGTATTGTTTTCCATAGTGGTTGTACCAATTTACATTCCCGTCAGCAGTATATGAGGTATTTTTTTTTCCTCCTCACAACCTCTCCAACACTTCTTATTACTTGTCTTCTTGTTGATAGTCATTCCAACAGGTGTGAGGTGGTATCTCATTGTGGTTTTGGTTTGTATTTCCCTAATGGCTAATGAAGTTGAGCATCTTTTTACGTGTCTGTTGGCCATTTGTATGTCTTCTTGGGAATAGTGTCTGTTCAGGTTTTCTGTTTATTTTTTAATTGGATTATTTGTATTTTTATTGTTGAGTTGTATGAGATCTTTGTATATTTTGGATATGAGTCCCTTATTGAAGGCGGCATTGTTTGCAAGTATCTTCTCCCATTCAATTGATCGCCCCTTTATCTTGTTGGTGGTTTCTTTTGAATGATTATTTCTTATTACAAAAACTTTCTAACAACTATTTTCAAATAAGCTGCAAGTTCTTATTATTAATTATGGTTATTTAATTATTTGATATACGCATTGAATAATTTTAAAAAGTAGATCCAAGAATTTCTTCTTAGAGTTTCAATATATGTAAAATTATGAAATAATTATTTCAATCTATTTGCTCTTTACTCATCAAAAGTTGTAGTAATAGGAATTTTGCAATATTTGAATACTTACTGTGAAAATTCATGATGTAGACATAATATTTATAAAAATTTAATGTTTGACTTTTCCCCACAAATGTCTCTAATTTTTTCTTTAAGAATTTTCACTGCTTTTTAAAATTGCTTTCTCTTCCCAGTAATTTCAGCTGCTTCTATAAGAAAAATAGAAAAAATTTCATTGCAACAACCTTCTTGTCTACATTTTAATGAAGGTTTTATTCAGAATATTAGGTATAAAAAAGAAATAAAAATATCTAAATCGGAAAGAAAGATCTATCTCTATTAATAGATAACAAGAAAATGCTAAATAATCCACCAAAAATTGATTACAGATGAGTAACAAATAATTATTAACAAATAAAGTAATAACGAGTTCAACAAGGTTACAGGAAAAAAGATATAATGAAAAATCTATTTTATTTCTATACACTCATAAAGAACAATCAGAAATGAAATTAAGAAAAAAATTTCATTCACAATAGCATCAAAAATAATTAAATACATAGGAATAAATTTAGCAAAAGAAGTAAAAAACTTACAGTCTGAAAACTATAAAGACTCAGCATTGTTAATGTGGTAATACACCCCAAATGATCTGCAGGTTTAAAGCCATCAGAATCTCAGATTACATTTTTGTAGAAATTGACAAGCTCATTCTATAATTCACATGTAATTGCAAGGGACCTGAAATGACCAAACTAAACCAGGAAAAGAAACTCAAAGTAGGAGGACTCAATTTTCCCATTTCAAAATTTACTTCTAAGCAGTAGAAACAAAGAGAGTATAGTACTGGTAAAAGTATAGACATGTAAATTAATGGAATAAAATTGATCATCCAGAAATAAACCCATAAATCTATGATGAATTGATTTTAATGGATGTGAAAATCATTCAATAGGGAAAGAATAGTCTTTTTGACTAATGGTGGTGGTAAAACTATATACATGCAAAAAAAAATGTAGTTGTACACCTACCTCACATCATAAAAAAATAACCTCAAAAAGAATCAAACTGTAAATGTAAAAGCAAAATATAAAAGAAGGAAACAGATTTAAATTTTAATTCTGTTTTTGTTTTGTAGAGTGTTCTGTAAATGTCTGTTAGGCTTAGTTGATTTATAGTGTTGTTCAAGTCTCCTATTTTCTTGTTGATCTTCTGCTAGTCATTTTATTAATTATTAAAAAGAGATTATAGACATTTCCAATTTTTATTGCATTGTCAATTTCTCCTTCAATTTTGGGCAATTTTTGTTTATGTATTTTGGAGCTCTCTTATCAGGTACACATATGTTTATGATTAATATCTTCTTCAGATATTGATTCTTTTACTATTACAAAATTTCCCACTATATCTGAATTAACTCTTTAGGTTTTAGAGTCTATTTTTTTCTGAAATTAGTATACTCCCTTCAGCTTTCTTGTGTTTGTTATTTGCATGATATCTCTTTCCATCTTTTTACTTTTGGTCTATTTATATTTCTGAATATAAAATGATCTCTTGTATAGATAATTATTTTTTATCTATCTTATGTCTCTCCCTTTTTATTAGATTGTTTATTCTATTAACATTTTAAAAAAAATATTTTTGGGCTTATGTTGTAGGCAAATATTTTTAATTAAATTTTTTATTTGCATAAATAGGGCAACAATTATTTCTCCTTAAAAATACAGAAGTATGTACCGCAAAGTAAAATATTTGCTTTAACTTATGTTAGCATAGTCATTACTAAATTGGGTATCTTTTTGTTTCTTTTTCTTAAATTAATTCATTTATTTTTATGGTGACATTGGTTAACAAAATCTAGTAAGTTTTAGCTGTACATTTTAACACTAAGGCATATATATATATATATTCACATTGTGTGTTCACTTCTCATAGATTTCTTTCTGTCATCACATATTTGACCCGTTTTACCTCATTGCTTCCCCCTCCCTCTAATAACCACTAATCTACTGTCCATGTTCATGAGTCTTTGTTTGTCCTGTTCATTTGATGCTTTTAGATTTATAAGCGATATCATGTGATTTTCAACTTTTTCTGTCAGGCTTATTTCAGTTAACATGATTATCTCAAGGTCCATCCATTTTGTCGCAAATGGCATTATTTCATTTTTTCTTATGGCTGAGTAATATTCCATTGTATGTATGTACTACCGCTTCTTTAGCTAATCATCTATCATAGGACACTTTGGTAGCTTCCATGTCCTGGCCACCATGAATAATGCTGCTATGAATATTGGTGTGAAAAATCTTTTTGGATATGAGTTTTCAAGTCTTTGGGGTAACTACCCAGTAGAGGGATTGCTGGATCATATGGTAGATCAATTCTTAGTTTTTTGAGGAACCTCTACACTGTTTCCATAGTGGCTGTACCAATTTGCAGTCCCCCCAGCAGTGTATGAGGGTGCCTTTTTCTCTGCATCCTCTCTAACACTTGCCCTGTTGAATACAGCTATTTTAACAGGTGATTCATTGTTTCACTGTATTTTATTGAGCTTTTGATTTTCATTTCCCTAATAGCTAGCTATGTTGAACATCTTTTCATATGTTTGTTGGCCATTCATTTGTCTTCTCGGGAAGAGCATCTGTTTAGGTCTTCTGCCCATTTTTTAATTGGATTGTTTCCATTTTTTTGTTATGGAGTCGTATGAGTTCTTTGTATATTTTGAATATTAAGCCCTTTTTGGAGGCTTTGCTTGCAAATTATTTTCCCATTCGGATGGCTATCTCTTTATCTTGTTGATAGATTCTTTTGTTGAGCAGAAGCTTTTTAGTTTGATGTAGTCCCATTCATTTATTTTAGCTTTTACTTCCCTTGCCTTTGAGGTCAAATTCATAAAATCCTCTTTAAGGCCAAGGTCCTTGAGTTTAGTTCCTATGTTTTATTCTATGCACTTTGTTGTTTAGGGTCTTATATTCAGGTCCTTAATTCATTTTGAGTTAATTTTGGTGTGCGATGTTAGACTACAGTTTAGTTTTGTTCTTTTACAGGTGGTTTTCCAGTTTACCCAGTACCATTTATTGAAGAGAATTTCATTTCTCCACTTTAATGCTTGTCCTACTAATTCAGACTCTATCATTTTCCTCAGTATAGATTGTGAAGAATATGTGTGTATGCATATATAAATACATACATATATATATATATATATATATATATATATATATATATATGTACATTTGCAAGGTTTTTGTTGTGTTAACCTTGCCTTAGCAGTAAACCCTTGTGTTGTAAGCTCGCTTAATTTATCAGAGACATGGAAGTTACTGAAGTGTCCTACAATTGATAATTGCATAAAGAAGTTATGGTACATATATACAATGGAATATCACTCAGCCAAGTCTGAGCTGCATAATTTCTAAACACATGAACATTTATGATATTTTAGTTTGTCTTTTATTAGATATGCTGTCACATGTGTTGTTTTAAATTCTGCACAGCTCCTATGTTGATTGCAATCACCCACATCATAGTGCATTTTCTCTTTATAAATGACTCACCAAACTGTCCAGAACTTGTAGTTTCCTTCATTAACTTTCTTGTTAAATGCTTCCCTTATCAAAAGCTGGACCAAATGATAAAAAATGATTTTTTATACTACAAATATATTGCATAACCCAGTAGTTTAGATTCCATAAAGTTTTGATTTTCTCTAGTATGCCTTATAAAAATGGTTACGTTGGTCGAGATGATATTTTGTGAGAATTTTAACATAGTAAACAATGTATTTTGTAACTAATATATTAGACAGTGTTTTGGTGTGTGTTAAATATTTTTATGTATCTCATTTTCTCATAAAAATATTTAAGAACAAAATTTTGGTATAAATGATTACTTTTTCTTTAATCTATCAGTGGCTATAATTATCTGGAAAAACAGGTAATTGAGTGAAGGGTAGACAAGTCTTTCAAAGAAAATCATAGAAAATAAGAATATTATCAATTGTTTAAAATGGTTTGAACACCTTTTTACATCTATGCTTGTTCTTGTTCATAGATACCTTCAAATATTATATAATTATCAACTATTTCATAATTATTTCTAGAATGAAATTTATTTGATTATGAAAACAAACATTGAAGTGGCATAATCACAGACATACTATCGGAGTTAAAAATGCAATTAATCTACTTTGTGAATTTAAACTTACTGGGATTAATCTAGTTAGTTTATTTATCCTTTGTCCAGAACATAAATTTCCATCTGTCTTTGCTTTGATTTTTTTAACCAATATTTTTTTTAGAACCACAAAATTAAAGTTAGGTCATGTAAAATGTGACTTGGTAGGAAAGAGAGCTACAATGAAATTAAACCCACTTTAATTCACTTTAATAGAAACCACTACCTATTTATTGTTTTTCATAAGTATGCATTGTAGCTGAGCAAGAAATCTTATACATGAATCAGTTAGCAGTCACAAAATTATTTAACCAATTACTTTTCAATTTTATATTTTTAAGCATTTGCGTTTTTGGAGGTCTCCACTCTGTTTTGTCTAAGATTTGGAAATGAAGGGAAAAAATAGGTTAGTTCATAGTGTTACCAGTGGGAAGGGGTTTGGGGAAGGTGAAAAGGGTAAAAGGAGTCAAATATATGGTGACCAGAGATTTAATCTTGACTGGTGAACACACAATGCAATATATAGATGATGTATTACAGAATTGTACACTTGAAGCTTATATAATTTTATTAACCAATGTCAACTCCAAAAAATTTAATAATAAATGTTTTTTAAAAAGGAAAACAAAGAATAGGGAAGGAGACCAAATTTGTTTTTCTTTTCTTTCTGTGAGTATTAAAGATTGTGAAGGCCATTAAAAAAAATACTTCTTCAAGACTTTTAGAAAAGTAAAGACAAGTAACCTAAATCCTTTTGGGGAAAGACACTGTTTAATGCCTACATAATAATATAGAATCCTAGAAGTGAAGGTTACCTCTGTTTTCAGATACAAGAAATGATATAATTTATTTTAAAGACAGCAAAAAAAGACCACTTATCACCTTACATATGTGTCAGTGCTCTTGATATTTGGATTACTGTGTGAAAGTGGAAATGAAAATTCTTCAATGGGGATCATGAAAATTGATAACTAAAGTACTAAGTGCATTAAAGGTCATATTAAATGTCATTTCTGGCTCAAGTATTTAAGGCACCAAATATACAGAAAGTGCATAGATAAGAAAGTGTATAAATGCATAATGATTTAAATTATTAAAATTGAGAAAAACATAAAGTAGTAAATAATATTTGAAGAAATATCTTTTATTTCTTCTTATTTTCTGAATAGTTGCTTGTCCTGACTTCAATATATACATATTTATTTAAAATAAAAGTAGTAAGGTAATTGAGATATGATTAACAACCATTCTCTTAATTACCAGTGTATTTAATTTTCACACTTATGAATTTAAAAGCTATTAAAGACTTAGTATCTATAAGATTGGTATATCTCAGTGTCTTAAAATGTACAAATATCATAATTTTAGATAACTGAAAAGAAAACATCAGGCTTTTTTTTTGGCAGGTTCAGTTGTGGATGATTAATAATGGGAATGTGACAGCATGAGCAGTCTAAATGCATTGAGTTTTTAGAAATCTTACAAGTAAATGATCCTTTCCTAATAAGAAGTGACCCATAAGCCCAGCTGCAATAATTATTATATTTATGTGTATGACATAAATTATATGGCATTTAGCTTAAATTCAAAAAGTTTTTTTTTTAAATAGAGAAATGTATCCATCGACCTGTTTATTGAGGTGTGAGAGACCTATGAGGTTGGTGAAGCATTTCAGAGATTTGTGCAAAAGACACATATGACCACTGGGAGCCATTGGGAGATTACTTTAGCACAGAGTTTTGTGAGCAATTCATTCAAAACCTTATTCTCATTCACAAAATACTGCTCAAAAGACACCTTTGATTCTCTGGAATCAAAAGGTGAAAAGCATGTTGAATGGAATTTTGTGCTTAGGCAGTTAATTCCCTCAAAATCTCTTATATTCTCGTATTTGATTAATATGGTAGAAAACCATAGAAAAGCATATGTACAGATAGTGAATATTTTTAAAGAGTGGAGGAAACTGGGTCATACCTGGCTCACTTTAACTCAACTATTTTACAAAATATTTTACTTTGCCTTTAAATTTTTGATAAAATCACTAGTGGTTTAAATTTTAAAGCTAAAGGTCAAACTGCAAAATAAAGTCTCTAATGCAAAAATAAACTAGATGACTCAATTTTAGGGCATACATTTCTGTATTGTAACAGGTCACACTGTTCCGTACATTCTTTTGTTAACTAATTACAGCCATGTTCTTAAGATCTGAATCCTACTGCTTTTCTAGGTAAGTAGTATGGAAGAGAAAAAAAAAAACAGACCCTGCCTTGAGCCTATGTTAATTCATGGAGTTTCCTGTTGTGTCATATTAATATTCAGAATTTTATTTCACAATAATGTAATGTGCACCTACTACATGTTGGACACTCTGCTATGAACTGGGTTTCTTGAGATGCATTAGATATGGTCATTGCTCAGAGTTTAACAAGACACAAACACAGAAAACTAATATGCAATGTGATAAAATTGATAAACGAAGGGCTCAGAGAGCACAAAAAATGGGTAACCTCCATATAGAAATCAATGCCTAAGCCCCAAAATAAAGGATAATTGGTGGTCATGAGATAAAGGAAAGATCATTCTAGATAGGGAGAATAGTGTACATAAAGGCACAAAGATATATATATGATTGTGGTGTCAGGCAACAGTTAACTGTTCAGTATAGGATTCATGAGAAAAGTGGTATAAGAGGAGACAAAAAATAAGTCAGGGTATTGTCTGTCTTTTTAAGTGATTTTGTGTACCCATCTACGTATATTATAATTTATCCTATAGGTGATAAGTTGCTATCAGTGAATAATTTTAAACAGAGGACTGTCATGGGCATCTGTACTTGAGAAAGATTTCTTTGCTGACAATGATTAGGATATATGTATGGAGAGATGTGACAGTTGGAAGGTTGTGTGGGCAGGTAAGAAAACTGGTTCAGGAAGCTGTTGATATTATCTGGTTATCTATATATCTATATATCTATATCTACATCTATATGTACATATAGATGTAGATATAGATATAGATGTAGGTATAGATATAGATATAGATGTAGATATAGATATAAATATAGATAGATATAGATATATAATCACTAATGCAGAAACAGTGGGATGGAAGAGGAGAGGACAGAAATTATTTCAGTAGAATTAATGCATCAGTGTTTCTTTTACATCATAGGGTCTGGTCTGGTCTAAGATGATTTAAAAGTATCTTTGAGTGGGGATTATAGATTTTCAGCCTGTAGATACTTACTTGACCACATTCCCATTTCACAGCCCTCTCTCACTGAAAAACAGTACCTATATATTGATATGGTTGCAAATATTATGATTTTCATCTTTACCTGTCATTAAACAATGCACTAATATTAGACAAATGGGGTTGCGTGTTTCTACTTGACTCCATTAAGATGTCACATATTTTAAACTCCTTTACAACCATAAAGATGAAATAGTCTTCTGATATATTTCCTTCCTCCCAATTCATGTGCATTACCTTGTTAAATACTTGGCTTGAAACCCACTTCTGGGATAAACTTATCTCTTTGTTCATATAGCCTTTACCCTGCATCTCTCAGTATGTAGTATCAAACTTACAATAGCTGTGTGCTTATTTATCTGTTACTTTTTGTTTCTTAATGGTCTTAAGATCACTGAATCTAATAATTTGCTCATCGCTATCATTTAGAAGACCCCCATATGATGAAACGTATAATTACTTAGATTTAGCTGCTTTATAATTACTTTAAAAGCTTATTATATATATATATATATATATATATATATATATATATATATATATTCAACAGGATTTTAACTTTCCTAAGTTTTAGGATTAAGTCTTCTGTTTTTTTTGGAATCCACTACTGGTTTTAATACATGGTTCCAAATCCTATTTATTTATTTATTTAAAATTAATTGGAGTCTAAGACTAATTTCATTTTGACTTCCTTGGATTGATGGAGAAGCCAAATATTACTACTACACCTTCATGGTATAAAAAGAACTTCTAGACTTTTGCTTTACATATATCTTGAAGTAGGCAGGTAATGTTTGCTTGCAAGCTGACCAATTATTTTCTGAGCTCATCCCTCTTAATACTTTCTAAGAAAAGAAAAGAAAAATAAGACACACTATAAAAGTATTGTCACTGTATATGATGGATCTTCATCTTTTCAGTCTATAGGTCAGTTACCTTACTGCTCACTGCTTGACTGTTAAAGTAATGTATTTTAGATTTTTATTGTGGCAGCTCACTACTTCAAAGAACTTGTTTCTATTGAACGAGGTCATGATAGCTATAATGACAGAACAATCCCCAAATATAATTGGCTTAACATCTACATAGAATGAAAATGAAAGTTTCAGATAGCTGACAGCTTTCATCCGAGTGGTGATTCAGGAATTCAAGCTCCTTCCATCTTATGGCTCCCCTATCTTTAATTCGTAATTTCTAAAGTCATTGTGAAAAATAGCATGGGTGATCAGAGTGAGAGGTTTTTATAAGATAGTCTTGGAAGTAGTGTCCAACACTTTGACCCTCATTCTGTTACTCAGAATTCAGACATAAAATACATATAACTTAATTGAAAAAGGCTGAGAAATGTTAGAGAGAGTCAAATATGTGGTGACAGAAATTTAACTCTGGGAGGTGAAGAAATAGTGTGAATATATATATGCTTTACTGTTAGAAAAAATCTTTTTACCTTTTCAACCAGCTCCCCCAAACCCTCTCCCATCTGCCAACCATTAGTTTGCTCCTTACATGCCCATCAATAATTAATTGGATAAAGAGGTGGTACGTATATGCAGTGGAATATTACTCGGCCATAAAAATAATGAAACCTTACCATTTGTGACAACATCGACAGATCTAGAGGGTATTATGCTAAGTGAAATAAGTAGACAGAGAAAGTCAAGTGCCATAAGATCTTAATTATATGTGGTTTAAAGGACACAATAAACAAATAAATAAAACGAACAATAAATATTTCATGCTGAATGTTTGTTTAGTGAAACAAAGCAGGTACTATATTATACAGCATTACAAATTAATAAAAATTCCAGTATTATATTGAACAAAAAGTATTAGAACTAACTGAAACATAAACAGATTTCCTCCTAACATGACAACAGATACTTTTCTTCATTATCTATTTAAAAAGATTATTTTCTCCTCATTCTTGACCATGGTAAAACCAGAACAGCACCATGTGCTCTTATCTGCAGCCATGGATTCAACTAGAATTTAAAAGCAGATGACTCCTAAGGTCAGTTCTCTCCTGAGATCTCTCCTAAGATTATATTTTTATTTATAATGTATTTACTGGCATGTCCCACTTTCATTTTTATGTAATTGATAGTAAATTAAATTGACCATCTTTCCTCTAAATGTTACAGTTACTACACCACCTACTCAGGATAGACATCTGGTAGTTTCCTATCCTGTTTTCTCACTTTCATCTATTCATTCAACACACTGATTAATTCTTCATTTAAATCTGTTCTTTCATTTCCAACTTCACTGACATTGCCTTAGTATAACTACTCTTAGTTAGATCATGGCAAAACATGCCTAACCAATCTTTTTACTTCAAGATTTGTCTTTTGCAATCAGTATTTCTTTCTGCTTCATTAGTGATTTAAAATAAAAATACAAATCAGACAATGTCAATCCTAAAAATTCTTCGATGAGCTCCTTAACCTAGCATATGAGGTCTGATATGATCTGGCATTGACTGTCTTCCCAGGCCTATATCAAATATATTTCCTCCATGAACACTTACCCCGATCTACCTAACTACTGTTATGAACATGTCTTAATTATTTTTATCCCCATGTCTTTGGACATGTCATTCATTCCCCAAGAAATAACCTTCCTTATTTGCCTTTCTGTATCTATTCTCTACCCAAACTTCAGTACTGAGTCATTAATTTTAGTCTTCGGGGAAAAGCTCACAATGATATAACCACTTCCAAAGGTAATTTCAGATTATTTTAGGAAAAATATAAGTTGGTGAAAAAAGTCAAAGACCTTCGAGCATCAACATTATATTTTCTGATTTCGAAAACTAATAAAATGTTGTACTTCCTTAGACAGATATCATAATATTGAACTAGCAGAAGTGTAATGCTTTTTATAAATCTACTTTTCTTCAAATAGTTTGACATGCAACACATTTTCCGAAATTTATGTTTCGGCTACACTTCTTTTACATCTGGAACCTTCTTATAGTATCTAAGATGATGGCGGTTTCTTACTGTCATTGCATTACCATAATTTAGATTACATGAAAAGAAATGTTACTTACCTAGACCTCTAATTCATTGCACCTAGTTTTAGTACCAAGAAAACACTATAAAACTGCATCTTCTTGCTTTTTATAATAATATGCTAATCATGAGATAACTCATCATCTTTTTTTATGATACTAATCAGATTAGGATGCTTATGATGTTTTGCAATTGTATTACTTTTTAGAGGGACCCTTGTTGGCAATTTTCTAGCCTAATGAAGCTGCAGTAACAACAGTGTTCATAACTAATGGAGATTATATCAGAAGTGAAGACTTTACAACTGAAACAAAAAACATTCTGTCATTTTAAATTAAAATCTAATAGTGATTATAATTGTTTCTAACTACACAAATGACAGTAATTTCAAGTTCCATTTTTTAATGCAAAGAGCCTTTCAAACCTTAATAGCAATATTTAATGCACAAAATCAAAAGTTTACCCATCTTGAAGTCTCATTGGTTTTTAATAACTGATTATCCCATTAACAATCGCTAAATACTGAGTTTCAAAAGTGGCTGTGCTAAGTATTGTTTAAAGGCTTTAAGCATTAATGAGAGTAGTGAATCATATTTGAAGGAAACAAATTTTATTTAAAGTTTATTTGGATGTATTTATTAGAGAATCCACAAATTTGGAGGCTCAGATTATACAGTACTTAAGATTTTGTTTTACCTCAAATATTGAAAGAAAATATCATTTATTTACATAGCTCAGAGATTATTGATCTATTTTCATATTTGCTTCTTAAACCAGGTAAACTAATATTAAATTTACAAAGATCACAGATTGAGGATTTCTAATATTCTTGAGAGAAATGAAGGTTAATGGTTTGTCTTGTAGGCACTAATATGATTGAAAAGTTTGATAAAGGGAGTAGCTTTACAAACTTTCTTCTTCCTTGTAATAGTAGAAGTGAGCTAGAACCCCTAAGGGCAGAACTCTTATATGTAGAGCTCTACTAATTTTTTTTTAGATGCAGTAAAGTCCTGACAGAAAAAAATAGCTCTAAATAATTATTCTGCATCTAAAAGGTGACCATATCAAACTGTATATATTAATTTACATGGTTGCTAAGCTTTATGCTTAATATACAAATTTGTCTCTTAGTAATATATTTGGTATCGTACATAAAATAAGTATTGTAACAATTGAAAATGTGCAGTAACATTAAAGATATTAAACAAAGGATGATCATAATAAAAATAATAATTTAAAAATGTCTTTAGTTATGGTAGTATTTAATAAACAGCTCAAAATATGTGTGATTAATGCTTGCTGATGAAATGTGGAAGTAATAAAGTAAGTTGTAGAATATGATGAGCGAAATAGTGAGCAAGAAAGATCTCACATCAATAGTTTATAAAGAAGAGGTAGATTTGATATATTGTTTTTTCTTGCCTTCTTTTTCCTGGATAATGTTCTTTTCCAAAGAAAGTTCATGTATGACATTCAATAAATGATGAACAAATGAATATAGGAGATTTATAATAACATTTTCAACCTTCGGTTGAAACTGTGGTCTTCTAAAATGAAGAAGAAGAGAAATCATCCTAATAATGTATCATTTTTAACTCTACAAGATGAATATTTGTTTCATTAAAAAAAATCTCATCTTTATAGGGAAAGACTGCAAGACAAATTTTACTACTATAAAGCAATTAAGTGAAAACTAGATAATCACAAGGTGAGAAAAATTCATTAATTAGGAGACCATAAAAATACAACAGGCTGCCAAAAATGAAATACTTATGAAAAAGTAGATATACGTAATAGTCGTTATGGCAGAGTCAAGATTAATTGCAAAGTTGTTGAGTATTAAAGGAATGACATCTTTTTGAAAACATAAATTGATACATTTTTGGAAAAGGATTACTTTGTAAATCTTGGAGCTGAAGGACTTTATTTCCTATTTACACCCCTTTTTTCACATCACCTTTTTCTGCTCCTTTTAAAGATCTCCTCAAACATTTTTTTTTGCTTTCTATGGCTATTAAAAAATATACATGTATTCCATTTTAAATTAATCCATTTTTAATAGACCTAAACTTATTTCAGCATAAAAAGTCATATTTAGGAAACCAAAATGACCTCTAAAACAGTTATGCTCATGAATAATTCCAGACACTAGTTCAGAGGTTGAGAAAGGAAACATATTAATCTAAAATTTGTGCTATGTCTCACTTAGTAATCTTATTGAACACTTCATGTTAAAATTATATGGTGACAGTTTTTGAAGCTCTTCTAATACATGTTTATAAGATAGTCCTATGATTTTCATCAGTTATTAGTGAAATTATGTTTCAAAGTATATTTAAGTATTGTTATTAGTACCATAAGAAAGTCTGTAACTGTAAATTATTTAAAATCTTATAATGAAATATGCAATATTTAATGTTTCTGAAAACACAGGATCATTTCCTGGAATTCCAATCCCATGTCAACTGAAATAAGTCATCTTACCTGGCAAAACTATCAACTTGATATCTGGGTACTAACTTTATTTTAATAAATTTATTTCTGGAAAATTTTTGTAAAAATTACATACTTAGACCTAAAAAATGATCCATATAGTGTCCCATGAGAAATAATTTCTAGCAATTTAATCACCATTAGTTCCGTGCTTATACAATAATCTCTTAACTAGAATTGTGTCTTCTGTTGGAATACTGGTGTTGAATGGTACAAATTAATTACTGTGGGATTAACTGTGAGTTTTTATCAGAAGTAGATGAATAGCAACAAATGAGCAGGACAAACAAACAGAGAATGTTGGACATGAACTATAGAGTAGTGGTTATCAGAGGACTATAGACTAGTAGTTACTAATAGAGTGTGGAAGGAGGAGGGAGGTATATAAGGTAAAGGAGGTCAAATATAATGGGGTAGGAGGAAGGTTAAGTGTGTAAAGGGGATCATATGTATGGTAGCTGAAAGAAACTAAACTTTGGGTGGTAAACACGATATAGAATATATAGATGTCAGATGATAATGTATCCTGAAAATTATATATTTGCATTAACCAATGTTACCCTAAAACACTTAATAAAAATGCAAATAAAAATAAATATAAACAAAGAAACAAATAAATAAATTCTAATGAAATATAAAATATACCTTTGGAAAATGAAAGTATTTTTAAATATTCAGAAAATTTTACATTAATTCAATTCTTTTTTTAAAAAAAACTTCAACTTTTCACATACCTGACTCTGTTGTGGAAAACTGTTCCTTTAAATGATTGTTACTTTTGGGCAGTTGTCCATGGGAATTTAAGCTGACATGTCGGTCATCATGTCTAGAGGCAGCACATTTGTTAGACATACTTTGTATCTTCAGTTGCTTGACTTTCTTTCTCAGTATTAAACAAATATAACTCTTCCTACATCTGGGAGGCAGTATAATGGTATGGATAAGAGCAGAAATCGGGAATCAAACTACTTACACTTAAATAGAGCTTTCTGATTTCCTAACAGCATAATCTTGAGCAAGTCACTAGTCTCAGAGTCTGAGATTCCTCATTTCTAAAATAGAAATACTTTATCATCTATCTATCCATTTATCTATTATCTATCTATCTATCTATCTATCTATCATCATCATCATCATCGTCATCATCATCGAGATATAGTATAGATAGATATAGATGTAGATAGATTACATACATACATACATACATACATACATACACACATACATATATAGACACATAGAGATATATAGATCCAAAGATAGATATGCAAATATAATGCTTTATATCCATAAAACCATTGCTATATCTGGCAAATAGGATTGTGCCATTTCATCTATTTGAATAAATGTAAACATTTTTCTTTTTCTTCAACTTTAAACCAACTGAATTCTCGGTATTTTCCTAATATTTTAATTTAAATTTAATATGTTCCATACTTTTATGAATTTAAAAACATACCAGCACAAAATAAATGATCAACAAAATGAAAATGAAAAAAAAAACCTATGGAATGGAAAAAATATGTACAAACCATAAATCCAATAAGGGGTTATATATTAATATATAAATAATCCATATAACTCAGTAACAACAAAACAAATAATCTAATTTAAAATGGGCAAATGATCAACAAGTACATGAAAAGGTAATTAATGTCATTAATCATTAAGGAAATACAAATCAAAGCCATGATGGGATATCACCTCATACCTGTTAGAATTAGCAGAATCAAAAAGACAAAAGTTAACAAATGCTGGCAAGGATGTGTACAAAAGGGAACCCTTGTGCATTGTTAATTGGATTATATATTGACACAGCAACAACATAAATCAGTATTGAGGTTCCTTAAAAAGTAAAAATAAATAAATAAATAAAAATAAAACTATCATGTGATCCAACAGTTCCACTTTTGGGCATATATTCAAAAGAAACAAAAACACTGTGTTGAAGAGATGTCTGCACCCTTATGATCATTGCAGCATTATTTATAATAGCCAAGACATGGATATAACCTATGCGTCCATCAATGTACAAATGGATAAATAAGTTGTGAGAGATTATATACATATATTTTATTATTATTTAATCATTAATAAAGAAAGAAATCCAGCCATTTGTGACAACAAGGATGGAACTCGAGGACATTTTGCTAAATGAAATAAGTCACACATAAAAAGGCAAATACTGTATGAGGTTGCTTATAAAGAATCTTTAAAAACATTGTAGAAAAAGAGATCACCTTTTGTGGCTAACTGAATTGGGGAGGGGAAGTTGAATGAAGGAGCCCAAAAGTTATGGACTTCTACTTATAAGTACTAGAGATGCAGTGTACATGAGTAATATAGTCAACACTGTTGTATGCTAAGTATGTTTTAAATTTGTTAAGAGAGTGGGCCCCAAAAGTATTCATCACAAGGAAAACAAATTTATTGTGTATCTATAAGAAATGATGTTAACTATATTTGTTGTGGTAATCTTTTTATAATATATCATTATGTTCCACACCTTAAAATTATACAGTGCTACATGTCAAGTGTATTTCAATAAAACTGAAAGAAAACATTCACTTGAATCACAAACCTTTAAAAATTGTTCAACTTATCACTTAAAACAATCTGAAATCAATTTTTTTTAATTTTTATTTTTCAATTACAGTTGACATTCACTATTATATTGGTTTTAGGTGTACAACATAGTGGTTAGACATTTATATAATTTGCAAAGTGATTACTCCCCCCCCCCCCCCCAATAAGTCTAGTACCTTCCTGGCATCATATTTAAGTATGAAAAACTGTGAGGGCCATTTCAATTGATGAAAAATGTGACATCTTTTAATAGTTACACTATTCCCAATTGTGGAAATTGATTAAGATGACAGAGAGAACTTGGGAACAGTGCACAGAGCTTCATCCTTACAAATTCCAGTGACTGTTCAGCTTTTCATGTGATGACAGCAACCATATTACTGTCATACTGATGGAAATCTCTACAGATAAAGGTGTTGCCAACAGATTATTATGATTTAAATATATACAATACTTCTAAAAACATTATCAGCAGTTGTTAGCTTACTTTTTATTTTCTTGTTACTTTTGTATACCCCAGTTTAGGCCTCACTATAATTCAGGATAGTAGCATGCTTATAATTAACCTTGGACCTTTTTGCACAGAAAAGTATTGTTTTTCCAGGTTTCCCCAAATAATAGTTCAGTGTAGTTCCTGGGAGGGTTATAAATAGATATCGATCCTCTAAGGGATATAATTAGCATATTTAAATCTTAAGCAAATTATGAAAGCCATTATAAAATCTATTCACTGGGAAGGAAGTAGGGGTCCAATTTTTTGAGAACTTTTGGTTCTTTTAGAAGCAAGTTTAGTGAATACATCATTTTATAGAATACTAACAGAGGAAACTCTTCTATCTAAAAATCTAATAATGTCCATAAAAATTATAAAAGGTGTCATTTTAGGACATTTGGAGAAGAATATAAAGGTATATTTGATATCTTAAAATTATGTATACCTATTGTTAAACTCAGAATTTTAACCTCTGTAAAAATTATACTTAACCAAGACATACTGATATGCCTAAAATTGGTCCATCTTGCTCATTGAGGTGTTCTGGAGATTTTCCATTGAAAACATTTCTTCATTCACTTAATTTTTTTTAATTATTCTAAAAGTTGAAGTTATACACCTAAAAAAAGTAACAACACAAAATCATTCCTATCACCAAAAGTTAAAGAAAAACAATGCAAATTGAAGCTACCGTCCAATGTAATTTTCTCCACCAGTAGAAATAAATAACCCTCAGAGTATATAATTAATTCTCAGTCATTTTTACTGCCAAACAAGTTAAGTTTATGCTAGTTAGGAGCATATATGTTTGTTTTTGCTGTTTTCTTTTAAAATGGACATATATATAAATAAGATGTAGTGTAAAATATGTGTATTAAATAGCTTATATAGAAATAATATCAACATATGTGATCAAATTATTTAATATCGGATTTCATTTCAAGAACAAGGGAGCTAATTATTTATTACATGTGTGCATAACCCCTTAATATATGTGCATAACACACATTTAAGAAATGAAAAACATAACAAAAAGTATAGCAAAATATACCTACATCTACAGATAGGTATCTGTCACATTCCGTATCTTTTAGTTTTGATTTTTACAAAAATAAGTAGTATTCATTATTTCTAAGGTTTATAGATATTGACATACATTTAAATATTAAATACATGCTAGAAAGTTTTATCAGATATCAATTAGAGGACATGGTAACAACTGCCTATGAAAACCGTACATTTTAGTTGAGATGCTCAAGAGCATTGTACGGGCACATGCTCATCTATTATGCAAATGGAAATATCTCTTTATTTCTGGAGTTAATCAATACATTAAGGGGACTATAGAATTTATGATTCATCGACAATGATACACTGAAATATTCTGCAAAGTTAACTACCTTATAAGGTTTAATTTTCAGTTCAGAAGTTAACAGTAATAACTTTGACACATATACTAAATTAGCATAAGTTCTCATGGTAGCAGCACTAATGTAAAAGTGACAGTGATGCATACTAGGCTACCAAAAGTCAGGAACAAGTGAGGCTGAAGAAAGAAAGGAGAAACCTACAGGATTTTAACACAATAGTCACCCTTTCCAAAAGCGAACACAAATTTGCTGCTCAATCTATTTATCAAGTCATGATTAGAAAAGAAGCGACATAATACACAATTCTGTTTCAAAATATTTTACTTGTTGGGAGAGAAGGACCACATTCATAACATTGAAATGCTGGTTTAGTATAGCCAGTAATGGTAGTGAGCATTTTATAACTGTCCAGGGCACTACTATGACTGCCAATAAGAAAAAATTAGAAATTGAGTGTCTCTGAACAGCCATCATTTACTATAATACTAAACCAAAATATTGCCTTAATTTGACTGCAGCACTGAATTTTTTATAATAATCCATGAAAGCTTGGTAATACCATTCTATCTTTCAAAGAAAAAGAATAGACCTTCAAATGTTTCTTAATTATTAGTCCCTTGGGATGTTAACTACAAAGATGACACAGATATTTCTGGATTATTTTCTGGTAAAAATCAAGAATATTTAGTTGTTTTCAAGGTAATATTGTCTACTTCACACCTTAGTGTCCAAGAAACTTAATAAACATAATTTATGAACATTTTTTTTTATTTTGGAACAGCTAAAATTCAGTGACCTCAGAGGTAATCTTCTGATTCTCTATGAATCGTACAGTGAATGAACACAGTATAAGTATGGAATTTTGCCAAAGTCAAGTGATTAAGTCATGATAAAGAAATAAAGATAAAAAAGGAAGGGTTATATTGTACACATAGAGTTATACGGTATACATAAGGATAAAGTATAGAATGAAATAAGTTGGTGAAAAGGGCGAACAAGAGCCTTTAGTGAAAAAAAATATTACAAAAGAATATTTACTGATTCATGAGGTGAAGATTTTAATAAAAAGTAATAGACATTAATTATTGTCAATATCTAACATTTATTATGAATGGATTTTTTGACAGGTAGTATCCTTAACATTTTATGTAAAAAATATATAACCTTATGCTGTCGATATTATCTTTGTACCTGCTTTACAGATGAAGAAACTGAGGCCAGAGATGTTACTTACCAAAGTTACAGTTAAAAGTGTTGGAAATGAGATTCAAATGCAGTAAGTTTGCCTAGAGAATTTACATTCCTAATGCATATAGATGTAGCAGAATGAAGGTATATATGTGTCGTTTTCCCACATAATGAAAACAACAAAAATGAAAATGCTTGCGGAACTAGAGATTAAAGAGATTAAAGTTAGAATATGCAAATTTACCATAGACAGAAAAGGACAAAAGTGAGCCATGCAGGTAGAGTTAGAGACTAAAGTCTAGAATTAGAAATAAGGTAAGATAAAAGCATCTAACATGCAATATTGTTAAATGTTATAAATATTTCATAAATATTTCATATTTATAACATTCCTGTGAATTATGCACTGTTGGTAGCTCCACATGAGGAAATGGAGGCTCAAGGTCATTAAGTAATTTGATTATACAGCAAGTAAGTGGTAGAGATAGAACTGAACCCATATCTGACTGAGTATGCTCTAAGAGATAGTTTTTTTTTTTACTGCTTCTTTATATAGTCCTAAATGTACATAGTAGATAATATTGTAACTTTCTGATATAAAGCCTCTCAAGTATATAGCTTAAATCATGATATTTCAAGTGATTTTGGATTTACCAACAACCTGTTTTCCTTCCATTTTAAGAAGGGAATTTTTAACCATTTTATTGAGATATATTTTATATGCTTTAAAATTTAGCTGTTTAAAGTGTACAATTCAGTGGTTTTTAGAGTATGTACAGAATTGTGTAACAATTCTCATAAACTGATTTTAGGACATTTTCTCACTCCAAAAAGAAATCTCATACCCATTAGTAGTCAGTCTACATCTCTTCTGTTCCAAGTCCTCAACAACCATTAATTTTTTCTGTCTTTATATATTTCCCTATTTTGGACATTTTATATCCTTCTCTTGACTTTGGGATTTTTGAAAACCTATTCTTTAAAAAGTTTCTCTTAGTTTTTATATATCCTTGTAGGACTTTTTATAGCATCTAGAAGAAGCTGAGGTAGACAGAATTATTTCAGCAGAAAAGTAATTTTCACATAAGTTATGTAATTTTATTTTTAAGTAGAAATAAAAATGGAATTAAGGAAATGGTAGGATAATGTTTTGGAAGGAGCCATATTGTTAAACAAGCGGCATATGTTGTCCAGTGACAGGAGTAGAAGTCTGAGCACTTCTGCCAACTGCATTCTGATATCAGAGTCACCAAGGAAAACAGCACAGTCAAGCACTGAGTGAAAAATACTTTACTCACATAAAGAAGAGACAGAAGTATATCGGTTTCAGGAGTGGACATTAGTTCCGTATGAGCAGTGAGTCCCTCTCAGCAACTGGCACAGGGCAAGTGGCCTGCATGCATCCCTGTTGTGCAACAGCAGAAAGACCCTGTCCCCTCCCCCAAAAGAAAAGGTATAACAGAGAGAATGGCCTGGTGCCATAAGATGCACACATTTAGGCAGAACAAGGGAGGACACATTGAATATGAAACAGGGAAAGGTATTCACATACAAGATGATAAGTCAAGTACAAGCTGTGACAACTATTTATCTCTTAGTAAGGCAGTGTTCCAGGCCCGAGGCCCATTCTTTTTTTTTTATCCTCTTCAATCACATAAGTTTATTAAAAAGGTGGCATAATAATTTCAAAGAAATAGATTTTGACTGTACTTTCTTCTGCCAAAGAAATAAATCATTTTGGGGATCATCACTTACCACATGTTTCATGCTATTGCTTAAAAAAGATATAACTTCCTGACGAAGAAATAATTTTTATAGAAGCAACCTTTTCAAATACTCTAAAAGAATTAACATCCATACCTTACTTTGGGTGATTATGCCATCTAAATAATGTATTATATTTTAACCCACATTAAATATAATGTGCAAAATTACCGAACTCTTATAATAAAATGAGAGCATATATAGAATTAGTTTTGCCAATGCCCACTCTTGAGAAACCAAGAAAGAGTTGAAAGACTTTGTCCATGAAACTGCTTTTCCAAACACACATTCATGAAATTTAGGTTTAGCCCCTATTCTTTTACTTAATAATTCTGTTCGGGTAATAAACATTTGTACCAAACACAAGGTATGTGTATGTGTATGTGTATGTGAATGCAAGTACAAATCAAAAAAAGAACCTTCTTTTCAATGTGTTTATAGTCATGTAAATGGAACCAATGCTAAATAAATTCAGTAGAGGATAGTGCAGAGTTAGAAATATGCATGTAGTGTTTTGTAAGAACAACAGAAAAAAAACATTTAGTTTAGTATTTGAAGGTAGGGAGAATATTAAATCAAGGACAGATTATTAGAAGAAATAATGATTCCCCACATATTCTTCAAGATATCACTTTACCTCTTAACACAACTGGTCTTTATTTTTTTTAAGATGAGATGCTTTAAAAAGTAATCTTTAAGATTCCTCTCAGTGTGACAATTCTGAATGAGGGAAAGGAATATTTTAATCTAATTCTTTACTCCCAGCAAAAGAAAATAAAACCAAATAGAAACCAATCAACAAAAATTGCTCATTTAGAATGTGTCTGGGTCTGAGGAATTTGAAATTAAATATTTTAATTAATTAGGAATTCTAATGTTACTTCTATCATGCATTTATTTATTCAACAATATTAAGTAGTTAATGTTACCAGGCGCTGTTATTCTAAGTATTGGTATTAGAGCAATGAACGAATTGACTTAAAATTAGATAATTTCCCTACTTTGCTATTTGTTTACTTCTTGTAGTTTTTAAGACATTAAGGTATATTTCATATATTAAAGGTTTTCTGTTTTTTCAATTTTCTCATGCTTAGAAAAATTGTAGGCATACTTGTACGTGTTTCGGAGAAATATGAGGATATATTTCAATTACATTTGGAATTCAATATTATTTTAATTTAGTTTCAGGTGTATCACATACAGATTAAACATTTATATAATTTGCAAAGTGATGACTAGTACCCACCTGGCACCACACGTAGTTATTACAATATTATTGACTATATTCATTATGCTATAATTATATCTCCATAACTATTTTGTAACTACCAATTTTTACTTCTTAATTCTTTTACATTTTTTGCCCAGCCTCTCAAAACTCTTCCCATCTGGCAACCATCTGTTTGTTCTCTCTGTCTATGAGTTTCTTTATGTTTTGTTTGTTAATTTATTTTGTTCTTTAGATTCCACATATAAGTGAAATCATATGGTATTTGACATTCTTTGTACGACTATTTAACTTAGAATAATACCCTATAGGTCCACCCATATTGCTGCAAATGGTAAGATTTCATTCTTTTTTATGGTCAAGTAATATTCCATTGTATATCTGTATCACACCTTTTTTATCCTATCCTCTATTGATAGATATTGAGGTTTCTTTCATATCTTGGCTATTATAAAGAACTGTACAATAAACATAGGAGTGTATATATATCTTTTTGAATTAGTGTTTTGAATTTATTCAGATAAATATTCAGAAAAGGTTTTAAACTTGTAATAAATAAAACATCAATAGCACTTACTTGAGAATTTATAGTAACAGCCTCCCCTATTTTACCAAGTACTGTATTGATTTCATATGAATAAATGTTTAAAAATTGTTTAGTTACTATTTGTGTTTTAGATATAATCTAGAAATCTAAAAAAGATAGATTTCTAGAGGTGTTCTATCAAGAAATAATTTAGATGATAGAACATTGCTCTGTGGAAATTCCTAAGTGAGTATTACAGTTTCTAACCAAATACCTAGTTAATTAGTCCATCTTGTTTAGAAAAACACTACATTAGTATGCCTATTACATGGGCTTTGTAGTCACATGGGCCAGGTTTTATTCTCATCATAGTTCCTTATTAACATTTTGACTGACTTTGGGCAACTAAATCTCTTAGTTGAACAATTATTTTTCAGTATTGTTCTGAAGATTAAATTATATAAATTATCTAAAACAGTATAGAAACTGGAACATATTAAAACCTAAAAAAAAATTGAGCTAATATTGCTACAAGCTATAAAAAGTATAATTGTGACATTTAAAGAAAAAGGTATGTTTGTTTTTCCTACACAAACTCCATGAGATATTAAATGAAAAATGACTTATGGTCAAAGAAAGTTGGAAAACTTTATACTATACATGTTCTATAAAATTCATAAATTACATTAGTATGTTAAAACTTCTACACAGTCTCATTGCAAAGAAACTAGTCTTTTTAATAGAGCATTGTCTAAACTTACAGGAACAAGGAACACTTGAATATAGGACTTTGGAAGGACACACTCTGGATAACACTGGGCACAGTGTAAGATGATTATGAATTTGCTATAAAATAAAATATGTAATAGAGCTTACAATATGCCCGTTAAAGTTTTTTTCTTACTATCACATAAAATAAAATGTAATGAGGATATTATTATTATTGTATATTAAGTTTTTATAGGTAACTGTAGTGATCATTATACCAGTCCCCAAGTATGCAAAAAGACATACGATGCTAATTGTTTTCTAAATCATCCTCTTTTGTTTCAATTGCAGTACATTAGAGTGAAAATTGAGTAAGGAGGAAGAGGTGATATGGTTTTTATGAGTGTGTATTGAAATTTCATGGCAGATTATATGTGTATTTGATGCTATCTTTTTTTATTTTGAGGTTATTTTAGATTTATAGATGAGTTACAAAGATAATACATAGTTATTACCCTTCATCTAGTTTCCTCAAATGTTAATATCTTACATACCTTGTTACATTTTTCCAAAGTAAGAAACTGACATTGTTCGTTCTTGTTCTAACTAAACTCCAGACTTTATTTAGATTCACCAGTTTTAATACTAAGTTCCATTTTCCTTCCACGATCCATTCAGGATACCACATTGCATTTAGTAATCATTTCTCTTTGTTCTTTTTAAATTTTTGATGATTTCTCAATCTTACTTTGTTTCCCATGACTTTGACACAATTGAAGTACACTGGTTAGTTATTTTGTAAAATATTCCTCAGTTTTGTTTTATCTGATGTTTTCTTCATTATCGGACTGTAGGAAGAAGCTATAGATCATCAGAAAGAATACCAAGGAGACAAAATAACTTTCTTATCATATCATAAGAAGTGTTACATGATGTCAACAGAACATTACTGTTGATATAACTTTGATCGCTTCATTAACATGGTGTCTGCCAATTTACAATTTTATTAGTAAAGTTACTGTATTTTTCATTTCATATTTGAATCTTCAGAAGTGAGTCATCTAGTATAGACCATAACAAAGAGAGAGAAAATTAAGCTTGAAAAAAAAACATTAGAGAATTTGTGGATTTATGCTAAACTCACCACAATGATTATTAAAAATTCACAGGAAGATATTTTTGAGGCTATGGAAATACCTTGTTTATCCTTACAGTTTCACTTATTTCTTTTAATATCCATCAATATCTTTTGCCTAAAGCAATTATTACTCTGATGTCTTAATTTTCATTTTCTATTTCCTTCATTTTTTTTCCACATTCATTCATTGGTATGTTTGATAAGGAAGTTTTGTTCCTTCTCCCAAACTTTTTTATTGACTCAATTATTTTTATATTAATATGAACTCATAGATATTTATTGATTTTATTCTTTGATTTAAAACTCAATACTAACTTAATTTGCTGCTTAAAACTTTCCAGCTTTACCTTGAAATTAAAAAGGATTTCGTGAATTTGACTTCAAAGGCAAGGGAAGTAAAAGCAAAAATAGATGAATGTGAATACAAAAAACTAAAAAGCTTCTGCTCAGCAAAAGAAACTGTCAGTGAGGTAAAGAAAGAACCATCTGAATGGGAAAATATATTTGCAAGAAATGCTTCCGATAAGAGCTTAATATTCAAAATATATGAAGAACTCATATGACTCAATAACAACAACAACAACAACAAAAATCACAAATGATACAATCAGAAAATGGGCAGAGGACCTGAATAGACACTTCTCTCCAGAGGACATACAAATAGCCAATAAATATAGGAAAAGATGCTCAACATCACTAACTATTAGGGAAAGGTGAATCAAAAAACACAATGAGATACCATCTCACACCTGTTAGAGTGACTATAATCAACAGGACAAGTAATAACAAATGTTGGAGAGAATATGGAGAAATAGGAACACTCATACACTGCAAATTGGTACAACCACTATGGAAACAGTATGGAGGTTCCTCAAAAAACTAATAATTGACCTACCATGTAATCCGGCAATCCCTCTACTGGGTATTTACCCCAAAGACTTGAAAACTCATATTCATAAAGATATTTGCATACCGATGTTTATAGCAGCATTATTCACAGTGGCCAGGACATGGAAGCAACCGAAGTGTCCTATAATAGATGACTGGCTAAAGAAACTGTGGTACATATATACAATGAAATAGTACTCAGCCATAAGAAGAGATGAAATACAACTATTTGTGACAACATGGATGGAACTCGAGATAATCATGCTAAGTGAAATAAGCCAGACAGAAAATTTGAAAATCACATGATATCACTTATATGTGTGATATAAACCTAAAAGCAACAAATGAGCAGGAGAAACAGACTCATGAGCATGGACTATAGATTAGTGGTTACCAGAGGACTATAGAGTAGTGATTACTAGTGGGGTGGGGGAAGAGAGGGGAGGTAGACAGGGTAAAATGGGTTAAATATATGGGTGTAGGGGAAGGTGAAGTGGGTAAAGGAGATCAAATATAGTAACTGAAGGAAACTAGATTTGGGGTGGTGAACACACCATAGAATATACAGAAGTCAAATGATAATGTACTCCTGAAAATTATATGATTGTATTAACCAATGTTACCTCAATAAACTTAATTTAAAAAAATACTTTCCAACTTTGGCCATTGGGAACAATTTCAGGTTGGTTCCTTTAGTCTTTTTGACATGCCCCCATTTTTTTAAGCTTTAAAAAAATGTTTTCTGTTACTATGAGATTATCATCTTAAATATTATCTACCTCATCCATTACTCCAAAGCTGATCATTTTATAAATATTTCTTTTTAAATTTTAGACTGATGGTAAGCATTTTCTTTTTTTATAAATGGCCAGATAATAAATATTTTAGGATTAGTGGACCATGCAATCCGCCACAATTATTCAACTCTGCTATTGCAGCACAGACATGTGGCTATGTTCCAATAAAATTTTATTTACAGGAATAGCCAACAGGCCAATTATGACCCATAGGCCATAATTTGCTTACATTTAATTTAGACAAAGTGGAAAAAGACAGAAATCCAAAAGACATGTTAAAAATTAAGTAAGTTTTATTTTAAATCTAATTTTGAGTCTTGAAACCAAAAGACCCTATCTACTTAAAAAAAGAAAATTATATCTGGAGAATAATGTCAGCGAGATGGTGAAATAGGAGATTCCCAGCTTACATTTTCCCATGAAAACAATGATCTGGCAACCATCATGGAGAAAGGGGACTTTGTAGAAGCTTTTGACCTGCGCAGGAGATTTCAAACTCATAGTGAAGTTTAAGACTGAGGATAGCTGCTTCGAGAAGGCAGACCTGCAGTCTGATGGCAAGCTTGCCAAACATGGTCCTGGCTGTAAATGGAAAGCAGTCCCATTTGACTAAGAACTGGGCTCCAGCCCTGCTTGGCTCCAGTCCTGCCACCAAATCCATCTGCCAAGGGACCTGGGAGAAGCCATATCCATCTGTGCTCTCATTAATAGGTCCACCAACCATAGACCTAACTGCAAATATTGAAGTAGTCCTATAATCTTTGACTGTGGAACAGTTCCATGATGTAGCTCCAGCACTGCTAAACCATGTTCTCGGAGGCAGTCATGTTTACTGGAAACTTGGCAGGAACTACACTTAAGCACAGCCCAGGTAACGGACCTGAAAATCATGGATTCAACTTCATACCTGGAAGCAGACATGTGACACAGCTTCGGGTTGCAATCCTCAAAGCAACCTCATGTCAGTGGACTTAGTAGCGGTTGGTCTTTATCTGTCAAAACCAATCTGTAAAGATACGAAGAAAAATTTGCTACTTCGCATGCATGGACATCAACCCAAGGCTACATAGATCATACGGAATTAAGTAAAAATGGTACCACCAAAGGAAACTAATAAAATTGCCAGTAATAGATCCCAAATAAATGGAGATCTATGAATTGTCTAAGAAAGAATTTAAAATAATTGTTTTAAGTAAGTTCAGTGAACTACAAGAAAACATAGACAACTCAATGAAATAAAGAATACAAATACATGAAAAAATATGAAGTTAAAAAAAAGAAAAAAAATCATAATAAACAACCGAACAAAGCATAGAGGTAAAAAATACAATGAATGAAATGAAAACTGAAATAGAGAGCTTCAATATCACAGTCAAGTGGAAGAAAGAATTTGTGAACTCAAAGAGAGATCATTTGAACTCAGCCAGTCAGAGAAGAAAAAAGAAAAAAGAAATGAAAAAGACTGAAGAAAACCTATGGGATTTCCAGGTCATTATTAAGAGAAGTCATAAACACATTTTTGGAGCCTCAGAAGGAGAAGGAGAGAAAGGGGCAGAAAGATTATTTTAAAAACTAGTGGCTGAAAGCTCCCCAAATCTTAGGAAGGATATGAACATCTAGATTAATGAAGGTGCAGTCTCCAAACAG
Source organism: Rousettus aegyptiacus (assembly GCF_014176215.1). Classification (NCBI taxonomy): domain Eukaryota; kingdom Metazoa; phylum Chordata; class Mammalia; order Chiroptera; family Pteropodidae; genus Rousettus; species Rousettus aegyptiacus. The sequence goes on along the minus strand of NW_023416312.1, from coordinate 50,803,488 downwards.
GATCGACTCAAAGACTATTATGAAACCAATTATAATCAAATTATCAAAATTTAATGGCAAAGATAGCGGTAAGACAAAAAACAATATATCATTACCCAAAATCATCAAATCACAAAAGAAGACAGCAAGAAAGGAAGAAATAAACAAAATAGTCTCAAAATAGACAGGAAACAATGAGCAAAACATGGGAGAAATTTCTTACCTACCAATAATTTTGTTAAGTGTAAATGAATTAAATTCCCTGGTTAAAAGATATAGAGTAGCTAAATGGATTTAAAGCATTCAGTGATATTCTACCTACAAAAAAAAAATCACTTTATTTTAAGAACAAATCTAGGCTGAAAATTAAGGGATAGGAAAAGATATTTCATGCAAATGGTAACCAAGAAAAGAGCAGAGGTTAATATATTAATATTGGACTAAACAGACATTAAATCAAAAATGTCAAAATAGACAAAGAAGGTCATTTTTTAAATTTTATTGTATTATTAGTTTCCAGTATACAGTGCATTGGTTAGACATTTATATAGTTTATAAAACAAGCCCCTAATTGTTCTTTCTCTCTACTGGCTCTCCACCTAACCATTACATTAATGCTAACTACATTCCCTGTGCTGTTCCCCCCATCCCTGGGACCATCTATCGACTACTAATTTGTACTTCTTTAACCTTTCACCCATTCTACCAGCCCTCCAACCCACTTCCTCTCTGGCTGTCACCAGAATATCCTCTAGTTGTGAGCCTTTTTTTGATTAGTTTGTTCTTTCTGTTCCTTAGATTCCACATATGAGTGAAATCATGTGGTATTTACCTTTTCCTGTCTGCCTTATTTCACTCAGTATAGTAACCTCTAGGTTCATGCATGCCATTGCAAATGGTAGGATTTCATTTTTTTAAATGGCTGAATAATATTCCATTGTATATATGAACCATAACTTCTTTATCCAATTGTCTATTGATGGACATTTAGGTTGCTTCCATATCTTCGCTATTGTAAATTATGCTGCCATGGGCATAGGGGTGCATAGGTCATTAAATAATAATAAAAATATCAGATCAATAGAAATATCTAATAATTATAAACATACACATATGTAAGTGTGTGTATATATATGTATACATTATATGTGTGTGTGTGAATAATTGCAACATCAAAGCTCCTAAATATATAAACCAAACATTTGACAAATATGAAGGGATAAATGGACAACAATATAATAATAGTAAGAGACTATGATATCAAACTCTATAATTGATAGATTCTCCAGAAAGAAAATCAGTGAGGAAACAAGAGAACTGAAAAACACTATAGATTAAATAGACTAAACAGATATATATGGTATTTTCTACTCAACAGAAAAAGTACACAAATTCTTGTCAAGTACATAACATTCTTCAGGATGTATCATGTTTTGTTGAAAAATCAGTCTTAACAAATTGGGTGTTAAACATTCAATGCGATATATATGTAACATATTATTGAATTGTACACTCAAAATCTATATAATTTTATTTACTAATGTCACCCAAATAAATTTAATAAAAATAAATTAATAAAATAAAATAAAATATGTCACCCAGTGCCATTAGCTATTCCTATAGGCTTTTGTCATATCCATATTAATAATAATTTTTTGAATGATATCACTCAAATTAATGATGTACATATGCTATAATACTGATAACCCAATTCTAGAAATATCCTTATAGTCTGGAATGGATCTATTCATCTTTAAGTATAGCTATTATACTAGGAATGGCTCCAGGCCAAGAAGTTATTGAGTCATGATAAAGTACAAAGGAATTAAACTCAGACTTTCAGGGTTCAAGGGTCTGCTGTGTCACAAACCAGCTTTATGGACATGTGCAAGTAATTGGTCCTTTTTTAACAATATGTTTTTTCTTTATTTTTCAATTACAGTTGGAATAAAATAGTATATGTTTCAGGTGTAAAACGTAGTGATTAGACATTTATATAACTCATGAAGTGATTGCCTGGATAAATCTAGTACCAATCTAACATCATACATTGTTGTTACAATATTATTGTCTATATTCCTTATGCTATACTTTACATCCCCATGACTATTTTGTAACTACCGATTTGTACTTCTTAATTCCTTTCCCTATTTCACTCATTCCTCCAACCCCGCTCCCATCTGGTAGCCGTTAAAATGTTCTCTGTATCTATTAGTTTCTTTTTGTTTTGTTTATTTTGCTTGGATTGCAAATTGGTACAGCCACTATGGAACACAGTTTGGAGGTTCTTCTTCTGGGTATTTACCCAAGGAAAACCAAAACTGAAACACTAATTTGAAAAGATATGTGCACCTTTAGGTTTATTGCAGTGCTATTTACAATAGCCAAGAGATAGAAGCAAACTGAGTATGCATCAACAGATGATTAGATAAAGAAGTTGTGGTACACACACACACACATGATGGAATATTACTGAGCTATAAAAAATAAATTTTATCATTTGCTACAATATGGATGGGCATAGAGGGTATTACACTAAGTGAAATAAGTCAGACAAAAACAGTCCATATGATTTCACTTATATATGGAATCTAAAGAACAAAATAAATAAACAAACAAAATGAAAACAGATTCACAGATACAGAGAACAAACTTGTGATTGTCAGATGAGATGGGGATTGGGGAACTGGGTAAAAAGATTAAAAGATTAAGAAGTACAAATTGGTAGTTACAAAATAGTTATGAGGTTATGAAATACAGCATAGGGAATATAGTCAATAATATTGTAATGATTATGTACAGTGCCAGGTGGGCACTAGACTAATCGGAGGGGTCTTGTCATAATTATATAAATGTGTAACCACCATGTGATACACCTGAAACTAATATAAAATAATATTGAATGTCAACTTTAATTGGAAAATAAAAATTTAAAAAAATTCAGTAAGAGAAAAAGAATTTGATGGCCTTGGTTAGGGTTGTTTGCCTATCCTTGGGACATGTAGGCTGAAGCATACTGATGACCCCACCTAACCTGCATGCAGTAACAGAGGTGCAATTTCCAAAGGAGAGGGAAAGGAATATTGTGCAAACGAAATGACAGATGTTCAATACAGTATGTCTATGACATTTTTCACATGTGCTATTTAATTTGAATTTGACATGACAATAAACTTGATCTGATATAAGAGTAAAAGGGAAAATTCATATTTGGCAATATTAAATGTACAGAGTTAAGCAATGAGGAAGCTTGGAGGAATTTAATTTCAGGGGATCCCTGAAAATTTATTAAGTCACAAATTACCATTTAAAAGTTATGAACATACATACATATATATTTAATTTTTATAGGATTTCTCTCTTGAAAAATATATAATATCTCTCCTTTTCTGTAACATAAACTCATGATGTTATTCGAGTTTTCATTTTTGTCTGTTTATTTGTTTGTTTTTCTTTTTACACTCTATTTTACACCTTAATTACCTATCTGTAGAAAGCAGTGGATTATAATGAATTTGTGATTACTCAGAGAAGTTTTATGGTTTACAGGACACAAGATATTATTTAAATTCACATCCTAATTTTTTTTAAGAACACAGACATACACATACACACACACACACACAACACGGAGAGCAAAACAGAGTAGATATTGAGTGACTTCTGTGCACCAGTTTCAGTGCTAGAAGCTTGAGAATAGTCATTCGAGAATAAGATTGAAGAACAGATATATCGTTTTTATTTAATACTCTTACTTAGACTTTTACTATGTAATTCTTTTACAAAATCGTCATTTTTAATGGCTACAAATAGTGAGTTATACTAAATCACTCTTCCATAAAGAGTTTTCATTAGAACAAAATACTTTTCCTTTTAACCGAATTGTATTTGTACAAGAAGTCTAATGAAAAGAGTATAACCTATGGTTACGACCAGTCCTAGATTCGGGCTTTCTTATAAAATTTTGAGGTACTTAGCCTTTCACTCTTACACATACAAAATGGAAATAGCAATTCCTCCTGTTACATCATGGGTTATTGTGAGGATTGAAGCAGATCTTGTATGTAAAGTTCCAAGCACAGGGTTTGGCACATTAAACAAAGTATTAACATTTTTTTTCTCTAAGATGTGTAGATTGTGGGCCTTTGAATAGTTAATAAATAAATGACTCTTCAGACAACAGATGATACTTTTTTTATTTTAATAATTCAATCATTGTAGTATTAGGTTTGCATTATCCTAAAATAATAGCAAAGTCACCTGAAAATAGCCAAGAAGACTGCTTTAAACAGAACTCTAAATCCAAGTACTTACTTGAATGTGAAAGGATTTCCTATTTAACTCATATAGGGCAGAATGATGCTTAGAAAAACAAATTTTAATCTTTTATACTAATTATTTAAAAATTTGTAATGGTAATTTTGTTTCCAATTAAAAAAATAAAGTGTGCTTATTTTTTTTTCTTATCTTTGTTATAAACATTCATAAACCCTATCCTCTACAAACTGGCACCTGCATTTTCTGTTTAAGTCTTTAAACATATTTAGTATTTTCTCTTAAAATATTTCCATTAAAAGTTCTTAAAATTCTGTATAAAAGATCCACAATATAATATTATAAGTTAATCTTTAAAATGGCTCTAGCTCATATGTTTTGAACACAAACAAGAATGACAGTGTTGTGTTTTCAGATGCAGGAGGCTTTCAGGTGTTATTGTGATAGCAGGAAAAAAGTTGTTTTTATTTTTTTATTTTTTTTATTTTTTTTTATTTTTTTTTTTTAGGTTTGGAGCGTATACCAGCTACAGAAATTAACCAGACTTAATTTTTTTTTTCTCACAAATCTCTTAATGTACAGAAACCAGATAATGTTTTATTTTTCACCATGTTACCATATAAGAAATATTTCCATATGTTCCAAGTCATCTGGGGAAAAAAGCATTTGAAAATCATGGAGATACTTATTAAAAATTAATTGAATTAATATGAGAGTCCATATTCGTGGACTGAATTTACAGATTCAATCTTGGGCTTCCCATAATCATGCATATAGTTTTACATTTTTATTACAGTGTGTGTTTTGGTATGTGTGTGCTTTCAGAAATTTTGTTCTCTCATCAAGAAGTAGAGAAAAATCATTTAAAACAGTATATTGTAACACCATTAAATGCCAGCACAATTGAGTATTTCGAACTTATTAAAGAATTCATTTATAAAAGACCTCTTTGGTAACTTTTTCAAAAAGGAAAAGAAAAAAGTTTGAAAATGTAAATCCTTAAGAATGTTTCATCAGTAGCCCATTTGGTATACAAAACTAAGGAAAGGAAGACAATAATAAAATAGAAAGAAATATGCCTTTAAGGTATCTTAGTGATAACATAAAAATAAGTTTTATACAATTTATTTTTTAATTAAAATAATAATTTTTGAAGCAATCTCAAACTTATAGAGAAAGTTACAAGTATACTTCAGGGAATCTTATTTTCTGAAACATTTGAGAGAGGTTATCAACATTATATTCCTCAACTTCTAATACTAGTTTAATACATATTTACTACAAACAAGAACTTTTTTGTTGTTGTTACAAGTAACAAAATCTTGTATTTAATTTTCTCAGCTCCTAGAATCAGTCATTTTTTCAAGCAGACCTGGTTGCTTTCAATGCAAAATGGTATTTATAGATTAGGATCTGAGCACTATGTGTACTTACTGAGATTGAAATGTTGCTGCCCTAAGGCTTACCCTGCCAGTGAACAGGCTCGCGTATGTGTGTGTTAATGTGTATGCAAAAACAAATGAATGAAACTTTAAATATATATTTATTTACATATATATATAATTTTTAAAACTATAAGTTCATATTGATATCTTCAGTTTTAATCTATACTATTTGGTTTATTCTAGTTTTATCCCTTTCCATATTTGTATTTTCTTGTTTCTGACAGTGAAAAGCTTGGCTCCTGTTACACCTAAATGTATTTCCTTTGATAAATCCCCCTGTATGTAATTAATCTCTGGACTTTGCCCTCATCCTTTCCCCTGCACAGCGCTCCTATAAAAATGCCCTTGTTGCCCTGTCTGTCCCTGAAACTCAAGCCAGGATGTTTCCTATATTGAAGTCCCTCTCACCCTGCTTGCGCTATGGTACTCTGTGCAAGGCCACCTCCCTGCATGTGCCCTCTTCAGCCATGAAGATGGAGCCCTCATGAATGGGATTAGTAAACATCTTAATAAAGGTCACAAAAGAGTTTACTTCCCCCTTTTTTTCTCTCATGTGAGGCTATAACAAGAAGTCATCAGTCTGCATCCAGAAAGAGGATCTTCAACAGAACTCAAACATGCTATCACTCTGATCTCAGACTTGGGAAAATTAATATTTGAAGTTTGTACCTTTATCTAAAAAGTGATGCTACATTAAAAAAAATACAAAAATATATATAGTGAAAAATGCCTTTCTTCTCTGTCTCAGTTCCATGCTCAGGAGACCATCATTGTAATAGTGTTTTTATTTGTTTGTTTATTTGTGTGTGTATACCTTTCTAGACAATTTTATAGCTGAAATCTTATCAGATTTGATATTTTGTATAAGTGATACTGGACATATATCTTTAGGGTTTTTTTGAGTGTTACTGGTAGTTCTTTCTCTGTGTACATTTTGTTAATCTTATTTGTACATTGTTTTTCATGAGTCATTTCCTTTTTGAATTGAAAGAGAATTTTATAAATTAAGAGAGCTAGCCCGCCACTTGTGATATAAGTTGCAGTATTTTTCCCAGTATATTTTTTAAATTTTATTTTAAAACTTATTCTACCATAGAATATTTCCCAATTAAAAAAAGAATTGCGACCACAGTTTTGCCACATTAACAATAATCGTTCTGTGTCATCCAGAAATCCATGAAGACCTACTAAACATAATTGGAATCTCCTGTTATAATCAAATAAAACATGGCAAAATAAGTGTGGAACTTACTTAATGATGCATGTAATTGTTATTATACTTCATGTTAATTAGGCCTTAATTGTACAGCTCACGTAAATGACTTTTTATATGACTTTTCGTAAAACCCCAAAATTAATTATAAGATAATTTTTTCTTGTAACGGAATTAGTTTTTTCTGTAATAAGCAACATTAAGGACTTTTTTTTTATCATTGCACATATTTTCTCATTGATTTGAATCTTATTGTTGTTTTCATTTGAGTCCACCAAGTATCTTGAAGGACACTAAAAAATCTGTTCTTTTTACTTATTGTGTAAAAAAAGATCATGTTAGGGCCTGACATACAAATACACACACACACACACACAATTGTGCTCTCATTATAGATATATACAGAAGTGATAGATGAAGATACAGAATGCATGAAAAATGGCTTAGACTCAAAAGGTTTAATTATGTTCTCTATTTATACATATTCGACTTTTATTAATTGAATTGACCTTTATACATTGTATCTTGAAATATTTGCCGAGAAAGAATGACCACTAAAGTTCAAGAAGGGTCAAAACATAATTTTGAAAAAAAATTGGTGACTAAGACAACCTGATTTTCAGACTTAGTATAAAGCTTTAACAATAAAGCCAATGCGTTGTTGAAAAAAAAAATAAATCAGTGAGGTGCAAAAGGGATTTCGTGAATAGCCACACATGCGTGCTCAATTAATTTTGAAGGAAAGTGCAAAGACAATTCAATGGTGACACTAGAGACAAAAATAGTCTTTTCAAAAAATGGTGCTGGTTGTAAGCAACTGGAACATGGATAACGAAATCAATATCTAATAAAAAGCTCATTTTTCCAATGACTTTTTCCTTTATCTAACAAAATCTTTTTACCCAAGCTACTAAGAAGCAAGAAATTTGATATTTAAAGTTTCACTTTTCTTCTTGATATGTCTCCTCTTTTGTAAATGAGAAGCGAGTCAACTTAAATGAGAAAAAAGTAATAAAGTAAGGAGTCTGTTTTCTGTGTCTATGAGTGTTATTTGTCTTGTTTACTTGTTGCTTTCAGGTTTATGTACAGTTTAGTCATTGTATAACTGTAGAGGAAAAGGGGGGAAGAGGGAGGTAGACAAAGGTAAAGGGGGTCAGATATATGGTGACAAAAGGAGATTTGACTTTGGGTGGTGAACACACAATGCAATATACATAGGACATTTATTGAATTGTACACTTGAAACCTATATAAGTTTATTGACCGATGTCATTCCAATAAATTTAATTAAAAAGTAAGGAGTTTGGATACTTAATTTGATAAGCATATTTTCAGTAGTGGAAATGTGTGCTTTGAAAAGGAAAAATAATTGTGTAAAATATAGAAAGTGAATTTTTCTTAGTTAATATATTCCTCTCCAAATTAAGTATTGCAACAGAGGAGCACCAAGCCTGGAAATTGCACCTTGGTTTGGATATTCCGAAAAAAATACACCAGGAAGACCAGAGGGGGTAAGAAATGCTGTTGATTATTAGGAAGAAAAACTGTAAGAATTAAAACTGCTGCTGATCAAGTGAAGTAGAGTTTTTTATGCCCACAAGCAGAGGGAGGTGTTATCTCATTGGGGGAGCATTGGCCTTCTCAGACGGATGAGAGCAAGATGTGCTGTTTGGTTATAGGAGCAGATAACGTCCATGGGAGCACCAGAAAACATCCTTGGGAGTAGGCACTGCTGAAAGCTCTTTGTGTACTGCCTTCCTTGGGTGCTGGCTGGGAAACTATGAGTCTTCTGAGTATGTGAAGGGGCTATGTTCTGAGTTAACTCTACAAGTATCATGATACAGTAATCTAAAAATGATACAAGATCCTTCACAAATACACAGATATTTATTGAGCACTTACTGGTGTACAAGGGGCTGTCCTCAGCACAATCTCTGGAACTGTTCTGAAAAAACAGAAGTACTGCTGAGATCACTTCACCCAGTATGTGTATAGCCATTCTTTCCACCACTAAAGATGAGTTTATAAATTTTGAAAACCTAGAATTTTATATTTTAATAAATTTGTATTTTTACCCATTCTATTTTAATCTGTGTTTGATGTATTGAAACTATAATATGAATATCTGGAACTCTAATACATGGCAAATTTTCTAATCACTTCTCTAATCATTAGTTGAAATACTTTTAAGCACAATTTTAAAAGGTTTGAACAGACATTTCACAAAAGAATATATGTGAAGAAATGTTCAACTCAATTAGTTATCAGGGAAATTAAAAGGAAAACCATCACTAGAAAGGCTTAAAATAAAGCGACCATGCTGAGTGTTGGCAAGGATGTGGAACAACTTAAACTACCATATGTTGCCAGCAGCATTGCAAAAATGGTAAAACCATTTTAGAAAACAATTTGGTAGTGCCTTATAAAATTAGATACATTACTCTATAATCTGGCTATATCACTCTTAGGTAGATATCCAAAAGGAAGGAAAACATATGTCCACACAAAGATTTATGCATGATTAAGTCTTGTACATGAAATTTAATAATATTCATAATAGCCAAAAAATGGAAATGACCCAGCTATCCTTCAATTTGTGAATGGCTAAAGAAAGTTTAACACATCCATGTGATGTAATGCTAGTTAGCAAGGGGAAAAAAAAAAGAACTATTGTTACACACCATAACATGGATGGATCTCTAAAACATTATGATGAGCAAAATAAGCCAGATAAAAAATAAAAGATAAAATATGATTCCATTCATATGAAACTCAAGATATGGTAAATCTAAGCCATACTGATAGAAAACACTGTTTTTCTTGAACTGGTGGTGAAGGTGGTGGTGGAAATTAACTTCAAAATGGAACAAGGGAAATTTTGGGGCACTTGAAATATTATATAACTGGTTTAGAACTGTGTTCACAGGGTGTATACATTTTTCAAAACCAGGAGAACTATGCCCTTAAAATCGGTGTTTGAAAAATATATACTATATATAAAATTCAGCCAACATTTTATGATAATAAATTTGCACCAGGAAAATTGATGTTATTTTCATTTAAAACACCTTTTTAAGACACTGTTGCTTGAGGTTATTTCTTCGTCGTTGTTTTTGTCGTTGTCATTGTTGTTGTTGTTGTTGTTGTTCTTCTTCTTCTTCTCCTTCTTCTTCTTTTACCTATAAAAAAGAGTGTGTCCAGAACTTTGAGGAATCTAAGATTTTATTCAATTTGCAAGCTGATGAATTATTGATACTACCACAGTTTTACAGAAACTGAAAGAAGACATATTAGATTTCCAGGTTACAAAAAAAAGAAACTTTACTTATGGCAATAGCATTAGCCACAGTGCCAGCACTTGTGACAATTCTCTAAGCCTCAGTATTTACAGAATGGTGTTAAGAGAGCCAGGTGATGAGTTATGTTATGGAAAAAAAAAACTAAGCTTATCTGATCTTTGCCAAGAATGAAGACATCTTTGGTGTATTGGACGATATACAAAACCACTCTTCACTCTGGAGGGAGATATTACCTCTATCTTCTAAAGTGTTTCATCGTAAAAACATTTTTATTAGGTTGGAATAAAGGCAAATAATACCTCTCCTCACAATCCATAAAGAAATATGAGAACTCCACAGAGAATTGTCTCTTAACACTGTATGTTGTTAAGACAATGCAAATGAGAATAGGAAAATAGTGTATGAAAGAAACTATATACTTGATTCAAAGAGTATTTTGACATATTGCAATTAGAGATATTTTCTTTTCATTTAATTATTTGAAGAAGGATTATCAAAAATGTTTACTTTTGTAGGTAGGAAATTTACTACTAGCCCATGATCCAAATATAAGCGCAAATGAATATAGGTTTGGAGAGATGTAAAAGAAGACCTACTTTGGCAGAAAGGGAGCATGTCCAGTCAATGAGTATTGCTCTTCAGCTCTATATTCATTATTCCGAATGCACTGTCACTAAGGTCTAAGAAATAATTAACAAAAACTATTGGCAGTTTTTGAGTTAGACCTGTAATGTTGAGAGTCCAGATGCAAAACAATGCAAATAGTTTCTAAGAATAATTTTCACAATATGGCATTTCAGATGTTGAAACACACTGTGAATATTAAAATCATATCCTAAAGTTATGTCCCTAAGATACTATTATCCCTAGGTCAGTGTGATTGAAACTGTAAGTAATGAATACTCTCTTCTTGGCATGAATGAGAGTTAGTAAATGTCATTTGGTTTGTGATAAAAGCCAAAAGTTGTCTATGAATGATGTATTCTTTGTTCTGATTGATATTTAGTGCGTTATGTGAAGATAGAGTTTTACCACATTAAGATGATATTAGTTGTAGTTGAATTGTGTTATTTATTTTTCTTATCATTTAGTAGCAATCTCACTATCTCCATATGTATTACCTCTTTGTTGTTGTAATGAAGGATTTGAAAAAATATCCAGATGAAACTGATTTAGAAACTATAATTTACATATAGCATGTTAGTATCTTAGAAGAAACCATTTGAAAAAATAATTATTATTTTGTCACCATGAATTTGGTTAGAAGCTATTTCATTAAGCAAGATTTTTAAAACATGGTATGTCTCACAATTTCATGTTTTACTTCTTTGTCTGTTCATGCAACATTAAATATTTTTCTACCTAATTAGTATATAGGTATTATTAAAGAATTTAAATTATAGGTAATAACATAACTTTGCTCAATGTATATACACTTTTTGTGGTGCACTGCTTCATTTATTTTGGGTTCTATATATTTTATTTTATTTATTTATAATTTCTATTAAATTTATTGGGGTGACAATAGTTAATAAAAATTATAGATTTCAACTGTAAAATTCAATAATACATCATATGTATAGTGCATTGTGTATTCGTTATCCCTTAGCAACTACCAAAGTGTAAAGAAGAATACAAGTACTATAATTAAAAATAAAATGTTGAGTGTGGAGAAAAAAAATGGCACAGTTGATAGAGGCTCACCTCATCCCTCTTGCAACCAAATCAAAGCTGTGACAGGAACACAAAGCAAACAGCAAACAAAGTCTCCTGGGATCTAGAGTAACAGAAGTACTACAACTATAGAGAAAATTAAGCAACCTGCAACAGTAAAAGGTAAGGGGAGGGGGAAGACATTAGGCTGCCTGGCCTGAGTAGCTGAGCAGTCTTGAGGCTGCCACAGCAACAGCTGGAAGCTGAAGAGGCCTCTTAAAGGAGCCACATCTGCAAGCAGACTTTCATGATGATTAACTTGCTTACTTTAAGCACCAGCATAAGGTTGTCTGCTCCAAGGACACCAAGGACTTACAAGGGGACACTGAGTTTTCCGAGTGAGGGCCGGAGGTGGAGCTTGCTTCCTACAGAACTACTGGAGGTATCCATTGTTCATCTGTTGAGCCCGCCCTCCTCTCAGTTTGTGGACACAGCGCCACCATAGCTGAGATGTCATCAAACTGGAAAAAGGAGGTCACACTGCCCAAAATTCTCTGAAACTCTGCTTCCTCCAGCTTGTGACCCCACCCAAGCCACATTCAATTGGTGCGTTCAGTGTTCCTTACTGAGCAGCACCAAAACACACAGGTGACAGCTGGCCTTGGTTTCTCGTGTGGCCTTTTGAAGCAACTGTAAGCACAGTATCTGTAGATTGCTTGCTGAATCTTAACACGTATCCCAAGAGGGGCACAGGCTGGGGATAAACATAGCCTGCAGCTGGACCTCTCTCAGGACAGTGACACTGGACACCTACTACACAAAGCAATACTAATAAGTCTGGGAAACATAGAAGCTTTGCTTAGTGCGTAGAAATGGACACAGAAAGGCAGCCAAAATGGAAGACAAAGAAGCAGAAACCATATGAGAGAACAAAACAGAGATCCAGAAATAATGGAATCAAGCAATCTAACAGATGCTGAGTTTAAATCACTAGTTATAAGTATGCTCAATTAATTTATGGGAAGGGTAGATGAATACAGTGGGAACTTTAACAAAAAGATAAAAATAAAACTAAAAATGGAAATGGAAATTATAAAAATAAACCAGTCTTAAATGAAGAATGCTTTATCTGAGATGAGAAGTATATTAAGTGGAATAAACAAAGTGAATAAAAAGGATCAAATGACCCATATAAAGAGGATGAGAAAGCAAAGGACACTCAATCAGAATGGCAAAAATAAATAAGCCAAGACTATAATAAGAATTTAAGGAACCTATGGGACACTATTAAAGGTAAAAATATCAGTGTCATTGGGGTGCCCAGGGGAAAACAAGATGTTGAGCAGCTATTTGAAGAAATAATGATGGAAACCTTCCCTAACCTGGTGAAGGAAATGGACATAAACCCCAGGAAGCTCAGAGAGTCTCAAGAAAGAGGAACCCAATAAGGCTCACACCAAGACACATCATAATAAAAATGCCAAAGGTTAAATACAAACAGAGAATCTTAAAAGCAATAAGAGAAAAGCAGTTAGTTTCCTACAAGGGAGCACCCATAAGAGTGGCAGTTCATTTCTCAAAAGAAATGATGCAGAACAGAAGGGTTTGGCACAATATATTTGACATGATGAAAGCACAGGATCTACAACCAAGAATACTTAATCCAGCAAAGCTATCATTTAGAGTCGAAGGACAGATAAAGAGCTTCCCAGACAAAAATAAACTAAAGGAATTCATCAACACTAAGCCAGTATTACAAGAAATGTTGGAGGGACTTCTTTAAGAAGAAAAAACATGTATCCAAAACATGAATTAAGAATGGAAATGACTACATATTTGTCAACAAGTACCTCAAATGGAAAAAAAATTAAGCACTCTGACCAAAAGGTAGAGCGGCTTAATGGACAAGAAAATGAAACCACTACATATGCTATGTACACGAGACTCACTTCAGATTAAAAAACACACACAGACTAAAAAGAAGGGGATAGAAAAAGATATTGCCTTGATGGACCTAGAGGTTATTGCGCTGAATGAAATGGAATGAATAAAGACAAATATTGCATGATTTCATGTACATGTGGAATCTAAAGACCAAAATCGACAACCACAACAAAAATGGAAATAAAGTAATAAATTCAGAGAATATTTTGAGAGCTACTAGATGGGAGGGATTTGGGAGGATGGCAAAAAAGGCAAAGTGATTAAGAGGCACAAATTAATAGTTGCAGAATAGACATGGAGATGTAGTGTGTAGCGTGGAGAAGATGGTTAATAATGATGAAATAAATATGTAAAGGGAAAAAGGGGTAGTATATTTAGTGGGATGATCACTTTGTGAGTTATGTGGGTCTCTAATTCCTATGCTGTACAACTGAAACGGGTATATTATTGTAAGCCAACTATAATTGAAAGAAAAAAAAATCTCATCGAATTATGCAATGTAAATATGAGAAACTAATTGCTTATTATATTTCAATAACCCCCCCCCCCAAATAAATACAATTTTAAGGAATATAGAAGAACAAGAGATAGATTTTATCTTACAGAAAGCTTCATGGAAGTGCTGATATTTTATTTGTATCTTGAAGGTTTGGGTATGTTTTTGTTTACTGTATTGTTTACCATATTCAATATTTCTAGTCTTCAATGTTTACCATTCCATGAATACTGGATGTGAGACAGGATAGAGAGATCACTGTGGCCAGGACATCGGTTATAAAGAATAGTGTGGAAAATGAGACTGGAATGTTTGTTGGGCCAGGTCACATTGAATATTTTGTTAAGGAGTTTTGACCTATTTTATTACATAGTAGAGACTCAAAATAGTTCTGAGTTGAGTGATGATATAAACTTATATGTGGAGAATAACCCTGACAAAAGTAATGGAAAAGGGAGAAACAATTGGCAATTTTGGTAACATTCTAGGCATAAGTTTAGTAAAGGCACAAAGTATGGTCACGGATAGGAGGGAAAGAAATAGATATAAAAGACATTGTGAAAGCATGATTGTAAGGTCTCAAAACTATGTGAGGTGAAAGAAAAGAGTGAGCTAATAATGTCTCTGAGGTTTCTAATATAAGTGATTTTAAAAGTGAGAACCCAATTAGTAAAGATCAGGAACGTAGGAGAAAGAACTGGTTTGGTGACTCAGATAAGTTTAATATTAGAAATGTCAGATTTAAGATCCTAGTGAGATATTTACTTGGAGGCACATGACGAACCATATGTTGAAAATGAATCTGGAGTTCGAAAGAGGTAGCAGGCCAGATTCATAGATGTAGTAGTCATAAGCCTGCATGTGATAATTTAAATCATCTGGGGAAAGCGTGTAGCATAGAAAGAGACAAAGCATTAAGGAATGCTTACAGTTTAAAGATGGTGAAGGGAAAGTTTTAAAAGCAATTGAAAATATGTTGGACAGGTAGAAGACAAATCAAGAGAGGGTAGTGTTATGATAGACAAGGAAGGAGAGTTTTAAAAATGAGATGGTGTTTACAGTGCTGTTAGTGAACAATGCCACATATCCAGTGAGGATTAAAGAAGAATTTGAATTTGACAGTTAGGAGATGAGCAATTACCTACCAAAAAAGCATCTTCATTTAAAACAGAAACTTGATAGTGAAGAACAAACATAAGTTGTAAGAAGGTGAAGATAGTAATTGTAGATTCCGCTTTTTAAAATTTTTTCCTCTGAAGGGACAGAAAACAATAGTTAGTGGGATTTTTTGTTGTTGTTTTTATTTTTCAGGAGAGTTGAGTATGTTTATAATACCTTTAACTAAATAAGCCAACTACGAAATAGGTTGGACTACCACAAATAAGTACATATACCACCCCAAACTAAAGTTTAATGATTGGACAGAAGACTGGCATTATTTTCCAAAGAATCACAGCAAAGAACATAAATTAATTGTAGGAACTGATTCATGAATAGTGGTCTTATTAGAACACGTGAGTCAACAATGTTTAGGTTTCAGATTCTGTGCCCTAACTTTTTATAATATCTTCATATTTCATTATCAAAATTTGTAAATATCTAATTCTTTTCGTATTTAACCCAGAAACACACAGAAAGTCTATTGGATGTCTGGAGATCAAAGAAAGATGAAATCTTTTTTTAAAATTAAACATATTGGGGTGACATTGGTTAATAAAATTATACAGGTTTCAAATATACAATTCAAAAATATGTCATATGTGTATTGCATTGTGTGTTCACCACCTAAAGTTAAATTTCCTTTTGTCACCATATATTTGGCCCCCCTTACCCTTATCTACCTCCTCAATCTTGCAAAGTACATCTTCTTAACAAAGAATAATTTCAAATAACTTGAAATCATATTGTTCGGAACTCTTTACTAGGAGGAAATAATAGTAACTGTGAGCTGTGCAATACTATATTTTTATTGAGATAACTACATAATTGGCATGTGAGCTATTTTACAACCAGACATTGTATTGTTTTCACTAGGACTTGTTTCTTTGCTAAACTCTACATTCAACTTGGTTTCTTAATAAAATTTACCAAAACCAGTAGGACAGATATGAGATATCTATTAAGTAAATTCAAAAGAGAATCAGTGTGTTAATGAAAATATATTACAAAAGATTTAGAGAAATAAAACATTATATTCTAAATTTAAAAAATTCTCTTAATTTCAGCTTTCCAAGTAAAAGTTATCCATTTATACACAAGTTTCCCAAATCTAAATATTATTTCATATTTTTCATATTATTGCTTTTTATTCATTGTCTTTATTTCATATTCCCTGTCACTTCTCAAAGAAAAACTTAGCACTGCCATTTTAATAATTATTTTCTATCTGTCTTATAGCTTCTTTTTGTGTTTCATTTTCTCTCTTGATCACTTCCTTTGTGTTATTTCGCTTTCTTGAGATTATATTTTGATTTTTTTCTTATTTTTCTATTCTGTATTTTCTTTATGCATTTTCTTTGTGTCTATAAAACTTAAAATACAAATATAATAGTTATAAAAATTTATTTTAAGCTGGTAAAATCTTAATCAATCACATAAAAACTACATTTTAACTTCTCTACACATAGATGATTTATGTTATTAATATAACAAATTACATCTTTTATAGTTTCCATAAATATGTTTTTATAGTTATAAAGTCATTTTTATACTCTTGTCTCTTAACATCTGTATCAGAATTACCAGTGGTTTATGCACTATTGTTACAGTATTATGGTATTCTGTATTTATTTTATATAGAAAAAATGAAATTTGATCACTTCCTCATACCATACATAATAGATTATATGTTTATCATGTATGTAGTTTTTTAGTGTGAAAAATACAAAGCAATACAATTTTTAGATGGAATATTACTCAACCATAAGAAAAGATGAAATACTGCCATTTGTGACCACATGGATGGATCTTGATATTATCACGCTAAGAGAAATAAGTTAGAAAAAGTTGAGAACCATATGATTTCACTCATATTTGAGATATAAAACTGAAAGCAACAAATGAAGAAGACAAAGAAAAACTAGAAGACACAGACAATAGTTTAGTGGTTACCAGAAGGAAAAGGAGAAGGGGGAGGTGAATAAGAGTGAAGAGGGTTAAATATATGATGACAGGAGATTTGACTTTGGGTGATAAACACAGAATGTAATATAATGATTACTTGTTATTGAAGCGTACACTTAAAATCTTTATAATTTTATTAAGTGATGTCACTCCAATAAATGTAATAGAAAAAGTTAAAAAAAAAAAAAGAAATTGCCATTTGAAAAAAAATAGCCACCTCTCCTAGTGTTTGCGCACTTGCTCCATGGAGGGAAAGACATTTACTAATCAGCTTGGTATGAAGGCTCAAGGTCCTCTTAGCTCATTATCTGGGGCTTCCTATTCCCTGGGGCTGTGCATGTGCTTTTCCCCAACTTCCTTGTATAGATAGCTACATTTAAATATCTGAATTTACTTACGAATTTCACCCCTGCTTCTTCTCAGGGTCTTACATATACTATTGTAGTCTTCTCAATATAATTTCTTTTCTTTAGGTGCCCATGGGTAGGCTTCATCCCTGCTAGGCTTGTGTGTTGTGGTACCTGTCACTGCTTCAGAAGCCTGCAATCTGATATTTGAACTATGCCACTATCCTGTTCTCTGAATCAGATGTAACAGTAATCAGTGTCTCAAGCTTTCCACAGTCAAACCAGAACATTGTAAACAAGTTCCAGTCTTTTCCTTCTGTCTCAACAGAGAAACTGTGAATTGGGTAGCTTCCTCCTGACAGCACTGTGAGCGGGAGTTGGGCAAAGATGGGCAAAATTTCCTACTGTCTTGAGTATGGATTTTTTGGTTAGGCATTTACTTGGTTGTTGCAAATTTTAACTGGTTTCTAAAATTCTCATAAAGATATTTTAGTCCATATTTGCTTTTATTTGGTGTTTCTGTGGGGAACAAGGACCTGGGGTGTTCTAGTCCACCATCTTTCTGATGTCACTTCATCATAACGCTATACAGGGTCTGCCTGATTAGATAGTAATATGAATGTTATGATGATAAAAATGCAGCTTAGTGAGCATTTGAAATGTTGCTACAATGTTTAAGAAATTACATTTTAGATTTTATTTAGTTTTAATTAATTAATTGATTTGCAGTCCAATGACCACATGTTGTTTGTCACTACTTCAGTGAGCAGTGCAAGTCTAGGTTCACACTATAGGGTGAGGGAGGAATAAAAAAATCAACTTTGAAATTCTACCACATATCAATATGTTGATGATTCTTTACCTTGGAGGCTATGGTATATTTATGGAAAAATCACAATTCTGGAGAACCACTATAACAAATGTCATTCTCTTGTGCCCTTACAGAATGTTCTAATAATAAAAATAGATAAAGCATTGAGAACTCATTTTCATAGACGGCAAATACCAGACATTTTTATTACCCATTGATCTTAAGAAAACACTTTGCAATACTATTTCTCCAATGGAAGTTTGTGGAATTATAGAGGTTGCTCTATTGGGAAGGTAATTTAGCTACTTCAAGTCCATTTAATTGTCATATTCTTGATGCAATATGAACTCAGATGTAAAATAAATAGAACTGATTTATGTCCAATTACTGGATTGTTTTTATACTACTCAAAACATAGTTGAAATTTATATTTTCAATTTGTTTTCTTGACTGCTATTTAACAGAATTTGCCCCAATAAAACTTTACTGCTTAAGCGGTATTAATAATAGCATCATATTTGTATGAGTTTTCAGGTATAAAACATGTTTACTGCAGTATCTAATTTCTTATTCACAACAGCCCAGTGAAGTGGGCAATATTGGTGACATTCTCATTTTACAGAAATGCAAATATAGTTCTGCAAGATTAAATAAACTGTTCAATGAAATATTACTAAGCAGTGTAAGAGTTGAGTTGAATCCAACCCAGGTCTGTTGGATTCTAAAAACTTGTGTTGCCACTCAACACCATTTTGATTAATTAAAAATAAAGACTTTTATCTCAAAGTCAAACTGGATTTATTCTGAAGATTTAGAAAGCATCTTGGCTTTTCATATTGGCAAACTGTTTACAGTTTGTGGATTCATTTACAACCTTACCAGGACATTGCCAAAAAATATTTTTAATATATAAATACCCATACAGACAAATTAATTTAATCTTTAAGTTTAAGTAAAATTTTAACTTCAAATTTTAAAATACTTTGATTTCTAAATTGTTTTATTTTTAAGAAATGAAAAGAGCAACACAATTTCTTCAAATGTGCTATTACTAGTAATGTAAATAAAAATAAATAAAAATATATTAATTTTTTTTAGGATGCAAAAAAAGCAAACAAATCAAACAGGAACATAATTAGGACGTCTTTGGAATATATTGACAAGAGAAACTATCATAATGTTGAATCTAAGTTGGAGAGAACATTAAAAGCTTTTATTTTTTTCCTCTCCTGTTAAGATCTCCCCTATATATTGTTCCCCAAATCTTACTTGGACACTCAATATATAAAACAGATGGACCCAGTTAGGATTTAGTTGAAGTAAGAAATGGGAAGCCTAGTTCTTCTCTGTTACAAATATCATCTATTCCCCTTTTATTAAGAAAGCCTCCTTGACAAAATCTAATGCTTTAAAAAACACAGTTTGAAGTTTTTCCATTTATACCACCTTCCACAGGACGGGTCTTTTCAAAATATAAAGTTATCATATTTACCTTAATTCTCTTTTTCTAAATTCTTAGTCTATTCAAGAACATGCCATTCTGTTCAGGAACTTTTATACCAGTTTATCTTTTCTTGGAAGCTTTTCAGCTTATTAATTTCTCTCTTAATATTAGGTACTCAAAAATGAACAGATTACCTCAAATATCAAATGTGAACTGACTTGAACACAGATAGCTTTCCACTTTCATTATTTTTATTTTTTTTTAATTTTTGTTACTTTGCATTATCTTTCTGATTATATGGAGGGATACTGTTTGTTAAAAATATTGGGGAGGCATTGCTTACAAAATTCATGTTTCAAGTGTATCATTCAACAAAATGTCGTATATAAATTACATTGTGTGTTCACCACCCAGAGTTAGATTCCCTTCCATCGTGAAATAGTTGACCCCTTTTATCCTTATCTACCTCCACCCTCTCTGCCTTCCCTCTGCTAATCACTAGTTCACTATCCATGTCCATGAATCTGTCTGTCATGTTTATTTGTTGTTTTTAGATTTATAGCCCATGCATACATAACATCTTGTGGATTTCAACTTTTTCTGTTTGGCTTACTTTACTTAACATAATTATCTGATGATCCATTTATGTTCTCACAAATGACAAGAATTCACCTTTTCTTATGGCTTATTAATATTCCATTGCATACATATACCACCTCTTTTTTAGTCAATCATCTGTCATAGGGTACTTCGGTTGCTTCCATGTCCTAGCCACCGTGAATAATGCTACTATAAATATTGGGCTGCATATATCTTTGCAGATAAATGTTCTTAGTTTTTTTTTTTTGGGGGGGGGGTTAAATACCCAGATGAGGGATTGCTGGATCATATGGTAATTCAATTCTTAGTTTTTTGAGGAAATTTCATACTGTTTTCCATAGTGGCTGAACCAATTTGCATTCCCACCAGCAAGGTATGAGGGTTCCTTTTTTCCCTTCAATCTCTCCAAGACTTGTCATTAATTGTCCTGTGGATGATAGCAATTTTACCAGGTGTGAGATGGTATCTCATTGGTTTGCCTTTCTCTAATAGCTAGTGTTGTCGAACATCTTGTTTATGTCTGTTGTCCATTTGTATGTCCTCCTGGGAGAAGTGTCTGTTCAGGTCTTTGCCAATTTTTTATTGGGATTGTTTTTGTTGTTGTTGTTGTTGTTGTTGAATTGTATGAGTTCTTCGTATATTTTAAATATTAGGCCCTTATCTGGGGCCTTGTTTTCAAAAGTATTCTCCCATTTGGATGGCTGCCTCTTTGCCTTGTCGATGTTTTTTTTTTTTCTGTGCAGAAAATTTTAGTCTGATACAGTTCTATTTACTTATTTTTGCTTTTCCTTCCTTTGCCTTTAAGGTCAAATTCATAAAATCCCATTTAAGTCTAAGGTCTATAAGTTTAGTACCTATGCTTTCTTCTAAGCAATTTATTGATTCAGGTCTTATATTCAGGTCCTTAATCCATTTTGAGTTCATTTTGGTGCATGGAGATAGACAACAGTCTAGTTTCATTCTTTTGCAGGTGGCTTTCCAGTTTCCCATCACAATTTATCGAAGAGTCTTTCCTTTCTTCACTGTATGTTTTTGGTTCTTATGTCGAAAAATATTTGCCCATATAAACATAGGTTTACTTCTAGACTCTCAATTCTGTTCCACTACTCCGTGTGTCTGTTTTTTTGCCAGTATCATGACATTTTGATTATTGTTACATTGTATTACAATTTGAAGTCAAGCAGAATGATGCATCCAGCCTCACTCATTATTCTCAGGATGGCTTTGGTGATTTGGGGTAATTTGTGCTTCCATACATATCTGATGAATTATTGTTCTATTTCTTTAAAAAGTGCCGATGGGATTTTGATGGGGATTGCATTAAATCTGTATAATGCTTTAGGAAATAAGGTCATTTTAACTATGTTGATTCTTCCAACCCAAGACCACGAAATATTTTTCTATTTCTTTGTGTCTTCTTCAATTTCTTTTAATAGTGTCATAAAGTTTTCAGTTTATAGCTACTTTGCATGCTTCATTAGGTTTATTCTTAGGTATTTTATTGTTTTTGTTACAATTTCAAAAGGATTTTTTTTTAATTTCTTTCTCTGAAAGTTTATTATTAGAATATAGGAAAGCTATGGATTTTTTAATATTGATTCTGTATCCTGACAATTTACTGTGTTTGTTTATTAAGTCTAATAGTGCTTTAGTGGAACCTTTAGGGTTTTCTATATAGAGAATTATGTCCTTTGAAAAAAGAGACAGTTTGACCTCTTCATTTGGATGTCTTTTATTTCTTTTTCTTGCTTGATTGCTCTCACTAAGACTTCCAAATTTATATTGAATAATAGTGATAATAGTGGACAGCCTTGTCCCATCCCTGATCTTAGTGGAGAAACTTATAGTTTTTCACCATTATGATGTTACCTGAGGGTTTGTCATATATGGCCTTTATTATGTTGAGATACTTTCTGTATGCATTATACAGATTTAATGGGTCCTATATCTTGTCAAAGGCTTTTTCTGCATCTCTTGATACAATTATATGGTTTATGTTCTTTATTTTGTTTTTGTGCTGCATCACATTAATGAATTT
This sequence comes from Rousettus aegyptiacus, assembly GCF_014176215.1. Lineage (NCBI taxonomy): Eukaryota > Metazoa > Chordata > Mammalia > Chiroptera > Pteropodidae > Rousettus > Rousettus aegyptiacus. Next base: position 50,780,821 of record NW_023416312.1, on the reverse strand, counting down.
GTGTATGTTAAATCATCTTTGTGGGCCTGGGATGGAGCCTGCTTGATAATGGTGTATAAACTATTTTTTTTTAGTTGATTTCTTTTTTCTGGCTTTATAGATATATTATAGACAATCAGTTGCTTGTATTTACATTGTACAAGTCAATGAGTTTTTTTTTTTCATTTATAGTTGGCATATAATAACATAAGTTTCAGTTCTACAGCATAGAGATTAGAGATTTATATTACTCGCAAAGTGATCACCCCACTAAATCTACTACTCCTCTTCCCCCTTATATATTTATTGTAACATTGTTAACTATTTTCTTAATGCTAAATTTTATATTTCCATATCTATTTCATAACTATATATTTGTACTTCTTAATACCTTTTCCCTTTTTTGTCTTGCCTCCCAACGCCCCTCTTATCTAGCTGCCTGCAAAATACTCTCTGTATCTATGAGTTTATTTCTGTTTTTGTTGTTGTTGTTATTTATTTTGTTCTTTGTATGCCACATATACGTGAAATCATGTGATAGTTTTCTTTATCAGATTTACTTCATTTAACACAATAACCTCTATGTCCATCAAGGCAATATATTTTTCTATCCCCTTTTTTTGAGTCTGTGTGTGTCTTTTAACCTGAAGTGAGTCTTTCGTAGGTAGCATATTTAGGGGTCTTGTTTTCTTATCCATTTATCCACTCCACCTTTTGTACAGAGCATTTAATTCTTTTCCATGCAAGGTACTTGTTGGTAGAAATGTAGTTCTTACCATTCTTTATTCTTATTTTTGATAAATGTTTTTTTCTTCTTAAAGAAGACCCTCCAACATTTCCTGTAATACTGGCCTGGTACTGATAAATTCTTTTAGCTTATTTTTATCTGGGAAGCCCTTTACCTGTCCCTTGACTCCAAATGATAGCTTTGCTGGATAAAATATTCTTGGTTGTAGATCCTGGGTTTTCATCACATCGAATATATTATGGCAAGGCCTTCTGTCTCGCATAGTTTCTTTTGAGAAATGCTTTTAAGATTTTGTCTTTGTATTTAACCTTTGGCATTTTGATTATGATGTGTCTTGGTGTGGGCCTCTTTGGGTTCCTCTTTCTTGAGACACACTGAGCTTCCTGGGGTTGTATGTCTATTTCCTTCACCAGGTTAGGGAAGTTTTCCATCAGTATTTCTTCAAATAGCTCTTCTTATTTTCCTTCTCATAACCCTGTGACATGGATATTTTTACCGTTAATAGTGCCCCATAGGTTCCTTAAATTCTTAATATAGTCTTGGCTTATTTATTTTTGCCATTCTGATTGAGTGTCCTTGGCTTTCCCATCCTTTATATCAGTGGTTTGATCCTCTTCTTTATCTACTCTATTTATTTCAGCTAATATACTCTTCATCTCAGATAATGTGTTCTTCATTTCTGACTGGTTCCCCTTTATAATTTCCACTTCCATCTTTGTTTTTTATCTCTTTGTTGAAGTTCTCACTGAATTCATCTATACTTCTCCTAAGTTCATTGATCATCTTTAGAACCAGTGTTTTGAACTCTTCATCTGTTAGACTTCTTGACTTCATTATTTCTGGATCTCTGTTTTGTCCTCTCATATGATTTCTGCTTCTTTGTCTTTGCATTTTGCGTGCCTTTCTGTGCCTGTGTCTATGAACTAAGCAAAGCTCTTAAGTCTCCCAGTCTTATTAGTGTGGATTCGTGTAGTAGATGTCCAGTGGCACAGTCCTGAGAGGGGTTCAGATGCAGGCCAAATTTAGCCTTAGCCTGTGCCCCTCCAGGCCGCCTGTTAAGCAATCCACAGATGCTGTGCTTATAATTGCCTCAAAAGGTCACACCAGAAACAGAGGCCAGCTTTCACTAGTGTTCATCTAGGTGCTACTCAACAATGAGCACCTGACTCACCAAGGACACAGCTGAATGTGGCTTGGGTGGAGCTATGAGTTGGGGGGGTGGAGTTTTAGAAAATCTTCTGGGCAGATCTACCTCTGTTATCCAGTTTGATGATGTCTCAGCTTCTGCGGTGCTTCATCTACACACTAGGAGGCAGGAGGGCTCAACAGAGGAACAAGGATACTGATGCAGTTCTGTATGCGAGAGAGCCTTGCCCTGTCTTTCACTCTGACAATTCAGCATCCGCTGTAAGTCCCTGGTGCCCCTTGAGCAGTCTACTTGGCGCTGGTGCTCAGAGTGAGCAATTCTATCACCAGGAAAGTTACTCGGTGACACAGCTCCTTTAAGATGTGTCTGCAGCTGCTGGCTACAATTTCCATAGCCTCTGTCCCAGTCAACCACTCAAAATCAGGCAGCCTTGTGTCTTTGCCTTGTCCTACCTCCTACTGTTGTTTGGTGATTTCTTTCCCTAGTTGTAGTACTTCTGTTCATGTAGAAACCTGTTGACTTTTCTTATTGTTTGCTCTATGTTTCTGTCACAACTTTGATTTGTTCGCAAGAAGGATGAACAGAACCTCTATCATCTACGCCATTCCCCCCACCTCTAATATTTTTAAAGTGTTATTGTATTCGATTTCCTAGTATTTATGATTTTTGCATCTATTTTCATGATAGATATTAGTCTGTAGGTTTCTTTTTCTTTTATTTTCTTTCTTTCTTTCTTTCTTTCTTTCTTTCTTTCTTTCTTTCTTTCTTTCTTTCTTTCTTTCTTTTTTTTTGTGGTTATTTTTACCAGGTTTTGGTATCAGGATAATGTTGACCTCATAAAATTAATTAGTAAGTAGTGCCTCTTCTCCAATTTTTTGGAAGAGTTTGAGAAGAATAGATATTAAATCTTTGAATATTTGATAGAATTTAGTGGTGAAGCTTTCTGGTTCTGGACTTTTACTTTATGGGTGATTTTTGATGATTCTTTCCATTTCTATAATGCTGATCAATCTATTCAGATTTTCCAGCTCTTCATGGTTCAGTCTAGAAAGTTTGTACCTTTCTAAAAACTTGTCCATTTTTTCTAAGTTATTAAATTTGGTGTCATATAATTTCCATAGCATTCTTTTATGATCCTTTGTATTTTGGTGGTATCTGTTTAACTTCTCTTTCTTTCCTGATTTTGTCTATTTGTGTCCTTTCTTTTTTTTTCTTTAGTGTGTCTCAAAGAACCAGCTCTTCATTGCATTAATTTTTTTATTGTCTTTCTGTTCTCAATTTCATTTAATTCTGCTCTAATCTTTAGGTTTTTAAAATGTAATTTTGCATTTTTTATTTGGGCTTGTTCTTGTTTCTTGAGATAGGTCTGTCATGATATGAACTTTCCTTTATTACTGCTTTTTCTGCGTCCCCAAAATTTTGATATGTTATGCTTTCATTCTCACTTGTTTTTATGTATCTCTTGATCTCTCCTTTCATTTTTTCTCTGATCCAAGTCATTTTTCAGTAGTACCTTGTTTAATCTCCATGTATTTATGGTTTTTACTGCTTTCTTTTTAAAGTTGATCTTAAGTTTCAAAGCATTATGATCAGAGTATATTCTTGGTATGATTTTAATCCTCTTAAATTTGTTGAGGCTGGTCCCCCCCCACCCCGCCCCCAACTCATAGTCTATCTTTGAGATAGTTCCATGAACACTCGAGAAGGATTTATTTTCCAATGTTTTGGACAAAAGGCTCTGTAAATGTCAATTATGTGTCATTTAATGATGATATTAATTGATGTTTGTGTACGCTGCATTTTTTTTTCAAAAATAAAATTTATTAGGTAGTAATTGCTCTTTAGCAGATTGATAAGAAAAGGTTTTCTTTTGATTTTGAGTAGCCTCTTGGGTCTCTGCTTTGAGGCTAAAAGTTTTCCTTTCTCTCCGGTAGGCTGTATACTTTCTTTGAAAATAGGTCAGCTCAGTCCCAGGGCTCCACTTTCATGAAACGATGCAAAGGGTGATCAGGGTGAAACTCTGAAGAGGTCCTTATTAGGTAGCTACTCAGACATGAGAAGGAGGGGAACAAAGGGACAGGTACCCAGGCTAAGGACCACGTAAAAACACCCCAACAGTAGTAGAATTATGGGTAAACACATGCACACTAGGCAGAATTACATACAGCCAGTTGTCAGTCAAAATGACCTCACTTGCCAATCACCTAAGCATACCTTAGGAACCAACCATCATGGCCTAAATATAATTCAGAGATTCCCACTTCTGGGTTGTTGTTACAACACACTCCATTAAGCTCTTATCACTAAAACCACGTGTCTCCTGAGAGCATGCTTTGTCTTTCTAAAATATACTTTTAATAAATCTTTTCTAAATCTCACTGACCTGTATTTCTTCACTGTCAATGAGGAAGAATCAAAGAAAAATGTCAATTACACTTCTGTGCCAGTTATCTTCTCTGCCATTTGGGCGACACCGGAGTTCAAATCGCCCCCAGTGGTAATATCCTTAAGTTCCTTTACTGCCCTAACAATCAGATGCAATGTTCCACTGCTTCCTTCAGACTTAGCATACTAGGTGGGAGTGGGGTTAATTAGGAGAGACATGGGTGCATGTGGCTGCTTCATTTCCTATAGTGCTGCTCCCAGGTTTCAGCTGTCCTGTTTCGATATCATAGCACCTGGTGTCAGCTATAGTGCATGTATCAGTACAGGTTGTGCGAATTCCCCTGGGGCTCAGCAGAGCTAGCTCTGAGAGGATATGAGTTGAGGAGAGGGTGCACTCTGGGTTGGAAGGGTCATGTCCAGGTTCCGATGACTCAGCCTCCTGCTTGGCAAGGGCAAATGTTAAGACACAGATGAAACTCCTCTGAACTCAGTAGAAGCTCTACTCTTTGCCCTGATCCCTGGGCTTCACTGTGTGGAACACACTGATCACTCAGGCAGCACCATACCAGTAAACTTTTTTCCCCTTTCTCCTGCAGGGAGCTCCAATTGTTGGTGACAGTTCCTTTGTTTCTCCCATTTTACCCTCCAGATTGGCACGGTTCTAACCTTTCAATGCTCTAATGCACAGATATCTCAGATGTTCTTATGTGTAGTTTGAGTGTTATTTGTTGAGTTGTAGATGTTCAGCTTGTTATTTTAAGGGGAGAGATTTGGGGAGATCCCTCATGATACTATGCTTCTACCATCATTCCCACACTCTTTTTTTTTAAATTCTACAATATATTGTTTTAAGATTTAGGTTGCATTAGCTTCAGGGTAGATCTTCACAATCTTGACACATACTGTGATCTAGATTGAGTGAAACTGCAAAATCTTTTTTCTTAAATAGAAACTCTTTAAAAAAATAAGTTCTTTGCTCTTACTAATGGGTTCATCTGTGATCCAATAATAACAATGGTTGTAATAGAAAGAATGATGATGATAATTAATATGTGAATCCACGTTTACTCAGTTATTATCATGTGCCAGGTTCTGGGCCAAGCATTACGAATATATTATTTTATCTAATTTTCAAATTAATCATTGGAGATATAGGTATTAGCATTATTCCAATGTTACAGATGAAGAAAATAGAGAATAAGGTTAAACAACTTATTGAAGAGCACACAGCCAAGAAGTGTTACAGATTGGACTCAAACCCCAATCTGTCTGTCACTAGAGTTCAAGCCCTTTATTGCCAATGTTTAAAGTAGAAATTTAAAGGTACAGTGAAATACTATAAACAAGAATGAGTGAAAACCTAGTAGTAAGTTAGAAGAAAAGAAAAGAGAGATTATAGAGAAACTAGAGAGACTGTTACTTCTAAAGAGAAAGAATGTTGATTATACAGATAGATGAGAGGTGAGAAAGGGTTGAAAATATTAGTAAAAAATTTAGTAACTATAAACTGAGTACAAACCACTCTACACTAATCATACTATCAATAATACTTTTGCTAAGGTTCCTAATAAAGTTTGTGCTGCTAAATCCAGTGAAATTATTCAGTATTCATTTTACCTCACATCTCAGAATCATTCAAAATGGTTGTCCAATCTCTTCTCAAAATACTTCCTTATCTTAAGTTTTGTGAACTTAAGTGCAGAGCTTCATCCGTATTACATGTTTTTATTTGATATGGCTTATATTTCAGCTTAAAAATATATTTTGGGCTGTTATCTTATTATTTACTTATTAGTTATTACTTCAAGATTCTTGGCAAAAGTCAATTTAAGAATGAGACACTTCTAAGATATATATTTTAGGCATGACTTTTATATAAAATATAGAGTTGGGTTTTTGTTATGATGAAGCATGATTTTTTTTTTTTAAAATAAGTGAGTTACCCACTTATATTTATGGAAGCCAGTCTTGTTTGGTCTTAATTCTGTCATTCATGTCATGCATTCTGTTTTTATTGCTTCTATTAAAAAATATTACATTACAGAAAGAAATGATGAGGCAGTAAGTTCTCATTTAAGCATTGGGTTTTAATAATTGGATGATATAGAGTCAAAGATATAGAGTTAGTGTCATACTATCAGTCCCCTGACCAAAACCAATAACAATAATTAATAATAATGATAATAATGATTAATCAAACAAGTCAATAGAAAATAAAATAAAAACAGTAATATTTGTCTAACATCTACATTATTTGTGTTTATCAGTATAAATTCTGTCAATTTGCTTAATGCCCTATTTTTTATATTTTATGTTAAAAGATATTTTAATACACTATTATATAAATGTTTTCTTGACATTTAGATGTTTTATAGTAAAGGTGATCCACTGATTTCTATCATGCAAGTCACTCTGTTTTCAAATAATTTTAGTAAGGCATGGATATTTTTCAACTGATGTCAGCTTTGAGTGCTTATCTCTGTCTTTGCTGACATATCAAGAGCTATCTATTTGAAAATATTTTTCTGGGACTTATGTCAAGCTCACACATTTACGGTTTCTCTTTTTCTTTTATTTTTCCTTTGATATTAATCTTATTCTCTAGGATTTTTCAAATATCATGAATAGCAAATAGGAAATCTCATCCATAAATCATTACAGTATTCAGGAATCTAAAATATTAATTGGGATAGGAACATTAACATTATTTAGAATTGTAATATATTTTATTGCACTTTAATTCTGCTATACTTGACTTGTTCTTTCCTTTTCCAGTTAGTAATAATCATTAATGGAGTAAATAAAAGGACCTGGATAGTTAGAGTATTTCTGCTTCCTCATTCATTCATTCATCCAATATGTATTTGTTGAGCACTTATATGTTAAGCACTTAATGCTTAAGTTACTTTAGTGAACAAAACAAATAAGCCCTCTTGACTTCATCTGTTTACATTAAATTATCCACCTCGATCAGCATTTAGATCTTCCTTCATTTTTTTTTTTGCAAACATAAATAAAAATACCTTTATTTTGGCCTTACATATTTTTCAGTATCTTTAACCATATTGAAATTTTGCATTTGTCAGACACTCTTTTGGTTATTTTTACTTTTTATTTTGTATTTGTACTTATATGTGTGTGTGTCTCTCTCTCCATCTATCCATTGGGGATGTATTTTAAAAATCAGCTCATTGAAGAGACTCCTGTATAAGATATTCTGGCCTCTTTCTTTTTAATTAGCATAATTTACTTCTGTTCCTAAGGAATCTCCTGCACACTTTATTATTGTTAAATCTATTAGGGTGACATTAGTTTATAAAATTATATAGCTTTCAAGTGTACAATTCAATAATACATCATATGTATATTGCATTGTGTGTTCACCACCCAAAGTTAAACATTAATTGAGAAATTTCCATGCTTGGGTTTGTCTTTGCTCTTTTTTTCTTAGAAAGCACTTTTTAAATCATAGTTGAATCCAAAGCCAAATACATGTTTTCACTTTCCTGGGTATTTTACAATGTGGTTCTCATGTAACACCACTGCAGTAAATCTGTATTTTAAAGGAGTAAATTTGTATTTTAAAAGAGCATCCTGCTTTAAACTTGTAAAGAAAAAAAAGAGTAAGGCAGGAATTTTAAAGAATATAAGGAACAAAGCATACAGATTTAACCCTTTCTTAGTAAGAATCCAGATAACAGGATATTATTATATAATGATTGCTGCTCTTATAAATGAAATCAATGGGCAAAACTTAATCAGAAAATTTGATGGAATATTTAGCTCTTATGTTTCAAGTCTTTGCACAATAAGGATCCATGTGCAAATGATAATCATAAAAAGTTTTTGGCCAACTCATATAAGTAGTAGAAACCCATGGTTCGATGAGCTACCTAATTGGACAGACAGTAAATTAGGAAAACATGTAAGACAATAAACTGAACTAAAAAACAAAACTTTAGCTATTAAAAAAGGTTGTTGACATTGTAATCATGGAGGGCAATTTAAGAGATGGGGAACATAAAATAATCACAATACAGATGCTAAATATATAATGAAGGAAAGTACAGGAGGAATGAAATTAGCTAGAGAATTCATTTAAAGATGGTCTTTGTGGGAAAAAATATCATGGATTGTAAATCCAACTGAAAATAGCTATTTTCATTCTGCTTTTATAGCTAGCAATATGATAGATTGATTCATAGATAGATGATAAGAAATATTAAAAGTTATAATTTACAATAAAAATGATAAATTAGATGCTGAAAATGTTATTTTAATGGATATAAAATAAAATGGAAAGGTAGTCTAAAATTTTCTTTTAGAGAAATGTTTATAACCCACACACTTAATTATTATTATGGTGTGTTACATGAAGCTTGGTGGAAAAATGAATTAAATTTTTTTAACATCTCTTGAGTAAGGAAAAAATTTGACTGGAATAACTAGGTATTCACAAAGAAAAAAAAATTAAAGCTTTATTCTCATCACAAATACAAGTCAATAGAATATGGTATAAAAGCATTTGAAAAAGAAAAGTTAAATACTTTTCAGAAAACTAAGAGAATACCTTTATGTTTTCAATAAAATGAGGAATTTATTAAATATGACATAAACATATTTGACTACATTAAAAGAAATATCTCTAACTTACAAAATCACTATAAAACATTTAAAAATCAGTCATAGACTGAGAAAAAAAAACATTTCAAATATGTAAAATCAAGAAAGTATTAGTATGTATTCCACAGGAGGAAATATAGTCAATTAATATATGAAAATATACTCATTATCACCAATAATCAAGGAAATATAAACTATAGTTAGATATCTTTCAAAACTAACAGATTGGGGGTAAAAAAAAATAAAACTAAAAACTGGGCAAATACAAATCAGGCAAGGATGAAGAAAAATAGAAATTTTCATGTATGATTATCAAACATATATATTGATATCACCATTTAAGAGAGTAAATTTGCATCATCTGGTAAAGTTGAAAATGCTCACATCATTCAACTCAGAATTTCTACTTCTAGGTATATTCTTGGTAGTACTACATATAATTTTGTAGTGAGAAATTATTTGAAATAACAAATGCCTACATTAGGAAAATATACCATGCTGTCTTTATACTGTGGAACTATACTAGAAGTTAAAAAAAAAAAAACTAAAACTGCATATAAGCACATGGTTCAATCTTTAAAGTGTATGTTTCAGCAAAAAAGAAATGATACATACATATCATGCTATTAATATAAAGTTATTTTCTCCTGTTTGTTAAAGAGCTGGATTTTGCTTATGAACCAAATTGCTAAATATTTTCTTTTAATAAATGTGTTAGTCATATTCACAGATATCAATATAACTAGTCTCAAATCTGTCATGTATTTTTTGCCCTAATGACTGCATGTATATGTTACATAAAATGTGTTTCTACTAATATGTTCTCTTTGCTCTTTTATAAAATCATTTTAATATATAGGATTATTTATATTTTGTTCCAGTGGTTACTTTTCTTCTTACACATTTTTGTCCCTAGATTGAGATATTGACATATAACATTGCAAGTTTAAGGTATACAGTATCATGATTTGATACACATATATATTGTGAAATGATTACCACAATAAGGTTAGTTAACATTTTGACCCCCTCACATAATTATCTTTTTTTTTGGTGGTGGTAACATTTAAAATTTATTCTCTTAGCAACATTCAAATACAAAATATAGTATTATAGTCACCATGCTGTACATTAGAGATCCAGAACTTATTTATTCTGTAACTGGAAGTTTGTAACCTTTGACCAACATCTTCTCATTTCCCCCACCCACAGCCCCTGACAACCACTATTTTACTCTCTATTTCTGAATTCAGCTGTTTTTGATTCAAGATATAAGTGAGGATATGTAATATTTGTTTTTCTTTGTCTGACTTATTTCACTTAGCAGCAATGCCTTAAGGTCTACCCATGATGAATAATTGAATTTTGGCCTGTAGTTTTCTGTTCTTACACTGCCCTTATATGGCTTTGGTACCAGCATAATGCTAGACTAGTAAAATGAGTTTGGAAGTGTTTTCTCCTGTTTAATTTTTTGGAAAAGTTTTTTTTAATCCTTCTCTAAAATGTTGGTAAAATTTACCAGTAAAACCATATGATCCTGGGCTTTCTTGGCAGGTTATTGATTAGTAATTCAATCTCATTCTTCATTATTGGTTTGTTTAAATTTTCAATTTATTTACTATCAGTTTTGATATACATGTATATTTGCAGAAAAGTATCAGTTTCCTCTAAGCAATTATTTTTTGGCATGTAATTATTTATAGTAGTCGTTAATGATCCTTTGTATTTCTGTAGTAACAGTAGTAATGTCTCCTTCTTCATTTCTGATTTTATTGGCTTTTCTTTTTCCCTTAATGTAGCTAAAGGTTTATCAATTTTGTTTAACTTTTTAAAAAAAGCAGCTCTTAGTTTCATTGATTTTTCTTTATTCTTTTTATTCTCAATTTCATTCATTTCTCTTCTGACCTTTGTTATTTCTTTCTTCCTGCTAACATTGACCTTATTTTCTTCTTCTTTTTTTTTTTAGTTTCTTAGAGTGTAAACTTAGATTGTTTACCTCAGGATTTTTCTTTTCTTAATGTAGGTATTTATCACTACTTTTCTCTCAGACTTGCTATTGCTGCATCCATAAATTTTGTCATATTGTTTCCATTTTTATTTGCTTCAAGGTATGTTTTTACTTTGCTTTTGATGTTTTCTTTGACCCATTTGTTCTTCGGGAATGTGTTGTTTAATTCCACATATCTGTAAAATTTTAGTTTTCTTCTTGTTATTGATTTATAATTTTATGTCATTGTGGTTGATAAAGATAGTTGGTGTAATTTCAATATTCTTACATTTGCTAAGGTTTGTTTTCTGACATAAGAAATGATCTACCTTGGAAAATGTTCTACATGAACTTGAGAAGAATGTGTATCCTCCTCCCGTTCAGTGCGATATTTTGTATAGATCTGCAATGTTTGTTTGGACTAAAATATAGTACAAGTCCAATGTTTTCTATCCATTTTCTGTCATGATGATCAATCATTGTCAAAAATGGGGTGCAGAAGTCCCCTAGTATTATTGTATTGCGATATGTTTCTCCTTTCTGTCATAGCAGTGTTTACTTAAAATATTTAGGTGCTCTGATACTGGGTTCAAATAATTTATAATTGTTACATATACTCTTGGTGAATTGACTTCTTTATCATTATATAATGACCTTCTTTGTCTCTTGTTTCAGTTTTTGACTTAAAGTCTATTTTATCTGATATACGCTAAGCTGTTTTGCTCTCTTTTGGTTTCCATTTGCACAGAATGTCTTTTTCCATATTTCACTTTGAGCCTGTGTGTCCTTAAAGATGAAGTGGGTCCCTTGTAAGCAGAATGTAGTTGGGTCTTGTGATTTTTTTTATCACTCTATACCTTTCGATTAGAGAATTTAAGCCATTTTCTCCTAAAGTAATTATTGATATGTGAAGACTTACTAATACCTTAATATTTACCATTTTTGTGCTGTTTTGCATTTCTATTTTTCCTTTTTTCTCTTTTGTTGTCTTTTGTTTTGAATTGGTGAATGTCCATAGTAATATGCTTTAATTCCCTTCTCTTTATCTTTTGTGTATCTACAATAGGTTTTTGCTTTGTGGTTATCATGGGGTATATGTCAAACATCTTATAGATATGATTGTTTATTTTAAGCTGCTAGTATCTTATCTTCAATTGCATACAAAAACTCTGTCCTTTTTTCTCCCCCCATAACTTTATGTTTTTGATGTGACAGTTTATCTTTTTTTATATTTTATTTCTATTAAAAATTATTACAGTTATAGTTATTTTTAATACTTTTACCCTTTGACTTTTATATTAGAGTTATGTAGTTAAACACAATATTACAGTATTAAAGTATTCTGAATTTAACTATATGCTTAATTTTTCTAGTGTGTTTTATATTTTCCTATGTTTTCATGTAACTAATTAGCTTCCTTTCATTTCATCTTCAAGAACTTCTTTCAGTATTTCATGAAAAGCAGGTTTAGTGGTGTTGAATTCCAGCTTTTACTTGTTTGGGAAAGTCTTTATCTTTCTTTAATTTCTGGAGAAAAAAAAACTTTACTAGGTAAAGTATTTGTTGGCAGGTTTCTTTTTTTCTTTTAGCCATTTTAATATATCACTTCACTCTTTCTTGGCCTAAAAGTTTTCTACTGAGAAATTCATTGATAACCTTATGAGGATTTCCTTATATGAGAGATTTTTCTTTCTCTTACTACTTTTAAAATTCTCTCTTTGTCTTTGATTTTAAACAGTTTTATTTTTAATATGTCTTGGAGAAGATCATTTTGGGTTGAAATTTTGACATGACCAATTAGCTAAATGAACTTGGATGTCTAAATCTTTCCCCAGATTTAGAAATTCATTATTTTTTAAATAAATGTTTTGCCTTTTTCTTCTTCTCTAATTTTTGTACTCTAATAATTTGTAGATTCTTTTAATTTGTTTCTTTTAATGGTATTCCATAATTCATGTAGACTTTCTTTGTTCTTTTTTATTCTTTTCTCCCCTCTCCCTCACTTCTCTAACTGAACCTCAAATTACTTGTATTATAGTTCACTAATTTGTTCTTATAATTGGCCAAACCTTATATCGAAGCTCACTGTTAATTTTTTATTTCAATCATTGTGTTCTACTACTCTAGGATTTCTGTTTGACATTTTTAATGATTTATATTTCTTTGTTCATTCATTGTGCTGTTAATTTTATTTGATTTTATATCTGTGTTTTCTTATAGTTCATTGAATTTTAAGATTATTCTAAATTCTTTGTCATTCAGTCCATAGATCTCCATTTTGGGGAGGGGGTTAGCCCTCAGTTTTATTAGTTTCCTTTGGTCATTTTATATTTCATTAATTATTCATTATTGTTGTGGCCCTTCATTTGTGTCTGTACATTTGAGGAAGTAGGCACCTCTTCCAGTTTTTATAGACTGGATTTGGTGGACAAAGCCCTTTACCAGTCAGTCTGTCCAGAGATCTGAGTGGGCCACTTGATGATGACACAGTGTGGGCTTGCTGCTGGAGTCCTTGAGTGGTCAGGTCTGATGCTTATTCAGCAAGTGATGGGTCTGGTGTTCGAATCTGTGGTGATGAGCCTGGAATTCAGGTTTGTGTGAGTGGATCTGTATTCTGGGTTCACGGGAACCAGCTTGTCATTGAGGACCACTAAGATGTGCTCAGTTTCAAGAATGATGAGTTTTGGTACAGTACTCAGACAGGCTGAGAGTCTAATTTTGCAGGAGATGTCTTGGAGGCTGGGGCTATAGGGAATAGACTAGTTCTAGGGCAAGCCGGGAACCTGGGGCTGCAAATGTTGGCCTATAACTTAGAACTTTGTGAACTTGCTTGGAGGTAAGGTCTATGAGGATTTTCTGGCATTGGCATGGACTAGGAGCTTGAGTCTACGAGATCTAGTCTGGGATCTAAGTCTGCAGGAGCTGGCCTGGTGCTAGGGTAAACCAGGGTGACCTGGCCTGGTGCTGGGATGGGTCAAATACCTGGATTTATGATAGTATGGCACTAGACCTGGCCAGAATTTTTGGTTCATGGATGCTTGCCTGGAGCCTGATTTGTGGGGGCTAATTGGGAACCTAGGGTCACAGGGGCTTGTTGTTCCACAAGAGCCAACAATATGCTGGGAACCTGGGTTCATGAGAACCCACAAGGCACCTGGCATCACAGGAGCCATTCAGTGCTGGTATGAGTTTGTAGTCTTTGTTTTCAGGAGTCTGCGAGGAGCTTAGGTCACCTGGTGACATGGGAGACATTCAGTGATGGTGTGAGCTTGGAGTTTTGATTCATAGGAGCCCACTAAATGCTTGGAGTCACAGGAGCTAGTCAGTGCTGGGGTGGTGGAGTTCACTTGAAACCAGGCGTCATGGAGGCCACCTTGGGCAACTAGAACCAGTTGGTGCTGGGGTGTACTAGGTGTCTAAATTCATGGGAGCCCACTAGAATCCTGGTGCCATGAAAACTGCCTGGGCTTGCAGAACCTTTCTGGTGTGGTAGCTGCCTGTGGCTAGTGGAGTCAGCAGGCACCTGGGTGAACTGGGGGGCCTGTGTTTGCAGGAGTCTACTGGGACCCTGGAACTATAAGAATCAACCAGGGCCACAGGAGTGGGCTAATGCTGGGGTGGGATCCTATGTTTGCTAAAGTCCACCTAGAGGACGGTGTCACTTGAGCCACCTGGGTCCATGGGAAGTGGTTATTGCTATGGTGAAAAGGGGACTTGCATTATGGGAAGCCCATTGGGCTCTTGGGCCATGAAAGCTACCTGAGACTATTGGAGTCGCTTAGGCCCTAGGAACAGTCTGGGGGCACAGGAGCTAGATGGGTATTCTGGATCAAGCAGGAACTAAGATTAGCTGGGAGCCTGGGTTCATGAGAGCCTTCCAGGTGCCAACTAAGGCCATGCGAGTTGACCTGGTGCTGGGCCAGGAAGGTACTGAGATCTGCAGTCAAGTTGGTGCTCACTTCACTCTTTTTCTCCCATGAAGAGAGTGTTTTTTCTCTTGGCTGCTGGATTTAGTATAGGGACAATGGGGGTAATGTGAATCTATCTTTCCTATTCTCCTCATCCTCAATGCATTTTTTTTTAATTATGGTGCCTTGCTCAGTTTCTATAATCCCTTACCTGGAATCCTTAAATCTTATGAAGATATTTCTATGCATGGATAGTAGATCAAAATGATGTTTCTAAGAGGGAATGGGAGCTAGAAATTTCTATACCACCATTTTGCTGACTTTGCTTCTATATAAAGTTTAAAACAAGGCTCAATATTTAACTGACACAACTATTAATGAAAACATGTATGGTAATGATAAGCATTGAATGAAGGATAGTAGTTACCATTGGTGAGGGACAGAGGGAGACTAGACCAGTGAGGACTGCATAGCCTGCTTCAATGTATTTGTAATGCATATTTACTAAAAATACATATGAAGAAAATATAGAAAAATAATCAGATTTGATAAAACTGAGTGATAGGTCAGTAGGTTTTATTTTATCTTATTTTATTAAATTTAATTTATTTTTATCACAAATTATTGGAGCAACATTAATTAACAAAATCAAATAAGTTTCTATATATATATATTGCATTGTGTATTCACCACCCAAAGTTAGATTAAAAAAAAAATCTCCATATTTTCTGTGTATTTGAAGCATCTTAAATAAGAAAGTTCAAATAAGGTCACCTGACATCTTTGGCTTTAATTTTTAAACAATTATTAATTTTATATGGATGCAAAATAATAGGGGATTATATGTGGTTCTGAGAGAAGCTAACACTATTTATTAAATCTTAAGCTTTTCCCAAAGTCATTTACCGTATTGTCTCTGTGTTAGAAATTATATTATTAAAAACTTAAAATAAGTAAGATACATACCATCTTGTTTGAAATTGCTTAATGCAAAAACAATCATTCTTAGTGTGGACCTTGGAAAAGAAATTACCTACTAAGAAGCCTACCGGTGGCTAACTGGGCTCAAATTTAACAAACAAAAACAAAAACAAAAGCAGAGCCTAGTAGCCATTTCTACACAGGGGCCTCTTGTACAAATCACTCTTCAGAGAGAAACCTGCACTTCACTGCCTACCTTCCACACTGACCTGCCTACCTGCACTGTGTTACTGCCATCTGAGCCAACCCTTATAAAAGAGTTCCGGGAATTATATTCAACCAATAAGCCTAAGGCTTTCGCTGTCCAATCTTAGCTGTGCAGTTATATTTCTGAGCATCTTCATTGACCAATCAGAGTAGCTCCTTTCTGACCAGTCAGAACAGTGCTATTTGGACCAATGAAACTGTGAGGATTTAGAGTCCTCATCTTCATGAAGACAGACCAATCAGGAACCAAGGGTGAGGCATTCTGTCCATGTAAGTCAGCTTCCCTCTGGCTCAGAGACCATTACTTTCCTTTTCCACCAAAGACTAAAGATTTCATTTTCCCCTGCTAGAGCTGAACCACAGAAGATGTCTTGCTGGAGCAGAGCAGAGCTGATCAGACCAGACAGGAGCAGGTAAAGCAGAGCTGCCTAGCCAGAGAGACGTCTCATTCCATGGCCACCTCACCCTAGGGCCTCCTCACAGCCATAATGTTTCATAGCCATACTTTCTCGCAACCACAATGTACTCACAGTTGTGCTGTATTACAGTTGAGCTGTTCACACTGAATAAAGTCTCCTTCACTGCACCCCAAATTGGGGATTCCTTTTGGTATTGAATTGTTGCCAATGCCCATCAGTTGACATTAGAAATGTTGAACATATCTGTAACATTTATAGAAAAGTTTGAGTTTTATAGAACGTGTATTTATTTGTTTGGATTATAAATTGTTGTAATTTTTAAGGTGCTCGTTTGTTGTCAGTATTGTTCGGTAACCTTTGGGCCCTTTGTGAATTCCTTCTGTAGGTTTCTGTAATCACAGGGAAATTTTTGTTGTTTTAATCTGTTTTTAAATAAGATAACAGAATCCAAATGAAATTACAGCTCTCATTACAATGTTTATTTTGTTGTTCCTAATATAAAGCAAAATTTTCATATATGTGACCTCATTATTCAATTAATTCCTCAAGGATAAGCCTTTTTCCTCCTTTTGTTAAGGAAAACATGGTTTGCTGTTGTTGCAACCAAATGTCCTTGGATATAAACAATTAACATTATCCATGCATTTGCACACATTGTCATGTGTAAAACTAACTTTCTATTAATACAGAAAAAAATGAATAGTATTACTACTTTAGCATAAATTGTTATTCAAGGGAAATGTTCAGAAATAAAATTAAACACAAATAGCAAAAAATTTTTGTTTGTTTGTTTTTTTAATTTTTTTCAGTAAATAACCTTAGGTCATTTTTCCTCCCAGGAATTGAATGCCCTCGTGCTATGCTGTCCTGTATGGATCAATGCTTGAGGAGAGCTGACTAATCCATTTTAATTGCTCAGTTTAATATTTGAATTAACCTTTCTTTCCAGTGGATGCCATTTTCACTATTTTCTTTAAGGCAAAGCAACATTACCAGAAAAAAATAATGATTTATGGTGTTACCACACAGATGCTGTTGAAACAAATAGAAAATAACATATTTATTTTGAATATGAGATGAAGGACAGGGGTAGTGGAACTTGGAGAGGTTGCAACTTACATAAGTGTTTTTATTCATAAAATTATTGGCAGTTTAGTAATAATACGTGCACTTTGCTCTATATTTTAGCATAGTTGGCTAGGAACTCACTATAATTTTAAATAAGGCTTTTTTTTCTTGTCTTTCATGTTTTTATTTGTTGAAAAGTAGAAAATGATAAGTTTCATTGGTGTCATCTAGAATTGTGGATCAACAAATGAGAATCAAACTGAAATAATTTACTGTGCGCCTTCCATAAAGCTTTCCTTGATTTCAAAACTAAACTCGAGGTTAATATTGAACTGTCCTGGCCTTGATCCTTCAGAATTCATATAATATACGCTAAACAGTTTGGCATATGGATATTTGTAAGTTAGTACCTTTATTGACTTTTTCACTTAGCTATAAAACAGGACGGTGCCTTGTTTCGATCCTCACATCGTTTATCTCAAAATTCTGCACAAATTGCATGTTTGATAAGCATACATTGAATTGTTTATGATCTTGTCCATTCTTTTGTCCCTGTATCACTCTAGTTCTCTTCCATATCTAAATTAATAATTTAAAATGTCTTCTTTTATTTCTGTTTCTTTTAATTTCCTACACAGAATTTTGTGATTTTATTTTTTTCAGGTAAATTAGAAAGTTTCCCATATAGACAATCCTTTGACAATCAATTGAAATGCAACTTATTTATAATTCAAAAGAGCACGACTCAGTAGTTACAAATAACCACAAGTAATCTGTTTTTAAATAAGATAACAGAATCCAAATGAAATTACAGCTCTCATTACAATGTTTATTTTGTTGTTCCTAATATAAAGCAAAATTGAGCTAACATCTGGACAACAAGCTCTTTCCTGGTATACTTGGTCTCCTGGGCAGTGAATGTGCCATCTCTGTGATCTGAAAATTTACTTATTTCTTCCTAAGTTTCATGCCCAGCACTTCGTTCATGCTCAGGCAAACAGCCCTCAAATTGAAGTAAAGAAATGGGAAGGAGGAAGGAAAATTATTGGGACCTGATGGATCTCTTGAAATTAATCACTTAGGCAGGGGAAGGAGTTTGTTTTTTCAAAGTTGAAAAACTGTATGTTTTCTGAATCTCTACTTAATCAAATTCACTCTACTAATAACATAGTAAAACTTCAAGTTGACTTTTCTTTTGAAATTTTGCTTCTTCTTTGCCATAAAGAAAACGGACACTAGTTCAGTGGTTACCAGATGGAAAAAGGGAGAAGGGAAAAGTACGTAACAGTAAAGAGAGTCGAATATATGGTGACAAGAAAATTTGACTATGGTGAACACACAATGCAATATACATGTGACATATTATTGAATTGTACACCGAAAACCTATATTTTATTAATCGATATCACTCCAATAAATTTATTAAAAATAAAATTTTAAAAAGTGGAAGTTTTGAAGACTATACTTCTAAAATTTAGTCTTTTGAGAAAATATTACTTTATTGATTAGAATTCTTGGGTTTGCCTCATATGTTTTATTTTCTTTCCAGAAAAGCTAGTAGATAAATTGTCTCATTTATTTACTTATTCATTCAATATTTATTCTTTATTCACTAAACATTTTGCATAAAATAGACAGTTAAATGTTGGCTGCATAAATTATTTTTTGCTTATCCTATAGTAGACTCTTTTCCCTGGATCTTGCTGTTTTTTCCTCTTTTGTTCACACACACAAATACATATAGACATATATATCTATATACCTATATCTATCTATCTATCTATCTATCTATCTATCTATCTATCTATCTATCTATCTATCCTCACAGTTTGATTGGTCCAAAAAACACTACCATGATTGGGCAGAATGGTGTGGCTTTGATTGGTCAGGGACGGTGCTAATGAAAATGTAGCTGTGCAGCTCTGATTGGATGGGGAAAGTGTCAGTCCTATTAGTTGAAATACAATTCCAGGAATTCTTTTATAAGCCTTGGCTCAAATGGCAAGAATACAGAGCAGACAGGCAATTCAGTGCAGAGAACAGGCAGGTTAGTATAGGCTTCTCCATGAAGCATTGCTTGCAGGAGAGGTTTCTTTTCGGCAACAGCTGCTAGGCTTTGTTTTTATAAATTTGAGCCCAATTATCTATCACAAGCCTTTCTCAATAGGTACCTTTATTCTTGTCGTTGACCAAGGTTAATTGCAATTTTCAAGACCTGACCTTAAAAAATTCAGTTTTCATGTGAACCGGCATGTGTGTTGTGTTCTTTAACTTCCCTAAAACATATTTAATAAATGAGCTTTATTCTTTATAGAATTATACTTATGAAAATTAAAAGCTATAATTCATAACAGAAAAAGCATGCAAAATAGTTGCAAATTTTTATTATTTCTAAAGTATAGAATGAAATTTAGATTTCTTATAGGCAAGGAATTTTAATATAATACAATGTGACATGTGGGGAATTTTTAAAACAGTAATGTGGTAAGATGTAACATAAGAGGTATATTGTGAATTTATATCAGTTAAGAAAGATTGTTATGAATGAACATGCTTTTTAGAATAAAGATTTCCAATAATTTCTGTAGGAATTTTCTAATTTTGCTAACATTTTTTACAAACACAATAAAGTGTTTGAATATGTATATATAGTAATAGTTAATACTTTTTTAAATGCTTACACTGTACACCAGGTTCTGGTCTATTTTCTCTTTTTTTAATTATTTTTATTTTTTTAATTATTTTTTTCAGGCGAGGCAACCTTTGGTTGGCTTCACAGATTGCAAGGATATTGTCAGCTTACGGTCCCTTATTTTTTTAAATTTTTTACGCCTACAGCACCTGGACTTCCTAGGTGCTCTCTCATCCAAGTACTAACCAGTCCCGACCCTGCTTAGCTTCTGAAATCAGACTGGATAGGGCTTGTTCAGGATAGCATAGCCATGGACAGCTCAAAAAACTTCAAATACATTAACTAATTTAATGATTCCAACAAATTTATGAGATAAGGTACCATTATTATCTACATTTTATATATGAAAAAAACTATGACATAAAAGGGATAAATAATTTGTTTACTATTATGTAGCTAGTAGGTAATAGAACTGGGATTTATGCAAGGAAGTCTGGCTCTTAATTCTGTGCTCTTAACCATTTTGTTTAGCCATCTCCCATTATACCTAAAGCATTTCTTATAGATACATAAAATATTTTTTTTCGGGATAGCAAAGCACTTTAAAATATTTTGTAGAAATACTTTTTAATGTATATTTTTAAATTAATGAACTTTATTTTAGAGTACTTCTAGGTTCGCAGCAAAACTGAGCAGAAAGTACAGAGTTTTCCTATACTCCTGCCATCCTCACACACAACTTTCTTCCCTATGAACATACTACATCACAGTGGTACATTTGATAAAACTGATGAAACTACATTGACATATCAGCACCCAGAGTCCAAAGTATACATTAAGATTTACTCTTGGTGTTACATAGTTCATAGATTTTGAGAAATGCATAACAATGTGTATTTACTATGAAGAAATCATACATAATAGGTAAAACTGCCCTAAAAAATCCTTTTTATTTTCCTATTTAGCCTTCCCTCATCCTTATATCTTAGCAATTGCTGACGTTTTTACTGTTTCTGTACTTTTGCCTTTTCCAGAATGTCATACAGTATGTAGCCTTTTCATACTGTTTTTTTTTTCACTTACTAATAAGAATTTAAGGTTTCTCTATGTCTTTTCATGGCTTAATAGCTCATTTCTTTTTAGCATTGAACAAATTTTATTTTATTTGCCCACTCACCTATTGAAAGACATGTTGGCTCCTTTCAAGTTTTGGTAATTATAAATAAAGCTGCTATAAATATCTTTATGTAAATTTTTACGTGGAGGCAAGTTTTCACTACATTTGAATAAATACCAAGAATGCAATTCCTGCATCATTTGGTCAGAGTAGGCTTAGTTGTGTAAGAAAGTGCCAAAATGTCTTCTGAAAGTAACTTTGCCACTTTGTATCCCCACCAAGAATAAATTATATTTCCTGCTGCTCCACATCCTTGCCAGCAATGGTGTTGTCAGTGTTTTGGAGTTTTGCTATTATAATAGGTATGAAGTGGTATCTCCTTGTTATTTTAATTTGCAGTTCCCTATGGATATATGATATTGAACATCTTTTTTAATATGCTCATTTTTTATCTGTATATCTTCAGTGAGGTGATTATTCAGGTATTTTTCCCATTTTTAAATTATGTTCATTTTTAAATTATGTTTGTTTTCTTACCGAGTTTTAAGATTTCTCTGTATATTTTGGATGAGTCCTCTATCAGATGTGTCCTTTATTTTCTCCCAGTCTGTGACATTTTTTTTCTCATTTTCTTGACATTGTCTTTTGAAGAGCATGGTTTGTCATTTTAACGAAGGCCAGTGTATCAATTTTTTCTTTCATAGGTAAAGCCTTTGGTGTTGTATCCTAAAAGTCATCACCATATACAAGGTTATATAGATTTTCTCCTAGGTTTTCTTCTAGGAGATTTATAGGTTTGTGTTTTACATTTAAGTCTATGATCCACTTTGAGTTATTTTTTGGAAAGGGTATAAGGTTTGTCTATTTTTTTTTGCATGTGAATGTCTAGTTGTTTCAGCACCATTTGTTGAAAACACTGTCTTTGATCCACTGTATTTCCTTTGCTCCTTTGTCGAAGGACAGATGACTGAGTTTATGTGGCTCTATTTCTGGGCTCTCTATTCTGTTCCATTAATCTATTTGTTTTTTTTTCACCAATATTACACTGTCTTGATTACTATAGCTTTATAGTAAATCTTGAAGTTGGGTAATGTTAGTCCTTCAACTTTGTTCTCATCTTTCAATATTTAATTGGCTATTTTCTTCATATAGAACTAGTACATATTTTTGTTAAATTTATATCTATTTCATATTTTGGATGCAAATGTAAATAGTAATGTGTTTTTAATTTGAATTTCCACTCGTTAATTGTAGGTATATAGAAAAGTGATTGACTTTCATATACTAAACTTGCATCCTACAACCTTCCTGTAATTACTTATTAATTTTAAGTGCTTTTTGTCAATTCTTTTAGATTTTCTATATAGACAATCATGTCATCTGTGAACAAAACCAGTTTTATTTCTTTCTTCCCAATCTATGTACCTTTTGTTTCCTTTTTTTGTCTTGTCGCATTAGCTAGTACTTCCAATACTATGTCTAAAAGCAGTGACAATAAAGGGCACCCATACCTTTTTCCTAACCTTAGTGGGAAAACAAAGTTTCTCAGTTTTAAGTATGATGTTAGCTGTAGGGTTGTTTCTAAATATATTATATTAACTTATTTCTTAAATTAATTAACTGAGAAAACATCAGTTAATAACATTATATAAATTTCACATCTACAACTTTATAATATGACATCTGTATATTCTATTGTATGCTTACCACTCAAGCAGCTGTAGATTTTTTGATATTCTTTGTCAAATTAAGAAAGTTCCCTTCTAATTGTAGTTTGCTTTTTTTAAAATCATGAATGTGTGTTGTTTTTATAATTTATGAAATAATCCCCCCCCATTAGTACCACCTGGAACCACACATAATTATTACAGTATTATCAACTATAATACCCATGCTGTACTTTACATCCTCATGATTATTTTGTAACTACCAATTTGTATTCCTTAACCCCTTCGTCTTTTTCATCCAGCACCCCAAACTCTCCCATCTGGCAACAATTTGTTCTCTGTATCTATGAGTCTGGTTCTGTTTTGCTTATTCATTTATTGTGTTCTTTACATTCCACATATAAGTGAAATCATATGGCATTTGTCTTTCTCTGTTTGACTTATTTAATTTAGCGTAATACCCTCTAGGTCCATCATGTTGTTGCAAATCATAATATTTTGTTCTATTTTTTTATAGTTGAGCAGTATTGCATTAAATTTATGTACCACTTCTTTATTCAAATATCTATTGATGTGCACATAAATTGCTTCTATGTCTTGACTATTGTAAATAACATTGCAATAACCATAGGGGTACATATATCTTTTCAGATTGCTGTTTTATATTTATTTGGATAAAAACCTGAAGTGGAATTGTTGGGTCATCAGGTAGTTTCAATTTTAATTTTTGAGGAACCTCTGAACTCTTTTCCGTACTGGCTTACCAGTTTTCAATCTCACCAGTGCACAAGGGTTCCCTTTGCTCCACATCCTCGCCAGCACTTGTTCTTCGTTGATCTATTGATGATAGACATTCTGACAGCTGTGAGGCGACATCTTGTTGTGGTGTTAATTTGTATTTCTCTAATGATTAGTAATATTCGGCATATTTTTATATGTTTATAAGTCATCCATATGTCCTCTTTGGAGAAATGGCTATTCAGATCCTCTGCCTATTTTTTAAATTGAATTGTCCTGATTTTGTTTTTTGTTTCTTGTTTTTTGTTCATTTGTTTGTTTTGTATTTGTTTTTTTTTGTCTTGAGTTATATGACTTTTTTTATGAATTCTAGATAATAACACTTTATTGGATGTATCATTGGCGAATATTTTCTCCCATTTAGTAGGCTTTATTCTTTTTTTTTTATCATTTCCTTTGCTGTGCAAAAACTATTTACTTTGATGTGTTCCCATTCGTTTGTTTTTTCTTTTGTTCTCCTTGTCCAAAGAGATACATTATAAAAACTATTACCAAAAGCAATGTGAGAGAGTGCACTGCCTATGTTTTCTACTGGAAGCTTTATGGTTTCAGGTCTTACATTTAAGTATTTAATTCATTTAGAGTTTGTTTTTTTATATGGTAAAGAAGGGAGTTTCACTTTTTTACACGTATGTTTTCAATTTTCCTAACACCATTTATTGAAGAGATTATCTTTACTCCATTGTATATTCTTGCTTCTTTTGTCATAAATTAATTAACCATACAGGCATGGGGTTTCTTCGGGGTTTTCTATTCTGAAACCATTGATCTATGTGTTTATTTTGATGACAGTACCATCCTGTTTTGATTGCTAGTCTTGTAGTATAGTTTGATGTCAGGTAGTGTGAAACTTTCAACTTTCTTCTTTCTCAAAATCGCTGTGGTTATTTGGAGTCTTTTATGGTTCCACACAAGTTTTAGAATTATTTGTTCTAGTTCTGTGAAAAATGCCATTGGTATTTTTATAGGAGTTGCATTGAATCTAAAGATTGCTTTGAGTACTATGGATATATTAACAATATTAATTAATTTTATACATGAGAATAAAACATGCTTCCATTTATTTGTATCTTCTTCAATTTCATTCTTCAATGTCTCATAATTGGGGGGGGGGTACAAGTCTCTTAGCTTTTAGTTATTTTATTTCTAGGGTTTTTTTTTGATGCAGTTGTAAATGGGATTATTTTCTTAATCTCTTTCTGATAGTTCATTATTGGTCAACACACATTGCAGTATCCATGTGATATATTATTAAATTGTACACTTGAAACATATATATTTCATTAATCAATACAACTCCAATACATTTATTTGCAAATAACAAAGAAATACCCAATCGAATAATAACATCCAATAGTCACCTCTCTCAACCAAGAGTTAGTCAACTTCATGATTATACCGTATTGTTTTTCTTGCCAGCTTTCAGATGAAACGTGCTCTTTGAATTCTACAAAAAAAGTTAAATATGTAATGCAGAGAAAATCTTGCCTTTTAAATAAGAAAATATTACTGCCTGGATTTATTTGAAAAATGGCTGTTTTAAGTGTTTTTATGGATTGTTCTCTTGGTTGTTGCATTTATTGAAAAACTATTAAATAAAAATTTTGCAAAATGAAAAAACTGCAACCAATTTCTTAAAATATATTTTGTATCCTATTATTTTACTGAATTCATTTATTAGTTCTATTTTTTTTTCTTCATGGAATTTTTAGGGTTCTCTACATATGGTATCATGTCATCTGCAAATAATGACAGTTTTACTTCTTCCTTTCAAATTTGGATACCATTGATTTCTTTTTCTGTCTGATTGCTGTGGATAGAAATTCTAAACTATGTTGAATAAAAGTGGTGAAAGTGGACATTCTTGTCTTGTTCCTGATCTTAAGGAAAACACTTTTAGCTTCCCTCCACTGAGTATGATGATAGCTGTGGGTTTGTCATACATGGCCTGTATTATGTTAAAATACATTCCTTCTATTCCCACTTTGCCAAGTTTTTATTATAAATGGATGTTAGATTCTGTCAAATGCTTTTTCTGCCTCTATTGATATGAACTTGTGATTTTTTTCTTTCATTATGTTTATGTGCTGTATTATATTAATTGATTTACAGATATTGAACAAACTTGCATTCCAGGAATAAATCCCACTTGATTATGATATGTGAACTTTGTAATATTTTACCGAATTTTGTTTGCTAATATTAAATTGAGGATTTTTTCCTCTATGTTCATCAGGGCTATAAGCCAATAATGTCCTCTTGTTTTTGAAACATCTTTGTCTGCTTTGGGAATCAGGTTAATGTTGGCTGGATCTATTAATTCTCTTTGATTTTTGTGATAATTTGAGAAGAATACATGTTCTTGAAATGTTTGGTAAAATTCACTTGTGAAGTCATCTGGTCCAGGACTTTCATTTGGTGCAAGTTCTTAGAAGACAGATTTGATTTCATCAATAGTAATCACTTTGTTCACATTTTCTGATCTTTCTATTTCAAGTTTTTAAAAATTAATTATTTTTAATTGAAGAAATGATTTTAATTTTATGCCGTATATCTCCACCATCCTTCTTCCCTCTTACCTTCTAGTAAACACTCGTCTGTTGTCATATCCATGAGTCTCTGTTTGTCCTGTTTGTTTGTTGCTTTTAGTTTATAACCAACATATAAGTGATATCATGTGATTTTTGACTTTTTCTGTCTGGCTTATTTCACTTAGTTGATTATCTCGAGGTCCATCCATGTTGTTGTAAATGACAGTATCTCATCTCTTCTTATGGCTGAGTAATATTCCATTGTATATATGCACTACAGCTTATTTATCTAATCATCTATTGTAGGACACTGTGGTTGCTTCCATGTCCTGGCCACTGTGAATAATGCAGCTATGGACATCAGTGTGCAAATATCTTTTCGGATATGGGTTTTCAAGTCTTTTGGGTAAATACCCAATAGAAGAATTGCTGGATAATATGGTAGATCCATTCTTAGTTTTTTGAGGAACCCCCATACTGTATTCTATAGTGGCTGTAACAATTGGAAGTCCCACCAGCAGTGTATGAGGGACTCTTTTTCTCTGATTTCACTCCAACATTTGTTATTACTTCTTCTGTTGATTATAGTTCTTCTAAAAGGTGTGAGATGGTATCTCATTGTGGTTTTGATTTGCATTTTCCTAATAGATAGCGATGTTGAGCATATGTTCATATGTTTGTTGGCCATATGTATGTCTTCTAAGGAGAAGTATTTGTCTAGGTCCCCTGCGCATTTTTTTATTGGATTGTTTGT
Source organism: Rousettus aegyptiacus (assembly GCF_014176215.1). NCBI lineage: Eukaryota > Metazoa > Chordata > Mammalia > Chiroptera > Pteropodidae > Rousettus > Rousettus aegyptiacus. The sequence continues at coordinate 50,753,870 of NW_023416312.1, read as the reverse complement.
TTTTGGTTATTATTGAGTCACATGAGTTTTTGTATATTTTGGGTATTAGGTCTTTATCAGAGATGTTGCTTGCAAATATATTTTCCCATTCTGATGACTATCTCTTTACCTTGTTGATTGATTCTTTTGCTAAGAAGCTTTTTAGCTTGGTGTAGTCTCATTCATTTATTTATGCTTTTACTTCCCTTGACTTTGAGGTCTAATTCATAAAATCCTCTTTAAGTCCAAGGTCCTTGAGTTTAGTTCTTATGTTTTCTTCTATGCATTTTATTGTTTCAGTTCTTATATTCAGGTCTTTAATCCACTTTGAGTTAATTTTGGTGTGTGATGATGGACAATAGTCTAGTTTCTTTCTGTTGCAGGTGGCTTTCCAGTTTTCCCAGCACCATTTCTTAGAGAGACTTTCCTTTCTCCACTGAATGTTTTTTGCTTTTTGTTGTTGTTGTTGAAAATTATTTGCCCTTAAAAATATTAGTTTGCTTCTGGACTCTCGACTCTGTTCCACTGGTCCATGTGTCTGTTTCTCTGCCAATACCATGTTGTTTTAATTACTATCCCTTTGTAATATAATTTGAAGTCAGGCAGAGTGATGCCTATAGCCTTGTTTTTGTTTCTCAGGATGGATTTGGAAATTTGGGGTCATTTATGCTTCCATACAAATGTGATGATTTTTTGTTCTATTTCTTTAAAAAATGCAGATGAGATTTTGACAGGGATTGTGTTAAACCTGTATAATGCTTTAGGTAATATCATCATTTTAACTACGTTGATTCTTCCAATCCAAGAACATAAAATATCTTTCAATTTCTTCTTCTATTTCTTTAATAAGGTCTTATAGTTTTCATTATATAAGTCCTTCACATATTTCATTAGATTTTTTCTTTGGTATACTATTCCTGATGATGCAATTACAAAAGCACCTTTTTTTCCCATTTCTCTTTCTGACACTGAATTAGAGTATAGGTACACTATGAATTTTTGAACATTGCTTTTTTATCCAGAAAATTTACTGTGTTTGCTTATTGTTTCCAGTATTGTTCTTATGGAGTTTTTAGGGTGTTCTATAAAGAGAATCATGTCATCCACCAATAGTGAGAGTTTGACTTATTCATTTCCTTTTTGGATGCCTTTTATATCTTTCTCTTGTCTGATTGAAGGTGCTAGGACCTCCATGTTATATTGAATAACAGTGTTTATAGTGGACAGACTTTCCTTGTTCCTTAATTTAGAGGTAAGGTTTTCAGTTTTTCACCATTAAGTATAATGTTGGCTGACAGCTTGTCATATATGACCCTCATTATAGTGAAGTAATTTTCTTCTATACTGATTTTGTTAAGTGTTTTGATCATAAATGGATTCTGTATCCTTTCAAAGGTTTTTTCTGCATCTATCTGATTCTTATTTTTTTTTAAATTTGTGTATGTGGTGTATCACATTAACCAATTTGCATATGTTGAACCATTCCTGTGCCTTTAGGATAAAGACCACTTGATCATGGTGTATAACCTTTTTAATATATTGCTGTATTCAATTGGCTAGTATCATATTTAGGATTTTTGCATCTGTGTTCATGAAAGATATTGGTCTATAGTTTTCTATTTTTGTGTTATCTGTTCCAGGTTTTGGTATCAGGGTAATACTGGCCTCATAAAATGATTTTGGAAGTCTTGCCTCCTCTTCAATTTTTTGGAACAATTTGAGAATAATAGGTATTAAATCTTCTTTGAATGTTTGGTAGAATTCACTTGTGAAGCCATCTGGTTATGGACGTTTACTTTTTGGTTGTTTTTTTGATGATTGTTTCAATTTCTATGCTGCTGATCAATCTATTTATTTTCCAGATCTTCTTGATTCAGTCTAGGCAGATTTTATATTTCTAACTACTATTTCATTTCTTCTAGTTTATTCAATTTTGTGTCATATATTTTTTCATAGTATTCTTGTATGATCCTTTATATTTCTGCAGTATCTGTCATAATTTCCCCCTTTCTTCCATAATTCAGTTTATTTGTTTCCTTTCTCTTTTTTCCTTAGTGAGTCTAGCTAGGGGTTTGTCAATATTATTAACCATCTCAAAGAACTGGCTCTGTGTTTCATTTATTATTTCTGTTTTTTTTTCCAATTCCATTTATTTCAGCTCTAAGTTTGATTATTCCTTTCCTTTTGCTGTCTTAAGGCTTCATTTGTTCTTCCTTTTCTAGTTTTTTTTTTTAAGATGAATCTTTAGGTTGTTTATTTGGGCTCGTTCTTGTTTTTGGAAGTAGGCCTGTAATGACATGAACTTTCCTCCTATGATCACTTTTGCCATGTCCCAAAAGTTTTAATATGGTGTATTCTTATGATCATTCATTTCTATGTATTTTTAAATCTTTTTTTTAAATTTTTTCTCTGATGCAGTTATTCTTTAGTAGTATGTTGTTTAATCTCCATGGATTTGTGGTTCCTCCCACTTTCTTTTTATATTTCATCTCTAGTTTCAAAGCATTATGATCAGAGAATATGGTTGGTATTATTTCAACCTTCTTATATTTGTTTGGGTTATCTCTGTGTTTCAGTATGTGGTCAGTCCTTGAGAATGTTCTATGTGCACTAGAGAGAAATGTATAAGCAATTGTTTTTTGGGATGAAGGGTTCTATAAATCTCAATTATGCCAGTTGGTCTAATCTGTCATTTAAGGATATTATTTCTTTATTATTTTTTGTTTAGATGATCTGTCCATATTCGACATTGAGGTATTTAGGTTCCCTACTATGATAGTATTTCAGTCTGTTTTTCCATTTAATTCTGTTAGTAATTTCTTTAGATATTTTGGGGCTCACTAATCGGGAGCATTGATATTAGTAAGTGTTATGTCTTCTTGGTACATGATTCCCTTTATCATTATGAAGTGTCCCTCACTATTTTTCTTTATCTTTTTATTTTGAAGTTTATTTCAAGTGGTATTAGTATCACTACTTCTGCTTTTCTGTGAATGTCATTTGCTTGAAATGTCTTTTTCCACCCTTTCTCTTTGAGTCTATATTTGTCTTTGGAACTGAGATTTGTCTCTTGGAGGCAACATATAGTTGGGTTTTGTTTTTTGATTCGATCTCCAACTCTGTGCCTTTTTATTGGTGATTTCATTTCATTTACATTTAGGGTGATTATTGAAATATGAGGTCTTCTTATAGCCATTTTATCTTTTGCTTTCTGGTAGCTCGGTGTTTCCATTATTTCCTTGTCCTTGTGTTTCTGTTTTCTTGATTTTGGTTGGCTTTCGTGGGTTTTCCCTCTGGTCCTTTTTTATGTTAAATACTTCAGTTATGAGGTTTTTTTTGCACATGGTTACCATTATGGATATGTATAGCTGTAGATACACACACACACACACACACACAATGTTTTCTTCTGTGTGTGCCTTATCTCCATTCCCCTTTGAGAATTTGTATCTTTGAATCCTCCCCTTTTTAAACATTCTTGTATCAATTTATCCCTATGTATACTGAACATTCATTACTATTTTGATGTAGCGAATCACTTCTTAGTGTTTAACCTTACAATTCCCCGTTCTCAGTAAGGATTACACTCCTCTGATTTTATTAGTCTGCTAATCACCTTACTCTTAATTACATGTATGTGTGTGTGTGTGTGTGTGTGTGTGTGTAGTCATTTTATTTTATGTGAGCTGACTTTTTTCAGTGTTTCCTATAATGCCGTCCTCATAGTGAAGAATTTGTTTGTCCGGAAAGGTGGTTATTTCTTCTTCACATCTAAAGGAGAACTTAGCTGGATACAGTATTCATGGCAGATAGTTCCTTTCATTTAATACTTTGTATATCTGATTCCACACCTTTCTGGCTTGTAAGGTTTGTGCTGAGAAGTCTGTTGAAAATCGAGTGTGTTTTCCTTTAGGTTACTGTCTTCTTTTCCGTGGCTGCCTTGAGAATTCTGTCTTTGTCTTTGAAATTTCATCATTTTAATAGAATGAGTTTTGGCGAAGGTCTTTTGAGTTGACATAATTGCACTCTGTGTTCTTAAAATAGTTGGTAGAATTCACCACTGTAACCATTTGGTCTTTGGTGTTTCTGTGTTGGGAACATTTGATTATTGATTCGATTTCTACTAATTACAAGTCTATTAAGATTTTCTATATTTTATGATTTAGTATTGTTAGGTCATATGTTTCAGAAATTTATTTCTTCTAGGTTATCTAATCTGCTAGGATATAATTGTTCATAGTCATCTCATGATCCTATGTATTTCTGAGGTATGTGATGTTTTCTTTTCAATTTCTGACTTTATTTATTCCAATCTCCTGTGTTTTTGTTAGTGCTAAATGTAAATTTTGTTTATATTTTCAAAAAACAAGGTCTTAATTTTTAAAACGTTTTCCTATTGTTTTTATGGTTTCTATTTTATTACTTCCGTTCTATCTTTGTTACTTCTTCTCTTCTGCTCTCTTTATACTTAGTTTGTTATTTATTTTCAGTTCTTGAGGTATAAAGTTAGGCTGTTCATTTGAGATTTTTTTTCTTAATATATAAAATTATCATGTTTATCATTATAAACGTCTCTCTAAGAATTGCTTTTGTAGCATCACATCCTCATAGGTTTTGGTGCATTGTTTTCATTTTTATTTGTTTTGAGATTTTTTAAATTCCCTTTTGATTTCTTCTTGGACCCATTGGTTGATCAAGAGTATATTGTTTAGTTTTCACATGCTTGCCAATTTTCCAAATTTCCTCTTGTTGAATTCTAGTTTCATAGTATTTCAGTCAGAAAAGATACCTGGTATGATTATGATATTTTTTTAAAAAAATTCTAAGACTCGTTTTGTAGCTTATCATATAATCTATCCTGGAGAATATTTCATGTGCACTTGAGAATATGTATTCTGATGTTATTGGTTAAAATGATTTATGTACCTCTGTTAAGTTCTTTTGGTTTAAAGTATGGTCAAGTCCAACATCTTCTTATTGTTCTTCTACCTGAATGATCTATCCATTGTTGAAAGTGGGGTATTGAAGTCCCCTACTATAACTGTGTTGTTTTTGATTCATCAGTATGACTGGATCTCATAAACATGTTTGAATGAAAGTATGCAAGACAAAAAGCAATATATTAGTCCATTCATATATCCATAAAAAGTAAACAAGCAAACTCAACTGCAGAGTTAATGGGTTGCATGTTTAACAGGAAAAGCCATAAAGAAAATTAAAGTAAGTTTATCACTTAAGTCAGTATAATTGTTTCCTTTAACAGAGAATGTGGGCATAGTAATTTGGAGGCCGGGGGGGGAATGAACTTTGGGTTTCTTTAACATCGTTCTATTTCTTGACCTGAGTAGTTCTTACATGAGTTTTGCTTTATGGTAAATCATTTGACTAAATATTTTAGCTTTTGATATTTATATTTCAGTATGCTATATCTTATTATATACAATAGTATTTTAAAAGCAAACATAATTCAATCTTTGTTGGAAAGAATAGAACTGAAATAATTTGATGATTGTTTGCATAACAAAATAAGATAGTTTAGCAAGTATTAAACTCAGAAAATTGACATAGTGTCCTCAAAATATACGTTCAGTGGTTATGAACATACACACACACAAAGGATTGATCTCTGTATTTCCATTACACATAACCTATACCCCTAGGCAAAATACTTTTATTTACTGATGGATTATCTTTTCAGAATTTTTATTAACATCAGGTAGCTGATGTATATATTTGTGTCCCTGAAGATTATCTTTTAAAATCTTGGTTTTGCTTTTTTTTTTCATTTTAGCCCAGGCTAAGTGTTATGTTTAATTTTTATTCTTTGCATTCTAATACTTTGGGCAAGTCTTAAAAGATTATAGTTTCACAATGAACATAATAGCGTGACAGTATTCTTAAGTGTAGAAAACTAGACTTCTAAAGCAATCTTACTTCTTTGATCATTCTAACATTTTAATATACATGAGAACTCCTCATTATTTTTAACTAAATTACAGTAAGCTGAAAGCATTAGTGCTGTTTTAAGCCCTCTTATTTTCAAGTCTAATAGAAATCTGTTTTACATAATTTTTTATTCTTCAGCTTTACTGTGTCTACTTTCTAATATTTTAAAGGTTCTTTAATGACAATGCTTTTAAATTTGTTTGACTTTTGTGGCTATTTCATTTAAACTTTCTCCTAAATATGACAATATTATAACTACATTACTTTGTGATCCAATTTATTAAACTAAAACATGATTATATTTTATACACTTTACATTATTGCATAAAAACGATTGCTTCGAATTTTCACCAATTAATTTTTATATATGCTATTAAATTTTACCAAATGCAAAATGAGATGGCCAAGGAAATACAGTTGATTAATATATTCTACCAATACAGGATTATATCTTTATTCTTTACAGGAGTGATAAAGTTGAATACAGCCCAGAAAATCTGTGGAAGAAGAGGAAAGCTGTTGGTCAAAAGAATAAACCTAAACAATCAGTCAGTTCCTAATTCAATGACTCTCCTTTTTTAACATATGATTTTACCCTGATTCCATCTGTCAAAATTTTGCTGGCTTTTAACTTATATTCCATTAAACAAAAGTGAAATGAGTGCTTACTATATGGTTAGTATAAAGGTAGATTTACATGTACTATAAAACATAGTCTCTGTATCTCAAGAATTAATACATGGATGTTTTAAGAAAAATTTTGAACAAAGATCAGATGAGATTCCTACATCTTTTCCAAGACTTAAATTAATCAGTAGGTTATTTTATGAAAAAGATATGGTACAATCAAATGAAAAAATACCTCACCAGCAAATGGCCAAGAAACCAGGGTGAATCCTAACAATTTATTACTAAACACATTACCTTAAATAGAAAATATAAGCTATGGTCACTTTATTCATATTTTTTTCCAAATGAGGTCACTGTCTGGTGCTTTCTTTTAGAAAGTTGGTTAGTACTAACCCTTGTTTCATGGCTACTTGTATCATATTTATCAACAATGCAAAAGAATTTCAATAATTAGAGCGAATAGATTAATAAGAGATTTCCTTAATATCGAACTTCATACATGAAACCCAGTCGCTGATTCCTAAGGATCATGATACAATGTCCACCTTTTTCATATTTGAGATGATTATCACTGATGACATCCGATTACAACGCTGAAAGTTGACTGCCCTATATTATTTAATGACAATTTTATAAGCGTGAGTAATCCCTATGACTTTGAGCAAGATACAAAGTCTTTGCAGCATATATCATGCCTTTTTCATTTTTACGATAATGCAAATTATCTCTTGAAGATGGCCCAGCATAAGATTTGCTATACCAGAATCTCCAAGTGACAATATGTCAAGATCATCTATTTTAAAGATGAAAGAAAATTGTTACATGGCAGATGGCCAAGAGTCTCATGCCATGCCAAGGATCCTCAGCATGGTCAAAATATTTTTAATTAATTCAAAATATATTTTCTGTTAACAAAATATGTTCCAGGCAATATTCTAAGCACTGATTATAAAGTGACAAGAAAAAAAATTAAACATTGTCAAAATTTTGACAATGAATCTTGGTTTGCAAAATTCAGGTCAAATAAATGTGGTATAGATAATAAGTAAGACTGAATCAATCCAATACAGTTGATAACTTTGTCCCCTCCAATGAATTTGATGTCAGAAAACTTTTGTTCTACTCCTATTGTGCTCCTATTGTCCTGTTGCTTTTGGAAGACTTCAGATTTCAACCTCTGCAGTGGTTTACTTTGCTCTTTCTTGCCATACTTTCTTTTGAGTCTGGTTCTTGAATTTACCCATTGCTTTTTATTTGGTTCTTAATATTTCTGAGTGGTCCTCTAAAGCTCCATGAATAATCCTTCTGTGGCAGACAGAATTTAAAGGTGGCTTCATGGTGTGCACACTCTGTATAATCTCCTTCCCTTGAATGCGGGTTGGTTTTAACTAATCAGGTAGACCCTTTTGAAAGAGAATCTAGAGGTCAGAAAAAGAAAAACCAAGTGAGATTTAGCACTAACTTTTTTTAAATGAATGAATGAATGAATGAATGAATTGATTGATTTTTAATGTGGCATTGGTTAACGAAATCCAGTAAGTTTCAGCTACTCATTTTATCAATAAGACACATTCATATTTACATTGTGTATTCTCCTCTCATAGTTAGATTTCTTTCTATCACCACATTTTTGACCCCTTATTCATATAATGTGAGAGAAGTTTGTTCAAAGTACTTCGTAGTAGATTTGATATAAACGGAGGGTTAAAATAGTTTTATAGCAGAAAAATATGAATGCACTTTGTAAGTTATTGGAAACTCCAATTCCATACCACAGAAAACAAACCACGATGATCCACTGAGTAATCAATGACAATATACTTATTTGCTATTTATATTAAATTTTCTTTTAAAAAATATCGAGACCAATTCCATTATGAATTCAGACCTTTATTACTTATTTTTATTGACCTCTTATTACATGTAAGGTTTTGTGCTGCACTCATTTTGACTTAGGACCTTTTCTACCAGGTTCTTTTTCTCCTTTTCTATTTAGATTAACACAAGTATTTTTCTATTTAAATATCCTTCAAAATATTTTCCAAAGTTCTTTAAAATGTTATGTGAGACTATTCAATTTCATGTCATTCCCTTGAGTGTTTTAGCACTAACTTTTTTTAATTAATTAATTGATTAATGAATTTTAATGGTGGCATTGGTCAGTGAAACCCAGTAAGTTTCAGCTATTCATTTTATCAATAAGACACATATGTATTTACATAGTATGTTCACCTCTCATAATTAGATTTCTTTCTATCACCACATTTTTGACCCCTTTTACCATGTCTACCTCCTGCCTCCACCCCACCCTCTGGTAACCACTAGTCTATTGTTCATGTCCATGAGTCTCTATTTGTCCTGACCATTTCTTGATTTTAGGATTCTATCCTACATATAAGCGATATCATTTAATTTTGAACTTTTTCTGTCTGGCTTATTTCGCATAGCATGATTATCTCTCTAGGACCATCCATGTTGTCGCAAATGGTAGTATTTCAACTCTTATGCCTGAGTAATATGTCATCGTATATATGTACCACAGCTTCTTTATCCAATCATCTACCATGGGACACATTGGATGCTTCCATGTCTTGGCCACCATGAATGATGCTGCTAGGCACATCGGTGTACAAATATCTTTTCGAATATGAGTTTTCAAGTCTTTGGAGTAAATGCCCAGTAGAAGGATTACTGGCTCATATGGCAGATCAATTCTTAGTTTTTTGAAGAACCTCTATACTGTTTTCCATAGCGGCCATACCAATTTTCAGTCCCACCAGCAGTGTATGAGGGTTCTTTTTCTCCACATCCTCTCTAACATTTGTTATTAATTGTCCAGTTGAGTATAGCTATTCTAACAGGTGTGAGATGATATCTCATTGTGGTTTTGATTTGCATTTTCCTAATAGCTAGCGATGTTGAGCATCTTTTCATATATTTATTGGCAATTTGTTTGTCCTCTAGGGAGAAGTGTCTGTTCAGGTACTCTGTCCATTTTTTGATTGGATTGTCTGTTTTTTGGTTCTCATTGAGTCGTTGCTTGCAAATATATTTCCCCATTCGGATGGTTGTCTCTTTACCTTGTTGATGCTTTCTCTTGCTGTGCATAAGCTTTTCAGTTTGATGTAGTCCCATTCATTTATTTTCGCTTTTACTTTCCTTGCCTTTGAGGTCAAATTCATAAAATCTTCTTTAAGTCCAAGGTCCTTGAGTTTAGTTGCTATGTACTCTTCCATGCATGCTACTGTTTCAGGTCTTATATTCAGGTCCTTAATCCATTTTGAGTTAATTTTGGTGTGCGGTGATGGGCATAGTCTAGTTTAATTCTTTTGCAGGTGGCTTTTCATTTTTCTGAGCATCATTTATTGAAGAGGCTTTCATTCTCATTGTATGCTTTGGGAATTTTTGTTGAAAATTATTTGCCCATATAAAGATGAATTTACTTCTGGATTCTCTATTCTCTGCCACTGGTCCGTGTGTCTGTTTTGCTGCTGGTATCAGGCCATTTTGATTACTGCCACTTTGTAGTATAATTTGAAGTCAGTCAGAGTGATGGCTCCAGCCTTGTTCTTTTTTTCTTTTTCCTCAGGATGGCTTTGGCAATTGGGGGTCTTTTGTGCTTCCATACAGATCTGATGGTTTTTTGGTTCTATTTCTTTTTAAAAATTCCCATGGGATATTGGTGGAGATTGCATTAAATTTGTATAACGTTATAGGTAATAAGGTCATTTTAACTATGTTGATTTTTCCAATCCGAGAACATGGAATATCTTTCCAGTTCTTTATATTTTCCTCAATTTCTTTTTATAAGGTCTTATAGTTTTCATTATATAGGTCTTTCAAATGTTTCATTATATTTATTCCAAAGTATTTTATTTTTTTCTTTGCAATTGCAAAAGGTTTATTTTTTGCACTTTTTTTCCCCCTGACAATTCATTATTAAAGTACAGGAATGCTATGAATTTTTAAACTTTAATTTTGTATCTAGAAAATTTACTGGATTTTCTTGTTGTTTCTAGTACTGTTCTTGTGGAATCTTTAGGGATTTCTATATAGAGAATCATGTCATCTGCAAATAGTGACAGTTTGAATTGTTCATTTTCTATTTGGATGCCTTTATATCTTTCTCTTGTCTGAATGCACTCGCTAGGACCTCCTGTGTTATATTGAATAACAGTGGCAATAGTGGACAGCCTTGTCTCATTCCTGATCTTAGATGGAAGGTTTCTGGTTTTTCACCGTTTAGTATAATGTTGGCTGAGGTTTTATCATATGCAGCCTTTATTATGTTAAGATACTTTTCCTTCTATTCAGATTGTGTTAAGTGTTTTGATCATACATGGATTTTGTCAAGTGCTTTTTCTGCATCTATTGATATGATCATACAATTCTTATTTTTTTATTTTGTTTAAGTGGTGTATCACATGAATTGATTTATGTGTGTTGAACCATCCTGTATCCCTGGAATATGCCCCCTTGATTGTAGTGTATAATATTTTTAATATGTTGCTATATTCGATTCACCAGTATCTTATTTAGGATTTTTGCATCTTTGTTCATGAGAGATATTGGTCCATAGTTTTCTATTTTTGTGTTATCTGTACTAGGTTTTGGTATCAGGGTAATATTGGCCTCATAAAATTATTTGGGAGGTTGTGCCTTCTCTTCAATTTTTTGGAACAGTTTGAGAATAATAGGTATTAAATCTTCTTTGAATGTTTGGTAGAATTCACTAGTGAATCCATCTGGTTATGAACATTTACTTTTTGATTGTTTTTTGATGATCGTTTCACTTTTCATGGTGATGATGTCTCTACTTAGATTTTCCAGTTCTTCTTGATTCAGTCTAGAAAGGTTGTATCTTTCTAAGTACTGCTTCATTATTCTAGTTTATTAAATTTGGTGTCTTAATTTGTCCCTATATATGCTAAATGTTTATTACCGTATTGCTATAGTAAATCTCTTCTTTATTTCTCCTACATGTGTAAAAGAGAGCTTTGCTGTTTCATTATTATTTGCTGATAGTTCTCCTCATTTAATAGTTTGAATATTTGATTCCACTCCTTTCTGGCTTGTAAAATTTATGCTGAGAAGTCTGACGATAATCTAAGGGGTTTTCCTTTAGAGATTACTGTTTTCTTTTCCCTGGCTGCCTTGAGAATTCTGTTTTTGGCATTGATTTTTGGTAATTTTAATACAATGTGTTTTCGTGAAGGCCTTTTTGGGTTGAGATAATTGGATGTTCTGTTCACTCGTTGTATTCTAAATTCCAGCTCATTCCTTAGATTTGGGAAATTCTCATCAACTATTTTTCTGAAAATGCTTTGTAATCTCTGCTCCTTTTCCTTTCCATTAAGAATGCCCATTTTTCTTATATTTCCCTTCCTGATGGTATCATCTAGTTCTTGTATTTCTATTCATTATTTTTCATTCTTTGGTTTCTTTCTTCTTCCTTCTGATTTATTTATAGGTTTCTGTCTTCTATATCACTTACCTTTTTCTCCATTTGGTCATCTCTATTTCCCAAGTTTGTTATTTTATTTTCCAAATTTTGCAGTGTATTCTTTATCTCCAGAAGGTCTATTCGGTTCTCTCTGAGGGTTTCAATCTCCTTGCTAAAGAATTCATTCTGCTTATCTAGTTTTTTTTAAATTCCTGTAATTTTTAATATGATTCGTTTCAGATCTCATTGAGTTTTTTCAAAAGTACCATCCTCAATTCTCTGTCATTTAAGTCACATATTTTTTTTACGTCTGTAAGCTGTTTTTCCGGAGATTTTTCTCTTTCTTTCTGAGTAGCTTTTTCACCTTGGTTGTTCATGGTGTTTAATGAACTGTTTCTCTGCCTGGGCATTAATGAAATTATATTCAGATTTTGTTTGTTTGTTTATTTGTTTGTTTTCCCAGAAAGTCGTATTATATAATGATCTCTTTAGCTTGTTGCAAAGAAGCCATTTTTCTTTTGGTTCCTACTAGGCGATGTCTAAGCTTCTTGGATCCCTGCTTTATATAAAGTATTAATGCCTTTTTTTTTTCTTATAGATGTTTAATCACGCTAGCTATCCTCAATCACAGTCCCTGTTGGTGTTAACAACAGTTTCAATAGCATTTGCTCAGATTTCCCTGTGGCTCTGCGTTGTTCCTTCTTGGAGGCTGTAGGGGGAGGGCCCTCTGGGTTAGGGGATGGGGGCTGCAGCTTAGCTTTGGTTTTGCAACTGTAGCTGGTAAAAATAAAATATTGTTTCTCTGCCATCCCTGCTTTTCTGCAGTCCCTTCTTCTCTACTTTCTGCCCTGATGCCTAGGCAATGCCCTTGGCTGCAGTGCCCAGGCAGAGTTGTTTAGGGAACTCACCATACCTTCTCCCATCCCCTCCAACTACAGGGAGCTCTGGCTGACAGGGACAGCTTCTTTGTTTCTCCCAGTCCACCACCCGACACCCGGTATTCTGTCCTATGTTAGCTGATATGTGCAGGTCCCACACTCAGACATACTGATGTGTAATTTTGTTTTTGTTGTTGTTGTTGTTGTTGTTCAGTTTTAGATGTTCAGTTTATTGTTGTTTCAAAAGGGAGAGATTTGGGGATGTCTCTCATTCTGTCATGTTCCTGATGTCACTCCTGTTCTTTTTTGATTCAGTCTTAGAATGTTGTATGTTTCTATGAATCTATCCTTTTTTTCCAGATTCTTAGATTTGTTAGCATATAATTGTTTATAATATTTTCTTGTAATCCTTTGTATTGCTGTGAAGTCATTTGTCACTTATTTTTTATTTCTGATTTTATTTATTTGGATTCTCTCTTTTCTTGATGAATCTGGTGAAAGTTTTATTAATTTTATTTATATTTCAGGGAACCAGCTCTTTGGCTCATCAATCTTTTATATGGTTGTTAAAACTTTTTTTTAATTTCTGATCTTTTAAAAAAATTTCTTGAACTAATATATCTCTATCTAGTATTTTTGTAGTTTCTTTTTTTTTTTTGCCAATTCACATATACAGTACATTGGTCAGAAATTGATATTGTTTATAAAATGATCCCCCTGGTTATTCTATCACCCATCTGGCTCTACACATGGACATTACAATACTATTGACTATATCCCATATGCTGTATTTAACATCCCTGTGACTATTTTTTAGCAACTTGTAATTTGTATGTCTTCAAACTTTTACCTCTTTCTCCAAGCCTTCTAAACCCCCTCCCCTCTGGAAGTCACCAGACGGTCCTCTCTATGAGTCTGGTTTTGTTTAGTTTGTTCATTTCATTCCCTAGATTCTTCATATAGGTGAAATCATATGGCATTTATCTTTCTCTGTCTGACTTATTTCAGTCAGCATAATAACTCTGCATCCATCTATGTTGTTGCAAATGGTAGAATTTCATGTTTTTTTTAATGGCTGAGCTATATTTCCTTGTATACATGAACCATAACTTCTTTATCCAGTTGTCTGTTGATGAACATTTAGATTACTTCTATATCTTTGTTATTGTGAATAGTGTTGCCTTGAACATAGGGGTACATAGATCTTTACAAATTAGTGTTTTCGGTTCATTTGTATACATACCCAGAAGTGCAATAACTGGTTCAAAAGTATATCCATTTTTAACTTCTTTAGAAACTTCCTGACTGTTTCCCATGGTGGCTGTACCAATTTGCACTCCCACTGACAGTGTATGGGGATTTCATTTTCTCCACATCCTCAGCAACACTTGCTCTTTGATTTATTGATGATAGCCATTCTAACAGATGTGAAGAGATATTTCATTGTGGTTTTAACTTGCATTTTTCTGATAATTAGTGACCTTGAGCATCTTTCAGGTCTATTGTGCATCTGTATGCCTCTTTGAAGAAATATCTATTCAGGTCTTCTGCCCATTTTTAAAAGCAAATGGATTACTTGTTTTTTTTCTTATTGAGTTTTATGAGGTCTTTATATATTTTGTATATTAATCCCTTATTAAATGTATCATAAGTGAATATTTTCTCCCATTCAGTAGGTTGTCTTTTCATTTTGTTGATCGTTTCCTTTGCTGTGCAAAAACTTTTTAGTTTGATGTAGTCCCATTTGCTTATTTTTTATTTTGTTTTCTTTACCTGAGGAAATATATCTGAAAAGAAATTACTAGTAGCAGTACCAGAGAGTTTGCTGGCTATGTTTTCTTTTAAAAGTTTTATGGTTTCAGATCTTACCTTTAAGTCTTTAATACATTTTGAATTTATACTTAGATATGGTATAAGAATGTGGTCTAGGTTAATTTTTACATGTATCTGTACAGTTTGCCCAACACCATTTATTGAATAGACTTTCTTTACCCATTGCATACTCTTGCCTCTTATGTCATAGATTATTTGGCCATATAGGTGTAGATTTATTTCTGGGCTCTCTATTTATCCCATTGATTTAGTTTCCGTTTTCATGCCAGTACCATGCTGTTTTGATTATTATAGCCTTGTAGTATAGTTTGATATCAGGTAGTAAGATACCTCCTGCTTTCTTCTTCTTTCTCAAGATTTCATAGCTATTCAGAATCTTTAATGGTTTCATATAAATTTTTGGATTATTTGTTCTCATTCCCTAAAAATTACATTTTGATAAGGATTGCATTACATCTATAAAGTGCTTTGGATAGTATCGCCATTTTAATAATGTTGATTCTTCCTACCCATGAGCATGGTATATGCTTCCATTTATTAGTATCTTTTCCAAGATTTTTTAGTGACTTATAATTTTCCAAGAATAGTTCTTTAACCTCTTCGGTTAATTTTAGTCCTAGATATTTTATCGTTTTTGCTACAGTTGTAAATGGAATTGTTTTCCTAATTTCTCTTTCTGAAAATTCATCATTGATGTATAAAAATGCCGCTGACTTCAGAATATTAATTTCGTGCCCTGCTACTTTACCTAATTGATTGATTAGTTCTAACAGTTGTGTGTGTGTGTGTGTGTGTGTGTGTGTGTGTGTGTGTGATCTTTAGGGTTCTCTCTATATAATATTATGTCATTGGCAAATAATGACAGTTTTATTTCTTTACTTATAATTTGGATGACTTTTCTTTCTTGTCTAATTGCTGTGGCTAGGTCTTTCAATATGATTTTGAACAGAAGTGGCAAAAGTAGGCACCCTTGTCTTGCTTCTGATCTTAAGAAAAATGCTGTTAACCTTTCCCCATTGAGTATGTTAGCTGTAGGTTTGTCATATATGGCCTTCATTAAATTGATCTATGGTTCCTCTATTCTCACTTTGCTGAGAGTTTTTATCATAAATGAATGTTGGATTTTGTCAAACGCTTTTTCTGCATCTATTGGTATGATCATATGATTTTTGTCTTTTCAGTATGTTACTGTGGTGTATCATATTAATTACTTTGCATATATTATACAAATCTTTCATTCTAGGAATAAATCTAAATTCGTTATGGTGTATGATATTTTTAATGTATTGTTGAATTTAGTTTGCTAATATTGTGTTGAGAATGTTTGCATCGATGTTCATAAAAGATATCTGCATATAGTTTTCTTCTTTTGTATTGCCTTTGTCTGTTTTGGAATCATAGTAATGGTGGTCTCATAAAAAGAATTAGGAGAAAAATGGTGTAGATGATAGAGGCTCTGTTTATTCCTCTGGTAATCAAATCAAAATTGTGATGGAAACAGGGAGCAGCAGCAAGGAAAAATTGCCTGGGATCTTGATGAACAAATTATATAAATAGGGAGAAATCTAAGAAATCACTGTGCAATGGCAGAAGGTAGGATGGGGCGAGGACACGGGGCTGTCCAGTCTTGAGAGGCTGAATGAGACAGGGGCTGTGGCAGTGGCAGCGGCAGAAGCCTCTTAAAGGGGCCGGTCTGCGAGCAGATTTTCACAGTGATGAACCTGCTTTCTTTGTTCACCAGTGCCAATTCGGATGCATGCAGATTGTACCAGGGACTTATAGGGAGGTATTGTCAGAGTGAGAGCCAAGGAGAGACTCGCCCCATACATAAGTGCCGGTGGAATTCATTGTTCAGTGTTGAGCTCTCTCTCCTTCCAGGGCACGGACACAGCGCCGCCATAGCCCTGATGTCTTCAAACTTGATAGCAGAGGTTGCTCTTCCCACAGGATTCCCTGAAACTCCACTTCCCCCAACTCGCAGCCCCACCTAAGCCACATCTGGCATTTCCCCAGCGAATCAGGTGCTCCTTGTTGAGCAGTACCTAGTATCACACTGGCGGCAGCTGGCCTTGATTTCTGATGTGGCCTTTTGAGGAAACTATAAGCACAGCATCTGTGGATTGCTTGCTGAATCTTAACAGGTGGCCCTAGAGGGCCCCAGGCTGGGGCTAAATTTAGCTTGAAGCTGAACCCCCCTCAGGACTGTGCCACTGGACCCCTACTTCAGAAATACACACTATTAAGACAAGGAGACTTTAGAGCTTTGTTTAGTACATAGAAACAGACATGGAAAGACAGCCAAAATAGGAAGACAGCAAAGCAAAAACCATATGAAAGAACAGAACAGAGATTCAGATATAATGGAGTCAAGCAATCTAACAGATGCAGTGTTCAAACCACTGGTTATAAAGATGCTCAATGAACTTAGGGGAAGTGTAGATAAATTCAGCGAAGAGATACAAATCATAAAAATGAAAGTGGAAATTATAAAAGGGAACCAGTCAGAAATTAAGAACACATTACTTGAGATGAGAAGTATATTAGATGGAATAAACAAAGTAAATAATGAAGAGAATTGAACCACAGATGTAGAGGATGGGTAAGCCAAGGACACTCAATCAGAATGGCAAGAAAAAAAAGGCAAGTCTATAATGAGAATTTAAGGGACACTATTAAAGGTAAAATATCTATGCCATAGGGGTACTGAAGTAAAATGACCTTGAAGAGCCATTTGAGGAAATAATGATGGAAAACTTTCCTAACCCGGTGAAGGAAATATAGATACAAACCAAGAAATCTCATAAAATCCCAGAAAAGGGGGAGCCAAAGAGGCCCACACTGAGACACTTCATAATTAAAATGCCACAGGTTAAATACAAAGAGAGAATCTTAAAAGCAGCACGAGAAAAGCAGTTAGTTACCTACGCAGGGGCACTCATAAGACTGGTAGCTGATTTCTGAAAAAGAAA
The DNA here is from genome assembly GCF_014176215.1 of Rousettus aegyptiacus. Taxonomy (NCBI): domain Eukaryota; kingdom Metazoa; phylum Chordata; class Mammalia; order Chiroptera; family Pteropodidae; genus Rousettus; species Rousettus aegyptiacus. The sequence continues at coordinate 50,736,192 of NW_023416312.1, read as the reverse complement.
CTGTGCAGGACAGAAGGGCTTGACAAAAATATTCAAAGTGCAAAAAACTCAGGATCTACAGCCAAGAATGCTTTGTTCAGCAAAGCTATCATTTACAGTTGGAGGACAGATGAAGTACTTCCCATACAAAAATAAGATAAAGAATTTATCATTACCAAACTACTATTACAGGAAATGTTGGAAGGACTTCTTTAAAAAGAAAAAAAAAAACCTGTATCAAAAACAGGAATAAAAAATGGTAATAACTACATTCTTATCAGCAAGTACCACAAATAGAAAAGAAGCAAGTGCTGCAACCAAAAGATAGAGTGACTGAATGGATAAGAAAACAAGACCCCTACATATGCTGCCTATAAGAGACTCATTGCAGATTAAAAGACACACAGAGACTAAAAGGAAGGGGATGCAAAAAGATATTGCTTTAGTGGACCTAGAGGGTATTGAGCTGAATGAAATGGGTTGGATAGAGACAAATATCTCATTATTTCATGTACATTTAAAATCTAAAGAACGAAATCAACAACAACAACAAAAGTTGAAATAAACTCATAGATACAGAGAATATTTAAAGAGATACTATATGGGTGGGGTTTGAGGGGGGACAAAAAAAAAGCAAAGGGAATAAGAGGTACAAATGGATAGTTGAAGAATAGACATGGAGATGTAATATATAGCATGGGGAAAATGGTTAATAATGTTGTAATAAATATCTAAGGGGGAAGTGGGGTACTAGATTTAGTGGTGTCATCACTTTGTGAGTTATATGGATCTCTAATCACTATGCTCTACAACTGAAACTGATATATTATTGTAGGCCAACTATAATTGAAAAAAAAACTCATTGAATTGTATAATGTAAATACAAGCAACTAATTGTCTATTTTTTTAATCCTCCCCCAAAAGCACTGTGACTGACTCATCCCAAGCTACAACTTAACACAAAACCCAACTTTATTATACACTGTGTTTGTTGTCAACATACTGGCAGGTAAGAGAGAATTAATAGCCCAGAGGCCAAGGCTGCCTATGCTAACATGGTTGGTGGTAAAAACGACATGTATTGAATTTAAAACTTTTTTTTTATTATAAAAGGAAATCTGGAGATTTGTTTTTCAAAGTTGAAGGAAAAAAAATTACCAATATTTTACATTCACTAAATTGATTTTTCTTATCCCTAACAAAAATGTAGAAACAGAATATACTTTAGAAATATATAAAGAAAAAGAAATACTACATACCATTTTTTAAAACTACGCTTTCCTTTAGATAGATAAAAAAAAATTACCCCAGTAGTCTGCTTAATTTGCAACAAATCTAACCATTTGTCTCAGTCCTTGTCATTCCTATAATTAGACTAATGACATACTTGTTTCGTTTATCTATCATAATTGCTCTGTTAGTTAAACAATTCATTTCACAAATGACTACAGACAACTATTTAGTCTGACATGAACATCATCCTCATTCCCAAATATCTCTATGTTATTTGCTTTTCCAGGGGAATTATGTAGAATATTATGCTTCTTTCTGTAATGGGTGAAAACACTACTTTTTAAATAATGATCTTTTTAAAAATAATTTTATTCTCTTACGAGTGTATTTTAAATTTTAATTTATTTTCTCTTGCAGTTCTGTGTTAGTAAATGCTAAAGTTGTACAAGAAAGTCAGAATATATTGGAGGCTATCTCCACTGCTATCTCTATTATTTTAACCAGACAACTCTGATAATCTTCTCTTTCCCCAAGCATAAAAAACACGTATAAACAACTACATTGATGCATGCACGTGCACATACACACATGCACACAAAGTATACACATATGCACAAACATGCTTAAGTGGCCTAAATGATTAAATCTATATTTGGCATAAATTGGACACCACCATAGAAGAAAGTTTAAGATCAAGGTAAAGCTATAAGTTCTGGATTGGTGAATGGTGACTTCATTTGACTCTATCCCTCCTTTCTGGATATTATCCTTTATTTCTAACAATAGAAAGCATAGTGTAGTGGTTATCACATTCACCTAACAGTAGAAAAACAAACATTTAATGAGTAGAAGGAAGATAACAGGACATGTGTTTTCAATAATTCAGTTAACAAATAATAACTACTGCACACCTTCTGTGATCTCAGGTCTGTTATAGATGTAACTGCTTGAGAAAAGTAGATAGAAAATAGGAGGCTATACTTGAAAAGTTAGTTTTCTGGCATGCAATAGGTAAACTTGCTAACATAATGCATTCTTTTTTTGAAATTATGTTGTGGTGCAAAGGTGGAGTGTTGTTGTGGAAGTAGGAGAGTGATGAGGCATGAAGATAACTTCAGAGATCTTTAATGGGTGTTTGAAATGGAATTTTCTATCCTAATGAGAAAGGTAACTATGTGGATTTCGCGATGGTAATCACTTGCACAAAAGCTATGAACAACTTTAAAGCTACTAAAGCAAATTGCCAAAATAGTTTCAAAAGGATTCTAAAAAGTTAAACTTTGATCATCAGTACTTGAGAGTGCCTGTTTTAACTACAACCTCACTAACATTGATTAATTATTTCAGTATTTCTAATTTGATAGGTGAAAACGGTGCATCATTAAATTTGTGTTTCGTAGCAAGTCACTAAGGATGTTGTAATATCTTTGCTATGCAGTTGTTATTTCCCTTTTTTCTTTAATAGTTATCTGTTGATATAGTTACCTCACAAACACTTTTTTCCATATGCTCTTGTATTGATTTATGTGATCTCATTACATAAAAATAATTCTAACTATAATCGATATGAATATTTCCCAATTTCTAATTGCCTTTCAATTTTCATTTGATTAAGAGAAATATAGAAGTAAAATATTAATCTACATAAAGTTATTGAGCTTTAATTTTTATTTATTCCATTATATTTTAATAATTTTTTAAATGTCATCGATTTTAGCCATTATAAAGTAATGTGTGCATTGAGTAGAATAAAATTTGAAATATCCAAGAAAAGAGGAAGGTAAAGAAAATTACACATTGTCCCAATTTTCAGAAAGCCTTATGTTCACTATAAATATTTTGATGAGTTTCCTTTCAGTATTCTTTTTGTCTTCTGTGGGAGGGTTTTATGTTGTTGTTGTTCGTTTATTAGCAAAATGCATTTTGCTTTATTCCATTAATATTACATGATATAATAACTACTCTTTCTCGTTGTTACATCCTCTCACACCATGCAATTAATTTGTTAAATAAATATTTATTTACCATCATTAGATATCAGTCACTCTTCAAGGAACCAGGATACAACAAAGAACAAAATCTCAGCTCACACAGAAAATACATTGTAGTGGATAGTGGGGTGGAGGACCACAATGCAAATAAACATAAAATATGTCAGGTATTTTTAAATCCTATGAATGAAAATAAAGTAAGTTAAGTAAGAAGAATAAAGAGTCTAGAAGGGAGTAGTGTTTGCAATTTCATATAGAGGGATGAGTAAATACCTTTCTTATTTGGTGATATTATTCGCTGAGAACTGGTTAAATTGATAAAAATAACCATGCATATATATTGGTAAGGAGAGTTCCTAGCAAAGGAACAGAGCAGGAAAAAAGGAACTGAAATAGGAATTTGCTTGACATTTCTTAGAATATTGAAGGGACAGTGTGGCAGTGACTAGAAAGGGACGGAGTAGTTAGAGATTTAATCAGAAAGGTAAGGTCATGGTAAGAACTTTGAAATTCTTTATGTGTGAGATGGACCACCACTGGGCATTGAGAGCATGGAAGTTACATAATCTGACGTATTTGTAAGGAATCATCCTGCCAGTTGTGTCAAGAATAGAGTGTAGGAACAAAAGGATGAAAGCCAGAAGTCTGGTAACCCATCTCACATTTGCCCAAGAATACTTGCCAGCGGCGCTTGTGGCTGCATTATTTACTCTAATATAACTTGTGGATTACAGTCTTAATCTTACCCCAAATGTTTGCCATGAAATATCTTGTTTTTATTATTATCTTTGCGTTGCTGTAGTATACTGTCTTTAGAAACAAATTGCACCATTCTATTTATAGCATGCTGTTTTTAGTAATGGTATTTCTATTTACAAAATATAGTAGTAGTAATTCTCAATTGTTGAAAATGTCAAATTCTAGAAGTCATAGCATCCCTATGTGTGATGTTAAATTAATGCTGGCAGCGAGCTGCACTTTTTTTTTTCTAAACAGGAAAAGGGTTAAAAGACTGCTGAAATAATCTAAGTAAGAGATGATGATGGTTTGGACTAGACTTTTGACAATAATGTAATAATTAAGTCATAAGATATACAATATATTTTCAAAGTAGATTGGATGTTGGGCATGTGAAGAAAGAAAGGGGTCAAAAATAACTCCAAAGTTTTGGCCTAAAAACTACAAGAGAGGAACTGCCATTTACTGAGATAGAGTAGATATATGGAGGAGCAGATTTAGAGGATGAGATAGAGTTCAGTTATTATAAAATTTTTGTAATTGTATTTTTAAATAGTTTTCTTCTTTATTAAAGACATTCTACATTTTAGTTAAAACTATTTCTAAAATATAAATAATGAGAAACAATAAAATAAAAATTACCTATAATTTTATAATAAAAATATTTTGATTAACTACAGTCTTTATACATACACTCACACAGTATATACATGTGTACTGTGTGTGTATATATATATAAATAGATAGATAGATAGATATTTGTATATGTATATATATATAATCTTTTTCTTACTAAAATGAGCATTTATGATTTGATTGTATTATTTTGTTTCATATTTTAACTATTTAATTTTAAACTTATTTTATTGAATGATATCAGTTAATAATTTTTTAAAATTATATATCCTAAGTAATTAACCTTGCAAAATACTTTCTAGGCCAGTCTAGATATGAATTTCTAGATCAGAGGTTGAAAAACTCTAACTTACAGGCCAAATCTGGGGTGCCACTTGGTATTCTATGAACTGCAAGCTAAAAGTGTCTTTGCAGATAAGCATATTTACAATTTATTTGATAATTGTGTAAACCAACTTTGAACCCTAATTAAGTGAAATGTAACACCCTCAAATTCTTCTCATTAGAATTGTATTACCAAATATACTATTTTATTGTCATTATCATTAGTAAATTTTGAATTTTGTGAATTTTAAAATGTTAAGTAAAACTGTTTGAATGTATGACCCAATAATCCCTCTTCTGGGCATCTACCCAAAAAGTTTGAAAACATTTATTTATAAATATATATGTACTTCATGTTAATTTTTGCAGTATTTTTCACAGTGGCTAAGACATGGGAACAACTGAAGTGTCCTTCAATAGGTGATTTGATAAAGAAGATGTGGTACATCTATATAAAAGAATATTACTCAGCCATAACAAAAGAAAATGCTGCCATTTGCAACAACATGGATGAATCATACCAAATGAAGCAAGTCAGATGGAGAAGGTAAAGAACAATATGATTTCACTCATATGTAGGATATAAAATAGAAAGCAAGAAATGAGTAAAAAAGATAAACAAAAAAAATAAAAACAGATACAGATAACAGTTTAGTAGTTATCAGAGATAAAGGGGGCTTGTGGGGAGTAGAAGAGGGTAAAGCAGGTCAAATACATGGTGACAGAAAGAGACTCAACTTTGGATGGTGATTACACTATGCGATATACACATGACATATTATAGAATTGTACACTTGAAACCTATAAAATCTTGTGAAACAATATCACCCCAATAAATTTAATAATTTTTATTTAAAAATGTATGGATATATTTTTGTTTGTTTGTTTGTTATATAAGTACCCAAATAATATCCTTGATCTTACCAGTTGTCCCACGAAGGCTAAAATAATTACTATCTGGTCCTTACAGAAAGTTTGTTAGCTCCTGTTCTAGATCTTTATAAGATTGAATAAGAATCTTCTGAGGCTATGAAAAACTGTAGATTTCTGCTTCCCACTCCGTCGCACTACTAGTACATTTTGTTTCAACAAGCCAAGGGAGACCTAGGAATCTCAATTTTAACAAATACCCCCAGGTGATTCTGTTATACTCTGGACCAAATTTGAGAAACAAAGAATGCCAGCTTGCACAGAGCTCATTTCAATACTGCTTTTTAACTACATGTGGGCATGTACTTCACCACCAGCATGCTTGTAAATATCAGTTCATTGTAAAGATATCACCGAAGTAAATCGCCTATGGCTATTTCCACCTGTCATCATTTGTCTAATTACCTTTACTTGGAAGACAACTTTACTTGGGAATACAAGCTTTTTTTTTTTTTTTTTTTGTCTAGGAGGTCTGTGATTCTTAATTTGAAATCCATGTAATAATAGATACATCATTTTCCTGGGTTACATTTATTTGTTCTTATCTCCTTTTTGTTTCTTCTTTATTTTTGATTGTGTATATATGTATGTAGATATGCACAAGTCCATCCATCCATCTAATTTACCCATAAACACATGATTTAACTTTACTAGAATTAGCACTGCTTCCCATCTCAATCATCATACAAATCTTGATAACTTTTTATAGGAATGATTTACCATTTGTGTCATAGTAAACTTAGAAATTTATCAATGCACCTTAGAAAAGAGCAAATGTAGGGACATCTGAGTACAAACTACAAAACATAGGGAGCTTTAAAATTCAAAATACTATAACACACTTTAGAATCATTGTTGTTAAGTTAGGAATTATGACTGGAATACCTTAATAAGAATTCTAGGATGTCCCAAAGTTTCCAGGTAGTATATGAAACCTAAGAAAGAAGGAAATAATTTATCTTCTGAAACAATTTTAAACATGAAAGCTGACTCTTAGTGAAGTTTCCATGGGGTGCCACAGTTTCATAGTCCTAAGGGCCAAATCTTTCCTTTGTTCTCCACTATCTTTGCATTCTCAATGCTTTTTTAAGCCTACATATGATGTCACACCAGAGAAATGTGGCTACCCTTTCTTAGTAGTCATGAAGGATTTCTATGACTTTTTTTGCTCTTTTTATCCAGTCCTCGCTTTTGCATACTTTTTGTGGGAGCTCTTTCCCAGAGCATGATGAATTAATTAGCATTAAATTGTAGTTTACATTTAAAAATATGTGTGTTCAATTTATCTGAAATTCCTCTTTCTTTTACTGAAGGATACCTAATACTGAATAAAATCATTTAATATAGTATTCTTAGTTATTTGACTAGCCTTAATTTTGTTTTTTAGGGGTAGATTTCATATTGTTTCAAGTATTTAAAGAACATTTTCAATTTCATCTAGAAACCTGATAGATGGACTTTGCACATTAAACAAGATAAACAGTTCTACAAAACGTTATTCTATGAATGTATGATCCAAGATCAATTAGAATGCAATTCTCAAAGCCCTAAATTTTTGGCCCCAGATTATAGATAAAATGTCAAGTATGTAATTACTTGTATCAGAAACTCATCTTAAGTGATCTTTATGACAAAACTTGCTGTTGAGGAAAGCTTGTGACACTGTTTTATGGTTGATATTTCACTTATAAATAGAATATATTTGTCTTTGAGCATTAAAATAGGTTAAGTACATGCATTTCTCACAACCTAAAGAGAAAAAAAATAGTGAAAATGACCCAGTGGTCTAAGAAAATCATTCTACCTGAAGTAAAACTTTTTTTTCTTTTGGAGACTAAAAGTAAGAAACATACATACTTGTTTTTTATTCTTTCAGTTTGTTTTACTTATATCAAAATATAATAGAAGTTTCAGAAAATTATATTTTCCTATATTATATATTTTCACTCTTTGCCTGAGGGAGTTCACATTACTGTGGTATGTCTCAAACAACTAAAGGTTGTATATAGATAATTTTCATTGCCTGTGTCACCACTTCAGAAAAGTTGGGTAGTGTCTCTTAGTATTATCTCTTGTTATTCTTGGGATGTCACTTTCATATCTCAAAATTTGTCCCATATTAGCAATATATATTTCTAACTATATATAGTCTACCCAGTCTTTGGTATTCAGATCAACCAGCCCATGTATACATGATGAAACCACAATTCCAAAAAGCCCCCATAGCTTTTTTGTTGGTTTAATTAGCATCATTATGATATTTACATTTTTTAAAATAGAATATCTTCATCCACAAATAAAAAGTAGACATTTCCCACATCTACTTCAGCTTAACATGCAAGTCCTGAAACTGTATCTCAACAAAATGGTACAATATAACATACAGGCACATCTACTACAAAATTCTGAGATGATGTTTAGACAAACTTTGTAGTAAACCAGAAATACCTTATATGAACTTCGGTGTTCAGTAAGAATGGAATCGAGATTAGGTTGTGGAGGTAAGAAGTACAGAGGAGCAGATTAGCACCAATAATTATTTAAGATATTCACTTATAAATGAAATGTTCCTGAGGTTTAGTATTACTGTAGTAGTCAAATTAGTGTCAAAAATAATCAGATTGAATAAAAACTATTCATGTTGCTTTACCTTAAAGTGGATATCAAACTAGGCAGAATTTTACTGTTTTCACAGTATTAACTTAACATTTATAACATTTAAATTATTCTTTATTTCTCTATTTCCCTTCTTTGAATTATTCTTGAGTTCATTCACAAATCCTGTTTTCCAATTTTTTTTTAATTGAAGTTATTGGGGTGACATTGATTAATAAAATTACATAGGTTTCAAGTGTACAACTCAATAAGATATCATTTGTATATTGCACTGTGTGTTCACCACCCAAAGTCAGATTTCCGCCTGTCATCTTATATTTGACCCCCTCTACCCTTACCTATTTTTGATGAGAAATTTAGTAAGAAAGTGAATTCTTTTTTGGGGGGCTAAATGGGAAAACTTTTAAAATTGACTGACTTCTGGCAGTAAAAGTGCTTGGAGTTAGTTTTTAAAGTTTCATAGAAATTATATCTTCAGTATGTGTATGTTTAAGTTAGGCCTTTCTCTTCTCAGATTTCCAGTGGTAGCTAGATTATTTCTAACTACTGACCATTATCTTCTGGGGCCAAGTGGGATACATTAACTCTCTTGAGGCTCCAAAAAACTATTTGTTAGGTTACACTCCATGGAAAGCAAATAACACCCTGAAATATGTAAGAATCAATTAATTTCAGATGTGCAAGCACTAATCTCTCAGGGACTCTCGTGATCACTTGATTCAATGCAAGAGCAAAATCTTGTAGAATATCTTGGTCGTGAAGCAATGTCCCATTAATTTATTTTTAAAAGTTTCTCTACAAATAGACTTTTATTTAAGTTATGCCAATTATTAGAAGCTTTGGCTAAGAAAGGTTCATCAGTTGAGTGTTTAATAATAATGAAGGAAAAAAGCATGAGAAGTGTGAAAGCATTGATAATACCTTAACAGTATAAGCATGAATTTATGTCACCAGTAACACTATGCTAGAAATACCAATCTATATAACCAATGACTTTTCAATTTTCTTCATAGGATGAGATTTGATAAAAATGGTTTATTCTGTAATAACTCTTTTCTCTTGTTGTCAAATACTGAGAATTGGAAAACAAACAAATAGAAGGATATGATCCATAGGTTATTTAGTCATTAATTCAACAAGTAATCATGAAATGCTATATTCCAGGTATTCCCATAAGTGCTGGGAACATTTGTATCATCTATATTCAGTCATTTATAAATACATTTCTAACTGCTCCCTTAAATTAGGCCATTTATTTATGAGTAAGATGATAATCTCTCCATTGCTAAATATTCCCTTAAAAAATAAATATTCTTACATTTTTTTCACTGGGCTAAAAATATCATTTACACATATAACATTTTATTTTCCCCCTTAACCATAGATATAATCAGAAAGGCACCAGTATGTGTGAAACTTCTGGTACAGAAAAGCTTCCCCCAAATAACCTTTAATGTGATGGTTTGTAATCACAAAGCAATGTTCTTAATTTTCTTCTCCTTGGGCACATTTGAAGTTTGTATATAAGTGACTGTTTTGAAAACCTTTAAAAAAACTTGCATTAAAAATCTATTATTAAGTTGATCATTGATAGTATAGTTTTACCAATTTTTACTAATCATGCACTAGGAATGAACAATAACATATTTTTAATGCTTTGTTACCGATTTAAGCTTTTGTATTTGTGCTCCCCCTTGGAAGCCTTAATTATAAGGAGTCTGTTAAATGTAGCTGAACATAAAATATAGAAGATTGAAAAACTATGCAGGTGTTTGTGCTCAAAGAGAGATTATCTTTTCTTTATGTTTTTCCCCTGCTTTTCACCAACAGAATTTAGTTTTGTTTTGTTTTGTTTTGTTTTTACTTTTTGCAGGGTCTTAACATTTCTATTTTATGTGTATTTAAGTACATTTTAATTACTCTTTTTCATTACACTAGCTAACTTTTTGAAAATAGTAATAATTTGAATACTTAAATAATTTCCTGAAATGTATTAAATGCATATGCTTGAAGATTTTTACCTTCTAGAAGGTTTTAGCGATTTGCATTAAATCGAAACATTTGTAAAAGTGTTAGACTAATAATGAGACTTCAAGTTTATAATTTAAATGCAAACTGGTAGTGGGTAAAAAGAAGTAAATATGATAAATAATAACCAATGTAACTATTTACATTTTATTTGGAGTTACATCATTTTCATATATTTTAATGATCAGAAAGATATAAAGCAAGTAGTCTTATAAACTACAAAAATTATATCCCATTATTTTAGGTTTTTTTTTGTCAATTTAATTGAAAACTATATCTTGAATGTTTTTCAAAATTGTGATACATCCAGCAATGATGTGCATTTTAATTTTTCTACCAGTTTTAAGCTTTTACATGCTATTGATTTTTGTCAAGCTCATATAACTCAAAAATGTTCTTAAGCAAGGATGTTCAACACATTATTTACAAATGTAGAAAACATTGAAAAACATATAAATCTTATTCAATAATGAACTACTTAGATAAGTTATAGTACATCCACACATTGGAATACTATGTAGTCATTAAAATGATGATACAGATAGATATTTATCGACATGTAAAAAGGGTTATGTGTTAGTTTAAAATAAAAAAAAAAACATGACAGTACTTATAGTATGTTTTCTTTTTTGTTTGTAAAACAGTGTGTGTATACACAGGAAAAAAGTCATGGGAGGATATGCATGTACTGAAAATATTAATAGTGGTTATCTCTGAACTGTGAGAATTTTACTTCCTTCTTTATGATTTTTTTATGAATTTTAGTAATGTGTACATTTTTTAGAATCAGTATGCATTATGTTTAAAATTGAAAAAAACTGATTTCCACTTGAAAATGTTTGATAATGAATATACTTGTAATTTACAGCTAATTACATAGAAACAGCTTATTTTCATTATTTTGTGGGTGAATTGCTAACAGAAATTTTAACAAATTATATATTTATATTGCATTATGTATGAAACTGAAAATTTCTAATAAAGTAATAAAAAACAACTAAGAATAGACATTTAATTACAGTTGTATCTGTGATGAGTAAATCATATTTTTTAAAATATAATTGTTTAAATTTTACATAAATTAGGTATTTATTTCTCAACTTCCAAAATGGATTTAAGTGGAATATATTAAAAGAGAGAACATTAGAAGAAAACATAAAAGTAAGTGTAATATGGCTGGAAGGTAGATGAGTGGGAAGAAGAGAGAACTGCAAGTGAAGTACAGAAAATCTGTAATCTAGAAATTACAATCTAAATGATATAACTGTAACAGAACAGAACATTTTGTCAAAATTTCCAAGCAACCAGACATAAAGAGATTCATACTGGATTAATAGTTCTCATGTGATAGATAAAAACATAGGATTTATTCAAGGGTGACAACCTTTTCTTTAACTTTGAAACAAGTGTGAATATTATCACATGGATATATTCAACAATTTACAAGAGACAATGACAAATTTAATAGAAGATGTTACTCAAGGTAGTTTTTTTAAACATTATATGGATTATTTAACTTTTATATTGACACGATAATTGCTGAAGGTAAAATCTTAAAATTATCTCTATGTAAAGTCAATTCAGTACAGTTATTCGTCTTGTTAATTTAACATTATTCGAGTATACATACAAATGAGTTTAGAAAAATGAGTGGTAAGAATGCTCTCTAGACTGTCTTCAAATATCAAATTTCTCAGGAAAGTTTTTTTTAAGATGAAATTCAAAATTTAAATAATTAATACCTGAAGTGTTAATTTTCTAAGGTACTGATTGAGAAAACACCACTATGCTTATTTCTCTGGGTATTACATTAATAATGAAAACTCGTAACACTTAGATAAAGCCACTACTGAGTCTGTGGTATACCCAAACTATATCTTTAAAAGGAAAATAATATAAATAAATAAAGGGAAGGAAAGAAGCTCACATCTTTTTAAAAGAATAGTCATATTAAGTAATAATTTAAAGTGAAATTATGCACAAATGATAACTCGATGACATACATTTTCCCCTACACTATCGATTTTTCAAAAAGCAAGTTACAAGTTTTCACTGTGATAGATTCAGGACCATTTTGAGAATATTTTCATAGATGAAATCAAATTTAGTAATATTATTGAAACAAGAAAAGAAATATACTCAATTACCTCACCTTGACTCGTTTAGGAAAAAAATGTGTGGAGGAATAAACTTTATTCTCCATTTTTCTAAGAATATTATATCAAAAAATAGTACAAAATGAGTTTTACAATTAGAAATTATGCTATTCACTAAAATGAACAAGGTTTTCTAGCTTCACATTTTTTAAAGCAAATAGTCACTTAAAAAAAAAGATGAATTGACATAAAATAACCTCTTATCACAAAGTAGCCCAAACTAAGTAGGCATCAGCTTAAGGCTGAAATAAATTGAGCATTCTTATTCTCACCACCGGCGCCTGGCCTGCCCCAGGGTGACATGCAGGGGCTTGGAGCCCATTATGCGACCATTCATCTCATCCACTGCTTTGGTAGCCTCTTCAAAAGTGGAGTAGCAGACGACACCAAACCCTTTGCCTTGCCCCACTTCCACCATCACTTTAGCCCGGCTAATTGATCCAAAGGAAGAAAATTCCTCCTTCAGTTTTTCATCGTCGATTGTCTCATCCAGGTTTTTAATATAGACAGGCACCCCCGGAGGCCGACTTTTTTCTTTCAATCTCAGCCGTTCGAATCTTCGCCTTAACTCAGCCAGGCGCTCAATTTTCTTCTGTGCTCGGCCTACATATAGGACTTTCCCATCGATGGACTTTCCGTGCAGGTCCAGTACAGCCTTTTGGGCAGCCTCGTGTGTCTCGTATCTTACAAATCCAAAGCCTTTAGATTTCCCACTGGCATCTCTTATTACCTTAACACTCTCAGTTGGCCCATATTCACTGAAAATGTCCTTCAGTTTTTCGTCATCCATGTCATCTCCAAAGTTTTTAACAAAGACATTGGTGAAAGTTGCTCTATCCCTGGTTCTGACTTCAGCTGCCCGCTCTTCCGGAAATTTGAATCGGCCAACGTAAACTTGGCGATTGTTGAGCCGCACTCCATTCATGTGCCAGATGGCTCTGTTGGCAGCCGCCAGGCTGTCAAAGTGCACATAGGCATAACCCTTAGAGCCATTGTCATCGCATACTACTTTGCAGGAGAGAATGTTTCCAAAAGCAGAAAATAAATAAAAAAGGGCCCTATTGTCTATGGATTTGTCCAGGTTTTTGATGAATATATTTCCGACTCCAGACTTTCTTAAGCGGTCATCTGGCTGAGACCACATGAGGCGGAATGGTTTGCCATTAATCAAATCAAAATTCATGGTGTTCAGGGCCCACTCTGCATCCGCAGGAAAACGGAAGTTAACATAGCCGTAGCCCAGGGGGCTGCGGGTCACCGGGTCACGGCAGATTCGGGTGAAGCGCAGGGGGCCAGCAGGCCTGAACTTTTTATATAGCATATCCTCGGTGACATCTGGGTCCAAGTCACCCACATACAAGGCAGCCTTGAGGTACTTCTTTTTCTTGCCAGCAGGATTAGGCTCCCCACTCCCCATCTCTCTGAGCACAGGAAGGAGATTCTGTTGGGAGAGAAAAAAAAAGGCTGCTTTCTCTAAGGTATGGGCCAAGCAGCTGTTCACGAATAGAAAAAAGCCAAGTAGAAGGAAGCTAAAAGCAGTCTCAGAAACCCTGTTGAGGTTGAGAAAATGAAGTTCAGAAACACCTGGTCAGTAGGCTCAGAACGCATCAAACAAAAAGGCACCCTAATAACAAATCTCTTCTACCTTAGGGATTTACAATTTCCACCCATTCAGATTTAAAATCAGTTTCAAAAGCCAGCAGTAGGAAAGAAATTTCCCTTTCCCTGTTAAATTGTAAGAAATCATCAAGCAGCTCCCCATATCTAGCATTGCAGACCAAGGCCTCGCAACCCGTTTTCTGCATAAATATAGGCCTCGAGCTCCTGTTGGCTTAAAATTACATCAACAAGGGCAGGGGCGCCGAACGTGTATTCCTCCGCCGGCTGCCTGGCGGGTCTCAGGCGGGCTCCCAGCTAAGTAAGGCCGCTACACACACCGAACGTCAGCGAAAGCTGACTGCACTTGGTGCTTTGGGCCGGCAGGCTGCAGGCGGCGGATCAGACAGAGAGACAGACAGACAGACACACGCGGGGAACCAGAGACCGCCCAGATACCCAAGGTGCCCACTGGGTACGGACCGAGTGACGCGCGGTGATTTCGGCAGCCTGAGACTCGCGGCAGGTCCGGAGGGACTGACTGGCAGACGCGCACTGGGTCAGCTCAGACGCGAGGCGGTTCCGGACAGATGCGGGGCGGAGTCAAACGAGAAGGACAGATGCGCGGCGGGCGGGCAGAGCGCTGACCGATGGACAGGGATTGCTCTCCGCAAGACAAACCGACCCAGGGACGAAAAGCCTGTAGCTGTGGTAGGGCGGGGCGCGAGGAAACCCGGAACCGTGCTAAGTAACTTCCCGCTTCTCTGTGCCAAGATTTGAGAGAGAGAGAGAGAGAGAGAGAGAGAGAGAGAGAGAGAGAGAGAGAGAGAGAGAGAGAGAGAGAGAGAGAGAGAGAATTTAAAAAATGGTGTTTAGATTTTTTCTTATTTTTGAAGTTTTATTTATTAATTATTTTAAAATATTATCTTTAGTCTGCTGATTCCAAAACCAGAGGAGATGGCAACTTAGGCGGAAAGAACTCTCATAAGGTTTTTTATATTTTATTTTATTTTATTTTTAACCGATTCTCTTAATCATTTCTGTTTAGGAAATAAGATATAGCTTGCATACTTTTCTTGAGTGCATTAGAAAGTCAGACTTGACATCTGTACTGGACTCCCAGTCCAGTGCTAAACGATCACAGGGTCGAATAAAACACAGGGCCATGTTGTCTTTGGCCTTTATCCTTACTCCATTAAATTCCAGCATAATGGTAGCATTATCCCCAGGTAGTAGGCAGAGTTCTTTTCACTGCTCTAGTAATACTAAGGCTTTAAATTGCAGAGTCAGAAAATGGCTTTTAATGGTACTTAGCGCCCCAAATGTTGCAGATGTGCTGCTTCTATAATCACAAATTACTAAATCTTAGTTAAAGAGATAAAAGCTGTAAAATCAGTGCAAAATACATAATTAACGTTTGCAGATGAAACAAACACATAAAGATATAGGCACTTTACACAATTAATTACTAATTTCTACATGAGCTGTCAACTTTACACCATTGCATTTTCTTTTAGACTGTACTGTTGACTAAAGATGACAATTTAACCTCATTATTTGCTCAAATATTTAATAATTTTAAAAATTGAACTCTTGTGCTTGCTTTCTAGGATTCTCGCTTAACTAGGGCATGGAGACTATTTGAGAAAAAGCGAATACAAACAACAAAATATTACAGAGATAGACTAATAAAAACTGTTCTTACAATATGACTACAGTGACTAGAAACACTTGCAAACACTTGCTTTGTTTATTTTATTTTGAACACAGTTTTTAAGCAACTTTCCTGCTAAGTTGAATTAACAAGCTTTTAAATTAACTTTTGACTGTTTTTATTTTTCTTATTTAAAAATATTGTTTTACTGGAATTGTTATATTAAAAAACAGGAAAATAATTTCCACAGCATTATTAATGAATCAGATCAATATTTTAAAATCATTTATGTAACAATCTAAATACCCATATTCCAATTCATTTATACATATTTCCTCTAAGATTATAGTTAGCAGCGGGTTGTTAAAAGTAATTATTTTCAAAATAACCTCCTCTTTTACACTTACCAGCCATTTTGGGGCCATCGTACTGTAAATATTCTAAACTATAGTGACATTTTTATTAGATCAAAAATGAAAATATATATGTAATTGCTTTGAAATAAATGATTTTGTTGTGTTTCCTCTGCTAAGCAGAAGATTTTGGCAAAAAGGAAAACATTTTCACATATAATTTGTTGAATCATTTTAATATTTAGATTGAGAAAAGTCTCAATCTTTGTCATTTTTTGTCATTTTTATTATGTATTAAAAGTGAGTTTATAGTCAATGTTAATATGATTTATATATTAAATCCATTAAAAATCCCCTCCCAGATTTCTGAGGCAGTTGGTTGAAGCATATTTGTGTCTTTCTAAATCTGAGAACATTTTGCATGAGGAAAGAATCACAGACAACTGACATTCTAAGTTCATCCTATCACACATTATTATTTACAGTTGATAGTAATGTATCAGCATGAGTGGAAGAAGAGCAGTTGGGAATTTATTTTTCATCCTTGTCCCACCAGGCACTTGATCCTGTGTTTCCGATTAAAAGTCTCAGCTGTACAAGTTAGTGGAACTTCACAATGTTAGTAAATTTGCTGCTCTCTTGAATGACATATGGGACAACTGAACAAAATATTATAAAGTAAAATCTTTATTACCTAGAACTTAGCTCATTTTCTTTTTTAGACAGAGAGGATAATGGTAAGAAAACAATTCGATGTTAAGAATGTAGTATAAACAGGCATTCCTACAGTAAGTTTTGGAGACAGTAGCAATTTTTCCCCTATTTCCAAAAATTTCATCTTGAACCATGAGCACTTATGCCTTGAATGATAAGCCTAAAGTCACTTTGGTAAGATTAATTATCAAAGAAAGATTAAATTGTGTTTATTAGAAGGTACTTATTAAAGTGAGAAAGTGACCAAAACTGGAAAAGTTTTAATATAGTTTACAATGGAATGAGATTCATGCTAAATTGTTAATAAACCAGAATACCTCATTCTTAAAGCAACATTTCAGTATTTTTAAATATTAAAACTATAGTTTAGATACTTATTCAAGTTGGTAGCTATAATTCATACATTTACAACCATACAGGATTTGTTGGAAATTAAGAAAACCTTTTATAAAAACAGTTCAACACGTGTTTTCTTTTTCACTTGTCTCATGAACTAAATCTATGTTGAATTTAAAAGGTCATGCATTCAACTGTGAACAATTCTGAGAAATAAAAATCATAATAAAATAATATAACAACTTTATACATATATAGGCTTAATTAGGTGTCTCCTTAGGGTACTCTTTAATTAGATCCTATAAATTTAAAATAAATCCATAAAATACTACATGTGAATTTATGCAATTGCTATGTATTCACAATCCAGTCTATTTAGAGTTTTATATAGAATATATGATGGTGAATCAAAGTATTTTCTGTCATAATGTTTTGAAATAAGGTAAGAGTATCACTCACTTGGAGGATAGTCTCAGACTATCTCCTTACCAAGGCCTGTTTACCGAACATATGTCCTATACAGGGAAAATATACACATGCCACATTCTCTGGTCAAAAATCTTGAGTTATAGGCATTTCACCTGTCCTGGAACAAAAAGTAAAATAATTTTTAAAAATGAAAATTGCACGCTTTATTTTTATCTTCATTTCTTTATTTAAGTACAGTCCTTATACAATTTTATTAGTTATATTAGTTTCAGGTATACGATATCGTGATTTGACATTTTTATACCTTACAATGTGATCACTCCACTAATTCTAATAATCATCTGTCACTGTGGAAACATCACAATATTATTGACCATATTTCCTACCCTTTTTTACTCATTCCCCCTACCCCTCCCTTCTGGTAGACACTTTCTAATTATGGTTAGAAATATGTAAAAATGTACCTTCTTAACGATTTTTAAGTGTACAATTCAAAGCATTTTAAGTACATTCACACTGTTGTGCAACCAGCATCACTATCTACAAGACTGTTTATCTTGCCAAACTGAAACTCTGTACCCATTAATCTATACTTTTAGATAACATTTAAAATATATTAAGCCATTTTTATTGTTGGGCATTAAAGCTGCTTTTAGTTATTTTATTGTCACGACACAAGATGGTATAATAAGCACCCTTATCCACATACTTTTATGTATTATTGCTCTTATTTCTATTAACTAGATTCTTAGAAGTGGGGATTGAACACTTAAATGATATCTGTATTATTAAATGTTAATATATACAGTCATACTTAGTTAAAAAATGATGCATCAGTCTACTTATTTTACCAACAACATGAAAATTTAGAGGAATGGACAATTCCTAGTAAAATGGGAATATCATATTTGATTCAAAGGGAAGGAACAATTGACGTAGAATAGATATTGATTACACCCGTGCTATAAAAAAAGGAACAGGTGATTTTACAATTGAGTGCTATTACATAATATTTTAAAAAATACATGTAGGGCTCATGCTAGTTGAACTATTACCAAACACAAAAAACTCCCTAAGTCATGTTTATAAAATCACCACCAAAAGAGAATTCTCATGAGCCCAGCTCATCTTTTCAAATCAGAATAAATTGATGGTCAGTCCACTCACTTGCAGAACTTGGATATATATCAAATCAGTTGTGCATATGTGTGGATGTGGGAACGGGCAGATTGCAGGAGCAGGGTTAAGTGTTATGTGATAAGGATTTAGAAGGGGGTATGTGTTGAGAAGATAATTAAAGACTTCTGGTTTAGAGTGTGGAAACAAAACATACTCCAGCTATTAATCATCATATCTTGCTTGTACATTTTTCCTTTCCTTCTGGACTGTGTGTTTTATGTGCCATTGAGTCAGCTCCAACTCCTGGTTACCCTATGAATGAGTAATGTCAACCATGTCCTTTACTCAACCCTACTTTCTTACTGTAGACTAATGCCTATGGCTTCTTTTATGGACTCAATGAATCTTCATATTTGGTCTTCCACCTTTTTTGCTGCTTTCTATTTTACCCGGCATTATCGTCTTTGCCAAAAATCCTACCTTCTCATGATATACCCAAAATAGGACACCTTAAGTGTTGTCATTTTTGCCTCCAGCAAAGTTTCAGGCTTACTTGGCTCTAGGACTCACTAGTTTACATTTTTCTAGACTTCTCATAAATGTAAAACATAGTTCTCCACAGATAAGAAAAACTGTACTTTTAAGCAAGCTTGTCTTTCCTGACAAAGAAGTTAACATGTAAAACAATACATTATTGTTTAATCAGTATCAATGGGAGGATTATAAAATTACTTTCTCTTAATATATCCCATGTCCCCAAATCCCTGTCTTGTAGCTAGTGACACAATAAGTTTTCCAACATTTCCTGTGAAAGCTGTAGATATTCCTCTTGCATATTGCTTAGATATTCATATTAATTATCATAATAGGTAAGAGGAACTGTATGCCTATTTTGTTGTGAAATTACTATCTTCATGCTTTTATATATATAACAGTAATTTTAAGTGGACATTAGATTTACAGAGTAAAAGACCTACATTTTACATTGGTCTTTGAATTCCCTGGTACATCTTCTTTGCCACAATTTTATTTATTTGTTATTTGTTTGTTTATAAAAGTTTTGTTAAAGTACAGTTGACACAGATTATATTAGTTTCAGGCGTATAACATAGTTATTTGACATTTATGTAGCTTACAATGTGATCACCACAGTAAATCTGGTAACCATCTGCCACCTTACAAAGTTATTATGATATTATTATGGACTATATTTTCTGTGCTGTACATTATATTCCCATGGATTATTTATTTTATAACTGGAAGTTTGTACCTCTTATTCTTTTCCATCTTTTTCACCCATCTATCAGTTTGTTCTTTGTATCTATGAATCTGTTTCTGTTTTGTGTTGTTTGTTCATTGGTTTTGTTTTTTTTAGATTCCACTCATAAGTGGAATCATACGATATTTGTTTTTTGCTGACTTATTTTACTTAGCATAATACCCTTTAAGTCCACCCATGTTGTCACAAATAGCAAGATTTTATTTTTTTTATTATTATCACTTCTTTTTTATACATTCATCTATTGATAGATACCTAATTTACTTCCGTATCTTATCTATTATAAATAATGCTTTAATGAACATAGGGTTTCATATATCTTTTTGAATTAATATTTCTGTTTATATAGGATAAATGCCTAGATGTGAAATTATTGGTTCATATGATAGTTCTAATTTTAAATTTTGGAGGAAACTGCCTACTGTTTCACATAGAGGCTGTAGCAATTTACAATCTCACCAACAATGTGGGAAAATTCCTTTTTCTCTACATTATCACAAACACTTATTATTTTCTGTCTTTTGGATAATAGCCATTCTTCCGAGTGGGAAAATATATCTCACTGTGGTTTTAATTTTAACTTCTCTGACAATTAGTGATGTTGAACATCTTTTCATATGTCTGTTGACCATCTGCATGTCTTTTTTGTAGAAATGCCTAATTGAGTTCGCTGTCCATTTTTTAATCTGATTGTTTTTTGATGTTGAGTTGTATGAGTTCCATATACATTTTCGATATTAAACCCTTATCGGATATATCATATTTGCAAATATCTTTTCCCATTCAGTACCTTATCTTTTCATTTTGTTGATGGTTTCCTTTTCTGTGCAAAAACTTTTAGAATGATGTATTCCCATTAGTTTCTTTTCTTTTCCTGCCTTTTTCTGAAAACTCATATCCAACAAGATATTGCTAAGACCACTGTCAAGGAATTTATAGCCTATGTTTTCTTCTAGGAGTTTTATGGTTATAGCTTTGTCATTTAAATCTTTAATCTATTTTGAGTTTATTTTGTATATGTTATAAGAGAGTGGTCCAGTTTAATTTTTTTCTTTGCACGTATCTGTAAAGTTTTCCCAACACCACTTATTATAAAGACTGTTATTTCCCCTATTGTATATTCTTGGCTCTTTTTGTACTTTAATTGACCATATTTCTGGGTTCTTTATTCCATTGCATTGATCTGCATATCTGTTTTTATGCCAGTACCATACTTTTTGATTACTATAGATTTATAGTATAGTTTGAATTCAGGGAGTGTGATACTTTTAATTTTGTTCTTTCTCAAGATTGCTGTGGCTATTTGAGCTCCTGTATAGTTCCATATAAATTTTAGGATTATTTTTTCTAGTTCTGAGAAAGACGCATTGGTATTTAGATGGGAATTGCATTGAATCTGCAGATTGCTTTGGATAGTATGAATATTTCAATGACCTTAATTCTTCCAATCCATGAGCACTGTATATTCTTTCATTTATTTGTATCGTTTTTATTTTCTTTTATCAATATCTTATAATTTTTAGAGTATAGGTCTTTAAACTCCTTAGTTAAATTTATTCCTAAGTATTTTATTCTTTATAATGCAATTGCAAATTGGATTTTCCCTTTAACTTCTTCTAAGTTATTAGTTTATAGAAATGAAACCAATTTTGTATATTAATTTCATATCTTGCAACTTTACTGAATTCATTAATTAGTTTTTGGATGGAGTCCTTAAAGTTTTCTAAACATAGCATCATGTCATCTGCAAATAGAGAGTTCTACTACTTCTTTCCAATCTGGATGCTTTTTATTTCTTTTTCTTTTCTGATTTCTATGGCTAGGACTTCTAATACTATATTAAAAACAATGATGAAAGTGGGCATCTATGTCCCAGATCTTAGAGAAAAAGCTTTAAACCTTTCATAACTGACTACAAAGTTAAATATAGGTCACTCATATATATATAGGTCTTTATTAGGTATAATTATATTTCCTGTATACCCACTTTGTTGAGGGTTTTTTTTTTACCATAAATGGACGTTGAATTTTGTCAGATGCTTTTTCTGCATCTATTGATATGCTCACTTGATTTTATAATTGGTTTTATTAATGTTGTATACAGCATTGATTGATTTTCAAATATTAAACCATCTTCACTTTCCTGGAATAAATCGTACTTGATCATGGAATGTGATTATTCTACTTATTTTTTAAATGTTTTTTTTTTCAATTGCAGTTGACATACAATATATATTACCGTCAGGTGTACAACATATTTATAGACATTTACATAACTTATGAAATGATAAACTTGATAAATCTCATACTCATATGACAATGTTATTGACTGTATCCCCTATGCTATATTTTATATCTCATTGCTATTTTGTAACTACCAATTTGTACTTCTTACTCCCTTCTCCTTTTTTACCTACCTTCTCAATCCCCCTCCCATCTGACAATCATCAAAATGTTCTCTGTATCTAAATGTTTGCTTTTGTTTTATTTGTTCATTTATTTAGCTATTTAGATGCAATATAAGTGATATCATATGATATCTGTCTTCTCTGACTGAATTATTTTACTTAGCATCATACCCTTTAGGCCTATCCATATTTTCACAGATGACAAGATTTCATTCTTTTTTTATGACTGAGAATTATTCCATTGTATGTGTATGAAACTTCTTTGTTATCCAATCATCTATTGATGGGCACTTACTTAGGTTCCTTACATATCTTGGCTATCGTTCCAGAAGGAACATAGAAGTACAAATATTTTTTTCAAATTAGTGTGTTGAGTTTCTTTGGATAAATACCCAGTAGTAGAATTACTGGAATCTTCTTTGCCTCTTATTGCCTTTATTTTAAACTCTAACTTGTCTTGTATAAGCTACCAAAGCTTTTTTTTTTTAATTTTAATTTTCATGAAATGCCAATTTCTCTCTCTTTGCCTTTGGTCTGTGTGTGCTTTATTATCTGAAATGAGGCTCTTATAGGCAGTATATACAAGGGTCTTGTTTTCTTATCCATTCAATTTTCCTGTTTCTTTGACTGGATAAATTAATCCATTTTCATTTAAAGTAATTGTTGATAGGTATGTA
Source organism: Rousettus aegyptiacus (assembly GCF_014176215.1). NCBI lineage: Eukaryota > Metazoa > Chordata > Mammalia > Chiroptera > Pteropodidae > Rousettus > Rousettus aegyptiacus. The sequence goes on along the minus strand of NW_023416312.1, from coordinate 50,712,996 downwards.
GCTATTGCCATTATATCATTCATATTTTTGACCTTTTATTTTTCTCCTCCTGAAAAAAAAAAGTCCTTTTAACATTTTTTGTAATATTGGTTTGGTGGTGATGAACTCCTTCAGCTTTTTCTTGTCTGGGAAGCTCTTTATCTGTCCTTCGATTCTAAATGATAGCTTTGTTGGGTAGAGAAATCTTGGGTGTAGGTCCTTGTTTTTCATCACTTTAAATTCTTGGTGCCAATTCCTTCTGGCTTGCAAAATTTCTGTTGAGAAATCAGCTGACAGTCTTATGGGAACCTTTCTTTTGTTGCTTTTAAGATCCTTTCTTTGTTTTTCACCTTTGGCGTTTTAATTATGAGGTGCCTTGGTATGGGCCTCTTTGGGTTCATCTTGTTTAAGACTCTCTATGCTTCCTAGGGTTGCATTGTCTATATATTTCACCAGGTTAAGGAAGTTTTCTGTCATTATTTATTCAAATAGGTTTTCAATTTATTGCTCTTTCTCTTTTCCTTCTGGTAACCCTAGAATATGAATGTTGTTAAGAATGATATTTTCCAAGATTCCTCTTAAAGTATTCTCATTTTTCTGGATTCTTCTTTCTTGTTGCTCTTCTGATTGGGTGGTTTCTGCTACATTATTTTCCAAATCACTGATTTGATTCTCTGCTTTATCTGCTGTTTATTTTCTCTAATGTATTCTTCATTTCAGTTATTGTGTAACAAGTATTTTGAACTCTGCATGTAGTAAGTTGACTCCATTTGTTTAGTTCTTTTTTTGGAGTTTCGTTTTGTTTTTTCATTTGGGACATGTTACTTTGTCTCCTCATTTTGGCTGCCTCCCTGTTTTTATTTTTATGTATTACTTATTGCTGCTATATCTCCTGGTCTTTGTACAGTTACCCTATATAGTAGGCATGCTCTGGGGCCCAGTTGCATAGCCTCTCCGGTCACCTGAGCTCCAGGTGTTTTCCTTGTGTGGGTTGTGTGTGCCCTCCTGTTGTAGTTGAGCCTTGATAACTGTTGGCATGCCAATGGGAAAGGTTGACCCTCTGGCTGATTGGTTTTGAGGACTGGCTGTGAATCCTTTGGAGCAGGATTCCCTTTAGCAGGGCTCTAGTGCCTGTTGAGTCTGCCGTATGAGTGTGTAGTTTGTGGATGTGGTTGGGTGGTGCTCTGGTGTGGTCTGAAGTTGGCCACAGCTGTGTTATTTCTGTTTCTTGGAACTCTTGGGAGGGGCTCTGGTGCAGGCTAGTGTCAGATGCTGCTTGTGCCTTGCTTGGGACCACTTGGTATGTGATACAAAGTGATCACTTGTGCTGCACTTGGAGGTGCCCAGGAGAGGCTAAGCTCTAAACTGAGGCCAGCTACTGCAAGGTTTGGGGTTGCTTAGCAAGAGGTACAGTGAATGCAAAGGCTAGATGCTGCTTGTTTGGAGTTTGTAAACTTTTGAGAGATTTTAGGAAGTTCTGAAGCATGAGCCAAGACACGTCAATTGTATGAAAAAGGCACTGGGAGTGGCTTGGTTGGGCTCACTATTTGGGCGGGGCAGGGTCTCAGAGTGTCACCAGGATTGGGAAAAATGAGTTAGCCAGGTTGATGGAGACTCATATATGATGCCCTGTTAATTGCCTGCATTTGCACTTCAGGTTGGGGAAGCTTTCAAAAAAGGAACAATGGCTTCTACCCACATTTCTGTCTTAAAGAAAGCTGCCCCTCCAGCCCTTGTCCTGAAGCCAGACAACTCCGTTCTTCCCAGTATGCCCCTGGTGGCTCTTGAGCCACTGCCCCAGTGCTTGAGCTCAGAGCGAGTGAGTCCGTCAGAAATTAAGTTTGTGTATGGGCCATTTAAGAGGACCTCCTGAAAGTCCAGCCTCCATTTATTTCACTCAATCATAATTTCTACTGGTTTTCACAGCCAGAAGTTATGGGAACTTCTCTCCGTGGCTTTGGAACCCTGGGCATGGGATCCTGGTGTGGGGCTGGGATCACTGACTTTTCAGAGGTGACCTCCACAGCCAAGATGGTCTGCCCATTTTTAAACTATCACACATGGTTTGGGTCAGCTGGTTTCAAGTCTCCATCTCTTTTACTAGTCTCCACATGACTTCTCTTCTATGGCCTTAGTTGTAGAACTTTTGTTCAGCTAGACTACAGGAAACTCTCAGTGATAATTATTCTGTAGTTTAGTTGTAATTCTGATGTGGGAAGAAGTGTGCACAGGATTTACCTACCCAAATATATTGACTGAAAGCCTGGAGTGTGATTCTTTTAATGTAATGTTGAATCGGGTTGTTAATATTTTGCATTTATGTTCATCAGAGTTATTGACCTGTGATTTTATTTTTTTGTTGTGTCTTTGTCTGGTTTTATTATCAGGTTAATACTGGCCTTGTAGAATGTGTGTGGAAGTGTTCCATTCTCTATAATTCTTTTTGGAAGAGTTTGAGAAAGATAGGTCTTAATTTTTTTCTAAATGTTTGGTAGAATTCACTGATGAAGCCATCTGGTCCTTGACTTCTGTTTGTTGAAAGTGTTTTATTTATTTATTTTTTTTCCCATTACTGCTTCAATTTATTTACGAGTTATCATCTTTTCAGTTTTTCTCTTTATTTCTTGCTCAGCTTTGGAAGGTTTCATTTTTCTAGGAATTTTTCATTTCTTTTAGGTTGTCAAATTTGTTTGTGTATAATTTTTCTTATGATTCTTTATTTTTCTGTTTTGTCAGTTGTAACTTTTTCTTTTTTGATTTCTGATTTTATTTTGGGGGCTACTTTTTATTTCTTTGTGAGTCTTGTTAAAGGTTTATCAATTTTTGCTATCTTTTAAAGTAACAGCTCTTATTTTCATTTCTATTTTGTATTTTTAGTCTTTATTTTGTTTATTTTCTTTTTAGATATTCATATTAGATATTCATATCATACTTTGATCTTTATTATTTTCTTCCTTCTACTTAAGTTGGCATTCATTTTTTTTCTAGTGCCTTTAGGTGTAAAATTAGACTGTTTATTTTAGATTTTTGTTTGTTTAAATAGTCCTTTACTGCTATGAACTTCCCTCATAGAACTGATTTTGCTTCATCCTATACATTTTGTTAAGTTGTGTTTCCATTTTAATTTATCTCACTGTTGTTTTTAATTTTCTCTTTGATTTTTTTCTCTTTGATCCATCGGTTGTTTAATAGCATGCTGCTTAGTCTCCACATACTTGTTTTTTTTTTCTTTCAGTTTTCTAATTTTAATTAAATTCTAGTTTAATACTACTGTGATTGAAAGAGATATTTGGTATGATTTCAGTCTTCTCGAATATATTGAGACTTGTCTTGTGGCCTAATATGTGATTTATTCTGAAGAATGTTCCCCGTGCACTTGAAAAGAATATGTATTATGTAATTTTTAGATGAAATGTTCTTTAAATATCTGTTAAACTCATCAGTCTGATGTGATTTTTAATGCCACTGTTTTCTTACATATTTTCTGTTTGAAAGGCTCTACCCATTGATGTAGATTGGGTATTAAAGTCCCTTGATATTATTGTTAACTCTCAAATCCCCTTTATGTCTGTTAATATTTGCTTTATATATTTAGTTGCTCCTATCCTGGGTACATAGTATTTACAAATGTTAGAGCCTGTTTTTGGATTGACCCCTTTACTATTATGTAATGTTCTTCTTTGCTCATTTTTACGATATTGTTTTAAAGTTTACTTTGTCCAATATGAGTATTGCTAGCCCAGTTTTCTTTTTGTTTCTATTTGCATGGAGTATTTTTTTTCACCCCTTCACTTTTAGACTGTGTGTGTTGTTCCATTTAAAGTGAAGCTCTTGTAGGCACCATATAGATTTTTTAAAATCTATTCAGCACCTTTTGTCTTTTGACTAGAGCTTTTATTTCATTTACAATTAAAGGAATTATTGTTATGTATATACTTATTGCCATTGGTTATTTTTTTTGGCTGTTTTGTAGTTCTTTTTTATTTGTTTCTTATTCTTTTGATATCTTCTCTTATAGTTTGTTGGTTTACTTTAGTGATTTGTTTGGATTTCTTTCTCTTTATTTATTGTGGATCTTTTGTGGTTACCATGAGGTTCATATATATATTGATCTATATTATAGGAGTCCATTTTAAACTCATAGGTGTTTAAATTGAATGTATTTTAAATGCACTACCTTGTTATGCCTCCTTCCATGCTTTGTTTTTGACATCATATTTGAGATCATTTTGTTTTATACATCCTCTAACTTTTTATTTTAGTTATAATTGCTTTTGCTACTTTGTTCTGTTAATCTTTATACTAGCTTTTTAAGTGCTGATCTACTGCCTATATTTTATATTTACCTTTACAAGTGAGATTTTTTTCTTTCATGTATTTTCTTATTTCTGGTTATGGCCTTTTCTCTTCCATTTGAAGAAGACCTTTTTAACTTTTCTCACAAGGCTGTTTCATTTGTGATGAGCTCCTTTAGTTTTTGGTTATCTGAAAAACTATCTCTCCTTCAATTCTGAATTATATCCTTGCAGAGTAGAATTCTAGATTTTAAGTTCTTTCCTTTTGGCACTTTAAATATATCCTGACACTCCCTTCTGGCTTGAAAACTTTCTGCTGAAAAATCAGCTGATAGCTTTGAGTTTTACTTTATATATGATTAGTTGTGTTCCTCTTGCTGCTTCAATATTCTCTTTATCTTTAACATTTGCCATTTTAATTATAATATGTCTTGGTGTGGATATCTTTAGGTATATATTGTTTGGGATTTTTTGTACCTCCTGGATCTGGATGTCTGTTTTCTTCCCCCAGCTTATAACAATTTTCAGACCTTATTTCTTCAAATAGCTTTTCTTCCCTTTTACATCTCTGTTCTCCTTCTGGGATCCCTATAATACCAACATTAGTATGCTTGATGTTGCACCAGAAGTCCCTTAATCTATCCACATTATTTTTTTTCCTGTTCTGACTGGGCATTTTCCACTATTCTGTGTCCCAGGTTGCTAATCCATACTTCTGTATTATTTAACCTATGTTTGTTCCCCTCTAGTATATTTTTTATTTCAGTTATTGTATTCTTCAGCTCTAATCGATTCTTCTTTATATTTTTATATTTTATAACTCTTTGTTTAAGTTTCCACTGTAATCTTTTATTTTTCTCCCAAGTTCAGTGAGCATCCTTATGGCCATCACTTTAAATTATTTATCAAGCAAAGTACTTATCTCTGTTTAATTAAGATTTTTCTTTTTTTTTATTTTTCTTTCATTTGGAACATATTCTTTTGTCTCCTCATTTTGTTTGTCTTTCTGTTTTTGTTGCCTTAAATTAGATAAATCTACCTCTTCTGAACTTGAAGAAGCAGCCTTGTGTAGGAGAATCTCCTTTGTAGGCTGTGTGTGCCAAGTGGCTCTGGGAGGTTGGTTGGAATTGAAGTGGTTAAGTGAGATGCCAGGGGTCCCCTGGCAGGCCAGTTTGCTGAGGCTGTAGCATATTCTGGCCAAGGTGATCGGGAACACAGTGGCAGCCTTGCAGGCTGGCTAGAGCATTGGGACTGAGATCCCACTTGCACTATGTAGGTGGAGGGGGAATATAAACGATAATAATCATAGGTACCCCTAATCCTGGACAATTCCCAAAGCTCCCAGAGAGTTTCTGTGGTTCTCCACCCTTGTCTATGTGGTTTCTATTTGTTGTGCAGAAGCTGTTTAACCAGCCCTCAGTTGTTCTTAAAAGAAAAATTTCTCTGTATGTAGGTATATATTCAATTTGTCAGTAGGAGGAGGTAAATTCAAGGTCTTCCTATGTGGCCATCTTGGACACATATCTGCCATGATTTTAAATTCACTCTTAAAGATAAGAGTCCTTCAGTATAGATTTTTTTACCCAATATATTTCTTTTTTTTTTCAGGATGGATGTCATAACAGAAGTATTAATACCTTTATTAAAAGTTATGGCATTTACTTTCTTACTTTTCCCTTTGAAATTAATTCCTGTGCAATAATAGAGGTCCAAAATGGCGAGACTAGAATCTGATAACATGAAACTACAAGGTTTAAAGTAAGCTAATCCATGTGATCTGAAGAGGAGATACACATGCTAATTGTTTTGATTTTTCTCAATAAGGAATCGTTGATACTGCTTACTTTTTGATTTGCAGTATAATTAAAACATTTATTCATTATCTTGGAGATATACCTAAGCTCTGGAACATTTCCTTTAGAAATAAAGTTCACCTTTGAATATTAAAATTTAGAGAGAAAGGATAAACCTATGACAAAATTTAAAGGATACAAGAAATCTTGGGATCGTGACTGTTAACTAAAGTATCCTACTTTAACTGCAATTATTTACTCATATCTTTGCATAATATATTTAAGTCTTAATACTAGACTTTGGTTGCTGACACATTTTTGAAACCGATTTACTACTAAGATTAAAAGTCTTCCATTAGTAATAAGGGGCATTTCTCTTGGTTAATTTATTTACCTGTTTGTGGTTCCAATAATATTGAAATGAACTTTAGAGCGTTTTGATACATTATTCAACAACTGAAGCGAACCCTTTGTTTCAATTTGACTGCTGGGTATTTTGTGTGCTTCAATTCTCTCTTTTCCTTACAATGACATTTATTTTTCTTCAAATACTTGTTTTAAGAAGATATCCAATTTTTATGACATATGATATATGATGATATCAAGATACATTGTAAAGTCTATTTGTGGTTCATTTATTTATTTATATAAAATGTATTTATTGAGGTTTACTGCGTGTCAAGCACTTTGCCGGCACGGGGATAGAATGTTAAACAAGACAGATATGGTCCCTGGTATGTATAATAGTTCTTACATTTTAGAGGATAAATTATTATAGACAAATAATAAGTAAATAAAACAAATAAAGTAATTCACATTTGTGACAAAATTCATATAGGAAATAAAGTAGGTGATGCGATAGCCATAAAATAGTGGAGTACAGACTAGGATAACCTATTTTAAAATAAAAGAAACCTTAAAATAAACATTCTCAAATAGGCATATATTTTACAAACTTATGAAATATTTAAATAAAATTTATATTTATAGATGTAATGAGAAATGATTACACTGAATGAGGTCTATAAGTCCCAGATAGTAAGTCATTTCAACTTCCAAATATAGCAGCTGAATGACAAAGGATGTGATCATATTGAAAACAATATATATTCAAAATCGATTATGCTCTTAATATAGTTTACTAACCTTGTAAAATACAGGTCAAACATTAAATATGTTACCTCTACAAGATTTTTCCATAAACTGAGTCCTTGGAAGGGTTGCAGAGAAGGTAAAAGAAAATAATAATCATGTAATTAATTGTCACAAAGAAGTAGGAATAAAAATGTTTAAAATAACTCTATGAATGTCTACCTAGTTATATTCATAGATGCTCTTTTTGAAAGTTTATTCTATATATTTTGTAGATGGTCCCCTATCTCCCCGTCCCCTGCCCTTTTTCTCTACTTCTTTTTTTTTTTTTTTTTTTGGTCATATAGAGTTGTAAATTTTGATTTAGGACATAAGGATAAAAGTGCTCGATATGTTACTTTGCATTAGTAATTACATATTCACTCTAATTGTAAGTACCTAATAATTACTGCCATTGGAAAGATAAATTGAAATGTAAAAACCAAAGCTAAAGGAACAATGCAAAATAAACAATAAAAACTTCTGGAATAAAAGATTATTCACTATCGAACTTAATTTTTTCTACCTAGGCAGCCTCAGAAAGTTCTGAAAATAAAATAGCATTTAATACTTATTATTTATTTTCCATTTCTTTCCACTTTTTTTTTCCTTTTTATCTCTGCCTTTTAAAACTGTTCTTCAAGGTTTGGCTTAATTAAATTCTTTCATGAAGGACTACTCCATTTTTGGTCAATTTGAAATATCTTCTCTTCTTTTTCTTATATTTACTTTTTTTAGGTTATTGGCCTTCTTTTTCAGAAGTATAAAGTCTTAAGTAATGGCTTTTTAAATTTTATACTGTCAAAAAAAGTCACCTTTTTGTGTACATGTTCACTTGAATTACAGTAAAATGAACTAAATTAAGTTGAATTGAGAAAATTTATGCAGGGTTAACACATATTTAAGATGTATGCCCTCTCTTAGCCAAGAGCAACAAGCCTGATTAATCATTCTGCTTAGCCTGGCCCTGATTTCACCATATTTGCATGCAAAATGCTATAAGCAACTATAATTAAACATTACATTTGGCATGCAAGATAATATCTTCTAGAGATCCCAGGTACTTTGAGTTATTATTTATTAAGCTATTATTGATTATTTCTTTAGTGTACGATTCAAATATTTTTTTAAAGTTATATTTTCTAGTTCTTGTCATAGTACTGTTAAGAAGTAGGAAGCTTGATCATCCTCTTCTGACCCAAAATAAAGTTTTTGGCCTGATATAATACAAATAAAAAAGATCATTATAACATCTGAATATATATTCATCTTGAGGAAACATTATTTTAAATTCTGAGCATTTTAAGCTCATCTGATATGTTGTTTTGTTTATCCTTTTGTTTGATAGAAACTGTTGGCATACATCTCTGAACCTGAAAATTCACACCGTGTACTAAATATATCGCTTCGTGTATTATATTATACCTTTATACCAGGAGACTTCAGCTCTCGAAAGAAAGATTATTTGCAAAAAAAACTGAAAAGCAGATCTTAATAATGGTATAAGGTTCATTTTTGAGGACTGAAGGAAGAAGGAAGGCAAATCAGCAATATAGACCTACCTTCTCCTGCTCTAAGGGACATATAATCTTCTGGTTAAAAAAACCAAAGACAGTGGTAACACTTCTTGTCACCTGTAAAGAAAACACATACCTCTTTCTCTTTGTAATGACATGCTGTGGGTATAGTCATATTAATGAAAACTTATTCATTAAAAATTAAATTATTTTACTTTTGTCTTATCAACTCATAAAATATACCCCAGCATTGAATGATATTCCAAAGTAGGCTTCTGGGGAACAAATATTTTGTGTGCTTGATTTTAGTAGCCAACTATAAATTATACTATCCCCCGTCACAACTGAAATCAAGCATTTCCCCATGACCTACATTCATAGTTACCCTGACTCTCAAGGGCTTGACAAAAATCTTTAAGCTTTATTGAAATTTGTTCATTGTCTCAGTAATACATCATGGCACAAGATAGCAGCTAGATACCTTAATAAACTTTTTAAAAATTAAAATATTTTATTTTTAGAAAAGCTTTAAGATAGAAAAATTGAGTGGAAAACTCAGAGAGTACTCACATACATCCTAGCTAACTCCAAACATAGTTTTCCACTATTAATATCCTACAGCAGTGTTGTACATTTGTAACAATTACGGAACCAACATTGACACATTATTATCAAAGTCTATAGTTTATAAATGGGTCCTTCCTTGATGGTATACAACATATGGGCTTCACAATTGCATAATGTCATGTATTTACCATTATAAAATAATACAAAATAATTTCATTGTCCTAAAAATTATCTGTGCTTTCCCAATTTATCTATTTATTTTCCCTATGCCCTAATAATCACTGATCTTTATTCTGTCTCCTTATTTTACTTTTTCCAGAATGTCATTTGCAATACAATGGATACAATATGTAGCTTTTTCTGATAGTCTTCTTTTACTTAGTAATATACATTTAAGGTTCTCCATGTCTTTTCGTGTTTTTATAGCTAATGTCATTTACAGTACACATGATAATCTTCCATTGTCTAAATGTACTACAGTTAACTTTTCCACTTATCTACTGAAGAACATCTTGGTTATTTCAAGTTTTTCCAATTATAAATAAAGCAGCTACAAACATTGGTGTGCAGGTTTTTGTGTGGATGTAAGTTTTCACTTCATTTGGAGCACAGCTGCTGGATTCTATGCTAGGTATATGTTTCATTTTGTAAGAAACTGTCATACTTTTCCTAAGCAGCTTTACCATTTTATAGTCCCAGTAACAATGAGAGTTCCTGTTCCTCTATCCTTGTTAGAATTTCATATGGTTTGTATTTTGGATTTTCTCCATTCTAATAGGTATATAGTGGTATCTTACTGTTATTTTAATATGCAATCCCTTAATGACATAATATTTTGAGCACCTTTTTATATACACATTTGCCATCTGTATATAATTTTTGGTGAAGTGTCTGTTCAGATCTTTTACACATTGTTTATTTTATTGTGGAAAGTACACTCAGGATGAGATCTACCTCAACATACTTTTAACTGTTCAACATATTATTATTGATTATAGGTACAATATTATACAGGAGATCTCTAGATCTTTTTGTCTTGTTTGACCAAAACTTTATGCTTGTTAGTTAAGTAACTTTCCATTTTCCCCTCTCCCAAGCCCCTAGAAACCATTATTATACTTTCTAATTCTATTAATTGAACTATTTTTAGATACCTCATGAAAGTGGAAGTATCTAGTAGTTACCTTTCTGTGATTGGGTTACTTAGCACACATTTGTTATTAGCAAACCCAAAGTTATCTAGATTTTTTTATTCACTTTATTATGTACTTAAAATAATCAAAGATATTTATTTTTGTCAATTTTTTTTAAATCAGTGCACAGCTCCCTTCCACCTCTCCTGGGTCTGATGTGAGGCTATCCAATTTCCAAGTCTGTACTACTGGAGAAATTACTAGTTTGGATGCTAATCAATTTTTCTTATAGCAATTTTCCACTGTCAACATATAAGATTCACACCATGATGTTACTGTGATTATCGCTAAGGGGAATTACAGGTGGACAATTGTGGGAAGTAATGGAGCAGTTTATACAGATTGTTGCCTCTACATCTAGTGTTGAGTCTGCATTGGCTATAGGTCAGCCAGAATGGCAGTCAGGGAGGAAAGCTGGCTATTAATGAGAACAAGGACAAACTGGAACCTACGCAGAGGAACTGAAACCCACAAAGACAACTGGAGTCCAGGAGGACAAACAGGCAAGGTTATCTAGATTTTCTCCTGTGTTTTCTCTAGGCGTTTCATAGATTCACATTTTACATTCATGTCTATGATCATTATGAATTAATTTTTGTGTAAGGTATAAGGTCTGTATGAAAATACCCAGTTGTTCCAGCACCATGTTCTTTTAAAGAATTGTCTGTGCTCTTTTGTCAAAGATTGGTTGACTTACATCTGTGTGGATCTATGACCAAGTTCTGTATTTTTTTCAATTGATCTATTTGTCTATTCTTTTGCCAATATCACACTTTCTTGATTATTATAGCTTTAATGTAAGTCTTGAAGTTGGGATAGTGTTAGTCCTCTGATTGTTCATCTCCTTCAATAAGTTGGAACTACTGTGTCTTTTGCCTCTCCATATAAACTTTAAAATCTGCTTGTTGGTATCCACATAATAACTTGTTGGGATTTTGAATGAGGTTGTGTTGAATCTATGTATTAATTTGTCAAGGACTGACAACTTACAATAATAAGTCTTTCTATTTAGTAACATGGAATATCTCTCTATTTATTTCTTGATTACTTTCATCAGAGTTATGTAAATTTTCTCATTATATTTTGTACATAATCTGTCAGATTTATCTCTATATATTTCATTTGTTTGATGATGATGTAAAAGACACTTCGTTTTTTATTTTGAATTTTAATTATTTATTTATTGTACATAAAAGCAATTAACTTTGTATCTTGCAAACTTGCTGTAATAGCTTATTATATCCAGACGTTAACATGTGTGTGTTTTTTGACAATTCCTTGGGATTTTCTACATTGACAATTATGTCATTTGTGAACATAGTTTAATTTCCTATTTCTAAATTTATATCTATTATATTTCCTCTTCTTATCTTACTGCATTATCTAAGGTTTTCAGTACAATAATAAATAGTAGGAGTGGCGATATGAGACATTCTTGCATTTTTCCCAGCATGAGTGGGGAAACATACAGGTTTTCAACATTAAGTATGATATTAGCTTCTGGTTTTTGTAGATGCTCCATATCTGGTTGAGGAAATTCCCTCTATTCCAGATTTGTTGTGAGTTTTTTTTTTTATCATAATTAAGTTTTAGATGTTATCAAATATTGATTCTATATCTATTAATATGATCATGTGATTGTTCTTCAATCGGTTAATGTGAAGAAACACAATAATTGATTCTCAAATGTTTAACTAGAATTGCATATCTGAAACTGTATAATTCTCTTCATATACTGTTAAGTTTGATTTGCTATTATTTTGTTGAGGATTTTGCTTTCATGTTCAAGAGATATTGGTTTGTAGTTTTGTTGTTGTTGTTGTTGTTTTTTTTTGCAATGTCTTTACCTGATTTTAGTATTAAAATAAAGCTGACTTGATAGTATGAGTTATGATGTGCTTCCTCTGTTTCTATTTTCTGGAAAAAATTTTGGAGAATTGAGATATTTTCTTTTTCAATGTTTAGTAGAATTTACTAGTGAACCATTTGGAACTGGTAATCTCTTTTTAAAAAGGCTATTGTTTAATATTTTAAATAAGTACAAATTTATTCAAATGTCTATTGCTTCTTGTATGAGTTTTTACAAATTGTGTCTTTCAAAGAATTGATCCATTTCATCTAAGTTATCAAATTTGTAAGCATAGAGTTGTTCTCAATATCCTTTTGTTATACTTTTAATATTGATGGTAACTGTACTGGTGTACCTCCTTTCATTTCTGATACTAATACTTTTGCCTTCTCTATTTTTTATTAATTACTGTAGATAGAGATTTATTAATTTTATTAATTTTTTCAAAGAACCAGATTTTGGTTTCATCGATTTTGTCTATTGATATCCTGTTTTTAATATCATTGATTTCTACTCTAATTTTTCGTATCCATTTTCTTTTGCTTACTTTGGATTTAATAGTCTCTTTTTTTTTCTATTTTCCTGAAATGGAAGCTTCGATTATTGATTTTATGTCTTCTTTTCTAATATTATGCATCTAATCCTATAAATTTCCTTCTAAGCATTGCTTCTGCTATATTCCAAAAATTTTGTTAACTTTCACTTTATTTTTTATTTAGTTTAAATATTGTTTAATTTCTCATGAGCCTTTGTCTTTGACCAAATTGTTATTTATGTGTGTCATTTAATCTTTAAGTAGTTTTGCGGTTATCTAGCTATTTTTCTGTTGTTGATTTCTAGTTTAATCCCATTGTTGTATGAGCATTTATTGTATAATTTTTACTCTTAAGTTTGATAAAGTGCGTTCTGTGGCATAAAATACCTCTTTTGGTGAATTTTTCATGTGAGCTTGGGAAGAACGTATATTCTGTTGTTGCTGGGCAGAGTAGTTTAAAAATGGCAATTAAATTAAATTGATTAAACATGCTGTTGAGTTAGACTATGTACTTCCTGTCTGATTTGTCCATAACTGACGAACTATATTGAAGTCTCCAAATATAATAACTAATCTTTATATTTCTCTTTGCTGTTCAATTAGTTTTTTAAGTGTTTTTTAAATTTATTTAAAAACATGTCAATTAGTTGATATACAATATTATATGTTTCAGGTGTAAAAAACAGTGATTCGACATTTATATATGAAGTGATCACCCCTGCTGTCTTGTAACTATCTGAAACCATACATATTTGTTACAGTATTACTGAATATATTCCCCATGGTATACTCTTCATCACTGTGACTATTTTGTAACTAACAATTTGTATCTGTTAGTCACCTCCTCTTTCACTGACATGGTGCCCCACAATTTGACAACTTTTGAAATGCTCTCTGTATCTATATGCTTTTTTTAAGTTTTGTTTGTTCTTTTACCCTGCTTTCTAGGTTCCACATATAAGTGAAAAAATATGACATTTGTCTTTCTCTTTCTGACTTACTCCACTCATCACAAAATCCATCCATGTTGTTGCAGATAGCAAGCTTTTATTCTTTTTGTATGGCTGAGTAATATTTCATTGGTTACCACCTCTGGTGGACACCTAGGTAGCATCTATATCTTGGCTATTGTAAATAATGCTGTAATTAATATATGGATTCTCATGTCCCTTTTAAGTAGTGTTTTGAGTTTCTTTGAATAAATAACCAGAAGTGGAATAACTAGGTCCTTCCTTGTCTCTTATTATGGCCTTTATTTTAAAGTCTATTTGCCTGATATAAGTATTGCTAATCCAACTTTATTGTTTGTTTGTATCCATTTTCATGAGATATCTTTTTTTTTCATTTACTTTGTCTATGAGTGTCTTTTGTTCTGAAGCGAGTCTCTTGTAGGCAGCATATGTGAAGGTTTTGTTTTCTTACTCATTCAGGAATAATCTGTCTTTTAATTGGAACATTTAAACCATTTACCTTTAAAGTAATTATTGATAGATATGTAGTTATTGCTATTTTATTATTCATATTTTGACCTTTTTCTTTCCTTCTTCAAGAAGCCCATATAACATTTCTCATAATATTCACTTAGTGGGGATGAACTTCTTTAGCTTTTTCTTGTCTGGGAAGCTCTTTATCTGTTCTTCAATTATAAATGACAGCTTTGCTGCATAGAGTAATCTTGGTTATAGGTCCTTGCTTATCATCATTTTGAATATTTTGTGCCAATCTTTTCTAGTCTGCAAAGTTTCTGTTGAGAAATCAACTGACAGTCTTATAGGAGCTCCTTTGTAGGTAACTAACTACTTTTTTCTCACTGCTTTTAAGAACATCTTTTTGTCTAACCTTTGTCATTTTAATTATGATGTGTGTTGGTGTTGGCCTCTTTGGGTTTATCTTGTTTGGGACTCTATGTAATTCCTGGTCTTGCATGTCTATTTCCTTCCTCAAATTAGGGAAGTTTTCCATTATTATTTCTTCAAATAGGGTCTCAATTCCTCCCTCTCTCTTTTCTACTTCTGATACCTCTATAATGTGAATATTGTTAAGAGTAATGTTGTCTCAAAATCCCCTGAAACTATTCGCATTTTTCAGAATACTTTTTTTCTTCTGGCTGTTCTGATTGGGTGTTTTCTGCTACTTTATTTTCCAAATCACTGATTTAATCTGCTATTTATTTTCTCTAATGTGTTCTTCATTTCAGTTATATATATTTATTATATATATTTATTTATTTCTGATGAATTCTTCTTTATATTTTATATCTCCATTTTCAAGTTTTCTGTCTCTTTGTTAAAATTTTCAATGTGGTTGTTGAGCATTCTTATAACCAGTGTTTTGAACTCTGTACATTGTAGATTGTTTTCATTTTGTTTAGTTCTTTTTCTGGAGCTTTGTTTTGTTCTTCTATTTAGGACATGTTTCTTTGTCTCTTCATTTGGGCTACTTCTCTTTGTTTGTTTCTATGTATTAGGTAAGGTTGCTATGTCTCCTGGAATAGTAGAGTGGCTTTATGTTGTAGGTGTGCGGCAGGGCCCAGTGGCACAGTCTCCTTGGTCAACTATGCCAGGTGCTCCAGAAATGACACTTGTGTAAGTCATGTATGCCCTCCTGTAGTAGTTGGGCCTTGATTGCTTTCGGCACATCAATGGGAGGGTTTGACCTTTAGTCTAATTGGTTGTGAGTACTGGCTGGTGACTACAGTGGAGGAGCTATTGTGTAGAAGACCCTTTGGAGCAGGATTTACTATAGGTAGGCACTATTGTCTGCCCAGTCTGTCTTTTGAGTGTGTCCTTTGTGGAGGTGGTTGGGTGGTGCTCTGGTGTGGTCCGAAGCTAGCCAGCAGGTTTATTGTTCTGGAACTTCTTGAGAGGCACTCTGTTGCAGGCCAAGATCAGGCACTACCTGTACTGTTCCCAGAGACATTTGGTGAGTGCTAAAAATGATCTGCAGATGGCTGCCTCTTGTACTGCACTTGGAGGTTCACAAGAGAGGCTAAGTTACAAAGTGAGGCTGGCTACTACTAATGCCAGGCTTGGGGCTGCTTAGCAAGAGGTACAGGGCATGCTAAGGCCAAATGCTACTTGTTTGGCGGTTGTCAACCTTTGAGAATTTTAAGAAAGTTCACAGTATGAGCAAAGACAGGCCATGTGTATGGAAAAGCCACTGGAAGCACCTTGGGTGGGCCCTCAATTTGAGTTGGGTAGAGACTCAGGGAATCACCAGAGAGGGTGAATGGTATTAGCCAGGTTGTTTGAGATTCAGATATAGTGGGCCACTTGAGTCTGCAGCCTGGGTGAGGGGAGGGCTCAACAAAGAAAAAATTGCTTTTACCAATACTTCTGTCTGTGAGAAAGCTGTTCCTTCAGCCATCTCCCTAAAGCCAGATAACTCAGTTCCTCCCCATATATCTTTGTCACCTTTCGTGTTGCTGTCCCAGAGCTGGATCTCAGAGTGAGTGAGTCCATCAGCGAAAAAGTTTATGCGCAGGCCCTTTAACAGGAATTCCTGTGATTCCAGCCTCCCTCTGTCTCACTCAGCCACAGTCTCCTCTAGTGTTCACAGCCCGAAGTTACGGGGACTTCTCTACCCAGGACTGGAACCCTGGATTTGGGAGCCTATAATAGAGCTGGGACCTCTGTTCCTCAGCAGGGACCCCCTCAACAGCTGGGATAGTCCTCCCAATTTTTAACTGATACACATGCATATGGGACCAGCTTGTCCAGCATCTCCACACCTTTCACCAGTCTCTACATGGCTTCTTCTGTGTATCCCTAGTTATGAGGACTTCTGTTCAGCTAGACTTCAGGGATTCTCAATGACAGTTGTTCTGGAGTTTAGCCGTCATTTTAATGTGAAAAAGCAAGAACAACATTTTTCTACTCTGCCATCTTGATTGGAAATTCCGGCATTATAAATTTATTTTTTGTCATGTATTTTGACACTCAGTTTTTAGGTACATACACTTTAAGGTTTGTTATGTCTTTTTGAATAATTGATCTTTTTATCCTTATTCAATAGCTCTCTTTATTCTTGATAACTTTCTTGTTCTGAAGTCAAATTTGTCTGAAATTAATATAATTCCTCTTGCTTTCTTTAGTTAGTGTTATCATGGTTTATCTTTCTCTATTCCTTTACTTTTAATTTATATGTGCCCTTATATTTAAAGTGGGTTTCTAGTAGAAAACATCCAGTTGGGTCTTGGTTTTTGATTTACTCTCTGTATATAATTTATGTATTTAGATCGGTGACATTTAAAGAGACTGTTGATGTAGTTAGATTAATATCTACCACATTTTGTTACTCTTTTCTATTCATTGCTCTCTGCTTCTATTTTTGTCTTTCACTTTTTTTGCCTTTTCTTGTTTTAATTAAGCATTTTAGAAGAATATTTTTCTCCCTTTCTTAGAACACAAATAATTATTTTATTCTTATTTTTATTTAAATTACACTTGACATTCAAAATTATTTTATATTAATTTCAGGTATATAGCATAGTAGTGAGACATTTATGTAATTTACAAAGAGATCCTCCTTCTACCCCAGTCAAGTAGCCATCAGACACAATACATGTTTATTACAATATTATTGGCTATATTACCTATGCTGTACTTTACACACTTGTAACTATTTTGTAACTACCAATTTATACTTCTTAACACCTTCATTTTGTTCAGCTTGCCACACCCTCCCCCAACATGATAATTGCCAGTTTTTTCTCTGTATCCTTGAGTATGTTTTCATTGTTTATTCTTTTATTTTGTTCCTTATTTGCTACATATGAGTGAAATTATATGGCATTTGTCTTTCTCCGTCCAACATTTCATTTAGCATAAGACTCTCTGGGTTCATCCATATTGTTGCAAATAGTAAGATTTTATTTTTTATGGCTGATGAATATTTCATTGTATATATGTTCCACAACTTCTTTATCTAATTGTTTATTAAGAAACATTGAAGTTGCTTCCATATCTTGGCTATTATAAAAAGTGTTGCAGTGAACACAGGGTTGCATATATCTTTTCAAATTAGTGTTTTGGTTTTATTTGAATAAATACTCAGAAGTACGATTGCTGGGTCATAGATAATTCTAGTTTTAATTTATTTAGGAACCTCTAAACCATTTTCCATAATGGCTGTACCAATTTGCAATCTCACCAACAGTACACAAAGGTTTCTTTTATCCACATCCTCACTGACACTTGTTTATTAATTTATTGATGATAACCATTCTGACAGGTGTGAGCTGATATCTCATTGTGATTTTAACCTGCATTTTTCTGTTAATTAGTGACCTTGATTATATTTTCATAAGTCTATTAGCTTTCTGTATGGTCTCTGGAGAAATGACAATTCACGTCTTCTGCACATTTTTTAGTTGAATTGTTTGTTATTTTTGATGTTGAATTGTATACGTTCTTTAATTTTGGATATGGATCCCTTATTATATGTATTATTTGCAAATAACTTCTCACATTCAGTAGCTTATCATTTCATTTTGCTGATGGTTTCCTTTGTTGTGCAAAAATTTTTTAGCTTGATGTAATCTCATTTATATATTTTTTCTTCTGTGTCTGTTGCCCAAGGAGATATATCAGAAAAAGTATTACTAAATTGATATCAGATAATTTTCTGCCTAGGAGTTTTTCTTCTAGAAGTTTTATGGTTTTGGGTATTACATTTAAGAAATTTATTTTTAGTTTATTCTTATAAGAAACTGTTCTAGTTCTTTTTTTGCATGCATCTCTCCAGTTTTCTTGACACCTTTTATTGTATAGAGTGTCTTTACCCCATTGCACATCTTACATTTTGTCATAAATTAAATAACCATATAGATATGGACTTATTTCTGGGTTCCCTATTCTGTAGCATTGATCTATGTCTGTTTTTATGCCAATAAAATGATGTTTTAATTATTATGGTCGTGTAATATAGTTTGATATCAGATTTCTCTGGCTATTTGGTACCTTTTTAAAGGTTCCATATAAATTTTAAGATTATTTGTTCAATTCTGTGAAAAACACCATTGCCATTTGATAGGGATTGCAGTCAATTTTTCAATCATTTCGGGTAGTATGGACATTTTAATAATGTTAATTTTTCCTATTCACAAGCACACCATTGGCATCCATTTATTTGTATTTTCTTCAATTTTTTTCTTTAATGTCATGATTTTTCATGTACAGGTCTTTTAACTTTTTGGTTAAGTATATTCAAAGGTATTTTTTATGGCTTCATTTCAATTTATTTTATTTTTCATAATTTAATTTTTTAATTACAGTTGACATACAATATTATATTAGTTTCGGATGTACAACATAGTGTTTAAATATTTACATAACTTAAAAATTGACCAACGCAATAAATCTAGTACCTATCTGACATCACACATAATTGTTACAATATTATTGACTTTATTCCTTATGCTACACTTAAATTTCCACGACAATTTTGTAACTACTAATTTGTGCTTCTTAATCCCTTTCTCACGTTATACAACCCCCTCCCATTTGGTATCCATCACAATGTTCATTGTATCTGTGAGTTTGTTTCTGTTTTGTTTGTTCATTTATTTTGTTTTATTAGATTTCACATATAAGGGAAATCATATGGTATTTGTTTGTTCTCTGACTTACTCCACTCAACATAACCTCTCAGTCTATCCATGTGCTGCAAATGGCAAGATTTCATTCTCTTTTATGGCTGAAAAATGCCCAATTTTATATATGTACCACTTCTTCTTTATCCATTCACTTATTGATGGACACTTACTTTGCCTCCATATCTTGGTTATTGTAAATAATGTTACTCTGAATATAGAGATGCATATGTCTTTTCAAATTAGTGTTTTGGGTTTCATAGAATAAATACTCAGAAGTGGAAATAATGAGTCTTTCTTTGTCTCTTATTATAGCTTTTGTCTATTTTGTCTGCCACAAGTATTACTTTCCGAGCATTTTTTTTTCTTTTTTTAGATTCTATTTTTAAGCAATAACATTTTCTGTCCTTAACTGTCAGTCTTTGTGTGTCTTTCAATATGAAGTGAGTCTCTTGTAGACAACATGTGTAAGGATCTTGTTTTCTTATCCATTCAGCCACTTTATATTTTGATTGGAGCATTTAATTAATTTACATTTAAAGTAACCATTAATAGATATATAGTTAGTGACATTTTATTATTCTTATTTTTATCTATTTTTTACTTTTAAATTATGCTGACATTGATTAAGCAAATCTAGTAAGTTTCAGGTGCACACTTAAGCAGAAAGGCATACACACACACACACATATATGCGTATATATACATATACACACATATATACATACAGATATTGCATTGTATGTTCACCGCATATAGTTAGAGTTCTCTCTGACACCACATATTTGACCCCTTGTACCCCATCTACATTCCCACTTACCCCTCCCCCACTACCCTCTGGTAACTGCAAGTCTATTGTCCATGGCCATGAGTATTTGTTTGTCCTGTTTGTTTGCTGCTTTTAGGTTTATATGCAAAATATAAATGATGTCATATGATTTTCAACATTTTTTGTCTGTTTCATCTTGTTTAGATGATTATCTCAAGGTCCATTCATGTTGTCACAAGTGGCAATATTCAATCTTTTCTTATGGCTAAATAATATTTGATTGTATACATGTACCATACCTTCTTTATCCAATAATCTACTGTAGGACACTCCAGTTACTTCCATGTCCTGGTCCCATGAATAATGCTGCATTAAATATCTGTTTGCAAATATTGTTTTGATATATATTTTCAAGACTTTGAGGTAAATACCCAGGAAAGATCATATGGTAGATCAATTCTTAGTTTTTTGAGGAACCTCCATACTGTTTTCCATAGTGACTGTACAAATTTGCAATACCACCAGCAGTGTATTAGAGTTCCCTTTTCTCCACATTCTTTCCAATACATTTTAGTACCTGTTCTGTTGATAAAAGCTATTCTAACAGGTGTGAGATGGTATCTCATTGTGGTTTTGATATACACTTCCCTAATAGCTAGTGATATTGAGCATTCTTTCATATGTTTGTTGGCCATTTGCATGTATTCTTGGGAAAAGTGTCTGTTCAGGTCCTCTGCCCATTTTCGATTGGATAATGTTTTTCGTTGTTGTTGTTATGGAGTCGTATGAGTTCTTTGTATATTTTGGATATTAGGCCTTTATCAGAGACATTGCTTGAAAATATATTTTCCCATTTGGATGGATGTTTCTTTACCTTGTCGACGATTTCTTTTGTTGTGCAGAAGCTTTTTAGTTAGATGTAGTCATATTAATTTATTTTAGCTTTTACTTCCCTTGCTTCAGAGGTCAAAATCATAACGTCCTCTTTAAGTCTAAAGTCTTTGAGTTGAATTCTTAAGTTTTCTTGTATGCATTTAATTATTTCAGGTTTATATTGACATCTTTAATCCATTTTGAGTTAATTTTGGTGTGTGGTGATAAACAACAGTCTAGTTTTATTCTTTTGCAGGTGGCTTGTCAGTTTTTCCAGCACCATTTATTGAAGAGGCTTTTCTTTCTCCACCATATGTTTTTGGCTTTTTTGTCAAAAATTATTTGCCCATATAAATATGGGTTACTTCTGGACTCTCAATTCTGTTCCACTGGTCCATGTGTCTGTTTTGCTGCCAATACAATGCCGTTTTGATTGCTGTCACTTTGTAGTATAATTTGAAGTTGGGAAGAGTGATGCCCCCAGCCTCTTCCCCACCCCTCACCCCCAGGATGACTTTGGCAATTTGAGGTCTTTTGTGCTTTCATACACATCTGAGGATTTTTTGTTTTATTTCTTTAAAAACTGCCAATGGAATTTTGATGGGGATTGCACTAAACCTTATAATGTTTTAGGTAATAAGGTCATTTTAACTATGTCGATTCTTCCAATCCAAGAACATAGAATATCTTTCCATTTCTTTGTATCTTCTTCAATTTCTTTTAATAGGGTCTAGTAGTTTTCATTATATAGGTCCTTCGCATGTTTCATTGTATTTCTTCCTAGGTATTTTATTCCTTTTCTTGTAATTGCGAAAGGAATGAGTTTTTCCACTTCTTTTTCTGACACTCATTATCAAAGTGTAGGAAACACTATGGATTTTTGAACGTTGATTTTGTATCCAGAAACTTTACTGTATTTGATTATTGTTTCTAGTAATGTTCTTGTGAAGTCTTTGGGATTTTCTATATAGAAAATCATGTCATCCACAAATAGTGACAGTTTGACATTTTCATTTCCTATTTGGATGCTTTTAATAACTTTCTCTTGCCTGATTGCACTTGCTAGGACCTCTAATGTTACATTGAATAACAGTGGCAATAGTGGACAGCCCTGCCTTGTTCCTGATGTTAGAGAGAAGTTTTTTAGTTTTTCACCATTAAGTACAATGCTGGCTGAGGGTTTGTAATAGATAGCCTTTATATGTTAAGGTACTTTTCTTCAATACCAATTTTGTTAAATGTTTTGATCATAAATGGATACCATATCTTGTCAAAGGCTTGTTCTGCATCTATTGATATGATCACATGATTCTTATTTTTTAAATGTTTTATCCGGTGTATCACATTAATCGATTTGTGTATGTAGAACCATCCCTCTGCTCCTAGGATGATGCCCACTTGATTGTGGTGTATAATCTTCTTAATATGTTGCTGTATTAGGTTTGCTATTATATTATTTAGGATTTTTGCATCTGTGTTCATGGGAGATATTGGTCTCTAGTTTTCTTTTTTGGTGTTATCTTTGCCAGGTTTCAGTATCAGGGTAATATTGGCCTCATAAAATAAGTTGGGAACTATTGCCTCCTCTTTGATTTTTTGAAAGAGCTTGAGGAGAATAGGTATTACATTTTCTTTGAAAGTTTGATAGAATTCACTGGTGAAGTCATGTGGTCCTGGACTTTTACTTTTCGGTAGGTTTTGGATGATTGTTTCAATTTCCATATTGCTGATTGGTCTATTTAGATTTTCTAGTTTAGCTTGATTCAGTCTAGGAAGGTTGTATTTTTCTAAGTACGGGTCCATTTCTTCTAGGTTATTCAATTTGATGTTATATCCTTTTTCATACTAATCTTGTATGATCCTTTGTATTTCTGCAATTGCAGACGTAATTTCTCCTTTCATCCCTGAATTTGTTTATTTGTGTCTTTTCTCTTTTTTCTTTAGTGAATATAGACAGGGATTTGTCAATGAACTAGCTTTTCGTTGCATTTATTTTTTTTTTGTTGTTGTTGCTGTTGTTATTTTCAGTTTAATTTATTTCTGCTCTAATTTTGATTATTTCTTTCCTTCTTTGACTTTAATCTTCATTAGTTCTTCCTTTTCTACTTTTTCTAAGATGAAGCATTAGGTTGTTTATTTGGGCTTATTCTTGGTTTTGGAGATTGGCCTGTAATGGTATAAACTTTTTTCTTATGACCATTTTTACCGCGTCCCAAAAGTTTTGACATGTTGTACGATCGTTATCATTTGTTTCTATGTATCTCTTTATCTCTCTTTTTATTTTTTCTCTGACTCAGTTATTCTTCAGTAGCATGTTGTTTATTCTTTATGTATTTGCAGTTTTTCCCTCTTTCTTTTTATAGTTGATCTCCAGCTTCAAAGCATTATGATCGTAGAATATGGTTGGCATGATTTCAACATTCTTATATTTGTTGAGGCTTTCTCTGTGTCCCAGTATGTGGTCGATTCTGGAGAATGTTGCATATGAACTAGAGAAAAATGTATAAGCAGCTGTTTTGGGATGGAAAGCTCTGTAAATGACAATTATTTCCAATTGATCTAACGTGTCATTTAAGGATATTATTTTCTTATTGATTTTCTGTTTGGATGATTTGTTCATATCCAACAGTGGGGTATTGAGGTCCCCTACTATGATAGTGTATTGGTCTGTTTCTCCCTTTAATTCTGTTAGTAATCACTTTGTATATGTCTAGGCTCTTTGACTGGGAGCATAGGTATTAATTAATAAGTGTTATGCGTTCTTGGGCCATAATTCCATTTATCATTATGAAGTGTATCACAGTATCTTTCTTTACCTTTTTTTTATTTTGAAGTCTATTCCATCTGATATTACTACCACTACTTACACTTTTTTCTGAATGCCATTTGTTTGATATATCATTTTCCACCCTTTCACTTTGAGTCTATATTTGTCTTTGGAGCTGAAATGTGTCTCCTGGAGGCAGCATATGGTTGGGTTTTGTTTTTCGATCCATCTGCAACTCTGTGCCTTTTGTATTGGTGAGTTCAGTCCATTTACATTTAAGGTTATTACTGAAGTATGAGGTCTTCTTATAGTCATTTTATCTTTTGCTTTCTGGTAGCTCAAAGTTTCCATTGAATCCTGGTCCTTGTGTTTTTGTTTTCTTTATTTTGGCTTTTGTTGGTTTTTCCTCTGGTTCTTCTTGTTTTATGGAATATAAAACAGTTCTGAATCTTTGGTATGTGGTTACCATTATGAATATAATATATATATGTATATGCATGTTATATACGTATATATACACATATGTATGTACACATGTATATATACATATATAATATGCACACACACATACAGTTGTTCATTTTCTTTTGCGCATGACTTATCTCCATTCCTGTTTGCAAATATAAATCTTTGAATCCTCCCCTTTTCAGTCATTGTTATTTCAATTTGTCCTTATGTATGCTGAGCTTTCATTTCTATCTTGCTGTAGTAATACTCTTCTTATTACTTAAGCTTATAGTGGCCTGTTCTTAGTAAGGGTTGCACTCCTCTGCTTTTATTTGCCTAATAGTCACTTTTAATTATGTATTTTTTTGGTCATTTTGTTTTTGATGCGCTAACCCCTTTCAGTATTCCCTGTAGTGCAGTCCTCATAGTGGAGAATCCCTCAATTTTTGTATGTCTGGAAAGGTTTTAATTTCCCCTTCATATCTAAAGAAGAGCTTAGCTGGATACATTATTCTTGGCTGGTAATTTCTTTCATTTAATAGTCTGAATATTTGATTCTATTCCTTTCTGTCTTGTAAGTTCTGTGCTGAGAAGTCCAAGCATACTATAATGGGTTTTCCTTTATAAATTACCATTTTCTTCTCTGTGACTGCCCTGAAAATTTTCTTTGTCATTGATTTTTGATAATTTTAATACAATATGTCTTGGAGAAGCCTTTTTGTTTTGAGATAATTGGGTGTTCTGTTGAGTTCTTGAATTCCAAGCTTCAGCCCCTTCCTTAGGTTTGGGGAATCCTCATTCACTATTTACCTGAAAATGATTTCTAGTCCCTGCTCCTTTTCCTCGCCATCAATAATGCCAATTATTCTTGTATTTCCTCTCCTGATAGTATCAGCTTGTCTTGTATTTATTTTTCATTATTTTTATTCTTAGGTTTCTCTCTTCCTCCTACTGATTTATTTCTGGATTTCTGTCTTTGATGTCACTGATCCTTTCCTGCATTTGGTCAACTCTATTTCCCAAGCTTGCTATTGCATTTTCAACTCTTGCAGTGTATTTTATCTCCAGAAGATCTATTCTTTTCTTTTTAAGAGTTTCAATGTCCTCGCTCTGCTCATCTAATTGTTTTTTTGATTCCTGAAATTGATGATATGACTCATTTCAGAACTCACCGAGTTTTTTTAGAAGTACCATCCTGAATTCTGTCATTTAAGTTGCATATTTCTATATCTGTAAGCTTATTTTCTGAAGATTTTCCTCTTTCTTTCTGAGATGCCTTGTCACCTTGTTTGTTCATGGTGTTTAATGGTCTATTTCTTTGCCTGGGCATTAATGGAAATGTATTCTGCTTTTTTTCCAGAAAGAATATTTAGTATATAAAGTCTCTAGCCTGCTGCAAAGAAGGCACTTTTTTTCTTTTTTTTTTTTTCTTTTTGGTTTCCAGTAGGTGGCATCTAAGCTTCTTGAATCCCTGGCTTATATAAAGCCTTAATAATGCCTTTACATATTGCCTTTATTTTCTTGTAGATATTTAATCATGCTCACTACTCTCAGTTTCAGTCCCTGTTCTTGTTAGCAACAGTTTCAGTAGCATTTGCTCAGATTCCCCTGGGGCTCCGTGGTGTTTGGTCTCCAGGGTATGGAGGGAGGGGCCCTCTGAGTTGAGGGTTGGGGGTCGCGGCTCAGCCTCAATTTGCAAACGTGGCAGATAAAAGTCAACAATCGTTTCTCTGCCATCAACTTCTCTGCAATTGCCCTGATGACTGGGCCCTGTTCCCGGTCTCATGGAGCTCATAACTTTCCCAGGCAGGACCGTTGATGGAATTTGCCACACATTTTCCCCTCTCCTTTCTCCTACCACGGGTCAGAAACTCGATACCCAAGGTTCTGGGTATCTCGTGGTAGCTCGTATGCGCAGTGTTACACTCAAATGTGTTGTGTGCAGTTTGGGTGTTTTTTTGGTGAGTTTTAGATGTCCAGTTTATTTTTTTTTCAATGGGAGATATCTGGGGTCATCTCTCACTCTGCCATGTTTCCTCAGTCTGACCCTCATAGGCATTTTTTGATGCAATTGGAAATGGAATTGTTTTCTTAATTTATCATTAAGAAAAGTATTATGATAGGTTATTATTCGAGTTTAGAAATGCAACTTCTTTCTGAATGTGAATTTCGTGTTCTGCCATTTTACTGAATTTATATATCAGTTATAATAGGGTTTTTTTGGTAGAATCTTTAGGGTTCTTGCTGTATAGTGTCATGTCATCTGCAAATAATGACAGTTTTACTTCTTTATTACTAATTCAGATGCTTTTTGTTTTTTTTTATTGTTGGATTGGTAGGTCTTTCTTGGCTAGGATATCCATTACTATGTTGAATAGATATAGTGAAAGTGGACATTCTTGTCTTGTTTCTGACCTTAAGGAAAACACTTTTAGCCTTTTGGCTTGAGTATGATGTTATCTATGGGTGTGTAATATAAGGCCTTGGTTATGTTAAATTATGTTCCCTTTATTCCCACTGTGCTTAGAGTTTTTAATATAAACGGATGTGGAATTTTCTCAAATTTTTTTCAGCATCTCTTGATATGAATATATAATTTCTTCCTTTCAATTTGTTAATATGGCATACTACATTAATTTATTAGCAGATATCGAACCAACCTTTCATCCCAGAAATAAACCCCACTTGGTCATGGTACATGATCTTTTTAATGTATTGCAGAAAGTTTTAGTTGCTAATATTTTGTTGAGGATTTTACTTCTTTGTTTACTAGGAATATTGTTTTACACACACACACACACATATACATAAATATATGGTTTGGAAGCAGTGTAATGGTGGCCTGATAGAATGAGCTTTGAAGCTTTCTCTCCTCTTAAATTTTTTTGTATAGCTTGAGATAAATAGGTGTTAATTCTTCTTTAACTATTTGGTAAAATCATCTGCGAAGCCATTCATTTCAGAATTTTTGTTTTTCTTGAGTTGTTTGATCGCCAGTTCTATTTCATTAGTCACCATTGGTCAGTTCTAATTTTTGTTTTTTCTTGACTCAGTCTTGGAATACGGTATATTTCTAGAAATGTATCTATTTATTCCAGATTGTTCAATTTCTTGGCATATATTTGTTAGTAGTTTTTTTTTTCTTTTTTTATAATCCTTTGTATCTTTGTGGAGTCCTTTCTTCTCTTGTTTTATTTCGGATTTCATTTAAATCTTTTGACTTTTTTGATAAGTATCTTTAAAGTTTTATCAATTTTGTTTACATTTGCAGAGAACCAGCTCTTAGTTTCATTGATCTTATGTATTGTTTTTCTAGACTCTATTTTTTTTCCACTCATTTTTTGACTTCCTTCCTTCTATTCACATTGAGCTATGTTTGTTATTGTTATTTTCTTCCTTTAGGTTTAAGTTTGGCTTGCTTATTTGAGAGTTTTCGTGTTTCTTGATGTAGGCCTGTATTGCTATGAATTTCCCTGTTAGTATGACATTCACTCTGTCCCATAGATTTTGGGTCATTGTGTTTTCATTTTCATTTGTCTTAAGTTATCTTTTCATTTTTTCCCCCTTGATCTCATTGTTAACCCATCCATTGTTTAGCGACATGATATTTAGCCTTCATGTGCTTGTGTATTTTTTTAGTTTTCATCTTTTAACTGAATTCTAGTTTTATACTATTTTGGTTAGAGAAGACCCTTGATGTAATTTAAATCTTCTTAAACTTACTGAGACATGTTTTGTGGCCTAACAAGTGATCTGTATTGAGAAATGTTCCATATGCACTTGAGAAGAATATGTATTCTGTTGCTTTGCAGTGAAACACTTTTAAATTATCAATGAAATCCACCTGGTCTAGTGTATCATTTAAGCCACTGCTTCCATGTTGATTTTCTGTCTGGAAGATCTGCCCATTGGTTTCAATGGGGTGTTATATTCCCCTACTGTGAGTGTATCACTGTTGCTCTCTCCCTTTATTTATCTCATTATTTGCTTTGTATATTTTGGTGCTCCTGTGTTGGGTGCATAAATTTTTACTAGGGTTATATCCTCTTATTGAATTGATTCCTTCATCGTTATGTAATATCCTTTTTCCCTCTTATTATTGTCTTTTTAAAAAAGATTATTTTGTCTGATCTAAATATTGCAATCCCAGCTTTTGAAAAAATCTATTTGTATTAAATATCTTCTATTTTCTTACTTTCAGTGTGTGTCTTTTGATCTGAAGTGGGTCTCTTATAGACAGATATGCATGTGTTGTGTTTTCTTATATTTTCAGCTTTCCTATGTCTTTTGATTGAAACATTTACTCTATTTACTGTTAAAGGAATTATTGGTAGGTACATACTTATTGTCGTTTTGTCATTCATATGTATGTTACATCTATCTATCTATCTATCTATCTATCTATCCATCATCATCATCATCATCGTCTATCATTCTTTTTCTTAAAGAGGTCCCTTCAACTTTTTTTTATAATACTGGCTTGGGGGTGGCAAATTCTTTTAGCTTTTTTCCTGTCTGGGTTGCTCTTTATCTCACCTTTAATTTTAATTGATAGCCTGCTGGGTAGATTAATCGTGGCTGTAAATTCTTATTTTTCATCACTTTGAATATTTTATGCCTATTCCTTCTGGCCTGCAAACTTTCTGCTGAGAATTTGGCTGACATTCTTATAGGAGTACCTTTGTAAATAACTAATTGCCTTTATCTTGATGCTTCTAGGATTCTCTCTTTGTCTTTAATGTTTGCCATTTGAATTATAATGTCTCTTGGTTCATTTGTGTTCAACTTTTTTGTGACTCTCTTTGCTTCTTGGACTTGCATATTTATTTCCTTCACCAGGATGGGGAAGTTTTCAGTCATTATTTTCTCAAATAAGTTCTCCATTTGTTTGTTTTCTTTCTTTCCTTCTAGTACTCTATGATGTTGTTGCACTTGATATTGTCCCAGAGGACCCTTCATTATTTTTTATCCTTTTTTTTTCTTTTTGCTGTTCTCATTAGGTGTTTTTTTGCTACCTTGTCTTCCAAATTGCTGATTTGATCTTCTGCTTCATCCAATCTGCCCTTGATTTCTTCATTTCAGTTATTATATTCTTCATTTCTGACTGGTCATTTTTTTATGGTTTCTATGTCCTTTTATATGTTTACTATCTCCTTGTTAGTGCTTTCACTGAGCTCATCTATTCTTCCCATAAGTTCATTGAGCATCCTTATAACCAGTGTTTTGAACTCTGTATCTGGTAGACTACTTACCTCTATTTTATTTTATTTTCCTAGAATTCTTATTTTTGGGGGGAGGACATGTTTCTTTGTTTTCTCATTTTGGTTGCTTCTCTGTATTCTTTTCTATATACTAGGTATATCTTCTACATCTCTCAGACTTAGCTGAGTGGACTTATATAGTAGGAGCCCTGTGTAGTGCAGTGGCTCAGCCTCCCTGATCATCTGTGCTGGGTGCACCAGCAGTGTCCCGTGTGTGGTTTTGTGTGCCCTCTTATTATAGTAGACCCTTGATTGTTGTTGGCATGTTAGTTAGTAGATCTGACTCCCAGGCTCAATAGCTGTGAGGATTGGCCACGTCCACAACATATGATTTGCTGTGTGGGATCTGACCCAATGAACTGGGGTTTGCTGTACATGGTTCCTATGCCACTTGAGACCACTCATTGGGTATGCCATTTATGGGGCTAAGAGGGGGTGTTTTTTGAGGTATAATGCCAGCCTTTGGATATGTTGGTTTTGGAGCCCATTAGGAGGTGCACCTATGCAGGCCATAGTCAGTTGCATGCTTGTTACCTGCCTGGAGCTACGTGGTAAGAGCTACAAAGCTAATATTTTAGTTGCTGCCTGAGCTGGACCCGGAGGTATCTGGAAGAAGCCATGCAGCCCACTAAGGCCAGCTGCCACCAAAACTGGGCCTGCGGAAGCTCAGCAAAAGATTTAGGGCACCCTCAGGCTGAGGATGCCTGCTGGCTTCCCATAAGGCTCTGCAGCTGAATGAGCCTAGGAATCCCAGAGCTGGATGAAGCAGGTTCTCAATGAGTCACCAGTGAGGGAAAGTTGTGTTCCCCAGGTTGGTGAAGATTCAAGTTTATTGCCAGTATTGAGTCTGTGGCCACTCTCAAAAGTTTGTTCATACTGAGGCCAGGCACTACTCACTTTAGGTCTGAAGACACCTCAGGTGTTTTCGAGAAATACTGCAACTAAGGCTGAGGCTTATTGCCTGCCACCAAAAGTGTATCCTGAAGTGTGGGAGCCAAGGCCCGCTGATTTCCATGGAAGGAAACTCCTGGTGAGAGTGCAAGGTGGGTCTGGTTACCATGTAACCATCTGTAATTAATTGCCTCTGGGAAACTTTTGATTTTGATAAGGCGGGATCTCAGGGAGTCAGTGATGTGAGTATATCTTGCCAGGCCAGTGGAGATTCGGTTTTGGCCATGTGGTGAGAGGGCTCACCAAATGGAAAATGGCACTTTCCTACAGACTATACAGGAGGAAGGCTGAATAAAGAGAAAATGGCACTGTCCCTTCAGCCCTCGTCCTGAAGTTACACAATGTAGTCTTTCCCTGTATGTCTCTGGCACCTCCAGCTGCTGTCCCTCCACCGGAGCCTAGAGTGAATGCCTGCTAGTGAATGAATCTGTGCATGGGCCCGTTAAGGGGAAGTCTGCATTTCCAGTTCCCTTCCATCGCACCCAGAGGGTCGGAATCCTCACTGATTTTCACAGCAAGATTTTTGGGGGGTTCCTGTTCTTGACACTGAAACCCTGGGCTGAGGAGTACCAGTGCTGGATAGGGGCCTCTTGCTTCTCTGATGGGGGCCTCTGCGGCTGAGATATCCCTCTTGATGCTCAATCACCACATGTGGGTGTGAGACTAGCCTGTTTTGTGTCTCTGCGCCTTCTCCCAATCTTGATGTGGTATCTTTATATCCCCAGTTATAGGAGTTCTGTTCAGCTAGTCTTCAGATCATTCACCAGGTTGACTGTTTCACAATTTAGTTGCACTTTTAATATGGACATGGAAAGAGGCATGCATAATGTTTACCTACCCCACCATCTTGACCAGAACCTCTATACTTATTTTTTTTTAACTTTATTTAGTGATTTCTCTATGGATTGCAATATGCATTTACAACAAATCCATATTCACTTTCAAATACTATATTGCTCCACAAGTAGTTTAAATAACTTATGCTAATGCGTTCTGAATTTCTCTCTCCCACTTCTTCTATTTTTGTTGTCATTTATTTCACTTATATGTGTTATAAGCATCATATACCTTGATGCTATTATTATTTGGAAGAAATCATTATCTGTTAGATAAGTAACGATAAAAATAGAAAATTGTGTTTTATCTTCATTTATTCTTTTTCTAATGCTCATCTTTTCCTTCATGTTTCAGATTTATATTATTTCTTTTTCTCTGAAGAACTTTGTTTAACTTTTCTTGAAAGGTGGATCTACTGAAGACAATTTCTCTCCATTTTTTATCTGAGAAAGTACTTATCTGTCCTTCACTTTAAAGGATTATTTTACTGGACACATCATTCCATGTTTTCCTTTTTTTTGTTATTGTTATATTCATTTCAGTTTTTTTTCTTTTATTTTCTAATACAACATTTGTAGATTTTTGATTTCTGATTACCATGTGATGACTATATACCAAGGTATGCTTGTAGAAGTCTATTTTAATTTGATAGTCACTTAAAATTGAATACATTCTAAAATACTACCATTTTTACTCATCCTCTCCAGGTTTATAATTTTGTCATTTTTTTTTTACTTTGTGTGTGTACAATCCTCAATTTACTGTTGTAATTACACAAGATCTTCCTACTATTGCCTTTAAAGTTTGTACTAGTTTTAGTATTGGTCGATGATCCAGAGCTTTTGTATGTTTTTACCTTTGTCAGTCAGAATGTTTTTCTTTGCAATATTTTCTTTCTTTTTCTTTTCTACTTTTTTTAGGCAAGAAAGACATTATTGAAAACTATTACAATAAGAGAATTAAACTCAACTCCTCTAAAAAATTGCTAAGAATTTTTAAAGCAACGGTGAGTAAATGGAAAAGTACTGGAGGACTTTAGTGTACAGGAATGATTAATATGGTGGGTCATCTGTGTTAGCTAATTACCAATTATCAATGTTATGGTCCTACCCTCCTGCAGACAGTTAGAGATAGAAGTTCTATCTTTTTTAAATTCTATATTTTTAGTTTTTCGATTATAGTTGGCATACTATATTATATTAGTGTCAGATATACGACAAAATGATTAAACATTTATATAACTTGCAAAATGATCACTCCGATAAATCCAGTACCCATCTGATAGTATACATAGTTATCACAATACTACTGACTATAGTCACCATGCTATACTTTACATCCCCATGCCTATATTGTAACTACTAATTTGTACCTTTTAATCCCCTCCCCTATTCACTTATCCCCCACCCAAAACCAGCAACCATCAAAATGCTCTCTGTATTTGTGTTTGTTTTTGTTGTTTGTTTGTTTATCTTGTTCTGTAAATTCCATATATACCTAAGAACGTTCATTTGTCTTTCTCTGTCTGGCTTACTCCACTCTGCACTATGTACTCTAGATAAATCCACATTGTTGCAGATGGCAATATTTTATTCTTTTTATGGTTGAATGATATCCCATTATATATATATGTACTACCTTCTTTATCCATTCATTCACTGATGGACACCCAGGTCGCCTCCATAATTTGACTATTGTAAATAATGCTGTAATGGACAAATGGATGCACATGGTTTTCTAAGTAGAGTCTTGGCTTTCTTTGGATAAATACCCAGAAATAAAATTACAGAGTCCCTCTTTTACTCTTGTTATAGACTTTGTTTTAAAGTCTATTTTGTCTGGTATTAGTATTGCTACCCCAGTTTCTTGTTTCATTATGTTATCCTTTTACTTTAGTATGTGTGTATTGTTCAATTTGAAGTAAGTCTCTTATAGGTAGCAAATGTAAGGGTTTTGTTTTCTTACCCATTTAGCTTCCCCATGTCTTTTGGTTGGAACATTTAATACATTTACATTTATATAAATAGTTGCAGATATGCAGTTATTGCAATTTTATTATTCGTATTTGATTTTTTTTCTTCTTGAAGAAATTCATTTATCATTTCTTGTAACACTAGTGTTGTGGGGTTGAACTCCTTCAGCTTTTTTCTTGTCTCAGAAGCTCTTTATTTCTCCTTTGATTCTAAATGATACCCTTTCTGGGTAGAGTAATCTTGGATGTAGGCCCTTGCTTTTCATCTCTTTGAATATTTTGTGCCAATCTCTTTTGGCCTCAAACATTTCTGTTGAGAAATCACCTGACAGCACACTACCCTCTAGGTCCATCATGCAGTATCTTTTCTCACCCCCTTACTTTTAGTCTGTGAGTGTCTTTTAATCTGAAGTGAGTCTCTGGTAGGCAGCATTTATGGGGGTCTTATTTTCTTATTCACTTAGCCACCCTGTCTTTTGGTGGAGCACTTAATTCTTTTCCATTTGAGGTACCTATTGAAAGTAGATAGTTATTACCGTTTTTTATTAATGTTTTTGATACATGTTTTTTCTTCTTAAAGAAGTCCTTCCAACAATTCCTGTAATACTGACTTGGTGCTGGTAAATTCCTTTAGCTTTTTTTTTTTTTTTTTGGTCTGGGAAGCTCTTTATTTGTCCTTCAACTTTAAATGATAGCTTTGTTGAATAAAATGTTTTTGGTGTGGATACTGGGTTTTAAGCACTTTGAATATTTTGTGACAAGCCCTTTGTCTTTCAAAGTTTCTTTTGAGAAATTAACTGCCAGCCTCATGGGTGCTCCTTGTAGGTAGCTAACTATTTTTGTCTTGCTGTTGTTAAGACTGACTCTTTTCTTTAACATTGGCATTTTAATTATGTGTCTTGGTGTGGGCCTCTTTGGGTTTATATAATTTGGAACTCTCTTCACTTTCTGGAATTTTATGTCTATTTCCTTTACCAGGTTAGAGAAGTTTTCAGTTATTATTTTTTCAAATAGGTTCTCAATCCCTTGCTCTCTCTCTTCTGGTATCTTTATGATGCAAATGTCATTAAGATTAATATTGTATTATAGACCCTTTAAACTATCCTCAATATTAAATTTATTGTGAGACATTAGGTAATAAAATTATATAGGTTTCATGCGAATAATTCAATAACACATCATCTGTATGTTACATTGTCTGTTCACAACCCAAAGTCGAATCTCCTTCCATTAGCAAATATTTGACCCACTTAACTATTTTCTATCTCCCCCTACCCACTTGTCCCTCTGGTAACCACCATACTGTTGTCTGTGTCTAATGGATATTAAAGTGGTATCTCATTATGGCTTTGATTCGAATATACCTAATAGCTAGTTTATTTGAGCATATTTTCATATATCTGTTGGCCATTTGTATGTCTTCTTGAGAGAAGTGTGAGTTGAGTTCCTCTACCCATTTTTTAGTTGGATCATTTTGTTGTTGTTGAGTTGTATAAGTTCTTTAAATATTTTGGACATTAACTCTTTATTGAAAGTGTTTGTAAATATCTTCTACTCAGAATATTGCCTCTGTTTTATAGATTTTTTTTGCTGAAAAGAAACATTTTTAGTTTGACATAATTTCATTAACTTATTTTTGCTTTTTCTTCCCTTGTCTTTGAGGTCAGTGTTTAAAAAAATCCACTCTAAGACCAAGGTTCATAAATTAGTACTCATGTTCTCTTCTGTGCTTTTTATTGATTTTGGTGTTTGAGCTATTTTGAATTATTTTTTTGTATGGTGACAAATAGTAGTCTAATTTTATTCTTTTGCATGTGACTTATTATTTTTTCCAGTATCATCTATTAAAGAGGCTTTTTTTTCTCCATTGTATGTTTTTGGCTTCTTTGTCAAAAATTTTTTGCCCATATATACGTCAGTTTATTTCTGAGCTGTCAATACTGTTGCATTAGTCTGTATCTGTTCTTCTGTCAATACCATGCTGATTTGAATATTTTTACATTGTAGTCTAATTTGAAGTTGGAGGTGTGAAACCTACTTTTTTTTCTTTTTTCTTGGAATTATTTGGGCTATTTACATTTTTTTGTAGTTTAATACAAATCTGATATATTTTTTGTTACATTATTTTAAAAATTCCATTAGCGTTTTGATGGAGATTGCATTAAATCTATATATTGCTTTGGATAATATGGCCATTTTAACTATGTTGTTTCTTCCAATCTATGAACTGTCTTTCCATTTCTTTGTCTTCTTCAATTTCTTTTATTAATATCTTGTAGTTTTCAGTATATAGATCCTTCACATTTTTTGGTTGTTTACTTCTAGGCTTTTTATTCTTTTTGATGCAATTGAAAAAAATTTGTTTTTTTGCATTTCTTTTTCTAAAAATTTATTGCTAGTATGTAAGAATGCAATAGATTTTTGTATATTGATTTTGCAACTTGCAACTTTACTGTATTTGTTTATTGTTTTGAATAGTTTTATTTTGGGGGGGTCTTTAAGAGTTTCTATATAAATGATGATGCTATCTGAAAAAAAAAGTGAAAATATGACTTCTTAATAACCTATTTTGATGCCTTTTATTTTTTTCTCTTGCCTGATTGCTCTAACTAGGACTTCCGGTGCTATGTTAAATACTAATGGTGAGAGTGGGTATCTTTGTTTTGTACCTGATCTTAGAGGAAATGCCTTCAATTTTTCACCATTGAGTGAGATATTAGCTGAGAGGCTGTCATAGACGCCCTTTATTATATTGAGGTAATTTTCTTCTATACCCATTTTAAGGAGTGTTTTAATTAGAAATAGATGTTACATCTTTTCAAAGGCTTTTTTGCATCTATTGATATGATCATATGATTCTTATTCTTTTGTTTATGTGACATATCATATTAATTTATTTTCATATACTGAACCATCCTTAAGTCACTAGAATGAACCCCACTTGATTGTAATGAATTATCATTAATGTATTTGATTTGTTATTATTCATTTAGGATTTTTGCATCTATATTCATCAGAAATATTGGTCTGTAGTTTTTTCATGTGTTATTCTTGCCAGGTTTTGCTATCAGGGTAATGTTAGCCTCATAAAATGTGTTAGAGAGTGTTGTCTCTTCTTCAGTTTTTGGAACATTTTGAGAAGGATAGTTATTAAATTATTTTTGTTTGGTAAAAATTACTAGTGAAGCCATATAGTTCTAGAATTGTATTTTTGAGAGGTTTATGATGATTGTTTCAATTGCTTTCCTGTTTATCAGTCTTTTTATATTTTCTAGTTTTTGTGTGACTCAGTCTAGGAAGATTATATAATTCTAAGAACACGTCTGTTTTTTCTATATTAGTAAATTTGGTGGCATATATTCTTTTAAAGTATTCTTGTTTATCTTTTGTATTTCTGTGGTTTCTGTCAACTTTATCTCTTTTATTTCAGATTTTGTTTATTTGAATCTTTTCTCTTCCTTGTGAGTCTAGCCAAAGTTGGTAAATTTTATTATTCTTTTCATATATGCAGTACTCTTCATTCTTCTGAATGCATCTTATGTCCATTACCCTTTTCAATTTCAGACCTTTAGATATTCTCTTCTTATATTTTAAATGTCATAAATTATCCATATTTATGTTGTATTTCATTTCCAAATTAAAGTGCTATCACCTTTATTCTTTTTAATATTTTATGTTTTTTCAACTTGGTTATATTTATTTTTTCATTTATTTTTTTCATTTTCTCATATGATCTTTTATTTTTTAAGTCTTTATTTATTTACTTATTTACTTATTTTATGGTGAAATTAGATAACAGAATCCATTAAGTTTCAGATGTACAATTAAACAGTAAGCAATATGTACGTGTTTTTACAAACAGCAGTATTTTGTCTCTTCTTATGACTGAGTAATATTCCATTGTATATATATATACCACATCTTTAACCAGTCATCTATTGTAAGACACTTTGGTTGCTTCCACATCCTGACCACCATAAATAATGCATGCTGCTATAAATGTTGGTATGCAAATATCTTTTTGGATATGAGTTTTCAAGTCTTTGGGGTAAATACCCAGTAGAGGGATTGCTGGATCATGTGGCAGATCAACTTAGTTTTTTGATGAATCTCCACGCTGTTTTCTGTAGTGGCTGTACAAATTTGCACTCCCATAACCAAGGCATGAGGTTTCCTTTTTCTCTGCATTCTCTCCAACACTTGATAACATTTGTCCTATTGACAGCGGCTATTCCGACAGGTGTGAGATGGTATCTCATTGTGGTTTTGTTTTGCATTTTCCTAATAGCTACTGATATTAACCATCTTTTCATATGTTTTTTGGCCATTTGTATGTCTTCTTGGGAGGACTGACTGTTCGGGTCCTCTGCAACTTTTTTGATTGAATGGTTTGGTTTTTGTTGTTGTTGTCCTTCTTAAGTTGTATGAGTTCTTTGTATATATTGGATAGTAGGCCTTTATCGGAGGTGTTGCCTGAAAATATCTTCTTCTCCCACTCAGATGGCTGTATCTTTACCTTGTAGATAGTTTCTTTTGCTGTGTAGAAGCTTTTAGTTTGACATAAACCTATTCATTTATTTTTGCTTTTACTTTCCTTGCCTTTGAGGTCAAATTCATAAAATCCTCAAGTCCAAGGTCTATGAGTTTAGTTCCTATGTTTTCTCCTATTCTCATTATTGCTTCAGGTCTTATATGCAGGTTAATCCATTTTTAGTTAATTTTGGTGTATGGTGATAGAAAACACACTCTAGTTTTATTCTCTTGCAACTGGCTTTCCAGTTTTCCGAACATCATTTATTGAAGAGGCTTTTTTTCCTCCAATGTATGTTTTTGGCATTTTTGTTGAAAATTATTCACCTACATAAACATGGACTTATTATGGGACTCTCACTTCTGTTCCACTAGTCTGTTTTACTGCCAATATCAGGCCATTTTGATTACTGTCGCTTTGTAGTATAATTAGAAGTCAGGCCAAGTGATGTGTTCAGCCTTCTTTTTTTCTCAGAATGGTTTTGGCAATTCAAGGTCTTTTGCGCTGACATACAAATTTGATGATTTATTGTTCTAGTTCTTTAAAAAATGCTGATGCAATTTTGATGGGGATTGCACTAAATCTGTATAATGCTTTAGGTAATATGGTCATTTTAACTATGTTGATTCTTCCAATCCATTAACACAGAATATCTTTCCATTTCTTTGTATCTTCTTTGATTTCTTTTAATAAGGTCTTATAGTTTTCATTACATTGGTCCTTCTCATGTTTCGTTAGATATATTCCTAAGTATTTTATTCCTTTCGTTGCAACCGCAAAAGGAATTATTTTGCCACTTCTTTGTCTGACACTTTAGTTTTAGAGTATAGGAACGCTATGGATTTTTGAACACTGATCTTGCATCCAAAAACTTTACTGTATTTGCTTATTGGTTCTAGTAGTGTTCTCGTGGAGTCCTTAGGGTTTTCTGCACAGAGAATCATGTCATCCTCAAATAGTGACAGCTTGACTTCTTCGTTTCCTGTTAGGATGCCTTTTTAATCTTTCTCTTGCCTGATTGCACTCCCTAGGACCTCCAATGTTATATTGAATAACAGTGGCAATAGTGGACAGACTTGCCTTGTCCCTGATCTTACAGGGAAAGTTTTAATTTTTTTTTTTACCATTCAGTATAATATTGGCTGAGGGTTTGTCATATGTGACCTTTATTATGTTAAGGTACTTTTCTTCTATACTGATTTTGTTAAGAGTTTTGATCATAAATGGATGTTGTATCTTGTTGAAGGCTTTTCCTGCATCTATTGATTTGATCATATGATTCTTATTTTTTTAATTTGTTTATGTGGTGTATCACATTAATCGATTTGTATATGTTGAACAATCCCAGTGCCTCTTGGATGAAGCCCACATGATTATGAAGTATAATCTTTGGAATATGTTGCTGTATTCATTTCGCTAGTATCTTATTTAACATTTTTTCATCTGTGTTCTTGAGACATATTGGTCTGTAATTTTCTTTTTTTGTGCTATCTTTACCAGGTTTTGGTATCGAGCTAATATTGGCGTCTTTAATTTTTTGGAAGAATTTGAAGAGAATAGGTATTAAATCATCTTTGAGTGTTTAGTATAATTAGATAGTGAAGCCATCTGGTCTTGGACTTTTACTTTTTGGTAGGCTTTTGATCATTGTTTAGATGTCCATGTTGCTAATTTGTCTATTTAGATTTTCCAGTTCTTCTTGATTCAGTCAAGAAAGGTCATATCTTTCAAAGTACTTGTCCATTTCTTCTAGGTTATTAAATTTGGTATTAGATACTATTTCATAGTGTTCTTGTATGATCTTTTGTATTTCTGCAATGTCTGCCATCATTTTTCCCCTTCTTCCCTGATTTTGTATATTTGTGTCCTTTCTCTTTTTTCTTGAGTGAGTCTAACCAGGCATTTTTCAATTTTATTAAACTCAAAGAACCAGCTCTTTGTTGCATTTATTTTTCCTATTTATTTTTGTTTAAAATTTCATTTATTTCTGCTCTAATTTTGATGATTTCTTTCCTTCTTCTGACTTTAAGCTTCATTTGTTCTTCCTTTTCTAGTTTTTTAGGATGAAGCATTAAGTTGTTTATTTGGGCTCGTTCTTGCTTTTGGAGATAGGTCTGTAATGATATGAACTTTCCTCTTATGACCAATTTGCCGTGTCCCCAAAGTTTTGACGTCATGGTATTATTATCATTTGTTTCTATATATTTTTTGATCTCTCTTTTTATTTTTTTCTCTGACTCAGTCATTCTTCAGTAGCATGTTGTTTAATCTCCATTTATTTGTTCTTCCCTCTTTTTTTTTTTACAGTTGATCTCCAGCTTCAAAGCATTATGATTAGAGAATATGGTTAGTATGACTTCATCTCTCTTATATTTGTCGAAGCTTTCTCTGAGTCCCAGTATGTGGTCAATTCTTGGGCATGTCACATGTGCACTAGAGAAGAATATATAAGGAGGTGTTTTGGGATGAAAGTCTGTAGATGTCAATTATGTCCAGTTAGTTGAATGTGTCATCTAAGCATGTTATTTCCTTATTGATTTTTTGTTTGGATTATCTGTCCATATCTGACAGTGAAGTATTGAGGTTCCCCTACTACACTAGTGTTTTGGTCTGTTTCTCCATTTAGCTCTGTTAATGATTGCTTTATATATTTTGGGTCTCCATGACTTGTATCATCAGCATTACAAATATGTAAAGGACAGTTATAAGTACAGAGTAATCCGTTTTCTTCTGAGTGTGCTTTATCTCCATTCTCCTTTGCGAATTTGGATCTTTCAATCCTCCCCTTTTCAGTCATTTTTTTTTCTCAGTTTGTCCCTATATATCCTGAACGTTCATGACTATCCTGCTATAGCAAATGTCTTCTTATTGTTTAAGCTTATAATGCCCTGTTCTTAGTAAGGGTTGTACTCTTCTGCTTCTATCTGCCTGCTAGTTGTCTTACTCATTGTTATGTTTTTTTTTTATTTTTTTATTTTTTGTCATTTTCATTTAGTTGAGCTGATCCCTTTCAATATTTCCTGTACTGCAGACCTCGTAGTGGATAATTCTCTTTGTTATTCATTTTTGACAATTTTAATAGTATGTATCTTATTGAAGACCCAGTTGATCAAGCCATTCAATCTTTTAAATGTGTTATTGTATTCAATTTGCTAGTATTTTTAAGGAGTTTTGCATCTTTATTTATGAAAAATATTGGTCTGTAGTTTTCCTTTTATGCATGTGTCATCTTTACCAGATTTTGATATCAAGGTAATGTTGGCCTCATGAAGTGAGTTAGGAAGTAGTGTCTCTTCATCCATTTTCCTGAAAAGCTTGAGAAGAGCAGGTATCACCTTTGAATGTTTGATTGAATTCACTGGTGAAGCTATTGGGTCCTGGACTTTTACTTTTTGAGAGATTTTTAATGATTGTTTCAATTTTCATACTGTTGTTTGGTCTATTTAGATTTTCTAGTTCTTCCTGATTTAGTCTAGGATGGTTGCATATTTCTGAGAACTTGTCCCTTTTTTAGGCTATTAAATTTGTTTTCATATAATTTTTCATAGTATCTGTTATAATGCCACTTCTTTCATTGTTGATTTTAATTGTGTTTTTTTTTTATTCTTTAGTGAGTCTAGCCAGAGGCTTGTCAATTTTATTAATATTCTTAAAGAATCAGTACTTTGCTACATAAATTTTTCTATTTTCTTTTTTCTCAATTTAATTCTGCTCTATATTTTTTTTATTGTTTCCTTCCTTTTGTTGACATTGGTCTTCATCTTTTTCTTATTTTCCTAGTTTTTAAACATGTAATGTTATATAGTTTATTTGGGCTCATTCCTGTTTCTTGAGATAGGCCTGTAATGATATGTACTGTCCTCTTATAACTGCTTTTGCTCTGTCCCACAAGTTTTGATATGTTTTACTTTCATTTTCATTTGTATGTACCTCTTAATCTCCTCTTTTGTTTCTTTGATGATCCAGTTGTTCTTCTGTAGCATGCTGTTGAATCTCAACATATTTTTGGTTCTCCCCACTTTCTTTTTACAGTTGATCTCCAGTTTCAAAGCATAATGGTCAGGAGTATGCTTGGTAGGATTTCAATCTTTTAAAATTTTTTGAAGCTAGTTTAATGCCCCAACATATGTTATATCCTTGAGAATGTTCCACATCTAGTAGAGAAGAATGTAAAAGCTGCTGTTTGGGGATGAAAGGCTCTGTAAATGTTTATGATATCTGATTGTTCTAAGGTGTTATTTAAAAATATTTTCTTTCTGATTTTTCATTTGGATGATCTATTCATAGTTGACAGTGGGGTATTTATGTCCCTTATTATAATTTTGTTTTTGTCAGTTTCTCCCTTTGG
Source organism: Rousettus aegyptiacus (assembly GCF_014176215.1). Classification (NCBI taxonomy): domain Eukaryota; kingdom Metazoa; phylum Chordata; class Mammalia; order Chiroptera; family Pteropodidae; genus Rousettus; species Rousettus aegyptiacus. The sequence goes on along the minus strand of NW_023416312.1, from coordinate 50,670,789 downwards.
TTCTGTTAGTAGTTGCTTTATATATCTTGCTGCTCCCTTTGGGGGAGCATAAATATTAATATGTGTTATGTCTTTTTGATTTATGGCCCCCCTTGCCATTATGAAGTGTCCATCATTGTCTTTGTTATTTTTTTTTTTATCTTAAAGTCAGTTTTGTCAGATAGAATTACAGCTACACTCTTTTCTGACTGCTATTTGTTTGGAGTATCGTCTTCCACCCTTTGAACCTATATTTATTCTTGAAGCTGAGATGTGTCTCTTAAAGGCAGCATATGGCTATATTTTGTTTGTTTGTTTGTTTGTTTGTTTATCCAATCTGTTACTTTTATTGTTGAGTTCAGAGCATTTACATTTAGGGCGATTATTGACATATGAAGTTTTTCTATAGCCATTTTATCTATTGGTATCTGGTACCTCAGTGCCTCCATTGTTTTTTTATCTTTGTTTTTTTTTTATTTTAATTTAGTGATGTTTTATGATTTTCCCCTCTGTTCCCTCTTGTTTTAGGTTATGTGTTTAGTTCTGCATTTGTGTGTGTGTGTGTGTGTGTGTGGTTGCCATTAAAGTATTCATGTTGTTTATTGATTTTGTTCTGAGTTAAATGAGGTGTTAATCAGAATTTTCTTGTATCTCCTTGGGTTTCTTCATAAGTGCAATCTTGAATTCTCTGTTATTTAAATCACATATTTTTATATCTTTAAGTTCATTTTCTGGGAATTTAAAAATTCTTTTCTGAGCTGCCTTGTCACCTTGATTGTTCATGGTGTTTGATGAATTATTTCTCTGGCTAAGTATGAATTGAAATGTAATCTCCTTTAATTTTTTTAAATTATTATTCAGAGTTATTTCTCTGTATCAAGTTGTTAAGATGAGGTTTTTCTTTTGTTTTCCAGTAGGTGGTGACCAAGCTTCTTGCACTGCCCAAGCTTCTTGGATCTCTGCTTTAGAGCAAAAAAATGTTATTTATTTCCTGGGAATGCGTGTGTCTCCTCTGTTATCGGGTTACCTCAATCCCAACGATCCACCCCCATTGAGAATGTGAATGGTGAAGGGGATCCAAGACTCTGAAGAGACCCTTAAGTCTCAGTACTGCTTCAATACCTACATACAAGTTTGGTGCCTGCTGCAAGCTCTGGGAAGATAAAGAATGCCATGCTCTGTGAGGATGGGGTCCGGGAAGGTGGCCAGGCTCAAAGACTCTGCTTTCTGCCTGGCAATGGCAGATTCTGCTCCTATGAATATGATCTCTGCTCTGTTCTCAGCTTTGTTCACTGGGCTCTGCCATGTGGGATATGCTGATCACTCAGGGAGAACTGCTCGTGACTTTTTAAAAGTTAAAAAACTGCCATGTAATTTTCCCCTCCCCTTCATCCTGTTGTGAGCTCCAGGGTGTTTTCTGTAGCAGCTATCAACTTTTCTTCTTGCTCATGTGATTCACCCACTTTTAGATGCTCTGATGTTCATATCTCTTAGATGTGCTTGTGCGCTCTGCTGGATGTTATCTGTTGGATTTTAAGTGTTCTGTTTGTCATTATTTTAAGGGGACAAGTGAGGGAAATCCTTCATGGCTCCATTCTTCTGATGTCACTCTTCTTTTTCTTAAAAAAGTCCCTTTAACATTTCTTGTAATACTGGTTTGGTGGTAATAAACTCCTTTAGCTTTCTCTTGTCTGGGAAACTCTTTATCTGTCTTTCGATTCTAAAAGATAGCTTTGCTCCAGAGAGTAATCTTAGTTTTAGGTTCTTGCCTTTTATAACTTTGAATAATTCAGTAAATTCTTTCTGGCCTGCAAGGTTTCTGTTGAGAAATAAGCTGACAGTCTTTTAAGAGCTCCCTTGTAGATAACTAAGTGTTATTCTCTTGCTGTTTCTAAGATTCCCTCTTTGTCTTTAACCTTTGGCATTTTCATGATGATATGTCTTGGTGTGGGCCTCTTTGGGTTCATCTTGTTTTGGACTCTACATTTCCTGAGCTTGTATGTATGTCTATTTCCTTCATCAGGTTAGGGAGATTTTTGGTCATTATTTCTTCAAATAGATTTTCAGTCTCTTGCTCTCTTTTCTCCTTCTAGTACCCCGATCATGCGAATGTACCGCTTGATATTGTATCAGAGGCCCCTTAAACTATCCTCATTTTTTTAATTGTATTTTCTCGTTGCTTTATGATTTGGTGTTTTCTGCTACCTTATCTTCTAAATAACTGATTCAATCTTCTACTTCATCTAATCTACCGTTAATTCCTCCTAAGGTATTCTTTATTTCAGTTATTGTATTCTTCATTTCTGGCAGGCTCTTTTTTATGTTTCTATCTACACTTTTATGTTCTCTATTTCTTTCTTAAAGTTCTCACTAAGTTCATCTACTCTTGCCCTAAGTTCAATGAGCATTCTTATAACAAGTGTTTTGAACTTTGCATCTGATAGATTGCTTGTGCCCATTTTGTTAACTTTTTTCAGGAATTTTGTTTTATTCTTTCATGTGAGATGTGTTTCCGTATTTCCCCATTTTCACTGTTTCTATGTATTATATAGGGCTCTTATATCTAATGGTCTTTGTAGAGTGGTCTTACGTAGTATGTGTTCTATGGGGCCCAGTGGTGCAGTTTTTTTTCTATTCTAAGATAAGTGTTTCACATGTATCCTTCATATAGGCTATGTGTGTCCTCCTGTTTTAGTTGAGCCTTGGTTGCTATTTTCACATCAATGGGAGGGATTGACTCATGGGCTTATTTGTTGTGAGGACTGATTGGTGACTACAGTATAGGAGTTTTTGTGCAGAGGCTGATCCTATGGAACAGGATTTCTTTATCAAAGCTCTGATGCCTGCCCAGTATTCTCTTTGAGTATGTTGTCCTCAGATGCAGCCTCAGGGGTTCTTTCGTCTTGGTCCAAAGCTGACCACCAGGCACGTTGGCCTTGAGGGCTTCTGGGATGGGCCTGCCATAGATCAAGTTAAGCTATAGGCTGTTTCTTGTTTGGGGGTCACCTGGAATGAGCCACCAAGCAATCTGAAGATGGCTGCCACCCACTTTTGCTTGGATGTGTCACCAGAAACCAAGCTGGGAACTGAACTGGCTGACGCTAATAAGCCGTTGGTCGCTAAGCAAGGGGTATAGGGCATGCTGTGGCCAGATGCTGCTTTTTTTGGGTTTTGTGAACCTTTGATAGATTTTATTAATGTCTTCAGCATTAGCTTAGATAGGTTTTTTTTTATGGGAAAACCACTGGAATCAGCTTGATTGGGCCTATAGTTTGGGTGGGGTGGGTTCTCAGGGAAACACCAAAAGGTGGGCAAACAGTGCTAGCCAGGTTGTTGGAAACTCAAATATTCTGGCTGCCTGCATTTGCAAGGTGCAAGTAGGGAGGGCTCAACAGTGAGACAATAAATTCTATGGAAAGCTGCTCTTCCAGCCCTCATTCTGAAGCCAGACAATCTCGTTCCTCGTATGTTTCTGGTACCTTTCAAGTTGTTGCCTTAACACTGGATCTCAGAGCGAGTGAGTTTATCAGTGAGTAGCACCATGCACTGTCTCTTAAAGAAGAGTGTCTGGGCCTCCCACAGTTCTCTGTCTATATTCTTCACTAGCTTTCCAACAAGAAATTGTGGGACTTTTCTTTCTGGAACTGGGACTCTGTGCTAGGGAGCCATGTTTGGGGCCAGGACCCCTTGCTCTTCTGGGATGAATGACACAACCAAGATATTCTTTTTGATTCTCAGCCACCATATGTGGGCATGGGACCAGGAGTTTCATGTCTCTGGCCCTCCTACCAGTCTTTAGTGGCCTCTTATGTTTGTCCTCAGTTGTAGGACTCTGTTCAGTTAGACTTAGGGGACTTCCAATGATGCTTATTCTGTAGTTTAGTTGTAATTTTGCAACTAACATAGCGTTCACCTGCTTTGTCATCTAGATTGGATCTCCTAGATGAGTCCAGTATGAACTCATTTTAAATTTGGAGCCTTGTTTAGCTATTCCACACTTGTTTGCACAGATAATTTTATTACCCATGTCATGAATAACGAAAATATTTCCTTTTGAATATTACCATAATTTGCTACAGCAGGATTTTTCAAATATTGTATTCACTCATTCATTCATCTCGTCATCCATTAATCTCTGTATCCATTCACCTTTCCACTCATTTATCTGGCAAATAACTATTGTGTTCCTCCTAATTGACATGTATTGTAATGATACATGTAATGATACTGCGATGAATAAGACAGAAATAGTCCATACCATCCTAGAAATAACTGAATAACAGAAAAGATAAACATTGAGCAAGGTTTTACAAGGCTTGTGAAGAAGTATTTTGTGAGTGCGTTACAGGGAGATCACAGTTTGGCATATCATAAAAGGTTTTTTTGAAGAATTGATGGTATTTAATCTGAGACGTAAAAGAGGAAGAAAGAGTGAGCTAAGCTAAGCTAGTTGGAATTTGAAGTGCAAAATGTTCCAGATTTAAAATGCATCTTGTGAAAATGCTCAGAGATGAAAAAGTGAATAAGATGTTTAAGAGACTAAAAATTAAGGGAGTGTCATGACAAGATTTGTGTTTAACTAAGACCTATGCTAAGACTTGATTATAGGTAGAAAAGAATACAAAGAAAGAGTGAGGAGGAGGTTAATTTAGTAGTTAAGATTAAAAAATAATGACTATCTGAAATAGGATGGTAATTAGTGGAAATGGAGTGAAGTGACTGGATTCCAGAGATAATTAGCAGGTTGAGGATGTGTATTATGAACCTTAGGCTTCTTGCATTAACAATTGAGTGGCAGGAGTGCCATTTACTATAAGAAAACCAGGTTTGAGATGTAAAATGTTGAGATTGGTTTGGGATATATAAATTAGTGTGTCTGTAAAACACCCAAATAGATATGTTAATAGTAAGCTAATTAAATAAGTGTGAAGCTTAGTGTAGAGTTCTGGCAATTTTTGGCATAAAGATGCTGAAATTAAAATCAAAGTTGATGGTACCACATAAGAAGAGAAGTTGTGAGAGGAAAAGGAAGAAAATCTATAAAAAATCACAAAGTAATAAAATGATGTTGTCAAAGAACATCTTGCACATGGTAGGGACTCAATTTTAAAGAAAATGAGATTTTTTAAGAAATTGGCTCACACACTTGTGAAAGCTGGAAATTCTGAAATCTGCAGGACACGCTGGAGATCTGAAGAAGAGTTGTTGATTTTGTGGCTCAAGTCCAAAGATAGTCTGGAGGCAGAATTCGCTTCTCCTTGGAATATCTCAGGTCTTCCTCCCTGCTTAAAGCCTTCAACTGATTGAATGAAGCCCACCAAAACTATGGAGGGAAATCCACCTTACTAAAAGTCTACTGATATAAATGTTAATTTTATCTAAAAAAAATACCATCACAGAACATCTAGACTAGTAGTTGACCAAATACCTGGGTACTGTGGCCTAGCCATGTTAACACATAAAATTAATCATCAATGAATTGAAAAATAATGTTTTATAACTTCTGATTCTGATCCAATTTATTTGTTTAATTCAAAGCATACAAAATTTTTTTAAATCCCATTTTTATGTCTTTTTGGAAGAAGTTTCTGTTCAAGTCCTCTGCCCATTTTTTAATTGAATTGTTTGTTTTTTGTTGTCATTGAGTTGTGTGAGTTTTTGTATATTTTGGATGGTAGGCCCTTATCAGAGATGTTTTCTCATTTGGATGGTTGTCTCTTTACCTTGTTGATGGTTTCTTTTGCTGAGCAGAAGCTTTTTAGTTTGATGTAGTCCCATTCATTTATTTTAGCATTGACTTCCCTTGCTTTTGAGGCCAAATTAGTAAAATCCTCTTTAAGTCCAAGATCCTTGAGTTTAGTTCCTATGTTTTATCATATGCATTTTGTTGTTTCAGGTCTTATAATCAGGTCCCTTATCCATTCTGAGTTAATTTTGGTGTGTCATGATAGACAATAGTCCAGTTTCACTCTTTTGCAGGTTGCTTTCCAGTTTTCCGAGCACCATTTATTGAAGAGGCTTTTCTTTCTCTATTGTATGTTTTTGGTTCTTTGTTGAAAATCATTTGCCCATATATACATAGGTTTACTTATGGACTCTCAATTCTGTTCCACTGGTCCATGTGTCTGTTTTTCTGCAAATATCATGCTGTCTTGATTATAGTTGCTTTGTAGTATAATTTGAAGCCAGGCAGAATTATGCCTCCAGCCTCATTATTTTTTTCTAAGGATAGCTTTAGCGATTTGAGGTCTTCTGTGCTTCCCTATAAATATGATGATTTTTTGTTCTATTTCTCTAAAAAATGTTGATGGGATTTTGATGGGGTTTGCATTAAATATGTATAATACTTTAGGTAATAATGGGACTACATCAAACTAAAAAGTTTCTGCACAGCAAAAGAAACCATCAACAAGGTAAAGAGACAAGCATCCAAATGGGAAAATATATTTGCAGGCAACGTGTCTTATAAGGGCCTAATATCCAAAATACACAAATAACTCATACAACTCAATAACAACAAAAATCAAATGACCCAATCATAAAATAGGCAGAGGACCTGAGCATACACTTTTCCCAATAAGACATACAAATAGCCAACAAAAATATAAAAAGATGCTTAACCTTGCTAGCTAGCTATTGGTTAATTATAAATCAAAACCGCAACGAGATACCATCTCACATCTGTTAGAATAGTTATAATCAACAGGAAAACTTATAACAAGTGTTGGAGAGGATGCAGAGAAAAAAGAATTCTCATAACACTGCTTATCGAACTATAAATTGATAGAGCCACTATGAAAAACAGTATGGAGGTTCCTCAAAAAACTAAGAGTTGATCTACCACATGATCCAGCAATCCCTCTCCAGGTTATTTACCCCAAAGACTCGAAAATCCATATCCAAAAAGATATTTGCACACCAATGTTCATAGCAGCATGCATTATTTACAGTGACCAGGACATGGAAGCAACCAAAGTGCCCTACAATAGGTGTTTGGCTAAAGAAGATGTGGTACATATATACAATGGGATTATAAGAAGATATGAAATACTGCCATTTGCAACAACATGGATGGACCTCGAAATAATTATGCTAAGTGAAATAAGCTAGACAGAAAAAGTCAAAAATCACATGATATCACTTATATGTGGGGTATAAACTTAAAAACAACAAATGAACAGTATAAACAAACAGAGACTCATGGACATGGACAATAAACTAGAGATTAACAGAGAGTGGAGTAGGGGGAAAGGGGAAGGTAGATGGGTAAAAGATGTTAAATGTGTGGTGACAGAGAGAAATCTAACTATGGGCAGTGAATACAATACAATGAATTGTACACCTGAAGTTTACTGTATTTCATTAACTAACATCTCCCTAATAAAAAAAATTCTCATATAAACCTAACAGTTATTTATTAAATGTCTACTTATAAAAGAAAGGTTAGGTCAAACATTGATTCTCCATTAATGTACAAGAACATGATGGTACTAAGTGGACAGGTGTGCAATAAAAAACCTAATATTTGCAATGTCGATGCATGCCATAAAATGGATTTTAGACATCACTTAACAGTCATTCTTAAATTTTTCTAGATTTTCTTCTGTTTAGAAGGTTTTTTCTTTTTCAATTGCCTCAGGATGGGGCAAAATTTTAAAATTAAAACTTCAATTAATGCAAAGCTAGTGTGGTTTTCTCTTAAGCTTCCAAGTTCAGTCTTCCTCTTAATGAAGTTAAATTTCACTATGCCCTTTGCAAAATAAAATGATAATGAGACACGGCTTTGGTTTTCTCTATCACTAACAATATTATAATGGAATAATTTTTCCTATGGAAAATTATAATGTAATCCCTGGTCTTTTAGCAAATAACTTCTAGCTGTGGCCACTTATGATTACATAAATCAAATCTACATCCTGACATTTTGATTTCTAATGTAGTTGATAAACAATTGTTGTGAAGCCCAATAGGAAACGTGTTTTCATTGGTTTATGTGGCTATTCATTATTTATATGGCATTAGTTAATTTTAAAGTATTTTTCTGTCAGCATTTTTTATGTGATTGACATTACCATGCTGGTGAATATATCATAGTGTCTTTAGTGGTTGTCCTCAATAATGGACTTTTGCCTTGCTTCCATTCCATTCACAGTCACAGACTTCAAAAAAAGTCATAAAATATAATCATGTATGTTTTACTGTGTGTATGTTTATTAACCTACATTTTAAAGATGACTAGACTAGATCTGGCGACACAGTAAAGTGGCAACTGGGCTCAAGGAAATATCAAAAGATAATCTTTGTTTACCAATTTCTCCAAAAAGTCTATAGACTTTTACTTCCAACTTTCTTTATATCTATGCTATGATATATTTTATTAGTCTTAGAAATCATTGCTGTAAGGCAGAATAGCTGACTCCATCACTCCCACAGTTAGAAAACATTTCAAAGAGATGAAAATGTCACCTGTTTATTATCCCAGTTTCCATCCATGGTCAGGAGTTCGGGAGAGCTTAGCTGAGTCCTTGGCTCATAGTCTCATGAGACTGCAATCAAAGTATTGACTAGGATGTATTGCCTTTTAGAGTTTACTATTCCCTTTCAAGTTTACCTAGTTGTTCCTTATGGTTGTAGGACTAAGATTCTTATTTTCTTCCTGGCTGTCATCCAACTGCCCTTGCCACATAGCCCTATCACAAATTAGAAGCTTACTTTTTAAGGTCAGCAAGAGAATCTTTCACTTTAACTTACTAAACTGGAGTCCCTTGGAATTTAACCTAATCAGTGAAGTGATATCCCATTACATTTGCCATATTCTGTTGCTAGAAACAGGTCAGAGACTCCATCCACACTATGGGAAAAGGGAATGTAGAACAGTGTGACTCATTAGGCTTCACCTTTGTATGTTTCTGCTCAGAGTACATTCTTGTCTTTAACATTATAAAGGTTATGATGGATTATATAAGTGACTAGAGTAAAATCAGATGCACCGAACATCTAAAAATGTCAGCTTGATGATTGCTAACACATGATTTGCAGAGGCCCTTCATGTTCTTAAAACGTAATTTCTAAGTGTGGTTACTTTCTCCACCTTTGGAGTGGAGAATTATCAGTAAGTCTAAATTCTTAAGTTATTTCTAGGAAAAAATAAACTAAATTCATAAACATGCATCTGATTAGACTTATTTTTCATCACCTGTTTTCAACTCTTTAAAAAAATGCTGTTTCTCGTGCATGTTACCCTGGTCTACCACTATCTAAAATCAAGATTTCGACTTATATTAGTCATTTAGTTTTTAGAAAAAGGACAAATAAGTGAAAGGTTCTCTGAAATATAGATTGCATTCAGTTTACAGAGAAGCTGCCTTTTAAAATGGCCAGTGCAATATTAGTCACAGAAACTCAGCAGGTGAAAAGCACATGGATAGACAACACAGCAGTAGCCATTTATTTGCAGGTAGAAAGACTGCACCCTGAGGTTTGCCTTGTCAGACTCCCTGATATGCTCTTCAAAAAGTTTAAAGATGTTTGTTCTTTCACATGCCACAATGCTTTGCTGTGAATTGCATGGTTTGAAATTGCTTTTTCTACCATCTAAACTCTATATATAATTAAAAATATCATTTAAAAATGAAATCCTTTGTTGTATTTGAATATGGAATGGTCTTTATTGTTTTTTAATCAATTTATATTCTGATTATGAATTATACTTCTCTAATTGTTTGGAAATTAACATTTGTTAAAGTGTAAAGTCTTGTCCCATTTTTCTTTGTTTTCAAGCCTATAACCATCATTTAGGCATCTGAACTATCTTTCTTATCAAGAGTTCTCTTTATTCTTTCTTGTTACAACAGAAGTATTTTAATGTAAAACTAAAAGGGAAAGTAACTTTTTAGTTTTAAATTTCTGGCCCTTATTTTTTTTGTGCTTATGAATTAACTAGTGTGGCTGACAACAATATAGATCCCAGGATCAACTGTTAGCAATCATCAAGCCGACATTTTTAGATGTTGGGTGCATCTGATTTTACTCAAGCCATATTTATCTGTTATGTCTTATGTGGGACCAAGGTATCTTCATTTTGACAATCAGTTGAGGTGATTGAAAAGCAAGTGATCTACAGAACACATTTTGAGACATATTGGAAAAACTCACCTTCATAGACTACTTTAAGTGTTTTTTTTTCTAAATCATTTACTAACTCTTAATTCAAAACTATAGCCTGTTTAAACTAGAATCTGTGGTTGGGAAAAATAAAGACTAGTCTTCTATTCTAAGTAATACAGCTAGCTATGTATCCAGATTGATATTTCTACTGAAAGTAGTCAAAGATGTTGGATAAAATATTTTAAAAATATTCTTTAAGAACATGAAAGAATGAACAAAATAGTAAAGAGTGTTCGGGGTAAGGAAGAACCAAAAATATTCATAAAAATACTGAGCTACTTTTCTCTAGCATTTTTTGCCTCTAAATCTGGCAAAATTTAGTGTAGATTTTTATGGTCTTGAAGAGCTGGGGAACTACAAACAAAAGCCAGGGCATTCTCAAGATGGGATAACAAAAAGGAGACACTTTCCCTACAAAATGGGAACCCAAAGACCTATACGATCAGGGTAAATTTAAACTAGAAATAAACTGCATGTATATCTTCTTATACTTTCTGCTCCCATCCACCAAAAAAGAGAAAGTTGCTAAGATACTGAGCAGTGCAGGACTAAAATAAAGTACACTTAAAGACAATCATAAACACAAACCAGTTCTTAATTTTACTTCGAATTCGCATTATATAGATAACACTTAAAAACTCAAACTTTCCATTGGAACATAGTGATCTCCTTCTGGTGTTTCCCCAAAACATATAGTAGAAGTAAATGCAAAACTTATCTGAAGGATTGCACCTTTATTGAAGACTTCAAGTAATCCTAACAGTATTTTTCCCCCCTAAGGAATTAAGCAGTCCACAGGAAAAAAATACATAAAAACATAAAGAAAACAGGGCACCATTTATGAGAAACATCAGAAAAATCAGACAGAAAAATAGGTGCACAAAGAATTAATTTGCTTTAATTATCAAATGCAAATTTTTAAATAGTTATATTTGCAATATTGAGAAAAATATTACAAGCATGAAAATATCTGCAAAGAAATGGAAACTGTAAAATGATCTAGCAGATATGTAGAAGTGCAAAATGTAACATAAAAATTAAAAATAAATTTATGTAAAATAACTTACTGGATTAGAAAGTAATGTCAGTAGGATGGCAGACTAGAAAGCTCCAGGATCTTGTTTCCCCGTGGAAACATCCAATAAAAAAAACTACAGACTGATTAAAATAACTATAGGAGCTCTGGAACAAAGTCAAAGATCTATAGCAACCATGTGAATTCCCAATCAAGCAAAAGCCACATTCAAAATGGTAGGAAATTTCACTGTATTTTACTCTTCCTTACCACACTCTCTCCTCAGTATGGTGTGGCTGAGGTCCAGAGGCAGTGGCTCAATTTCTGGTTCCCTTTCTCTGTTCAAGGAAAAAAACAAACCAGGATGGAGATTGTTTGCAATGTTCTGCCATGTCCGTGGGATCTTTAACTTGTATCTGTTTTGTCTGACTCTAAGCTCAGAAAGAAATGGCAACATGCTTTGGATCTCAGGATGGAAGTCATAGAGGCAGTGGCAGTTGCTTTGGTGCATGAAAACTGCAGGGGAACTGCAGATGTGTAGATTCCTGGGGGTAAATGACTATAGGCAAAGGAACCATTGACTAAGATGGAGGTGCAGGAAGTCCCAGGTTTTAGTCTACTACAGAAACACCAAATTAACAATAATATACAGACCAGAATATCTTTGTAAATAAAATATGACCACTCAGTCTTTAAAAATTAAGTTTATTATTTCAATTTACATGGATTTTACAAAATAATGTGTTGCATAAAAGTTAGCTAGTCCATCACCAAGTGCTCACTTGCATACATTATAAAGTTGACAGTAAAATTTTGGACATGAAGGAATTGATGTTTTCTTCAGTTTACATTTCAAAATGATGAAAAGTCACTTTTGTGCCAAGATCCTTTGAGGTTACACAGCAGCATAAAATGATTTTCCCAGTTATTTTTTTTTTATCATTTATGGGTTTTCTTTTATTTACCTTAATTTTCAGTTTGAAAAAATATCCAGGAAAACCAGTTCTAGGTAAGTTAAGCCAAGAGAAACTTTGTTTAAAATAGGGAAATTTCAGAAATGAAGAAATAGGGGATAATAATGGTAAACACACATTTGCAATTTAGGCTTTCAACTAATTTTTCTTTTTTCAAGAACAAGTTCCTGTGACTACTGTTTGTAGGTGTCAGAAAAACAACTATCACAAAAAACACTTGAAATTTTGATTTGAATCTTTTGAGTGTTTCTTTCTTGGAAGAATGTTTATTTCTTTTTCGCAAATTATTTTGGATTGTTTTAGGCAGAGTTCCCACGGCCAATATTTTCATGTTTTTTTTTTAATTTTTAATTTTTAAGTTATTTTTTTATAAGCAGAGAATAATCATGAATTATTTTTCTGTGGCATTCACTAACTAGTCTACAACTCTTTAATTAGAAATTGTGGTCAGAAATGTGCTAGGAAAGCACCCTCATTCTTATAAAATAATTCAAACTTTTTGCCTTTTAAAGCAGGTTTAAAATAAAATTTCCAAAATAATGTCATTATAGAATGAACAAATTTAAAGCTATTTTAATGGTAGGTGAAGCAATGACAGATGTGTATGTTCTACTAGCAAACTGTTGGCTCTTTTTAATAACAAAATATGGAGACATAACCAGAATTCCACCTCTGTAATGCTTACCCAAACCTTGGGATCTTTACAACATTGATGTATAGTTCAAGTTAATTACTTTTAAGGGAAATTAACTGAGCATTTTGCTTTGGCTACTCTGTTCTAGGTACTAGACTGTTCAAGGCAGTCAGCAACTATGATGTATGAGAAAGGAGTAGCAGAGGAGAAAATTTTTAAGATAAGGCTAAAAAACATTTTTGTAGTAGATTGTGACATCATGATAAAAATTTTGGACTTCATCTTGAAAATAACAATTTTAAAGTGACATGATTGGCTGTATGTTTCAAAAAGATAATTTCATCTTCATTATGAAAGACAGATTGGAGGAAATATGTGACCGAGAGATTACTTTGGAGGTTACTGTAAGAGATGATGAAAGATCATCTCAGAGAAGGTATAGTAGTAGTGGAGAGAGAAAACAGATAGAACTAATCTGAAGTAGAAAGCAGAGGAGAGGAAGGATTTTTGGGTGACAGCAATCTTTACTTCTGGCTTAATATTGTCAGTTACTAAGTAAGTGTCATTTCTGTGCCAAGAACTATCTTTCATGTTGCTGGACATATATAGCTAAGGACAAAAAAAAGTCCTTAACAGGAGCATATAGTCACAGAAGAAATTTATTTATTCAAATTGTTCTGTAAACAAAAATAGTGTACAACCATTTCCTACTTTTTCTTTGGTACCTTTTTCCATTTATATTTACACGTATGTTAAAGGCATATTTCTTTTCCAGGGTTATTTCCAACCTCATAGTTCATGCTTGATCTGATTATTCCTATAAACAATAAAACATTGTCAACAGTTTTGTTTCATCTTACATGCTCTTTAGCCTAAAAGTCTTCTTTCTGTGAACTGTTTGAACTATTTTTCTCAATTTCACAAAATTCTCAACTGGCTTGCCATTAATCCTTGCATCAAATTTAATTTAGATCAAGTTTAAATCTAATTTAATTTAATTTAGGATCAGAGGAGAAATGGGTTTGTTCCTTTTATTTTAAAAATGGAAAAACTGAGAACTTGGAGAGGGAAAGTGATTTGCTCATCTCTAATGATAAACCCTGAGAACAGGATCTAAACTTTATATTGCAGCCGTTACAATTTCATAGTTTATGGTTCTCTTATAAATTACTCATATACTTTTTTCTTGTCTTTATTTCCCATTTATTTCCATTTTAACAACCCTTCAGCATGTTTTTTCTATTTGTGTGTCCCTTTGACTTGGAAGAGACATCCACTAAGTCACTTTTTATCAACTTTTAGTTCTCTCTTTTACAAATATTTCACCCTCTTTCAGTAATGATGGTAATAATATTAACATCTATACTTATTAAACACTTTTTTATGTGCTGGACACTGCCTTAAGCCATTTTCATGGACTGTCACTTAACAAATATACAAAAATCTTATGAGACATGTGTTATAGACCAAATGTTTGTGTCCCTCCGAATTCATATGGCAAAATCCTACCTCCCAATGTGATAATATTAAGAGGTAGGGCCTTTTGAAGACAATTGAAATTAGATAAGGTCGTATGGGTAGAGCCTTCATGAATGGATTTACACCCTTATAAGAGCCATGAGAGAGCTTGCTTCCCCTCTCTGCTCTCTTCCCTGGGACACCGCAAGGACAAGATGGAGGTCTATAGCACAGAAGAGGGCTCTCATCAGAAATAGGCCATCTGACACCTGATTTTAAACTTCCAGCTTCCCCCACAGTAGTTCAAGTATGAAATATGTATGTTTACAATCCTCATTTTATATTTAGGATTAAATGACCGATTAAATCACTTGTCCAAGTAAAACAGCAAATACAAGATTTGATCACAGTTAGTCTGAATTCCTAGAAATTTTTCCTACTTACTGATTTGTTAAGTCTACCTTCCAGAGTAAAAGCGAATTATACAATTACCTTTTATTCCACTGGCATTAAAAAAAAAAAGCAATGGAAAAAATATTTAAAATCTTTTTGTAATAGTTCTAGGCTCTCTCTGGGAGACTTTATTTCTTCTTTTTTGATATTTTTTCAATTACAGTTGGCATACTATATTATATTAGTTTTAGGTTTACAACATAGTGATTAGACATTTATATAATTTCTATAGAGCAAAGTATATTTTAGATATACTCTGATTTTATATTTAAATATAAATTTATGTTAAAATAAATATATTTCTGGAAACTCTCATAGAATACATACTTGACTAAACAATATCCAGATTTCATAATTCTAAATATTAATTATAATACTCAGCTGAGTGCTAAATAATATATACAAACATTAAGTGATATTCTGATTGGTCATTATATATTGGTTTTGAGATATTTACAATGAAATATAGGGAATAAATGAGTTATTTATTTCCTAAAACTCCTTATTTGGCTTATTGCAGACTATAGTACCACTTTTCCTTTACAATTCACTGGTATTCTCTACCTTAAGTTTTCTCTATTTAGTTAGCTCTAAGGCTCTCCAAAGTGACCATCAAATTTTGTTTTGGTATGTGTATTTACTTCTACTTTTATCTGTTTCAGCATGCATATCATTCTCCATGTTTAACAATTTCACAATAGCAAACAGCATCTTCTATAAAAACAAATACATTTCTCGTTGTCTTTACTTTGCCAGCTAAAGCCGTTGCTTTTTATTGGTGTCACTAAAAATCTTATAAATCATTTCTTTTTTGGAAAATAAGATTATTCAGAAGAGGTCACATGAAAATTCAAGGATTCTTTATGCTTATCTCAAGTGGGAAACTTGAGGCCAAGACACTGATACAGATTTAGTTATAGCGCCCTTAACCCTTTAATTCAAATCAGAAGTCTGAAATTGATTGTTAGAAACTTGAAAGAATATGCTTGAAATTGCTATGTAAATTTGGCCAGAATTTACTGACAAAAATACCCTAGGATGTCTATTAAATTTCAAAAAAATTTTCTCAAAGCAGTTTATTCAATCTGACCTCTAGGAGCTTGGACAGGAAGTCAATTGGATATTCATTTTAAGGAACTAAGTGTTGTGGGATTTTGCCAAGAATAACTTATTCATGTCTAGCTACAAACCCCTGGACATCTGTGTTTGAAATCTCCTCAACAATGTGTCTTATTTCTCATTCTTTGTAGTATGAAAAAGTCACTACAAAAAGTGTTGCTAGCTTCTTATCTTTCTGGGATGGTTTTGGTTAGGAATGGTATTGTATCTGTGTCCAGTAAGGAGACAGTAAGTACTGGATTCTCACAATTCCTTTCAAAAACATGATTTTTAAGATGAAGTATTCTTTAATATTTTATATTTATTAAAAAGCATGAGGTTCGACCTCTATTTCATAGTTAATGACAGTTTAGACAATTAGGGATTGTCTAATGTATTGTAATGTATTGATTTTTCATAATGTATTGATTTTCTTTTGTAAATCGAATTTTCATCTTAATACTAATTAAATAAAGCCAATAGTAAAGTATTGAATTAAATTTCAATGTGTCACTTTTTATGTAGTAACTTAAAATTTCCCAATATTTATTTCTATTTTATAGATTCCAATAAAATACTGATCCATATAGATGATCTTTCCACATGGCATTTCTAAACCTCAGTAATGCAGAAATAACCAATTATGCATGCATTCTCAAGATAGAATTTCTCAAAAGACAAGCAAGACAATTTATGTGTCCCTTCCCCAACCATGTTCTAGTAGATAAAAATTAAATGTTACTAATACAATTTTACATATAAAATTACATCAGATATGAGGTAAGAAAAGTCAAATTAATATAGTGTAATAGCTAAAAGTATATTCTTTAGCCTTAGAAGAAGCTGAATTCAAATTCAGGTTTTGCTACTAACTGTATGACTTCAAATAATATACTAAACCTTTTTGAGCCTCACTGTGTTTATCTGTAAAGTTGTTCTGATGACTAAATGAGAAGTTTTGTAAAGTCCATATAAGTTTTTGAAAAATGGCAATTATCAAAGCACTGTAAATATTAAACTTCTTTGCTACCTAAATTATCAGTTGACCCTAGAACCAAAATTTATGATATCTTTTCAAATATAAACCTCCAATCCTGTTATTTTTAACCATATGATGAAGGCTGAAATGTTTTACATTTCTTACAGGATTTCAGAGACAGCAAAGGGAGAAAAATAAGTTTAAGGACATTGTAAATTAACTTGTAGTTAATTGTTATCTTAACACAGTGAGTTCAAAAGTTTTTAATTTATTGCCAAAGTCAGTAATGGAAAATTTAGATACTCTTTAATTTTCCCTATTGATATAGTAGGAATCAGACATAGCAATCTGATATGCTTATATAGCAATCAACAAACCTATGTGGAAGTGCGCTTATCTGGTAACATTTCACAATTAAGACTCTTAAATATACCAGACAACTATTCACATTGTGCATGTATTATGGGAAAACATGCTATGCATAAACTAGAGACTCTAATGATACTTCACAGAATTGTCTGACAGACTTTCTTTTATTTTTAAACTAAGAGACCAGTTTCAAATCCTTCTGGTTTCAGATATAGAACTGAGATGCAGAGACTGCAACCAGGGTTTATTTGGGCTTAGCTGAGACTAGAACGCAGTCAGTGTCCCCTCTATCATGTCATACTACCTCCTTAATCTTATAACATCAACACTTTTGAAGAATACTTGTCAAGTATTTGGGAATGTCACTGAGTTTAGGATTGCCTGATATTTTCTCATGATTAGAATGGAGTAATTGATATTTTTTTTGGAATTATATCACATAGATGAACTAGTCTCATACCACAGGGGAAATAATATCCACATAACTTATCGATGCATGTTAAACTTGCCCCACTTGATTGAGTGGCGTTTTCCAGGCTTCTCCACTGAAAGGTTACTATTCGCCCCTGCCCATTCTCTATTTTCTGGAAGTGAGTCACTAGGTCCAGGCCACACTCAAAAAGGGGAGAATTAAGCTCCACCTCCTGGCAGAAGAAGTATCAAATACTTTGTAGAGATTTGTAGAAAAACACCATAATGATTAATGTTTGGGAAGATAATTTGAGACTATTCAGGTATCCTCTTTCTTTTCAATGTTTCTTTCACATGTTTTAGCCGTTACAAATGGATCTTGCCTGCAGTAGTTACTACTGCTACATTCCACTCATGATTTTCTATTTCCATCATTCTTTCTAACTTTATCATATGGAATTCTTCTGTAAGAAAGATCTATCCTTTCTTCCTATTTATCATTTGTTTATTTAGTCATTTATTTATTAGTATTGAATTACTTATGTTTATTTTATTCTTTAAACTATAATCCAAAACTCTAATTATTAATTTTGTTGCTCAGATTGTTCCAGATTTAGTCATTGGGACTGTTCTTTCAGTTTGGCTGCTGTGTCCTTTTACATAAGTCTTCTCTCTTTCTTCCTCTCTTTCTCTCAGATGTTCTCATTTTTTGAAACTAAAGATCCTTCAAGCTCATTTTGTAGTTTCCCTGCCTCAGCTCTCGAATCATCTACTTCTCTCAGGAGCCCTGGTTCACTTTATTAAAGAATGGTATTTATATATGTGGTATTTATATATGGAACTAGGTGTACCTATTTCTACTGGGGTGTCACTGCTTGTAGGCCTTGTCTGTGGACTGGGCCAGGAAGTATATATATACATATATACTAACCCATACATGCACATATATGTCTATACTAATTTCTGTATTATATATCAGTACCTATATTGAAGAAAATACATTATATCCAGGCTAATTATATATCACAGGGGTCATTCTAGCTTACCTCCTTTGTGTATCCAGTAAATGAACTGCTTGATAAGGATTCTTATGTTAGTTCCTTTCCGCCCCCATCCTCTTCAATGAGGTAATGTCATAAATTTATAATACAGTTGGATTCCTTTGTCCGTGATTTTAAAAAATTTTCATACAGTAAAATTCACATTTTGGAGTATATATTTCTATGAGTTTTGACAAATGCTTAGAGTCATATATCCATCACCATTGTACCACACAGAACAGCTTCGTAATCCTAAAATTTCCCTGTACATCCTCTTTGTAGTCAAGTATTCCTACTTCCCATGAACTTTAGCAATCAAAGATCTTTATAGCATTCCTATAGTTTTAATTTTCCAGAATGCTGTATAAATGGAATCAAATAATATGTAGCTTTTGCATCATGCTTCTTCATTTAGAAAACTGCATTTAATATCCAACATTACTTTTGTATGAATTAATTGTTTTTGTTTCTTGCTGTGTAGAATTTCATTTTATTGATATACAATTGTTTATCCATTCACCTATTGAAGAATTAATTGATTCTTTTCATTTGGGTTTATTATAAATGACAATGCTACAAATATTTGCTTATTAGCTTTTGTGTGAACATTTTTTTTAACTTAATGATATATTTTATTTACTCTAACATTAAAATTATCATCATTTCAATTTGTTATCCACACAAAAACTATTAGTGATATATTTTACATTCTTCTTTTGTATCAAATTTGTGAAACCTGGTCTGTGTTTTATACTTCCAGCATATCTCAGTTTATATATTTCTAATTAACTTTATTTATTCTTTTAATATTTAAAACTATATTTAATTATACTGAATATACAATGTTATTTGTTTCATGTGTGCGACATGGTGATTAGACATTTATATAACATATGAAGTGATCACCCAGGTAAATTAGTACCCATCTGACACCATACATTGTTATTACCATATTATTGACTATATTTCATATGCTGTACTTTACATTCCCATGGCTAGCTTATAACTACCAATTATACTTTTTAATTCCTTTCCCTTTTCTATGTTACTTCCCAAATCCCTTCCAATTTGAGAACCATTAAAATGTTCTCTGTATCTAGGAGTCTGTTTTTGTTTTTTTGTTATTTTGTTTTTCAGGTTCTAAATATAACTGAAATTATATGGTGCTTTTCTTTCTCCATCTAACTTACTCCACTCAGCACAATACCATCTAGGTCCATTTATGTTGTTGTAGATGGCAAAATTTTATTTTTTTCTTATGGCTGAGTAACATTTTATTGTATGTATGCACCACATCTTCTTTATCCATTCGTCCATTGATGGGCACCCAGCTTTTCTCCATATCTTGGCTATGGTAAACAATGCCGCAAAGAACATATGAATTCACATAGCCTTTCAAAGTAGTGTTTTGGGTTTGTTCAAGTAAATACTCAACTGAGATTACTTGGTTCTCTTTTGACTTTTGTTATAGTCTTTGTTTTAAAGTCTATTTTGTCCAGTATAAAATTGCTACCTCAGCTTTTTGTTTGGTTGTTTTAATTTTCATAAAAATCTTTTTCCATCCCTTTACTTTCAGTCTCTGTGTGTTCTTTTATCCATTCAGCCACCCTATCTTTTCACTGGAGCATTAAATCCATTTATATTGAAAGTAATTGTTGATAGATATGTAGTTATTACAATTTTTTAATTTATATTTTGATTTTTTTTCTTCTTAAAGAAGTTCTAACATTTCTTGCACTACTGGTTTGAGGGCGATTAACTCCTTTGCTTTTTCTTGTGTGCAAGTCACTTTATCTTTCCCTTGATTCTGAATTATAGCTTTGCTGGTAGAGTAATCTTGGTTGTAGGTCCTTGCTTTTCATCACTTTGAGTATTTTATTACACTCCCTTCCGGTTGGCAATGTTCTGTTTAAAAGTCAGCTGACAGTCTTTTTGGAGCTCCCTCGTAAGTAACTAATTGCTTTTCTCTTGCTTCTTTTTTAGGATTCTCTCTTTCTTTTTAACATTTGGCATTTAAATTATGATGTATTTTGGTGGAGGCCTCTTTGGCTTCATCTCGTATGGGACTCTCTGCACTTCCTGGGGTCGTATGTCTATTTCCTTCACCAGGTTAAGAAAGCTTTCAGTCATTATTTCTTCAAACATGTTTTTAATCCCTTGTTCTCTGTCTTCTCCTCTGGTAACACTATGATGTGAATGTTGGTACACTTGATGTTCTCCCAGAGGTCCCTTAAACTATCCTCATTTTTTTTTAGATTCTTTTTCTCTTGTTGCTGTTCTGATTAGGAGTTTTCTGCTATGTTATTTTCTAAATTACTGATTCAATCCTCTGCTTCACCTAATCAACTGTTGATTACTTCTAATGTATTTTTCATTTTAGTTATTGTATTCTGAATTTCTTACTGGTTCTTTTCTGTTTTCTATCTCCATTTTTATGTTTGTATCTCTTTATTAAAGTTTTCACTGTGTTCATCTACTCTTTCTCTAAGTCCATCGAGCATCCTTATGATCAATGTTTTGAACTTTGTATCCTTTTGGTTGCTTGTGTCCATCCATTTCATTTAGTTCCCCCCTCCCCCCCCCAAATTTTTTTTCTCCTGTTCTTTCATTTGGGACATTTTTTGTTTGTTTTGTTTTCTCTTTTCTGCTGCCTATCTGTGTTTTCTATGTATTAGATTGGCTGTGTCTCCAAGTCTTAGCTGGATTGCCTTATACAGTAGTTGTTCTGCATGGCCCACTGGCACAGTCTTTGCTGGTCTCCTGAGCTGAGTGCTCCAGGTGTGTCTCTTGTGTGGTTGTGTATGATTTCCTGTTGTAGTTAAGATTTGGTTACTGATTGCACATCAATGGGAGGGATTGACCCTCAGACTTATTTGTTGTGAGGACTGGCTGTTAACTACAGTGGTGGAGCTGTTGTGCAGGGGCTGATGCTATGGAGCAGGATTCACTTTAGCAGGCAGGGCTCTGGTGCCTGCCTAATCTGTCCTTAGGTGTGTTGTCCTCAGATGTGGATCCAGGTGGTACTCTGGTTCAGTCTGAATCCTGTGAGGGGCCCCAATCCAGGCCAAGTTCAGCTGCAGCCTGTGCCACCAACCAATCTGCTGATAGACACCACCTGCACTGTGCTTAGAGGTGCCTCAAGAGCTTAAGCTACAAAGCAAGGCTGGCTGCTACTAGTGCCAGGCTTGAGGCTGCTCAGCATGTGGTATAAAGCATGCTGAGGCCAGAGTTGTTTGTTTAGGTTTTTTAAACCCTTGAGAGATTTTAGGAAAGTCTATAGCATCAGCCAAGAAAATCCTTTTGTATAGAAAAGCCACTGGAAACAGTTTGAATGGGCCCACAAATTGGGTGGGGTGGATTCTCAGAAAATCACCAGGGCGGAGCGACCAGTGTTAGCTATGTTGATGAAGACACAGATATGGTCACCACCTGTTTCTGCATACTGGGAGTGAGGAGGGGTCAACAAAGAAACAATAAATTTTGCCAGCACTTTTGTCTGTGAGAAAGCTGCTCCTCCAGCGCTCACCCTGAAACCAGACAATTCATTTCCTCCCCATATGTCCCTGGTGCATTTCAAGCTGTGGCTTCAGTACCAGTTCTCAGTCGGTGAGATCATCAGCAAGTAAATTTGTTCATAGGCACTTTAATAGGAATGCCTAGGACTCCAGCAGCCCTTTCTCTCACTCACCACAATCTCCGCTGATTTTCACAACCAGAATTGTGGAGACTTCTCTGCCGGCACTGGAATCCTGGGCTGAGGAGCCTGCTGTGGGCATGAAACCCTTCACTCCTTCAAATAAACCTTCAGAGCGAAGATATCCCTTCCGATTTTTAATTGCCACACGTGGGTGTGGAACAAGCCCTTTCTACATCTTTCCTCCTCTTACTAGTTTTGAGGTGGCTTCTTCTGTATGTTCTTAGTTGTAGAACTTCTGTTCAGCTAGACTTCAGGCAATTCCCAATAGTGGTTGTTTTGTAGTTTAGTTGTAATTTTGATATGGTTGTGAGAGGAGGCAAGTGGAACATTTACTTACTCCATTATTTTGACCAAAAATATGTGAACATAATTTCTCAATTAGTTGGGTAAACAACTAAAATGATTTTTTTCAATAATATAATAAGAATATATTTTAATTTATATGAAACTGCCAAACTATTTTCAAAAGTAGCTGTATAATTTGACATTCCCACATCAATTAATTAAAGTTCTTATTGATGTGCATCTTTGCCATAATTTTGGACTTGTCATATTTCTCCTACTTTATTTTACAATTCTAATAATTGTGTACTGCTATCTCATTATGATTTTATTTTAATGTGTAATTCATTAGTGACTATAATAATGTTGAGGATCTTTTAATATATCTTCTTTGGTGAAGTAACTGTTTAGATTATTTTTCAATTTGTTCACTGTGTTGTCTTGTTACTTGTTAATTACATGTTTTCATAATATATATATATATTCCAAATGTAAGAACTTTATTGCATATGCAATTTAAAAATATTTTCTTAGTTCGTATGTTGCCTTTTATTCTAATTGTGTCTTGTAGAGAAAAAGATTTGAATATTTATAAAGACCATATTAATTTTTTTCTTTTATAGATCATGTTTCTATTTCTTTTTATCAATGCTATTGAAGTATAATTACTTAATAAAGCTTTTATTTATTTATGGTATAAAATTTGTTGTTTTCATATACATATATTTTGTGAAATCATTGCCTAATTAAGTTAATTAACATATCCACTTTATCGCATAGTTATCATTCGTATGTGTTGCGAATATTTAAGATCTCTCTTAGAAAATTTCAAGTATATAATATAGTATTGTTAACTATAGTCACCATACTGCACAATAAGTTTCTAGAACTTATTCATCATGCATAACTAGAACTTTGTACTCTTGGACCAATATCTTTCAATTGCTCTAACTCTCTCAGGCACTGATAACCATTATTCTACTCTCCGTTTCTATAAATTTGACTTTTTAAGATTCTACACATAATTGAGATCATGAAGTGCACAAGGGTTCCCTATTCTTTACTTTCTTTGATCAACACTTTGTATTTCTTGTTGTTTGTTTTTCTTTGAAACCATACTCTTTCTTTTTTTCAATTTGAGTTGACATTTAATATTATTTTATATTACATTTAGATGTACAACACAGTAATTAGACATTTATGTAATTTACAAAGTGATCTCTCCAATTAGTCTAGTACCCACATGGTACTCTACATAGTTAGTACGATATTATTGACTATATTTCCTATGCTATATTTCATATTCCTGTGACTAATTTGTAAGTACCAATTTGTACTTCTTAACCCCTTCCTCTTTTTCACCAACTCTCCCATCTAGAAATCACAACTTTATTCAGTGTATTTATAAATCTGTTTTCATTTTATTTTTTAGTTTATTTTGTTCCTTAGATTCCACATAAAACTGAAAATATATGCTATTTATCTTTCTTTGTCTGACTTATTTCACTTAGTATAATAACCTCTAGGTTAATCCATTTTGATGCAAATGGTAAGATTTCATATTTATGGCTGAGTAGTATTCCATTATATATATAATGGAATAATACATATTATATTATATATAATATGTATTATTCAATGGAATAATACATATTATATTATATATAATATGTATTATTCCATATGTTTTGTGTGTGTGCGTGTATATATATATGTATATATATATTATATATATATATATAATATATAATCACCTCTTCTTTATTCAATCATGTACTGATGGACACTTAGGCTTCTTCCATATCTTGGCTATTGTAAATAGTGCTGCAGTCAACATAGGGTTTCATATATCTTTTAGAATGTTTTGATTTTCTTTGTATAAATACCCAGGAGTGCAATTGCTGGGTCATAAAATAATTCTATTTTTAATTTTTTGAGGAATCGCTAAACTGTTTTTCATAGTGGATGTACAAATTTGCAGTTCCACTAACAGTGTGTGAGTGTTCCCTTTTCTCTACATCTTCTCCAACACTGTTGTTTTTGATTTATTGATGATAGCCATTTTGATAGACGTGAGATGATATCTCATTGGGGTTTTAATTTTCATTTCTCTCATGATTAGTGATGTTGAGCATGTTTCATATTGGCCATCTGAATGTCCTCTTTGGAGAAATGCCTATTCAGGACTTCTGCCCATTTTTTAATTGGATTGTTTTTTTTTCTTATGCTGAATTGTATGAGTTCTTTATAAATTTTGGATATTAACCTCTTATCAGATGTATCATTTGCAAATATCTTCTCCCATTCATTAGGATGTCTTTTCATTTTGTTGGTGGTTTCCATTGCTGTGCAAAAACATCTTGATTTGATGTAGCACCATTTGTTTATTTCTTCTTTTGTTTCCCTTGCCTGGGGAGACACATTTGAAAATAAATTGCTGTTAGCAATATCTGATAGTGTATTGCTTATGTTTTCTTCTAGGAGATTTATGGTTTCAAGTCTTATATTTAGGTCTTTAATTTATTTTGACTATATTTCTTATATATGGCATTAAAAAAGTGGTCCAGTTTCCTTTTTGTGCATGTATCTGTCCAGTTTCCCCAACACCATTTATTAGATAGATTGTCTTTACCCCATTGTGTATTATTTTCTCCTTTGTCATAGATTAAATTATTATAAATGCATGGTTTAGATTCTGAGTTCTCTATTCTGTTCCATTGGTCTATGTGTCTGTTTTTGTGCCAGTACCATGCTATTTTGATTACTATAGGCTTGTAGTATAGTTTAATATCAGGTAGTGTGGAACCTCCAGCTTTGTTCTTCTTTTTCAAGATTTCCTTGGCTATTCAGGGCCTTTTATGATTCCGTATAAATTTTAAATTTATTTGTTTGAGCTCTCTGAAAATGCCATTTGTATCTTTATAGAGATTGCATTTTATGGTATGAACAGTTTAACAATGTTAATTCTTCTTATCCATGAGCATGGTATATGTTTACATTTACTTGTATATTCTTCAATTACTTTCTTCAATGGCTTATAATTTTCTGAGTACAGTTCTTTTACTTCCTTGGATAAATTGATTCATATGTTATTTTACTGTTTTTGATAAAATTGTAAATAATTTTTTAAATGTTTCTTTCCGAGAGTTCTTCATTGGTATATAAAAATGCCACCCATTTTTGATTAATTTTGTATCCTGCTACTTTACTGAATTCTTTTATCAGTTTTAACAGTTTTTTGTGTGTGTGTGTGCGAAATATATAGTATCATGTCATCTACAAATAATGACAGCTTTACTTCTTCCTTTCCAATTTGAATGCTTTTTATTTTATTGTTTCTTGTTCTATTGCTGTAGCTAGGATTTCCAATACTACATTGAATACAAGTGGTGAAAATGGACATCTTAAGGAAAATACTTTTAGCTTTTCTCCATTGAGTATGACGTTAGCTGTTGATTTGTCATATATGGCCTTTATTATATTGACATATGTTTTCTACATTCCCCCTTTGCTGAAAGTTTTTATTATAAATGGATACTGGATTTTGTTAAACACTTCTTCTGCATCTATTGATATAGTCATATAATTTTTATCTTTCAATTTGGTAATGTATTGTTGAATTTAATTTGCCAATTTTTTGAGGATTTGTGTACCTTTATTCATTAGGGATATCAGATTATAATTTTTCTTTTTTCTATAATATTTTTGTCTAATTTGGAAATATGGTTTTTGAAAGGAAAATGGCTTCATAAAATGAGTTTAGGAGGATTCCCTCATCTTCACTTTTGGGAAATAGTTTGAGATGAGTAGGTGTTAATTCTTTTTTGAATGTTTGATAAAATTCACCTGTGAAGACATTTGGTCCAAGACTTGTTTATTGGAAGTTTTTTGTAGTAGTAATTCTTCAGGTCAGATTTTCTGTTTCTTTTTGGTTGTCTTGGAAGATTGTACATTTCTAGAAATTTATTCATTTCACCTAAACCATACAATTTGTTGGAATGTCATTGCTCATAGTATTTTCTAATAATTCTTTGTATTTCTGTGGAGTCAGTTGTCACTACTCCCCTTTCATTTCTGATTTTATTTATTTGTGTTCTCTCTCTCTCTCTCTCATGAATCTGGTTAAGGGTTTATCAATTTTGTTTATCCTTTCAAAGAACCAGCTCTTGGTTTCACTAATCTTTTGCATTTTTTTTCTAGACTTTATTGCATTTGTTTCCTCTCTGATCTTTATTATTTCCTTCCTTCTACTCGCTTTGAGATTTGTTTACTGTTCTTTTAGTAGTTCTTTTAAGTGTAAGATTACATTGTTCATTTGGGATTTCTCTTGTTCCTTGAAGTAGGCATATATTGCTATGAATTTTCCTCTTAAGATTGCTTTTGTGGTGTCTCAGATTTTGAGCTGTGTTTTCATTTTCATTTGTCTCTAGTTATCTTCCGATATTTCCTTGATCTTATTGTTAACGGATTCATTGTTTAGTAGCATGTTGTCTAACTTTCATGTGTTTATTTTCCAGTTTTTTTCTTGTAGTTGATTTCTAGTTTTATATCGCTGTTGAATAAGACACTTAATACCATTTCAATCTTCTTAAATCTATTGAGACTTGTTTTGTGACCAATATGTGGTCTATTTTGGAACACATTCCATGTACACTTGAGAAGAAGGTATATTTTGTTGCTTTGGGAAAAAAAAAACACTCTGAAAATGTCAATTAAATCTAACTGGTCTGGTGCATCATTTAATGCTGCTATTTCTATTTTGATTTTCTGACTGTAAGGTATCTGCCCTGGTGTCAATGGGGTGTTAAAGCCTCCTACTATGAATGTATTACCATTGATCTCTTCCCTTATGTCAGTCAATAATTGCTTTATATATGTAGAAGCTCCTATATTAAGTATGTGTATATTTACTAGGGTTATGTATTGATTTTTTATCATTATGTAATGCCCTTCTTTGTCTCGTATTATAGCCTTTGTTTTAAAGTTTATTTTGTCTGATATATTGTTACCTGAACATTTTTTTTTATTTCTCTTGTATGAAATGTATTTTTCCATTCCTGTACTTTCAGTCTATGTGCGTCATTTGATCTGAAGTGGATCTCTTGTAGACACCATATGTATGGACCTTGGTTTCTTCTCCATTCAGATATCCTATGTCTTTTGATTGGAGCATTTGATTCATTTATTTTTAAAGTGAATATTAATAGATGTGTAGTTATTGTCACATTATTATAAATATTTACTTTTCCCTTTCTTTTAAAAAAAGCCATTTTAATATTTCTTGTAATGCTGGTTTGGTGGTGATGAATTCCTTCAGATTTTTCTTGACTGAGAAGATTTTTATCTCTCCTTTAATATTAAATGATAGCCTTGTTTGGTAGTGTAATATTGATTGTAGGTCCTTGCTTTTCATTGCTGTGAAGATTTCGTTCCAATTCCTTCTTGCCTGAAAAGTTTCTATTGAGAAATTATTTTTCAGTCTTATGGAAGCTCCCTTGTGAGTAACTAACTGCCTTTCTCTTACTGATTTTAAGATTCTCTCTTTGTCTTACTTTTGGCATATTAATAATGATGTGCCTTTGTTTAAGTCTCTTAGACTTCACTTTGTTTGGGACTCTCCACGCTTTCTGTACTTGTATATGTATTTTCTTCTCTGGGTTAAGGGTGTTTTCAATCATTATTTCTTCAAATAGGATTTTAATTTCTTGCTCTCTCTCTTCTCTTTCTGATACCACTATGATGTGAATGTTGTTACACTTGATTTTGTCCCAGCGTTTCCATAAACTATTCTTATTTTATTAAGTTTTTTTTGCTATTCTAATTGAGTTTTTTTCTGCTACCTTGTATGCAAAATTGCCATATTAATTCTCCTTTTCATCTAATCTGCCGCTGATTTCATCTAGTGTATTCTTCATTTCACCTATATTCTTCTTCATTTTTGACTGTTTTTTTATGATTTCTTTGCCCTTTTTTATGATTACTATATCTTTGTTGAAATTCTCATTGAGATCATCCATTCTTTCTCTAAGTTAATTGTGCATCCTCATAGCCATTTTTTTTTGAACTCTATCTGGTAGGTTGCTTGCTTCCATTTTATTTCTTTTTTTTTCTGAGTTTTACCTCTGTTCTCTTATTTGGGACATGTTTCTTTGTTTTCTCATTTTTGGATGCGTCCGTGTGCTCATTTCTATATATTAGGTAGATTTGGTACATCTCCCAGTCTTGGCCAGGTGGCCTCATGTAGCACATGCCCTATGTGGTTCAGTGGTGTAATTTCCCTTATCTCCTGTGTCAAATGCTCAAGGAATTTCCCTTGTGTGGTTTGTTCTCTCTTATAGTTAAGACTTGATTTCTGTTGACTCATCAGTGGGTGGGACTGGCTGTGAGTATTAGCCACACCCACAGAGTATGACCTGCTGTGTGGGAGCTGGTTCTACAGAGTGAGATTCACCTCAGCAGGCTCATGTGCCTGTTGAGACTCTTTGGATATGTTAGTTTGTGGAGCTAATAACATTGTGATTTCTTGTAGTTTGATACCAGCCTCTGTGTGTGTTGGTTCTAGAGCCCCTTGGGATGGCATCTCACACAGGCCAAAGTCAGCCACTGCCTTTTACTTCCTCAGGATTACTTGATAAAAGCCACAAAGTGATTCATGGTTGGTCTCTCCTTGTACTGGACCTGGAGGCACATGGAAGAGGCCACTCTGCAAAACAAGGCTGGTTGCTACCAGGGCCTGGTCTAGTACAGCTTAACTAAATGCTCATGGCACCCCAAGGCTTGAGGCTGTTGCTAGCTACCTATATGCTCAGCAGCTGGGGGATCCTCAGGAAGTAAGCAACGTGGGTAAGGTGAAATCCCAGAAAGCCATCAGATTGGGGCAATTCGTCTTTCCCAAGTTAGTTCTGATACATATTTTGTGCCAAGGCTGAGTCTGTGGCTATTCACAAAATGACCTGATTACACCAAGGGTAGCTGCTGCCTTACTCTGGCCCACATAAATACTGAAGCTCAGACCAAGGATGATTTCTTCCACCAGAGGCCTGTTGATCGTTATTGAAAGAACCTACTTTAAAGAGGGCAGGGTGTTGCTATTTGTCCAGCCATGAATATGCCTCTAGCAGTTTGTGAGTTGGGTGGATTTGGGTCCTAATGAGTCAGCAGGGTTGAGGGAGCAGATTTTACCAAACCAGTGCAGATTCAGATTTGGTCATGTAGGGGGAGGGCTCAACACAGACACAATAGTGCCCACCTTTAGGCTGCACAGGGGGAGGGCTCAACACAGAGATAATGGGAGCTGTCCTTCCAGCCCTCACCCTGAAGCCACACAACTCTTATTTCTCTGACACCTCTTGAACTACTGTCTTTCTGCCAGAGCCCAGAGTGATTGCCTGTGTGTAAGTGAGTTTGTGCTTAGGCACTTTAAGGAAACATCTAGGGTTCCAGGTGCCTTCCATCTCAACAGCAGAGTCAAAATGCTCACTGATTTTTATAGCCATATTTTGTGGAGACTTCTCTTCCCAGCACTGGAACCCTCAGCTGGGGAGCCTGGTGTAGGGCTAGGACACATTGCCCCTCCAGGGGGGATCTCTGCAGCCAAAATATCCCTCCCTATGCTCAACCACCACACATGAGTAAGGGGCCAGCCCATTTTGTAACTCCACCCCTCCAACCAGTCTCAATGTGGCCTCTTCTTTATATCCTTAGTTATAGAATTTATATTCAGCTAGTTTGCAGATGGTTCTCCAAGTTGATTGTTTTGTAATTTAGCTGTTATTTTGGTGGAATCATGGGTAGAGGCATGCACAGCATTTTCCTACTCTGCCAACTTGACCCATAATATCTAAAATCTGTAATTTTAATAATACTACCAAAGTAACTCTCTTTAAGTGTTAGTGTCTTTTATTTTATTTTATTATTTTATTTATGTTTTTATTAGTCTCAAATACATAGCACATTGGTTAGATATTTATATGGTTTATGAAACAATACTCTGATTATTGTATCTTCTCTCTGGCTCAACACATCGCCAAAACGGTACTGCTGTCTGCATTCCTTATGTTTTGTTACTCATCCTTATAACCATCTATCAACTACTAATTTGTACTTCTTTAACCCTTTACTGCTTTCTCCCAACCGCCCCACCTACCACCCTCTGGAAATCACACAAATGTATTATATATTTGTGGGTCTGTTTTCTATTATTTTGTTCTTTTTGTTCCTTAGATTCCACATTAGACATAACTTTTATTTATTTATTCATATCTTTATTTATTTATCTGTTTATTTATTTATTTATTTTTTCTTGGCTTTATTGAACTATAAGTGACAATTAGTTGCTTGGATTTACATTGTACAAGTTAATGAGATTTTTTTTCCAATTACATTTGGCATATAATAATATATAACTTTCATTGTACAGG
Source organism: Rousettus aegyptiacus (assembly GCF_014176215.1). NCBI lineage: Eukaryota > Metazoa > Chordata > Mammalia > Chiroptera > Pteropodidae > Rousettus > Rousettus aegyptiacus. The sequence continues at coordinate 50,639,813 of NW_023416312.1, read as the reverse complement.
ATAGTCATTAGAGATCTATATAACTCACAAAGTGATCACCTCACTAAATCTAGTAACCCTCTTCCCTCTCACATGTTTATTACAATATTATTAACTATTGTCGTTATGCTACACTTTATATCTCCCTGTTTATTTTGTAACTATAATTTTGTACTTCTTAACCCCTTTGCCCTTTTCACCATACCTCCCCAATCCCACTCCCATCCAGTAGCCCTCAAAATATTCTCTGTATTCATGAGTTTATTTCCCTTGTTGCTGTTGTTGTTGTTGTTTATTTTGTTCTTTAGATTCCACTGTATGTGAAATCATGCAATATTTGTCTTTCTCTGTCTGACTTATTTCATTCAGCACAATACCCTTTAGATCCATCAAGGCAATATCTTTTTCCATCCTCTTTCTTTTAGTCTATGTGTGCCTTTTAATCTGGAGTCTCTTATAGGCAGCATATGTACGGGTCTTCTTTTCTTATATGTTCATTCACTCTATCTTTTGGTTGGAGCACTTAATTCTTTTTCATTTGAGGTACTTGTTGATAGGAATGTAGTTATTACCATTCTTAATTCCTGTTTTTAATACTTGTTTTTTCTTCTTAAAGAAGTCCCTCCGACAATTCCTGTAGTAATGGCTTGGTGTTGACAAATTCCTTTAGCTTATTTTTGCCTAGGAAGTTCTTTACCTGTCCTTTGACTCTAAATGATAATTTTTCTGGATAAAGTATTCTTGGTTGTAGACCCTGGCTTTTCATCACGTTGAATATTTTTTGCCAAGCCCTTCTATCTTGCATAGTTTCCTTTGAGAAATCAGCTGCCAGTCTTGTGGGTGCTCCCTTATGGGTAACTAACTGCTTTTATCTTGCAGCTTTTAAGATTCTCTCTTTGTATTCAACCTTTGACATTTTAATTACAATGTGTCTTTGTGTGGGCCTCTTTCTGTTCCTCATTTTTAGGACTCTTAAAATTGTATGTCTATTTTTTTCACCAGATAAAAGAAGTTTTCTATCATTGTTTCTTCAAATAGCTCTTCAATGTCTTGTTTTCCTTCAGGTACCCTTATGACATGGATATTTTTACATTTAGTAGTGTCCCATAGGCTCCTTAAAATATCATTATAGTCTTGGTTTCTTCTTTCTTGCTATTCTGATTGAGTGTACCTGACCTCCTCAATCCTTTATATCGGGGGTTTGATCTTTATCCACTCTTTTTATTCCATTTAACATACTTTTCATCTCAGATAATGTGTTCTTCATTTCTGACTGGTTCTCTTTTATAATTTCCATTTCAATTTTTATGTGTTTTTTTTTATCTCTTTGTTGAAGTTCTCACTGAATTCATCTACACTTCTCATAAGTTCATTGAGCAGCTTTAGAAACAGTGTTTTGAACTCTGCATCTGTTAGATTGCTTGACTCTATTATTCCTGGATCTCTTTTCTGTTCTCTCATGTGGTTTCTGCTTCTTTGTCTTCCTATTTTGGGTGCCTTTTTGTGTCTGTTTCTATGTAATAAACAAAGCTCTTATGCTTCCCAGTCTTATTAGTGAGGATTTCTTTGGTAGGTGTGCAGTGGTACAGTCCTGAGAGGGATTCAGCTGCAGGCCAAATTTAGCCCTGGCTTGTGCCCCTCCGGGGCCACTTGTTAAGATTCGGCAAGCAATCCACAGATGTTGTGCTTACAGTTTTCTCAAGAGTTTATACCAGAAGCCAAGGCCAGCTTTTACCAATGTGAGTCTTGGCTCTGCTCAGAGAGGAACATCAGACTGGCCAAGGACACAACTGGATGTAGCTTAGGTGGGGCCGTGAGTTTGGGAGGTGGAGTTTCAGGGAATCCTCTGGGCAGAGTGACCTCTGTTACCCAGTTTGATGATATCTCAGCTATGGCAGTGTTGAGTCCACACAATGGGAGGGGGGAGGACTCAACAAAGAAACAATGGATACCATGGGCACTTCTGCCTGGGAGAGATCCTTGCCTCTTGCCCTCACTCCAACAACTCAGTATCCCCCTGTAAGTCCCTGGTACCCCCCCGTGGAGCGTATTTGGTACTGGTGCTCAGAACAAGCAGATCTGTCCTAGCACTCAGAGTGAATGTCTGCTCATGGACACGGCCCCTTTAAGAGGCATTTACAGTTGCTGACTGCCACTGTCATAGCTTCTGTCCCACTCAGCCGCTTGGGACCAAGAAGCCATGTGTCTTTGTCTCCTTCTATCCTCTACCGTCACAGGGTGATTAATTATTTCTCTCCCTAGCTGTAGTGCTTCTGTTTATCTAGATACTAAGCAACTCTGCTTTCCATTTACTCCGTGTTTCTGTCACAACTTTGATTTGGTTGCAAGAGGGATGATCAAAGTTTCTATCATTTATGCCATTTTTTTCCAAGAAGCATTGTTTTATGTTATATTTAACCATTTTTAAAAATAAATTAATTGGGGTGACATTGATTAATACTGTTATGTAGGTTTCAAGTGTACAATTCAATAATGTATCATATGTATCTTGCACTGTGTTTTCACCACTCAAAGTTATATTTTCTTGTGTTAGGTAGTTAGTCAGGCATGAGCAACAGGAGCCAAGGCCCATCTTTTTAACCACAGAAAATTCTCTTGAAGACCTTCCTTAAGTACTGCCCAGAAATACCTCCTTTTAGGGTTATGAATTACCCAAAATCCTAGAGCACAAAGGCCATAAAAACTGTTGGCCTAAACCAGCTACAAACGCATGTGCAGAAAGTACTGCCTCTAACTTCAGCCTTATTATACCATCATTATAATATCATGACTATGCCTAGAAGTTCCTGAATTTAATTATAACAGACTGAATTCTGGGTAAGCACTAGGCAAAGTTATGTAGCAGCTAACTCTCGGTCAAGGTGACCTCACATATGGATCACCTAGGACCTCCCATCATGTCCCAAATATAAAGAAACCTTCCCATTTCTGCATGGTTACAGCACTCTTGACTGGAAAACCTGCCCCTTCCTTTGGGGTGTACTATCTTATCTCTTTATTTCTTAAATTCCACAGGGCTTCGACATTCCTTAGCAAAGCCCTTCTCCTTCTAAAATGTACTTAAAATAAATCTTACTTTTTCTCCTTCTCACAGGCCTATAATTCTTTACTGTGTTGGTGAGAAAGAACTGAGAAACAAATACACAATGCCACCTTCCACTATACTACACTTCCTCCTCCTCCACAACACTGGGGCGACATTGAATTTTACACCATCCCAGTGGTGACACTTAAGTCACCACATATATGACCATCTTTACTCTTATCTACAACCCCTTTCCTCTGGTAACCCCTGAAATGTTTCCCTTGTCCATGAGTCTCTGTTTCTCTTGTTCATTTGTTGATTTAATTTTTATATCTCACATATAAGTAAAAACATGATTCTCAACTTTTTCTACCTGACTTATTTTGCTTACCAGGATAATATTAAGATTCATCCATATTGTCATAAATGGCAATATTTCAACTTTTCTTATAGCTGAGTAATATTTCGTTATATATAGGTACCTCATTTTCTTTATCCAATCATCTAGTGAAGGTACTCCAGTTGTTTCCATGTCTTGACTACCATGAGTAATGTTGCAATGAAAATTGGAGTGCTTATATCTTTATGGATATTTTCCAATTATTTGGGTAAATACTCAGAAGAGGGATTGCTGTGTCATATGGTAATTTTATTCTTAGTATTTTGATGAAACTTCATACTGTTTTCCATAGTGGCTGTGAAAATTTACATTTCACCAGTGTGCTGAAAAATGGTTCCTATTTCTTTACAACATCTTCAACATTTGTTATTACTTATCCTGTTGATTATAGCTATTCTGACAGGTGTGATATGGTATCTCATTGTGGTTTTGATTTACATTTCCTTAATAGCTCATATATTTGTTGGCCATTTGTATTTCCTCTAGGGAGAACGGTCTATTCAAGTTCTCTGCCCATTTTCTGATTGGATCATTTGCATTTTTGTTACTGAGTCGTCTGAGTTCTTTGTATATTTTGGATATTAGACCCTTATCAGAGGAATTGCTTGAAAATATACTTTCCCATTTGTATAGTTGTCTCTTCACTTTGTCGACAGTTTCTTTTCCTGTGTAGAAGCTTTTTAGTTTGATATAGTCCAATTCATTTATTTTTAGTTTACTTCCTTTGCCTTTGAGGAAAATTCATAAAATCCTGTTTAAGACCAAGGTCCCTGAGTTTGGTTTCTATGTTTTCTTCTATGTATTTTATTGTTTCAGGTCTTATAGTCAGGTCCTTAAACCATTTTGAGTTCACATTGGTGTGTGGTGATAGACAATAGTCTAGTTTCATTCTTTTGCAAGTGGCTTTCCAGTTTTCCCACCACTGATTTTTGAAGAGGCTTTCTCTCTCCACTATATGTTTTTTCCTTTTTTTTGTCAAAAATGACTTGCTCATATAAACATGGGTTTACATCTGAACTTTTGATTCTGTTTCACTGGTCCGTGTGTCTGTTTTGCTGCCAACATCATGCCATTTGATTACTGTCACTTGTAGTATAATTCGAAGTCAGGCAAAGTGATGCCTCCAGCCTCGTTCTTTTTTCTCAGGATGGCATGGCAGTTCCGGGTCATTTGTGCTTCCATGCAAATTTGATGATTTTTGGTTTTATTTTCTTAAAAAATTCCAATGGGATTTTGAAGGGGATTGCATTTAATCTGTATAATGCTTTAGGTAATAAGGTCATTTTAACTATGCTCATTCTCTCAGTCCAAGAACAAGGACTTCATTGATTGCTTCATTGATTTCTTTTAATAGGGTCTTATAATTTTCATTATATAGATTTGTCAAATGCTTCATTATATTTATTCCTAGGTATATTATTCTTTTTGTTCTTATTATAAAAGGAATTATTTTTTCCACTTTTTTTTCTCACAGTTTATTATTAGAGTTTAAATGCTATGGATTTTTGAACATTGATTTCGTATCCAGAAACTTTACTGTATCTGCTTATTATTTCTTGTTGATTCTTTAGTTCTCTATATAGAGAATCATGTCATCCACAGAGAATGACTGTTTGACTTGTTCATTTCCTATTTGGATGCTTTTTATATCTTTCTCTTGCCTGATTGCACTTACCAGGACCTAAAATGTTATATTGAATAACAGTGGAGATAGTGGACAGCCTTGTTTTACTCCTGATCTTACTTGGAAGATGTTTAGCTTTTCACCATTCAGTATAATGTTGGGCAAGGGTTTGTATTATATGGCTTTTATTATGTTAAGGTACTTTTTTTTCTATACCGAAGTTGTTAAATGCTTTGATCATAAATGGGTGCTGTATCTTGTCAAAGGCTTTTTCTGTATCTATTGATATGTTCATATGATTCTTATTTTTTAATTTCTTTATGTGGTATATAACATTAATCAATTTGTATATGTTTAACAATCCTTGTGCCTTTGGGATGAAGTCCACTTTATTGTGATGTATAATCTGACTAATATGTTGCTGATATCAGTTCGCTAGTATCTTACTTAGGATTTTTGCATCTGTGTTCATAAAGATATTGATCTATACTTTTCTATATTTGTGTTATCCTTAACAGGTTATGCTGTCAAGGTAATATTGGCCTGAAAAATGAATTGGGAAGTACTGCCTCATCTTCAATTTTTTGAAAGAGCTTGAGAAGGATAGGTACTAAATCTTCTTTAAATGTTGGTAGGATTCATCAGTGAAGCCATGTGGTCCTGGACTTTGACTTTTTGGTAGGTTTTTGATGATTGATTCAATCTCCATACTGCTGATCGGTCTATTTAGATTTTCCAAATCTTCTTGATTCACTCTGAGAAGGTTTTATTTTTCAAAGTACTGGTCCATGTCTTCTAAGCTATTAAATTTAGTGTTATATATATTTTTCATAGTATTCTTATATGGTCCTTTGTATTTCTGTGAGGTCCGTTGTAATTTCCCCACTTTCATTCATGATTTTGTTTATTTGTGTCCTTTCTCTTTTTCTTTTAGTGAGTCTAGCCAGGGGTTTATCGATTTTCTTAATCTTCTCAAAGAACCACCTCTTTGTTGAATTTATTTTTCTACTTTTTGTTTTGTTTTGTTTTGTTTTCAATTTCATTTATTTCTGCTCTAATTTTGATTATTTCTTTTCTTCTGCTGACTTTAGGCTTCATTTGTTCTTCCTTTTCTAGTTTTTTAAAGGGAAGCATTAGGTTGTTTTTTGGGGACGCGTTCTTATTTTTGTCGATAGGCCTGTAATGATATAAACTTTCCTTTTATAACTGCTTTGCCGTGTCCCAAAAGTTTTGATGTGCGGTATTATCATTATCATTCGTGCCTATGTATGTCTTGATCTCTTTTTATTTCTTCTTTGACCCAGTAATTCTTCAGTAGTATGTTGGTTAATGTCCATGTATTTGGGATTCTTTCCACTTTCTTTTTACAGTTCATCTCTAGTTTCAAAACATTACAATCAGAGAATATGGTCGGTATGATTTCAACCCTCTTACATTTGTTGAGACTATTGTGTCCCAGCATGTCATTGATCCTTGAGAATGTTTCATGTGCACTAGAGAAGAATGTATAAGCAGCTGTTTTGGGATGGAAGGCTCTGTAAATGTCAATTATGTTCATTTGGTCTATGTGTCATTTAAGAAAAGTAAGTATGCCAGAATTTTTTTTTTAATCTATAGGTCATAAAGAAAAATCTTGAGAGTGCAAATGTTGTTGATTCAATTTAGCTATACACATGATACAATTTATATGCTGCTTATTTTATATAATCCTTGAAAATAATCTGTAAAAAGTGATAAAAAATAACAAGGTATAGTGTGTATTTAATGATGGAAGTCTTTGGTGGACATCTTGTTATAGTGTTATAGGTCTCATTCATGGTACAGGTAAATTCAAATATACTGAAGCTCTATTTTGACTTTTGATATAAGAAGAAATAGCAATACACTTGTAAAGAGTGGTTCCAATGGTGGTTCCAATGGTGACTGCTGAATATTTTTATGCTTTTAAAAATAGAACAAACAACAAGCATCTATTTAGATGGCTTATAGTAAGACTGTCTTAGGTTGAACTTTTGGGTAAAGATATGGTCTAAGTATAATTGCAGAAAATTAAAAAAGTAAAAACAATGACAGACAGAACTTGTAATATCTATGGGCAGCTAGATGTATTTAATAGAAAAAAAACATCTTTTAATCTATTAAGAAATATCTGTCCCTAACATTTGAGCTCCAATGAATTAATGTTTGAGGCATGCTTTTCTAATTTCTATGTAGACAGTTGAAATTAAGTTTCTAATCATCGAATTCGAGTGAGAATGTAGATTAGGTGTCTCCTGGCTGGTTATCAAGAAAATTATTTTCAGAACCTCTTAAAAGCCTATTTCAAGGAATATACACACTGAAAACTAGTAATAATAGTAATATATTTTGAGCCCCGAGAGTCTGAATTCTGAAGACCTTGTGGCCATTGCTGCTGGTTACTTTCTTCTAAATTGAGATTGCTAATGTGATGATAATATTTTTGTTTCTTGGAATTGGAAAAGCTTTACCTTAAAGATTTCTATTTTCTCCAGAAATATACAACTTTCTAATGAGAACTAATGGAAAAGAATATTTAAAAATACAAATATATTTCAAATTATTTTTCTCATGGAGTAGGAATCTTCTCATTTCTTGTTTGAACTTGTTTATTAATAATATTGTAGTATGATACTTTTTGGTTATGATTTAAGAGAAGACCTTCAAGAGTACTCTCTAAATATTAAAATACATTTCTTGATAAAGAAAATGTTGTGCATTTCTCCAGTTTACCAATGTGGTATATTTCCTTTTAATTTTAAAATGAGACACTGAACTATTGAAGCCTTGAAGCAATTTTTATAAAATGATGTGGTCATGATATTTTATTTCAGTTCAGTAGCTATTTACTGACTAACCAAATCTTTGAGAGGTGTTATTATACGAAATCATTTTTTAGTACAGAGGGTAGTCTTGTAATTGCTATATTGTCTGATAATTTGTTTTAAACACAGTAGAAAAATACAAAAATGCAAATCACACATTAATTTTAATTATAGTATCAGACAACCATATGATCCCTGGAAAATAGAAAATTGTCTTCATGTTTCCACAGTTAGTAAAAATTAAGATCATATAAAGTAGTATCCAAATATTCCATGAATGCATAATATTTTTAAAAGAGCATTTGTTTTTATTTTGAACTATATTTGACATGTAATATTGTATAAATTCAAAATATATAACATGTTAATTTGGTGTATATATATATATATATATATAGTAATGTGATTGCTATTTGAGTGATAATTAACACCTCTATTACATTACATAATTATCATTTATTTTTAGTGGTTGGAATAATTAAGCTCTGGTCTCTTAATAAGTTTGAAAGTTTTAATACAATATCGTTGTCTATATTCACTATACCATGTATTAGATATCTAGGATTTATTTACCGCTCATTGCAAGTTTCTCTCCTGCAACAATATCTGTAAAAGACTGTTTAAGAGAATCAATATAAGTATATTAAACAGCTCAAGTCCACCTATCCATAATATCTTCCAGACCATATTTGTTTTCTCTTTTTCTGTAATTCAGTGGTATTTTGGCTTTAAATATGTATTGCAATGCCTTGTTATCTTAGTGATAAAATTCTTGGCTTCCCCAACTAGGTCAGAAAGAATGCACTATATAGCACCTACTTCAATAGTATGTATTAGATTGAACCATAACACATTGTTGATATTTGAATATTTTTAATCTATAAAACTGGCAGTTTCATTTATTGCCACCTACTAGTTAATAGAAGACTAATAAATAATTGTGGAATGGGTGAATGAATTCAAATACAAAGAAAAATTTAATATGCACATACTCTCAAAAATTCTGTCCTAGGCTGAACTTCCAAAACAATTAAAAACTGAAGATTTCTGTCAAGTAACAAATATTCTGTCTTTGCTATGCCATTTTACTCAGTGAAAGTCTTACCATGCTGATCAAACCAATTAAAATTGGATAAGGCTAATTGATTTGTGCTGTATAAGTATAACTTTAGCCCTTTCTTTACTTTGCAATGTATTTTTTTCTTATCCAACATGTAGTGTGAATTGTTCCCATGCTTATCATTTAATTATATTATTGGTTTATAATAATTGAAAAACAGATGTCACGAGATTAGAAAATCAAGGTACTATCTGTTATAAAAATTTACACATGAGTGTAAATATAGTTTTTGAGCAAAAAAAAAAACTTAACATTCATATACAATAGATGACAATGAATGGACAAATATTTGGTCTTGATTTTATATATCTTTACATTTATTGAATTTGATTGACTAAATACCAAAGGAGATTGATTAAAAGTCTTTGCCATTGCTAGTTGGTCAATAAAGGACATAAGCAAGATATAGTCATTTAAATATTTGATACAAAAAGTGACTTTTTCAATATAACAGCAAAATTTTGGTAGAGTTAACAAAAATATTAGTTATTTATTTTTCTATAAATTTTTAGATGATCTATAGACACAAATGCAAAATTCTCCAATTTTCACAAAATAAAATTATCTGCAAATACAAACATGCATGCAATCCATAAATATCTTACTTAACTTTCATAATATTTTGATACCTAATAAGTATAATTAATACTAGAAAAGCTATTTGAAAAGTCAAAGGAAGTAATAAAAATAAGGACAATACTTAAGTTAAAATTTTAAAGAACCCATACTTGATATTTAATTGTTTTCCAATCATTGCCAAATTAAAAAAAAAACTTAAAAAATACATTTATTTGTAATTGATAGCACAGGTTAACATTTGTAATCAACATAACTGTAAATAGTTCTTGCAATGATAATTGGAGCTATTTACTCCTTTATTTAGAAATTTATAGATTGTTTCACTGATAAACTTTGCCCTTAATGCATAGAGGAATTTCTTTGCATCTGTCTTCAGTGGATTTTATTTTACTTATAATGTTAAAAATAAACTATTCCATTAAAAAATATTATGAATGTATTTCTAAATAGGAGTAGATTAGGTCTTTAAAATATTGATGCCATAAGTTTTTACTAAAATAGCTGCAAAAAAATAGAAAAGTTAATATTTTGAAACACTAGCACTAATGCTGATTGATTTATGGAAATATAATTATATAATTAGGAAACTTTACATTTTCACACGTGACTACATGATACTTCTACTTAAAAAATGAAACATAAGGTAGTCATAAAGAACATGAGTTTTGGAGCCAGTCAGCCTGGATTTGGATCTCAGTTCTGTCATTTATTTGTTGTGTAAACGAACAAGTCAAACTTTTTGTATCTTAGTTTACTGGTATGTAAAGTGGGGATAATAATATCTTTACCTATAGATTTAATGTGAGAATAAAATAATTTATACACATACAGTATTTGGAACAGTGTTTCACACTAGTAATTAATACATAGAGTGAGAAATTAAAGTTATCATTGTTATTATTATTTTGTATGTGATAGATTACTTGAGTTATGTTTTTCATAGTACTTGTAAGTCTTTTGTTTAGGCATAATTTCGTACAATAAAATGCGTAAATTTTAAGTGAACAATTAATTAAACCTTGACAAATTTATACACCAAATTCAAATACACCAAAAGCAATTGATATTACAATGAAGAGTTTATAATATTCAACACACAAGAAAGTTTTCTCCCTTCCAAAATGCCACCACTATTCGATTATTTTCAACAAAGAGCAGTTTTGTCTGTTCCTGAAATTCATATACATTGATTCATTCAGTATGCACTGTTTGTGTCTGGCTTGTTTCTTTCATTATATCCAGAGGGTTGCAACTATCAGTAATTTTTTTTTTCATTGCTAAGTAGTAGTATTTTTGTGGATACGTTACATTATTTTTTTATAATTCACTTGATGGTGGACATTTAAGACATTATAAATTTCTGTTATTTAAGCTACCCAGTCTGTGGTATTCCATTATGCCAGCTCTAGAAGACTAATTCAGGGCTTTATTTTGTTCTATTGATACATTTAACTTATTTATCTTTACAATAAATCTCCATATCTGTGGGTAATTTCTGAAACTTAGTTCTTAAAAATTAACTTGACTATTCCTAGCCTTTTAGATTTCCATGTGAATTTTAAAATCGACTTGTAAATTTTCCGAAAATATGTTTGGTATTTGATAGAGATTGCATTGAATTTATAGCTCAATTTTGAAGTTCTGACATTCTTAAAATTGCAACTCATGAACATGGTGCATACTTACATTATTTATGTACTCTTAAATTTCTTTTGAAAATGTTTTATGGTATTTAATGTAGAAATTTTACATATCTTTTTACACTTCAATGTAGAAGTGTTATAACCCTAGGTATTTTGCGGTTTTTGAATCTATTGTGAGTTGTATATTTTATATATTTTTTTCTAATTGATTGTTGCTAACACATAGATACAATTTTTATATTTGTTTTATATTCTGCAACTTTGCTAAACTCAGTGTTTTGCAATTTATCTGTAAATTCTTTGTTTTTCCTCCATGCTCAATCTTGACATGTGTTAACACTTGGAGTTTTATTCATCTATATAATGTTTTTAACTTTTACTTATTTGTTTAATCTTATTGCGCTAGCTAGGATCTCTAGTAAAATGTTAGCATGAAATGGTGAGAGCAAGCATTCTTGTCTTATTTAATCTTAAAGGAAACGTTCAGTATATCAACATTTTGTGTGGTGTTTGCTATAGAATTTTTGTAAATATTGTTTTTATATTAACGAAATTCTCTTCCGTTCTTGGTTCACTAAACATTTTGCTATGAATTGATGTGGACTATTATCAAATATTTTTCTGTATATATTCTGATGATCACTTGATTTTCCTTGTTAGTTTTTTAAATAATGTATCATATTACATTTTTAATATTATACCGGTAATTCATTCTTAGAATATGACCAATGTGGTTATGATATAATATCTATTTTGTCTACTTCGATAGGTCCATATGGCAAATAATTTGTTCAGGACTTTTGTTCGTAAAAGAGTTTTGTCTGTTACAACTTTATTTAATGGCTTTATCATGCTTTAGCCAAAATGATATACTGGCCTTCTAAAACTAGTTGGGGAACATTTCCTTTTTTCTCATTTCTATTTATATCATCAGTAAAAATAAATTTAAAATACTTTAAAATTCCTATCATTATTTCTTTGACCAATAATTTATTTAGAAAAGCACTCTTATTATATTAAAATATGGCAATTATTTCATTATCATTTAATTATTGAATTTTAGTTTAATTCTACTATAATAAAAGGGCATATGCTATATGACTTTCATCTTTTAACATAAAGTTATATGCTTACTATCATAACCATGATCAATTACTGTAAACATTCCACACATGATTAATACATACACACACACACACACACAGACACATGGACACACACACACACACACATTATGCAGGTGTTTCCTGCAGGGTATTTTGTCAATTTAATAAAAGTTAATTTTTTTTCTAATCTACTGTATCTTGACTGATTTTGTTTCAATCTAGTTCTATTTTCTATGATTAGAATGTTAAAATCTTTTGTTGTAATTATGGATTTCTCTATTTCTTTGTTTTGTTATGCTATTTTTCCTTTATAAATTTCCTGGCTGTGTTATTAGATTCACATACATAGAAAGATATATTTTAGTGATGGATTGATTTTTTTAACATTATAAAATACAGTTTTATCTCCAGCAATGCTTCTGACCATAAATTCCACTTTTACTATCATCAATATATCAAGGCCATAATTGTTTTTGTGCTTATATTGTATATACTATACCAATCTTTTATTTTCTCCTTTTCTGTATTTTATATATTTTTAAACAATATATAGTGAGATTCTGTTTTTCAATCTTGTCTGATAATATTATCCTTTTATTTCATATTACTCTTAATATAATCACTGACATATTATCACTTAAATATACCATCTTACTCTTGGCTTTCTTGGCTTTCAGTTTGCCCTGCATGACATATATTCCTTTGTTTCTCATTTCTTGCCTTCTTCTGGATCGATTTTTATGTGTTATTATTATCTTACATTTTTATAACCTGGATAGTTAAACACTTTTTTCTACTATTTTAGTGTACAAATTTTAACGTGTAAACTTAATTTCTTAAAGTTTAATATTAATTGATAATTTCCTCTTGTTCAGCATGATATACAGACTTAGAACTTTTCTCCGTTTATTCTCTTTCTGTCATATATGACTTAAAAATTTTATTAAGTATAAATTGAAAATACCACATATGATTTTTTAAGCAATTAATATTAGATTTACTTATGCATTAACCTTTTAGTTTCTAGTTATTCTCATTGAATTTTTAAGTATTCCTCTGGAGTAATGTTTCTTCTACCTGATGAACATGAACATCTTTTATTATTTCCTGTCATTCAAATTTGTGGATGAAGATTTGCCTCAGGTTTTGATTGACAGAATTTCTTTTTACTATTTATTTTTGAGAAATATTCTTGAAGTATATGTTATATGGATTTAGAGTCTGTGCTTGTAGTTATCCTTTTTTAGCATGATCAGCTTTTAAAACAAATACACTGAGTATTTTATTTTAAAAATGATTTTTAGTTCTCGTGGGGACTAAAAAGTTCAATACTTTTCCTTCTACCCTTTAAGTTCTCCAAGTTGGGCTAATAATCAAATTAATAGAGACAGATTAACAGGAGAAAATCAAATTTTAATACATGTGCGTGGGGAATTCACATAAGCATGAAAATTCTAGTGAGGAAACATTGGGTATATATGACATTTTGGACAAAGGGGAAGAATTGGGAATGGAGTATTAGATTTCAGAAATGAGAATAGGCAATTTACAGGGTTTTGAGGAAGAGCAAAACATACATGGAAGAAACATTCTAGCTAAGCAGCTAGAAAAAAATGGAACAAAGGAAGGTATCTAGCTAATAGGCCCCTGCCTGAAGCCCTCCTGTTTACTATATTTAATTCAAATTAGGCTAAGGCAATATCTTAAGATTCAGTTCCTGAAGGCCTTTTCATCTGATCCTCTTAGGCAGGAAGTGGGAGAGTCAAAAGTTCTCTCTCAGTCCTTCGTTTCTCAATACACAGCTTAAAATCAATATCCCAAAAGGTAGCTTCAGAGTGGCAAAATTTTGGTTCCCTTCATTCTAAAATATCCATTTTTATAATTTTTCTGGCAGTTCTTTGCCAACATTTCAAATTTGTTTTTAATTTATTTGTGCATTTTGAGCATAATAATTTTAAAGTCCTTGTCTGATAACTCTATTATCTAGATTTCCTGTGTGACTGTTTTTATTAATTATTTACTTGGTTTTTGTTCATATTGTCCTCTCTTTTCATATGACTGATGGTAATTTATTGCAAGAAGCTAAGGGCACTAGCAAGCCGGGTTAATATTAATAGAATTATAAGTTAAAAAAATGCTTCACAAATGAACCTAAGTGTTATAGATAGTTAATCAACTTTCAGATTACTATTCTCATACAATTTAGCTCCTCGGGGTTTCAGTCCAAATCAGTGTAAAACTCTCAGAAATGGTGGTCAGCTTTTCATCTTAATAGGCTCTTAGTAAAACTGAGGGTCCTATGACTTTGAATAATTTAGTTTTAAATCCTAACTCTAGAAATTATATCACCCTCTCTCTCTCTCTCTCTCTCTCTCTCTCTCTCTATATATATATATATATATATATATATATATATATATATATATATACCCCTCAGAGATCTAGTTTTTCTCTCAAATAATCAGAAACCCCTGAGGCAGCAGAAGACTACAGCCTGAATATGACTAATGATCACAAGGTTTGGACCTCTGGGCAGGCTAAAAACAACATTTTGACCTACATTATCTTTCAGCTCCTGAGCCCTAAGGTAAAGCAATGCCCTTGCTATTTTCTCATGAGACTGCACGGAAGGACTCCAGAAAAGACCTCAGAACTGTCCTCAAGATCTGGAAAAAAGTTATTTATTAACTTTTC
The DNA here is from genome assembly GCF_014176215.1 of Rousettus aegyptiacus. Taxonomy (NCBI): domain Eukaryota; kingdom Metazoa; phylum Chordata; class Mammalia; order Chiroptera; family Pteropodidae; genus Rousettus; species Rousettus aegyptiacus. Next base: position 50,624,779 of record NW_023416312.1, on the reverse strand, counting down.
CTCACTTCACACCTCTAACCTATAATGCCCTGTGATGTTTCCCTATATAATATGTAAACTACATGCTATTAAGGAGTCAAACTTTTGAGTAGTAGCTTCCCGTTCTTCTAAGTGGCATTGTTTATAATAATAGACAATATTTTCCACTGCAATCTTCAGTGTTTAATGTTTGGCTTTGCCAGCCCTGGATGGATGAATTCTTTCTGTTTGAAAACATTAAGAATGAGCAGTTAATCTTAGGAAAAAAACGACTTTCAAAAACTCATTTCACTTGCCTGGCTTTATTCTCTCAGATTTAGAAACTGAAATTATTCACTCCTCGTTAGGTCCCCAGCATTTTTAAGTGGCAGTTTTTATATTCTATCCAAGATTTTTAGTTGTTTATAGTTGAATATTTTATCTGAATTTCTTAGACAGCCAATACCAATAAGGTTAAATAAAATATATAGTAAGGATTTGAGCCCTTGAGTCTTTTGATTCGCTGTTTTCCTGCTTGGCCTACTTCTACAACTGGAAGTGTACTGTTATTTTACTATTCTTTCTAATAAAGCTATTCTTTTCTGCTGAATTTCAGTGTTTTGCTCAATTCTTTGTTTGAGATATCAAGAGTCTGGACAACATGCCAAGAGGGGAGCCCCATTAACCAGTTATACCTTCTGTGGCAAGCCAGAGGCAGGACAGTGATAACTTCCAAACTTCTAGCATGAAGGACTAGAAAATAGAAGTCAACATTGATTTTATTCAAGACAGTGCATGCATTTGCCCAAACTGATGAGGATATATACTTAAGCTCAGTTCTGAGAGTATGGAAAAACATGACAGAGTGAGAGAAGTCCCTAGAGCTCTCTCCTTGAAATAACAGTAAGTTGAACATATAAAACTCAACAACAACAATAACAACAATGACAACAAAACAAACAAACTGCACACCAGCATGACTGAGCCTGGGATCTGCACATAGGAGTTACCACAGGGTAGAACCCTGGGTGTCGAGTGATGGACTGGGAGAAACAAAGAAGCTGACCCTCACAGGCACCAGAGCTCCCTGTAGGGAGAAGGGGAGGAGAGAAGGTGCAGCGAGTTCCCTGAACAGCCCTGTCTGGGAGAGTTGTGAGTTCCAGGCAGCTGGCGGTGGGGCCAAATCACCGACACAGAAAGCAGAAAAGCGAGATGGCAGAGAAACAACCATTGATTTTTACCAGACACAGATGCAAAACTGAGGCTGAGCGACAGCCCTCACCCCCCAAACCAGAGGGCCCTTCCACGTATACCCTGAGATACCAATCACCATGGAGCACAAGGGAAATAAGAGCAAACACTAAAAAAAAATAACTATTGCTAACACTGACAGGGACCGAAACTGAGGGTAGCAAGCATGATTAAATATCTACAAGAAAATAGAAAGGTATTATTAAGGCTTTATATAGAACGGAGATCCAAGATGCTTGGACGCCATCTACAGGAAATCAAAAGAAAAGCGCCTTCTCTGAAAAAGGCTAAAGAGAGACTCTTATATAATCTTCTTTCTGGAAAAAAAGCAGAATGCATTTTCATTAATACCTAGGTGGAGAAAAAGTCCGTTAAACACCATAAACAACCAAGGTGACAAGACATCTCAAAAAGAAAGAGAAAAGTCTCCAGATTATAAGCTTACAGACATTGAAATATGCAACTTAAATGACAGGGAATTCAGGATGGTACTTCTGAAAAAAATTCAGTGAGTTTGAAATGAGTGATATCAAAAATTTTAGGAACTGAAAAAAACAACTAGATGAGCAGAGCAAGGAGATTGAAACCCTCAAAAAGGACCAAATAGAAATTCTGGAGATAAAGAACATACTGCAAGAGTTGAAAAATGAAATAGCAAGCTGGGGAAATAGAGTCCACCAAATGGAGGAAAGGATCAGTGATATCGAAGACAGAAATCTAGAAATAAATCAGAAGGAAGAAGAGAGAAACCGAAGAATGAAAAATAATGAAAGAGAAATTCAAGAACTAGCTGACAACATCAGGAGTGGAAACATAAGAATAAGAGGCACTATCGAAGGCAAGGAAAAAGATCATGGACTAGAAAGTATTTTGAGACAAATAGTTGATAAGAATTTCACAAACCTAAGGAATGAGATTGGAATTCAAGAAGTCAACAGGACACCCAATTATCTGAACCCAAAAAGGCCTTCACCAAGACACATTGCATTAAAATTATCAAAAATCAATGATAAAGAAAGAATTGTCAGGGCACCCAGAGAATAGGAAACGGTAACATATAAAGGAAAACCCACTAGATTATACTTGGACTACTTAGTGCAAAACTCTCAAGTCAGAAAGGAATGGAATCCAATATTATACTATTAAGTGGAAGGAACTACCAGCCTGAAATAATACATCCAGCTAAGCTTTCCTTTAGATATGAAGGAGAAATTAAGACATTTCCAGACATAAAAATTGAGAGAATTCTCCACTACGAAGCCTGCATTACAGGAAATACTAAAAGGAGTCAGCTCACCTAAAACAAAATGACAAAAACAAAAAACATAATTCGAAGTAAAGTGACTATCAGACAAATAGAAGCAGAGGAGCGCAACCCTTACTAAGAACAGGGCATTATAGTTTAAATAATAAGAAGAGAATTCCTATAGCAAGATAGTAATGATCATTGAGCATACAAAAAGACAAATTTAGATAACAAATGACTGAAAAGGAGAGGGTTCAATGATCAAATTTGCAAATGGGAATGGAGATAAGGCACAACAGAAGAAAATGGATGACTACATATAGATATATACTCGTCCATTTATATATATAAGTTTTATATATAATATATATAATAGTTTTATATATAATATATAGTTATATATATATATATATATATATATATATATATATATATAAAACTATTATTTACATATTCGTAATGGTAACCACAAACAAAAGATTCAGTGTCGGGAGCCGTTTTGAGTCAGTACTAATCTCCCAGGAAAGCAAGATGTTCTGCAAAGTTGATACACTGTTTAATCAGCTGAGGCAGGAAAAAGCACACTTAGAGTTCTAGGAAAGTATTTGATGTTCTTTAGCTTCCGATGTCCGATGTCCGTTAGCCCTGAGGAAGAGAATGTTAAGATAACCACAGGCTTCCTGGGACAATATCAGCTATTGTTTGCATACTTGTAAGTGTTACTTCTCACAGGCTTGATAGGTTATAAATATGCTGTGCTAAATAAACTCGGGGCTGCAGCAGTGACTGTATGCCCTCCCGAAGCGCTTTCCTGTCTTCTTCTTTTTTTTTTTTTTTCCTTAGGCTTCACCCACCTCTTTCAGGTACTGTTCGACTTTAGCTGGCTGGCAATTCAGAACTCTAGTATGTAACATAAAACAAAACAAACAAACAAACAAAAAATCAAAGAGAAAATTCAAAAAAGTCAAACAAAATAAAGAAAACAGGAACATAAGGACAAAAAAGCAGTGGAAACACTGAGCTACCAGAATGCAAATGATAAATTGGCTATAATAACTCTAAATGTAAATGGACTGAACTCACCAATAAAAAGACAAAGAGTTGCAGAATGGATCAAAAAACAAAACAAACAAAACAAAACAAAACCATATGCTGCCTCCAGGAGATACATCACAGCTCCAAAGATAAATATAGACTAAAACTGAACGGATGGAAAATGATATTTCAAGCAAGTGGCATTCAGAGAAAAGTGGGAGTAGCAGTACTAATATCAGATGAAATAGACTTCAAAATAAAAAAAAAGATAAAGAAACTGAGGGATACTTCATAATCATATAAGGATTCATGCATCAAGAAGGCATAACATTTATTAATATCTATGTTCCCAATTAGGGAACACAGAAATATATAAAGCAATTACTAATAAAACTAAAGGGAGAAGCATACCAAAACACTATCGTAGTTGGGGACCTAAATACCCCACTGTCAGATATGGACAGATCATCCACACAGAAAATCAATAAGGAAATAACATCCTTAAATGACACATTAGACCAACTGGACATAATTGACATTTACAGAGCCTTCCATTCCAAAACAGCTGCTTATGCATTCTTCTCTAGTTCACATGGGACATTCTCAAGGATTGGTCACATACTGGGACACAGAGATAACCTCAACAAATATAAGAGGTTGAAATCATACCAACCATATTCTTTGATCATAATACATTGAAGCTAGAGATCGACTATAAAAAGAAAGCGGGAAGAACCACAAATCCATGGAGATTAAACAGCATACTACTGAAGAATAACTGGTTCGGAGAAGAAATGAAAAGAGAGATTGCAAGGTACATAGAAACGAATGATAATGATAGCACAACTTATCAAAATTCTTGGGACATGGCAAAAGCGGTCATAAGAGGAAAGTTCATATCATTATAGGCCAATCTCCAAAAACAAGAACGAGTCCAAATAAACAACATAACAGTTCATCTTAAAAAAACTAGAAAAGAGGAACAAATGAAGCCTAAAGTCGGCAGAGGGAAATAATCTAATTTAGAGCAGAAATAAATTAAATTGAAAACAAACAAAAACAATAGAAAAAATAAATGCAACAAAGAGATGGCTCTTTGAGAAGGTTAATAAAATTGACAAACCCCTGGCTAGACTCATTAAAGAAAAAAGAGAAAGAACACAAGAAAACAAAATCAGGAATGAAAGAATAGAAATGATGATAGGCACTGCAGAAATACAAAAGGTCATACGAGAACACTATGAAAAATATATAACATCAAATTTAATAACCTCGAAGAAATGGATCAGTATTTAGAAAAATACAACGTTCCTAGACCGAATCAAGAAGAGTTGGAAAATCTAAATAGACCAATCAGCAGTATGGAAATTGAAAAAATCATCAAAATCCTACCAAAAAGTAAAAGTCCAGGACCAGGTGGTTTCACCAGTGAATTCTATGCAACATTCAAAGACGATTTAATACCTATTCTCCTCAAACACTTCCAAAAAATCTAAGAGGAAGCAATACTTCCCAACTCATTTTATGAGGCTAATATTACTCGGATACCAAACCTTGCTAAAGGAAACACACACACACAAAGAAAACTACAGACTAATATCTCTCATGAACATAGATGCAAAAATCTGAAATAAGATACTAGTGAACCTAATATAGTAACATATTAAAAAGATTATACACCATGATCAAGTGGGCTTCATCCCAAAGGCACAGGGATGGTTCAACATACGTAAATCGATTAATGCAATACACCACATAAAGAAATAAAAAAATAAGAATCATATGATCATATTAGTAGATGCATAAAAAGGCTTCAACAAGATATAGCACCCTTTAATGCTCAAAACACTTAACAAATTCAGTATATAAGGGAAGGACCTTCATATAATAAAGGCTGTGTATGGCAAATCCTCTGCGAACATTATACTTAATGGAGAAAAACTAAAAACCTTCCCTGTAAGATCAGGAACAAGATATGACTATCTTAATTGCCACTGTTATTAAATATAACTTTTGAGTTCCTGATGAGTGCAATCAGGCAAGAGGAAGATATAAAAGGCATCCAAATAGGAAAAGAAGAAGTCAAACTGTCACTATTTGCAGATGACATAATTCTCTATATAGAAATTCCTAAAGACTCCACAAGAGCACTACTATAAATAATAAGCAAATACAGTAAAGTTTCTGGATACAAAATCAACGTTCTAATAATGAAGTGTCAGAAAAAGAAGTGGAAAAAATAATCTTTTGTACTTGCAACAAAAAGAATAAAATATCCAGGAATAAATTTAATGAAACATGTGAAGGACCTATGTAATGAAAACTACAAGAACCTTTTGAAAAAATAAAAAAAGATACAAAGAAATGGAATGATGTTCCATGTTCTTGGTTTGGAAGAATTAACATAGTTAAAATGACCATATTGCTTAAAACATTATACAGATTTAATGCTATCTCCATCAAAACCTCCTTGGAATTTTTTAAAGAAATAGAACAAAAAATCATCAGATTTATATGGAAGCACGAAAGACCCCAAATTGCCAAAGCCATCCTGAGAAAAAAAAGAATGAAGCTGGAGGCATCACTCTGCCTGACTTCAAATTATACTACAAAGCGAAAGTAATCAAAACAGTATGGCATTGGCAACAAAATGGACACGCGGACCAGTGCAACAGAATCGAGAATCCAGAAGTAAAGCCATATTTATATGAGCAAGTAATTTTTGAAAAGAAAAGCCAAAAACATACAGTATAGAAAGAAAAGCCTCTTCGATAAGTGGTACTGCAAAAATTGGAAAGCCACCTGTAAAAATATGAAACTATAATATTTTCTATCACGTCGCTCAAATTAACTCAAAATGGATTAAGGACCTGGATATAAGACCTGAAACAGTAAAATGCATAGAAGAAAACATAGGAACTAAACTCAAGGGTTTTGGACTTAATGGGGACTTTATGAATGTGACCTCGAAAGCAAGGGAATTAAAAGCTAAACTAAATGAATGGGACTACATCAAAATAAAAAGCTCTGCTCAGGAAAATAAATCATCAATGAGATAAAGAGTGAACCATCTGAATGGGAAAATATATTTGCAAACAGTGCCTCCAATGGGGGCCTAACATCAAAAATACACTAAGAACTAATATAACTCAATAAAAACAAACAAACAAACAAAAAATAAGCAATCCAATCAAAAAGTGGTCAGGGCATCTGAACAGACACTTCTCCCTAGATGACTTACTAATAGCCAAAAAGTATTTGAAAAGATGCTCAATATTGCTAGCTATTAGGGAAATGCAAATGAAAACCACAATGAGATACCATTTCACATCTGTCAGAATAGCTATAATCAGCAGGGAAAGTAATAACAAATGCTGGAGAGGATGCAAAGAAAAACAACCCCTTATACACTGCAGGTGGTACAACCAATATGGAAAACAGTATGGAGATTTTTCAAAAAAACTAAGAATTGATCTACCATATGATCCAGCAATCCCTCTACTGGGTAATTTTCCCAAAGTCTTGAAACTCTGTATCTGAAAAGAGATTTGCACACAGATGCTCATAGCAACATTATTTAAAGTGGCCAGAAAATGGAAGCAACTGAAGTGTCTTATGATAGATTGGCTAAAGAAGCTTTGGTACATATATACAATGGAATATTATTCAGCCATAAGAAAAGATGAAATACTACCATCTGTGACAACATTGATGAACCTTGATATAATCACTCTAAGAGAAATAAGCCAGTCAGAAAGAGTTGAAAATTATGTGATATCGCTTATATGTGGAGTATAAATCTAAAAGCAGCAAATGAACAGGGCAAACAAACAGACTCATGGACATGGACTATAGACTAGTGGTTACCACAGGGTAAGTTTTGGGGGAGGAAAGGGGCAGTAGATGGGGTAAAGGAGGTCAAATATAGGGAGTTAGATACATAGGTAGAAGGTGAGGTGGGGACAGGGGATTAAATATATGGTAGCTGAAGGAAACTGGACTTTGGGTGGTAAACACACAATAGAATATAAAGATGTCAAATAAAAGGTACAACTGAAAATGATATCATTATATTAACCAATGTTAGCTCAATAAACTTATTTTTTAAGTTAAAAATAAGAAAAATATATAGTGAGGTTATTTTTACACTTAGAATATATATATTATTTTATTTTTTAAAACATTTACATACAAAAGAAGTATATGATTTTGGTGTAAAGTTCTATGAGTTTTAATATACTCATACATTTGTGTAATCATGATTGACAAAATTGATACAGAACAATTCTATTCACAATCACAAAATCTAATTATGCTGTGCCATCGTAATGAAACTCAGTCTTCATTTCTAAAAACTGACAGTGCTCTATTCTTCATCTCTATATTTTTGCTTTTTCCAGAATGTCTTAAAAATTAAATCATATATTATGTAATATTTTGAGACTGTCTTCTTCCATCTACTGTCCGACATAATTATTACATGTCATTGAATGTAGCAGTAATTTCTCTTCATATTGCTTATTCATATTCCATTGTATAGATGTACAACAATTTGTTCATGAATTCACCTGTTAAGGGACTCCTTGGTTGTTTTCACTTTTTGGAAGTAACGAACAAAGTGGTTTCCACATTTATGTATATAACATTAAGGTGATTTCCAGTCTGGGGCAATTATGAATAATTCTGAGACAAACATCTATGTATAGGCATTTATATGAACATGAGTTTTTATTTTTCTAGAGTAGATACATAGAAATGGAATTTTTTAATCATATGGTAAGTGTATCTTTAAATATGTGAGAAATTTCTAAACTGTTTATCAGAGCAGCGGTATCATTTTGTATTCTGATCAGCAAAGTATAAGTTCCAGTTATTTTGTATCTTTACTATTTTAGTTTTTTTTTTAGCTCTTCTAAGCTGTGTGTTGATATTCCATTATGGTTTTAATGTGTAATTCTCTAATGGCATACAACTGAGCATCTTTACATATGTTTATCATCTGTATACTTTTTTTGATTAAGTGTTTATTTAGATATTTTGTGCATTTCATAACTAAGCTATTTATTTTCTTGTTGAGTTTTGAAAGTTTTAAAAGTATTCTGGACACATGTTCTTGGAGGCTATGTGATTTGGAAATATTTGCTCCTATTCGGTGGCTTATCTTCATTCTTTTAAGTGTGTTTTTTGTTTGTTTGTTTTGCAGAACAAATTTTAAATTTTGATGAGGTCCAAATAATCAACTTTTTTAACAGACCATTTTAGTGTCACATCTAAGTAATATTTGCCTAACTCAAGGTCAAGAGGATTTTTTTTTCTGTTTCCTGTTATGACTTTAACAATTTTGTACTTTCCACTTAATTCTACAATCTGTTTTTAGACCTTTTTTTGTTTGAAGTGTGTGGTGTGTGTCTATGCATATTGTTTTCATATGAATGTTCAGTTGTTCCAGAAACATTTTTTGAAAAGAATGCTCTTTTTTTTTACTGATCTTTTTTTGCACCTTTCTCAAACTCAATTGACCATATTTGTGTGGGTCTATTTCTTGGCTCTCTTTTCTATCCCATTGATCTATTTTTCTATCTTGTGGCCAAGTAACACTATCTTGATTATTATAGCTTTACAGTATGACTTATATCAAGTGCTATGAACCTTCTCACTTTTCACTTCTTTTTCACTTTACACATGTGTCTATTTCTATTCTAGCTCTATTGCCTTTCATATAAATATAAGAATCAGCTTGTCTATATCTACCAAAACTCCCTGCTACAATTTCGATTGAGATTTTAGTAAATCTATAGATCAATTAGAAAAGAATTTATACTTTAAATTTGTTGACTATTTTTATTCATTAATACAATATCTCTATTTAGGTATTCTTTGATTTATTTGACCATCATTTCAAAGTTTTAAGCTTATATATTTAGTGCCTTTTGCTAGATTTATAGTAAAATATTTCATTTTTGTAGTGTGATTATAAATTACACCATTTTATAAATCTGAGTATCTATTCATTATTGCTATTATGTAAAACTAGGATCGATTTTTGTACATTGATCTTGTGTTCTGTGATCTTACTAAATACACCTGTGGGTTCTAGAAGCTTTTTGAATGTTTCATGGGATTTTCTATGTAGACAATCATGTAATCTTAGAATTTCTAGTTTTCCTTCTTTATTTTCAAGATGAAAGCCTTTTGTTTCTCTTTTTTTTATTGCAATGCATAGGGCTTTCAGAGCTTTTGAAAAGAAGTTAAGAGAGTAAAACTCTTGATGTGCTCTCAATCTTTTTAAAATAATTTTTATTTTATAAATTATAGTTGGAATACAATATTATATTAGTTTCAGATGTACAATGTAATGGTTAGACATTTATATAACTTATGAGGTGATTACCTCAGTAAATTTAGTACCCATCTGACACCATACATATTTATTACAATATTATTAACTATATTTATGCTACATTTTACACCCCCATGACTATTTTGTAACTATCAATTTGTACTTCTTAATCCTTTCCACTCTTTCACCCAACACTCCAACACCCCTCTATATTGTATGTATTTATGAGTTTGTTTCTGTTTTGTTTGTTTATAAGTGAAATCACATGGCATTTGTCTTTCTCTATCTGGTTTAGTCCTTTCAGCATGATACCTTCTAGATCAATCCATGTTGTTGCAGATGGCAAGACTTCATTAATTTTTAAACATTTTTATGGCTGAGTAATATTACATTGTACATATGTACCACATCTTCCTTATTCATTAATGCACTGATCGATGCCCAGGTTGCCTCCATAACTATGCTATTGCAAATAATGTTGCAACAAACATACAGATGCACATGTCCTTTCCAAGAAGTATTTTGGATATCGTCGTTAAAAACACAGAAGTGGGATGACTGGGTCTTTCTTTGTTATAGCTTTTGTTTTGAAATCTATTTTGTCTGGTATAAATATTGCTACCCCAGATTTTTTTTTTTATTTTCATTTTTATTATCCATCTTTTTATACATCTTTATTTTCAGTCTGTGTGTGTCTTTTGATTTGAAATGAATCTCTTATAGTCAGCATATGTAAGGGTCTTGTTTTCTTGTCTATTCAGCAATCCTGTCTTTTCATTGGAGTTTTTAATTCTTTTTTTATTTGAAATAATTGTTAATAGATATGTAGTTATTGCCATTTATAATTTATATTTTGTGTGTATGTATAATGTATATATATATATACATACATACATATATACATACATATATATATATATATATGTATATATATAAATCTGTTTCTTAAAGTAGTCCCTCTAACATTTATAATACTGGTTTCATGATGATGAACTCCTTTAGCTTTTTCTTGTCTGGGAAGATCTTTACCTGTCTTTTATTTCTAAGTTATAGCTTTTCTGGGTAAAGTAATCTTGATCTTGGTTGGAGGTCCTTGCTTTTCATCGCTTTAAATATTTCATCCCAATCTCTACTGGCCTGCAAAGCTTCTGTTGAGAATCAGCTGACAGTCTTATGGAAACTCCCTTATATATAACTAGCTGCCTTTCTTTTGCTGAATTTAAGAATTTCTCTTTGTTTTTAACCTTTGGCATTTTAATTATGTTGCACCTTAATATATGCCTCTTTGGGTTCATCTTGTTTGGAACTGTCTGCACTTCCTGGGCTTGTATGTCCATTTCTTTCACCAAGTTAGGGATGTTTTCAGCTATTATTTCTTCAAGTAAATATTCAACTTCTTGCACTGTCTCTTCTTCTGAAATCCCTATAATGCAAATATTGGTATGCTTCATGTTGTACCAGAGGCCCCTTAAGCTAGCTTCATTTTTTTTGGATTCTTTTTTTTTTTTACTATTCTGATTGGGTGCTTTATACTACCTTGTCTTTAAAATTACTGATGCAATCCTCTGCTTCATCTAATCTTCTATTGATTTCATCTAATGTATTCCTTATTTTCATTATTGTATTTATTTCTGACTAGTGCTTTTTTATGTTTTTCTGTCTCTTTTTAAATGTTTCTTATCTTTGTGTTGAAGTTCTCATTAAGATAATCTATTCTTCCTCTAAATTTATTGAGCATTTACATTACCAGGGTTTTTAACTCTGCATCTGGTGGATTGCTTGCCTTTATTTAGTTTAGTTTTTTATTTTCCTGGAATATTATCCTTTTTTTTCATTTGGGACAGGTTTCTTTGTTAACTTATTTTGGTTGCATCGTAGTGTTTGTTTCTATGTATTAGGTAGATGTGCTACATATCCAAGTCTTGACACAGTGGACTTATGTAGTAGTTTTCCTGTGGAGTCCAGTGGGACAGTCTCCCTGATCATCTGAGCTCAGTGCTCCTGGGGTGTCCCTTGTGTGAATTGTGTGCTCGCCTATTGGATTTGAGTATTGATTGCTGTTGGCACATCAGTGGGTGGGATTGACCTTCAGGCTGACTGGCTGTGGAAACTGATCAATAAATTCAGCAGAGAAGCTGTTGTGTGAGAGCTGAACTCACAGAGCAGGATATGCTTTAGAGGGGCTAAGATGCCTTCTAAGTCCATCTCTTGGGTGTGTGTGTCTTTCGTGATACTAATTGAATGATGTTCTGGTGTGGTCTGAAACTAGCTACCAGGTGCATTGGTTCTGTGGTCTCTTGGGAGGGGATTCAACAGGATTCAAATTTCACTGCTGCCTGTGTCTGGCTTGGGGCCACCTGTTGGAAACTACAAAGTGATCCTGAGTTGGTAGCAGACTGTGCTGAGCTTGGAGACACCTGGGAGTGTTTATACTGTGAACTAAGGTGTGCTACCACTAGTGCTGGACTTGGCCACTTTGTACTGCCCCAGGCTGGCCCCTTATGTGGATTAGCCTTTGAAAGAGGTTCTGGCTGGGTGTGTGAACCGGGTGATTCGAGTCTCAGAGAATCACCAAGGTAGGGTGAGAGCAGTGTTAGTTAAGTTAATAGAGACTTAGATATGGCCCTGGCCTGGTCCTGTAGGCTGATTAGAGTGAGGGCTCAACAATGGAACAATGTTGCCCACCATCACTGCCTCCAAGCCCTTGCCCTGAGATCACACCATTCAGTTCTTCCTCATGTGGTCCTGGCAACTTTGAGCTGCTATTCCTTCTCTGGAGTTCAAGTTGAATGTTAATAAGAGAGTCTGTGCTTAGGCTCTTTAGAAGAATGCCTGGGACTCCAGTATATTTTCATCTCACCCTGACTGAGTCCCTGCTGATATTAACAGCCAGTTGTTGTGAGGATTCCCTTTTCTGACACTGGTGCTCTAGAGTGGTGAGTCTCGTGTGGAGTTAGACTCCTTTCTTTTTAGTGAGGACCTCTGCAGCTGAAAGAGTCCTCCCAATTCTTAATTGCCACATGTGGATGTGGGACCAGCCCCTTTAGCATCTCCTCCCCTCCTACCAATCTTGACGGGGCTTATTCTTTATATTCTTAGCTGTATGAGTTCTACTCAGCTAGTTTTTAATTGGTTCTCAAGAGTGGTTGTTCTATACTTTAGTTGTAATTTTGATTTAGTCATGGAAAGAAGTGAACACTAATATTTGTTTAATTCCCAGTGTTATTCTGCTCTGACCCACAGGTGCTCCACTCTAGGACTTGTCTAAGACTTAGGAAGTGGTTGGCTCTGTACTCCAGTTCTCAAAGCCTTTGCTATCTTGATTCTAGTTATTTTTATCCATTTGCAATTTGAAAGCAAGCCCAGAACATCATACAGAGATTTAAAAGATCTCTTTTGCTCTCTTTTTTTTTTATTCTCATAAAATTTTCCCATACTATCAGCTCTCAGAAATCCCCTTTTGATGTTGTGACTGGAAAGTTGAGGCTTTATCCTCTTAATTGTCACACATTTTGAAAGAATATGTCAATCTATGAGAAAAGCAGCCAAAATATAGAATCTCTAGGGCTCCCATTTCTACTGCTATCCAATTGCAGTTTTACTTCTGGGGTTCATCTCTGGTAGGTCTAGAGAGATAAGGAAACAAAAACAAAACTCTCATATAGGCCATTACTTTCTGGTTTTCTGACTTAAGACAGAATTTGTTGTTGTTGTTGTTGTTGTTGTTGTTCTTTTTATGCCTATTATTGTTTGTCATTTTAGAACTGTTCAGGATCCAAAAATAGCAAAATTAAAAACACCAGGTTAATAAAATAGTATTTAGTAAAACTTTATTTTGCATATAAGAACAGTTCACAAACTGAGAGCAGTAAAACCATGGCAAAAAGAGGCTCAGAAGAATACTGATATAAAAAAAAAGCTAATACAGTAAAAAAGCAGAGGCTGTTTATTTTTCAGTTATAGAATCAGTTTTCCTAATGATAGGAGATGGTTTAAAGTGACCACTTTATGCCAATTTGGTGAACAGCTTAAGTTTTTTTGATACTTTTTGTAGGTATTTTCAAGAAGCAGCCCATGTTAACTTTTGCTTATTTTGCAAAATAAGCTAAATTAAGTTTCACTTATGTGGCTTAATGGTTTTGTTTGCCCAAGAGATTTTCACATATAGTCTACATTTTTTATTCACTTCAACTGGAAATATGTTAGTGTAAGCTGGGATGCATGAGAAGAAAAAATAAAACACAACAACAACAAAATAAAGCATAACAAAACAAAGAGAACTCAGATAGCACTACTATATGATCATGCAAAATTTCATTTTCTTACTGAATCTTCCCACTCTCACCTTGTTTGTTTGTTTGTTTGTTTGAAAGATCTCTGATAGTTGCTTTCAGAATTCTGTCCAGGGTTTTTAATTATATTCTGATCTCTATGAGAGATAAATTTGAATGTGCTTACTCCATATTAATAAGAACCAGAAACTTGAGACACTGCATGCAACCCACATATGCTTTTTAAAATTATTAAATTTGGTTTTAGAAACTAAATTGTTATTCTTATAAATCAGTGAAAAAATTGGGAATGATCAATCATTATTACCACAATCTAGGTACTATCATTGCTAAAATTGAAAAGTATAGACAAATAAGAAAAAGTGCGGCAAAATGAAACTTCAACATTTTACTAAATCATGAATGTTTCTGTTAAATATATTTTAAGGGTAAGACAAAAATAGCTGCATGAATGTCACTATTCACAGTGGTGTATTGTTACCTGTGTGTAATGGCATGAATGTTGGCCCAATATATGTAATTGCCTAGAATAAAAAAAAAAAAGCAAGCAAACAAAATAAACCCTAGAGATTGAAATAAAACTCATTCTCAGGAGAAACAAACAACAAAACTCTAATTGGTGAAAGAAAAAAAAACACTAGTTGAATTGACTCTGAATTTATATCAAACATATTAGGAGTTTATCTCAAGCAAAAATAAAAATATATTTTTAGTAGGGAAGACAGACTAAAGTGAAACTCAGAAAGAGACTCATAGAATCTTGGTTATTAATTATTTCAAGAAAATATATCATTAAATATTGCTCTTTTATTAATCAAAGTCCAACTGAAATTTCACTTTGCGAAAATTGAGGAGCAGACTTTCTGATCAAGCCCGTGTGCTTCATCTAAAATCCTCAGGAAACAAACTACAAGTGTAGAGTTCTGTTGTTTAATAGAATAACAATTAATTACTATCTTGTAAACCTATATGGGGGAAGAAACAAATATATATTTGTCTCATTTTAGTTACAAATGATGTCATGACATAGCATTTGACAACTGTGAAGCATTGAATCATATCATTTACAACCATTATTACAATTTCTAACTGACATTTTTAGTAAGCTTTACAAAATTAGTTATTATTCTGATTATAAATTGATATAATCTTTGGACTTTTTACATCATATTTTATATTGAATTTTTTCCATGGTGTTCGAATTTCCAAAGATATCATTTTATTGCTTATCGTTTTGTCAGTGTGATGTATATCAAGTCAGTAATTATTAAAACATTTTTGCTTATTGCTTCTGCCATATTTGTTTTGACATATTTCCCTCAGGGACACTAATTAGCTATGGACTGAATCTATGCTTTTTGTCATATTTTCTTTCATAAATTTTATTATTTTCCTTTGGATTCTAGGAAAGTATCTCTAGTTTGCACTATAAGTGAAATTATTATCATCATTTTCATTTTCCAAAGTGCTGATTCTTATCTTCAACTGTGTCTGTTGTGGATTTTATTTCGGCTGCAGGTTTTAGTTTCTATAAAGCCTTACTTTATATAACATATTTCTTTTTCCTTTTCAGTTGTCTAATTGTTAATAGTGGTCATAATTTTCTTTATTTTATGGAGAACAGAACATTCAGTTTAACATTTTTTTTATTTCCTATTATACATAATTTTTATAGTTTTATAATTTTTATAGTTTTTAATAGTTTTAGTTTTATATTTTTATATTCTCTTTTATTAAAATGTTTCTTTCTTCTTAATGTAACAGAATTTTTTATAGGTTCCATGTTGTTCTTTGTCATAATGTTAACTCATTCTTAAATAAGGTAAGTTGCATCTAGCATATTTACCAAACATACGCTTTCTTTATTGGGAATGGTTTATAACATTTAATTCTTCTTTATTGCTGGAATCTCTTCTCAGGATTTAACTTAGATGCTAGTTTGACATGTACAACCTTATTCAAATATTCAGTTTGTATTAGCTCAGCTAAACTCCAATGATATAAGCAGGACACTTGCCTGCTTCCTTTGTCCAATCTCAGGGCTACACAGAGGTGTATATTTTCTTTCACTCCCTTGGTGAAATTCTCAGATTCACACTGGATGTGTGATTTCAGATGAGGCATTTAACCTTAACAATTATTCCTTGTTCTATGCCACATTATTTTGAAGTGTACCTTAGACACCATATCATTTTATCTGTAATTATTTTGATATGTATTTCTAAAATAAAAGGATTCTTTAAAAAAGCTAAAATATCATATCTGAAACAATAATAATTACTTTTAAATATTAACATGATCCAGTCAATGTTCTAATTTATCTTATTGTACTACAATATTTAAAGGTTTTTGTAATTCATATTTATATGAGGTTGCCCAATTTTGATTCATGGCATGTACTTTAAGTTTTTAAAGAAATATTTAGGTTCTCTCTTCATCTCTCTTCTTGCTCCATTCTTCACTCCATCCCTCTTTGTTCTTATTGTTTTACTGACAATAATCAGGTTGTTTTTGCTGTTTAGTTTTCTAATGTGTGGTTATAGTCTTCTTGTTTTATTGTCTCTTATGTTTCTTCTTATTTCTACTTCTTTTAAGTTGGTAGATTAATTTTGAAAGCTGTATTACACACACACCCATCATACGTAACTTTCGGGTTTTATTTTCTAAGGGGAAGGGCAAGACTACATCGTAGGGGCATTACATGTACACAAACTGCTTCAATTAGTATTTGGTAATACTGAGATGATGCAAAGTATATGGAAAAGGCAGAATAAATGCTTGATTCTTTACTTATTTACAAAAGCACAGACTTTAAAAAATAATGAAGTGATACATAGCATTATCCACAGGTAATTGTTATGAACTAAACAATATCTGTTATATTTAAATCTCTTGTAATTATTAATATTATTGATACTTAAATGAGCTCCCCATCTTTGAGCAGTGAGAACTTTTCCAGATTGGCTTTTATGTTCTTTTTTGATATCACTCTAATAGCTTTTGATAAATGCTATGTTTTCTGGAATGACAAGGTATTCCAGGCTCATCTTGCACATCTCATGACCAGAGTCAAAATATTTTAGAGTTTATGAAATATACCTATGCTATCTTCTCCTTATTTTGCTACCATAACTCAAAAACCTGCTGTAAGTCTTCCATTTTTTAATGACTTTAGAACTTCTTTCATATTCTTCCTTTTAACCCTTTCTATGACATTTTTTGGGGGACTACAACATGTCATATTCATGACTCCTATAACATTTTTGTCACCTAGTTATTTTTTATTCTTAGTTCCAATTACTCTTATCATTCACTTCAGATCTAGCAGAGCTACAACTTAGATTTTTGTACCATTCAGCTGCTTTCTTTCTTTAAGATATTGAATAATTTTAAAAATTAATCTTCTAATATGTCACCAACTTTATGGCCTTTTTTTGTTTCATTTCCCAGAGATTTTTCCAAGTCTCTCCCACTTTTTAAAAATCTCCAATCTGTGTATTTTCCCCAATATACTCCATTTTCTTCCCTGTCCTTGAGAAATGATTGGCTCCCTATATTTAGAGGACCGAATCTGTGCTTTTATTTCTCTTCCTATTTACTTCCTTCAGGACCTACTTTATCAGTTAACTATTTTCCTGTAACTGTGAATTTCTTTAAGGTAATATTCTTTTTCAAAACATTTCTTTTGGTTCCATCACACTATAATAGAAAGGTTTTTCTTCCACCTCACTGATTATTTCTCCTTTGATAGCTACTTCTGCCTTCTAACTGTAATTATTAATCAACATTTTACTTTGACCAATTTCTCTTCTCTATATCTTCTACTTTTTACACTTTTATCTAGGAAAGCAAGTATTTTATAGTGGTTAACAGAAGAGGCTTGGGATCCAGAGTTCTTGAGCTGGAATGTTTGGTTTCCATTATTTTCTATATGTGAAACATTGCTCTAGTTACTTATTTTCTCTTCTCCTGAGTTTTATCACTTGTTAAGTAAAGATAATTATTACTAGCTCAAAGAGTTGTTTAAAGTTAAAATTATATATATTAATACATGTAAAATACTTCAAACAGTGTGTCAAAAGATAGTAAATAATAAGCTACTATTAAAGTATACACCTGTGGCTTCAACAAATATTATTAAAGTTCTACTATATGACAGCTGTTGTGATGGGAACTGTAAAAAAAAAAGAAAGAAAGAAAGAAAAAAATTTTTTCAGTTAAGATGACAGCTTAAGTAAACAATGTGCTTGCCTCCTCTCATGACCACATCGAAATTACAACCAAACTACAGAATATCCATCATTGAGACTTGCCAAAAGTCTAGATAAACAGAAGTCCAACAACTAAGGATATGCAGAAGAAACCACCTCAAGACTGGTAGGAGGGCCAAAGATACTGAATGGGCTCCACACAGCCATGTAGTCATTAAAAATCAAGGGAAGTATCTTATCTATGAAGGTTCCCCCTTTAGAAGTGAAGGATCCAGAATCACACCAGGATCCCAAGCCCAGGATTCCAGTGGAGGAAGGAGTTGTCCCCATGACTTCTGGCTGTGAAAACCAGATTGTGGCTGAGTGAGAGGGAGTTGGAATTCCAGCTGTTCCTCTGAAAGGACCCACACATGAACTTACATGCTGACAGATTTACTCATTGTGAGCTCCAGCACTAGGGCAGCGGCAAGGGGTGTGACAAAAAGATCTAGGGAGAAATTGAGTTGTCTGGCATCAGAGTGAGGGCTGGAGAGTTAGCTTTCTCCCAGAAAGAAGTGAAGGCAGAATCCTTTGTCTCATTGTTGAACCTTCCCCACTCTTGGCACGCAGACACAGGCAGCCATCATATCTGAGTCTCTATCAAACTGGTTAACACTGGTCACTCCACCCAGGCGATTACCTGAGACTCTGCCCCACCCAACTTGTGGGCCAATGCAAGCCACTTCCAGTGGCTTTTCCATACAAATAGCCTGTCTTGGCTCATTATGTGGACATTCCTAAAATCTCTCAAAGGTTCACAAACTCCAAATAAGTAGCAATTGGCCTTGGTGTGCTCCGTACCTCTTGCTGAGCAACCCCAAGCTCCATACTAGCTGCAGCTTGGCTTAGTTCATGGCTTGGGCTCTCAAGGCACTTACAGGCCCAGTGAGGGTGGTGACCATCTGTAAATTGCTTTATGGCTCCTGCCTGGTGATCCTAAGCAGAGTACAGGTTGCAGCTGAACTTGGCCTGTGGCAAGCCTGTTCCCAAGAGGTCCTCAGGCCAGCACACCTAGTGGCTGGCTTTGGACCAAGCCAAAGCACCATGAGGGTGGGGCGACATAGAAGAACTACACATGCAAAGAACAGCCTGGGAAGGCACCAGAAGTTTGCTAAAGCGAATCTTGCTCTATAAGTTTAGCCCCTTCACAACAACTCTTCCAATATAGTCACTGGCTAGTCCTCACAACCAATCGAGTCATTGATCAATCTCTTCCATTGACATGCAAAAAGCAACCAAAGCTTAACTACAACAGGAAGACATACACAACTCCTAAAGAAACACACCTGAAACACCCAGCTCAGGTGACCAGGGAGACTGTGCCACTTGGCTTCACGGGATACCTACTACATAAGGCCACTCTACTAAGACAAGGAAACATAGTAGCCCCACCAAATACATAGAAACAAACACAGGGAGGCAGCCAAAATGGGGAGAAAAAGAAACATGTTCCAAATAAAAGATCAGAAGGAAGCTCCAGTAAAAGAACTAAACAAAATGAAGACGAGCAATCTACCAGATGCAGAGTTCAAAACACTTGTTATAAGAATGCTCAATGACCACTGTGACAATTTCATTAAAGAGATAGGAAACATAATGAGAGGATTTTAAAAATCATTAAAAAGAACTTCATTCTAAGAAATGAAAAATATATTAGTTGAAATTAATATCAGATTCGATAAAGCAGAGAATAAAATCACTGATCTGGAACACGTAGTAGCAAAAAACACCCAATCAAAACATTAATGAGAAAAAATAATTTAAAATAATGAGAATAGTTTAAGGGGGCTCTAAGACAACATCAAGTATACAAACATTTGCATCATAGGAGTACCAGAATGAGAAGACAGAGAGAGCAAGGAATTGAAAACCTATTCGAAGAACCAATGACAGAAAACTTCCCTAGCATAGTGAAGGAAATAGACAGATAACCTTGGGATGTGCAGCAAGCCCCAAGCAAGTTCAACCCAAAGAGGCCCACATCAAGATATCAAAGTTAAAATTCCAAAGATTAAAGACAAAGAGAGAATCTTAAAAGCAACAAGATACTTAGTTAGATATTTACAAGGGAGCTCCCATAAGACTGTCAGCTGATTTCTCAACAGAAACTTTGCAAGCCAGAAGGGATTGGCAGGAAACACTTAGAGTGATGAAAAGTAAGGACCTATAACTGATTATTCTACTCAGCAAAGCTGTCGTTTAGAATCAAATAACAGATAAAAGGGCTTCTCAGACAAAAAAAAAGCTAAAGAAACTCATCAACGTTGAACCAATATTATAAGAAATGTTAGCGGGACTTATTTAAAAAGAAAAAAATGTTAAAACTATCAATAATTAAATAGCAATAACTGTCTATCTATTATAAACAATTACTTTCAAAATAAATAAACCCTCTAATTAAAAGACAGGGTGGCTGAATGGATAATAAAACAAAATCCTTACATATGCCACCTTCGAGAGACTCGTTTTAGATTGAAAAATGCACACAGACTGAAAATAAAGGAATGGAAAAGGATATTTCATAAAAATGGAAACAAACAAACAAACAAAAATGCTAGAGTAGCAATTCTTAGACCAGACAAAATAAGCTTTAAAAGGTTAAAACAAGAGACAAAGAAAGACCCAGTAATCCCACTTCTGGGTGTTTGCCTGAATAAACCCAAAACACTATTCATGTGCATCCACATGCTCGTTGCAGCATTATTTATAGTAGTCAAGATATAGAGTAACCTCAGTATCCATCAGTGAATTAATATATAAAGATGAGGTCATATATATATACAGTGGAATATTACTTAGGCATACAAAATTGAAATCTTGCCATCCACAAAACATGAACAAATAGAGGATATCATGCTGAGTAGAGTAAGTCAGACAGAGAAAGACAAATGCCATATGATTTCACTTACATGTGGACTCTAAAGAACAAAATAAACAAACTAACAAAACAGAAACAAACTCATGTATACAGAGAACATTTTGGTGGTTTCCAGATGTGAGGGAGTTTGGTGGGGGTGGCATTCACTGAAAAAGTGGAAAAAATTAAGAAGTACAAATTGGTAGTTACAAAATAGTTACATGGATGTAAGTTACAGCATAAAGAATAGAGTAAATAATATTGTAATAACTATATATGATGTCAGGTGGGTACTATATATATCAAAGTGATCACTTCATTAATTATATAAATGTTTAATTACTATGTCGTGTACCTGAAACTAATATAATATTGTATGCCAATTATAACTTAAAAATTAAAAAAATGAAAAAATGTGATGATGATAATTTCATTAGTATTACAAACGATTGATGAATAAGAAACACTACAGAGAAAGTAAAACTATGTAGAGAGGATAGAAAAAATTTCTCAGAGGATCTGATACCTGAACAGAAGTTTAAAGAACAAATGAGAATTTTGAGTTGAATAAGAGGATGAAAAATATTTCACAATGAGTATAAAGATTGTGGATGAGCACAGTATATTTAAACCACCAAAAACAGCCTATTATTATGGAGTCTGAAGAGGGATAGTGGAGGGACAGGAGAGAAGCCTAGTGAGACAGGCAGAGCCAGGCTATACTGTGCTTTTTTCATAATAAGACAATGGGCCTTGAATCTGTGTAAAAATGACTCACTAATTGTTATCTTTAATTTTTAACATACTTTATTCTCACTTTTCAACTTCCTGTTTCAGGCCTTTAATCCTCCAAACTTGAAAAATTATATTAACTTGATAATCAATTGCACCCTGTCCAACACCACCTTCTACCAATCCAGTCCTCATTATTATTGGTTATGTTCATAAACATTCAAAATCATCCCTTTAACTAACAAAGAAGGTCCAAGCCCCATAATCTAATCTCAATCTATCTCATTTATTTTCTTTTATCTTTTATTTATAGCTTCTATTCAAGCGAAATTTTTTTTCTAAAGGCGCTGTACTTTTACAATTTTACACTATTCCACATGCTCATCTCTCTACCTAGAATGATATTTTCTCAAATTCCCCTGGTAACGATCTCACCTATTCTTCCAGTTATATTTTTATAATTGCTGATTTTATCTACTGAATGTCATGGTTCTCCCAGATTCCATCTGCATTTATTAGGCTCCTTCTCTGTGTTATATACTTTATTAAAATGTCCATATACTATCTATTTAAATATTCGCACAAATTATTTAAAGAGGAACTGTTGCCCCTCTTTAATATAAATTAAAAGTGAGGATAAGAGAAGGTGAATTTAAAAAAATTCACCCAGGTCGACACAATTATTAAATGGCAGAGTCAAGGTTCAAACCCACATCTTTTGTTATACATTACTGTCTTCCTAATTTTGAGCTCACCTCTGAGCTCAAATTGTAACATGTTACTAAATTTAAGGTATTCTTATGTTGTATCTAATTATTTTTGGTATCTACCTCATACAAAGCACATTAAGTTATACAGATTTCTATTCAAGATGAATTATGGAATAAAAGTATAAATTAACTAATGAATAAAATATAACTTCCCAATTTTATATGATCTTGTTTTCTAATATCTAGAATAGAAAAGCAGACACAGATCAATAAACATTAGAGTCCTATCCACAGTTGAGCACAAATCACATTTTTTCTTTTAAAATTGTGAAAGCAAATTAAATGATGTCTGAGAAGTATTTAAAACTTTTCATTTAAATGGTACTATACGCATTCAAATATTATTCAAAATCATTATAGATATTAAACTTTTTGGAAAATTACTTAAATTTATTTTGAGAAGTCTTTACTGAGGAAATTAGTTTTATGATCTAGTGAAAGGTATTGCATATGAACCAATATTTAAATAGTCAGGCCCATTTACTGGGCACAAGGGTACCATTGATCTAAAAACTGCATTTAGTAAATACAATATTCTTAGAGTTATTAGCTATTATTTTCTTGAGTTTATAAAATTTCATTTGACCATTATTCAAGTCTAGTGTATAAGTATATGTGTTTAAATATGCTGGACCAGTAAATCAGAAAGTCTTCACCAGTTTTTTCTAATTTTGCTCTCCCCCCTTTTAATTAAATCTCCTTTAAAGGTTAATCAATTGAGTTAGCAAATTAAGACCAAACATTAAAAAGCAGAGTCAGTATTAGGCCAAAATGATTCTGATGTAGTTGAAGAATTAGTATGAATTTCAGAGACAGTCAAGTCAACTACCAAAAATATTTTAAAAAACTAGAAAGGAAGCCTTCATATTCAAATGTTACAGGAAAAATCTCTATCATTGTTGTATGTATGATACACTTCATTTTCCCCCATTTTAAACATGCTCCTTTATTTCATGCTCCAAAGGTTTATATGAAGCATGCTGATTTTTTATAGTGGTTAGGAAATTAATATTAGTCCTTTTGCTTTTTAGCTCTCAGGATGTGTTTAAGATCATTGAATTGTATATAAATTTTAATTGTTTTTCTCTTGATTGGAGAATAGATAAAAGTTACAGCAGCATATCTAATTTATGAGTTCTAACCTATATTTCTTACTCCTAGTGAAATAAAATATTTGGTAATATGTTCTGGAAACTCAGTATGTGATTAGCAACTATATGAAAACTATGAGTGGTACATTTTGTTGAACTCTGACTCATAAGTGGACAGATTTATCATCAGAGGTCAAAAGAGTAAATGGATGAGAAAGATTGAATTATGACTCTAAATGGCTGAATAAAACTAGAATAAAAGAGAAATCATGGACTAATAAAATGGAATGTGAAGATATATTAAAAAGTGAAAGTTAAAACTTTGGAACAAGTTCTTTGATCTAGTTCAAGTCACTTAAACCTTCTGAACCACTGTTTGCTCATTTGCGGGATAATAATTATTGTATCACAAAGATTTGAGCATTAATTAAGAATGTTGAATTTAAATAATTACAAAAACATATCTGCTTTTTAACTTTGGAAATGATGTACAGTGTATTTTAAAAACTTTTATAACAACATATTTTGTTATGGCAAGTTTATTTAAATGGTTCATTTATACTTTTTTCTTAGGCAATTATTTCAATAATAGTGTTAGTTCTATAAATCCTAGCCTACACATTACATATGTAATCCTTTATAAAATATAAATATTGGTAATGTCAGGACCCCTTGTGAAGAATAAATAAGATAGTCAAGTTAAAGGGTTAAGAACAGTATCAGGAAAATACAATTCATTAATTATTAACTATTAATGTTACCTCTTTCTTCAGGCTGATGTTAATTATTATTATTAAACTGTACGTCATAACTGCTATTTGAAATACATTTAAACAATAGTAGTTTTCAAAGATTATAATACATAAGTTAATCAGATATTTCCCTGTAGCTTTATCTAAAATTGAAATATAAAGATTTTAAACCATTTTGTTAAAAAGTGAAGGAAGTTAAGCATTATAAGTTTAGTGAGGTTTTCTTTCTTATCATTTTATATTTGTATCACTGGTGTACTTCATACTTTTTACTGTGAAAAAAAGTGTTTATAGAGCAGAAGGTATCAACTATGGTACCATTAATTTTATGTCTCTGAACATGTCATTTGTCTTTTCTAAGGTTCATTTACCTTATAAAAATTAGGACATTCATAACTTCATTAGGCTGCTATAAGGATAGAAAAGAGATAGTGATTATATGTGCTTTGTAAAAAGAAAGTTTTAATCAAAACAACTAACAATGTACTTAATATAATTTTGATCAATATATACTCCTTTAAGCATAGAGGATCACTTTATAGTCTCAAAGTTGATGCTAAACTAACTCTGTGATTCAAAGTATGCAGTGCAGAGTTTCAGACTGTATGCCATGGAGCCAAGACAAATAAATGAGACAGAATAATTTTTTTTCAAAAGGTGGTTCTGAGTCAATTGTATATCCAGACACACAAAAAAAGAAGTTAGAGTCCTTCTTTATGCCATATATAAAAATAAACTCAAAATGAATCTGATCAAAGACATAAATGTAAGGGCAAACAAGATAAAACTCTTAGAAAAAAGCATAGGTATAAATCTTCATAACCTTCTATTAGAAAATCGTTTCATAAATATGACACCAAAAACACAAACAATAAAAGAAGATCTAAACTATACAGTATATATATATATTTTTTTTACTTCAGAGAGCACCATCAAGAAAGTGATAAATTGAAACAAAACAAAAAAAGGACAAGACAGCTCACAAAATGGAAGAAAAATTTTGTAAGCTATATATCTTATGATTGAGTTGTATTTGAAATATATATATATATATATATATATATATATATAAACTCCTAAAACTTAATGACAAAAAGACAACCCAATTAAAAATGGAAAAATAACTTTAATAGACATTTCTGAATAGAAGATAAGTACATGACCAATAACACAAGTGAAGATATTCAACATCATTAACTATTAGGGAAATTAAAATCAAAGCAAAGATTATATACCACTTCACATACAATATGATGGCTAGAAAAATGTCAAATAATAACAAGTTCTAGTGAGGATGCAGAGAAATCAGAACCCTCATACACTGCAAGTAAGAATGCAAAATAGCACAGCTGCTTTAGAAAACAATTTAGCAGTTCCTCAACTGCTTAAACAAAATTACCATATGACATAGCAATTCTAATTCACCTAGAGAATTTAAAGTCTACACAAAACATGTACATGAATGTTCTTAAAACATTATTTGAAGTAGTCAAAAAGTGGAAAAAATATGAATGTCCAGCAACTGATAAATAGAATGTTATATATGAATATGATAGATAAAATGTGGTATATTCATATAATGAAATATTATTTGACAATAAAAGTAAATGAAGAGACATAGCAGAGTGAGAGATGTCCCCAGATCTCTCCCCTTGAAACAATAATAAGCTAAATACCTAAAACTCAACTAAAAACACTCAAACTGCACACCAGCACATCTGAGCATGGGATCTTCAAATAAGAGCTAACAAAGGTCAGAACCCCAGGTGTCAGGCAGTGGACTGGAAGAAACAAAGAAGCTGCCTCTCACAACCAGACTGCCCTGTAAGAGGAGAGTGAGGGGTGAATGTGTGGCATGTTCTCTGAACAGCCCTGCCTGAGAAAGCTAAGAACTCCACAGGACCTGCAGCAATACCCAGATGTCAGGGCAGAAAGCAGAGAAGTGGGGATAACAGAGAAGTGAAGATGGCAGAAAAACAACAGTTGATTGTTTCCAGCCATGGCTGCAAAATGTGAAGATGAGGCGCAGCCCTGATCCCCCAACGCAGAGGGCCTCTCCCCCAAAATCCTCCAAGAGACCGAAAATAGCAGAGTCACAAGGGCATCTGAGCAAACAGAATAACACAGACAGAGACTGAGACTGAGGGTAGCCAGTGTGATTAAACATATATAAGAAAAATAGACATTATTAAGATTTTATATAAAGGCTGGTTCAAAAAGCTTAGATGCCATCAACTGGAAACCAAAAGAAAAACACCTTTTTCTGCAATGGGCTAAAGAGAGAACTTTGTATAATAAATCTTCTTTCCAGAAAAAAAAAAAAGCAGAATACATTCACTTTCATTAATGGCAAAGCACAGAAATAGTACATTAAATACCATGAACCACCATGGTGACAAGACATCTCAGAGAGAAAGAGAAAAATCTCCAGAAACTAAGCTAACAGACATAGAAATATGCCACTTAAACGACAAAGAATTGAGGATGGTACTTATGAAAAAAACCTCAATGAGACCTAAAAAAATTCATATCAACATTTCAGGATTTGAAAAAGAAGTATATGAACATAATTAGTTCTTTAACATGGACATTCGGACACTAAAAAAACCAGAATAGATCTTCTGGGGATAAAAAAGGAAGCACTACAAGAGTTGAAAAATAAAATAGCAACCTTGGGAAATAGAGCCAACCAATGGAGGAAAGGATCAGTGATATCTAAGACAGAAATCCAGAAATAAATCAGAAAAAAGAAGAGAGAAACCGAAGAATAAAAAATAACAAAAGAGAAATACAAGAACTAGCTGACAACATCAGGAAAGAAAACATAATAATAATGGACATTATTGAAGGTGAAGAAAAGGAGCAAGGATTATAAAGCATTTTGAGACAAATAGTTGACGAGAATTTTCCAAATCTAAGGAATGAGCTGGATATTGGAATTCAAGAAGTCAACAGAACGCACAATTACCTCAACCGAAAAAGGCCTTCTCCAAGACGCATTGTATTAAAGTTATCAAAAATCAATGAAAGAAATAATCCTCAGGGAAGAAAGAGAGAAGAAAATGGTAACCTACAAAAAAAAGTCCATCAGATTATCGTTAGATGTCTTAGCACAAACCTTACAAGTCAGAAAAGCATGGAATCAAATATTCAAATTATTAAATGAAAGGAACTACCAGCTAAGAATAAAGTATCCAGCAAAGCTCATTTTTAGTTACGAAGGAGAAATAAATACCTTTCCAGACATACAAAAATTGAAGGAATTCTCTACTATGAGGCCTGCATTACAGGAACACTGAAAGGGGTCAGCTCACCTAAAACAAAAAGACCAAAAAAAAAAAAAAACCATAATTAGAAATAAGGTGATAATCAGGCTCATAAAAGCAGAAGAGTGTAACCCTTACTAGGAACAGGGCGTTATAAGCTTAAACGATAAGAAAAAATTTGCAATAGCAAGATTGTAATTTAAGTTCAGCATACATAGGGACAAATTACGGCAAAAATGACTGAAAAGGGGAGGATTCCAAGGTCCAGTTCCCAAAGGCGAATTCTATGAAGCAAGATTTACTCTTTAGTGCTCAATCTGCCCTTTGGGTGTGTCTTTTTCAGAGGCAACCCTGAGTGGTGCTCTGGCTTTAATCAAATTTGGCCCCTGGTTGTGGTAGCCCAAGGAACTCCTTGGAGGGGCCTTGCTTCAGGCCAAGTTCAACTGTAGCCTGTGCACTTTCTAAGACCATTTGGCAAAGAGTCACCTTGCAATCCCCACATGGCTATCATCATAGTGGGCTTAGAGGTGCCTAAAGATGCTAATACAGGAACTGAGGCTGGCTAGTGCTACCTTGCATTTGCTTAACAAGGGGTACGAGCCAAACTGAGGCCAGTTGCTGCTTCTTTGGGTTTTGTGAACCTTTGAGGGGTTTTAGGACAGTCCACAGAATGAGACAAGACAGGCCATTTGTATGGAGTAAACCACTGGAGGCATCTTGGGTTGGCCTGCAATTTGGGACGAGTAGGATCTCAGGGAATCAACCGAGTGGCGGAATCTGTGTAGTCAAGTTAATGAAGACTCAAATATGGTGGCTGCCTGGTCCACGTACTGGGAGGGGCGAGGACTCAAGAAAGGAACAATGGATTCTACCTGCATTTCTCTTCAGTTAAGACTGTCCTTCCAGCTTTCACCTTGAAGCTAGGCAATTCAGTTATTTCCAACATGTCCCCAGCACCTTTTGAGCTGTCATCCCAGAACTGAAGCTCGGAATGAAGGAGTTTGCCACCAGGTAAGTTCGTTCATGGACAATTTAAGATGAATGTCTGTGAATCCTGCAGACTTCTGTCTCACTCTGCCACAATCTCCACTGGCTTTTACAGACAGAGGCTGTGGGGACTTTTCCTGGCACTGCAACCCTGGGCTGAGGAACCTTGTGTGGGGCCAGGACCCCTCACTCATTCGGGGGTACCTCCACAGCCAAGCTATCCCTACTAATTTTCATCTGCCGCATGAGGTTGTGGAATCAATCCATTTCATGTCTCTGCTTTTCCCATCAATCTTACTGTGGTCTCTTTTGTATGTTTCCAGTTGTAGGACTTCTGTTCGGCCAATCCTCAGGTGATCCCAATGATTGTTATTGCATAGTTTTATAGTAATTTTGATGTGTCATGAGAGAAGGTGAGCATGGTGTCTATCTTCTACACCATCTTGACTATAAGCCTAGTAATGCTTTACCTTTATTGAAGTGCCATTTAAAAGTGTAAATCAAGAGTTTAAGTGTTCATAGCCTGACCTATTAATAATATTTCTGAAAATTAATTTTATAAATGTGTTTTAGTACACATTAGTTGTGATCAGCTGATTCATAAAAATTTGATTGAAATAGATAATATTTCAAATTGTGAGATTAAACATATTTTCATGGTCACATTAAAAAAAAAGATTTTAAAACTCTAATAAAAACACGGATTCATATAAATATAAATTTAAAAGAGGACCAATGCACTTTACTTCCATAGTATAAAAGTAAGCATGATCTGTGTAACATTCTACTATTTAAAGACAGCGATTACCACGAATATTTCTCAAGCTGAGTAGACAAAAGTGCAACTCACAAATTGTACTCTACTCATGTTTATAGAAACATGTGGTAGAAAATTTCCATGGAGGGTAAACCTATGCTAATAGATCTAACTTAGAATTTTAGTGAAATGTTTTCCTTTTTGTTTTTAGAACAGAATAATTTTTGCAAAATTAATTATTATGTTTTAAAAATAATAATTATGGCCCTGGAAACAAATATTGCATTTGTAAAGACTAAAATTAATTGTATGATATTATTATTGGCATTATTTTTTCACTACTACAGGTCCAGATCATATTTTGAAAAACAAACACAAAAATATATATTCGATATCCAAATGCCTACAACTAGCATCATTTAGGTTTAGTAAAACATCTTGTTGCTTATGTAAAACACTAAGACACAGTAAATGGATTGGGAAACTTTAGCAGATTCAACTCATCAGGCATAAATTATAACTTGTATAAGGAAAAACTTTAATGTATACACAAATAGTCAAAATATTCTAATTTTAAACAATTTTGAAACAGTAACATATAAACTACTTCAAAAGGTTTAAATGTTTAAAGTTATTTATATCTGTGCACCAATGAAATTTTTTACAGATGAAAAATTAATTTACTTTTAAAAGTACAGAAAATACTAATTTTTAGCTACAACAAATGAATGGAGTTATTAAAATAATAAAGCTGAGTATATGATTTGAGAAAATAGTTGAATCTGAATGTTTGACAAAATGAAAAGACTAAATCAAGAACTTAAAAATGGGTGAAGTCAAAAGCATGGATATCCCCTGATTTGTAACCTTGAAATTACAAGCTGAACATCTACAATCCAACAGATAACACCCAGTCTGCACTAAGCACATCTGAGTGGTCTGTGCATCAGAGTATCTGAAGGTGGGTAAATCGGGTGAGCAGAGAGGGGAAAGGAAACCAGTTCTGTGGATTGCAACCTGAAACTCCCTGCAGGACAAAGAAGAGGGGGAAATTAAGTAGTGTTTTGTTTTGTTTTGTTTTGTTTTTGACTCTTTGAAACCTTGAACAGTCCTGCCTAAGTAATCAGCATATTTCACATGGCAGAGCCCAGTGATCAGTGTGGAGAGCAGGACAGAAACCTAGTACAGAGGATTTATGGCTTTGTTTTAGCAACTTCTGTTACCAGGCAGAAAGTCGAGTCACAGAGCCTGGCTGCCTACCCGCACCACCCAAGAGTGCAACCTCCCCTCACCTCCCACACCCTCCCAGAGCTAGCAGCAAGCCCTAGGGAAATCTACACAACCAGTACAAAAATATGCATTGCAGCCAGTCCCAGTGACAGCGAAAAAGATATAGAAATAAGGTAGCTGAAGCTTGAGGGTCAGCATTACCAAAAGGAAAACAGCAACATACATCACTGGACTCTCACAGTCCACATGAGGCCCAGCCGGTCAGGCTGGTTCAGAAAGAAGCAGCTGAACATTGCATCTGACAATTGGAGCAGTACTGGGACTTTAAGGTCTTTTCAGAGGCTCCGTTCCCCATTGCCCTTTACATTCTCCCAAAAAGGCGAAGCCCTGGGAACAAGGCAACCTGGTCACAGAGGAGACATGCATCTGCCCAGAAAATAAAAAACATTTCTACCTCAAAGCAGAGGTACAGGAGTCTTGGATAGTGCAGGAGGCTTGGGCACCACCTACTGGAAAACAAAAGAAAAATCTCTTCTTATCAAACTACAAAGATATCATTATATATTAATTTTATTTTTTAAATAAAAACAGAGTACATCCCCATTAATGCATAAGCAGATAAATAGTCTATCAAACACCATAAACAACCAGGAGATAAAGCAGGCAAAAAGAAAATAAAAGATCCCCAGAATAATTTTAAAGATTTAGAAATATGTGATTTAAATGACAGAGAATTTAAGATAATGCTTCTGAAATAACTCAATCATATACAAAAAGAAATCTGATCGACAGTACAAAAACTTAGAAATGAAATCAATGAACAATAAGAATATTTTATTAAGGAGATTGAAACTCTAAAAAAACAAATATAACTTCTTGGAATAAAACTCATTAATATAGATGAAGAATAAAATAACAAGCTTAAACAATATAGCTAATCAGATGGAGAAAAGGATTAATGATATTGAAGACAGAAATCCAGAAATGATGCAGATAGAAGACAGAAAAAAATGAATCTCAAAGTCAGCAGAAGAAAGGAAATAATAAAAATTAGAGCAGAATTAAATGAAACTGAGAACAAAAGGAGCCAGAAAAAAATCATTGTAGCAGAGTTGTTTCTTTAAAAATGTCAATAAAATTGTGAGCCCCTGACTAGACTTGCTAAGGAAAAAATGGAAAAAACACTAATAAACAAAATCAGAAATTAAAGAGAAGGTAAGTTGGATACCACCAAAATACAAAAGATCACACAAGTATACTCTGAAAGATTATATGCCACCAAATCCAATAACTTAGAAGAAATGGGCAAATTCAGAGAAATATAAAACCTTGCTGAACTAAATCACAAAGAACTAGAAAATTTAAAGAGACCTGTCAACACTAAAGAAATTGAACTAATCATAAAAACCTCTCCAAAAGTAAATCTAGAACCAGATGGCTTCACTAGTGAATTCTGCCAAACGTTCAAAGAATATTAACACCCGTCCTTCTCAAACTCTTCCAAAAACTGAATAGAGAAATACTCTCTAACTCGTTTTATGAGGGAAAAATTACTCTGATACCAAAACCTGGTAAGAATAATAACGACACAAACAAAATAAAAATTAAAAAAAAGAAAAGAAATAAAGAAAGCTATAGACCAATATCTCTCATAAATACAGATGCAAAACTCATAAACAAAATACTAGCAAATTGAATAAAACAATACATTACAAAGATTATACATCGTGCTCAAATGGGGTTGATTTCAGGGGCACAAAGATGATTCAACACATGCAAATAGATCAGTGTGATACACCACATAAATAAAATAAGGGATAAAATTCATATAATTATATCAATTGATGAAGAAAAAGCATTTGAAAAGGTATAACACTATTTTTAATTAAAACACTTTATAAAATGATTATAAAAGGAAATTTCCTCAACATAATAAAGGTCATATACTAATAACCTTCAGCGAATATCATACTTAATGGTGAGAAACTGAAAGTTTTCCCTCTAAGATCAGGAACAGAACAAAAATGTTCATTCTCATCATTCTGATTTTATTTAGAACTGGAAGTCTTAGTTAGGGCTATTGGGCAAGAGAAAAAATAAATGGCATCCTAATTGGAAATGAAAAGGTCAAATCGTCACTTTTTGCAGACAACGCAATTTTTTATATCGAAAACTATAAAGACTCTACCCCCAAAAGATCTATTAGAAACAATAAATAAATACAGTAGTTTCAAAATATAAAATCAATGTACAGAAGTCCATTGTGTGTTTTTTATATTAAAAATAAAATTTTAGAAAAAGAAATTAAAAAAAAACAATTTCTTTTGCAATTTCAACAAAAAGAGTAAAATGCCTATGAATAAACTTACCAAAGCATGTTAATGATCTATACACTGAAAACTATAAGACATTATTAAAAAAAATGAAGAAAACAAAGAAATGGAAAGATATTCTGTTCATATATTGGAAGACCATATCACCCAAACTAATAAACATATTTAATGAAATTCCCATCAAAATTCCAATGGCATTTTTTAAAGAAAAAGAACAAAAAATCGTCACATTTGTATAAAATCACAAAAGACCTTGAATAGCCAAAGCAATCCTGAGAAAAAAGAGTAAAGCTGGAAGTATCACACTCCCTGACTTCAAATTATACTACAAAGTGTGAATAATCAAAACAGCCTGGTATTGGCAGAAATAGACTCACAGACAGATGGAACACAATTTAGAGCCCAGAAATTAACACTTATGTATGGCAAATACTTTTTGACAAAGAATCCAACAATGTACAATGGAGAAGGGAAAGCTTTTTCAATAAATGCTTCTGGGAAAATTGGAAAGCCACATTCAAAAGAAAGAAACTAGATTGCTGTTACCATATACAAAATTTAACTTAAAAGGAAACAAAGACCTAAATATAAATCCTGAAACAATATATCGCATAGATGAAAACATAGATACTAAACTTATAGACTTTGGATTATGGAGGACTTTATGAATTTAACCTCAAAGGCAAGGGAAGTATAAGCAAAAATAGACAAATGGGACTATATTAAACTAAAGCTTCTGCACAGCAAAAGAAACCATCAGCAAGACAAAGAGGCATCCAACTGAATGGTTGAGCTAATATCCAAAATATACAAAGTACTTATAAACTCTAAAACAACAACAACGAAAACACAATCCAGCGGAAAAAAAAATGGGCGGAAGTCCTAAATAGATATTTCTCCCAAGAAGACACACAAATGGCCATCAGACATATGAAAAGATGCTCAAATTCGCTAGCTATTCAGAAAGTGCAAATCAAAATCACAATGAGATATCATCTCACACCTATTAGAATGGCTATCATCAACAAGACAGGTAATAATAAGTGCTGGAGAGGTTTTGGGGAAAAAGGAACCCTCAATACATGGTGGAAATGTAAATTGGTACAGCCAGTATGGAAAACAGTATGGAGTTTCCTCAAAACATTAAGAATAGAATTACTATATGATCCAGCATCCCCTCTTTTGAGTATCTTCCTGAGAAACTTGAAAACATTTATCCATAAAGACATGCACCCTAATGTTTATTGCAGCATTATTCATGGTGTCCAAGTCATGGAAATAATGAGTATCCTTAGGTAAATGATTGCATCAAGAAGATGTGGTACATATATACGATGGAATACTACTCACCTATAAGAGAAGATAAAATACTAACATTTGCTGTAACATGGATGAATCTTGATGTTATTATGGTAAGTCAAGCAAGTTAGACAGGACAAGTTGAGAACCATATATTTTCACTTATATGCGAGATATAAAACTGAACATAACAAACAAACAAGCCAAAAAAACTCATAGACACAGAAAATAGTTTAGCAGTTACCTGAGAGAAACAGGATACAGGAGGTAGGTAAAGGTCCAAGGGGTCAAATATATGGTGACAGAAAAAAATACGATTTTGGGTTGTGAACACAAAATGCTTTATACATATGACATATTTTTGAATTGTACACTCGATACCTGTATAATTTTATTAACTAATGTAACCACAATAAATTGAGTAAAAAAGAAACATTGATTATTTAAGTAAATATGTTCTATCAAAATATGAAAAGTGAATTATTTATCAGACTTTATTTTAACTGTGCAATTTAACACAAACAATATAAATTATTGAAACAGGAAACTGTATTAGAAAGGGAGAGGGTTGAAGTACAATTGACTAACATAAAGCCTAAAAAACACAAAATTCTCTGAACAAGCTGTTAACTTATTAAAATCTGGCCCATTTGTTGTGTCATTTACCATAGTGAATATGGCAACACATTCACAATGATTCTTATATTTATTTCAAAAGTAGTTTAATTATTTTACATCGTTCAGTTGAAATACAATTAACTAGCAAAAAGTTCACAAGAAAATGAATCCCTGTTGTTTATTGTATTGTGAAAGAAAAATGAGTATGCTTCTAGTAATATATATATATTATATATATGTATGTATATATACACAAACATTTATATATATATACATATAACAATATATATAGCTATGTATATATTTATTTATTTATTTAAAAATAGATAATAGAACCCAGAAAGAATTTGATTATGTTTTGATTTAAAAAACACCTGTTATTATTGACCATTTCATCAATTATCATATCATTTAAAATAATCTTATAGTATTCCAAAGCTTTTTGGTGATTTTGAATATTTAGTTGATTTTAAAAATGAACACTTTTTATTAATTAGCGATTGTTTCATGCATTTCTTGCTTATTAAAAGTTTAACCTTTTTCGAATTTTTTCTCATAATGTGCAAAATTTATATTTCATTTGGTAAACTGTTTTTGATCATTTAAAATATATTTTTTACTATTTACTATTTTATATTTATATGAATGTTATATATATTATGTCATGTTATATAGGTGATTTACAAATACGTGGCTTACTAGAGTGTCTTTTTCATGTTCCCCTTTAAAGTTGTTATATACAAAGCTTTAATAATTAAACTAGCATGCATTAGCATAAAAATAGACACATAGATCAATGGAACAGAATCATATCCCTGGATATAAAGCTTTGCATATATGGCTAACTAATATTTGACAAGGAAGTCCAAAATTCTCAATGTGAAAAGGATAGTTTCTTTACCAAATGGTGCTGTGAAAACTGGATGACATGCAGGAGCATGAAATCAGAAACACTCTCTTACACCTTTCATAAAATTAACTCAAAATTAATTAAAGATTTAAACATAAGACCTGAAATTGCAAAATCACTAGAAGAAAACATAAAGAAAACTCTGACATTTTTCTTGGCAAGTACTTTTTGGATATAACACCAAAAGCACAAACAACAAAAGCAAAATAACAATTAATAATAATAATAATAATAATAATAATAATAATAATAATAAAAGTTGGACTACATCAATCTAAAAACCTTCTGTACAACAAATAAAACAGTTAACAAAATGAAAAGGCAACCTAAAATAGTAGAACATATCTGAAAATTCTATATTTGATACAAAATTAATATCTAAAATGTATAAGTGACTCAACATCTCCAGAGCAAAAAAAAAAAAAAGTTCTTATTTAAAAATATGACCAGAAACTAAATAGACATTTTTCCAAAGTACAATGACCAACAGGTACATGAAAAGGTGTTCCACATTACTAATCATTAGGGAATGCAAAGCAAAACACAATGAAGTATCACCACACACACCTTTTGATGGTTATCATCAAAAAGACAAGAAATTACAAGTGCTGACAAGGATGTAAAGAAAAGGAGATTCTTAGTCGTTATTGGTGGGAATGTAAATTAGTATAGCTGCTATGAAAAATATTGTGGAGTTTCCCCCAAAATTTACAAATAGAACTACTACCTTATATTCCAGCAATCCCAGTTCTGGATATATATCCAAAGAAGTGAAATCAGGATCTCAAAGATATATCTGCACTCCCATGTTTGTTACAGCAATATTCAAAATTCCCAATATATAGAAACAACCAAAGTGTCTGTCTAAGGATAAATAAATAAAGAAGATATGAGATATTATTTATCAATGAGAAAGAAAGAAATCATTTCATTTGCAGCAACATGAATGTAATTTGAGGGTATTATGCTAAATGAAATAAGTCAGGCAGAGAATGACAAATATTGTATGGTGTTACTTATATGTGGAATCCAAAAATCCAAGCTCAAAGAAATAGAGTAGAACGATGTTTCGCAGGGGCTAGAGAGAGGGCAAAATGGGGAGATGTTGGTCTAAAAGTACAAATTTTCATGTTAAGATGTAAGCTTTTGGGACCTAATTTATAGCATGGTGATTATAATTAACAATACTAAACTACATATTTGAAAGATGTTTAGATGGTAGACCTTAAATGTTCTCAAAAAATAAATGATAATTATGTGACATGATGGTAGTGTTAATTAATGCTACTGCAGTAATCATTTACAATATATAAGTGTCAGTACTTTGTACATGTTAAATTTACACAGTATTATATGTCAAATATTTCTTAAACTCTATCTAAATTATATCTATGGAAAAAAGTTGTTTTATACTTTTAAAGGCACAGTGTTATTACTTCTCTATATTCACTGTTTTTTTATGTTGATTCATATTTTATTTTGATTTTTAATAGTTTACTATTTGTAAATCAGTGATGATTTCCAGCATCTATAGTTCAAGAAAAATGACAGGATGTGGAATAAGTATACAGTATAAAAAGGGTAACACCTCATAAGACTAAAACAGATAATATGTTTTTTGAAGTTTATTATTACCCTGAGAAATTCATGTCATGTATAAGCTTATTTTTGATTTTTGCTTTTATCATCTTCCTAATAAATAAATGTGTTAAGTAATATTCCTCTTAAAAATTGTTTCATATAAAAATTAGTAACCCTAGATATAGTACAGCTTTAGATGCAAACTGAGCTTATTAAAATATTACTTTGTCTAGATTGTTCTCCAGTATGGAACACTTTTTTTTCCACTAGAAATAAAAAAAAACTTTCAAGGCACAATTCTATTTTTAAAGCTATAAGCAAATATAGCGAATGCACGATATAGTTTTTCATAACAAAAATGCCAAATATAAAATTATTCTTTTGTCAAGCTCAAATCTAATCATTAATATTTGTTTGTTATTTTAAGAAAATAGAAAAAAAGTGTATACAATCATGCACCATTTAATGACAAAAATGTTATAAGAAATGCATTGTTAGATGATTTTATTGTTGTATGAACATCATGGAGTGTACTTACATAGACCTAGATAGTACAGCCTACAACTATATAAAGAACTAGCCTTGTAATAGGGTTGTTCACACTATCATCACCTCAAATACATGATTAATACATTGTGCTATTACATTATAATGGCTACGACATCACTAGGTAATGGCACTTTTTCAGCTTCATTACAATGTTATGAGACCTCTGTCATGTATGTGGCTCCTCTTTCATGGAAATGTTATATGTCATCTGACTGTATAGCATAATCTCAAGCACTCTGGTAAATCATATATAAATATACATTACTTGTAGTGATTATTTGAGCTTTTCATCTAACACAAATCAACCATTCTTTGTTTTCTAAACTTTACTGACTTTGAAATAAGTTTTACTTTTGAGTACCTTCGGTAGGTCAGCAGGTTTTTGAAAAAAAAGTTGAAATTAAGGAAAACAACAACAACAACACTAGTTGCCATAACAAATTCTTTTTTTTTCAATTTTTTGCAAAAATCTTTTTTTTCCATATCGAAGCTTGCCTTTTCATCTCTTATTTTCGCTGTCTCGTTTCCTTTCTGTGATGAAAATAACATGTTGCAGAAGTTGTTGTAATAAGTGAATAAAAATTTGAAACAGTATAAAAAGGGTAACATCTCATAAGACTAAAACAGATAATATGTTTTTTGAAGTTTATTATTACCTTGAGAAATTTAGAATAAAAATACACATACGATGATCATCATAACATTGTTAAGCTATAGTTTATGCATCACTTACATACAAATTATAACTAAATATCACTAGGTAATCTTTGATTAATTATGGAACAATCTGAAGTTCAAATTAATAAAATGCTAAAGGAAAAACTCATAATTGTTAAGAGGTCCTGGCCTAAGTTCATGGGCATGAAACCTGTGCACTTCCAAGGGCTATAGTCTTGGTAAGATCCTGCATGTAGTTTAATGTTCTGTTGTCATCATCTTGAACATATTAATAATTTTGACATCTTAATAATTGTGAACACCAGGCTCCACATTTTCCATTATGTCCTGGAACTCACAATTTATGTAACTAATCCTCTATAGTTTCTAATAGCCAGAGACCAGAAGTCTAGGCCAGACTAAAAATCCAAGCTTATCTACAGTGTAAACTAAGATTATACCAAAATCCTGGAGAGGTCAAGTTAACATAAAAAGCAAGAAAGAAGAAAGTTAGGAGAAATAATCAGAGAAAAGAATTTTAGAAACTGCAGGAAGTTTACCTTCTTAAAAGGAGTGAATTTAACCCTTACATAAGTTATGATATTAATATATGTAAAATTGAAATGAAATTCCCTCATATGTGCCTAATTTGAATCTATAGATTTAATGCAGATCTTTTATTTTTTTACTTTACTTTTTATTAAATATATTGGAGTGATATTGATTAATTAAATTATATAGATTTTAAGTGTACAACTTAATAATATATCATATGCATATTTCATTGTGTCTTCACCACCCAAAGTTTTAAATTTCCTCCTATTACTATATATTTGATCCCCTTACCCCTATCTACTTCCCTCTCCCCATTTCCCTCCGATAACCACTAATTAAATTCACTGTTTATGTGCATGAGTCCTTGTTCGTTTGTCTTGTTTGTTACTTTTAGTTCAATATCCCACATATGAGTGAAATCATATGGTTTTCAACTTTTTCTGTCTGCCTTATTTCACTTGGTATGATAATCAAGATCTGTCCATGTTGTCGCAAATGGCAGTATTTCATATTTTCTTGTGCTAATATTTCGTTGTATATATGTACCACATCTTTATCTAATCATCTATCGAAGGGAACTTTGGTCATTTTTATGTTTTGGCTACCATGAATAATGCTCATTGAGGCAGATCTTTAATGGCTCCTGTATATATAGATACTGATAAAATATGGAGTGTTTAATCACTTTGTGGTAGCATTGTATTCTTCGGCATGTATCAACATGAATGACAATTAGTGTTTAAATTTTCTAGTAACATGTATTATTTTATAGACCTTAATGTGTTACAACCAAATAGTTTTTTTTTTATGTTTGAAACATGTGCCTAATAATTGTAAATGGTTTCACTCTAGAATACATCACTTGATAGGCTTTAAATCTCCATTCACAAATATCGATTATTGTCTGAACACTTTAGTGAGAATAGAAAGTTAACTTTGTATATAAAAATAATAGATGACGTTTTAAGCTATGACATACCTATTAAAATATATTTATATTTATTAGAAATTAGCACAATGTACCTAACCTATTCAAATCCATTTCTTCATATAATAATAGGGAAAATAATGTATAGTCTACAATGCTTAGAAAAATATTTAAGTTTAAATGGCAGTTCTTGCTACAATGTCAAGATTCTGTATTTTTCTGTTATTTGTACTTGAAAAATCCCACTTTGGAGAAAAAGGACTTGAAAAATCCCACTTTGGAGAAAAAGGAACCCTCATACATTGCTGGTAGGACTGCAAATTGGTACAGCCACTATGGAAAACAGTATAGAGGTTCCTCAAGAAACTAAGAATTGATCTACCATATGATCCAGCAATCCTTCTACTGGATATTTACCCCAAAGACTTGAAAACCTATATCCCAAAAGATATTTACACACCAATGTTCACAGCAGCGTTATTCACTGTGGCCAGGACATGGGAGCAACCAAAGTGTCCTACGATAAATTATTAGCTAAAGAAGCAGTGGTCCATATATGCAATGGAATATAACTCAGCCATAAGAAGAGATGAAAAACTGCAATTCGTGACAACATAATGGACCTCGAGATAATCATGCTAAGCAAAATAAGCCAGACAGAATAAGTTGGAAATCACATGATATCACTTATATGTGGGATATAAACCTAAAAGCAACAAATGAGCAGGACAAACAGAGACTCATAGACATGGACTACAGATTAGTGGTTACCAGAAGGTAGGGGGTGGGAGAGGAGGGGAAAGGTAGATACGGTAAAGGGAGTCAAATATATGGTAGATGAAGGAAGCTGGACTTTGGGTGGTAAACACACAATAGAATATACAGATATCAAATTATAATGTACTCCTAAAAATTATATAATTGTATTAACTGATGTTACCCCAATAAACTTAATTTTTAAAAAGTTAAAAAAAATCCCGTTTTACCAACCTAGAGGTCATTTCAACCTCAAGTGTTCAGGGCTTCTCATCAAATATAAACTACTTTACTTTTGATTTATGATTATTTTAAAATACAACCTCTTATGTGATGGTTTTTAAATTTTAAAAAGTGTAGGGGCAAATTGAGCATAAATAATTTTATACAATATTCATTTGAAAAGTTGTCTAAATCTATCAAAAAAAATTTGTATCATGTTTCAAGCTGCAAAGTACAATGAAACCTAGTAAATGCTAATTTGAGAGAATAAAATTTCTTGCCTGTGGTGCAAGTTCCAATCAGGTTGTACAAAACATGAGTTCTGAATGACTTCATTTTTTAATCTTGTAGATCTAAAACTAGGGTAAATATTAATGTCAAACTCAATTAGGATTGTTTACATAGCACAGACCTCCATTTAGTTACAATAGCATACAGAGAGAATTCATTTGTGATAGAACACAAATAAATCTCATTAAAGTCAATGGATTTGCAAGTATGTATCTGAGAACTGATTTAGGTAAAATATCACTAAGTTGTTCTGAAAAAGAAAACTGTAAACAAAGCTGTATAAGGAAATGTTAAAACATTTTTAAAATTATAAATAACCTAGGTTAATAAATATATAAAAATGCTTTGTATTGATCATAGTGGCTATTTAGTTAATGAGTTGAATAATTCCATTCAAAGCTGCTAAAAAGCTATTTTAATTAGGAAATTCAATAAACCCCACATCATTTAATTTATGTGTTGCTAGATTAGTTTTGCTTTTATTTCTTCTTTGGATCCAGGAAGAGAGTATATATGTATAATTCTATTCATTAATGCAAGAGTGAAAGTATATTTACCTTTTAACCAAAAGTCTTCTTTTCAAATGGAAATTGATATAATATTCAGCTCAAATTAAATATACACACACACACACACACACACACACATAATGGTTGGTTTCAAGGCATTATAGGGAGCTAATTGACCTGATCCTCAGGTTATTGGGGAACTCTTACATTCACACATGTACACACACACACCACATTCAAACATACAAGAAGAAGAAAATAAAATTTTGTTAACAAATAGTGTCTTAAATATATGCTGTACCTTTGAAACAATTTAATATTTTTATTTAAAGTGTTCAGAATCATCTCATACACTCTACACACCTGGAGTATCAAAAAAAATATTTCTAACTCTCTTCTTCAGTCAGTTCTGAAGTTTATACAGTATAAAAGATGCACTCCTATTGATAGTGTCCTTTGACATACAGGGTTTTGTTTTGTTTTGTTTTGTTTTGCATTTATATGCTATGGAGGAGAAGGATGTAGAAATAGATAAGGTGATTAAGAATTCTGAGAATTTAAATGCCTTTGGAAAATAAGTTATGAAAATTCCTTAACTTCAAAAATGGTGAAATGAATTTTATCCAGTGATTGTTCCAGTTAAACACCTTAATTAACCATGAGAAAATATTTCTTCAGTTGGGAGGTGGACACATAAATGAATAGCCAAGAATTCCTGAAATATGTGGCTGTCTTCAGTAGTGCACACGTGTCCTAAAAATATTAATGCTTTAAAACCTAAAATTAAAGCTTCAATATAACAAGTGTCAAAAACTTACTTGAATATGGATATTAAAATTATCTTCTTAAATAAGCAAAATTAATTATATGTATAAATGTACTTTTGAGAGTATTTTAAAATATTTTATAAGAATATATTTTATAAATTAATAATGCGCATGAGATTTTTGCTAATTCTTGCTTCTGACATTAATATAGCCTCACAAACTTCCTTATATTTAGTTTTTTCATGATATATTTTGCTCCATCTTTTTACTATCATCTATTAGTACTTTTGTATTTGAAATATAGCATATAAGCAGCATCTATTTAGTTGTCTGCATTTTTATTTAATCTCATCTGATATTAAAATTCATTTTTGCTTCATAAATATATATTGTAAAATAATTTTGATCTTGGTTGTTTGATAGATTCAGCTTTTTTAAAAAATTAAGGGAAATTTCCATTTTATTGATTTTTATTCTATTAGTCTATATTGGGGATTTGTTGTATAATGTAAATATAATAAATTTGAAGTCAGAAGAATTAGTTCAAAGTCTTATCACTGCCTCTATTACTTACAGCAAAATGACTGGGCAAATCATTATACCTGTAGAGTAGAGTAAGTTACAAAATCACTCTGTGCCTATTTCATCATCTATACAATGGACATAAGGACAATACTTAGTCATGGAATTGTGGTAAGTAGTAAATGAAGTAATTCATGTGCAGTGTACAGTGCATTTATTTGTATGTAATAAACCACAAGCAATGTTGTTAACTTTCAAAGACTACTTCATTTTTTTCGGAAGTCTCAATGTGACATTTTTAGTGTTCAACCTGTTCAAACAATAAATTGTTTTGAAGTAAGGATTTCATTTTCATGCATATATAACTATTCTCTTCCCTGGCACAGGCTCTTAAATGGAAGATATTATTTAGTAAATGCTGATTAATTGTATAAAGGTAGAAAATAATTAGTGTACATTTCTGGGTAAATCTTAATCATCTACCTCACCTTTTACCTTGACTATAATTGTGTACTAAGATTGTTTACCTTATGTATTTTTAAAGGATATCAAAGGCTTGGGAAAGAAGAAAATTTCTACTGAGACTAAATTTTTGAATTAGGAATGGAGATCTTCATCATGAACCTAGAATAAAAGGAAGATAGGAAAGAAAGAGAAAAAAGAGAAGTTTTATTATTTTATCTTATTGATAATGGATTTCCAAAACACCAATATGACCTCAGAAGCAATTTCCAAAAGCAAATAATAATGATTTCTACTTTTGTCCAAAATCCTTTTTAAGCAGTATTTATAGACAAGTTTCTCAAAATGTTCCCCCTCAGACATCAGGGGAGGCTGAGAACCTTTCAGGGACTGGTGAAGTTAACATTGCTCTCATAATACTAAGATGCTATTTCCTGTTTCCACTGTGTATACATTTTCTCTGGTGGTGCAAAAGGTATGATGGGTAAAAATATTGGCCCATTAGCAGTATTAAGAAAGTGAGTCATTGTATGCTAGGAAAATACACTAAAAGGAAAAACAAAAGAAAAAAACAAACAAACTTTACTTAAGAATGCCCTTGATAAAGCAATAATAATTATTAATTCAGTCTCAGATCTTAAGTACAAATCTTTTAAGAGAGGCTATGAAAGAAAATTAAAAGCATGCATAAAACATTTTTGCTGATTATTCTACAAGGCCAACATTACACTGACACCAAAACCAAACAAAGACACTATAAAAAAAATCATAGAACAATATCCTGATAGCATAGATGCCAAAATTTTCAACAAAATATTAGCAAAACATATTGAACAGTCCAACAGATGGACTGTTTATACACCATAATCAAGTGAAATATATATAGGGATGCA
This sequence comes from Rousettus aegyptiacus, assembly GCF_014176215.1. Lineage (NCBI taxonomy): Eukaryota > Metazoa > Chordata > Mammalia > Chiroptera > Pteropodidae > Rousettus > Rousettus aegyptiacus. Next base: position 50,580,113 of record NW_023416312.1, on the reverse strand, counting down.
TGGGTGCTTCAACAACCAAAAAACAATTAATGTGATTTATTACATCAACAAAACCAAGGATAAAAATTATATAGTTATCTTAACAGATACAGAAAAATCATTTGACAAAATGTAACATCCATTTATGATAAAAACTCTCAATAAGGTGGGTATAAAAAGAATTTATCTCAACATCATAAAGGCTATATAGAAAAAGTCCCCAGCTAACAACATACTAATTGTGAAAAAGCTGATAACTTTTTCTCTAAGATGAGGACCAAGGCAAGATACATGCAAAAAAGGAAAATTGATTACTCTTTTACACCATATACGAAAATAAACTCAAAAAAAATAAAAATGAAGACTTAAGTGTAAGGCCTAAAGTCATAAAACTCCTGGAAGAAAGCATAGGGAGTAAATTATTTGACATTAGTCTGAGAAACATACTTTTGGATATGTCCTCTTGAGCAAAGAAATCAAAAGCAACGCATAAATAAATGGGACTTCATCAAACTAAAAAAACTTCTGCACAATGAAGGGAAACCTTCATTAAAATAAAAAATGAACCTACGGAATGGGAGAAGATATTTGCAAACTACACATTTGATCAGAGGTTGATAGCCAATATATACACAAAACTCATACAACTCATTAGCAAAAAAATAAATGACATGATTGAAAAATGGGTGGAGGACATGAAAAAGACATTTCTCCAAGGAAGACATACATATGATAAACAGACATAAGAAAAGATGTTTAATATCACTAATCATCAGAAAAATGTGAATCGAAACCACAATGAGATGCCATCTCACACCAGTCAGAATGGCTATTATAAAAAAGTTAGCAAATAACATGTATAAGCAAGGATATGGACTGTTGGTGGGTTTGCAAACTGTTGCAGCCCCTATAAAAAAAACGGTATGAGGATTCCTCAAAAAAATCTAAAGATAAATATATTATATAGCCAAGTAATTTATATTTTTTGTATTTATCCAAAGAAAGCAAGAATATATATTTTAAAATATATATTCACCCTTATATTTATTGAAGCTTTATTTACAATAGCTGAAATATAGAAGTAACCTAGGTGTCCGTGGATAGATGAATAGATAAAAATGTGATATATATATGAACTCACACACACACACACACACACACACACACACACTCACATATATATCTACATATATAAAATAGAATATTATCCAGCAATAAAAAGAATGAAATCTTGCCATTTCAACAACATGGACAGATCTAAAGAATATTATGCTAAGTGAAATGAATCAGGCAGAGAAAGAAGAAAATCGAATGGTTTTACGTATATATGGAACCTGAAAAAAAACAAAATAAATAGAGGAAAAAAAAAACAAAAAACGGACTCATAGAAACAAAGACTAAAGGGATGATTACAAGAAGGGAGGGGGAGAAGGTAGGTGTAGAGGAGAAATGAGGATATAGTCAGTAATATTGTAATAAGTTTGCATGGTGACAGGTGATTACGAGTATTAGTGGGGTGATCACATTGTATGCTATAAAAATGTCTAATCACTGTATTGCACACATGACACTGATATAACCAATATAAAATTGTATACCAACTATACTTAAAAATAAAAAAAGAATCTGCTGAATACCCAGTTATAATGGTTTCTAAGGAAATCTATTTGTATCATTATGTTGAGTTGTGATGTGAACTCTCTGCTTTTATCAGGAAATGTCACTCCTATTAGAAAGAATAAATACCTGGCAATGATATAATTCAAGATTCTGAGTGAAAATTCAAATTTTAGAGAATTTTATATACAACCATGAGCATCATACATTCCCAGTACTTAATTTTTTTTTTTCTGATGAGAGTGGTAGTAATATTAAAAAATGTAATTTTTGATATTATCTAATATAATTTGTAAACACATGGACGTTCTGCACAAACACTAAATCAATATTTTCTAAGTGGCTGATGCATGATATTATGCAATCATGAAAGGATAAATAATCTACTCAAAGTGCATGATAAATAAATTTTAATATAACATTATAAAAAGTTAGTTGATGTAATTTCAGAGTCCACATTGCAAGTAATGACTTAAAAATTACTACCTGTCAAAATTTGGGGTAATATCAATGAATATAAATAACTATCTGAAAATTACACTATCATTTTTCTAATTCATATTTGTAATGTCAGATTTTTAAAATATCATATCATAAAAGATTAACGAAGAAGCAAATATAAAGGTTTCATTATTTTTATTGTCAAAATATAGAAATTTGCAAAATGCAAAACCGTGCCATTCTCATGAAACATTTATTATATTAAAACAACTGTTACAAAATGCAAAAAAAAAACACAATAAAGTATGATTTTAAAAAGTAATATTTTATGAAGTAGAGGAATCTATGAGGACTCTCTATTGAGTAATGCATACATTAGTTGAGATACTGCTGCTGAAATTCTTAAATAACAGTAAGGGCACCAAGTATATATGAGTAATAGAAATATTCGAATTGATGGAAAGCAAGAACCTGTAGCTAAGATTACTCTACCTAGCAAAGCTACTATTTACAATTGAAGAACAGACACATAAAGAGCTTCCCAGAAAAGAAAGAGCTAAAGGAGTTCATCACCACCAAACCAGTATTACAAGAAATGTTAAAGGAACTTCTTTAAGAAAAAGAAAAATCAAAAATATAAATAAAAAATGGCAATAACTACATATCTAACAACAATTAGTTTATATGTAAATGAATTAAATGCTTCAATTAAAAGACATGAGTGGTAAGGAAACAAAACCTTTGCAAAGCTGACTACAAGAGACGCACTTCAGATTGACACACACAGACTGAAGGCATTGAAAATAATATTTCATGGAAATGAGAATAAAAAAAGCTGGGGTAGCAATACTAATACCAGACAAAATAGATTTAAAAACAAAGTCTGTAACAAGAGACAACAGAGGACCCAGTAATTCTACTTCTGGATATTTATCCAAAGAAGCCTAAAACACTAATTCAAAAAGACACAACATTCATATGTTCAGTGCAGCAATATTTTCAAAATTTTAAAAATTAAATAAACAAGGTGGAATGTCTTGAGTTGTGGAAATAGCTCTAAAATGTTATGACCTTGGCCAAATTCCCTATATCGATCTCAGTATTCTGCTCTATAACCTAAACTCTCCATCTCTTATAAAAAGTATTAAATATTTAATGATTTACTTCTCTACTGACATGGAAGTAAATAAACTGAAAACACATCCACTTGAGAAAGTCAATGCCATAAGAAAATGTAAGCCATGTAGAAAATAAAATACTAGTTATTGAAATGATGCAGATACCTATGTACCATCTATGATCCCATTATTTGGGGAAAAAATCAGCAATCTGGCTGTCTTTAGATTAGGCTCATGAAAAACAAAGTTGTGCACTAATACTTTACTGGGAGTGAGGGTAAGTCAGGGAGTTTGGTGGTATAATTTCAGAACAGTAAGAGTGAAGAAAAGGCAAATGATATAGAAAAAAGTGAGCTTGATAAAATGAGTCATGGCTTAATGAGAAAATACAGATGGCTGCTTGATCACATAGAATGTCTCTGAAAAACCCATGATGAATAATAATGCCTTAGAAGATCATCTTCAAAAGGTAAGCAGAGTCATTGATTTACTCACTCTTACCCAAAGTTTAATCAGTGGAATATTTTTGCTGTTGTTGTTGTTGTTGTTGTTGTTTTATTTTTCTAAGTTTTGACACACTGTTCTTAAAGTCACTGGGGAACCCAAATTACATTCTTAGCATTGCACCTCATAGCTTCATCTAAACACAGAAATACTTGGAGAGAAGTTTAGGGTTAATTCAGATTAGATTGATAAGCTAGGATGATACAAAAACATGATGAAGAGGCCTTGGAGTTTAGCTCTCACCTAGCAGATTCCAAGACAATAGAGTGTGAGATGACAGCAGTTGTTTCTGAGAAATTGCTACTAATCAATACTTGAGAATCCAGGAAGCAGTTGAAGCTGAATGGACTGAGGGGAGGTGCATAATTTATATAATCATATAGTTTACCTGTTTAACTATTTGTATCAATTAACAATTACCTATGATAACTGGTTCTGATATTATAATGTGATATCTTCATTTTGGTGAGAGTAGAATACCCTCATCTCCCCCACTGGGTGAGAGGGGCTGGTGGTATAAATATAATTCTAGATTGTGACAAGTTACATTTTCCTAAAGGATTTAGAATTTTAGAAAGCCAAGTTATATTTTCCTCTGCTATAGCTGGTCCAGAGGATGAACCTGATACTTATCACCTCTCTCCTCCATCACCCATTTAAGATACCTCTAGTCCTCAGATAGTACTCATCAGATTTGAGTTGTTTCTGTGGTTGTATTATCAAAGTTTCCATCTCAGTAGATGTGAGGCCTTAGTCGCCTTGCTTTTGTTGGGCTATGATGTTCCATTGGCCCATTCGTATTATCAGTAAGCATGACAAAACAAAGAGACACTTTATCTTTACTGTGTAATAGCAACCCCAGCTCCTCATCATAATCAAAGTCAATTACTCTAGACAACACAGTATCTTCTTTCTTTGCCTGCTGGATACTGGCATTAAAAGCAGAATGTGTCTAGGTGATAAATGAAGATTCATTTAAGGGAAACTTTACTGTTTCCTGATAGAAGTGCTCCTCCAGTCCCTCAAAACCTAGATATCGTATTTGGCAGAACATAAATTTATGAAGACATTAATCACAAAACCCATAAGAAAGACACTGGAATATTGGTGAAAAGTGATAATCGTTTCAGTGTCTTTTTGTGTCTTCTTACTTTTTATTCCTTTTTAAAAATATTTTTTTTAAAATTTCAACAATAGTTAGCATACAATATTATATTAGTTTTAGGTGTACAACATAGTGATTAGACATCTATATAACTCACAAAGTGATCACTCTGATAAATCTAGTACCCATACACCACCGTACATAGTTATTACAATATCGTTGACTATATTCCTTATCTATACTCTATATCTCTATGACTATTTTGTACTTCTTTATTCCTTTCCCCTGTTCATAGACCCACCCTCAAACCCCCTCCTATCTAGTAATGTTTAAAATATTCTCTGTATCTCTGTGTAAAATTTTTTCTGTTTCTGATTTGTTTGTTTGTTTTGTTCTTTATATTCCATATGTACGTGAAATCGCATGGCATTTGTCTTCCTCTATCTGACATACTTCACTCAGCACAATACTTTCTAGGTCCAAAGAAATATCTTTTTCCATCTCTTTACTTTCCGTCAGTGTGTGTGTCTTCTAATCTGTAGTAAATCTCTTGTAGGCAGCCTATGTAAGGGTCTTGTTTTCTTATCATTCGGCTACCCTATCTTTTGATTGAAGTATTTAATTATTTTTCATTTGAAGTTATTGTTGAAATATACGTAGTTATTGCCATTCTTTCTTTATTTTTGATACATCTTTTTTCACCTTTTTGAAGAAGTCCCTCCAACATTGCCTGTAATACGAGCTTGATAGTGATGCACTCCTTTAGCTTTTCCTTGTCTGAGAAACTCTTTATCTTTCCTTTGATTCTAAGTGATGGCTTTGCTGAGTATAGTAATCTTGGTTGTAGGTCCTGGCTTTTGATCACTTTGAATATTTTGTGTCAAGCCCTTCTGGCTTGCAAACTTTCTTTTGAGAAAATCAGCTGACTGTCTTATGAGAGATCCCTTGTAGGTAACTAATTGTATTTCTCTTGCTTCTCTAAAATTCTCTTAAAGGTCTTTAAATGTTGGCATTTTAATTATAATGTGTCTCTGTGTGGGCCTCTTTGGCTTCATCTCATTTGGGACCCTCTGTGCTTCCTGGGGTTGTATGTCTATTTATTTCCCCAGGATAGGGAAGTTTTCCATCATTATTTCTTGAAATAGGTTTGAATTTCTTGCTCTTTCTCTTCTCCTTCTGGTATCCCTATTGTACAAACGTTGGTATGCTTGATGTTGTCCCAGAGGCCTCAAACTATTCTCATTATTTTGGATTCTTTTTTACTGTTGCTGTTCTGATTGAGTGTCCTTCACTACCTCATCCTCTAAATCACTGATTAGATCCTCTGCTTCATCCTCTCTGTTGATTCCTTGTCATGTACTCTTCTTCTCAGATACTGTATTATTAATTTTTGACTGATTCATTTTACGTTTTCCATCTCAATTTATGTTTTCTATCTCTTTGTTAAAGTTCTCACTGAGTCCATGTACTCTGTCCCTAAGTTCATCGAGCATCCTTATAACCAGTGTTTTGAACTCTGTATCTTGTAAATTACTTGTCTCCATTTTGTTGAGTTCTTTTTCTAGAGCTTTGTTCTGTTCTTTCATGTGGAACATGTTTCATTATCTCCTCATTTTAGCTGCCTATTTGTATTTGTTTCTATGTTTTAGAGAGGAGTTCTAAGTCACTAGGTCTTAGTAGAATGGCTTTACGTACTAGGTGTCCTGTGTTCCCCGATGGTATACTCTTCCCTGGTCATCTGAGTGAGATGCTCAAGATACGTCCTTTGTGTGGATTGCGTGTTGTAATTGAGCCTTGGTTGCTGTTTGCATGTTGATGGGAAGGGTTGACTTTTGGGATAATTGGCTGTGAAGATTGGCCATGAGAGACTGACCCTACAAAGGAAGATTCAGCTTAGTAGGGAGCTGGTGCTTGCTCAGTCTGCCTTTTGGGTGTGTCTACCTCAGATGCAGCCCTGTGTGGTACACAGGCTCTGGTGCTGGTCAAAAAAAGCCACTGGGAGTTCCAGTCCTTGGAGTTTCAGCCCACTGGCCTGCTGCAAGGGGTGGAACTGCAGGCCAAGTTCAGCCACAGCCTGTATACTTCCAGGGCCGCCTGACAAGAGTCATCAAGCAATCTGAAGATTGCTGCCACAATTTTTCTGCTGGGTTAATTGGTGCTTCAAGAGGTCAAGCCAGGAACTGAAATTGGCTGCCATTAGTGCTGGGTTTGGGGCTGTTCATCAAGTTATGGGGCTCACTGTGGCCAGATACTGCATTTTTGTGGGGTTTTTTTTTTGAGCCTTTGAGAGATTTTAGAAAAGTCTGTAGCATGAGTCAAGACAGGCCATTTGTGTGGAATAAACCACTGGAGTCAGCTTGGGTGGGCCAACAAATTGGGACAGGTTGGGTCTCAGAGAATCACCTGGGTGGAGCAAACTATGTTATCCAGGTTGATGAAGAATCAGATATGATAGACATCTGAGTCCACACATTGGAAGAAGGAAAAGCTCAACAAAGAATCAATGGATATGGCCAGTATTTCTGTCCAGGAAAAAGCTTACCCTCTAGCCTTCTCCCTGAAGCTTAACAACTCAACGTCTCCCTATATGTCTCTGGCAGTCCTCAAGCAGATGCCCCAGTGCTGGAACTCAGTGCAAGGTGAGTTTGTCAGTGAGTAAGTTCATAAATGGGCCCTTTAAGAACATCTGCAAATCCCGCAGCCCTTTGTCTCACACAACTACAATCTCCACTGAAATTTCCACAGCCAGAATTTGTGGGGACTTCCCTTCCTGGCACTAGAACCCTGGGCTGAGAGCCCAATGTGGGGGTGGGACCCCACACTCCTCAGCGGGAAAGGGGGGCTCTACAGCTAAGGTAACCCTCCTGATTCTCATTCACCGTACGCTGTTGTTAGACCAGACTGTTTTGTATCTCTGTTCCCCCCACCAGTCTCAAGGTGACCTCTTATGTATGTCTCCAATTGTAGGACTTCTATTCAGCCACACCTCGGGCCACTACCAGTGATAGTTGTTCTGTAGTTTTGTTATGATTTTGGTGTTGTCACAAGAGGAAGCAGGCACATCTATCTTTTATGACATTTTGATTGGTCTCTTACTTCTGTGTCTTTTTTTTTGTCCTGGACCCATTAAATCTAGTAGTGCCATACATACAAAGTGCCATACATCAGACATTAGTTCAGTGCATACGCTACATCTTGTAGGATAGTGCCCTAACCCTAACTCAACAAGAGCTTTTCCCTGAACTGACGCTTTTACTGATTTTCTAACAGGGCATTCTAATCATTCTATCAGGCTAACTGCTTCTAAAAAAATGGAGTACATTGTGAAATCAGTGAATCCCACAATCATAAGTTCATTACACAATCCTTTTGACTGTAACATAACAGTTGCCCATTTATAGCTAGGCCCTTTATATCATATTAATCCAACTGAGAATAGGCTTGAGTTCTTTCTGTTTCCATTAGTCATTTGTAGAGAATTTCTTGTGTGGCCATTAAATTGGGCTGAAAGAATGGATTCAGTATAATAGAAATATATAATATACAATTCTGGGGCATCAGTTTGAGTAATTTACTGATGGTTTTCATACTTACTCTAGCCTGGTCCTAAATGTCTCATTCTCATCCCTGAATGGATTACTGTTCTGCCTACATAATCATAGGATATGGTGAATCTACATATAATTGACAGTGTATGTCCTATGGTTGAGTGCTTAAACTTTATTATTACCCAGTAGTACACAGGAAACTATTTTTTAAATGGAGAGTAAATTCTGATGCATAAAACATAGCCTTGTTCCAGAAACCCAGATGCCGGTTCTATAACTGTCTTATCGGGGCTTGCTAAAGCCACCATAAAGTATTCTTATACATCATAGATACACCTAGGTGCTTCTTATGGTCCAAGTGGTGGTGTCCATGTTGATGTACTCCAGTGAGCATATTATATTTGGCACAGCATCTGTTATTAAAGCTACCATGGCAATCTACCATCATCCCTTATGACTCACCTATATTTTTCAGGGAACAGACTATTGAACTAAAAGGAGATAATAGGAGAACTCGCTATCCCTACGTCCTAAAAGTATTTGATGATCCCTTTTATCTTTTAGAATTTCTCCAATTATTTGGTATTGTTTCTGATTTATTGTCTTGGTGTATGTGCTTGGAGTAGTACTGTTTCAGAGGCTTTCACTTGAAAGCTTCCTGCCATAAAAACCTGTGCTTCTGAACCAATGTAAAGTTTCTGCAATCTTCAATATATATAGCATTTGGAGACCTGGGAAATAACCACAATAAAGGTCTTTGAAACAATTGGACCCAATTTATCACCATCTCTAACTCAAAAACCATTATGGTACTTGAAATTTATCTGTGTTAGGGTAGATCGCATATATAATAATCCTCAAAAAGTCTGGATATTCCTCTTTCCCAACTGCATACTTACCCTGGTAATTGGCCATGATAGGTCTGATGAAACCCAGAGAAAAATTGAAATAGCTGGTGGAGTTAGGAAATGAGGGTATGAAGGTGACAGCTGGGACTTTCAGTTAAATAAATGACTGATGCACCATGAGACAGTTGGGGCCAAGTGAATCTGAGGAAGGGCGTAAACTGGGTTCACTGCATTTGTTTTATACTTTATTTGTTTCCTCAAAACCCAAAGGAATTTCCAGCTAAAGATACAGATTTTATTCAAGTAATTTCCATCAATGCATCTGCATTTGGAGCACAATAAAGAGAAAAATAATTTTTAAAAATAAGTAAACCACTGAAATCATTTTTATCCAGATAATTTGTTATTATGTATATTGATACTATTCTCTTTTGCTATATGAGCTCTGATAATTCCTACTTAACCAACAATAATAATATTTAATAAGTGCTTACTATGTATCAAATGTAGTGTTAAGTATTACATATATAATTATATATGTTGTATATTTATTGGTATTATTTTATTTATAACAATATAAATACAATATAATAAATATAATATGTTATATGTTCTGTGTTCCGTGTTACATATTACATATTATATAAACACATGTATACATATATTTCTAATCTTCAAATCACTTTATGATTAACTATTAATATCACCCTTTCCATAGTCTATAAGTAACATTCTTGCACACATATTGTTACTATATTGAAAAAGGCTTTCCATTTTATATTTCAGGATTTTCTTTAACTCACCTCTGAGATATAGCTGTCAATGTAGAAATATCAATGTATGCAATTTTTCTACTTTTTTACATATATATTTTGAAATTCTCTGATATAAATATATCTACCAGAAAAGAAATTCTTTTTTTTTAGTGGAAAAGTCTGTTTTAATCACTTCACTTGCATCATAAAAAATGAAGCTTCTTAAAATGGGTCAGACAAAGTACTATTACAAGTGTCATTTAACTATATAATATTTAAAATTAAATTACAGTTACAAGTGGCAGAAGGACAGTTATGATGTTAGGCTAAAATAGAAGTGATAAATGTGACTCATTCTTATTCTCCTATATCTTAAAAATTTGTAATAAACTCATTGTCATCTTATTATGTTTGCTGAATACAAAGTTGAGCATTGTATATGGGACATCTAGTACTAAGATGCCCAGCAGATTCATCATTGCCTTCTTGTGATACAGCTTTTAGTAGCATTGCTGTGTATTCCTAGAAATATTACTTTCCTTGTATGCTATCTCAACTATGATCCCTTCATCTGTATAAAAATATTCATGCTAATGTAAAGGCTGAGAAAATTCTATTACAAGAAAGGTGTAAAAATTATTTTCTGGACTTCAGTTTTGCATAAATTTAAGGCATGAAAAATAGTCTTTTAAATAACATTGTAAATTTTCTATATTTTTTTCACTGTTATCTGAAATTATTTTCTTCGAGAGCAAAGCAGGTAGCAACTGTCTAACCCTCAAGAGTAACTTGCCATACAGATATAGCAACAAATCACTCTACTTTTTTCTTCAATCACAATAAATAGTTTGAGTATATCTTTAAGAAAACACAAAATTCTTTCATCACTGAATAAAAAAACTCGATAACCTGGTATAATAAAAATGAGCTTCGTTGGTATGCTTTTATCTATTGAAATTTATCATACAACACATAGGCATTAGAGGATAAGATTAATGAGTAAGGATAAATTATTGCCAATGGAAAGAGGTTAAGTTAGAATAATTACTTCTAAAGTTGTCCCTCTAAATATAAATTTCGATCTTTTAAAATAGCGTGCTTCATTTTTGTGAAATTTTCAAAAGTAAATTTTGAAGAAATCACAAATTGCCCTATTAGTAAAGAGTAGATTGAGAAGTAAAATAGACAGCCAATATTCATTCATAATAAATTTTACATAATTGTGTTAGAATTATAAGATTATGGTAATATTTCTACATATGGACTAACATTTAAAAGCTGTGATTTGTAAACAACATAATTTAATTATTAAAATATTTGGTTTCAAATGTTGATTCCTTACAAAACAGGTTCATTTCCGCCTGTTAGATTCGATCATTGCCAACTCTCAACTTGGTGGCAGTATACTCTCATTTATATATTATCCTTCCCTTATTTCATTCCTCCTTCCAAGCATTCTCCACATTGTGTTGAGTTCACTATGAAAGAAGCAGAAGAATAAAATGAGTAAATTTTAGCAATTACTCTTGTAAATGTCATTAAATATATGCAAGTTTTAGTTATGAACAGATCTGTTTTGCCCATATATGACTGCTGATTATGATCTGGCCACAGTCTCTAAATCAATACCCACAAAAAAAAGAGGTCCTTACCAAAAATCTTCTGTCATGTCATAAAATTCATGTTTGGGCAAAAATCTACCTATATATTCATTCAAAACAATATTTATTGAGCAACTACCATAAAACATGCATTATTCTAGAAGTTGGGGATAATAAATGTTGATTCCTTACAAAACAGGTTCATTTCCCCTTTTACACCTTTCTAAATTAAGTGGCAACCTAAATATTCTGAGAGAAAATGAAAATGTGCATAATGTGGTGAGAGAAAGGTAGAAATTATGGGACTAAGACTTTAAATAAGAAAGAGTGGTTGGGATTAAATGAACAAGGAAGAAGTGGTATTTGCTAGAGACATACACAGTTCATGCACAATAAAATTATAAAATACAGTGAATTGTTTCAGATGCTATTAACTTGATAGTTGTGTATGGAATTTGTGAATATTTTCCTGATTTTTTCTGTTTTCTTAGTGTATTATGAACAAAAGACATTAGATGAGAGTAATGAGGAAGAAGATTGTTGAAAGCTTATCAAGAGAGAATGTGTGAAATAGTTGCCTAAACAATGTAGGAGAGTGAATAGACCAGGGAAGCATAGTATGATTGCTAAGAAGTGTTAAGAATCCAGTTCAATTCATAACTATAGATTTAAAATATTTAAAGATTTAAAATATTTGCCAGTCAATTTTGAATTTATAAGATTAAGTACTTAGATCCATCCACAGCTGTAGCTTTGTGAAGCGAGTAAAACAAAATGAGAGAAGGGAAAAAGAATCACATATATTCAAAAAAGTAATTATATCAACAGATTATAAATCTTGGTACAGTTGTGTAATTGTTGTAGCTGGGGAATTAAGATAAGTGAACTAGAAAAAAGGATTTAATAATCAGAGACTGAGATATATAAAGTCAAGGTTATGGAGAGGTATAATTATGGATAATGACAAGCTCACAAATTTGACAATAAGAGTAAGAGAATGAGGTAAGGTGAAGTACAAATTTGTTGAAGAAGAGATCGACAAACTTAAGAGACAAAGGACCAAAAGAATAATCCACAAGTATATTAAAATTACTAAAGATCAAGAGTAGTGCTGGAGAGCCAAAGTAGAAAATATTCAAGAGATGAAGAAAAGTGGATGTTATGTGTTGAATTTTGTCCTCCCAAAATATATTTTCTAGTCCTAATCACCAGTACTGCAAAATGTGATGCTGTTTGAAATAGTGTTGTTCCAGATTAATTAGTTAAGTAAAGGTGTGGTCATATTGTAAAGGTGGTCACTTAATCCAATATGACTAGGGTCCTTAAAAGAAGAGAGAAACACACATGGGGGGAAGATGACCATTTGAAGATGTGGAATGGGGGCAATTTAGAGTGATGTTTCTATAAGCTGAGCAATGCCAAGTATTGTTGGAAAACACCAGATGCTAGAAGAGAAGAGGAAAGATTCTTTTTTGTAAGTTTCGTAGAGACTTTGGCTCTGCTGGCACTTTGACTTGAACTTCTAGCTTTCAGAATTGCAACACAATACATTTATGTTATTTAAAATATTCAGTTTTGGTGCATTATTATAATATCCCTAGGAAATGAATACAGTGGGTATCTGTAATAAAAAAAATGTTGGAATAAACAAAACTACCAATTTCAGGCCAAATTGTACCAGGAATATGGGAAAAAAAAAACAAAGGCAACAAATAAACAAACTTTACCACTTGAAAGTTTTGCAATTTAAAAGTAAAATCAGCAAACAAAAGATTCTAAGTAAGAAAATGAATAAAAAATTTACAATAGAGATTGAGAATATAGAAATTTTACAAATCAATCCTACAGTCCACAGAACACAATGAGTAGGTTTGGGGATTGAGACGATAGGGACAGATTAGGGAAAGTCAGAGAAATGTGAAGAGTTTGATTGGAGAGAAGAGACCTGAAAATGTTGAACTTCTTGATATAAATAGATAAGAAGGACACAATGGAATTAATACTAATGGTTTTTAAAACCAACTATAGTTGCAAGGCCATGAATCTTGGGGGGAAGGGATGGGTGAGGGTTCTATCCAGACATATTTGCTCAGGGACTTTCTCTTTTCTTTTATGTATTGAGGCTATCAGAGTACTGGTGTCACCAAAAAAGATAAGGATCTCTGTGGACTCCCTTGCCAGTGTGTAGATGATGATTTTTAGAGCAAAAAAAAAAAAGGAAAGAAACATACTACATGCTAGCCTTTGTGGGAAATCATTGGCACCTGTTAAATGATAATGTTGAAGCTACTGTAGGAATGATGTTTCCAGAAACAGTGAAGTGTGTTAAAGGACTGTTTATTAAAGGACTCAGACAGGATGGTCAAAAAAAGCATCCCAAAAGAAATAATATTTAAACCGAAACCAAAAGATTCTCAAGAAATATGGTGGAGTGAGAGACATCCTCGGATCTCTCCCCTTAAAACAACAATAAACTGAACATCTAAAACTCAACAACAACAGCAAGAACAACAAAAACACCCAAACTGTACACCAGCATGTGTAAGTGTAAGATGTGAGCATAAAAGATATCAAAGGACAGAACCCTGGGTGTCCAGTGGTGAACTGGGAAAAATAAAGAAGATGACTCTAGCAGCCACCGGAGCTCTTAGCAGGAGGAGTGGGAGGGGAAAAGGTGCAGCGACTTTCCTAATCAGCCTCTGGAAGTGCTCGAACTTCTAGCAGCAGGCAGCAAGGCCCAGTCATCAGGGCAGAAAGCAGAGAAGTGGGACGGGATCACAGAGAAACAACAGATAATTTTTACCAGCCCCAGTTGCAAAACTAAGACTGAGCTGCAGCCCCCAATTCCCAACCCAGAGGATCCTTCTGCCATACGCTCCGAGACTGATCACTGCAGAGCCACAGGGGAATATGAGCAAATGCTACCAAAACTGTTGCTAACACTAACAGGAAGTGAAACTGAGAGTAGCAAATGCGATTAAATATCTACAAGAAAATTTAAAAAAAGACATTTAAGCTTTATATAAAGCAGAGATCCAAGAGGCTTAGACGTCAAGTACTGGAAAGCAAAAGAAAAGTGCCTTCTTTGCAGCAGGCTAAAGAGAGACCTTTATATAATAAATCATCATTCTGAAAAAAATAGCAGAATACACTTCCATTAATGCATAGGCAGAGAAATAGTTCATTAAACGCCATGAACAACCAAGATAACACGACATCTCAGAAAGAAAGAGAAAAATCTCCAGAAAATAAGCTTACAGACATAGAAATATTCAACTTAAATGACAGAGACTTGAGGATGGTACTTCTGAAAAAACTCAATGAGATCAAAAACAACTTAAATTAACAATTCCAGTAATTGAAAAAACAGCTAGATGAACAGAGAAAGCAGATTGAAACCCTTAAGAGGAACCAAATAGAACTTCTGAAGATGAAAAACACACTGAAAGAGTTGAAAAATGAAATAGCAAGATTAAGAAATAGAGTTGACCAAATGGAAGAAAGGATCAGTGATATCGAAGAAAGAAATCTAGAAATAAATCAGAAAGAAGAAGAGAGAAACCGAAGAATGAAAATTAATAAAAGAGAAATTCAATAACTAGTTGATACTATCAGGAGAAGAAACATAAGATTAATAGGCATTATCGAAAGTGAGGAATAAAAATAGGGATTAGAAAGCATTTTCAGACAAATAGTGAATGAGAATTTCCCAAATCTAAGGAATGAGCTGGAGCTCAGAATTTAAGCAGCCAACAGAACATCCAGTTATCTCAACCCCAAAAGGTCTTCACTGAGACATATTATATTAAAGTTATCAAAAATCAACAACAAAGAGAGTTCTCAAGGCAGCCAGGGAAAAGAAGACAGTAACTTATAAAAACCCATTAGAATCAGACTACTCAGGGCAAACCATACAAGCCAGAAATAAATAGAATCGAATATTTTACTATTAAGTGAAAGGAACTAGCAGTCTAGAATAACATATCCAGCTAAGCACTTCTTTAGATATGAAGGAGAAATTAAGGCCTTTCCAGACATACAAAAATTGAGGGAATTCTTCACTACCAGGCCTGCACTACAGGAAATACTGAAAGGTGTCAGCTCACCTAAAACAAATAACAGAACAAAACAAAAAATACGTAATTAGGAATAAAATGACTATCAGGCAAATAGAAGCAGAGGAGTGCAACCCTTATTAAGAACAGGACATTATAAGCTTATATAATAAAAAGAAAATTGCTATAGCAAGATAGTAATAAATGTTCAGCATTCATAGGGACAAATTGAAACAAGAATAACTGAAAAAGGGAGGATTCAAAGATATAAATTCACAAAGGAGAAAGGAAATAAGACATACACAGAAGAAAATGGACACCTGTATGTATATATAACTATCCTTTTCACATTCATAATGGTAATCACACACCAAAGTTTCAGAACTGAAGTATATCGCATAAAACAAGAATAATCACAGGCAAAATCCAGAAAAGCCAACCAAAATAAAGAAAACAGAAGCATGAGGACAAGGAAGCAATGGAAACACCGAGCTAGCAGAAAGCAAAAGTTAAAATGGCTATAAAAAGACCTCATATTTTAATAATCACCCTTAATGTAAATGAACTGAATTCACCAATAAAAAGGCACAGAGTTGCAGAATGGATCAAAAAATAAAACTCAACCATATGCTCCCTCCAAGAGACACATCTCAGCTCTAAAGACAAATAAAGACTCAAAATGAAAGGGTGGAAAATTATATTTCAAGCAAATGGCATTCAGAGAAAAGCGAGAGTAGTGATACTAATATCGGATGAAATAGACTTCAAAATAAAAAATGTAAAGAAAATATTGAGGAACACTTCATAATGATAAAGGGAATCATGCACCAAGAAGACATAACACTTATTAATATCTATGCTTCCGATCAGGGAACCTCAAAATATATAATCGATTACTAATAGAACTAAAGGGAGAAACAGAGCAAAAGTCTATCATAGTAGGGGACCTAAATATCCCAATGTCAGATATGGACAGATCATCCAAACAGAAAATCAATAAGGAAATAATACCCTTAAATGACATATTAGACCAACTGGACATAATTGACACACACAGGTCCTTCCACTCCAGAACAGCTGCTTATACATTCTTCTCTAGTGCACATGAAACGTTCTCCAGAATGGACACAGAGATAGCCTCAACAAATATGAGAGTGTTGAAATCATACATACTATATTCTCTGATCATAATGCTTTGAAACTAGAGTTCAACTACAAAAAGAAATTAGGAAAAAAACACAAATACATGGATATTAAACAACATACTACTGAAGAAAAACTGGCTCAGGGAAGAAATATAAAGAGATCAAGAGATACATAAAAAACAGATGATAATGATAGTACAACATATCAGAACTTTTGGGACATGGCAATAGCGGTCATAAGAGGAAGGTTCATATCATTACAGGCTTATCTCCAAAAAGAAGAAGGAGCCCAAATAAACAACCTAATGCTTCATCCTAAAAAAAATTAGAAAAGGAAGAGCAAATGAGGCCTAAAGTCAGCAGAAGGAAAAGAACAATCAAAATTAGAGAAGAAATAAATGAAATTGAAAACAAAACAAAACAAAACAATAGAAAAAATAAATACAACAAGGAGCTGCTTCTTTGAGAGGTTAATAAAATTGAGAAATATATGACTAGACTTGCTAAAGAAAAAAAGAGAAAGGACACAAACAAAATCAGGGATGAAAGAAGGGAAATTATGACTGACACCGCAGAAATACAAAGATCATACAACAATATTATGAAAAAGTATATGACACCAATTTTAATAACTTAGAAGAAATGGACCAGTACTTAGAAAAATAATACCTCCTTAGACTGAATCAAGAAGAATTGGAAAATCTAAATAGACCAATCAGCAGTATGGAAATTGAAACAATCATCAAAAACCTACCAAAAAGTCAAAGTCCAGGGCCAGAAGGCTTCACCAGTAAATTCCAGCAAACATTCAAAGATTTAATACCTATTCTCCTTGACTTCTTCCAAAGAATCAAAGAGGAAGCAGTACTTCCCAACTCATTTTATGAAGCAATATTACCCTGATACCAAAACCTGGTAAAGATAATACAAAAAAAGAGAACTACAGAATAATGTCTCTCATGAACATAGATGTAAAAATCCTAAATAAGATACTAGCTAAATGAATACGGCAACATATTAAAAAGAGTATAAACCATGATCAAGTGGGCTTCATCCCAAAAGCACAGAGATGGTTCAACATACACAAATCGATTAATGTTATACACCACATGAACAAATTTAAAAATAAAAATCATATGACCATATCAATTGATGCAGAAAAAGCCTTCAACAAGATACAGCAGTCATTTATGATCAAAACACTTAATAAAATTGGTATAGAAGGAAAGTACCTTAACATAATGAAGGCCATATGTGACAAACCTCAGCCAACATTATACTTAATAGTGAAAAACTAAAAACCTTCCCTCTAAGATCAGGAACAAGGCAAGGCTGTCATCTGTCTCCACTGTTATTAGATATAACATTGGAGGTCCTAGCGAGTGCAATCAAGCAAGAAAAAGATATAAAAGGCATCCAAATAAGAAACAAAGAAGTCAAACTGTCACTATTTGTGGAATACTTGATTCTCTATATAGAAAACCCCAGTCTCCACAAGAATACTAGTAGAAACAATAAGCAAACATACTAATGTCTCCAGATACCAACTCGATGTTCAAAAATCCTTATCATTCCCGTGTTCTAATAATGAAGCATCAGAAAAAGAAGTGGAAAAAATATTCCTTTTACAATTGCAACAAAAATAATAAAATATCTAGGAAAAAATTTAATGAAACAAGTGATGGACCTATATAATGAAAACTGTAAGACCCTATTAAAAAAAATCAAAGGAGATAAAAAGGAATGGAAAGATGTTCTATGTTCTTGGAGTGGAAAAATCAACATAGTTAAAATGACTATATTGCCTAAAACATTATACAGATTTAATATAATCCTCATCAAAATCCAATAGGCATTTTTTTTAAAGAAATAAAACAGAAGATCATAATATTTGTATTCAAGCACAAAAGACCCCGGATTGGCAAAGTCATCCTGAGAAAAAAGAACGAGCCTAGAGGCATTACTCTGCCTGACTTCAAATTATACTACAAAGTGACAGTAATCAAAACGGCATGGTGTTGGCAGCAAAAGAGATACACACAGTAGTGGAACAGAATCGAAAGCCCAGAACTAAACTCATATTTATATGCGCAAATAATTTTCTACAAAAAAAGCCAAAAACATACAGTGAAGAAAGAAAAACCTCTTCAATGCATGGTGCTGGGAAAATTAGAAGGCCACCTGCAAAAGAATAAAACTAGACTGCTGTCTATCACCACACACCAAAATTAACTCAAATTGATTAAAAACCTGAATATAAGACCTGAAACAATAAAATGCATAGAAGAAAGCATAGGATCTAAAGGCAAGGACCTTGGACTTAAAGAGGAGTTTATGAATTTGACCTCAAAAGCAAAGGAAGTAAAAGTAAAAATAAATTAATGGGACTACATCAAGCTAAATGCTTCTGCTCAGCAAAAGAAATGGTCAAGAAGATTAAGAGACAACCATCCAAATGGAAAAACATACTTGCAAGTAACACCTTCGATAAAGGTCTAATAACCAAACTATACAAAAAACTCATACATCTCAATTACAACAATAACAACAACAACAACAACAACAACAAAAACCAAATGATCCAATCAAAAAATGAGCAGAGGACTTGAACAGACACTTCTCCCTAGAGGACATGCAAATGGCCAACAATTACATGAAAAGATGCTCAACATCACTAGCTATTAGAGAAATGCAAATCAAAACCACAGTGAGATACCATCTGACACCTGCTGGAATAGCTATAATCAGCAGAACAAGTAATAACAAATATTGGAGAGGATGCAGAGAAAAAGGAACCCTCATACACTGCTGGTGGGACTGCACATTGGTACAGCCACTGTGGAAAACAGTATGGAGGTTTCTCAAAAAATGAAAAATGGATCTACCATATGATCCAACAATTCCTCTACTGGGTATTTACCCCAAAGACTTGAAAACCCATATTCAAAAAGATATTTGCATATTATTCACAGTGACCAGGACATGGAAGCAACCAAAGTATCCTACAATAGATGATTGGCTAAAGAAGCTGTGGCACATATATACAATGGAATATTATTCAGCCGTAAGAAGAGATGAAATGCTGCCATTTGCAACAACATGGATGGACTTCAAGATAATCATGCTAAGCGAAATAAGACAGACTTAAAAAGTTGAAAACCACATATCACTTATACATGAGATATAAAACTGAAAGCAACAAATTAACAGGAGAAACAGAGACTCATGTACATGGACAATGGACTAATGGTTACCAGAGGGTAGGGAGTCGGGGAGGAGAGGGAAAGTAGACAGTGTAAACAAGGTTAAGTGTAGGAGGGTAAGAGGAGGGTGAAATGGGTAAAGGGGATCAAATATATGGTAGCCGAAAGAAACTGGACTCTGGGTGGTAATCACACAATAGAATATATAGATGTCAAATTATAATGCACACCTGAAAATTATAGAATTGTATTAACCAATATTACCCCAATATTTTTTTTTAAAAAATGAAAAAGAAAGCACACACACACACACACACAAACTTGGAATGTAATAAATAAATAAATACATACATACATACATACATACATACATACATACATACATAAATAG
Source organism: Rousettus aegyptiacus (assembly GCF_014176215.1). Classification (NCBI taxonomy): domain Eukaryota; kingdom Metazoa; phylum Chordata; class Mammalia; order Chiroptera; family Pteropodidae; genus Rousettus; species Rousettus aegyptiacus. Next base: position 50,559,803 of record NW_023416312.1, on the reverse strand, counting down.
AATATAAAAAATTAAAATAAAAATTAAACTGAACCCAGGCAAATGTTATTATTTCTCTCATCTAGGGTCAAAACAGTGTGGATTAATAAAAGTGAAGAGATTCAAAATAATCAGGTGGATAAAACAGAACTTATCTCTTTTTGGAGGGAATGAAAAGAAGAAGTCGTCAAATAAATCCCCCATGTTCCTGGCTTGAACAACTGATTTAAGTCATTAACTGAAAAAGAAAAGAATAAGAGAAGAAAAATTAATTTGGGGGAGATAATTTGCTTCAATATAAATTTATTTTATTCCATCTCATATTGGCTCTTAACACTTTCGGTAAATATTTAATTTATTTTTAAGTACCAAATTCCTCACATAACCTATTCCTAATATTTTCTGTACCTCCTCACCACTATCTGCATCCATACTCTGTAAATGAATTGCTTAACTTCTTATCCTACTGAAAATAATTTTTTGAGAAGACAAGTAAGGCTTTTTTACAATGACCTCTCCTAATTTCAATTAAAACATTTTGCCAACCTTATTCTATTCTGCAATTCTCAGACATGTACCTCCTCTTATTTGTTTTAAGAAATCTCCTCTCCAATTCAGTACTTGACATCATTCCCCACTTATCATGTCCTACTGAATATCTTACAGGCACTGTATAAGTATATGATCTGTGTTTTTCCTTACCTTGTGCTATTGCTTACACTGTCACCTGACTGAATTACTTTTTCAGTGCTTCACATTCAAGAATCTCCCTTTTCTTCAACCTTTCATCTTATGATCCATATTGCAGGAAATTATTTCATTCTCATCTGAATTCAGATTATTTCTAATCTTTACTCCTTTAATGCCATTTGTTACATTTCACCTTGTTTGTGGTTATCTATGTACACATTGTTAGTCTCTTCTACTCTGATAGTTACTTAAGGAGAAAAACCTCTTTTTCATTTCTATTATAACATAACATCTGGAGCAGTGGATTACATATGATAGTTAAGTTAAAGAGATTTTAATGGATTGAATAAACAAGAACTAGTCAAGGTAACTATAGTGGAAGTTGTGATTAATGAGGACCTTCTATACTATTAAGGTTCACATGAAAAACTTATCTCCAAACTTTCATTTGGACCATTTCACTGTGTAAGCTAGAAGATGCCTTTGAAAACTGGCCTGAGCCCTTTGTGTTTCTTTCTCACTCAATCATTAGACACACCCCCATAAATTCTAACATTTTGCTCTATTAGAGCAAAATAAGAAATAAGATGGTTTCAGATAAGAAACCTCTTTTTTATGTTTTTAAATTCTAGCCACAGTAATTTATGCTTTTGTAATATTGTTATATATTTGTACATTTTTTGCTAAATGATCCTTTTTTCTTCTAAATTGTCCACATCTCCAAATAAAAGACCAATTATCATACTTATATATTTGCAAATGCTTTGAAATTTTAAAATAACTGATATTTAAACATAATCATAATTAGTGAAGCACTGTTTTTTCATCAACCAAAGCTCAACAAGAAAGCAAAAAGCATAGAATCAAGATAAAGTTAGGCTAGATTAAAGTATAAATTTTCCAGCAATGAAAACTGCTGATAACTTAAATTTCTATTGGAAAATTTTTAAAAATGTCCATGTATGAAAACCTAAAATGCAGAACTGCTATAATATAGTTACTGAAAGTGCAATTTTTTTTCTACCAAGACTCAGTAAACTTTAGACTATGCTCACTGATCTTGTAAGTGAAATTTACAAATAATAGTACACCTACTTAAAAAAAAGTTTTGACCACAATATGATTAACAAATAACAAATTCATGAATTATTTCAACTTTTGATCATTTTTGTGATGTTCTTGCTTTGCTTATGCTCAATGTATAAGCAACTTTTCCAACTGTTATAATATATTTCCTAGAACACGAAGAAAATCATTTACATATTAAAAACAACCATTGTTTGAGTAGAGCCAATATCAAACGTATGGAGAAGAGTATTATTCTTTCTTTCTTTCTTTCTTTCTTTCTTTCTTTCTTTCTTTCTTTCTTTCTTTCTTTCTTTCTTTCTTTCTTTCTTTCTGTCTTTCTTTCTCTCTTTCTCTCTCTCTCTCTCTCTCTTTCTCTCTTTCTCTTTCTCTCTCTCTCTCTCTCTCTCTCTCTCTCTCTCTCTCTCTCTCTCTCTCTCTCTCTCTTTCTATTTTGCCAAGCTGTTTTCGTGTGAAAACAGCGCACGGTCACAGTCATGGTCACAGGGACGACACACAGCTGTCGGTGTTGGGACAGACTGGAGGACACCGGGTGGGGGAGAAAGTCACGAAGCCGGTCGCCTGGTCCCCGTTCGGTTGCGGCTTGGACTGCCGTTTCTTTCATGCCAGAATAAAAAAAAAATCTGCCAAAAAACTTCAGCTTTAGGCTTTCATTCCATGTACTGAAAACATACTCCAAAAGAACTGAATCAGATCCAATCATTCAGGAATAATTTAAACATTTTTATGGGGTCAACAATGCCAAAAGTTTGTGCAAAGTTGCTATGTTATTCAAGTGCAAGATTCGAAATTCTACAGAAATCTTGCCATCCCCAGATCTATAGCGATAGAAGGATCTTACAGAGCCATGCATAATTCTACCCTAGAGAGAACTAAAAGATGAAATATCCGCTACACACAAAATAAATAAAAGAAAAACAAGTAAAATAGTCTTATAGATAAATGCTGTGGTAGATACAGGCATTGTAGAGTTTGAATCTTAATAATTTGAGTGAGGTCACTTTAGGTAAAAATTAAAAACACTTGATAGTGAATGTTTATTTAGAATAAGCAAAAGAAATACCATGAAATTTTTAATTTAGAAATATTGAAACATCCAAAAAAGAACTATATCTATATCTATATCTATACCTATATATATAGCTTATTACTTATTATTAATTTTAAGCATACACTACATTGTCCAAATATTTATACAGTTTATGAAATGATTCCCCTGAATACACAGTCTCTCCATTGGCTCTACACCTAGCCATTACATTACTGTAGAATGCATTCCCTAGGCCATGTTCCCCATCTCCATGACAGTCTATCTAATACTAATTTGTAATTCTTTAAGCTTTCACCCCTTTCTCCCAACTTCTCAAACCTCCTCTCCTCTGGCCATAATCAGATTGTCATCTATATTTGTGTCTGTTTTTGATAGTTTTTTCTTTTTATTCCTTAGATTCCACATATAAGTGAAATAATATGTTATTCACGTTTCTCTGTCTGATATATTTCCCTCAGCATAAGAACCTCTAGGTCCATCTTTTTCACATGTTGTTACTAATGGTAGGATTTCATTTTTTTAATGGCTGAGTAATATTCCATTGTATATATGAACAATACATTCTTTATCCAATTATCTGTTCATGAACATTTCAGTTGCTTCCATATCTTAGCTACTGTAAATAATGCTGTCATGAATATTAGAGGTGCATAGATATTTATGAATTATTGTTTTGGTTTTCTTTGAATTAATACCCAGAAGTGCAATCACGGGGTCAAAAGGTATATTTGTTTTTAATTTTTTGAGGAACCTCCAGACTACTTTTTATAGTAGCTGTACTAATTTGCAATCCAATCAACAGAGTATGAGGATTCCCTTTTCTTCACATCCTCACCAACACTTGTTATTTGATTTATTGATGACAGTCATTATTACAGGTGTGAGGTGATATCTCATTGTGGTTTTAATGTGAATCACTAATGATTAGTGACCTCGAGCATTTTTTCGTATGTCTATTGGCCATTTGTATTTCCTCTTTGGAGAAATATCTACTCAAGTCTTCTGCCCATTTTTTTCAATTGGATTATTTGTTTTTGTTATTGCTGTTGTTGTTATTGTTGTTGTTGTTGAGTTATATGAGTTCTTTATATATTTGGATATTAACATCTTACCATAAACGAATATATTCTCCCATTCACTAGGTTGTCTTTTTGCTTTGCTGATGGTTTCCTTTACTGTGCAAATCTTTTTAGTTTGATGCTGTTCCATTTGTTTATTTTCTTTTTTGTTTCCCTTTCCTTAGGAGATATGTCCAAAAGTAAATTACTAGTAGCAATATCAGAGAGATTACTGCTTATGTTTGCTTCTAGAAGTTTGTTTGTTTGTTTGTTTGTTTGTTTGTTTTGGGTCTTACATTTAAGTCTATAATCCATTTGAGTCTATTCTTGTATATGGTGTAAGAAGGTGATCCAGTTTCCTTTTTTTCTTTTGCATATACCTGTCCAATTTTTCCAACACCATTTGTTTAAGAGACTTTCTTTACCCCATTGTATATTGTTGCCTCCTTAGTCATATATTAAGTAAGTGTATAGGCATGGATCTATTTCTGGCTCTCTATTCTGTTCCATTGATCAATGTATCTATTTTTATGCCAGTGTTACTATAGCCTTGTAGTATAGTTTGATATCAGGTAGTATGATACCTCCAACTTTGTTCTTCTTTCTCATGATTGTTGTGGCTATTCGGGGTTTTTTATGGTTCCATAGAAATTTTAGGATTATTTGTTCTAACTCTCTGAAAAATGCTATTGGTATTTTGATAGGGATTGAATTGAATCTACAGTTTGTTTTGGGTAGTATGACCAAATGATGTTGATTCTTTCTACCCATGAGCATGGTATATGCTTCCATTTATTTGTATCTTCTTCAATTTCTTTTTCCAATGACATAATTTTCTGAGAACAGATCTTTTACTTCCTTAGTTAATTTGACTCCTGTGTATTTAAATTTTTTTATGCAATTGTAAATGAAATTGTTTTCTTAATTTATCTTTCTGAAAGTTCATCATTGGTATATAAAAATTCCACTGACTTCTGAAAATTAATTTTGTTTCCTGCTACTTTACTGAATTTATTGATTAATTCTAAGGGATTTTTTTGTGGGCATCTTTAGTATCATGTCATCTGCAAATAATGATTCTGCTTAAAGATTCATCAATTTTCTTTATCTCTTCAGTGGACCAGCTCTTGGTTTCATTACTCTTTTGTATTGTTTTTCTGTACTCTGTTTAATTATTTAATTGATTTCTACCCACTTTGGGCTTTGTTCGCTGTTTTTTTTCTAGTTCTTTTAAAAATATGGAACACATCACAAATTTGCACGTCATCCTTGCACCTGGGCCATGCCAATCTCTGTATTGTTCCAATTTTAGTATGTATATTGCTGAAGGGAGCCAGAACATAATATTTTTTTAAATTAATGACTAACAAATCTCTTTTAGATTATTTTTGTACATTTTTACTTTATTCTCTTTGATCATCTAGTCATAGGACAACAATATTATGACATCGTTTTCTATAAGGAACAGAATAATATAGCTTTTTCCCCAGCATAGTTTAGAAAAATTTTAGAAAATTTTTTTACAGCTTTATAACTTGTAGTTGGAAATGTCAAGCTATGAAATTGTAGTCAAATTTTTAAAAATACCTATTAAGTATATATCATACATAAACAGTAGGATTTGAAATAAGATTCCAAAACTTAGCTTCTGGTTATACAAATTTCGAACCTTGTTTCTCATGCACTACTAACATACTTCCAGTACTGACTACCTTGAGACAGAATTATATTACAGTATGACCTATGACACTGCAATTTGATGTCATGATGCATAGTGAATTGACACAGTAGGAAATAGAAATATTCTGGGAAGCTGACTCTACAAACCATTGACTAGTAATAATTTAAATATATATAAAGAAATGACTATTGTCTATATAAACATTTATAAATGTAAATGTACTCCCAACTCATATTCTGCTACATCTAAAAATGTCTGTGTCCTTTCTAATATCACCTGATATGTTAGGAAGTGTAACAAAGAAGAATGTGGAGTGGAAAGAGACAGTAGTCTTAAGTAATTATGCTTAAAATACCTTACTGTTAAAGATTTTACAAAAACGCACAACACATAGGAACACATCTCTGGGCTCCTTCCAGGACCTTAGAAGTGGCCAATGAAGTGACGGGTTCTGATATTAAGCTTCATTAGCTTTACAGAAAATTTATCTCTGGTGGAATGACAGACTCATACCATCTTTGCAGAATTCTTTTTTTTTATCCATTAGAAGTGTGTGTGTGTGTGTGTGTGTGTGTGTGTGTGTGTGTGTGTGTGTGAATTTATAGTGGTTGCCCATTAAGCTTTCTGGAGGTAAGATTCTTTACACAGTCACATTTCTTAATCCAAGTCATTTTTTATCTCTATTCTTTTGCTAATTGATTCAAAAAAGAAGAAATAAGAGCGAGTCACAAGCATTTGATCCAAAATGTCTGGAAAGTACTCATAGAAGCAGGAAAAGCATTCTATAGTTGCCTATTACCAGGATTGTGCAGCTACTAGAGTTGATCTTGGTCTAATCAATATGATAAGACTGATGTCTTTTTCTGAAAGCAAATTTGAGATGAAGATTTTCAGATCCTATTAATGTAATGCTCATGGTTAGAATGTCATATATTCTCAGTAATCACAAAAGAGAATAGATATCTACTCCAAATTCTGCAACCACGATAATGATCACTTCAGTTTTAAAAAGTAAAAGACATAATTCAATATACAAATACTTATAAAAATGTACACTTGAAACCTATGTAATTTTATTAAACAATATCACTTCAATAAATGTAATAAAATAAAAAAGAATGCTCTCAGAAACTTGATTAAAATCATCTGTTTGACATCCACTTCTTATTGTTACAGAATATTCAGAGCTTCACAATTTATCTGATGTTTAAATACTATAGATTGATCATAAACACCTTTGCCTTGGATTCTAAATTACATATATATATATATATATATATATATATATATATATATATATATATAAAACAGTAATAATGTCATAAAACTTTTTTCCAGATATAAATTCAGAAAACAAAACAGAATCAAAAAATATATTTTTGAAATACAACATGAAACAAAGTGTGCTGAAAAATCTGATTGCCTAACTAAGAAGTTGTCTTTTGTCTAAGATGATATTCCTTTTAATAATATAGTTTCACTAATACTGTTAAAGATATCTACTCAAATTTGTTCAGAAAGAAAAATATATTTATTTCAGAAAGCACATAAAACATTTCCAGTAATCCCACTTTCATAAGTGTCTACCATTTGAGTACTTTGGAAGTCAATTTTTCTATGTTTGTATATTTTAATTTGAGATTGGAGCAGTTTGTGCTTAATCATTTATATTAACATTGTTTTATAATAAATAAACCCATGTTAAATTATTCTACATACAGTAAAACACTTTTTCAAACTAATATTTTTATTCTTTTATTTTTTTGAATCTTTTTCAGAATAGTCTAAAAATAGAATCTTTGAACCTTTGTCTTTGCCCTTGTAGGAAATGGTACTGGAAATTTCAAGCTTATAAAGTAATACACTAAACTATCATCTTACTATCTGTGGTTATTGACTCAATATAACAACAATGCTGATGATAGTTATTGGTTCAAGACTAAAATAAAGTATTCACTGCACATAATGCATCTTTACACTTATTCAAAAAAGATGATGTACAAATTATATAGAGGACAAATTAAGTAATATTTTACTATGATATCAATCACACTGACAATGATACAGTCTATCATCTAGTTGGGTAAGAGGAATGCAAAATTTAGTGTGATAGTAAATCTTGGGTTTTCCCCTTCTCTTACTCATATTAAAAAAGGAAAAAAATCTACTTGTGTTTCAAAACGAAGAAGCGTTTGTATGATGTAGATCTTGTATTTTCATTTGTCAGTATTTTATAATATGAGACTGGAGGGTATCAAAAAAGAGGTAATGAAAAAGAAAAACAAACTTTTAAGCATGGAGAGACATCAAAACATAGATAAATATGTCCAACAGAATATCATAAGTATTTTAAAGCAAAGATCATTAATTAGGTTCTCAATGCATTGAATAGCCAATACTACATATCATAAAATATCTTATCAATGAATATTAAATAAATGAATGAACTTTACCAATATAGTAAGCATGCTATGAACATTTCTTGGTCTCTAAAATTAAGCTGTTCATCTTTCCCAAGAGTCAAACCAGGATATTCCCCATATTAATTAATTTCTGAGTCTACTGCAGAAATGGGAGCAGACCTAAGTTTTGACCTAAATTTAAATACCAGAGTGTTATTATATAAGCATATCAACTATAAACAGCAAACATATTTCAGTGCTCTGGACGACAACTCAATAAGTTACAATTAAATCATGGTTTGTGTTCCCCATTGACTTGCAAAACACAATGTTTATAGCACATAAGCCCTGATATTTTTATACATATGATGAATTAGAAGCCAAATTCAATAATATACACCTATAAGGGCCCCAGTGTATAGTTTGTGATTCTAATATAGTGAGTGTTTATATTAAACTGATTATGCTAACACTACTTCAGGTGGAGCTTAATGTTTCTAGTTTCTGAATGCTTAGCTTAATATATTGCATACTAGCATTTCACCTCTGATTATTATTTTGTGTTTGTTTGTATACGTGTGTTTGTGTGTGTGCATTAACAATAAAATATCATTTTAAAAGATAACTAATTATTTTTCATATCAATACACCTGGATATCACATTTTATTTTTGGAGAGAAATTTTCAAAAACTAATAAGCTTTTTCATCCGAGAAGTCAACATTCTGTTTATAAGTCATAAAAACTTATAACTGTAAGAGACCATTTAAGAGGTTACACAATTATTTACTCTGCCTCTTCAAATAACTGCATTTTTGAAAAATCCTAGTTTTCAGACTTCCAAAAATTTTTAGTTTGAAAAATTCCTCTGAACCTGGCCCAAGGGGGCCATATTCTTCCCCAAAGTCTTCTCTACCCACAACACTAAAGCAGTACAAAACCAGACTTTTTCTAAAACTACTCTTCATAAAATAAAGCAATAATTTAGAAGCTATAAAGAAACAGACATAAAGAGAGCAAACATGATTTCTGAAAAGCAGACAGTAGGCCATTATAAAAGATGAAAACAACATTATTTAGACAATTTAGCGTGAAAACAAATTAGTTTGACAAATGTTTTTTGAGAGAATAATCGGTACAAAACTCTTCCAATATGCTCTAAAATGGGACAAAAAAAGTTTTTTAAAAGTCAGAGGCAGAGGGATTATTTCTTGCTTTATGGTATTTAAGGAAAGCACAGTCATACAGATGTGAAGGATTATAAGCATGCAAAGCAAAGGAAGTAATGGGTAGCTGAGTTTAGTAAAGCACAGAGTACACAAAGGAAGTGTAGAGTTGAAATATAGACTGAAATAATATAGAAAAAAAACTTTAATTACCAAGCTTAGAATATTGGAATTCAATTAGTAAGCAATAGAAACTGCTAGAAGCCTTTGCACAGAAAGGCAACCAATTATATCAAGTCTATATTTTAGGAATGTTGTTTAAACACCAAATAACCTCACATAACACAAAACAGCCATTCACTCTGTTGTTTAACATTAATACAGTTAGGTGTTTTTATAATGATCAATCTGAGTTATAAACAAAATTTTTGAGATCAATAACATAAAGTATGTAGGGGAGGTTAAATAAAAATAGAGTTTCTATAAGCAATCTAAATTGTTATTAGTTTAAAATAGTTATACCTATAAAATATTTTATGTAAGCCTTATGTTAACCACAAATAAAATACCTAGAAGATAAAACAAAATGAGAAAGGAATCAAAGCATGTCATTACAAACAAAAAAAATCAACAAAACACAAAGACAGAAAGAAAGAAAACATGAGACAAATAAAGTAAGACAGAAAAAACAATTAATAAAAAAAGGAATAGTAAGGCCTTTTCTAACAATAATTACTTTAAATTAAATGCATTATACTCCCCAATCAAAAGACACACAGCAGCTGTAGATGAAAAAAAAAAGTATCCAACCATATGCTCTGTACAAAAGACTCAATGTAGATTTAAAGATACACATAAGCTAAAAGTGACAAAATTGGAAAAGGTATTCTATACAAATGTCAATCGAAAGAAGGAAGACAAAAGTTGACTTTAAGTCACAAATTGTTCACAAGTGTCAAATAAGGATATTATATAATAATAAAAGATCAATTCACCAAGAAGATATACCAACTATAACTAAATATGCACTCAACATCAGAGCACCTAAATATATGAAGTAAACATTGATAGAAATAAAGGACAAAATAGGTAGCAATACAATCAATTTCATAAGCATTTAGATTCCACGTATTAATGAGATTATATAGTACTTGTCTTTCTGTGTCTGGTTTATTTTATTAAGAATAATGTCCTCCAGATTCTAACATGTTTTCACAAATGACAGGATTTTCTTCTTTTCGAGAATGAATAATACTCCATTTTTATGTATATATATATATACATATATATGTGTGTGTGTATATATATATGTGTGTGTGTGTGTATATATATATATATCACATTTTCTTTCTTTATTCATCCAATTTTGGATACTTAGATTATTTCCATATCTTGGCTATTGTGAATAATGCTGCAATAAACATGGGAGTGCATATATCTCTTCAAGATACCAAACTCATTTCTTTTGAATATATATCATCTTGGTTGTGAATTATAAGTTGATAAAGCTAGAAATATTGATAAGAATTTCAATATAAATAAATATAAATGGTTAAATATGTTTGAACATTAAAAGGTATAAACTTCATATATCTAGCTAATTATCAGACCATAGTATAATGATTCAAATTCCATTCTCAGTTTCCTGGTCTGCAAAGTTGGGATAATATAATACTTCCTTCATAGGATGTGTAAGGATTAAATGAGTTCATACATGTAAAATGTTTAGAATAGACTGTGGTATATATTAAATGTCTGATAAATGTTAATTAACTGTGTACGCGTCACAGATGAATTACCTGACAGAATGCCATAATAATTATATCTATCTATCTATCTATCTATCTATCTATCTATCTATCTATCTATCTATCATCTGTCTATCTAATCTATCATCTATATATCATCTATCTATCTATTATTATCATTACTATCATCATCGTCATGTATCTATCTAATCTAAAATATAATATCTGTGTCAGAATTTAATAGCCTTCAGTCAAGAACTATTCCCTTGGTATTCTATTCTATCATTAAGTTTATAATCTTCATTAGCTGGAAAATAGAATGTTACATTGCCTTTATGGTTATCCTTATAATACATGAAAAATATAAAATAAGTTGCCCGATTTTTTTAGATGAAATAGTTTTAGGTCTTAAATTGGCTTCAGAAGCTTTAGATTTCATTATAGTAAGCATTTACTTTATTCTCTTTGAAACTTGTCTATATTGATCTCAAAATTTCAACATTTAATTGCAACAGAAATTTAAATAATCTAGCCTCCTGTGGTCCAAGATAATTGAAAATTTAACAAACATTTTGAAATTCAAAGAATACTGATAATTCAAGTACTAATCATACATAAACAACATTATGAAGCACTGTAGCAGCAGATAGTTGGGAAACCATATCCTTGACCCAGATATGCCTTTAGAAAAGAAATAGGAAAACCATACTTTCAAGGATCATTTCTATGCTTTGTTACTAGAGAAGTTTCTCTGAATGTGTAGAGCATCGGAAAACACAAGAAGGAGGTACAGTATTTTGTCCTGAGGGTGAAGCTGTTTTTTGGTGTTGCATATGCAACTACCATTAGCTATTGATGATCATTATTTATCTTGGAGAGAGTGAGGAGAGAATGCAGTCTGATTGGTTCTTGTTTAACTAAGTACCCTAATGTTACAATGTTTCATTTTTTCCTAATGTATAGTTACATTTGTATTCAATTTTTCTTTTTTATTTCAATCTTTGTCAGCCTGGTTCTCATAACTTTTTTTTATTTTCTTTTTTTTTGTGGCAGGAGAGTAATTTTTCTTCCCCCTCACCCCCGCCAGTGCTTACTAAGTAGCACACTACTTTTTTTATTTTTTGCCTGTGAGTATATAGCATTTATGTGTAGTTACCACCTTTCCTGGACAAGCTAGTTTTGTCTGAATCTTGTTATCAAAGTGTTTGAAGCATCTCTGTGTTTTGAGCAGTAGGAGACAGTCTGACTATCAAAGTGATTTAAAGTAGTTTAAAATGCATATTTTATATGTTTTAAATTGTTTGAGATGGTTCGTTCTTATGCTGCAGATAAATTCCAAGCCAACAGAAAAGCTTGGTTTAAGAATTTATTTGAGCCAAGGTTTAGGGGCTAGTCTTGGAAGCAAAATTGGAAAGGAGTGAGAAAATGCTCATTCAAAGAATAGTAGTTTTACAGAAGAGAAGGACACATGAAGTACATTGGTGGAAGATTAAGGAGATAGGCAAAAGTAAAACGGGGCAATCTCCAGTAATAGATAAAAAGTAAAATGGAGAGATACTTCTTTTACACTGATGTGTGTAGGATGGGGGAAGAAAAAGAAAATGAATAGGAGAAGAAAGAAATGTCTATATTAAGTTTAGTTGGTCTCAAGCTATTGATATTGTAGTAGAGTTTTAAAAACGTTCATTTTATATACTAACATGGCATATATCCAAAGGAAATGAAGTTAGTATTTTGAAGAGACATATGCACTCCCGTTTTTATTACAGCATTATTCACAATAGCCAAGACATGAAAATAACCTAAATATCCAACAATGGATTTTTCCCAAGTTTTAAAGAGGAATCTCCTTACAACAAAAATAACAAAATATTTTAAGTATGCAATTTTAAATAATTATGCTTTGAAAGGAAAAAATATCATTGTTAAATGGATTTTCTGCTACTCACATATTAACAGTGATTCAGACAGAATAAACTAGCACAAAAATCATTTGAGCTTTATGAATAAAAATTTACTCCTAGAACAAAGAATTTTTCACAAGGAATACAAAACATAAGATGTAATAAAATATTGAATACAAGAATTTACTACTCTGATGATTTTTGTATTTCTTTCATCTTCCTGCATACCTATAAATTATTCTATACTAATTTTTTCTTCAACTGAGTAAATGTTCTAGGACATAACTAAACTTACATTATGAAATAAAAAAAGCCTATAAATGAGAAAAATTAGATACTTAAGAAAAAAATGGTTTCTTCAATAATTTTGTAAATATTTAAAATGGAAATACAACTGTTTTATTTCAAAAATACAAAATAGTATTGCAGTTGATAAGTTACTCATATTATACTGTATCACTCTAAATGTCTAATGAGAAGATTTAGAATTTATAATGTGTTATCCTTATAGGGAGTAAAAATGGACCTTACAAATAATATACTATCCACATTTGGAGAAGGGGGTTAAATGGTACAAAAGAAAAAGAGCAACATCACCCTTTTTTTAGATTTCTTTTTTCTCTTGTATCCATCCTCCTTTTGAGATCCCTCATAAATACAGAAAAAATAAACATATGTATATGCTAAAAAATATCAAATACAATAACAGAACTTGTAAGCCCAAGAACAGAACTTGTAAGCCCTGAATGGATTTGGCTTTATTACAATTAGCGAAGTGAATTATATTAAAAGAAAATTGCACCTATGCCCACTCTTCACTCTCAGTGAAGAAGCGGTGGTGTTGGTTAAACGTAAAGGAATGAATGGGTAGTGATTTTGAAGAGAACATCAGTAGGAATTGAGGATACAATTTCGTTTCAGAGATTAAACCTTGATTGAGAAAATATCACTGTCCTTGGTTGAAGTAATGCACTTAAGAATAATAATGCAAACTTCATAAATACATTTTGGAAAGATGGTAAGATAAGGAATCTTATTTTAAGTATATTTGAATCTTATTTTATATATATTGAATCAGGAAGTAACTGGTCTTCCAAATGATATTATTGAAAACATTTAGACATATAAAATAGAGCTAAAATTAAAGAGATTACAGCCAAACATAAATATATTAGGATGTCAGCATACAGGTGGTTGTTGAAGCCACAACATATGATGATTTTATTACCCTCAATGGAGAAGATGAACAGACTCAAGTGAATTATTAACCAAATGCACCTATTATGAAGTAGTTAAGAAGAAATATTTTGGAAATTGCAGTTTATATTTAATATGTTTTACTATGAGTACACATCCATAGGGGATGACCGAATTAAAAATGGCTTCATTTTCTTTTTAAAGCCCTTTAAATTAGGGTTCTCTTTGGTTTGGTTGTTCCCTGGTTCCAAGTGTTCATTCTGATGGTCCTGGAACCAAGAGAAAATACTGAATAACTTTCTCTGCCATGGAACATTCAACTTAATATTTTCAGTATTAAATACACTTACTGCTTCAAATATATTTTATGATCTATAATGAGAAAGAAAATATTTGTGACTTAATCAAAAAAGAAATATTAAATCTTGTCAAATCTTTTTGAGAAAAAAATTATTTTCTATAAGAAATGTGACTTTGGTAAATGAAGTCATCTCAGTTAAATATATTGAATAACCATTAATTTCATCATTCATTCACGTATGTATTCATTCAACAAATATATACTTAACTAATTCTCAATATTATGCATCATGCCAGAAATTGGGGATGTAGCAGTAAGAAGAAAATGACCCAGTCTTTGCCTGAATGGAGCTTATAATAAAGAATTAGAGAGGTATATAAAACATAAGAACACACAAATACAAATTTACAAAATATTAGAATTGTTATGAACACAAAAGTATAGGACATTATAAAAATATATTAACATATGTTACGTATACATGAAGAGAGGCTGTCATAGAAGACTTTCCTGAGGAAGTGACCTTTAAATTGAAACTGAAGGAAAAAATAAATGTTAATTTAGCAAAGTAGTATGAAGATTAAAAAAAATGCCAGGCAGACTAAATTGCATATTCAAAGTCTCTGGATTTGAGGAAGCCTAAAATTTCTCTGAACTTCAAGTAAGACCAGCATGGTTGGACTTCACAGTGTACTTGTAAGGATGTTATGACCATAATAATATTCATCATGTTCAAACATCAGAGAGTATAGTTACTGACCCATTTACACTCACGATCGTGAGTGTGAACTTAAAATAATAAATTACTTGTACATCAGATTTTGCAAGAACTTTGATTTTACACCAATGATTGTGTATTTGGCCCAAGTATAATGAGAAACTTTGAGTAGTCTGGAAAATTCTACCACGAAACTTTTAAAGTAATTCATATAAGATATAATGGTAATGTACAATAAAGGAGCAATGATCAAATTGGTAAAAATAGAGAGAGTGTTTGATATTTAATATCAACTTAATATGAAATGTGATATGTTTCAAGAATTGTAAAAGGCCTAAGATTTTATCTTTTTTGGAAGATGACAGGTTAGCCTGCCAGTTTCATGGATGCTGGCAGAAGACATGAGACTCCTGAGTTAAGAACAAAGGACTTTACTATGGCAAAGTACTTTATTATCATTATACCAGCAGTAATCAAAGTGTCAGCATTTGAGCCATTTATATAACCTATAATTCTCACAGTAATATGAAATGGGCCTAAAAATAACATGAAATGGGTTGTTTTACAAGAGAAGGATCTTGGGTCTAGGGAATCCAAATCTTTATAATGGACAGAAAACCTACCTAACCTTTGTCTTAGATGGAGGCATTATCGTTATTACGTTGCACAACAACAACAACAAAACTTGCTTTTCGCTCTGGAAAAATAGTATCTTTACCATCCAAGATAAATAACTACAAAAACATACTTGAAAATATAGTCCAGAACAAAGACAGTGAGTGAAACTGCTTATTAGTTATACAGAATAAATGAGACCCATTGAGAATTGTCTCCCAAAATTATGATGAGCAACAAAGAGGAAAGTATAAAGGAAGATTTTGAAATGTATAGATTATTCAAGATAAAGAAGTGCCTCTGATTAAATCACAAATAAGTTTTTTTAAAAAGTATGGAATAAGGAGAGTGATGAGGAAAGGATAATGATTTCAGTTCTAGAAATGTTGACTTTAAAGTGCTGTTGAGATATCAAGGTAGCGATACCAAGTAGATGGACACATGTGAGTGAAGCTCAGGAAAAGAAATTTGATAGTTTGATATGAAATTGGAAGTCATTTGCATTACTCAGCAATGGAAAGCTTACATCCGAATAAGGTTTTCAAGGGAGTAATAACCTTTCATTATTACTTAACGTGTATCCAGGAAAATGGAGTAAAAACAGTCTATTCAATAAATGATGTTGGGAAAAATATACAGATAACATAGGTGGTAAACTCTCTGACATAAGTTCTTAGTAAACTTTCTTTCTGACATGTAACTGAAGGCAAAGGAAACAAACAAACAAAATGCAAATGGAACTACATTAAACTAAAAAGTTTTTGCACAGCAAAGAAAACCATTAACAAAATGGAAAGACAAATTACTGAATATGAGAAGATATTTGCCAATGATACATCTGATAAGGGCTTAATATACAAAATTTATAAAGAACTCATGTAACTTAACACCAAAAAATCAATACAATTAAAAAATAGGCAGAAAACCGAAATAGACATTTCTCCAAATAAAACATACATATGGCCAGTAGACATATGGAAATATGCTGAACATCACTAATCATCAGAGAAATGTAAATTAAAAATAACAATGAAATAGTGCCTCACATCTGTCAGAATTGTCATCATCAATAAATCAGAAACCAATAAGTGTTGATGAGAATATGGAAAAAAGAGAACCCTTGTGCAATGTTGAAGGGTTGCAAATTGGTGCAGCCATTATGGTAAACAGCATGAAGGTTCCTAAAAAATTAAAAATATGACTAGCTTATGACTCAAAAGCTCCACTTCTGCATATTTATCTAAAGAAATCCAAAACAGTAATTTGAAAAGTTATGAACACCCCTATGTTAACCACAACACTATTAGCCAAGATATGGAAGCCACCTATATGCTCACAAATAGACAATTGGATAAAGAAGAGTTGCTACCTATATGCAATCAAATATTACTCGGCCATTAAAAAAAAATGAAATGTTACCATTTGCAACAACATGGATGGACCTGGAAATATTATGATCAGTGAAATAAGTAAATAATAATAATAATAAAATAAAATTTAAAAAATTAAAATTAAAAAGTAAAAATAAATAAATAAATCAAACAAAGAAAGACAAATGCCATACAGTCCACATATATTTGGAATCTGAAAAACAAGATAGATAGAAACTCATAGATACAGAAAACAAACTGATGGTTGTGAAATGTCAGGAGGGTTTGGGGTACCAGGTGAAAAAGGTAAAAGGATTAAGAAGTACAAATTAGTAGTTACAAAATAGTCAAGAGGATGTAAAGTATAGCATAAAAAATACAGTCAATGATATTATAACAACCATGTATAGTGACAGGTGGGTACTAAACTAATCAATGAGAATCATTGTTTAAATAATATGAATATCTAACCAGTATACTGTACATCTGAAATTAATATAAAATAACATTGAATTTCAACTGTAATTGTAAATAGATAGATAGATAGATAGATAGATAGATAGATAGATAGACAGACAGACAGATAGATAGACGGTAGATAGATCTGGACAACATGTGTGAGGTGCAAAAGAGCTGCTACTTCTATTCATCTCTTTAAACCTCCCAGGAGTCTCACTTGTGGTTCATCCTATCAAGCAACATACAGAAAAGCAATTTCTGAAAAATGTAGTTCAACCTAGCCACATAAGCACATTAAAAAGTACTCATGACTTATAAGCTATGCATTTTGGGTAAAATTAATTAATTTCAATCTTATTATTTAAAATATGAAATATGATTATAATTCCATAGAATTGTTGCAAGAACAAAAAGGAAATAATAAAAACAGTGTAGCACAGTGCCTAGAATATAGTTTACATTTCATAAAAGTAATGTGTAGGATCAAATTTACTGAATATTACCCCAAAATTTATATTTGTGTTTTCTCTGTAATCACATCTAATTTCATACTATTCCTCCAGATTCCTCAGTCCTCATTTAAAATCTTATAATTAAAAAGACAAAAAAAATTAACTTGTTCAAAGTATTATCTTTTTATTTTATCTATAATTATATCATTTTTATGTCACTTTTTATTACATGTGTGTATGTGTATATATATATATGTCAAGACTGTTTACATCATCTTTGAACTTCCTTATTCCCTTTACTCAGCTACCCTGGTCCAAATTTAAAAACAAACAAACAAACAAACATATAGCCTTGAATTTCCCAACTTTCGGGTTAAAGCTTTGCAATAAACTCATCCTTCTGCTTTATTATATTCACTATGCAGTTTGAATTTTGACATTTCTTGGTGTCAGAAATGGCATACAAGGCAGCATCCATGGCTTCTTTCCTCTGGTTTTTGGACACAAGCATTAGTATCTGCAGAGCACTTTAGGATCCCATCTTTATGTCTGGTCAGGAGTTGCCAGAGGTAAGCTCTTTTAGATTCCAGTTTTCACTGCCTTGTGTTGATAGCCCTCCACATTTTTTTTTTCTCGTTTGTTTATGTCTGGTGTATTCATTCTACTGTCATGTGGTCTGGACAATCTAAAGAGCCTGCAGTTCCCTCTGGAACTCTCATTAGTGTCTTTCTTTGTCTAGAAGGTATGATATAACAAAAGATAATTTGTAAAATCATGGCCATTTAGGGAATCTTTTGATCTCAGTAAGTTAGTTTATCTTTATAGTAAATTTTAATCAAAAGGATTCAAATTTAAACAACTACTTTGGGAACTGACGATCATGCACCCCTTGGCCGATCCACAGTATCATCTCTTTGGATACTGCTAGTATCCACAATTATGCTTCTTCAGTTATTGTTGGTTTATCTTAATGTGCACGTGAGGTAAACGAATATTATACCTTTTGCTGAAGGTAATTTCAGAAGCCAAAATAGCAGAATTATTGAGCCGAACACTTGAAAGGTGTTAGAACACTTGCCACCTAACTAAAACTCCTGTGCTAAGATATATTGATCACAAGATGGGTTAGATTGACACTAGGTCACCTACCAACCTCAAGAATATTTCCATGCAATGAAGTAAGGTACACTGTAAAACACTATAGAATACTCAACCCAGCAGCACATTTCTCTTAGATATTGATGTGGTTCTGAGAGATTCAAGGCTTAGTAAAAGAAACAAAATCCTCAAGTTTCAAAAAAGTGAACATGCCACCTTTTAGCAAAACTGCTTATTTTATATCTAATTTATATCTAAGAACTGTGATCTTAAAAGCCATAGATGTCTAAAAAATGGCAAAATCTTAAGAAGACAACCTAGAATTATAACGGCCATTATGAGGGATGTTCCAGTTAGATAAGATCAATCATGTAAAAAGTGCACTTGAAAGCAAGAGTTTTCAAAACAAATCGAAACAAAAAAGAAGGGGACATCTATTTTGATTATCATGCAGAAGATTCCATAAAGTGCAAGATTCTAAAATAGCTTTATCGAAAAATTTATTGCAAAGGCCAATGAAAAATTAGACACCAGAGTTACCAAAAACAAGACTTTAAGACTGACAGGACTCCTATTACTCTTCTCTATCATCTTTTATTTGAATACTCAGAGTCTACTAAGCCTCTGTCTGAATTGTCTTCCCATTCTGAAAAAAACTCCAAAACTATAAACAAAAGTGCACCAAGTTAATGGCCTTACAGATACTCTATATCTACCCTCCCAGGGCTGATGGAACTTTGAGGGATTCTCCAGTAAACCGTTATTAGTTATTTGCTTAAATAGCCAAAGTAAAATTAAAGTCAGTGAAAAACCTTGCCAAATTGGTAGGTACTGGGGCTATATTCTTTACTTTAGACTCCACTTGCTCAGCAGCTCTCAGATAGCATGTTGAAAATTGGCATAAGCCAGTGAAGAGTGAGAATTCTTACCAGACTCAGATCTCCTGGATCTTTGCCTGTAGTGCCCAGTCTATCTTCAGGAGTGGCTCTGGACCTTGAAAAATAGTATCTTCTGTGCCCTTTTATGTAACACCTTTTGACCCAAGGAATAGTATTATAGTGCCAGAAATATTTACTTTTGGTCCCGGCTAAACAATTTCTTTAAAGTAGCTCTATAGTGAGAAGTTGGCTCAATTAGAAACTGATATTCAGAGCCTGACAGGAATATCTTAGGTCTTCTTCTCTAAGCTAAAATGAAACTATGTACCCAGAGAGAAAGGAAAAAAAAAAACTTCTGAAGTCTTTGTGGAAGAATTTACTGAAACATTCCAAAGACACAGCTCTAAATCTAAAATACGGGAATTTTTTTTTATTTCTATCATAGTTGAATATCTTCTTCCTGATATAATGCATTAAATTGAGAATAATGTAGTTGGATTGATGTGTCAGCCTATGATATCCTTCAAGATGAACCTGATTCTTTGAGATAAGTTGAATAATGGAAATTTGTTGAATATTTAGATCAATTCAAAATAAAATAAATTCCTGAAACATTAATTACTGAATATAGATCTACCTACTTTTGGCATCTTTTACAAAGGAACCAAAGCTATTTGGATGTATTAGTAAACATATCTTATATCACAATAAAAAAATTACTGTGAAGAAGAATATGCTTCTAGAAATTATAAGATATATTTGTAAATTTTCCAACCCATAGAATGCTGTAACAGTCCACAATTTCTTACTTCTTAGCTTTTACTAGGAATTAAGGATTCTAAGGGTTAAGAATTCTACTAAATATATGTAATTAAAACTACTTAGAAACAATAAGGGTGAAAGAATACAGCATTATATAAAAAGTGAGAAAAGTAAAATGATTTATGATTTGTTTTTCCTGAATGAGGTAGAGGAAAATTATATAGGACTAAATGTGAATGAATATTTAAAAGTTATACAAAATTTATTGAAATAATTATGTGTGGTCAAGCTGGCTAAGATGGAATGGATTTATTTATGATTATTTAATGAGTTTTAATATTAAAAGCACACTGATGCAAAATTAGAATTTGTTTTTCACTCTGCTAAAAAAGACAAAGTTTTGGTCTTTTGGACTTTTGGTCTGCTTTTGCTAAGAAATTGTGAAAGTTGTTTTTTTTTATTTTTTAAATAATATGCTAGACCACAAATATTGTGTGTCTTATCATAATAATTTATTGTGCTTCCCATTATCTTTATGAGGTGTTAGATTACTTAAGCAAATCCAGTATTTTCAATATATTTTTAAAATATTTCAAAATTTTAAAATTATATTTGATATATAATATTGTATTAGTTTTAGGTGTACAACATAGTCTTTAGACATGTATATAGCTTACAGTGATTATCCTGATAAATCTAGTAACCATCTGACATCATGCATAGTTATTATAATATCATTAACTACATTCCATATGCTATACTTTATATCTCCATAACTATTTTGAAACTAACAAATTATATTATTTTCTTGAAATATATATCTTTTTTATTTTTCAGTTATAGTGGCATATGATATTATATTAGTCTCAGGTACACAACATAGTAATTAAACATTTATATAACTTACAAGGTGACTACACCAGTAAATCTAGTTCCCATCTCACACCATATGTAGTTGTTACAATATTATTGGTTATATTCCTTATGCTATACTTTGAATCTCCATAACTATTTTACAACTACAAATTTGTACTTCTTCATCCCCTTTTTCTTTACCTTCCCCCTTCAACCCTGATCCCATCTGGCAACCATCAAAATGTTCTCTGTATCTATGAGCTTGTGTCTGTTTTGTTTATTTTGTTCTTTAATTCCACACATAAGTAAAATCATATGACATTTATCTTTCTCTATGTGACTTACTCCACTTAGTACAGTACTTACTGGGTTCATCCATGATGTTGCAGAAGACAAGATTTCATTCTGTTCTCTTTAAAGGCTGAGTAATATTCCTTTTAATATATGTATGACCTTTTCTTTATCCATTTATTCATTGATGGATATCCAGATTACTTCCATATCTTGACTATTGTAAATAATGCTGCAATGGACATGTGAATTTAAATATACCTTTGAAACAGTGTTTTGGGTTTCTTCAGATAACTACCCAGAAGTGAGATTACTGGGTACTTATTCATCTCTTGTTATAGCCTTTATTTTAGCCGATTTTGTTTGTTATAAGTATTGCTACCCCAGCTTTTTTTCCCCCATTCTCATGAAATAATTTTCCATCTCTTTACTTTCAGTTTTTATGTGTCTTTTGACTTGAGATGAGTGTCTTATAGGCAGCATATGTAAGGATCTTGTTTTCTATCCATTTATCTACCCTATGTTTTTTGATTGGGACATTTAATTCATTTACATTTAAAGTAATTGTTTCTAGATATGTAGTTATTGCTATTTTATTATTCATATTTTTTATTTTTCTTTTTCCTTCTTATTAAAAAAGTCCATCCAACATGTTCTGTAAAACTGGCTTGATAGCGATGAACTCCTTTATGTCGTTCTTGTCTGGGAAGCCCTTTATCTGTCGTGTAATTTTAAATGATAGCTTTGCTGGGTAGAGTAATCTTGGTTGCAGGTTTTTGCTTTTCAACACTTTGAATATTCTGTACAAATTTCTTCAGGCCTGGAAAGTTTCTATTGAGAAATCACTTGATAGTCTTATGGAAGCTCCCTTGTAGGAAACTAATTGTTTTTCTCTTGCTGCTTTTAGATTTTCTCTTTGTCTTTAACTTCTGGCATTTTAATTATGATGTGTCTTGGTGTGGGCCTCTTTGGGGTCATTTAGTTTTGGGTTCTCTGTGCTTACTGAGATTATATGTATATTTTCTTCACCAGGTGAAGAAAATTTTTATCATTTCTTAAAATAAGTTTTTAATGTTTCGTTCCCTCTTTCCTCCTTCTGGTAACCCTATGATGCAACTGTTGATAACCTGATGTTGTCATAGGGGCTTCTTAAAGTATCTTCATTTTTTTTTATTGTTCTGATTGGATGTTTTTGCTACCTTATCTTCTAAATCACTGATTTGATTCCTGGTTCATCTAATTTACCCTTGATTTCTCTTAAGGTATTCTTTATTTCACTTATCGTATTCTTCATTTCTGACCAGTTCTTTTTTGTTCTCTATCTCCATTTTCATGTTTTATTTCCCTTTGTTAAAGTTCTCACTGAATTCCTCCACTCTTCTTTCCTTAAGTTTATTGAGCATCGTTATAATCAGTGTTCTAATCTCTACATCTGGTACGTTGCTTGTCTCCATTTTGTTTAGTTCTTTTTCTGGAGTTTTGTTTTGGTCTTTCACTTGGGACGTGTTTCTTTGTCTCTCCATTTTGGTTGCCTCCATGTGTTTCTTTTTCTGTATGCTGTAGAGCTGTTAGGTTTTCAGGTATTAGTAGAGTGGCTTTATATAGTAGGTGTCCTGTGGGATCCAGTGGTGTACTTTCCCTGGTCCCTTTAGCTAGGTGCTCCAGGCGTGTCCCTTGCAAATGTTGTTTGAGACTTTCTGTTTTAGTTGAGACTTGGTTGCTGTTTGCATGTCAATGGGAGGAATTGCCTTATAGGCTGATTGGTTGTGAGGACTGGCCTGTGATTACAGTGGAGGAGATGTTGTGAGATTGACCCTATAGAGTAGGATATCCTTTAGGAGGGCCCTAGTACCTTCCAAATCTGTCTTTTGGGTGTGTAATCCTTGAATGCTTCTCCAGATATCGCTCTGACTCAGGCTAAAGCCAGCCACTCGGCTGGCAGGACAATGCCTCCTGGGTGGGGCCCTGCCCCAGGCCAAGCTGAATCACAACATGTACCCTATCCAGAGTCACCTTGCATGAGCCATCAAGCAATCTTTAGATGGCCACCACCCATGCTGGACTTGGATGTGCCTCAAGAGGCCAAACCATGAACTGAGGCTGACTATCACTACTGCCAAGCCTGAAGCAGCTCAGCAAGAGATACCCGGCACACTAAGGCCAGATGCTGCTTATTTAGATTTTATGAACTTGTGAGAGATTTTGAGAAAGTCTGAAGCATGAGCCAATATATGCCATTTGTATGGAAAAGCCATTGGAAGAGGCTTGTGTAGACCGGCAAATTGAGTAGGGCAGAGTCTCAGGAAATCACGAGGGTGGGGCAACCAGTGTTAGCCAGATTGATGGAGACTCAGATAAGATGGGCTCCTACACATGAGGAGAGGGAGGGCTCAACAAAGGCTTCTATTGGTATTTCTGTCAGGTGGAAAACTGCCCCTTCAGCTCTCCCTCTGAAGCCAGACAACTCAGTTCCTCTCTATATGCCCCTGGTGCCTTTTGAACTGCTGTCCCAGTACTAGATCTCAGAACAAGTTTGTCAGTGGATAAATCCATGTGCTAAGCATTTAAGAGGAGCGCCTGAGACACCTGCAGCCTTTCATATAACTCAGCCACAAAATCTGCTATTTTTTACATCCAGATTTTGTGGACCCTTTTCTTCCTGACACTGGAACCTTAGGCTTGGGTAGCTGGTGTGGTATTGGGGCACTTGCTTCTTTAGGCAGACCTCTGCAGCTGAGATATCCCTCCCAATTTTTAACATCCGCATGCAGATGTGGAATCAGACCATTTCACATTTAATTGCAATTTCGATGTGTCATCCTGACCAGAAATTCCCAGCCTTCTCAATATTAAGAGACCTAAGCTTTGTTCACAATCATGTAATCTTTTATATTTGCTTTAACATCTTCTATTGTCACTTTGGTTAAATATATAATGCTTTTATTTTATAAGGATCTGTGATTCTATTTAGTCAGATGTTCAAACTTTTTGACATTTTGACAACTTTCCTAAAGCAAATAGTAAACATACTTTTTTCCCCTCAAATTATTTTTAGATTTTAAGAGATCTCCTGGAAAGTCTCAAAGGATTTGTTTCTAAGCTGATAAAAAGTGAACTACTTAGGTTTATTTCATTTGTTAAATTACGTAGAAAGCCTTATCAAATAAGAAATGATGTTTAACCTTCTTATATTTCCATAGATGTATGTTATTAATATAAGTGTTTTAGAAAATGTGTGAAATCCTAGAAATCTGATATGTCCTAGAATAATGTTATCAGTTATAATTCCAGTTACTTTAAAATATTGTATATCGCATAAATAACTAAATTTTCTAGTCAATTCTATCATGAATTCTCATAAGATCTTTAAAAATGTGCACTTTAAAGTTTTTTTGGTCATTTACAGTTATTTGTTTTGTTTTGTTTTTGTTTTGTTTTGCTTTGTTTTTTATTCTGATGCTTTTTCTAAAGTGAAATTTATGGAAAGAGCTCTACCAATAACTTTTGAACACTGGACCTACTGCTAAGTTACCAGGTGTTAAATCTTGGATGCATATTTTACAACTAAAGAGAGCTCCTATTATATCTGGTATTATGTAAATACATGGGACACTTAAAATCAAATCGATTAGGAAGAGAAGTAGCCAATATTGAGGTAGACTGCTTCCTTCCAAGACTTCAGATCAAGAACATTTCTTTCCAAGGAGTGATGTTAGAAGCATGTTGGCTTGAGAGATCCCCTTGATCTTTCCTTCTGAATTTACAAGTCAAACAGCTATAATGCAACAAAAGATCTCCTGCTGAACACACAAACACTTCTGAGAGATTTGTGCATCAAAACATCTGAAAGTAAGGGAGCAAATAGGGGAGGAGGAAAGGGAAAAGAACAGAGATGGGTGCCAGTGATGTAGCCTGAGGTTCGCTGTGAATCAGGGAAGAGGAAAAGAATCAGGCTACAAGTGTGCTCTCTGTAGCATCAAGCATTACTGCCTGAATGATAACTATATAATGAGTCCAGGCCCAACAACTAGGGCAGAGACCATACAGAAGTGTGACAGCAGCATTCTAGCAACTGCCCTTGTCAGGAAGAAAACAAAGTCACAGAGCTTGGATACCTACTCCCACCCTCCCAGAGCTAGCAGTGGACCCCAGAAGAATCTGTAGTGGTGAGTGTCTGTTTAAAAAGTAGAAAATCTACAGCCCTGAGAACCAAAGAGACAGTTCCTGAGTGGCGGATGCACTCTGAATCTAATCCCAGTGACAGAGGAGGAGTTACATAGGCAAGGCAGCTGAGGTCACACAGTTGCCATTACTGGGAGAAGAATGAAGCCACAAACATACCAGCAGCCTTTCCCAGTACACTGCACACCCAAATACAGATACTGTTCCCAGAAGGGGCATCTAGGTCAGGTTTTGTATTTTGATCCAATCTGCAACTCTGTGCCATTTCATTGGGGAGTTCAGTCCATTGACATTTATGGTGATTTTTGAAATATGAGGTTTTCTTATAACCATTTTATATTTTGCTTTATGGTAGCTCAGTGTATATATATATACATATACTGTTGCCCATTTTATTCTGTGTGTGCCTTATTTCCATTCCCTTTTGTTAATTCGGATCTTTGAATACTCCTATTTTCAGTCACTGTTGTCTCAATTTGTCTCTATGTATTCTGAACATTCATTACTATCTCTATAGCCAATCTCTTCTTATTGTTTGTGTATAATGCCCTGTTCTTAGTAAGAGTTGAAATACTCTGCTTCTATCTGCCTGCAAATTGCATTACTCATAATTATGTTTTTTTTTAATTTTATTTTATCATTTTGATTTAGGTGAGCTGACCCCTTTCAGCATTTCTTATAATTTAGGCTTTGTAGTGGAGAATGCCCTCAATTTTTGTATGTCTGGAAAGGTCTTTATTTCTTTTTCATATCTAAAGGAAAGCTTAGCTGGATACATTATCCTTGGCTGGTATTCCTTTCATTGAATAGTTTGAATATTTGATTCTACTCCTTTCTGCCTTGTAAGATTTGAGCTGAGAAGTCTGAAAATAATCTAATAGGTTTTCCTTTATTGGCTATTGTTCTCTTTTCCCTGGCTGCCCCGAGGTTCTTTCTTTGTCATTGATTTTCGATTTTATTTATTTATTTTTTACATAAATTAATGAATTATATTTTATGGTGACATTGGTTGACAAAATCCAATAAGTTTCAGCTGTACACTTTGACAGTAAGGCATATATGTTTTTACACTGTGTGTTCACCTCACATAGTTAGATTTCTTTCTCTCACCACACATTTGGCCCCCTTTACTCCATCTACCTTCACACTACCCCCATAGACTACCCTGTGGTAACTACCACTATCTCGTCCATGTCCATGAGTCTCTGTTTGTTTGTCCTGTTCATTTGTCGCTTTGTGGTTTATATCCCACATATAAGCAATATCATTTTCAGTTTTTTCTGTCTGGCTTATTTTGCTTAGCATAATTATCTCAAGGTCTATCCATGTTGTCACAAATGTCAGTATTTCATCTCTTTTTATGGCTGAGTAATATTAAAATGTATATATGTACCACAGGCTCTTTATCCCATCATCTATTGTAGGACACTTTAGTTGTTTCAATGTTCTGGCTACCATGAATAATGCTGCTATAAACGTTATTATGCAAATATCTTTTCAAATATCAGTTTTCAAGTCTTTGGGGTAAATGCTCAGTAGAGGGATTGCTAGATCACATAGTAGATCAATTTTTAATTTTTTTGAGGAACCTCCGTACTGTTTGCCATAGCAGCTATACCAATTTGCGGTCCCACAAGCAGTGTCTGAGGGTTCCTTTTTCTCTGCATCCTCTCCAATATTAGTTATTACTTGTCCTGTTGATTATAGTTATTCTAACAGGCGTGACATGGTATCCCATATGGTTTCCATTTGCATTTCCCTAAAGCAAGTGATGTTGAGCATCTTGTCAAATATTTGTTGGCCATTTGTATGATTCTATGTAGAAGAGTCTGTTCAGAACTCCCGCCCATTTTTTGATTGGATCATTTGGTTTTTTTATTGTTATTGAATTGTATGAGTTCTTTGTATATTTCGGATATTAAGCCCTTATTGGAGGAGTTACTTGAAAATATATTTTTCAATTTGAATGGTTGTCTCTTTAACTTGATTTCTTTTGCTGAGCAGAAGGATTTTAGTTCGATGTTATCTGATTCATTTATGTTTGCTTTTACTTCCCTTGCTTGAGGTCAAATTCATAAAATCTTCTTTAAGAGTCTAGTTCCTATCTTTTCTTCTATGCATTTTATTGTTTTAGATCTTATATATTCAGATTTTTGATACATTTTGAGTTAATTTTGGTGTGTGGTGATAGAAAACAGTCTAGTTTTCCTTCTTTTGTAGGTGGTGTTCTAGTTTTCACAGTACCATTTACTGAATTGGCTTTCTTTTCTCCGCTGTTTGTTTTTGGCTTTTATGTCAAAAATTATTTGCCCATATAAATATGGGTTTACTTCTGAACTCTTGACTCTGTTCCACTGGCCCATGTGTCTATTTTGCTTCCAATTCCATGCCATTTTGATTACTGTTGCTTTGTAGTATAAATTGAAGTCAGGCAGAGTGATGCCTCTCACCTAGCTCTTCTTTCTCAGGATGGCTTTGGCAATTCAGGGTTGTTTGTGCTTCCATATGAATCTGCTGATCTTTTGTTCTATTTCTTTAAAAAATGCCAATGGGATGTTGATGGGGATTGCACTAAAACAATATAATGCTTTAGGTAATAAGTTCATTTTAACTATGTTTAATCTTCCAATCCAAGAACACGGAATGTCTTTCCATTTCTTTGAAACTTCCTCACTTTCTTTTAATAGAGTCTTGTAGTTTTCATTATATAGGTCCTTCACATGTTTCATTACATTTATTTCCAGATATTTTATTATTTTTTTCTTTTTGCAACTGAAAAAGGAATTATTTTTCTCCAATTCTTTTTCTGACACCAAATTATTAGAGTATAGGAATGCAATGGGTTTTTGAACATTAATTTTGTATCCAGAAACTTTACTGTATTTGCTTATTGTTTTTAGGGTTTTCTATATAGAGAATCATGTATCCGCAAATAGTGACAGTTTGACTTCTTTGTTTCCTATTTGGATGGCTTTTCTATCTTTCTCTTGTCTGACTGCAGTAGCTACGACCTTCAATGCTATATTGAATAACAGTGGCAATACTGGACAGCCTTGCCTTGTGCCTGATCTTAGAGGGAAGGTTTTTAATTTTTCACCCTTAAGTATAATGTTGTCTGAAGGTTTGTCTTAAATGGCAGTTATGTTCAGGTACTTTCCTTCTATACCGATTTTGTTAAGTGTTTTGATAATAAATGACTGCTTCTATCGATATGATCATATTATTCTTACTTTTTTATTTGTTCATGTGGTGTATAACATTAATCTATTCGTGTATGTTGAACCATCTCTGTGCTTTTGCGAAAAGCCTACTTGATCGTGGTGTATACTTTTTTTAATATGTTGCTGTATTTGGTTTGCTAGTATCTTATTTAGGATTTTTACATCTGTATTCATGAGAGATATTGTTCTGTAGTTTTCTTTTTTGGTGTTATCTTTACTAGGTTTTGGTATCAGGATAATATTGCTTCATCAAATGAGTTGGAAAGTATTGCCTCCTCTTTGATCCTTTGGAAGAGCTTGAGGAGAATAGGTATTAAATCTTATTTGAATGTTTGGTAGAATTCATTGGTGAAGCCATCTGGTCCTGGACTTTGACTTTTTGGTAGGTTTTTGATGATTGTTTCAATTTCCATACTCTGATCAGTCTATTTAAGTGTTTCAGTTCTTGATTCAGTGTAAGATCGTCTTTTTCTAACTACTGTTCCATTTCTTCTAAGTTATTAACATTGGTGTTATATATTTTATCATAGTATTCTTGTTTGATCCTTGTATTTCTGCAATGTCAGTTGAAATTTCCCATTGTTCATCCCTAATTTTGTTTATTTGTGTCTTTTCCCTTTTTTCTTCAGTGAGTCTAGCCAGAGGATTGTCAATTTTATTATCAAAGAACAAGCTCCTTGTTGCATTTACTTTAATTATTATTTATTGTTTATTGTTTTCAATTTCATTTATTCCTGCTCTAATTTTGATTTTTTTTTCTTTCCTTCTGCTGATTTTTTTTAAGGTGAAGCATTAAGTTGGTTATTTGGACTCATTTTTGTTTTGGGAGAAAAGCCTGTAATGATATGAACCTTCCTCTTATGAACGCTATTGCCATGTCTCAAAAGTTTTGATTTGTTGTACTATCATTATCATTTGTTTTTTATGTATCTCTTGATCTCTCTTTATGTTTCTTCCCTGACCCAGTTATTCTTCAGTAGAATGTTGTTTGATTTCCATATACTTCTGGTTCCTCTTGCTTTCTTTTTGCAGTTGAACTTTACTTTCAAAGCATTATGATCAGAGAATATGGTTGATATGATTGCAACCCTCTTATATTTGTTGAGGCTAACTCTGTGTCCTATTATGTGGTCTCTTTTTGAGAGTGTTCTATGTGCACTGGAGACAAATATACAAGCAGCTGTTTTTGGATGGAAAGCTCTGTTAATGTCAATTATGTCTTGTTGGTCTATTGTGTCATTTAAGGATGTTATTACCTTATTGATTTTCTGTTTGGATGATCTGTCCATTTCCTACAGTGGGCTATTTAAATCCCCTAACATGATAGTGTTTTGGGCTGTTTCTCCCTCTAGTTCTGTTAGAAATTGCTTTACATATTTCAAGGCTCCCTGATTGGGAGCATAGATATTAATAAGAGTTATGTCTTCTTGGTGCATGATTCCCTTTATCATTATGAAGTGTCCCTTAGTATCTTTCTGTATCTTTTTTATTTTTAAGTCTATTCCATCTGATATTAGTACCGCTACTCACACTTTTCTCTGAATGCCATTTGGTTGAAATATCATTTTCCACCCTCTCATTTTGAGTCTATATTTTTCTTTAAAACTGAGATGTGTTTCCTGGAGGGAGCATATGGTTGAGTTGTGTTTTTGTTTTTTAATCCATTCTTCAATTCTATGCCTTTTATTGGTGAATTCAGTCCATTTATATTTAGGGTGATTAATGAAATATGTGGTCTTCTTGTAGCCATTTTATCTTTTGCTTTCTGGTAGCTCAGTGTTTCCTTTGCTTTCTTGTCCTTGTGTTTCTGTTTTCTTTATTTTGGTTGGCTTTTTGGATTTTTCCTCTATTTCTTCTTATTTTATATTTTATACTTTAGTTCTGAATCTTTGGTGTGTAGTTACCATTATGAATATGTGAAAAATAGCTATCTATCTTTCTATCTATTATACATACATACACACACATATACATATATATATGAATATATATATACACACATATGTGTGTATGTATATATACACACATATGTGTGTATGTATATTTTATATACATACACACACACACAGTCTCCCATTTTCTTCTGTGAGTGTGTTATCTCTATTCCCCTTTGCAAATTTGGATCTTTAAATCCCCCCCCCCTTTTCTGTCAGTGTTACTTCAATTTCTTTCTATATATGCTAAACATTCATTACTATTTTTCTATAACAATTCTCTTTTTATTATTTAAACTTATAATGCTCTGTTCTTAAGGATTGCCCTCCTCTGCTTCTATTTTCCTGATAGTCACTTTACTCCTAATTATGTATTTCATTTTGTTTTGTTTTGTTTTGTTTTGTTATTTTGTTTTAGGTGAGCTGACACTTTTCAGTATTTCCTGTAGTACAGTCCTCGTAGTGGAGAATTCCTTCAACTTTTGTATGTCTGGAAAGGTCTTTATTTATTCTTCATATCTAAAAGAGAACTTAGCTGGATACATTATTTTAGGCTGGTAGTTCCTTTCAGTTAATAGTTTCAATATTTGATTCCATTCCTTTCTGGCTTGTAAGGTTTGTGCTGAGAAGTTTGATGATAATCTAATGGGTTTTCCTTCATAAGTTACTGGGTTTTTTTTGTCCCTCACTGCCCTGAGAATTCTGTCTTTGTCATTGATTTTTGATAATTGTAATACAATTTGTCTTTTTGCGATGAGATTTTTGGGTGTTTTGTTGACTTCTTGAACTACAAGCTCCAGCTCATTCCTTAGACTTGAAAAATTCTTGTTAACTATTTGTCTGAAAATGCCTTCTAGTCCCTGCTTCTTTTCCTTGCCTTTAACAATGCTTATTATTCTTATGTTTCCTCTCCTGATGGTATCAGCTAGATCTTGTATTTCTCTTTATTATTTTTCATTCTTTGCTTTCTCTCTTCTGATTTATTTCTAGATTTGTTATTGATATCACTGATCCTTTCCTCCATTTGTTCAACTCTATTTCATAAGCTTGCTATTTCATTCTTCAGCTCTTGCAGTGTGTTTTTATATCCAGAATGTCTATTCAGTTTTTTTTTAGTGTTTCAATCTCCTTGCTCTGCTCATCTAGTTGTTTTTTCAATGCCTGAAATTGTTGATATGACTCTTTTCGGAACTCACTGAGTTTTTTCAGAAGTACCATTCTGAATTCTCTGTCATTTAAGTCACATATTTCTATGTCTTTAAGTTTATTTTCTGACTGTTTCTTTTTCTTTCTGAGATGTCTTGTTGCTTTGGTCATTCATGGTGTTTAAGGGACTATTTCTCTGCCTAGGTATTAATGGAAGTGTATTCTGCTGTTTTTCCATAAAGATTTATTATATAAAGGTCTCTCTTTAACCTGTTGCAAAGAAGGTTTTTTTCTTTTGGTTTCCAGTAAATGGTGTCTTATCCTCTTGGATCCCTGCTTTATATAAAGCCTTAATAATGCCTTTTTATTTTATTTTATTTTATTATTATTATTTTTTTAGATATTCACTCATGCTAGCTACCTTCATTCTCAGTCCCTGTCAGTGTTAGTAACAGTTTCAGATTCCTCTGGGCTCCATGATGATCAGTCTCGGAGAGTATGGTGGAAGGGGCCTTTCTGTTTGGGAGTTAAGAGCTGCAGCTCAGACTCAGTTTTGCAACCACAGCTGATAAAAATCAACTGTCATTTCTCTCCCGCCCTGCTTATTTGCTTTCTGTCCTGATGACTGGGTCCTGCTGCCTGCTGCGTAGAGCTCACAGCACTCCCAGGCATGGCTCTTCAGGGATATTGCTTTACCTTCTCCCCTCCTTGTTCTCTTACAAGTAGCTCCGACTGATGCAAGAGGCAGCTTCTTTTTACTCCCTGTCCACTGCCCGACCCCCAGGGTTTATACCTGTAGTAGCTCTTATGGGGAGATCCCAGGCTCAGATGTGCTAGTGTGCAGTTTGAATGTTTTGTTTTGTTTTGTTTTGTTTTGGATGTTCAGCTTATTATTGTTTCAAGTGGAGAGATTTGGGAACATCTCTCACTCTGTCATGTTTCTCTAAACTCTATTCTGATTTTTGATAATTTTAATACAATGTGTCTTGGAAAAGGTTTTTTTGGGATTGAGATAATTGGGTGTTTTGTTGACTTCTTGAATTCCAAGCTCCAGTTCATTCCTTAGATTTGAGAAATTCTCATCAACTATTTGTCTGAATATTCTTTCTAATCCTTGCTACTATTACTCCACTTCAAGAACACCCATTATTCTTCTGTTTCCTCTCCTGATGCTATCAGCTAGTTCTTGTATTTCTCTTCATTAATTTTGATTTTTAGATTTCTCTCTTCTTCCTGCTGATTAATTCTAGATTTCTGTCTTCAATGTCATTGATCCTCCTTTCCATTTGATCGACTATATTTCCAAGTTTACTGTTTCATTTTCCATCTCTTTCAGTGTGTTCTTCATCTCCAGAAGTTCTATTTGTTTCTGTTTTAGGGTTTCAGTCTCCTTGCTATGGAACTCATTCTGCTCATCTAGTTTTTTTTTTTTTTTCAGTTCTTGAAATTGTTGATATGAATTGGTTTAGATATCATTGAGTTTTTTCAGAAGTGCCGTTCTGATCTCTCTGTCACTTAAGTCATATATTTCTATGTTGTTAAGCTTATTTTCTAGAGATTTTTCTCTTTATTTCTGAGCTATCTTGTCACAATGGTTGTTCATGGTTTTTTAATGGACCATTTATCTGCCTGGTCATTAATGGAAGTGCATTCTGCTGTTTTTCCAGAAAACAGATTTATTATATAAAAGTCTCTTTTTAATCTGTGGTAGCTCTTATGCACAAATTCCACACTCAGATGTGATGGTGTGTAGTTTGGTTGTTTTCTGTTGAGTTTAAATGTTAAACTTATTATTGTTTCTAGGGGAGAGATTAAGGGACTTCACTTTCTCCACCATGTTTCTAATGCCACTCGAGTTTATTTTAAAATTTAGCTTTGAATGTGTTTTTGGTTTTGTTTCTATCTGGTACAGATTCACAATATTTAAAATCTTTATGGATCTACAATTACATCTCTCCAAATACAAAATCAATTGTAGAAGAATAAAGTGAATGAACATAAATAAAATAAAAGTGAGCATGTGAAATGAATAAATAATTTATATACAAAAATAACAAAAGAAATTAAAATGAGCTATATACATATAGCCATAACATCACTATTAATCAAGAAAATTAAATTTAAAAATGAAGAATTTTGTTACTCACCATATTAACAAACACACAAAAAAATATTGTGATTTTTATAAAGATGTGAAGAAATATGAATTTTCCAGTAGTTTCACCAGACAATTGTATCTATCCATGACTATTTTAAAGGTTGACAACCCTATACTCAACATTTCCCACTACTGCAAATTCATGCACGTTAGCAAAATATTAGTTACCCAATTACTTGAGATAGTGAACATTTGCAAACAATCCAAGTGGCTATAAATAAGTGCATGATTAAAACCATCAACAGCAACATAAAAAATAATATTCATCCACACAAAAGAACACTATATAATTATTTTAAAAAATAAGAGATTTGTATGGAACCAAATTAGACTGCAAAGTGACAATAATCAAACAGCATGTTATTGGCTGAAAATTAGACACACAGACCCATGAAACAGAATTGAGAGTCCAGAAGTAACCCCCTGTAAATATGGGCAAATAATTTTTGACAAAGGAGCCAAAAACATGCAATGGAGAAAGGAAAGTATCTTCAACAAACGTTTCTGGGAAAACTGGAAAGCCACATGCAAAGTAATGAAACTAGACTGTTATCTGTCACTCTACACCAAAATTAGCTCAAAATAGATCAAAGACCTGAATATAAAACTTGAAACAATAAATTGTATAGAAGAAAACATAGGTATTAAACTCATGGACCTGGAATTTAGAGAGGATTTTATGAATAAGGCCTCAAGAAACTAAACAAACAAACAAACAAATAAACAAAAGTTAGTGGTATCATGCTAAGCAAAATAAGTCAGACAGAAAAATTGAAACCACATGACTACACTCATATATGGAATATAAAACTAAAGCAACAAATGAACAAGGCAAACAAATATATACTCATGTACCTGGACAACAGTTTAGTGGTTACCAGCGGAAAGGAGAGACAGGGTAGGTAAGGGTAAAGGAGGTCAAACATATAGTGACTGAAACAAATTTAACTCTGTGTGTGGTGAACACATAATGCAATATACATATGACTTCTATTTAATTGTACATTTGACAGTAATATAATTGTATTAACAAATGTCACCCCAATAAATTTAATTGAAAAAAAAACAAGGTAAACATTTATGGGCATATATGAAGAGATGACCAAGATATATTGACAATTATGAAATTAAATCACAGAAAGTATATAAAATATAATTTCATTTTTTAATCTTGCTGGCCAAGATTCAACATTCAAAAAAATTCTAATTTCAACAAGCCATGATTGTTTGGAAATAAATGTCTGAAAAGGAAAGGAATGACTATGAAATTATTCTGACCTGTAACTAGTCAAACAACTTAATTAAAGTTGTACATATGGATATAAATGCAATTAAATAAACTAAAGGTAAGGCGATATAAATGCAATTAAATTATCTAAGGGTAAGATTTTTGAATCCACAAATACTATTTTTATATTTTCCCTATTAATCATTCAGAATCTCATAAGTGTTTGAAGAAAAGTGAAATACTTGGATAAAACTGGTATCTGCACTATTTGAAATGGTTTGTATAACTATGTTAATATGAGTTCGAAATCTTGTTAAAGGAGGTTCTAGCAGTCAGTTAAACATAACCTGAAGAAAGACTTTGTTATAGCCATTGAGAAAATTATATTAGTATTGACATTTGAGTCAATATAGAACAGGCTATGTATACTCACTAAAAGTCTAAGTATTATACTTTTCTGAATTCTACTGATTACAAGGAGCAAAATAATTAAAATGATTCAAAATTTAAAAAAAAAAAACATGTATTGTCTCACACAAGAAGAGAACTGTAGGCTGTGCATTTTTAGGGTTAAATTGTCTAGTCGAAAGCATATTAGGGCTTTTGCTCAGCTTCTCATAATTCTATGAAAGCTGTCTGCAATTAAATGAAATCCCCCAGTCTTGTCCTTCTGTTTTTGCCAGGATTCTGTCACATGTCACTGCTTCAACCAATTATTGATCAAGGATATGAGAACGCCATGACTGTTTCAGGCTTTTCAATATTCACCTCAGGGAAAAGGAAAGAAGTAACCTTCCCTGGGTGCATTATAGGGTCAACATTAAAATAAAATCATAGTTCATAACTAAGTGAAGCAAATGAAGAAAATACGAAGGTGAAGAAAATATGAAGGTAAAGAAAATGTCTGCATGGTAGGCTATCAACAGCGTTTTTCACAAATATCAAAGGCTTCTACTCACTCAGTGAATGGAAGATGGAATCTAGGGATTAGACGCCAAGAGAATTTGTTCACTCAGATTTTTTTTGTCTTATTTAATGCATATTTTTTTCTCATTTGGGAAAATATATTTTTAAATGTAAAAAATATTAGTAAAATCATTATGCAATTAAAATCTCATATATCATATAAAATGATAAACTGGGAATGAGGAGACCCAGATTTTATTATTCCGCTTTGCTACTGAGTTTCTGTAGGACTCACGCCATGTCCTACGGAAACTCAGGAAGTGTAAAATAAGTAGAACATCGTGTGCCTACTACTTTGCAGAATATATTACGAAATTTAAATAGGTAGAAAGTCTATTCAAGTTTTAGCCACTTAGAGGGAGATACTGTGTTAATGAGGTATCATCCCAATTATTTTTAATATGAAAAAATGTTAGATAATTCTTGAAAAATTACTTTGGAAGACAGAATATTGGAGAATATCCTAAGAATGTACTAATAATATTTGATTAAATGTGTACAAAGTTAGATTAGGAATAATTACTATATAATACAACAATAAATATTCCATATGCTATATTTTATATGATAAATAATGAAAGCTATTACAATACAAAGGACTTTTTTGTTTTATTTTTTGTAATAAAATCAATCTTTTTGATATGTACCACAGCTTCTTTATCCAATCATCTATTGTAGGACACTTCAGTTACTTCCATGTCCTGGCACCATGAACAATGCTGCTATGAACATCGCTGTGCAAATATCTTTT
Organism: Rousettus aegyptiacus; assembly: GCF_014176215.1. Taxonomy (NCBI): domain Eukaryota; kingdom Metazoa; phylum Chordata; class Mammalia; order Chiroptera; family Pteropodidae; genus Rousettus; species Rousettus aegyptiacus. The sequence goes on along the minus strand of NW_023416312.1, from coordinate 50,522,457 downwards.
TGGATGTGGGTTTTCAAGTCTTTGGGGTAAATACCCAGTAGAGGGATTATGGGCTCATGTGGTACATCAACTCTCAGTTTTTTGAGTAACTTCCATACTGATTTCCATAGTGACTGTACCAATTTGCAGTTCCACCAGCAGCATATGAGGGTTGCATGTGGCTTTCCAATTATCCTATCATTATTTATTGAAGATGCTTTTTTCCCTTCATTGTATATTTTTGGATTTTTTGTCATAAAATGTTTGCCCATATGTACTGGGATTTATTTCTGGACTCTCACTTCTGTTCCATTAGTCTGTGTATGTTTTTCTGCCAATATCATGATGTCTTGATTATTGTCACTTTGTAGTATAAGTTTAGGGAAGCAGAGTGATTGATAGCTTTGGCCTTATTCTTGTTACTCAGGATTGCTTTGGTTTTTCAAGGTCTTTTGTGATACCATACAAATCAATACACATTTCTAATTGTTTTAGTCACTCTTAAACCCAATTCAATGCAAGTAATAGCCTACTTTTTATTGCTTAGTGAAAGAAACTTTATTGAACTTAAAACAAAAGAAAGCATCATCTGTTTTTCAGTATATAGTTTTATTTGTTTTCTTTATTCAAAAGAGAGAATTACAAACAAATCATTTTTAGCATGATTCTATTTTAAAATATTTTTATGTAGGAATCATCGCATTATTCTATAAGAAATTCTACCATACACTTGTATACTCAGACTGCCAAATATTTTATCTGTTTTATTAATAGCTCCAGAAGGATTAATAGCACTTTCACTATACTTTGCTTCTTTTAACATAGAAGAGTTTATGAGTGCCTTCCATAGTGAGAACATAAAATTTCTCAATTTAAATCACACTTAATTTTATCCTACACGTCATATAAACAATTGCCTATATGTAACTCTTCAGGCGAAACATGCATTGGTTAGAAAAAGCTATGTATGTTTCATAACTTTCATTTCCCCATTTATTTTGTGAAGCAACATTTTTGAATAAAAAGTGCTGTGCAATAATGGAGAGAAGAAATATGTATCAGAAGAAATTATTTTAGTTCCTTGAATCCATGATGTGGGGCATTTACAGTGAGAAAAGTGAGAAGGCAGCCTAAATTTGGTAGAACACCAATATTTACAAAGTGAGCAGAAGCGAAGGGACCAATGAATTAAATGACAAAGAATATTTAAAGAGTAGAAGAACCAGGAGAGTGACACAGAAGCTAAAAAAAAATATTTTCAGAAAGAGGGACTGGTCAATGATGTCAAATCCTAGAGAAGTACACAGTTAATATATGGTTTCAAAACAACATATTGAATTTGATATCATTAGTACTTTAGCGACCTCGACGAGAGAGATTTTTTGTAGGTATGAATGAGATTTATATATATTATCAAGAATACTACCTCAGGCAATTTATAAAGGATGTCTGTAAATTCATTTAAATTGGTTCTTCTTTTGGGAAAGCCATGTAAATTAAAACATAAATATCCCATTCGCACTATATCTATACTTTAATGGCCCAGAAACAAATAAAACACTCCTCTGATCTCTGATTAAACTTGACAAAGTATGTAAAAAAAAGTTTCAATTTTGTTTTTGTTTTTGTTTTTTGTTTTTGTTTTTTACCTTACTGATATTTGTTAATCTTTGCAGGGAATTCAAAAATGTTTAGAAATAGGTAGATAGGCTGGGCAAATGATGAGTACTTCAACAACTGAAGTAGGATTGAGCAAACTTACTATCTAAAAATACTTATCCTCAAAAATTTAGTTTGAGGCAGTTTTCTCAGTTTTACTGAAAAATTTGATTTGGCAAACCTAATAAAAATGATTAACATGATAAGACTTGTGAAAGAGGCAGCATCAGAATGTCACTTTTCCAAGTCATCTTTCATTTCAGGCTTTTATCCAGATAAGAAGGTCTTTGTACTGCCTGTGTTAGCAAACTTAACTGTATTTTTTGTTTCCATGCCTCTGTGTTCAAAGTTGACATCACCTAGAAGTGTCAACTTTTTAACCTCTAACTGTGTGTGTGTGTGTGTGTGTGTGTGTGAGAGAGAGAAAGAGAGAGAGAGGAGAGAGAGAGAGAGAGAGAGAGAGAGAGAGAGAGAGAGAGAGAGAGAGAGAAAGTTGGCATTTGTACAAGACATGATAATGCTGTTGATCTGGTTCAAGCATTCCAGCACTCATGTGCTGTTTTATTGCTTTATGCATTTACTTCAAGTGTCATTTGGTACGTGTAAAACTTTTTTGATTATCACTATTAGTTTGAAACAAAATAGACCCCCTTTTTATTTGCCCTATTTACACCAAAAGTCATATGACCTCTTAATAATAAGACACATTCTTATTTTCATGTTATATTTAAATGAGTATTTGTTCATTTTACTCTAATATGACAAATATAAAAGCAATAAAAATAATCATAAAATAAAGTACTTGAAATTTTACGGAAAATTATAAAAATAATTTAAAAGCACAATTAAAGTATGGAATCTTAAATGTGACCCTTCCTCTGCATTTTAAATTGCACATACAACAAAACTATATAGTCTTTCTCCTGAAGGTTAGTGTGTAATTGAGGTGACATGTAATTTGGTGTATAATTAACATATTAGGACTAACAAAAATTAAATTTTTATTTTAGCAAAAAGATTATGTGACTCTAATTATACAGGAAATTCTCTTACATAAATATAATTGCGGGTACTAGGTAAAATGACCAATTAGAGAGAATGGGATGTAAGCAGTTTTGTTGCTTTCTAAGATCACTTTTAATCTCAAATAAATGATAACAAGAGTCTGAAATTTTGGTAACCTGATAATTTAATAATCTCAGGAATAAAAAAAGAATGTCAAGATATTTCAAGTGGTAGTTCTGAATACAGTAGACAGGAAAGAAGCTAAAGCTCCAACAATTTTAATTATGTTTTCTAGAAAATGATTTTGATTGTACTTCGATATGCATCAGAATCTGTAGGACATTTAATGTTGTGTCTAAATTATATTGTGTTACAGCATTCTATTTCTAAAGGCTTGTTTAGTCCAATATTAACGACAATGAAAGCAAAGATCTTTTTCTAAGAAACCTCCTGAGTTAATGGAGTTTTTGTATTGCAATATAAATGAAGAGTAACCAGTAGGAGAAAATGGGAGAAGGAAAATTGTAAGAACTTTGAACTGCTTCCTGCCATCGTTTTTTTGTGGCTTACCCTTGGTTGCTGCTATTGACTTCAATTAATGTGTTACTCATTCACTTAGTCTATGTCTCTTTGCATCCCTTATTCTAAGAGCCAGAGTTTAAAATAAAGATAGCCAGCTTCGGAGGAAAAGAAGAAAAACAACTTTCTGATAATAGTTTGAAAAAGGTTTGAACCTATCAGAATGCTATACAAAACCTGAAAGAATTGCAAAATACTTAAAAAAATAATTTCTGACCATGAGCACCTTATTTGAAGATTAGGAACAACAAAAAAAAGTGGCAAGTATTATTGCTTTACTGCATATCTACTACATGGTCCCAATAGTATAAATGTGTCTAAAATTATCACATAGGTGAAGAAGAAATCTTTTAAAAACTCAAAATAAGCAAAATAGGCCAAACAGAAAAAGTTGAAAGCCACATGATATAATTTATATGTGAGATATGAACCTAAAAGGAACAAACAGGACAAACAAACAGACATTCATGGACATGTATAATAGACTAGTTGTTACCAGAAGGTGAGTAGAAGAGTGGAAGGGAGTAGGTCAATGGGGTAAAAGGGGTTAAATATGTGGTGACAGAAAGAAATCTAAGTATGGGTGGTAAACACACACACACACATACACACATATGTGTATATATACATGCTTTACTGTTGAATTTTACACCTAAAACTTACTGGATTTCACTAACCAATGTTACCATAATAAAAATAAATACATTTTTAAAACAGATGGTGTTTGACATTCATATGAATCTATTAATTCATTTAGCAAGTAAAATCATTCACCTCAGAGGTCAACAGATTATAAAACGAGAGCCAAATACAACCAGATTCCTGTTTTTGAACCGGCTTTAAGTCAAGAATGTTTTCTTACAGATGAAAATTTGTAATTGATTTGGTAATAGGGAACACTAAGTTTGAACTCCAAAGTTTAAGCTACCATTATCCACCCACAAAAAGAAATCTATAATTATTATTATCCCTTTATTTAAAAATATATATTCAATTATTATATTTTTATTTAATCAATAAAAATTTATGAAACCTTATTTTCTGTCTTTTTTATTATTGATTGTTGATCCATAAAGCCTAAAATTAATTTAGACTGCATTCGTTACTTATGTTAATAAAGTCAGCCTAGAAAAATTATATATGACCAATTTTATTATTTTAGAAACTAAAATAGAATAGAATATAGCATGTTCTAGTTTCAAAATTGTCAATATTTATAAGGACTGATGTTTTCAAGAATACATGCTTTTGATGTTTAGCAGGAGTCTTCCAGTGCAACATGGACAGTGTCCTTTTTAAGAGAGAACATGAGGAACAATTAGAGGGAATTTTTTTTTCCTACAATTCTTTCATCACCCAGGACTTGAGCTAGATAGGCCATCAAGTACTACAGAATATAAACTGATGGTTCTCACCTCTCACTTATTATATACCTAATCTGTTCAAAAACATTCATTTACTGGAATATTGTATAAAACTTGCAGATACATTGTATCACCATTGTTACTGAGCCATTTTATATGACCGTTTTTGTTTACAAGACTAGACTGTAGAGTGGATGGCAGTAAGGATCATATCTTCTATATCTGTTATGTCTTCTTTTCATCCCACCTATCAGTTCCCCTGTTGTACTTTACAAATGTATTTCACATATATTCAGTTAATGGTGTTCCCAAAGTATGACTGTGGCTCATTTTATGACCATCAAATAAAATCAGTCTTACTATTTTAGTCATAACTCATTTAAAAGGAATTAATCTCTGAGCTACGATTATAATAGTACAGTTGGGAGACCAAAACCTGTCTCTGTCTAAACCCTTCAGTAGCAAATTTGTCTGAGGGAACTTATCGATTTTTCTTCAACTACGGTGTCCACCAATTCTTGGGAGGGATGGGACCCAGAGTGACCATGTAGCTATAAGACGGTTCCTTGTGCCATTTAATTTTTTATATATTTGTATAATTGATGATCTCAATATTATTAATATAAAAAATCTGAGCATTCTCCTTTGATAATTTATAGTAGTTATAAGCTGCTAGTTTAGCACATAGCCATCCTTTCTGTGGGAAACCAAAGACACAAACTATGGCTATGGTCAAAAAACTAACTGTTCTGTGCTTTAGTTTCTCATAGCTAAAATTAGGGTAATAATAGCAACTACCTCATCAGGTTGTTGTGAACATTTAAATGTCCAGCTACTATATGTGAGGTTTTATTTTCCCCCCCATAACACTTACATAGCACTTAGTATTTTTCAACCATTTTTTTCCAGCACTTTTCCAAATGTTAACCCATTTAATGCATATAACAATACTATGAGGTATGTACTATTATGCTCATTGCACAGACAAAAAATTGAAACATGGGAGGAAAAAGTAGCTTGTCCTATGCACAAGGCTACTTAGTAACACTTAAAATAGTAGCTGGCATATAGCAAGTGCTAAATAAGTATTAAATAGTCTCCTCCTTCTCTCCTTCCTGCCTCTTCTTCTCTCCCTCTCTCTTCCCTCCTTCTCCACCTCATCTTCCTCCTCCTCCTCTCCCCTCTTCTTTTTTCTCCCTACTACTAATACTACCTTTAGGTAGTTAGACATGAGTAATGGGGAAACAAAGGAATGAAGGCACAGCCCAGAGACCTTCCTTGGGACCTTCCTGGAATATGAATTTTATAGTTATAAATCACTCCTGCATTGTGAGGAACAAAGGAATGAAGGGTCATAAATCTATAATTAGTTGAATTCTGCCACAGATTCTTGCTTAGTGAAGACTACTCTGACCCTCTTTCACTTCAACCTCATTATACCATCATTATAATATCATTGCCTATGTTGGAAGTTTGTGAACCTAATTATAACAAACTGAATTCTGGATAACCACATACGCGGTAGGCGGAGAGCTATATCACGGCCAACTGTCAACAAAATGACTTCACATGCTAATTACCTAGGAACACATTTGTAACCTCCCATCATGGCCCAAATATAATACAAACCTTCTCACTTCCAGAGTTTACAGCCCTTTTCACTATAACGTGCCTTTTGCTTAGAGTGTACTTTAATCATACATTTTGTTTCCACAGTTATAGCCTTTTGAGGCATGACCTACTTCTTTTTTAACATTTACTTGTAATAAATCTTACTTATCCTAAATCTCACTGAGCTGTAATTCTGTACTGTGTTGGTGAAAATAATGGAGGAACCCCAGTGTTACCAGGGCAAAAATGGATTTCAGATCTCCCCAAACATCACTACTACTATTACTACTACTGCTGCTGCTGCTCCTGCTGCTGCTGCTACTACCACTATATAAAATCTGGTCATACTTTGTATGTCTTTCTATAGTATTCAGTTTGCATAAAAAGTGTTGGTTTTATTATGAACTGATAGATTTAAACATATCTAATGTATTTCAATCCATTTCAGTAATCATCCTTATTGATCTTCAAATTCTCATACCTTCGACCATTGGCAACCGCTTCAAATTGACTCATTTTTTTTTGCTAGTACCCTAGTAACCTTTGATGTATTTCTATTTATGATGATATGAAAAAAAAACCTTCCAATTTGTCACTTTTGGAGTATGCTAAAAAATTAAATTATTATTTCGAAGACTAATAAAACAATCAAATATTAATTTTACCTTTACTTCATGAACTGTACTTCCAGATAACTAAATATTTAATAAACAAATATTTCTCTTTACTCTTTATATAAAAGTATTTCAGATAACTAATGACAAATTAATTTTAAATTTGAATATTAATATTTCATAAGGCCTAAAAATAATGTTTCCAAGCAATCAACATTAATGGTTTATGGCTGTTATTTTCTTAAAGAGAGACAACCAAATATTATGCATCTTCTGATGAAGAGTGCAACCCCATCTGTGACATATTCTTACCAAAACAATTTATTCTGAATCTAATCAAATTTCTACTCCAGTGCTTTCTAGTAGTACTTACTGAAATTATGGAAGTGTTCTATTATCCATACTATTTAATAACATAGCCACTAACAATATGTAGCTATTTAGTACTTGAAATGAAACTAGTACAAATGAGGAACTGAATTTTTAATTTATTTGGTTTTAATCAAGTTAAATTTAAATAGCTACATGTAGCTACTCATCAGCATATTGGACATCATACTTGGATGCAACAACCAATTCATAGGACATTGAGAGAACAGAGGAGTATATTCAAAGATACCATAAGAATGCAATCTGGAATATGAGACAGTAGAAAATTCTACATAACAAATGACCCAATTACCTCAATTAATAAATCGCAAAGGGGGAAAACTGCACAGAAATGGAGAGGAGCTCTATAGGTTAAAAAGAAATGAATCAATATACCAACTAATCTAATGTGTGTAACTTACTTGAATCCTGATTCAAACAAACTGCAAAATCAAAGTATGAGATAAATGAAATGATTTGAACATATAATGTATATTAAAATTTAATATATACCCATGTTGAAATAATTATGAATGAAATGTCATAATGTCATGATGATGTCTAAGATTTGCTTCAAAATTATTCAGTAGGGACAGAGGAGAGCCGTGGGTGAGAATTCCAGTAAAATAAAATCAACTATTAGTTAATAATCATTGAAACTTGATGATGAATACATAGGAGTTCATTACACGAAGATCTTTACTTGGGTACATATTGACATTTTTCAGAATGAAAGTTGTTGTTTTTTTATTACTGGCTCAAATATCATGGGATCCACCATGTTTCTCTATTATGGCATAGCATTCTGTACTTTATTTTACTTGTTACAGAATGTTAGGCAGAGTAGAAGCCAATGAAAGGCAACCTAGTTAACAATATAGTATTAAATTTAACAATAAATGTCATTAAATAGGAAGTCTCTCAAAATGCTAACTATGAAATGGTTTAAGAAAAATAGAATTATAATTAAACTATAATAATTTTGATACAGGGCAACAACAGCAATTTAAAAAAAAAAGAAAATTTTGAAAATTTTTGCCATGGCTTTATTTATTGTTTTTTGTTTTGTTTTGTTTTGTTTTGTTTTTTGATTTTTTGATTATCAGGAATGTTCTAGTCATTGTAGTCAAAACTAAAGTATTCTTTTTGAATTTTCCAATTTTAATGTGAAAAAGTTTTAACATTCTTTCCTGAGACAGTCTTTGATTTCTAGCTTGCTAATCATACTTGCATCTTTTGGGCTAAAATAATATTTCCTTCTCAAATACATTCAATGTAATTTTCAGGCTTGTTTGAAATTCAACTTATCAGCCTGTGGTCTTTCAAGAAAATAACAATAAAAAGGTGATTTTAAAATCATCGTTTCCTTACAATTAATGACTACTTACTGGCCTTCAGAAAATTTTGTCTAAATAATTTAAATATGCTATCTTATTGTTTGCTCTAAGGCCCCAAATAAGTACTATTATTTATTACCCACAAGTAAAGATTAGAGAACTGAGATCAAAGAAATTAAGTAACTTGTATAAAGTCATACAGTTAATGAGTAACAAAACCTGAAAATATTGATATAATTAGAAAAAGCTTAGTAATTTTTTAGTTGCTGTTTTATATTGTTTTTAGTTCTTTATTTTTGTCATTTACAGAATGACAATAGCTGATAAGTGCTACTTGATAACTATGTTTAAAGTATATCAAGAAACCTGACAGTATGCCCAGAGATCCAAGCACGTTCTTCATGGTTATCTCTGCTTTCATTGTATTAAAGTTTATAAGCTTTTAAGTTGTAGAATACTAATAATAAATAATGTTTGTGCATAGAAATGTTAATTGGTTGATGTTATGTTATAAATTTTAAGTATTGCTAATTTTACATCATATTTACATTATAATATATGAAGGAGAAGAATAAATATTATCCAGAAATTTAACTCCTCTTCAGGGGAAGAAGTTATAGTGTTTTTGGTTGTACACAGGATAGTTGTACTATTTTAGACAAATTATGACCTAAATTGTCTTTATTTGAAGATTAAGTATAATTTAAGGAAATGCATATGGCATGCAAGCTAACAATGATGGATTTATGATGTTTAATTTGATACGTCAACTTGACCGTGACATAGATATTTTGTTAAAGATTACTTCTGGGTGTGTTTCTGGAAGAAATTAGTATTCGAATTGCTGAACTGAGTAAAGTTGGTTGTTCTGTGTAGTGTGGTGGTCATCATCCAATATGTGAGGGCCAGAATAGAACAAAAAGTCAGAGGAAGAAATTATTCTCTCTTCCTGGCTGGTTGAGTTGGAATATTAATTTTCCCCTGCCCTCTGACTGAGAGTTATATTATCCAGTGCTCCTGGTTCCCAGGCCTTTGGGCTCAGACTAGAACCACATAACCAGCTTTTCCTGGATCTCTGGATTACTAATAGCAGATCCTGGGACTCTATATGTATACTTAATCTGTTAGTTGTGTTTTTCTGGAAAATTTTGATCTGCCTGATACACTGGAGATTCTGTTAATTATTGTTCTGTGAATATTAATCGATTTGAATTTATTTGTAAATCAACTTCAGCATCCCTTATGTCTTACATAGATTTATATTTTTTCCAATTTTTAAAATAGTTATAACATCTTACTGGTGTTATAGAGCATCTTTGATACATATTCATTTTATATTTGTTTGAGAGTCATGATTTTATGTTTAAAAGCCCTTTAACATTTGCTTTTTAACTTAAAATAATTAATATATTTTCATGTCATTTAAATATACATTGAAATCTTCTTTTTTAATGGTTGCATAATATTCCACTGTATAAATATACCATGTCCCCTTATATATGTAACTTATGCCAGTTTCAATTTTTATTATAAACAATGCATTAATGATAAAATAAGAATTTCACGTACCACATTAGGATGTAAACTTCATGAGGACATGATACTGTTCTATTTTTTACTGATATATTCATGGGCCTAGAAGAGTTCTCAGAATATAAGATAAGTAGGCAGTCATTAAGTGTGCATTGAATAAATGAATGAACACAATAAAAAATCAGAAACATAAATCAAAAACTGGTTTTCACGTGTCACATTAGTTAAAATTAAAAATATTTATAATATCCTGTGTTGGCAAGAGTGTACAAAAGATAGTCTTATCCACTCTTGGTAAAATTCTAAATCACAGCACCTTTTTGGAAGAAATATGACAATAGCTATTAACATGTAAAATGTGAGTACCTTTGATCAGTATTTACACTTCTGAGAATCTATTTCATGAGATAAAATGTTTTATTATGCATACAGGTACAGAAAATTTATTACAGCATTGTTTGTAAAGAAGAATTGGAAGCAAACTTACTGTCAATAAATTAAATTTTAGTAGAAACACACTGAGTTATGCAATTCACCTGTGAGATGAGCAACAAAGTCATTGTAGATTAAATGATTAATGATACATGAATGTTAATGACAATATCTATATTCTAGATTTAAGTGGCAGTGACTAATTAGCATTCACTTTAAGCCACATAAGCCAGCCAATCATTGAATATTCAAGTCCCTGTGTTACAGATGGGGAAACTGAGAAATAAATCAAATTTTGTCGATATGATTTTATAGCTACATTGTAGCACTGATTAGAGAGTTGAAAGCTATTTTTAAATCCCCATAAAATACCTTTAAGGCATAATGTCAAGATTATAATGTTTTTCACAGTAAGAGTAATTGAAAAATAAATGTTCCAGTTAGACACAGGAAGAATCCCTTTAGTTCCTAAATGGGTCACATGTAACGACAAAAACAAAGGATGGAAAAAAAATGACCAAAGTAATATTTTAAATATATACATTAAATATGTAAACTAAATATATATGCTTGTATATTAACATGTATATAATAACATAATTATCATTATTTATTATATATAACTATTATGATTATAATATGTGCATATTAAATATATATTTGAATAAGGGGTATACACATACTTCACTTAAAAGTCTTAAGAACCTTTTATTGCCTACATAATATATTCCAAATTTCTTAGAATGGAATTCAAGGACATTCCATGCTGAAAGCAACAACAATCCTTTCTACTTCCATATTCTGCTACTTCCACTTTCTGCAACTTTCCACCACATCTGCCCACTTCTTTACACACACACCTACTTTATCTCATAAACCTATGTCACCTCACCAAGGCACACTAGACGGCTAGGGCATGCAATGCTCTTTTCACCCTTTAAGATTTTGTACAAGTTGTTCTTGCTGCTTTGAAAGTTTGTTTCACTATTCTAAACTTGATGTGTTCTAAATCTTTAAGACAGTTTAACAGTCATGTCTTCCATCCAAGATCTCCCACTCTTCCTCTCCCACCCCACTGAATTAACTGCTTCTGACTCTGTGCTTTGTTAACTCCTATCCCACTGTATTATAGATGGATATATACATAACTCTCTCCCACAATAAACTGTTAACTCCTTGAAGTCAGGAACCAAATTTGTATAATTATAACATCTAATTTGTGAAGAGTTGCTATAGATCCCTCTTCTCATCCACTGAAAGACAGCGTACATGTACCTGTCCTAGATTCAGACAAATGGACATTTTCCTTTCTGCGTTTGAATCCTAGGAGGGAGTTAAATAAAATTATATATAATTTGAAGCTACTATGATGGTTCAGCTTCAAAGAGTCTGTTGGCAGCAGCAGCGGCAAGAGTTCCTTGACAGCAATGCAATTGATAATCTCTCCCAAAGAAACTATTCCTTATAGTATGACTTTTGCTGGGCTTTCTGTTACTTAAACTACTTCTGGTTTCTTGCATTTTCTCTAATCTAGTTACCTAGGGTTTTCATTGATTCTATGAGTTATCCAATATAATTTCAATAAATTCCTCTTCTACTTAGGAAAGCGAGAGTTGGTACGCACACACACACACACACACACACACACACACACACACACACACATGAAAGCTGATTGACGGAGTCTGGTACACATGTTATTAATTACTAATAGGAGGTAGGACGAAAAGGGAGAAACTGTCTTCTACATTGCTCTGTCATTTCTGCTTCATCTTTCTTATTAGGTTTAAAGATTATAAAGGTATACATATATATACACACATATATATACCTTAAATATATATATATTTATATATAAACCTATAAATATAAATATATATATATATATATATATATATATATATATATATCTCCTTCACAATTTCTTATAAGAAACATTAGTTGAATTTAACTGACTAGGTGAAATAATAGATGTGAAAATATTATTCCTTTTTATTTTTTTATTTTTATTTTTCAGTTATGCTGATATATATTTATATATTATTTTCAGATACAACATAGTGATTAGACATTTATATAGCTTACAAATTGGTCACCGCTAAAGTACCTGACACCACACATCGTTATCACAGTAATGACTACATTTCTTATGACTTCACATCTCCATGACTATTTTATAACTACTAATTCTTATTTTTAATCCCTTCTTCTTTTTCATCTGTCCCCCTAAACTCCTCTCCCTCCTGGCAACCATCAAAATGTTCTCTGTATCTATAAGTTTGTTTCTGTTTTGTTTGTTTCTTTATCTTGTTCTTTAGATTCCACAAATGAGTGAGATCACATGTTATTTGTCTTTCTGTGTCTGACTTATTTCACTCAGCATAATACCCTCTGGGTTCATCAGTGTTATAAATAAAAATATTTTCATTCTTTGTACTGGCTGAGTAATATTCCATTGTATATATGTACTACTTCTTTATTCACTCATATGTTGATTGACAAGTTACTTTTGTATCTTTGCTATTGCAAATAATGCTGCCATGAACATATGGATGAATATATCTTTTTAAATTAGTGTTTTGGGTTTTTTTTGGATACATACCCAAAAGTAGAGTTACTGGATTCTTCTTTGTCTCTTGTTATAGACTTTGCTAGAAAGTATATTTTGTCTGGTATTAGTACTGTGACCATGCTTTTTTTTTCATTTTCATTTTCATAAAATATCTTTTTTTCATCCTTTTACTTTCAGTCTGGATGTGTCTTGCAGTCTGAAGTGAATCTCTTTTAGGCAACATATGTATGACTTTGTTTTCTTATCCATTCAGCCACCCTATATGTTTTGATTGGAAAATATAATTTATTTACATTTAAAATAATCATTTATAGATATGTAGTTATTACTATTTTATTTATATTCTTGAAATTATTTTTTTCCTCTTAAAGAAATCTCTTTATTTTTTCTTGTAATACTGGTTGGTGGTAATAAACATCTGCAGCTTTTTCTTGTTGTGGAAGCTCTTTATCTGGCCTTTAATTCTAAGTTATAGTTTTTCTCGATAGAACAGCCTTGGTTGGAGGTCCTTGCTTTTCATTGCTTTAAATATTTCCTGCCAATCTCTTCTGGCCTGCAAAGTTTCTATTGGAAAAATCAGTTGACAGCCTTATAGGAGCTACCTTGTAGGTAAATAACTGCTTTTCTCTTGCTGCTTTTAAGCGTCTCTCTTTGTCTTTACCTTTGGAATTTTAATTATGATGTGTCTTGGTGTGGGTCTATTGGATTTTTTTTTGAGACTTTCTAAGCTTCTTAGGCTTGTATGTCTATTTCCTTCACTAGATTAGGAGATTTTTCTGTCATTATTTATTCAAATATATTTCAATATTTTGCTTTCTCTTCTCTTTCTGGTATCCCGATGATGTGAGTGTTGGTACACTTGATATTGTCCCAGAGGCCTCTTAAATTATCTCCATTCTTTGGATTATTTTTCTTGTTGCCATTCCAATTGGGTATTTTCTGCTATTTTATCTTGTAAATCTCCAATCTGATCCTCTGTTTTATCTTATCATTTTTGATTCCTCCTAAGGTATTCTTAATTCAGTTATTGTATTTTTTATTTCTTACCAATTCTTTTTTGTTTCCTATCTCCATTTTTGTTTTCTTTCTTTTTGTTAAAGTTCCCACTGAGTCATCTACTCTACCCCTAAGTTCACTGAACATTCTTATAACCAGTATTTTAAACTCTGCATCTGGTAGATTGCTTGACTCCATTTTGTTGAGTTCTTTCTTTGAAGCTTTATTTTGTTCTTTCACCTGGGATGTGTTTCTTTGTCTCCCTGTTTTGATTTCCTCTTTGTGCTTGCTTCTATGTATTAGGTAGAGCTGCAACATCTCTTAGTAGAGTGGTCTTATGTAGTAGGTGTCCTGTGGAGCTCAGTGGCACAGGCTCCATGATCTTCTGAGCCAGGTGCTCTAGGTGAGCCTGTTGTATGGGCTGTGTGCGCCCTTCTGTTGTAGTTGAAAATTGATTGCTGTTTCCACATCAATGAGAGGGATTGTATCTCAAGATGATTGGTTGTGAGGACTGGCTGTGGCTACGGTGGAGAAGCTGTTGTTCAGGGGCTGATCTTATGAACCAGGATTTGCCTTAGCAGGGATCTGGTGCTTGTCAAGCCTCCTATTTTGGTGTGTCACTTATGGATGTGGTTGAGTCATGTGCTGGTGTGTTTAGAAGCTACTCACTAGATGTGCTGTTTCTGGGGCTTTTGCGGTGGTTCTCTGGTGCAGGCCAAGATCAGATACTGCCTGTGCTGTGCCAGGAGTCACTCTGTATGAGGTAAAAAGTGATTGCAGGTAACTGCCATTTGTGCTGGACTTGGGGCTGCTTAGTAAGTGGTAAGGGACACACTGAGAACTGATTTGATAGTTTGGTGTTTGTGAACCTTTGAGATATTTTACAAAATTCCGTAGTATGAGCCAAGAGAGGGCATTCGTATGGAAAAGCCACTGGAAGCAAATTTGGTGGAGTGGGGTCTCAGGGACTCATAAAGGCAAGACAAAGTGTCAGCTAGGTTGATGGAGACTCAATATGGAGTCTACAAAGGCATATAGGCTGGGTGAGGAGGGGGTTCGACAAAGGAACAGTGGCTTCTGCCAGCTCTTCTGTCTGAGAGAAAGCTGTCCCATTCAGGCATTTCCCTAAAACCAAACTATTCAGATTCTCTCCACATGTCCCTGGAGCTTTTCAAACTGATAACGCAGCACTGGAGCACAGGGAGAGTGAGTCTATCAGCAAGTAAGTCCATGCATGGACTCTTTAAGAAGAACACCTAAAAGAATCTTTGCTGGTTTTCACAGCCATTAATTATGCTGACTTTTCTTTCCAGCACTAGAACCCCAGGCTAGGGAAACTAGTGTGGAGTGAGGATTGAGATATCCTTCTTGATTTTTAACTATTGCATGTGTATGTGGAACCATTCCATTCTGCTTCTTTGCCCCTTCTACCAGTCTTTGTGTGGTTTCTTTTGTATATTCTTAATTATAGAACTACTTTTCAGTTAGATTTCAGGATATTCTCATTGATGATTGTTCTGTAGTTTAGTTGTAATTTTTTATGTGGTTGTGGGAGAATGTGCACACAGCATTTATCTACTTTTCTATTTTGATCAAAAGCTACATATTATTCAGAATGACTAAATAAGCAGTTCCAAGAAATGCAATTTTCTTCCATCAACCTAGTTAAGGATGAAATATGTGGCCTTTTGATTATCTTTATTTCCACCTCTTTTTCTGTAACTAACACGTCTAGAAATTTGCTATATAAGGTTTTGGGTCCTATCCACTTTTTATTTTATCAATTTTTTTTTGTATTCTTTATCTGATTCTCACTGGGTCAAGCACATATTTCTTAAACTGATAACTCAACAAACCTGATAAGCTATCTGTAATAATAATGGATTCTTTTAGTTTCCTAGATAGTATTACTTTACAATGGCTTTTAAAAAAATATTAAGTTATTTTTCACTGACGTTTTTGGTTCAAAGCAAAATTGAGCCTGAATTACAGAGAACCACCATATAACATTTGTTCCCACACATGCACAACCTCCCCCATTATCCATATCCTGTTCCACGGCTGTACATTTTTTACAATTAGTGAACCTACATTGACACATTATAATCACCCAAATTCTATGGTTAATAGAAAAGTTCATTCTTGGTGTTACACATTCTATGGTTTTTGACAAATGTAAAATAATATGTATTCACCATTGTAGTATCATATAGGATTTCACTGCCTTAAGAAGACTCTGTGCTTTTTCTATTCATCACTCCTTCAGGCCCTGGCAACCACCAATCTTTTTACTGTCTCCACAGTTTTACCTTTTCCAGAATATCATATAGTTGGAATCACACAATATGTAGTCTTTTTAGATTTATTTCCTTCACTTAGTAATATGTTTTTGAGTTACCGCTAGTCTTTTTATTCCTAGATAGCTCAATTCTTTTTAGCACTGAATAAAACTCCATTGCATAAATATATCATAGTTTATTTATCTATTATCCTACTGAAAGAAGAGTTTGGTTTTCCAACTAGTGATAATTATGAATAAAGCTGCTGTAAACATGCAAGTTTTTTGTGGAAACATTTTCTTTTCTTAATTTTCAATTACACTTGACATCCCACACTATTTTATATTAGTTTCAGGAGTACAGCACTATGGTTAGATAGCTGCATAATGTACAAAGTGATGCCCCCAATTGGCCCTGTGCTAACCTGATACTACATACAGTTATTACAATATTGTTGACTATATTCCATATTCTGTTTTAATATCCCTATGACTGTTTTGCAACTATCAATTTGAACTTCTTAATTCCTTCAGTTTCCACCCAACTCCCACAACCAACCTCCATCTGTCAACCATCAGTTTGTTCTCTATATGTATGAGCCTGTTTTTATTTTGTATGTTCATTTATTTTGTTCTTTATATTCCACATATAAGTGAGATCATATAATATTTGTCTATCTCTGTCTGATTTTTTTCAATTAGCATAATACCACATATGTGTATCTATATTGTCACAAATGATAAGATTTCATTCTTTTATATGGTTGAGTAATATTCCATTGTATATATGTACCACTTCTTTATCCAACTGTTTGTTAATGGGCACTTAGGTTGCTTCCATATATTCGCTATTGTAGATAGCATTGCAGGGAACATGATGGTGCATATATCTTTTCGATTAGTGTTTTGTTTTCCTTTAGATAAATACCCAGAAGTGGAATTGCTGAGTCATAATGTTATTCTATTTTTAATTTTTTGAAAAACCTTCTGAGTTTTTATATGTGACTATGTCAATTTTCAATCCCTTCAACAGTGATTTATTGATGATAGCCATTCTGACAAGTATGAGGTGATATCTCATTGTGTTTTTTTCCAAGTTTATTGAAATATAATAGATAATTAGTTGCTCATATTTACATTGTACAATTCAATGAGGTTTTTTAAATTTTAATTATAGTTGGCATACAATAATATAGTGATTAGAGATCTATATAACTCATAAAGTGATTGCCGCATTAAATCTATTACCCTTATCCCTCCTTTCATATTTATTACATTATTAACTATTTTCCTTATGCTACATTTTATTTCTCCATGTCTATTGTGTAAATAGTCATTAATATTTCTTAAATCCTTTACTCTTTTTCACAGTCTCCTCAAATCCCTACCATTTAGTAGCTCCAAAAATATTCTCTATATCTATGAATTTGTTTCTGTTTTTGTTGTTGGTGGTGGTTTTGTTCTTTATTTTCCACATGTACATGAAATCATGTGATATTTGTTTTTCTCTATCTGACTTATTTCATTCTGTGCAGTATTTTCTAGGTCCATCAAGGCAATATCATTTCCCATCCCCTTCCTTTTAATCTGTGTGTGTTTTTAATCTGAAGCGAATCTTTTATAGGCAACATATGTAGGGGTCTTATTTTCTTATCCATTCAGCCACTCTATCTTTTGGTTGGAGCACTTAATTCTTTTCCATTTGAGATACTTGTTGATAGAAATATATTTATTGCCATTCTTTATTCCTGTTTTTGATACTTTTTTTTTCTTCTTATTCTTCTTAAAGTCCCTTCAACTTTAGCTGTAATACTGGCTTGGTATTGATTAATTCCTTTAGCTTATTTTTGTCTGGGAAGATTTTTATCTGTCCTTTTACTTTAAATGATAGCTTTACTGGATAAAGTAGTCTTGGCGGTAGATCCTGGGTTTTCATCACTTTGAATATTTTCTGCCAAGTCCTTCTGTCCTGAATCGTTTCTTCTGAGAAATCAGCTACCAGTCTTTTGGGTACTCCCTTGTAGGTAACTCACTGCTTTTCTCTTGCTGCTTTTAAGATTCTGTCTTTGTATTTAACCTTTGACATTTTAATTATGATGTGTCTTTATATCGGCCTTTTTGGGCTCCTTTTTGGGGGACTCTCTGAACTTCCCACAGTTGTATGTCTATTTCCTTCACCAGGTTAGGGAAGTTTTCTATCATTATTACTTCAAATAACTGGTCAATGTCTTGTTTTCCTTCTGGTACCTCTGTGACACAGATATTTTTATATTGAAACGTGCCCCATAGGCTCCTTAAATTATTATTATAGTCTTGGCTTCTTTGTTATTGCCATTCTGATTGGGCGTCCTTGGCTTCTTCATCCTCTATATCTGTCATTTAATCCTCTTCTTAATTCACTCTGTTTATTCCATTTAATATACTCTTTATCTCAGATAATGTGTTCTATATTATTGACCAGTCCTCTTTTATAATTTTCCACTTTTATGTTCTTTTAATCTCTTTGATAAAGTTCTCACTGAGTTCATCTACACTTCCCCTAAGTTCATCGAGCATTCTTATAACCAGTGTTTTGAACTCTGCATTTGTTAGATTGCTTGACTTCATTATTCCTGGGTCTCTGTTCTGTTCTCTTATGTGGTTTCTGTTTCTTTGTCTTCTCATTTTGGCTGCCTTTTTGTGCCTGTTTCTATGTACTAAGCAAAGCTCTAAAGTCTCCTGATCTTATTAATGCCACTTTGTGTAGTAAGTATAGAGTGGAACAGTTCTGAGAATGGTTCAGCTGCAGACCAAATTTAGCCTTAGCTTGTGCCCCTCCAGATTCAGCAAGCAATCCACAGATACTGTGCTTATAATTGCCTCAAGTGGCCACACTAGACTCTGTGGTCAGCTGCATCCAGTGAGAGTTCTGATGCTGCTCAGCAAGGAGTACTTGACTCGCTGAGGATACACCTGGATGTGGCTTGGGTGGGTCAGCGAGTTGGGGGAGGCAGAGTTTCAGGGAATCCTCTTGGCTGAGCGAACTTTTCTATCCAGTTTGATGACATCTCAGCTATGGCGACCCTGCGCAGCACACTGAAAGAGATATTTAGGTAGTGCTCTGCTATGGTCTAAAGTTGGCTACTGGGTAGGTTGGTCCTAGGGCCTCTTGAGAAGTACTCCAGTGAAAGCCAAGGTTGTAGAAGATACAATGTGATCCATATGGTTGGTCACTGCCTGTGATGGAACTGGAGAAATGTGGGAGAGGCACTGCTGGGAACCAAGGCTGGTTGTTACCAATATCAGGCCTGGGGCAACTCAACCAAAAACCAAGGGCACCCTGAGGCCTGCTGCTGCCTTCCAGCTACCCATTAAGTCTCAGCTGCTGAAAGAGCCTGCAGCATTAAGATAGTTAGATAAGGCAGGGTCTCAGGGAGTCACCAGTGTGGGGCAAGTTATACTTACTATGTTAATGCTAATTTAAATTCGGTGCCATTGTTGAGCCTGGGGCTACTCAGCAAAAGCGTAGAGCACGTGGAGGCCATTCGCTATCCACCTGGGGCCCATGGACTCCTGAAGGTTGTCCAAGAAAAACTGCAGTGCTGGCAGCTAGTTTTCATATTGTTTTCGGGTTAATTGTTCTATAATTTAGTTGTAATTTTTATGTGGTCATGGAAGGATGTTGGCACAGCATTTACGTACTCCACCTTCTTGACCAGAGCTCATATTCTGGACCAGAAATAAGTTTTTAATTCCTTTAGGTTAATGCCAAGAAGGATGACTGCTGAATTATATAATAGGTTTAGTTTGTATAAGACACTGTAAACTGTCATCCAAAGTGGCTGTAATTTTATCTTCTCACCAGCAATATATGACAGTTCTTTTGCTCCATCACTTTTCCAGCATCGGGTGTTGTCAGTGTTCTGGATTCTGACTATTCTAATAGATGTATAGTGATACAATGCTCTTTTGGAATCAATGTTTACTAAAGTATTTTTTTCTAGTTGAATATTTAGGCCTCTGGGCTCAATTTTAAGGGAACTGTGGACTTTATATTACCATTCAACTCCTACAACTTAACACACCCCTTATTTCACATTATGTTTTTTTCTTTTTACATTTGTCTCATTTTTATAATATTACATGTCATTTGAGGACATTACTATTTTCTTAAATTTGTGCATGACTAAAAAACCTACCATAATGTCTTATACACAATACAAATTAACAGAGAGGCTTAACTCAGCTTAATTATAATAATTAATGATGACAGTACTGATTTGTGTGTTTAGGCCCACATATATGTCTTTTTATAATAAGTGAAAATATCTAAGAAATAAGTAAAAACATAAGTGTTGGGAGTTTTAAAGTAAACATTTATAATATTGTTATTTCTGATAAATATTAATATCAATAATTTTTCAATTAAGGTACATTTGACAGAATACCTTAATGTAATTACCAAATAACATTTTCAGTTATTCTTAAAATAAAATGCAGTTCTTAGTACAAGAAAACTGCAATAATTATAACCGATTCACCATCATTTCATTTGCATGCTTGTACTGCACTTACATCTGTAGGTATAATTGCTTTGAACTCACTGCAAGACTTCAACGGATATGTTTAATAAGAATAACTTAATTATGATGAACTTAAATTTTGGTCAGAAGAAGATGCATTAGAACGAATGGCTCATTTATTTATTTATAAACTCAGGTCCCACCCCCTTACCCTCCCTTTTAATTTCTCAGAAGCACATTAGAGGGAAAAGACCAAAAACTACAAAACTTTTGCAACATACTAGGGCAGTCTATAAGATCACAGAACAAAGCAATTCTATTTCTTAGGCTGATGTGCCCCTAAGTGACATGAATGTGCCTGAAGCATGCTGAAAGCAAACATTTCTAACAAGTTTTATAAACCCACTTCTTCCTTTCCATCCTTTCCCCTTTTATATGGTTTATTTCCTTCCTACCTTTTCACCAAGAGACTTTCACTTGTCTGCTTATAGGAATATATATATATATATATATATATATATATTTTTAAGAAATATTGATTGACAGTCCTATTGTCTATTTTATTCTACTAAATATCAAACAGGTACATAAATTTGCCTAACAATGCTTAATTAAAATATTTATTTTTTTTTGTTCTCCTTTAGACATCTTCTGTAGTTTTACTGTGTTTACACATAATAGCAACTACCATGTAATTTACATTCTCTTAAAAAATGTATCTAATACTTTAGAAAGCTATTTATATAAACAAAAAAATACATTCGATTTATTTTAATAGCTGGCTTATTTTATGTATTATAAGATGCTCATATGTGGACTTGATTGGTCGTATTGATTTTGTGACATTTTATCATACCACACTTGAAGTTATCACACAACAAACTTCTTTTTAGAGAGGTGTGCACTTGTCTGTGTATGTTTTAAGAAAATAGGGACTTTTTCTATTTTTCCTGTTGTATATCAAACAGGAAATTTGAAAGAAACTAATGAATTTAATGAGACATATCAGTAAGTTACAAGTGTTACAGTCTTCAATATATTATTTTTGTTTCTTTGTAAGTTTGGTAAACATTTAACAATGTAAATTACATACCAACCTATTTTTTCTTGCCATAAATATTATGTTGAGAAAAATGGGAATGAGAAAATAGTGAATCATTTTCTTTAAGCCTGTAAAAATTCTATAATATTTTGATGAAAGATATTAGAATAGAACCAAGATCTGAATTCTAGTCTTGTTTTTTTTTTAACTTTTAAATATGTAATCTGAGATCATCAATTTTCTTCTCCTGTTTTCATTTTCCTATTCTAGGACAAAAATTTTCACTTATAAGTCAACCGTAAACAAACAATTTGAAATTAGTTTATTTTTTTTAAACTGCATATTATCTACACATATTTCCTGCTCCTTTTATTTTAGAGATCTCTGGGGAAAGACAGATATGGCCTGGGAATTTTACCACGTACTCAGTAGGCACAAGCGAAAGTAGATCTAGCACAGAAATGAAAATTCATCCAAAAATGATGAGGCAAAAGACAACACTTAGAACAATTGAAAAAGAAGTAGATCGAAGTTGCCTATTATAGTAAAAAGATACTTCAGCTTGATGTATAGAATAGACGTACTATGTGGAAGTCACTCTTTGGAAGTTGACATCAGAGTAATTGATACTTTTCTTAGTTTGTGGAGAATTCATTTTTTTCAAAATAGTTTTAATATTTTTACAAAAAAATAATACATGCTTATTTAAGAAGAGTGAAATAATATATGACATGACAATGGTTACTAAATTATTCTCTTCCTGATATTAATGTATTTAAATGAGTGATCATCAAATTATAAGTCTTCACATCAAAAGATCTTAATGCAGAAGAATGTGCAGCTACAAGTTGTTACACAAGTTTATGCAGAAAAACACATCCTATGTACAAAATGATAGACATTTTCAAGACTAGGACCTTCCTAAATGCTAAGATTCATTTTATGATTTATAATCTCCTCCTCTTTCTTTTGGCATACTGCTCTAACTCAAATTGGTGTATTATTTTAATATTTTAGGAAAGTATTCATTTATGAAAAATGAATGACTTTAACCTCTTAACTGTGTCTAGGCTTATGTAAATTTACAAACAGGACATTCTCTAAGTAGACTAAACATTTTCCTACACATCAAAATTATATACATTGTTGATTACATGACTTATTTCTACCACTTTAGAGGAAAAAATAAGATAAATATTTAGGAGGCCATAATTATTTAGGCCAAGAAACACTTACCGAATGCTTGCTAAATATGAGACATTTTGCTAGATCTCAGATTGGTAAGATGAGAAGGGTAAATTCCCTACCTTCGAAGCGTTTAGAGTTTAAGTAATTAAATGGAAAATATTAATCAAGGCTGTGTGACTTTTTATCTTAAAGACTTTTTAAATAGCTGGACACCCTCTGAGATCCGGGTCACAGCAAGAGAATTCTGTCTGTTCTGAAAAATGGTACAAAATAATTTACAATCAGATTGTATTGGCTAATTGACAATTGCAGGAAAGTCTGAACTCAGGTATATCTAGACTATATATTTAAAAATTTAATTTTTAAAGAGGGAGAGGGTTGGAGGGCTGTGAGAATGGGGTGAAAGGTTAAAGAAGTACAAATTAGTAGTTGATAGATGGTCACATGGATGGGGATTATGGCATAGGGAATGCAGTTAGCATTAATATGTTGGATAGGTGGAGGGCCAGGGGAAGGGGGGAGTAATAGGGGGGATCGTTTTATAAACTATTTATATGTTTAACCAATGGGTTGTATATTTGAAACTAATTAAAATAAATAAATAAATTTTTAAAAGTTTAAGTTTTTAACTCATTCAGCATAATAATGGAAAAATGTATTTGAACTCTTTCAGTAATTTAGGTGATTATTTATTTCAATGAACATAAAAGTTTATTTCATAAAATTAAATTTGTCAGATCAAGTTTATCCTTGTCTAAATAGGAGTAAAAAAAAACTCTATGAGAGCAGAGCTTGTAATGTGTTTTGTGTACTGATCTATCCCAAGAACCAAGAATAGGGCCTGTAATATGAGTAGGTACTCAAAAAAATATCTATTTAAGAATAGGGAATATTCTATGTGATCATTGCATTGCAGAAATAAAGAAATACAAGGGAATAAAGTAACAAAATAATATGGATCATCAACATGGAAACTAGATCACCTGTCCAAAAAGGTTAGTGGTAACAGGAAAGCTAGACTAGTTAATTTGCAAATTTTTATTCAATCTTGAGAGTATTAATTACTTTTTAATTCTCCAGAAACAGATTTCTCCTGTTTTTCTTCTTTCTCCATTACTCGTCTCTATTTAGTTTAGTTAATATCATATTGTCATTTATATATTTTGATCTAAACTTACATTATAAACTTACATTTTACATTTGTTTCATTAAAACTTATTTTTAAAGAAAGTTCATGATTACACAAAAATAGAACAGAAAGCACAAGAAGTCCTCATACACCCCTCCTCCCCCACAGTTTTCCCTTCATTAATATTTTGCGTTAGGATGGAACATTTGTTAGAATTGATGAAGCAATATTGATGCATTATTAACTAGTGTCCAAAGTTTGTATTAGGATCCCCTCTCTGTGATATACATTCTATTGATCTTTATAATTGAATAATGTCATGTATCTACCATTACGATATCATAGAGAATATCACTGACTTAAAATTGTCCTATGTTCCATCTATTCAGGACTTTCATACTTAAGCCTCAGTAAAATACTAATTCGGTTTACCGTCTAGACAGTTTTGCCTTTTTCTAGAATGTCTTGCAATTAGATTCATACATTGTGTAGCTTTTTGAGACTGGATTATTTCACTAAGTAATATGTATTTAAGGTTTCTCCATGTTCTTTTTGTTATATGATAGATTATTTCTTGTTTTTCTACCTTCATAGAAATATATTAACATAAAACTTTATGTAAGTTTAAGATGTATAATGAAATTATTTGAAACACATATATTGGAAAATGTTTACCACAGTAGAGATAGTTAGCATCATTATCTCACATAATTATCACTTTTGGGGGGAGTGGTGAGAACATTTAAAACCTACTCTCTTAACAACTTTCCAATAAATAATATAGCATTGTTAACTATAGTCACAATGCTATAAATTAGATCCTCAGAATTTATTCATTTTATAACTAGAAGTTTGTACCCTTTGATAAACATCTCAAATACTTCAACCTCCATTCCTTGGAAACTACTATTCTACTGTTTCCATAAATTTGATAATTTTAGATACCACATGTAAGTGGTATCATATCATATTTTTCGTTCTCTGACTAAATTTGCTTAGCATAATGTCCTTGAGGTCTATTCATAATGTCATAAATGGTAGGATGTCCATCTTTCTCAAATTAATATATATACTACATACATATGTATGTCTATATAATCTTCTTTATACCTTTATTCACAGATGAACACTTAAGTTGCACTGATTCCTTGGATATCGTGAACAACACTGCAGTAAATATGATAATGTAGATACCTTTTGGGGATCTTGTTTTCAATTCTATTGGAAATCACTAAGAAGTAGAATTACTAGAACATATTATGGGTCTGTTTTTAATTTTTCTGGGAACCTCCATAATTTTTTCCATAGCAGTTGTACCAATATACATTCCTAACAACAATAAAAAGGTTTCTTTTACTCTACACCTTGCTGTCCTTTATTTTCCTTTGATTTTTTTGATAATAACCATCCCAACAGGTGTGAGGTAATATCTTTTTGTGGTATATTCTGCATTTCCCTGATAATTGATGAGGTTGAGCTATTTTTCATGCACCTGCTGGCCATTTGTATGTTTTCTTTGGAAAATGTCTATTCGCATCTTCTTTCCATTTTTTAATCGGATTATTTTTGATATTAGTTGTATAAGTTTCTTACATATTTTATTTCATATATTAATTTATTTATTAATTTTTGACTTCTAGGGATTTGACATCCCAACTTCACACATATATATCTATACATATCTATATATCTATATCTATATCTATATAAATATATATAATATATATTTATATATATATTCCATTATATATTTATATATATTATATAAATTTATATATACATATATAGATATAGATATAGATATATAGATATAGATATATAATTTAAGTATAGCTGGTATACAATATTATTTAGTTATGTTAGTTTCAGGTATACAATATAGTAATTTCACAGTTTTAACTTATGATGCGATCACCCCACTAATTTTAGTAACCACCTGTCAGAGTGCAAACTTATCACAGTATTATTTAACATATTTCTCATCACTTTTTCACTCATTCCTTCATCCTCCTCCCCTCTGGTAATCATCCATTAGATTTCTGTTTGTATGAGTTTATTTTTTTTTCTTTGTTTCTTTGTTTCTTTCTCTTTCTTTCTTTCTTTCTTTCTTTCTTTCTTTCTTTCTTTCTTTCTTTCTTTTTTTCAGATTCCACATATAAGTGATACCGTACAGTATTTGCCCTTCTTTGTCTTACCTATGTCACTTAGTATAATGCCCTCTAGGTTCACTAATGTCATTACAAATGGTGAGATGTTTTTTTCTTATTGCTGAATAACATTTCGTTGTGGGCAACTTTTGTTTAAGATGACATGGAAGGCAGAAGCTCTTTTTACCTCTTCTCATGACCACATCAAAATTACAACAAAACTACAGAGCGACCATCATTGGAAGTCACCTAAGGTCTGGCTGAGTAGAAGTCTTACAACTGGGGACATACAGAAGAGGCAAACTTGAGACTGGTAGGAAGGGTGGAGACATGACGTGAGCCCTTCCTTCAACTGCATGTGGCCTTGACTGTAGATGTACTCCCGGAAGAGTGAGGGTCTCAGCCCCAACTGGGCTCCCAAACACAGGTTTCTAGTGCAAAGAAAAGTCCCCACAGCCTCTGCCTGGGAAAACCAGTGGGGATGGTGGTTGAGTGACTCAGAGGGTTGTAGGAGTCACAAACATTCTTCATAAAAGGCCCACACACAAACTTCCTCAGTGATGAACTCTCTCACTCTTAGCTCTAGTGCTGAAGTAGTTGATCAAAGAGTGCCAGGGACATACAGGGAGGAATTGAGTTGTAGGGCTACAGGGTGAGAACTGGAGGGGTGGCTTTTTCTTAGACAGAAGTGCTGGCAATATCTATTGTTTCTTAGTTGAGCTCTCCCCACTCCCAGTGTGCAGATGCAAGTGGCCATCATATCTCAGTCTCCATTTACTTGGATAACACAGGTCATTCTCTGAGACTCCAACCCTTCCAATTTATGAGTAATTCTCTGAGACCTCACCCCTCCCAACTTATGGGTTCAAATTGTTTCCAGTGGTATTTCTCATACAAACGGCCTGTCTTAACTAATGCTGTGGACTTTTATAAAATATATCAAAGGCTCACAAAACCTAAAGGAGCAGCATTTAACCTTGGCATGCTCTATACCTTTTACTGAATAGCCCCGAGGCCACACTAGTGACAGCTAGCTTTTCTCCCTGGCTTGGCCTCTTGAGGCATCTCTAAGGCCAGCACAAGTGGCAACCATCTGCAGATTGCTTGGTGAGTCTTTCCAGGTGGCCCAGGAAGTGCACAGGCTGCGGCTTAACTTGGCCTATAAATGGTCCCCTCCTAGAAGGCATGTGGGGCACCACACCCACTGGCCTTCTTTAACCACAGCCAGAGCCAAAGCACCACCTAGGACTCCATCTAAGGAAAACACATATAAAAGACAAACTGAGCAGGCACCAGAGCCCTGCTAATGTGAGTCCTGCTTCATAGGGTCAGCCTCTCACTGGCCAGTCCTCACAACCAATCAGCCTAAGGGTCAATTTCTTAGTTGTACCTTGATTTGCCTTGGTTAGTACATCCAAATAGTAACCAAGGCCCAACTACAACAGGAGAGCACACAGAACCCACACAAGGGTCATAGCTAGAGCACTTCATTCAGGAGACAAGGGGAGACTGTGTCACTGAGCCCCACAGCACACTTGCTACATAAGTCCACTCTACTACGACTAGGAGACTTAGGAGCCTTACCTAGTGCATAGAAACAAACACAGGGAGACAGCAAAAATGTGGAGAAAAACAAAAAACAAAAACAAGTCCCACACGAAAGAACAGAACATTGCTCCAGAAAAAGAACTCAAAAAATGAAGACAAATAATCTACCAGATGCAGAGTTCAAAACACTGGATTCTCAATGAAATTTGGGGAAGAGTAGATGAACTCAGTGAGAAATTTAACAAAAAGATTTTTTTAAAAAACATAAAAATGAAGACAGAAAACAAAATAAAACAAAAAAAACAGATAGAAATAACAAATACAATAACAGAAATGAAGAATAAATTAGAAGGAATCAAGAGATTAGATGAAGTAGAGAATCGAATAAGTGATTTAGAAGATAAGGTAGCAGAAAACACCCAATCATAATAGCAACAAGCAAGAATAATAATAAAAAAGAATAGTTTAAGGTGCCTCTTGGAACAATCAAGTGCAACAACATTTGTATCATAGGGGTACCAGAATAAGAGAGAGAGCAAAATATTGGAAACTTATTTGAAGAAATAATGACAGAAAAAAAATTTTAACCTGATGAAAGAAATAGACATACAATCCCAGGAAGCTTAGAGAGTCCCAAGAAAGATGAATCCCAAGAGGGCCACACTGTGACACATTATAATTAAAATTCCGAAGATTAGAAACAAAGAGAGAATCTTAAAATCAGCAATAAGAAAGCAGTTACTTACCTACAAGGGAGCTCCCATAAAACTATTAGCTGATTTCTCAACAGAAACTTTGCAGGCCAGAAAGGAATGGCACAAAATATTCAATTGATGAAAAGCAAGGACCTAGAACTAAGATTACTCTACCCAATACAGCTATCATTTAGAACAAAGAACAGATAAAGACCTTCCAAGACAAGTAAAATCTAAAGGGGTTTATCACCACCAAGACAGTATTAAAGAAATGTTGGAGAAACTTATTTAAGAAGAAGAAAACATATGTATCAAAAATATGAATAATAAAATGGTAATAACTACATATCTATCAACAAGTACTTCAAACGAAAATGAGTTAATTTCTCCAATCAAAAGATAGGGTGACTGAATTCATAAGAAAATAAAACAGTTACATATGCTGCCTACAAGAGACTCATTTCAGATGTAAAGACACACAGAGACTAAAAGTAAAGCGATGGAAAAAAAAACGTTCCATGAAAATGGAGACAAAAAATCTGAGGTAATATTTATACCAAACAAAACAGACTTTAAAACAAAAGCTATAACAACAAACAAAGAAGGACCTGGTTATCCCACCTCTAGATATTTATGCAAAGAAACCCGAAATACTACTTTGAAGAGACATGTGCATCTACATATTCATTGAAACATTATTTAGAATAGCCAAGATATGCAGGCAACCTGGGAATCCATCAATAGATTCATGGATAAAGAAGAGGTGGTATACATATGCAATGAAATATTACAATTGCTCAACCATAAAAATAAATAAATTAAAGAATAAAATCTTGCCATCTACAACATGTATGTACTGTGTTGACTGGAGAGTGTTGTGCTGACTGGAGTAAGTCAGGCAAAGACAAATGACATGATTTCACTTAAACATGGAATCTTTTTTATTTTGGTTTAAACAATAGTAATTTATTTTCTCATAGTTTTGGTGTCTACAAGACCAATATCAGGTTTCAGCAGGTTTGGTTTTTCTGTGGCCTTTCCATGACTTGCAGATATCTGCCTTTTCTTTTTTTAAAATTAATTAATTAATGAATTAAATTAACTGTGACATTGGTTAATGAAATCAAAGAATAAAATAAACAAAACAGAAACACATGCATAGTTACAGAGAACATTTTGAAGGTTGCCAGAAGGGAGGGGATTTAGAGGTGAGTGAAAGAGAGGAAGGGATTAAGTACATTTGGTAGTTTGAAAATAGTCATGGGGATATAAATTGTAGCATAAGTAATATAGTCAATAATATTTTAATAACTCTGGTTTCAGATTAGATTTATCAGAGTGAGCACTTCATAAGTTATATAAATGTCTAATCACTATGTTGTACATCTAAAACTAATAAAATATTACATGTCAACTATAATTTAAAAATTTTTTAAATTAATTAAAAAACAAAAGCATTCCATTGTGTATACATGTGTGTGTGTGTGTGTGTTTGTGTGTGTGTGGAGAGAGAGAGAGAGAGAGAGACAGAGAGAGAGACAGAGAGAGAAACACCTAGGTTATTGGTCTGTCTACAGACATCTAGGTTGCTTCTATATCTTTGCTATCGTAAATAATGCTGCTGTTAATACACATATCTTTTTGTATTAGTGTTTTCACTTTCTTTGGATAAATACTCTGAAGTGGAATTTCTGGGTCATATGGTAGATGTATTGTTAAGTTTTTTGAGGAACCACCATACGGTTTTTTTTTTTTTTTGCAGTGGCTTCATCAATTTGCAGTCCTACCAACAGTGCACAAAAATTCATTTTTATCAATATCCTTATCAGCACATGTAATTTATTGACTTTTTTAGAAGAGCCATTTTGACTAGTGTGAGGTGATAGCTCATTGTGATTTCGATTTGCATTTCACTAGTGGTTAATCATGTTCATCATCTTTTCATATGTCCATCGGCCAATTGTATGCCTATTTGGGAAAATACCTTTTCATGTCCTTTACTTATTTTTTTTATCAGACTGTTTATTTTTTTTATTGAGTTGTATGGGTTTCTTATATATTTTGGATATCAACTTCTTATTGGATAGCTCATTTGATAACATATTCTTCCATTCTATAGGTTGTCTTTTATTTTGTTGTCGGTTTCCTTTGCTGTACTGAAGCTTTTTATTTTGATGAAACTCCATTTGTTTATTTTTGCTTTTCTTTTTCTTGCTTGAAAATATATTTTTTTATCCAAAAAGATATTACTCAGACTAATGTCAAAAAGTTCACGACCTTCAGTAAGTTTAAGTTTTGGGAGCTTGCATTTGAATATTTAATCCATTTTGAGTTTATTTTTGTATATGGTATAAAAAAGTGGTCCAGTTTAATTTTTTGTATGTATTTGTCTAGTTTTCTCAACACCATTTCTTGAGGAGACTCATTTATTCATTGTATATTCTTACCTCCTTTGTTGTAGCTTAATTGGCAATATAATCAAGGATTTATTTCTGGGCTTTCTATTATTTTCCATTTACCTATGTGTTTATTTTTGTGACTGTATCATACTGTTTTGATTATTATAGGTTCGCAGTATAGTTTGAAATCAGAAAGAATGATATCTCCAACTTTGCTTTTATTTCTCAAGATCGTTTTTGCTATTTATATTTTATTACTGTTTTCATCAAATACCTTTTTTTCCCATCCCTTCACTGCAGTCTGCTGTGTGCATTTTGATCTAAATTGAGCCTCTTCTAAGGAGCATATAGATGAGTCATATATTTATTTTATCTATTCTGCCACCATAAGTCTTTTTTTAATTATTTTTTTAATTTAGTTTCAAGTATACAGTATATTGGTTAGACATTTAAATAGTTCATAAAACAATCCCCCCCAAGTACACCCTCCCTTCTTTGACCCTCCACATAGCCAATGTATGAATGCTAACTGCTTTTCTTATGTCGTACTCCCCATCCCTGTGACCATCCATCAGCTACTAATTTGGCCTTCTTTAACCCTTCACCCCATTCTCCCAGCCCTCCAACCCCTCCCCTCTGCACAAATTGTCCACTATATTTGTGAGTCTCTTTTTGATTAGTTAGTTCTTTTTATTCCTTAGATTCCTCATATAAGTGAAATCGTATAGTGTTTATCTTTCTCTGTCTGACTTAAATACCTTCTAGGTCTATCAAAGCAGTATCTTTTTTCATCTTCCTTTTCATATGTAGGGGTCCTGTTTTCTTGCCCTTTCAGCCACTCTATCTCTTGGATGGAGCACTTAATTTTTTTTTTCCATTTGAGGTATTTATTGATAGGAAAGTACTTGTTACCATTCTTTATTCCTGTTTTTGATACATGGTTTTTCTTCGTAAAGAAGTCACTCCAACATTTCCTGTAATTTATCACCTTGGTGGTGATAAATTCTTTTGGCTTATTTTTTTTGTCTGGGAAGCTCTTCATCTGTCCTTCAACTCTAAATGATAGCTTTGCTGGATTAATTACTCTTGGTTGTATATCCTGGATCTTCATCCTGTCAAATATTTTTTGTCAAGCCCCTCTGTCCTGAATAGTTTCTTTAGAGAAATCAGCGGCCAATCTTATGGGCATTTCCTTGTAAGTAACTAGCTGTCTTTCTCTTGCTGCTTTTAATATTCTTTCTTTGTATATAAACTTTGGCATTTTAATTATGATATGTCTTGGTGTGAGCCTCTTTTGATTCCTAATTT
The DNA here is from genome assembly GCF_014176215.1 of Rousettus aegyptiacus. Lineage (NCBI taxonomy): Eukaryota > Metazoa > Chordata > Mammalia > Chiroptera > Pteropodidae > Rousettus > Rousettus aegyptiacus. The sequence goes on along the minus strand of NW_023416312.1, from coordinate 50,490,171 downwards.
TTGGAATTCTCTGAGGTTCCTGAGGTTTTATGTCCATTTCCTTCACCAGGTTAGGGAAGTTTTCCATTATTATTTCTTCAAACAGCTGTTCAACATCGTGATCTTCCTCAGTTACGTCTATCAGATGAATATTTGGAGCCTTAATAGCGTCCCACACTCTCCTTAAATTATTTTTATAATCTTGGCATCATTTCTCTTGCCATTCTGATTTAGTGTCTTGATTGGCTTTCCTGTCCTCTAGATAAGGCATTGGATTCTCCTCTTTATTCACTTTTTTGTTTGTTTGTTTATTCCATTTAATATACTTCTCATCTCAGATAATGTGTTCTTCATTTCAGAGTGATTCCCATTTATAATTTCCACTTCCATTTTTATGTTTTTTAATCTTTTTGTTGAAGTTCTCATTGAACTTATCTATGCTTCCCAGAAATTCTTTGAGCATCTTTATAACCAGTGTTTTGAACTCTGCATCTGTTAGATTGCTTAACACCATTATATCTGGATCTCTGTTCAGTTCTCTAATGTAGTTTCTGATTCTTTGTCTTCCCATTCGGGCTGCCTTTCCATGTCTGTTTTTATGAATTAAGCAAAGTTCCTAAGTCTCCCGGTCTTATTAGTGTGGATTTGTGAAGTAGATGTCCAGTGGCACAGTCCTGAGATGGATTCAGCTGAAGACCAAACTTAGCCCAAGCCTCTACCCCTCTAGGGCCACCTGTTAAGATTCAGCAAGCAATTTCCAGATGTTGTACTTATAGTTGCCTCAAGTGGCCATACCAGAAACTGAGGCCAGCTCTCTCCAGTGTGAGTCTAGGCACTGCTCAGCAAGGAGGACCTGACTCACTGAGGCTATACCTGGTTGTGGGTTGGGTGGAGCCGTGAGTTGGGAGAGGTGAGGTTTCAGGGAATCCTCTAGGTGGAGTGACCTTTGTTATACATTTTGATGACATCTTAGCTATGGCAGCTTTGTGCCTGACTCACTGGTAGTGGGAGAGGGCTCAACAAGATACAATGGATACAGCTAGTACCTCTGTACCCAGCGAGTCTCACCTTGGCCCTCATTCCTAAAATGTCTCCCTTTAAGTCCCTGGCGCCCCTTGTGTGCAGCCAAATTGGCACTGGTGCTAAGAGCAAGCAGATCTGTCACCATAAAAATCCACTCAAGGACACAGCCCTTTTAAGAGGCTTCTGTTGCTGCCGCAGTCTCAGTTGCTTGTGACCTGGCAGCCCTGTGTCCTCGCCTCATCTTACCTCCTCAACTGCAAGGTGTTTTATTGGACTTTTCCCTAGTTACATGTATGGCTTGTTTCCCTAGACCCCAGGCAATCTTTCCTTATTGCTGCTCCTTGTTTCTATCACAATTTTGATTTGGTCGCCAGAAGAATGAACAGAGCCTCTATCATTTATGTCATTTTTTTCTCTTCAGCCACCTTATGTCTTTTGATTGAAGCATTTAATCCATTCACACTTAAAATAATTATTGATCGATATGTGCTTATTGTCTTTTTGTTAATTGTTTTTTGGCTATTTTCTCTTTTCCCACCTTCTCTTAATGTATTCCCTTTTGATTTATTGGATTTTTAAAAGATTTTATTGGATTATTTCTCTTTATTTTTTTGTGTAAATCTTGTATGTTTTTGATATATGGTTACCACGAGGTTTATATGTATTTATCTATATCTATATTGCAAGCTGTCAAGCATTTAATTTTACACACATTCTAAAACCATTACATTTTACTTCTCCTTCCACTCTTTACGTTTTTAACAGAATGTTTTACCTTGTTTGTAATGTGTATCCTTTAATTATTTATTGTAATTATAGTTAATTTTGCTACTATTATTTTTTAATCCTCATGTTAGCTTTTTAAGTTATTGATTCACTATGATTGTAATATTTGCTTTTACTAGTGAGATTTTTTTTTCTTTCCTATATTTTCTTATCAATGGTTATGGTTATGGCCATAATGTTTCTTGTAAGGCCAGTTTAGTGGTAGTGAAGTATTTAGCGTATTATTGTCAGGGAAACCTTTTATCACTCCTTCATTTCTCAATGATAACCTTGCCAGACAGAATCCCTGGCTGTAAAGTCATTTCTTTCAGCTGTCTTTTTTCAAAAAAATATTTTTAATTTTTTTATTATTATTACAAATTTATTGGCATGACATTGGTTAATAAAGTTATGAAGGTTTCAAGTGTATAGTTGAATAATACATCCTATGTATATTACATTATTTCTTTACCACCCAAAGTTAAGTTTTCTTCCATTATTATATATTTGATTCCTTTACCCTATCTACCTTTCCCCTTCACCTTTTACATTTGGTAACAACTAAACTGGTGTCTGTGTCTGTGAGATTTGTTTTCTTGTTCATTTGTTGATTTCGATTTTATATTCCATATATGATTGAAGTACTATGGTTCTCAAATTTTTCTGTATGACTTATTTTGCTTAGCAAGATAATCTCAAGATCTATCTATCTAGACACAAGTGATAGCATTTCATCTTTTATTATGGCTGAGTAATATTCCACTATATATATGTACCACAGCTTCTTTATCTCATCACTTATAAAGGGCACTTGGTTGTTTCCATATCTTGGGCACCGTGAATAATGCTGCAATGAACATTGGAGTACATATATCTTTATGGATAAAAGTTTTCAATTTTTTTGAGTAAACACCCAAAAGAGAGATTGCTGAGTTATATGGTAATTCTATTCTTATTATGTGAGGAACCTCCATATTGTTTTCCATAATGATTGTACCAATTTGCATTTTCGCCAGCAGTGTATATGAACTTTGTCCCCATAACCCGTCCAACATCTGTTATTCCTTGTCTTGTCGATGATAGTAATTTTGTATGTCTTCTTGGGAAAATTGTCTATTCAGGTCCTCTGCCCATTTTTTAATAAGATTGTTTACTTTTGTTATCGAGTTGCGTGAAAGTTCTTTGTATAATTTGGATATCAACCACTTATCAAAATCGTTGTTTGTAAATATCTTCTACCATTCATTGGTTGCCTTTTTGTTTTATTGATTTTGTTTCTGCTATGCAGAAGGTTTTCAGTTTTATATAGTTCCATTTATTTATTTTTGCTTTTACTTCCCTTGTCTTTGAGGTTATATTCAAAATATTTTCTGTAAGATCAAGGTCCATAAGTTTTGTACCTATGATTTCTTCTATATATTTTATTCTATCAGGTCTTGTATTTAGGTCTTTGATCCATTTTGAGTTAATTTTGGTGTATGGTGATAGACAGCAGTCTAATTTTATTCTTTTGCACGTAACTTTCCAATTATCTCAGCACCATTTATTGAAGAGGCTTTCTTTTCTCCACTGCATGTTTTTGCCTCCTTTGTCAAAAATTATCTGCTTATACATATGGGATCTTATTGGGCTCTCAATTCTGTTCCATTGGTTTGTGTGTCTGTTCTTCTATCAATACCATACTGTTTTTATTATTGTCACTTTGTATTATAATTTGAAATCAGATATTGTGATACCTCTGGCCTTTTTCTTTTTTTCTCAGGCTTGCTTTGACCGTTTGAGTTCTGTTGTGCTTCCATATAATCTGATTATTTTTGTTGTAGTTCTTTAAAAAATATTTGAACTTCGATGCAGATTGCATTAAACCTATATATTGCTTTGGATAGTATAGCCATTTCAACTATGTTACTGTTTCCAATCAGAATATCTTTACATTTCTTTATGTCTTATTCAATTTCTTTTAATAATGTCTTATAGTTTTCAGTGTGTTGGTTCTTCCCATGCTTCATTAAGTTTATTTTTAGATATTTTATTTTTTGTTGCAGTTTCAAAAAAAAATATTTTTGATTTTTTTAAATTTCATTTTTACTGTAAAGGAAATCTATGAATTTCTGTATGTTAATATTGTAACCTGCAACTTTATCATATTTGTTTATTACATCTAATAGTTTTTTTTTTGGTTGAGTCTTTAGGGTTTTCTGCATAAAGAATCATGCCATCTGCAAAAAGTGGCAATTTGACTTTTTCATTATCAATTTGGAAGCTTTTTTTTTCTCTTGCTTTATTGCTCTAGCTAGAACTTCCAAACCTATGTTGAAGAAGAGTGGTGAGAGGGGACAACTTTGTCTTGTTCCTGATCTTAGAGAAAAGGCTTTTATTTTTTACCATTAAGTATATTAGATGAGGGTTTGTCGTATGTGGTCTTTATTAGATCAGGGTACTTTTTTTCTATATTGATTTATTAAATGTTTAATAATGAAAAGATTCTGTATCTTGCCACATGTTTTTATTTTTCCCGCATGTATTGAAATGCTCATATAATTCTTATTCTTTATTTTCTTTGTGTGGTATATTGCATTAATTGATTTACATACCTCGAATCATCCTTATGCCTCTGGAATGAACCTCACTTGATCATGCAATTGTTTTGCATCTCAGAGGCCCTTTAAACTATCTTTATTTTTGAAATGCTTTTTCTTATTGATTTTCGAATTGGGTGTTTTCTGCTACCTTTTCTTCTGCATCACCGATTTGATTCTCTACTTCATCCACTCTGTTGACCCCTCAGTGTATTCTTCATTTTAGTTATTATATTTCTTGTTTTTGACTTTTTATGTTTTATATCTCCAATTTTATGTCTTCTATCACTTTATTCTTGTTCTTACTGAATTCATCTACTTTTTTCCTCAGTTCATTGGCCATTGTCATAACCAGTGTTTTGAACTCTTCATCTGTAGATTGTTTTTCTTCATTTTGTTTAGTTCTTTTTCTGGACCTTTGTTCTGTTCTTTCATTTGAGACATTTCTTTTTTCTCCATTATGGCTTCCACCCTGTGTTTGGTACTATACATTAGGTAAGGCTATTATGTCTCCTGGTCTTAGAAGAATGACTTTATGTAGGAAGTGTTCTATGTGGCCAAGTGGCACAGTCTTCCCTTGTCTCCTGAATGAGGTGCTCAGGGTGTATCCCTTGTATTGTGAGTGCCCTTCTGTTGTCGTTGAGCCTTGGTTACTCTTTGAGCAGGTGGCTATAGAACAGCATGTTCAGCATTTCTGCTGTTCCTACCAGTCTCAAGATGGCTTCTTCTGTAGATCATTAGTTGTAGGACTTCTGTTAGGCTAGACTTTAGATCATTTTCCATGACAGTTTTGTAGTTTACTTGTAATTTTGATGTGGCCATGAGAGGAGGCAAATAGAGAATTTACCTACTTTGCCATCTTGACTGGAAATTCCATTTCCTCAACTTTTTATTGCCTTTTCCTGAAAGCAGCCAGAATGATCTGCTAAATATTTGTGAGAAGCTCCTGTGGCAGGATTAATATAAAAGATATCAGCAAAATTTTATAAAAGTCAAAGTGTAACAATAAGAGTTTCCATATATTGATTTATTTTATAAAAACGCTCTGAATTTTAGTTTGTTATAAGCAGATGCCTCCATATTACACAAAGATGCCTGAGTGATGTTTCATTAATTTAAATCTAACCACCTCACTTCCCAACTTTATTTATGTCTCCAGGGTAGATCTCTCTATTGACATCTAGGTCCATATAGCCAATTGTCTGTGAGAGAAAATAAGCATACTAAGACTATAATAAATTCAATTTGCCATGAGCAAGATTCACTATCGCCTCTCTCTTTTTATCATCTTCCACTAAAACTGCTCCTTGTCCTGAGTCTCATTATGTCAATAAAAGGCTGGATCCATTAGTTTCCAAAAACGGAAAACAGAACATCTTTGACCTCTTTCTGTTCTCTTTATTCAAACATCAAGTCTTAATAATTTTGCTTCTTGAACCCATCATACATCCACTTAGCTTTTTATAATCCACCATAAGGTCTTGCTAAGATTACTGTAAAGCCTCAACCAATTATATCATGTTTCCCCTCACCCCTGTTTAAAACATTTTAATAGTTTTCACCTTCTCTAAAAAAGAAAGTTTGATGAAATTGTGAATTGTATGGGCTGAAATTTCAGCTCTTCCTCTTACTATTTTCGAGTTATTTGGCAGGTTGCTTAAATCTTTGTTTCCCAGTTTTCCCATCTGCAATGTAGAATACTAATAATAGTATCTTATTTCAAGGTTTTTATGAGAATGAGATAATAAAAAAAAAACATTGAGTTAATTTAAAAATCATTTAAAACATTGATTGGATTAGATATGCTCTATTAGCCCACATTAGCTAATTGTTTAGGAAAAAATCCAAAATATTTAGGATGAGTTACAGAGCCCTTTGTAAACTGAAAAATAATATCTGACATTTTTCTTTTGTGACCTAATCATGACCCTTAAATATATTTCATGCCCTAATATTAGCAATTGTGAATGTTGTAAGATATACCTATGAATGTTACCCTTACATGTAAAGCTATGAATCAATTGACTTTATGAAAGAAATATTCTTTGATTATTCTACGGGGAACAATGTAATCTTATGAGCCCTGAAAATGTGAGAAAGAAGGAGAAGAGAAATTTTTCAGAAGGAGATGCCAAGGAAATTTGAAGCAGAAAGATTTAACGATGTTTTCTTGCTCACTTTGAAGAAGGAAGGTGCTATGATCCAAGAAATATGGGTTGCCTCTGGAACCTAGATCAACTCCTAGTCACCAATCAACAAGAAAACAGGGATCACATCTCCCAATCTTACAAACGCGTAGAAATAAACTCCACCAAAAACGTGAATAAGTGTAGAAACAGTTTCTTCCACAGAGCTTCCCAATATATAAGAGCACAGGTTGACAGATGACTTGGCTTTGTAATTGTGGAAACCTAGGCAGAGAAATCAGTCAAGACACCAGGATTTCTGACCTACATAACTGTGAGCTAATAAATTGTTCATTAATGGCTGTTAAGAGCCACAAAATTTTCCTTAATTTGTTACTCAGCAATAGAAAACTAAGACAGTGAACTCCCATAACCTTCTTTTTCCCCCTCCCACATAATTTATAGTACAGCCATTTAAAATTTCTTGAGTTGAAAATACCAAAGAGACATGAGATAGATTAGTGAGAAAAAGTAACCAAATTTAATACATACATTTGTATGGAATCATTGCATTAGATTATTAGATCAGCCAGAGAACCTTTAGGGTGGAGGAAAGTTTGTTTCTCTCCTACTACTCCAAATGGCTTTCTCAGCCTCTTATATTTCCTTGTTAATCCATTTTTTACATCAAGCTCAGACAAAGCATTCTTTTCAAAGTAAAAATCTGATCAGCTCAAACTAAGTCATGTTTAAGACACGTCATCGATTTTCCATTTCTTGCAGAAACAAGTAAAAACTTTGCAGCTTTGTAAATAAACCCATTTAGTTCTCCTCCTCCAAATCTTGACAATTTATTTTCCTATGAGCTTTTGAAACATTTTTTATACATCACTTGATATTGTAACTGTAGCTTAACCATTTAATTGTCCTCCCCTCAGTCTCCTCTTTCGTATACCATCACCTACACAGATTGCAAATTCCCTTTAAGATATATCTCCAGCACCTACAAATATTTATAATACATAATACATTTTAGATGCATTTCAAATGAATAATACATCCACAATATAATAATAACATTATCTTTCTTTAGCTTACAACAAATCCAATGATACAAGTAAAAAACTGTTATTTTATTTTATGGACAAAAGAATCACAAGAAAATTAGAGATCTTAATTTCTCTGAGAAAATTTAATGAAGGGTATACAAATTTGAAGTGGCTTTTCTAATTGGAATTAATTCATATGTGCATTAGAAAAGAAAGGGAGAAAACATTAAAATATAAATAAAAGGAAAACCAATTTCATTTTGAGCACTTTATACAAAAACACCACTTTGCATTAATTTTACAGAACAAAATCTTAACCTTTGGCAACTCACCTAACATTTTTAGGTCTCAATTACTGATTCATAAATTGGGGACAAAGTGTTTAAATTTATATAGGTGTTGTGAGGCTTAAATTGTTTTCAAGTATAGCACGAATAACAGGCAGCACTTAAGAAAAATTTTACCCAAATTACAATTAATAGAGGATAGCTGCAACTGAGAGAAATAAAAGCTATAGTGCCTTTTGAAAAAAAAGACTTTAAATGGCTCATTTTTAAAAGTAGGTACTAAAAGAAAATCTCAAATGGCATTCAAAGCAAAAAGACTTCAGAGAAAAAGACAAGCCTTAAAATGTCATATTTCATAAGTTAAAAATGTGCATAAATTTGAAACCCTACTGTAGATATACGCACGTGTGGAAAAGTAAGCATTTTTGTGGTTCTCAGCAGCAAAAAAGAGGAGAGATGGAAAATAATATTTTAAATAAATTTAATTTGCACAGAAATGTCTTTCTGTTCTCAATTTTTTTTTATAGCAACACTCAGGGTGGGGGGCGAACAGTCTCTTATAGGAATATGGTGTCTAGTGAGAATAATTGTCATAAACATATTGTGATTGTTATTTTAAAAAATTATGCTCACTGTCAATAATTTTAAAAACTATGAACAAAAGAAAAAAAATGCACCATAGCCCCACTATGAAGAAATAACAACTTTAACCATTTTGGTATGTAACCATAGACACTGTATGTAAAGGTGCATATGTGTATAATGCATATATATATATATATATATACACACATATATATATAAGCTATTACATATTACATATTCAAATTCTAAATATTAAATTTTGACATTTTAATATTATTAAATATTCTTTAAAATAATTTAAGTTTTTGCTTACTCTTATACCTCATTTTTATAACTCAATTTATTGTAGATAACTGTAATAACTTTTTTATTAAAAAATGACAACTGTTAGAGAGTCCTAATTTTACAGCCTCTAATTTCAGGAACAGCTCTTGACTAAAAGTGTTTTCGAACTGATAATCTTTATGACCATTTAGGATCCTCTTTATGCATTCCCATACCTTTAGAAGAAAATAAAATTCTAACCATTTCTGCAAGTTTAGCATAGCCATAACCATAGACTATGACTTTCTACAAGTTCATTTTGACCATATTATATGGCTTTTCCAAATATCTCAAATAATGTTTGTGGTAATCTAAAAACTAAACTAATTTTATAATCAATTTATTTTAAAACATATAATTATATATCTATCACCATTATTTGTTTTTATTTTAATAGATAGTGTATGGAAAGAACAGAAGGAGTTACAAAATCAAAGAAATAATGAGTTTATATCATAGCGGCAAAAGTTTTGGAATTCCTATCCAGTGTTCTCATTTTCAGTACTAGATCTGCATAATGATATTTCTCTATTCCTTATGTCAACTGTCTTAAATGTAAAGGTATTTCAGTCAATACCAAATATATCTGACCAGAGCAAGATTATATAGTAGATTCGTTATTTATTTTATTAATGTAATCGTAGGTTTGTTCAATGATGCTGATGATTCATTGCTCACTTTCCTTTCCAGTTCTCTCATTTTTCCAAGTTTCAACATAAGAATCGATCTCCTAGAAATATGACTTAGGTCAGTGCCAAATGACTTAGATAAATTAGTGGTTCCCAAGGCTAGATCTCTATATTCGCTTAAGGGGCATTCTAATATAAAATTGCCAGTTCCATACTGTCTACTGATTAAGAAACTTTAGAGGGTATACCATTGTTTCTGGTCATCAGTCACAGTAGACTTAGAATTTTGTATTGTTTAAAGCCCCAAAGATGTTTTTGGGGATATTTGAAATTGTGAAAACAATTATTTTAAGTGATTTATTTAGAAATAGACAAACAATAAAGTGTTTTATTTTATTTTAAACAAATTCAGTATAGTTATTGCTACATATGAATACCTTCAAATAAAATTAGGCTTCTAAGTCACAAAGTTAATATATACTTCCCCTTGCTTACACTAGTTATTCAACAAATTCCTTATGTTATCAGATTATTCGAACACATACTTTGTGTCAAGTTGTAGATTCTAAGATGATAGCACTGAGGAAAAAACTGTCTATCCACTTTGACCTTGCATCTTTGCATTCTAGTGATAGAAAAGAATAATTAATAAAGCAGGTGTGTAAACTTATATTTATATCTAACTTACTATATCTAGATAGATAAATGATAGATAGATAGATAATAGATTAAAACAAATACTATAAAATTATATCAAGATAAGAGTGATAGGATATATCGAGTTAGGTAAAAAGAGGTGATTAAAGAAAGACTCTTTGATAAGATAAATGGGCAAAGAGTTGAAGGAATTGACAGAATTGTCCAAGTAGATGTCTTATAGTATCTGGGAGAAAGATGCTTGGCAGAGGAACTGCAAGTACAAAGCACCCGAAGTGGAAGCATTCCTCATATGTTCATTGGACAACAATCAAACCATTGTGGTAGAACAGGGGTTCCCAACCCCTGGACCATAGACCAGTACCTTTCTGTGGCCTGTTAGGAGCCAGTCCACACAGCAGAAGGTGAGTAGTGGGCAAGCTAGGGAAGCTTCAATGTTTTTGCAGCTGCTCCCCAGTGCTAGTGCCACCACCTCAGCTTCACCTCAGATAATTAGGCATTAGATTCTCATAGGAGCGCCAGTCCATGGTGCTAGAAAAGTTGTGGACCTCTGTGCTAGAGTATATAACTAAGAGAGACAAAATGAGTCAGATCATGTAGACATTTCTACATCATTAGAAAGAAGGGTTTGGTGTTTACCCATAATGAAATAAAAAAATCCCTTTGAACATTTTAAGCAGAGATATGCTATAATATGATTTAATCTTAAATTTAATATTCTAGATGTTCTCTAAAGAAGTAGTAAAGGCAAAAATAGGGATAGACAGAACAGATAACATACTCTTGTTTTTGTCCATGGAAGAGATGATGGTGGCTTGAAAGAGGGTGGCTATAGCAAAAGTAAAGTGGTAAAGGTTGTAATTCATTGAATGTAGATCTTTAAAAATGTGAAGGTAAATGGAATGTGGAGTGTCAGAGAAATAGAGGCTTGAAAGAGGACCCCAAATTTTTTGACCAAATGAGTAGAAGAGAATTTTTTAAATAAAAAAAAATATAGAAACTTAAGGTTTACAACACTATTCGATATACATATAAGTAGTGAAATAATTACTACAATAAAGACAATTAACATATCATCTTCTTGCCTAGTTACCATTTTTTTCTGTAGATGATTCATGCACCTGAAATCTATATACCCTTCACATATTTCCTGTGTTTAGTACAGTATTACTAAGTGTAGTCATTATGCTTGTACATTACATCTGTAGACTTATTCATTCTGTTAAACAGAAACTTTGTATATTTTTAGGAACATATAATTTTCTTTAGCCCCCAGCTTTTGATAGTCATTGTTCTACTCAACACTTTTATGAATTTTATTTTTTTTAAATACCACATCCACATCTAAAATACATCATCCAGTATTAATCTTTGGCCTATTTCACTTAGTATAATGTCCACCAGATTCATTCATAATGTCACAAGTGGCAGAATTTCCCTCTTTATTATAGCTAGAAATATTTTACTTACTATTATATATATATATACATGTATACATATATATGTATATGTGTGTATATATATATATCTATCACATTTTCTTTATCCATTTATTATTAGATAGATCCTTACATTGTCTCTATATCTTGGCTATGGGAATAATGCTATAATTCTCACAGTAGTGCGGATATCTCTTTGAAATCATGATTTTATTTCATATATATATATATATATATATATATATATATATATATATATATATCCAGAAGTGGAATTGCTCGATCATATGGTAGTTTTATTTTTAGGTTTTTTTTTGTGTGTGTGTGGCTGTACCAATTTACATTCTTACAGTGTACAGAATTCTATTTTCTCCATATCCTGGCCAACACTCGTTATCTTTCGGGTTTTTCATAATAACCATTTTAACAAGTTTGAGGTGATATGTTGTTATGGTTTTGATTTGTATTTCCCTGAGGAATGTGATGTTGAGTTGAGCATCTTTTCATACATCTGTTGTCCATTTGTAAATCTTGTTTGCAGAAGTATCTATTTGGTTCCTTTGCCTATTTTTAAATCAGGTTATTCACTTTCTTGCAATTGAGTTGTTTGAATTTCTTATATTTTTATATTAAGTTTTTATTTTTTTATTTTTCAATTATAATTGGTATACAATATTATGTTAGTTTCAGGTGTATAACATAGTGATTAGATATTTATATAACTTACAAATGATCACTCCAATAAATCTAGCACACATCTGATATAGTTATTACAATATTATTGTCTGTATTCCTTATGTTATTTACTATACATTGCTCTGACTATTTTGTAACTACCAATTTGCACCTTTTGATTCCTTCCTCTCTTTCAGCCACCCCACAAACCCACCTTCCATCTGGAACCCATCAAAATGTTCTCTGTATCTATAAGTTTTTTTTGTCTACTTATTTATTTTGTTATTTAGATTCCACATTTAAGTAAAATATGGCATTTGTCTTTCTCTTTCTGACTTCACTCAGCACAATACCCTCTAACTATATATATATATATATATACACACACACATATATTTTTTCATAAAACTATCTATTCCTCTCTTTACTTGCAGTATCTTTTGATCTGAAGTGAGTCTCTTGTAGACAGCATGTGTAAAGGTCTTTTTTTATCCATTCAGCCACCCTATCTTTTGATTGGAACATTTAATCCTTTTTTATTTAAAGTTGTTTTTGATATGTAGTATTGCTATTTTATTATTCCTATTTTATATATATTTGTCTTAAAGAAATCTCTCCAACATTTCCTGTATACTAGCTTGATGATGATGAACACCTTCAGCATTTTTTTTTTGGTCTGGAAGCTCTTTATCTGTCCTTTGATTCTAAATGATAGCTTTGCTGGGTAGAGTAATCATGGATGTAGGTCTTTGCTTTTCATCACTCTAATAGTTTATACCAACTCCTTCTGACCTCCAAAGTTTCTGTCGTGCCTTTCTCTTGTTGCTTTTAAAATTATCTCTTTGTCTTTAATCTTAGACATTTTAATTATTATGTGTCTTGGTATGGGTCCTTTTAAGTTTATTTTTTGGGGGGACTCTTTGCACTTCCTGAGATTATATAACTACTATCTTCACCACATTAAGAAAGTTTCCCATCATTATTTCTTGAAATAAGTTTTCAATTCCTTGCTCTTTCTCTCTCATTCATTCTCTCTCATTCGTTCTCTCTCTCTCTCTCTCTCTCTCTCTCTCTCTCTCTCTCTCTCTCTCTCTCTCTCTCTCTCCTCTTTCTGGCACACTTATGATGCGAATGTTAGTATTTTTGATGTTGTTTCAGAAGTCCCTTAAACTATTTTCATTCGGGGGTGTTTCTTATTCTTGCTGATTTTCTAATTGTGTGTTTCCTGCTACCTTATCTTCGAAATCACTGATTTGATCCTCTGCTGCACTTAATCTACTGTTGGTTCCTCTTAATGTATTCTTAATTTCATTTTTTGTATTCTTTATTTCTGACTGGCTCTTTTTTATGTTTCCTATCTCTATTTTGTATGTTTTCTATCTCTTTATTAAAGTTCTCACTGAGTTCATTTATTCTTCCCCTAATTTCTTTATAACCAGTGTTTTGAATTCTACATGTGGTAAATTGTTTGTCTCCATTTTTTTTAGAGCTTCGTTGTATTTTTTTCATGTGAAACATGTTTCTTTGCCTCCTCATTTTGGCTTTCTCCCTGTATTTGTTTCTATGTACTATGTAAGGCTCCTAATTCTCTCAGTCTTAGTAGAGTGGCTTTATATACTAGGTGTTCTGGGTGGGACAAGTGGCATAATCTTCCCTGATCACCTGAGCTGGATGTCGAACATATGTTTCTTGTATGGACTGTGTGTGCTCACCTGTTATAGTTCAGCCTTGATTGCTATTTGCATGGTTATGGGAGGAATTGACCCATGGGCTGATTTATTTTGAGAACTGGACAGTGAAGAATGGGCTGACTCTATGAAGCAGGATTCATTTTAGAAGAACTCTAGTGTCTGCCAAGTCTGCCCTTTGGGTATATCCTTTTCAGATACAGTCCTGGGTAGTTCTCCAGCTCTGGTTGAAGCCAGCTACAAAGCATGCTGGCTCAAAGGCATCCTAGCAGAGCCCCAGCTTCAGGACAAGTTCACCATTAGCCTGAGCACTGTCCAGGGCCACCTGTCAAGAGTCACCAGGCAATCCACAGATGGTGGGCACTTATACTGGGCTCAGAGGTGCCTCAAGAGTCCAAGCCAAGAATCAAAGCCAGCTGCTGCTTGTGCCAGGCTTTGGGATGGTCAGCAAGAGTTACAAGACTTGCTGAGGCAAGATGCTCCTTCTTTAGGTTTTGTGAGCCTTTGAGAGATTTAAGGAAAGTCTGAAACTAGAGCCAAGACAAGCCATTTGCATTAAAAAAAATGAAAAACAAAAAACAAAAAACAAACAAACAAAGCACTGGAGGCAGCTTATTAAGTCTGGCATGTTGGGAGGGGCAGGATCTCAGAAAGTCACCTGGAGGTGAAGGTTGATTTATGTTAGCCAAGTTGATGGAGACTCAGATATGGTGGCCACTTTTGTCTGTATGCCATTATGGGGGAGGGCTCACCTAAGGAACAATGGAAACTGCCAACACTTCTGTCCAAGAGAAACTTGCTGCACCAGTTATTACCCTAAAGCTCAACAACTCAATTCTTTCTCATATGTCCCTTGAACTCCTTGAGCAGCCGCCCCAGCATTAGAGCTCAGAGTAAGAGAGTCTTTCACTGAGTAAGTCCACTTGCAAACCCTTTAATGGGAATGTTTACGACACCTGCAGCCCCTTGTCTCACTCAGCCACAATCTCCATTGTTTTTCAAAGCCTGAGGGTGTGGGGAATTCTCTTCCTGGCACTGAAACTCTGGGCTAGAGAGCACAGTGTGGGGATGGGACTCCTTGCTCCTACAGGGAGACATCTGCAGTCAAGACATCCCTCCTGATTTTCAAACATCACAAGTGATTGTGAGACAAGCTTGTTTTACATCTCTGCCCCTCCTACCAGTCTCTAGGTAGCCTCTTCTATGTGTCCCCAGTTGTAGGACTTCCTTTTAGCCAGATCTCAGGTGACTACCAATGATGGTTGTTCTGTAGTCTAGTTATAATTGCTTTGTGATCATGAGAGGAGATAACCATAATATCTACTTACTACGCTATCTTAACTAAAAGTCTCATAATGACCCTTTATCATATGTGTGATTTATAAATATTTTCTTTCATTTTATAGGTTGTCTTTTTTTTCTTGACTGCTTCCCTTGCTCTGTAAACATTTTTGTTTAGTTTGATGCACATATAATCCCATTTGTCTATTTTGTTTTTATTGCTTATGATAAAATCATACCCAAAAAGAATTATTGCCCAGACCAATACCAACTAGTTTTTTTTCCTCTGTTTTCTTCAAATAGTTTTATGATATCAGCTCTTACACTTCAATGTTTAATTAATTTTCAGTTGATTTTTGTATATGGACTGAGGTAGGGTGCAATTTTATTCTACATGTGGAAAACAAGTTTTCCCAGCACCATTTATTGAAGAAATTGTCCTTTCCTCCTTTTGTGTTCCTGCACCTTTGTTGAAGATCAATTGACCATAAATGCATGGATTTATTTCTGGGCTCTTATTTGAATAGTAAAAAAATTAAATTTACACAACACAGATACTAAGAGAAAAACAAATTTTGTATGTCAGAGAGTCTGAGACTGAAAGGGAAAAAAAAGAGGATTTTAAAATACAAATTGCTATAAAAACTCTCTTGCCTGATCACTAGACTATAGCCTCCATAAGATTAAAGGACAAATAAAAATCTTAAAAGTCTTCTCCATAAATAGTAAGACAGTGTAGCCATCTGAATAGATAAACAGCTTATTCCAAATGCCAGAAAAATAATTTGGATATCACAGTAATTTATAAAGTAGTGAGATTTATTATACCTGATTCATGTCTAAAATTTTAGAACAAAAGCTGTGAGACTTTTATGTCTGTCTGTATGTCGGTTTGTGTGTGTCTGTAAATGTATGTTGTATACATGTCATCTTTTTTTTAACTCTGGTATTGACAAAATTAATTTGATAGTGTTTTAGTTATTTTTGTGGTAGGGGTTCAAGATATATCCACAAAGGGAATTGTACAGGAAGGCACGAAGCTTGTAGAGTCTGATTACAAAACCTTGAAAAGTAGGAGGAGTTGTACGCACCGCAAAGTGAGCCTTACTTTCTAACTCAGATGCTTCTGCTAAATTAATTTCCTGTCTTTCATCATTTACATGAATTACCTCTATAATCTGGGTCTAGAGATCAGACTGGAGTGCTCTTTGTAAATCTTTTAGAAAAAGGGAAGTTAAAACAGGCAGGTAGTGTATACAGGGTTTTCTAGGGGGAGGTGGATTTAAGGGACTGTGCAGAGGAGATGAGGCCAAATTTTACAAAAGAGATTTGCATTGAGTGTGGACTTTATTTTTTGTTCTAAGTCTAATTTTTATTCTTTCATCTTGTTAAGGGAGTTCCTAAGGCTCATAATTATATTCCTTTCTATCTGCTCTTTAATTTGTTCTTTCCACAGGTACTAATAAGACAATTGGTTAAAATGAGAACTCTCTATTTTTTCCCTCAAATATGAAAGTTTTTATAATTTAAGCATTCATATTCTGGCTATTGATTAATAAAATCTAATATTAATCTCAATAGTGACTCAAATCGATAAGCCTTTTCATGACAGCCATGGGTGCAAGAGGCAAACAAAAAAAAGGGTGCAAGATAGTAAATACACCTCAAATGGAAATTATCCAGTCAAAAGTCCAAACAGTTGTTGCTCGAAGTTGTTCACAGGTTTATGCCATGTTCCCTAGTCCAGGCTCCACATAAGTTTGTTATACAGAAAATTTGTCTCTACCAGTACTCTAACTTCTATCGTATGCTGTATAGGCTTGGATAATCTTACTTGTTCCTATTTAGCACATCTAATTAATATTGTTTGAAGGGCTCATTTGTGTACCTTCTGTTTTACAAAAGTAGGTAGACGAAATAGTCCCCAAACAAATAAAATTTCCATTCCCATAAAACGTCCTGATAAAATTGACACTTCTTTAAATAATATCTGTTTAAACATTTCAACTTTCACAATTCTATCAACCACTATGTTTTCACTGTTAACCTAAAAAATAAAAATCCAAATGAAATGCAACAAGCATTTATTTGAGATAAGAAAAATAATAATTGTAATCTTGGAACATAGATTCAGGCAGAAATCCAAATTATGTCCTGATCATGGGATGCAGGCCAGAGGTTTTTATAATAAAATGGGAAATAATTACATGAATAAAAGGAAGGAATTTCTCTTGGTGTTAATAAACTTATCTTTTTTAGATATACATGGCTGTTTACTGATTCTAAAAGACGTCCCTAATTTTCAACCCTTGTTAGTCGGAATGTCTAGCTTTACAAACAGTTGTTTGGAATACAGTGTTGCTTTGGTATAGTCTAAAAGTTATTTTTTCTCAGTTCAAACATTGCAAAGGTTTGAGCAGTAAGATGTACAAGGCAGTATCTCTGGGATGGTGGCTCTGGCTCCATTTTGAAATAGCCACATTTAAATTATTTTCACAATACATTCTCTCAATCTAATTGTAGCCTGAGAGAGAGGTTCACAAATGAATTTTGGTACTACAATTCTTGAGACTCCTGTATCAAGGGACCTTAGAAATTTTCTTCCTCATCCTTTGACTGGTTTACTCACTGTTGTGCAGAAGGTTTTGGGTCCCCAGTGAGGGATCTAGCCAAGGGACCTGACCATGTTGTCTATCTTTATCTTAATTAATCTGCTTAATCATTTCTCCAAAAGATTACTATTCACATTTCTCATTGTAACTTTTACCTTCTTGCTTTTTAAATTTCTTCAAACTAACATAGAATGGACATGTTTTGGGTCCCTTAATGTTTGAGGACCGACAGGGAGTTGCTTTGGCCCACCAAATCTTTAGTAGTGCTGTATTAAAACCTTTGTTTTAACTACATCAATATCCGCTTTATCCATCCCACTTCTTAATAACCATATAAAGATTTCCAATCCTGTATGGATGAGTCTGTGATTCTCCTTTTCTTGTTTCCTCTTTGTTTTGTTCCTCTCAATATTTGCTTTATTCACTTTATTTCTTTATAACATTTTAACATGTCCACCTTCTTGTGAAGAGTTCTTTGACCCTCCCCTCTGCATCTTCCCATTCTCTTGTTAACCTAATGTATTTATTAGCACCTGCAAGACTCATGAGGAAAATATGAGACAGAAAAATTGATAAGCCTCACTCCTCCTTTCTCTTTCATAACCACTAACCTGTTGTCTGTGTCTATGAGTTTTTGTTTGTTTCTTATTCATTTGTTTTCAGTTTTACATCCCACATATGAGTGAAATCATATGGTTTTCAACTTTTTATGTCTGACTTATTTCACTTAGCATAATAATTTCAAGATCCATTCATGTTGTCACAAATGGCAGTATTTCTTCCTTTCTTATGCCTGAGTAAGATATATATGTGTATCACACATACTTTATTCAATCATCTATCAAAGGACACTTCAACTGTTTCCATGTCTCATTCACCATTAAATAATGCTGTAATTAACATTGAAGTACATATATTTTTATGGGTAAATGCTTTCAAATTTTTGGGTTAGATACCCGGAAAAGGGATTGCTGAGTCATATGGTAATTCTATTACATTTTTGAGGAATCTCCATATTGTTTTCCATAGTGGCTGTACCAATTTGCATTCCAACCAGCAGTTTATAAGGGTTCCTTTTCCCACACAACCTTTTCTCCAGTCCATGTTTCCAGGCTCAGAAAGAGGAGTTCTCAAACAATATGACTATAAAAATCAGTGCGGATTTTGACCACCTGGGTGAGACACAAGGAATATGAAAGCCCAGATATCTCCTGGGCTCTAGCAGAGGGTCAGCAGCTTGTGAGGTTCAAGAGACATATGGAGTCTGTGACCATGCCACCCTGAACAAGCCCAATCCCGTCTGATCTTGGAAACTAAGCAGGGTGGGGCCTGGTTAGTACTTGGATGGGAGACTACCTAGGAAGACCAGGTGCTGTAGGCATTAAACAAACAAACAAACAAACAAATAAATAAATAAGAGATTGCAAGCTGACAAGATCCTTGCACTCTGTGAGTTCAACCAAGGGTTGCCTCGACTAAAAAAAATAAATAAAAATAAATAAATAAGTAAAAGTGACATACAGAGAAAGACTAAGTTGTGTGGTGTTGGGGCAAGAACTGAGGAACAGTCACCATCCTTTTTTGCGTGCCTGCCCCCCGGGGGAGTCTACAGATTAGTGCCACCTTGCCTGTATTGAACCCTCTTCCCACATGAACAGCTCTGACTCTGACTAGCTTCTTCTACTCCACGTCTTCCTGAGACCCCACCTTGTCCAGCCCACAAATTGCCCATGACAAGCTCATTGCCATGAAACCAGCCTTACCCTACACACTTGGTAGATGGTGTGTTTGACAGTAATCAACAGCCCTCAGCTTGCTTGTGGCCCCACATCTGAGGAGAAACTGCAGTATCTCTTGAACAAATCACAGAGGTCTGTGGGCCCAAGAAGGACAGTAGCTGGCCTTGGCATAATCCAACACTTTTGCGAGAGGCCGCAGGTCCAGCACTGGCACCAACTATGAATCTGCATTGGCCTGACAGGACTGACTTGCCCCACCCTATGACTTGCTGAGACCCATCTCACTCAACTATCAAATTACCTGTGGATGACTCATTGTCCAGCCACCAACCTATCCTTGTGCTCTCGGCAGGACGTGCATTTAAAAGCAATCAGCAACCCTCAGCTTACATTTGGCCCATACATCCCAGGAGAATCTTTTGGTGGCAGGCAGCCAGCATGGGCATGAACTGAAGTATTTATTAAAATCTGTGGGTTTTGTGGGCCTGAGAAAGGCAGCAGGTGGCATCGGTGAGATTTGGTGCTCAGCACTGGCCCCAAAATTGAATCTACGTTAGCTGGATAAAAACTACTTGACTTATCCTGGTGACTTCCTGGTCCCCTGCCCCATCCCTCTTGCCTACCAATCAAAAGCTATTTTAACAGCAGAGCCATGTGGGCAGCTAGCAGGCAGCCTCAGGACTTGGGGTGCCCTGGACATTTTGCTAAACCACCCCAGACCTGGTGCTAGAACTACTGGCCATGATTTACAGCAAGGTGTTTCCCACTTGTCCCCAGATCCAGAAAAGTTAGTGATAACTCATGGATCACTTTTTAGTTTCTACCAGGTTGCTCCAAATGATCAAAGACAACGGCTGACCTCAAAGTCCCCTCCCAAGGGGCCACAGAACCAAAAAAACTTTGTGGCTGGCATCAGACCACAAAAGAGCACCTTGTCCTGACTAGCTCCACAGGCAGTACCCCCAAAGTGTGGTCTCAACATATACATGAGCCTGCTGGGGTGAATCCCATTCCATGAGTTCAGCTCCCACACAGAAGCCCATATCTTGTGGGCATGGCTAACACTTACACACAGCCAGTCAGTTTGAGAGTCAACCCCATTCACTGAAGTGCTAACAGCAATCAAGATTTAGTTACAACAGGACAACATACACAACTCACACAAGGAACACTCCCAGAGCTGCTGATGCAGGTGATCAGGGAGACTGCACAACTAGGCCACACAGGGCACCTACTGCATAAGACCACTTGGTCAAGACTGGAAGATGTAACACATCTATCTAATGTATAGAAAATAACACAGAAAGGCAACTAACATGAGAAAACAAGTACACATGACACAAATGAAACAATAGTAATAAACTCCAGGAAAAAAAATTCTAAACTAAGTGGAGGCAAGCAACCTACTAGAGATTTCAAAACACTGGTTATAAGGATGCTTAATAAACTTATAAGAAGAACAGATGATCTCAGTGAGGACTTTAACATAGAGATAATAAGCATAAAAGAGGACATAGAAACCATAAAAAAAACAGTCAGAAATGAAGAATATAAAAATGGAAATGAAAATACATTAGAAGGAATCAGTAGTAAATTTGATAAAGCAGAGGATCAAATCAGCAAGTTAAAAGACAGGGTAGCAGAAAACATCCAATCAGAATAGCAAAAGAAAAATAAATGAGGAAAGTTTAAGAGATCTCTGGGACAATATTAAGTGTACCAACATTTGCACCATGGAGGTACCAGAAAAGAAAAGACAGAGCAAGAGATTGAAAACCTATTTCAAAAAAAAAAAAATTAATTACAGAAAACGTTCCTAACCTAGTGAAGGAAATATACACACCAAGTCCAGAAAGTGCAGAGCCCTAAAGAAAAGGAACCCAAATAGACCCACACCAAGAAACATCATAATTAAAATGCCAAAGGTAAAGACAAAGAGAGAATTCTAAAAACCGCAAGAGAAAGACAGCTATTTGCATAAAAGATACTCCCATAAGAATGTCAGTTGATTTCTGTCTCAACAGAAACTATAGGTCAGAAGAGATTTGCACAAAACATTTAAAATGATGAAAAGCAAGAACCTGCAAACAAGACTACTCTACCCAGCAAGGCTATCAATAAAAACTGAAGGTGAAATAAAGAGCTTCTCAGACAGGAAAAAGCTAAAAGAATTAATCACGAATAAGCAAGTATTAAAAACAAAATCTTAAAGGAACCTGTTTAAAAAAGAAGGGAAAAAACAAATAAACAAAAATAGTATAAATACGAGTAATAAAATGATAATAAATAGGTACCAATCAATAATCACTTTAAATGTAAATGGAGTAAATGCTTCAATCAAGATATACAGGGTAGTCGAATGGATAAGAAAACAAGACCCCTACATATGTTGTCAATAAGAGACCACTTGAGTTCAAATGACACACCCAAACTGAAACTAAAGTAATGAAAAAAATTATTTTTCATGTAAATGGAAATTAAAGGAAAAAAAACTAAAGGGCAGCAATACTTATATCAGACAAAATAGACTTTAAAACAAAGGCAAGAATAAGAAACAAAAATAGGGGATTATACAGTGATAAAGGGATCAGTACAATAAGAGGACATAACCCTAGTAAACATATATGCACCCAGCATAGAAGCACCTACGTATACAAAGCAAATATTGACCAACAGATGGGAGAGATTGAGAGTAATACATTCATAGTAAGGGACTTTAACACCCCATTGACACCAGTGGACAGATTTTCCAGACAGAAAATCAACAAGAATACAGCACCCCTAAATGATACACTAGACCAGATGAAATTAATTGCTATTTTCAGAGTGTTTCACCCTAAAGAGCAGAATATACATTCTTCTCAAGGACACATGGAACATTTCTCAGGATAGACCACATGTTAGGTCATAAAACAAGTCTCGAGAAATTTAAGGTCGCTGCATAAAATATCTTTTTCCATCCCTTTTCTTTTAGTCTGTGTGTGTCTTTAGACCTGATGTTGGTCTCTTGTAGACAGTATATATATGGGTTTTTGTTTTGTTATCCATTCTCCTACCTTATGTATTTAGATTGGAGCATTTAATTTGTTTATATTTAAAGTGATTGTTAATATAGGTACATAACTATTGCCATTTCATTATTCATATTTAAAGAAATCCATTTAACATTTATTGTAATACTGGCTTGGTGTCGATGAATTACTTTAGCTGTTCCCTGTCTGGAAATCCTTTTATTTTACCTTCAATTTTAACTGTTAGTCTTGATGAGCTGAGAAGTCCTGGTTGCAGATCCTTTTTCTTTGTTTTTTTTTTTCCCTATCACTTTAACTATTTAATGCTAATCTCTCTGGCCCGCAAAGTTTCTGTTGAGAAATCAGCTGACAGTCTTATGAGAGCTCCCTTATCAGTAACTAGAAGCTTTTTCACTTCTTTTAAAATTCCCTCTTTGTTTTTAAACTTTGGCATTTTAATTATGATGTATCTTGGTGAGGGCTTCTTTAGGTTTATCTTATTTGGAATGTTGAGACTTTTCTTGTGGTCTCAGGGAACCCTTAAACTATCTTCACTATGGAGGATTTTTTTGTTGCCATTCTGATTGTGTTCTGCTACCTCATCTTCTAAATCATTGATTCAATCCTCTGCTCCATCTAATCTACTGTTGATTCCCCCTAAGGTAGTCTTCATTTCAGTTTTTGTATTCTTTATTTCTGACTATTTTTTCTTATTCTTTATTTTCATGTTTCCTGTTTCTTTGTTAAAGTTCTCACTGAGTTAACCAACTCTTCCCCAAAGTTCATTGAGCATCTTTATAACCAGTGTTTTACATGTTGCATCTGGTAAATTGCTTTTCTCCATTTTGTTTAGTTCTTTTTCTGGAACTTTGATCTGTTCTTTCATTTGGGAGGTGTCTTTCTGTCTTCCCATTTTGGCTTCCTACTTGTGCTTGTTTCTATGTATTAGGTAGTGCTGTTATATTTCTTAGTCTTAGTGAGTGGACTTAGTAAGTATACTGTGGGTTCCAGAGGCACAGTCTTCCCTGGTCACTTGAGCTGGGTGCTCCAGGTATGTCCCTTGTGTGGGTTGTGTGTGCCCTCCTGTTGTAGTTGAACCTCAATTTCTGTTGGTACTTCAAAGGAAGGGATCGACCCTTGGACTTTTGCTCGTGAGCACTGACTGTATGGGGGGAGGGCTCAACATAGGCAATATGGTACTTGCCTGTATGCTGAATAGGAAGATGGCTCAATTAAGGAATGTTGACTGCTGTCTCTCCAGCCCTGACCCTGAAGTCGCATGACTCAGTCTTTCCCTGGATGTCTTTGGTGCCTCCTGTCGTTCTGCCAGAGCCCAGAGTGATTGTATGCAATCTAAGGGGACATCTGGGTTTCTAGCCTCCTTCAGTCTCACCTGGATGTTCAAAATCTCTGCTGATTTTCACAGTCAGATTGAGCATGCACTATTCTTCTTGGCACTGAAACCATGTCTTGGAGAGCCCCAGTGTGGATCTGGGGGCTCTTGCTCTTTTGGTGAGGGGTGGGGGAAGGGCACTTCCACAGCCAAGATATCTTGCCTGATACTCAGTTGCCACACATGAGTGTGAAACTGGCCCATTTCATGTCTCTGCCCCTCCTACCAGTCTCTATGTGGCCTCTTCTCTATGTCTTTAGTTATAGAAGTTCTGTTCAGCTAGATTCAGATGGTTCTCCAGGTTGATTGTTTTATGTTTTTGTTGTAATTTTAATATGATCATGATGGTGGACAAACACAGCATTTCCCTATTCTGACATCTTGACCAAAAGTCATAGACCTAATATTTTGATACAAAAAAGAAGTAATATATATATAAAGGTATTAAAATATATACATAAAGTAATAATAGAAAACAAATAGAATTAGAGAAGGAGATTTTAGTAAAAGATATTCTGAAAGAACGGATTTATATGTCTATGTTTTGTCATAACATAAACAGTGAATAAAACAAAAATGTTATCCAACAAAAATGCAAATATGGTAAGTGATCTAAGTACAACATGACATTTATATAATTCATGAGGAATTATTTTTTGTTGTTGTTGTTTAAAATTTTACATTAAAATTTGTTTTAAAACTCAAGTTAAGAATGGAGTAAATTTTCCTAACTTCTACATTATGATATCTATGCTGTGCCTTTGACTTTACATAAATACTTTTGTTGATCATACCAAATTTTGAGATGCTAATAACAGGGTGTCAAAAAGATTTTTTCATCAGTCAGTACTGCTGAATAAAATATATCAATAAGCTTTGGGTTTCCATGGCAACACGGCTGAAATGTTACAAAAATTCAGCAAGTATTTCAAAATACTACTTAAGTAAAAGTATAAATATGCAAAACTAAATTACAGTGTAGAAAACTGGGACTAAAAAATACTTAATAATTTATTCTTGCCTGTGTTTGAATTTTTTTCAGCATTTCCTTCTAGTTAATGTAAAGAAAACACAATTTAAAACTTTTTAGTTTTATATAATTAGGAACAATTCTTTGTGAAAGCAGAATATGTTAGCTAGAGATAAACACATTTTATTAAATATTTATATAAATGAAACAAGTAAAAATGCTATCTCAATTATTTCAAGTCTTGAAATACCGTCTTTGAAATTCTTTTAAGTTTATTTTATAAAAATAAAAACCAACTTGGTTTAATTATATATTGTTTTAGATTTTTTCTTTATTAATGTTCAAGTTCATTCAGTCCTTTGAAAAATGACTAACGGTAAGGCCTTGAACTTTATGGTATATCTAATTATTATTAATCATTTAGTAAAATTTTTAGTTGAGGAATATGTCATACATTTAACAAGTACATAAAATACAAATGTACAGCTTAATGATGAATAATTATGAAGTAATAATCTGTGTAATCACCATCTGCATCAAGAAATAGAACTTTGCTAACTACCTAGAAGCCTTTCACTGTCCCACTGTCCCTACTTAATCACAACCACTTTTTTTCCCAATAGATATATCAATTAGAATGGTTTTATGTGTTAACTTTCTTCTATTTTTTATGTATTTATCACCTGTATATAAATCTCTAAACACGTTGTATGTTCATTTTACATATATACATAAAAGTGAGGGTTGCTATATTATTGGGCATGCATAACTTCAACTATACTAGAAACCACTGCTATTGAAATCAATTATACCAGTTTACATTACAATCAGAAGTGTGTGAGAGTTCTTATTGTTTCTGGATCTTGCCAACATCTTTAGTTTTGGCCAATTTGGTGGATACAAACTAACGTCTCACTCTGATGTGTTTGTGTTTTCTCAATTGCTAGTGAGATCGAACACCTTCTTATATGTTTGACACTTTAGATTTACACTTTTTATGGATTATTTGTTCAACAGTTCTGCCTATTTTTTTAGAATCGGGTGTCTATTTCCTTTTCTGAGTTTTAGAAGATCTTTATATATTCTGGATAATAACCCTCTGTGGTAATACACATTGCACACATATTCTTCTACCCTGAATTTGTCTTTTCATATGCTTAATAATATCTTTTGATAAATAAGAGTTCATAATTTTAGCAGTATATTTATCCATTCATTTTTATTGTATTGTATCTTGATTAAGAATTATTCCTTCCTTGATGTATAAAACATATTGTTTTATATTATGTTCTAAAAACTTTCTTTCTCTCCTTCTGTCTGTCTGTTTCTCTCTGTTTCATTCTCTCTTAATTTCTTTCATGTCTTTTACATTTAGATCAATAACCCACCTGGAATTGACTTTTGTGGATGATGTAGAGGTATGATTTAATTTTCATTGATTTTTTCATATAGATAACCAATTAATCTGGATTTTTTTTAGAAATAAAATGTATATTCTGAAATAATTTTAGATTTGTAGAAAAGTTGTAAATTTAATACAGAGGATTCTGTATTCTTTTCACCCAGTTTCCCCTAATATTGACATCTTATATAATCATAAAAACTTGCCCAAACTAAGAATTAACACTGGTACAGCATTATTAATTAAAATACAAACATTACTTAAATTTTAACACACCTCTACTACTGTGTTTTTTTCTTTTCCCGGAATTCAATCCAGGATGTCATATTGCTTTTAGAAAAGTATTTTCCCATGTAATAGCCTATATTTAAAAATAAGGTATAGTGCATTTCTCCAAAAAAAAATGGGATAATCACTTCACTCTTATTAGAATGGCTATCAAAAAGTCAACAAATAACAAGTGTTGACGAGGATTTTGGACTAAATGACCCCTTGTTGGTGGGATAGTAAATTGGTGCAGCCACTATGGAAAACAGTATGTATACTCCTCTAATAATTAAAAATAAAACTAGCATATGATCCAGCAATTCCCCTTCTGAATATTTATCCAAAATAAAACATTAATTTAAAAAGATATATGCACACCTATGTTCATTGCAACATTATTTACAATAGTCAAGATATGGAAGCAACCTGGGTATCCATCAATAGATAAATGGATGAATAAGATATTACACACACACACACACACACACACATGCACTCACGCATGCGCACACACACACAAACACACATCATGCCCTCTCCCTAAAGCCATATAAGTCTGTCACCCCCTGAATGTCTGAATGTCTCTGATGAATCCCAAGTTGCCATTCCTTCACTTGAGCCCAGCGTGAATTAATGCCTGCAAGTGAGTGAAGTTTTTGCAGAGGCCTTTTAAGAGGATGTCTGGGTTTCTAGTAGTCTTTCACTTCACCCCTACAGATGGAGTCCTTGATGATCTTCACAGCTAGAAATTGTAGGGGCTCCTCTACCTGGCACTGGTTCCCTGGGATAGGATGCCAGATGTGAGGCTGAGGCCCCTTGTTCTTCTTGGGGGAACTTTTCAAGTGAAGATATCCCTCCTGATGCTTAACTGCCCCCACATGAGTGTTTGGCCAGCCCATTTTGTGTCTCTGACACTCCTAACAATTCAATGTGGCTTCTTGTTTATATCTGTAGTTATAGGACTTCTGTTCTGCTAGTGTTCAGATGGTTCTCCAGGTTGATTTTTCTATAACTTAGTTGTAACTTTAATGTGGTCATGGGAGGGGACAAGCACAATGTTTACCTATTCTGTCATCTTGTCAAGTCAGACCTAATGTGCTCTTGAAGTTTGTTTTGCTAGTATTTTGTTAAATATTTTTGCGCCACTATTTACCTGGGATATTGGTATGTTGTTTTATTTTTGTGTTGTGTCTTTGTTGGCTTTAATATCAAGGTACTATGACCTCAGAGAAAGACCTTAGAAGTGTTTTTTTCTTTTCAATTTTTTAAAATAATGTGAGGAATGAATTCTTCTTTAAAATTAGATGTTAAATCTTCTTTAAATGTTTAGTAGAAGTAATCAGTGAAGCTAACTGTCCTGGAATTTTCATTGTCGGGAAGTTTTTACTTACTGATTCAATCTCCTTACTAGTTATAGATACAAATTTTTATTATTTTTTGATTGTCTTGACATATCTGTGTGTGTGTATATGTACACATATATTATTTTTTTGTAAAATTTTTAGTAAGGTTACCTCTTTCATTTTTATTTTAATTATTTGTGCCTTCTTTGCCTTTAGTCAATCTACCCATATTATGAAAATATATCTTAAATTGATAGCATTTTAACTTTAATCATGTACAAAAAGTATTCCTATATAGCTCACCCCTGTTTATGTTACTGATGTCACATATTATATTTTTATATATTGCATAATTATCAACAAATATAATTTATTTTATTCATTTGTAAATTTTAATAAAAATGAAGTTACATATGAAATTACAATAACACTTTACATTCTTTTATGTAATTCACATTAGTGGAGTTTATATTTATGTTTCAAGTTAGTTTTTTTAGTCTAGTATCTTTTATTTTAACTTTATTTCAATTTGAAAGAATTGTTTAAAATTTCTCTCAGGGAAGGTTCAATTGTAATGAACTCCCTCAGCTTTTGTTTGTGTAGGAATGTATTTTCTCACTGGATAATCTCAGAACATTTCTCAATTAATTAAACATATATAGGTTTATTTTTAAACTCTCAAATCTAATTTTATTAATCTGTGCCAGTACTTTGATCTATTCAGATTTTTAAAATTTCTTTCTTGAGTCCAATTCAATAGTTCAAACCTTTCTTAGAATTTTTTAAATTTAGTTTAGGTTATCTACTTTGTTGATGTGCAATTGTTCTTAGCAGTCCCTATTGTGTTAATTATAGTTTTCCATAGATACAGAAAGAAGATATGAAAGAAGAGAGAGAGAGAGGGAGAGAGGAAGAGGAAGAGGAAGAGGAGGAGGAGAAGGAGAAAGAGAAGAAGGAGAAGAAGAAGAAAGAAGAAAGAAAAGAAAAAAGAAAGAAGAAAAGAAGGAAGGAAGGAAAGAAGGAAGGAAGGAAGGAAGGAAGGAAGGAAGGAAGGAAGGAAGGAAGGACGGAAGGAAGGAAGGAAGGAAGGAAAGGAAGGAAGGAAAGGGAGAGAGAGGGAGGGAGGGAGGGAGGGAGGAAGGAGGAAGGAAGGAAGGAAGGAAGGAGGAAGGAAGGAAGGAAGGAAAGAAGAGAAAGGAAGGAAAGGAAGGAAAGGAAGGAAGGAAGGAAAGGAGGGAAGGAAGGGAAAGAAAGATTTTTTAAAATTTTATTTTATTACTAGTTTCAAATGTATGGTACATTGGTTAGACATTTATATAGTTTGTGAAATAATCCCCCTGATTACACTTCTCTCCTCTGGCTCTACACCTAGCCATTATATTTCTGCTGACTTCATTCCCTATATCATACTCTATCCATAGACCATCTAGCAACTACTAATTTGTACTTAAAAGAAAGATTTAAAAAAAAATCTTTACACTATTATACAGATGCAAAATCTGCAGAGAAGCTGTAAGTCTGGAGACTTAGGGAAAAATTTCAGTTTGAATTCAAAGACAGTCTTCTCACAGAATTACTTCTTCTTCAGGGAGATCTTCTTTGTTCTATTAAGGCTACTGACTAATTACATGAGTCTCACCTACATTGCAGAGGAAAATCTGCTGTATTCTAAGTCCACCAATCGAAATGTTAATCTCTTAGGAAAAAAAAAAACAACACATCTTCACAGAAACATGCAAAATAATGTCTGACTAAGTAGCTGTGCATCATGTCCCAGTCAAATTAACATATCAAATCAATTATTACACTTATATTCCTTTTTGTTTCTGCAAGCTTAGCAATAATTCCCCCTCTTTTATCCTCAAATTTAATAATTTGAGTTCTGTATCTTTTTACTGTTCGTTTTATACCAAGGCTTCTTAAACTTATTGATCACTTTTAAAAACAATAAATCCTTTTAATTTCAAACATCTATGCTGCTATTCTATTCTCTATTTCACTTATTTTGACTTTATTCTTTATACTTCTTTTGTACTGCTTGATTGTGTTTAATTTGCTCTTTTTTTAGTGTTTTAAAGAAAAAGTTATTGATTTGAGCTCATTATTTTTAAATAAAGATATATGCAGCTGTAAATTTCCCTCTAAACATTGCTTTAGCAGTACCACAAGTTTTGGAATGTTCTGATTCTATTTTCTTTCCTTCAAAGAATTTTGAGTGTCCCTTTTGTGATTTCTTCTCTGGATCTTTGCTTATTTAGGAATACTTATTTTAATTTACTTATTTGTGATTTTTTCATACATCCTCGTGTCATTGATTTTAATTTTATTCCATTATAGTCAAAGAATATACTTTGTGTAATTTTAATCCTTTTACTTGTTTTATGACCTAATACATAGTTGATCTTTGGAGTGGGTTTTATGTGTACTAGTTAAGAATATATGCTTTGCTGTTGATTGTCGGGCATTTAGATGTCTGTTAGGTCTACTTATTTTATAATGTTGTCCAAGTCTTCTATTTCATCAATGATCTTATTTTAGTTTTTAAATCTTTTAAGCTATATTATTTTTACTTTTGATTGGATTGTTTAAACCACTTATAGTTAATGTGATTACCAATAAGTTAGGATTTATGTATGCCATTTTGTTAATTGTTTTCTATATGTCTTATGTCTTTTGTTTGTTTATTTCTTCAATACAAAGATATTGTGTGATAGATAATTTCTAGCTCACCAAACCAATTCCTATGTTATTTATTTTACTATAATTTTGAAGTTCTTTTTTTACCTCTGTTTCCTCCACTCTGCTGATTCCCTCTAATATACTCTTCATCTCAGATATTGTATTTTTCATTTCTGACTGGTCCCCTTTTATAATTTCCATCTAAATTCTTATGTTATTTTTTTTTATATCTTTGTTAAAGTTTACACTGAGTTCATCTACTATTCCATCCAGATCATTGAGCAATTTTATAACCTGTGTTTTGAACTCTACATCTGGTAGATTGCTTGACTCCATATTTCCTAGAACACTGTTCTATCATTCATGTAGGACGTGTTTCTTTGTCTAACTTTTTGCCTCCTTTCATTGTCTGCCTCGATGTACTAAGCAATGCTTCTGAGTCTCCTTGTCTTATTAGCCTAACTTTGTGATGTAGGTGTCCAGTGGCACAGTCCTGAAAGGCATCCAGCTACAGACCAAGTTTATTCCCAGGCTGTGCCCCTCTGGGGCCACCTGGTAAGATTCAGCAAGCGATCCAAAGATGGCTGATACTGTGCTGTGGTTATAGTTGCCTCAAGTGACCACACCAGATACAGAGCCTGGGTTCCACCATTGTGGGGCTAGGAACTTCTCAGAAAGGGGCACAAGGCACGCTGAAGATTCCACTGGTTATGGCTTAGGTAGAGCCTCAAGTTGGGTCAGGCAGAGTTTCAGGGGATCCTCTGGGTGAACAACCTCTGTTATCCAGTTTGATGACATCTCAGCTATGTTGGGATTGGGGAGAACTCAACATAGGAACAATGGATGCCTCCAGCATTTCTGCCTGGGAGAAAGCCTCACCTCTGGCTATTGCCCTGAAGCCCGACAACTGAGCATTCCCTTGTATATCCCTGACAACCCCCCTGAGCAGCCCACCTGGTGCTGGAGCTCAGAGCCAGCGAGTTAGTTACCAAGAAGTTTCAGTCATGATAACAGCACCTTCAAGAGGAATATCTGCACCTGCTGGTTGCAGCAGTCATAGCCTCTGTCTCACTGAGCCGAATGGGACCAGGCAGCCTCACATCTCTGTCCCACCCTACTGTTGCAAGATGATTTCTTATTTTTTTCCTTAGTAGTAGTACCTCTGTTCATCCAAACCCCAGGCAACTCTGCTTGCTGTTTGTTCTGTGTTTTGCCACATTTCTGGTGTGGTCAAAAGAGGAGATGCACAAAGCTTTGATGCTCTATGCCATCTTGCTCAGCCATTATTATTTTGTAAATACACATTTTGCCACTTTATCTTTCTTACATTTTCTGGTCTCTATTTTAATACATTCCTTTCATTTTTCTCTTCCTCAGAGTGAACGATCTCATTGAGATATCTTCACGTTCTTTAATTTTTCTTCACTTAATTCAAATCTGCCTTTTGACTCTTCTGGTGATTTTTTTATTTTATTTTAGTTACTATGCTTTTCAACTTCAAAGTTTCGATTTGCTTGTATTAAATCTGCATTTTATTGTTATCGTTATTATCATACTCTTTTAGCTCTTTAGATGTAGTTTCTCTTAGTTTCAAAATATATTGGAAATAGTTGATTATAAGACTACTTGTAAATCCAATATTTGGGTCTTCTTCTGGGTCAGATTCTACTCACTGCTTTTTGATTTCTGTGTAATGGCCGTATTTTCTTTTTCTTTTCTTTTTTTTTTTTGCTACATTTTACATAATGTTTTGTTGAAAACTGAATACATTAAATAACATATTGAGATTACTCTGGAGATCAGAATAACTCCCTTTGCCAGGTTTTATTGTCGTTACTGTTTACTCTTGTTATATGTTTGTCTAGCGACATTCTTAACTCATTTTATAAAGTTGGTAATCTTTGTCATGTTGGTCACTAAAATATCTTCTCAATTAGTTTTACAGAAGACTTTTTTAATACAAAGTTTTTAATAAAAATATTATCTACCCATTTTCAATTCCATTTTCTAATTATAATTTACTTGCCAAAATATCATTATTTATTTTTTCTCTTATATTTTTTGACTCTGTGTTTTATTTTTATGGAATTTTTAATTAAGAAGTTTAGGAAGAAACTTCTTTCTGGAAGTGATTCAATTTAGAACTTATTCTCAATGCACCCAAACTCAAGGTCTTCTAAATTCTTTAAGTGGGAGTAGTAAATGAGAATTTGGCTCTTTTCTTGTATATTGCAGTTTCTTCCAGTACCGTTTATTTATATTATTCCACTTTTGAGTCTGATAATGTTGTGACATATAATTTTTTTCAAGATAACACAACTTTCTCATTTGCTAAAGTTTTATTTTCTGCTGAGAATATGCATAGTTCTGCTACTTCAGTTATATTAATTTCAAGTGATTTGAACTTCCATTAGGCACCAACATTGAAAGTCTATTAGTAACATAAACTTTCTTAGATATGTAAAACTTTTAACTAAAGGAACTGAAAGGCTTTTTTTCTTTCAGGACATACCAAAACAATACTGTTGTTTAACACAGAAAGCCACATGCTGTCATATAGAAATTTGCCTTAGCCAATCAATATTATGTTTAAATTCCATTGCAAAAACAGTGTAATACAAAAATGATATTAAAGCACTAAACCAATCTAGCATTATGTCAATAAGTTATATTTTTTTAAGTCTTTATGTCTAACTGCTCTCCATTCAAAATAAAAAGTAAAGACAGTATAATATTCATTAATAATCTTGATTCAGTATAATTTTTATTTAGTATCTTTTTTGAATTGCTTTTCATTTATTTTATTTTTTATTAAATTTATTGGGGTGATATTGGTTAATAAAATCAAATAGTTTTACAATTCAATAATACATCATATGTATATTGCATTGTGTTAACCACTCAAAGTAAAATCTCCTTCTATCACTGTATATTTGACCCCTTTTAGTATATTTGTTTTTATAGAGTTATTTATCCTTTTGAAGTTTTCTATTTCTTAAAATTAACCCTAGATCTGTATTCTCAGATATATTTTGTTTCATAATTTGTATTTGTTATTGGAAACATTATTTCATATATTTAGATAATGAAGTTTCCTGACAATTGGAAATTTAAAAATAAGATTTGCAATAGTATTACAATTAGATTGAAATTCAAACATTAAACATAATTTCGATTTTAGTAATTTTTGTAAGTTTCTAACATAAATTACAACAAAGTATTTTATTGTTATGGAGGTTATATAGTACAATAAATATTTATTTAATGTTTTCCTTTTATTATAGGTCGACTTTTATCTAATAAAAATGCAGTACTTTTGTTTATGTTACTTTTTATTAACAATTATTAGGGTAACATTAGTTAATAAAATCAAGTAAGTTGTAAGTGTACAATTCAGTAATATGTCATATATATATTGCATTGTGAGTTCATCGCCCAATATTAGATTTTCTTCTGTCACCACATATTTGAGTTCTTTTATCCCTATCACCTTCCTCATCCCACCTTCCCTGTGGTAACCACTAATCCACTGTCCGTGTCCATTAGTCTGTTTGTTTGTCATATTTTGTTGTTGCTTTTAGTTTTATATCCCACGTATGAATGAAATACTATGGCTCTCAACTTTTTCTGTCCGACTTATTTCACTAAGCATGATCATCTCAGGATCCATTTATGTTACCACAAATGGCACTATTTAATTTTTTCTTATAGCTAAGTATATTCCATTGGATATATGTACTCCACATTCTTTATCCAATCATCTATCAAAGAGAACTTCAATCATCATTTCCATATCTTGGCCACTGTGAATAATGCCACTATGAATATTGAGTTGCATATATCTTTATGGATAAATATTTTCTGATTTTTGAGTAAATATCCAAAGAAGAGATTGCTGGACCATATGGTAATTCTATTCTTAGCTTTTTTTAAAGAACCTCCATATTGTTTTTTCTCCAGTAGCTGTATCAATTTGCATTAGTACAAGCACTGTATATAGATTCCTTTTTGCCCACATCCTCCCATACTTGTTATTGTTTGTCTTGATGATAATCATTCTAACAGGTATGGGGTGGTATCTCATTGTGATTTTGATTTGCAGTTCCCTATAGCTAGTGAAGTCGAGCATTTTTTTCTTATGTCTATTGACCATTTGTATGTCTTCTTGGGAGAAGTATCTATTCATGTCCTTTGCCCATTTTTAATTGGATTTTGTTTTGTTTTGTTTTGTTTTACTGTTGAGTTGTATTAGTTCTTTATACATTTTGGATAGCAGCCTCTTATCAGAGGTGTTGTTTGCAAATATATTTTCCCATTTGGATGGTTGTCTCTGTCTTATTGATGGTTTCTTTAGCTGTGAAGAAGTTGTTGTTGTTGTTGTTGTTGTTGTTGTTGTTGTTGTTGTTGTTTTAGTTTGATATAGTCCCATTCACTTATTTTGCTTTTACTTCCCTTGATTTTGAGGTCAAATTCGTAAAATTCTCTCTAAATCCAAGGTCCATGAGGTTAATATGTATGTTCATTGATGCAATTTATTTTTTCAGGTCTTATATTTAAGTCCTTGATCCATTTTGAGTTAATTTTGATGTATTGTGATAGACAGCAATCTAGTTTCAATATTTTGCACATGCTTTCTATTTATTGAAGAGAATTTCCTTTCTTTCAGGTTTTTGGCTACTTTGTAAATAAAAATATTTGTTCATATATGCAGAGAATTACTTCTGGACTCTCAAATTTGTACCATTGGTCCATGTTTCTGTTTTTCTGCCAATACCATGCTGTTATGATTATTGTTGCTTTGTAGTATAATTTGATGTCAGGCAATGTGGTACCTTTGGCCTTGTTTTTCTTTTTATTTCTTCTCAATATTGTTTCGGCTATTTGAGTTTGTTGTGCTTCTATACAAATCTTATGATTTTCTGTTCTAGTTCTTTAAAAAAATGTCATTGAGATTTTGATTGGGATTACGTTAAATCTATATAATACTTAAGGTAATAAGTCATTTTAATATGTTGATTCTTTTAATCCAAGAACACAGAATATGTCTTCTTCGATTTCTCTTAATAATGTCTTATGATTTTTAGTGTATATGTTCATCACATGTTTCGCTAGGTTTATTCTTAGGCATTCTTTTTGTTGCAATTGCAAAATGATTTTTTAAATTTCTTTTTCTAGAAATTCATTATTAAAGTATAAAAATGCTGTGGATTTTTGAACATTGATTTCCTTTTTTTTGAAATTTGCTGTATTTGTTTATTATTTCTAATAGCACTTTAGTGGAGTCTTTAGGGTTTTCTATATAGAGAATCATCTGCGAAAAGTGACAATTTGCCTTCTTCATTCCCAATTTGGATGCCTCTTACTTCTTTCTTTTTCTTGATTCCTCTAGATAGGACTTCTGTTTCTATACTGAATAGTAGTGGTAATAGCAGACTTCCTAGTCTCATTCCAGATCTTAGAGAGATCATTTTTAGCTTTTCACCATTAAGTATGATGTTAGCTGAGAATTTGTTGTATATGGCCTTTACTATGTTGAGGTACTTTTCTTCTATACCCATTTTATTAAGTGTTTTAATCATAAATAAATGCTGTACCTCAGCAAACAATTTTTCAGCATCCATTGATATGATCATATGATTTTATTCTTTATTTTGTCTATGTGGTGTATCAGAAAAATCAATTTGCATACATTGAGTCACCCCTGTGCTCCCAGGATGAATCTCACTTAGTCATAGTGTATAATCTTTTTAATGTGTTGTATTCAATTTGCTAGTATTTTATTGAGAATTTTGCATCTGTGTTCATGAGAGTTACTGGTCTGTAGTTTTCTTTCTTTTTTATCTTTACCAGATTTTAGTATAGAGTCATGTTGGGCTCTTAACTGAGTTAAATAGTATTGCCTTTTCTTCATTTTTTGGAAAAATTTTTCAAAGAAATTGTACTAAATCACCTTTGAATGTTTCGTAGAATTCTATGGTGAAGCCATCTGGTCCTGGACTTTTCCTTTGAGGATGTTTTTGATGATTGTTTCAATTTCCATACTGTTGATTGGTCTATTTAGATTTTCCAGTTTTCTATGATTTAGTCAAGAAAGAAAAAATATTTCTAAGAACATGTGCATTTCTTCTAGGTTATTAAACTTGTTGGTGCATAATTTTTCATAATATTCTTATATGATCCTTTGTATTTTGGTGGTATCTGTCATAAATTCTCTTTCATTCCTGATTTTGTTTATTTGTGTCCTTTTTTCTTCTATTTTGATGAGTCTAGCTAGGGGATTGTCAATTTCATTAGTCTTCTCAAAGGACCAGCTCTTTGCCGCATTAATTTTTTCTATTATCTTTTTGTTTAATTTCATTCAATTCCGCTCTAATTTTTATTTTCTTCTTCCTTCTGCTCACTTTGGGCTTCATTCGTTCTTCTTTTATTAGTTTATTATGATATAATGTTAGGTGGCTTATCTGGGATTGTTCTTATTACTTGAAATATGCTCATAGTGATATGAACTCTCCACTTGTTACAACTTTTGCTATGTCTCACAGTTTTGATATGTTGCACTTTAATTATTTTTTTCCTATGTATCTCTTGATCTCTCCTTTATTTCTTCTATGACTCAGTCATTCTTTGGTAGTATGTTGTTTAATTTCCACATATTTGTAATTCTTCCACTTTCTTTGAATTATGGTCATAATATGCTTGATATGATTTTCATCTTCCTAAATTTGTGAAGGTTAGTTTTGTGTCCCAACACATGGTGTGCCATTGAGAATGTTTCATGTGCACTAGAGAAGAATGTATAATCTGATGTTTTGGGATGAAAGACGTGGTAAATGTCAATTATGCCCAGTTGGTTTAACTTAATGTCTTTTTAAAATTTGTTTTGTTGTTTTGGATTTTTATGAGTTTATTTGAGCCAAACTGATAAAATATACCAGGGAGCAATGTCTCAAGTGCTCCTCCAATGTGTCATTTAAGGCTGATATTCCCTCATTGATTTTCTGTTTGAATGATCTCTCCATAGCTGACAGTGAGGGCATTTATATCACCTACTATAGGTGTGTTTTAGTTCTGTTAATAGTTCTATGTATTTTAGTGCTCCCTGATTGAAAGCATAAATATTAATAAGTGTTATGTCTTATTGATGCATGATCCCTTTTTTTCAGTACGAAATATCCATCATTGTCTCTTATTATTATTATTATTTTATCTTAAAGTCTATTTTGTCAGATATGAGTACAGCTACCCTTGCTTTTTACTGGATGCCATTTGCTTTGAGCGTTATTTTTTTCACCTCTTTGCTTTGGGTTGATATTTGTCCTTGCAGTTGAGATATGTCTCTTGAAGGTAGCATGTGATTAGGTTTTGTTTTTTGATCCAATTTGTACCTCTGTAACTTTTTATTGGTGAGTTTAGCCTATTTATATTTAGGTTGATTATTAAAATATAAGCTTTGTTATATTTTATCTTAGACATTTTATCTGTTGTTTTGTGGTAGCTCAGTTTTTCCATTGTTTCTTTGTTCTTGTGTTTCTATTATTTTAATTTGGTGGAGTTTTATGGTTTTCCCCTTGTTCCCTCTTATGTTGTGTCTCACTTCTGGATTTTTAGTGTATGGCTAGCATTAAGTTTATGTAAAAGAATGTTATCTATATACTGAAACACTTTTTCTGCTGCATGTGCTTTATTTCCATTCCCCTTTGCAGGTTCTGATCTTTACTCTCTCCCCTTTTCTCTTTTCATTGTCTCACATTCTCTCTTTTTCTGCTGTGTTTCTAAGTTGCAGTAGCTGTTGTCTTCTCTTTTTAAAATGTTGTTTTTAACCTCTAACATAATGTAATATTTTAGCTTATATAATCTGTTCTTAATAAGGGTTGCACTTTTTCTGCTTCTGTCTACCTGTTAGCCATCTTATTCATAGGTACGTATTTTTTTTCTCCCTTTTTTTCAGGCAAAATGACTCCCTTAAGTATTTTCTGTAATGCAGACCTTGTGGTGGAAAATTCCCTCAGCTTTTGTATGTTTTTAAAGGTCTTTATTTCTCCTTTATATCTAATGGAGAGCTTTGCTGGATATATTATTCTTGGCTGGTAATTTTTCTCTTTCAATAGTTTGACTATTTGGTTCATTTTTTTCCCTTCTTATAAGGATTTGCTGAAAATTTCTGTTACAATCTAATGGATCTTTCTTAATAACTTACTGTTGTATTTTCCCTGATGCCTTGAGAATTCTTTCTTTTTCATTAATTTTTGACAATTTTAACATAGTGTGTCTTAGAGAAGGCCTTTTTGGTTTTAGAAAATTGGGTGTTCTGTTTGCTACTTAGATTTAAAAGATCAGTTTTTTTTCATAGGTTTGGTAAATTTTTGTTGACTATTTGTTTGAATAGGCTCTTCTCTCCCTGTCTTCTCCTTCTGGTATACCCATTATTTTTATGTTTTTTTTTTTTTTTTTAAGCTGATAGCGTTAGATAGTTCTTTCAAAGGTTTTTATTTTATTTTATTTTATTCTCACATCTCTCTCTTCCTTCTGCATCATTTCCACATTTCTGTCTTCAATATCTCTAATTCTTTCCTCCATCTTATCAGCTTTATTTCCTAAGCTTGCTATTTCATTTTTTATCTCTTTTAATGTGTTCTTCATCTCCAGAAGTTCTATGTTTTAGCACTTCTGTTTCTTTGTAAACTATTCCTGTTCTTCATTTTTTCCCCTACTATCTTAGAATTATAGGTCTGAATTTTCTTGCATCTCACTGAGTTTTTGTAGAAGTGCAATCCTGAATTCCCTGTCATTTAAATCGCATATTTCTATGTCTTTAAGCTAATTTTCTCCAGGTTTTTCTTCTTCTTTTTTGAGCTGCCTTGTCACCTTGGTTGTTCATGGTGTTTGATGGACAATTGCTCAGCCTAGACATTAATGGAGTTGTACTGTACTTTTTTTTTAAGAGAAATTTTATTATGGAGTGATCTTTTTTTAGCAGATTGATACAGAGGGGTTTTTCTTTTAATTTTCGATAGGTGGCATCCAAGCTTCTCGGATTTCTGCTTTGAGGCTAGCAGGCTGGAAACTCAGGTAAGATTTCTATTAGTTTCGAGGCAAAATTTCTTCTCTAAAAAACCTCGATTTTTATTCTTAAGTCCTTGAAGTGAATGTGTGAGGCCTATTCATATTATCAAGGGTTACCTCCTTTACTTAAATTCAATGGATTGTAAATGTTAATCACATCTACAAAATACCTTCACAGCTATATCTAGACTAATGTGTGACCAATATCTAGACTAATGTGTGAACATAGCCTCGCCAGGATGACACATAAAGTTAACAACCACGACCTCATATAAATAAATAAATCAAACTTTGACTTTTTTTAAAAAGTCAATCATTTGTTATTGACATATTATATAAGTACAGCCTGAATTATATGTTTGTAATTAAAGTGTAAGAGAAGTAGCTCATTAGAGAAAGTGTCTAGTTTTAGACTGTTATCATATTCTGGATTGTTTAATAACTAGCCTATAAATAGAAGCTATTGATAGTAGATCACATGAAAGTAGAATCTTCAACCTCCTACTTGGAGTCATGATTAACATAATTTTTTTCTATAATCTCTTTTAATCATAGATAATAACACTAAGATATAAAATTATTTTATTTTGACTAAATTCTGTACCCAAACTATCTATAGTCCTTATGTTTCAAAATAACATAATACAAATTTTATTCAAAGCCTATAAAGTGTTGTCTTGATATTTCTTCAAGTTCTAAAATTATTTATCATATAAAATATTAATTAGAATAGTATTTTGCTAAAATATTGACAAGTAAAAAATAATAAGTATTGTATAGATATTTTTGATATCTATAACTATAGAGAAAAATAAAGAAACTATTGTTCCAAGTCTTAACAAAATTGTAGTTGTAGGATAGTGTTATTATAACTATCCTTGATATTTCTTAAAGATAATATTTGATAAAAGAATTCTCATAATTTCTTAAATATCTAATTTGAGACATTATTTTACTCTTGATAGCAGAATCTTTTGTACCATCTGGCAAG
The DNA here is from genome assembly GCF_014176215.1 of Rousettus aegyptiacus. NCBI lineage: Eukaryota > Metazoa > Chordata > Mammalia > Chiroptera > Pteropodidae > Rousettus > Rousettus aegyptiacus. The sequence goes on along the minus strand of NW_023416312.1, from coordinate 50,449,615 downwards.
ATATTCTTTTAAAATGGCCTCCCATTTAAATTAAGATTGCTTTGAATTTAGTCACTAGATTAGTAATACTGAGAGTGAAATTTATTTCAACGATATGATTATTAACCTAATCTCTTCATTTCCCAAGATAATTATTCCCTTTCAACTAAGGGTATATGTGGGACTTAAAAGAATATATTTATTTCTTCCATGAAAATGCAACTATCCAAGGAGTCTTTAATGCCACTGTTACCTGAAAACTCTACTAAATGAGATTAGTTTATCATTCAGGTAAAGACATTCTATTGAACATATTTTGGTGGACTAATTTTGGTTCTGTTATAGCAATATTTTCTTTTTTTCTGAGTTTTTAAAATACAAATTAGAAATTAATGAATAGCCACAAAGTGCTACAGAACTTTAATTCAGTAAGCACAGTAAAGTTTTAATTCTTATCGAAATCAGACAATGATTAATTTAGGAATTTTTATATAAAAATCTCTTAAACAACTGATTTTCTCCTGTAAATAGAAATATACAGATAGATTTTATAAATGCATTTTTAAAAATATATATATCATGAAAGAAAGTACCTGTTTTGGCAATAGATTTCCAAATATCTTTATTCCTTGGAATCTGAAAATAAATCATAATCTTTTCTTGTTCTCTTATGGTCAAGGATTAATAATCCTTGTTTTTAGAGATAGATAGAATGACAGGATTACTCCTGCCTTTAACTGTTTTGTTGGATACAAGATTAGCATCTCAAAAAAATCAGTCAGCTTACAGAGAGAATGATATTACTCTTTTAACTGATTCATCATTGTTCCACATATGCTCTTAGTATTGGATAAGATTGAATATTTTATTTTATGTATTCCTGACACAATTCTCTGTAATTTGACTTTAATCTTTAAAATATATATATATATATATATATATATATATATATATATATATATATATATAAATTTAATCAAATGGTTCTCAAACAGTTGCATGCATCCAAATCACCTGAGAGTCTTGTTAAAACCTAGATCGCCATGCCTAGTTCTAAAGCTTTTGACTTACTAGCTCTAGTGCAGGGCCTACAAAATAGCATTTCTAACAGTTTTCCAGATTATATTGATGTTACTGATCTAGGAACTACACTTTTAGAAGTCTTGATTTAACCTTCCTGTTTCTTACTTGGACCTCACATTTCATATCCCTTAGATAAGCAACAACTTAGAATACTAAGGGGAACAAAGAAAACAAAATAATATTTTCTAAATCAGTGGTTCTCAAACTTAGACACACATTGGTCTCACTTAGATAGTTTTAAAAGCTAAGGATGCCTGGATACCTCTCTTAGAGATTTTGAGTTAACTGTCTTAGGAAGTATCCTTGACATTGAAATATTTAAAGGCCTTTGGGTAATTCCAATATGCAGTCAAAATTGAGAAACACCATTCTAGAAGGGTAGATGTTACAACTAACTTCCCTTAGTATTAGAAAATAATGATAGTTGTAAATGACATTTTCCCCAGGGATTCTCCTTCTAGAAATACTCACATTCTTCTAGATGTACGTATCTTCTATTAATATCCAACCAAATGATTAGACGTTATTTTTGAAGTCATAAAGACTGCATTCTTTTATTCCATGAAATGAGTTTTTGAGATAATCAGCTTTTCAGATTTAATAGTAGAAAAAAATGATCTGGAAAAGGAAATAAAAAAAGATGGTGCCCAAAATGTTGGCGATAAGATTAAACCTATCATTCTTATCAGAGTACTCTAACTTTAATCATCCTAGTTTGTAGCCACCTACAACTTTAGTTTCCATCGGCAAACTAGAAAGTCATATTTTCAGGTCCTGGTAATAGCTATTGTTAAGTAGGACTTTAGGAAGAGACAAAGATTATTATAACAAACACCTTCAAACTAAGTTTAAACATATTTAAATGGACTAAATAAGTGATTCTCAATTGAGGGCAAGTTGGCCCCTCAGGAGACATTTGGTGATACCTATAGATATTTTCGGTTGTCATACCTGGCTATGGGAAATGGGTGCATAATTGGAGTGGGCAGGTTTTGCTGGCTTCTAGTGTGTCAAAGCCAGAAATGCTGCTAAATGTCCTACAGTGCCTAAGAGAAGCCTCTGCGACAATTATTCAGTGGTAAATGTCAATATTGCTGAGGTTAAGAAATTCTAGTGTAACTCATTTGACTCAATAAACTGTTGTCTGAATTCATCTATAAGGATCTTAATTACGGCTTTTAAACAATATGTTTCTTTTCAAGATAGAGGATCACTGGATAATAAAACTGATTATTAGATCAATTAATATGATTAATTCTAAATAGAATTAGCAAAAATGTTAGTATTTTTATTGTACCTAAAATAACGACATGCTCTAAGTAGAAGGTTTATGATTGCTATCAATACTATTATTATTATTGAAATGGAAAATTATTATTATTATTGAAATGTAGAAAAATGAGCAACAAAACTTTTTTTGCCACAGTATTAAAAAATCAGAGGCATTATCTAAACCTTTGCATAATCCTCTAATGGAAAGGTTGGCACAGCATTCTCCAGTAATGAAACAAGTTCTCAAGACAAGTCAAACAAAGGGTAGTTATTCAAGCACTAATTTCTCTGAGATCATTTTTATAGGAAAATTCAAACTCTTGTTCTTGAATTTTTTTTCTTTATTTGGTCAACATTTTGTAGAAACACAAATTCTTCCTCTTACTATGAATCTATAGATCATTATCTTATGGAAAATTAAGACATTTAGAAGGGGAATCAATGTGGAGATACTCTTCCCTGTGCAAGGACTTTACTATTTCTGAAACAGTCTTCCAATCCATATACATAAAAATATATCTTAACTGGTATATGTTCCTTTATACTATTCTGCTTTCTCCAATTATCAGAAAATTGTCAGAAAAATTTGTTTACCAGAATGACTTTTTGCAGACAAGTCATAAATTCTTGAAATTAAAAGTTTATTATGGAAATGCTGACACATCCTTAACTTTAGTAGACCAAAGAACACCACTTATAATAAATTAGTCACTTGTCTTCTATATTTGTCATGAGTTCTATAAATCAAAATTTTGGAATGTAAATTATGTTTTACTTATTTTTCATTAACCAGTTCTAAAAATAACATTGGTAATATTTTGTTAATAAATAATATTGATCATGGACATGCTGTCATGCCAGTTTTTTGAATTACTTAAACTATAGTAAAAATTATATTTGGGGAGAATTTGAAAATATATCTTCTGAATATATTGCTCATTATACTATTTTAAGTTGGGAGAAAAGAACTGAACCTGTAAATATCAACTATCTGACTAAATATATTTCAAAAATTTGATAGCCATGGAATAGACAAAAAATAAAGTAAAAAATGACATCTCTTTATATCATTCACCAATAGAAGAAGTAATTATCTACTTGTAATCAACCTTTTTTTTCAGAATACATTATGAGTGAAACAATTTACAAAGTTTTCAGATGTCAAAAGGGAATTATTAAAGCTGACTATTGTATTTCTTAAAGAAAATCTGGTTTATTTAATTACAAACAATTCAATACAGTCTAAAAATGGAAAATCCCTCATCACTCTAATTATCAACGTCTGCATTATTAATGAAGTCTTACAGTTTGGTATGAATCTTCAAGAGAATTTCTTGCATTTATACACTCACATACAAGTGAAATGCATACATTTCCATGTGAGTATCTGTATATCTCTATTTATTTGAATATAATAATTCAATTTTCATTTTGTTTTATATCATGTGATCTATATTTATATGACAACTGGTTTTTTTTCTACTTAAAACAAAGATTTGGAGATCTTTCTATTTCAATACAAGTAGTTCTACCTCTTTTAAGAATTTCTACATAATATACTACATTTTAACCATTTTGCTATGGATGGACATCTATATTTTTGCCCAATATTTTATTTTAAAAATCTACAATAAACCAATTTGCTTGGTTGTTTGGGTAATGTATAGATATTTCTCTACAAACAAATAGATCCTTATAATGGATTTTTTAGTTGAAATGTATACATATTTGAATTTTAAAGTAATTTTACCAAATTAACCAACAATAGCTATACTTATTTGCATTACTATTCATTGCATATATGTGTAATATTTTACTTTTATGCACATCAACACTGGTGTTTATGTGTATTTGCATCTATGCAATGTTGGCAGAGGGAGGCAGTATTCAAATGAGTTACTTTAACTATGTCTAGGAGAAAATTATTGATGTCAGGACTTAGTTAAAACTAGAAATAGAGATTTTTAATTTAAATATTAGAAGTATATGAGTTTATGGGTATTTAATATCAAATGGGTTATAGTTCAATGCCATTTCAATGCATTACTATATTCATGTAATTTTATGTAAGATTATACTGGTTAATGGGAACGAGACTGTGATATTCTTCAATTAAGTTGGCTTCTCCTGAAAGCAGACCTTGAAACAATGCTTGGAAACAGGTAGTTTTGAGGAGAGGTTATTTTAGTAATCTAAGGAGAAGGGGTAGGAAAATGAGAAAAAGAAGAAAGGAAATCCAGGATATAAGGATAGGTTTCAGTTGCTTACCACTGTGGGAAACAAGAATTTAATTCTGCTGGATACTCAGAAAAATTTTGGAAATCACTTCATAATCATCTCCCAATACTTTTTAAAATTCATTTTTATTTTTATTTTTAAATTAAAGTAAGTTTCAGGCATACAATTCAACAATAAGGCATATATAAACATTGCATTGTGTGTTTGCCACCCATAGTTATATTTCTTTCTGTCACCATGTATTTGACCATTTTTACACAATCTACTGCCCCCTTCTACTCTCTCCCACTCTCTGGTAATCACTAGCCTATTGTTTATGTCCATTAGTTTCTGTTTATCTGTGCTGTTCTTTTGTTGCTTTTAGATTTCTATCCCACATATAAGTGATATCAAGTGGTTTTCGACTTTTTCTTTCTGGCTTATTTCGCTTAGCATGATTATCTCAAGGTCCATCCATGTTGTCGTAAATGGCAGTATTTCATCTCTTCGTACGGCTGAGCAATATTCCATTGTATTTATGTGCCACAGGTTCTTTATCCAGTCATCTATCCTAGGAAACTTCAGTTGCTTTGATATCCTAGCCACCATGAATAGTACTGCTATGAACATCGCTGTGCAAATATCTTTTTGGATGTGGGTTTTCAAGTCTTTGGGGGTGAATACACAGTAAGGATATTGCTAGATTATATGATAGATCAATTCTTAGTTTTCTGAAGAACCTCTATACTGTTTTCCATAATGGCTGTACCAATTTGCAGTCCCACCAGCGGTATATGAGAGTTCATTTTACTTCGCATCCTCTCCAGTATTTATTACTTGTCCTATTGATTATAGCTATTCTAACAGGTGTGAGATAGTATCTCATTGTGGTTTTGATTTGCATGTCCCTGATAGCTAGCAATGTTGAGCATCTTTTCAAATATTTGTTGGCTATTTGTATGCACTCTAGGTAAAAGTGTCTGTTCAGGTCGTCTGCCAATTTTTCGATTGGATCATTTGTTGTTGTTGTTGTTGTTGTTGTTGTTGTTGTTGTTGTTGTTACTGAGTTGTATAAGTTCTTTGTATATTTTAGATACTAGGACCTTAACAGAGGCATTGATTGCAAACATATTTTCTCATTTGGGTGGATGTCTCATTACCTAGTTGATGATTTCTTTTGCTGTGCAGAAACATTTTAGTTTGATATAGTTCTAGTCATTTATTTTTGCTTTTACTTCTCTTGCCTTTCATGTCAAATTTATAAAATCCTCTTTAAATCCAAGGTCTTTGAGTTTAGTTCCTATGTTTTCTTCTATGCAATTTATTGTTTCAGGTCGTATATTCAGGTCCTTGGTGCATTTTGAGTTAATTTCGGTGTGTGATGTTAGACAACAGTCTGGTTTTATTATTTTGTATGTGGCTTTCCAGTTTCCCCAGCACCATTTATTGAATAGGCTTTTCTTTCTCTAGTGTATGTTTTTGGATCTTTTGTCAAAAATTATTTGCATATATTTATTTATTTATTTATTTATTTATTTATTTATTTATTTATTTATTTATTTCTGGACTCTCAATTCTGTTCCTCTGATCTGTGTGTCTGTTTTTCTGTGAAAACCATGACATTTAACTATTGCTGCTTTGTAGTATAATTTGAAATTGGACAGAGTGATGCTTCCAGGCTTTTTTTTTGTTTTTCTCAGAATGGTTTTGGCAATTTGGGGTCTTTTGTGCGTCTGTACAAATTTGGTGATTTTTTGTTCTATTTCTTATAAAATAGCGGTTGAGATTTTGATGGGGATTGCATTAAATTTGTATAATACTTTAAGTGATAAGGTCATTTTAACTGTTGATTTTTACAATCCAAGAACATGGAATATGTTTCATTTCTTTATATCTTCAATTTCTTTTAAGAGAGTTTTGCAGATTTTTTATGCAAGTCCTTCACATGTTTTGTTAAATGTATTTTTAGATATTTTATTCTTTTGTTGCAGTTGCAAAGGGAATTACTTTTTCCACTTCCTTTTCTGACACTCATTATTAGAGAATAGGAAAGCTATGGATTTTTGAACACTGACTTTTTTATCCAGAGACTTTACTGTATTTGTTTATTGTTCTAGTAGTGTTCTTGTGGAGTCTTTAGGGTTTTCTACATAGAGAATCATGTCACCTGCTAATAGTGACAGTTTGACTTCACATTTCCTATTTGGATGCCTTTTATATCTTTCTCTTTCCTGATTGCACTCACTAGATCTCACATGTTATATTGAATAACAGTGGAGATAGTGGACAACCTTGTTTAATTCATAATCTTACAGAGAATGCTTTTAGTTTTTCACCATTAATGTTGGCTGAGGGTTTGTCATATATAGTCTTTATTATGTGAAGGTATTTTCTTTCTATACCAATTTTGTTAAGTGTTTTGATCATAAATGGATGCTGTATCTTGTTAAAGGCTTTTTCTGCATCAATTGATGTGATCATATGATTCTTATTTTTTAATTTGTTTATGTGATGTATCACATTAATTGATTTTGCATATGTTGAACCATCCCTATACCCCTGAGATGAAGCTCACCTAGTCATGGTGTATAATCATTTCAATATGTTGCTGTATTCTGTTCCCTATTATATTATTTAGAATTTTTACATCTGTGTTTATGAGAGATATAGGTCAGTAGTGTGCTATCTTTACCAGGTTTGGGTATCAGGATAATATTTTACTCATAAAATGAATGGGAAAGTGTCACCTCCTTTTTTATTTTTTTGAAGAGTTTGAGGAGAATAGGTAGTAATTTTTAATTTGAATTTTTGGTAGAATTCGCTGGTGAAGCCATCTTGTCCTGGACTTTTACGTTTTGGTAGGTTTTTGATGATCATTTCAATTTCCATACTGATGATCACTATAGATTTTCCAGTTCTTCTTGATTCAGTCTGGGAAGGTTTTATCTTTCTAAGTCCTCATTATTTCTTCTAGGTTTTTAAATTTGGTGTTATATACTTTTTCATAGTATTCTCGTATGATTCTTTGTATTTCCATGGTATCTATTATCATTTCTCCTCTTTCATTATGATTCTAGCCAGGGATTTGTCAATTTTATTAAACTTTGAAAAGAACCAGCTTTTTTGTTTGTTTGTTTGTTTCGTGTTCAATTTCATTTATTTCTTCTCTAATTTTGATTATTTCTTTTTTTTCTTCTGACTTTAGGTTTTATTTGTTCTTCCTTTTCTAGTTTTTTTAAGCATTAGGTTGTTTATTTGGGCTGCTTCTTGTTTTTGGAGATAGGCCTGTAATAATATGAACTTTCCTCGTATGACCACTTTTGCCATGTCTAAAGGTTTTGATATGTTGTACTATCATTATCATGCATTTCCATGTATCTCCTGATCTCTCTTTTTTATTTCTTTTGTGACTCGTTTATCCTTCAGTAGCATGTTGTTTAATCTCCATTTATTTGTGGTTCTTCCTGCTTTCTTTTTGCAGCTTATCTCTAGTTTCAAAGCATTATGATCAGAGAATATGATTGGTATGATTTCATCCTTCTTATATGTATTGAGGCTATCTCTGTGTCCCAGTATGTGGTCAATCCTTGAGAATGTCCCATGTGCACTAAAGAAGAATGTATAAGCAGCTGTTTTTGGATGGAAGGCTCTGTAATGTCAATTATGTCCAGTTGGTCTAATGTGTCATTTAAGGACGTGATTTCCTTATTGATTTTCTATTTGGATGATCTGTCCATACACAACGGTGGGGTTTTTAGGTCACCTGCTAAGGTGATGTTTTGGTGTTTCTCCCTTTAGTTCTATTAGTAATTGCTTTAGATATTTCAGGGATCTCTAATTGGGAGCATAGATATTAATAAGTGTTATGTCCTTTTGGCACAATATTCCCTTTATTATTCTGAAGTGTCCCTCAGTATCTTTCCTCACCTTTTTTATTTTGAAGTTTATTTTGTCCAATATTAGTACCACTACTCCCGCTTTTTTCTGAATGCCATTTGCTTGAAATATCATTTTCCACCATTTCACTTCTATATTTGTCTTTGGAACTGAGATGTGTTTCCTGAAGGGAGCGTATAGTTGGGTTTTATTTTTCAATTCAATCTACAAATCTCTGCCTTTTTACTGGTAAGTTCATTTCATTTACATTTAGGGTGATTATTGAAATATGAGGTCTTCTTATAGTTATTTTATCTTTTGCTTTCTGGTAGCTTGGTGTTTCTATTGCTTCCTTGTCATTGTGATTCTGTTTTTTGTTTTGTTTAAGTTTGATTGTTTTTTTGTTTGTTTGTTTGTTTTACCTCTGGTCCTTCTTGTTTTTTGTTACATACTTCAGTTCTGAATCTTTGGCATGTGATTACCATTATGATTATGTAGAGGGTGGTTTTATATATGATATGATAATATATATCTATCTATATCTATATCTATATATCTATATCTATATCTATATCTATATCTATCTATCAATATATCATAGGAGTCTATTTTCTTCTTTGTGTGTCTTATCTTCATTCTCCTTTGCAAATTTGTATCTTTGAATCCTCTCATTTTCTGTCATTGTTTTCTGTATGTATGCTGAACATTCATTATCATCCTGCTATAACAATTCTCTTCCTATTGTTTAAGCTTATAATGCCTTGGTCTTAGTAAGGGTGGCAATCCTCTGCTTCTATCTACCTGCTAGAGACCTTACTCCTAGTTATGTATTTTTTATTGTTTTGGCATTTTGTTTTATGTGAGCTGACCCCTTTCAATATTTCCTGTAATGCAGGCCTCATAGTGGAGAATTCTCTCAATTTTTATCTGTCTGAAAAGGTCTTTATTTTTTTCCTTCATACCTAAAGGAGAGCTTTGCTGGGCATATTGTTCTTGGCCATAGTTCCTTTCATTTAATAGTTTGAATATTTGATTGCACTCCTTTCTGGCTTGTAAGGTTTGTGCTGAGAAGTTTGATGGTAATCTAGTGGATTTTTCTTTATAGGTTACTATTTTCTTTCCCTTGACTGCTCTGATAATTATTTCTTTTTCATTGATTTTTGGTAGTTTTAATATAATGTGTCTTGGAGAAGGGCTTTTTGGGTTGAGTTAATTGGGTGCTCTGTTGATTTCTTGAATTCAAAGCTCAAGCTCATTTCATAGATTTTCAAAATTCTTTCCAACTATTTATCTGAAATTGCTTTCTAATTCCTGTTCATTTTCCTCCCCTTTGAGAATGCCCATTATTCTTATGTTTCCTCTCCTTATGGTATCAGATAGTTCTAGTATTTCTCTTTCATTATTTTTCCTTCTTTAGTTTCTTCTTCCTTCTGATTTATTTCTAGATTTCTGTCTTCAATATCACTGATCCTTTCCTGCATTTGGTCTGCTCTATTTTCCAAGCTTGCTATTTCATTTTTCATTTCTTTAAGTGTGTTTTTCATCTCTAGAAGTTATATTTACTTCTTTTTCAGGATTTCAATCTCTTTGCTAAAGAAGGCATTCCACTGATCTAGATTTTTTTTTTCGGGGGTGGGGAGGATTCCTGAAATTGTTAATATGACTTTTTTTTGTTTATCTAATTGGGTTTTTTTCAGCAGTACCTTCCTGAATTCTCTGTCATTGAAGTCACATATTTCTACATCTGTAAGATTATTTTCTGGAGATTTTCCTCTTTCTTTCTGAGTTGCTTTATCACCTTGGTTGTTCATGGTGTTTAATGAACTATTTCTCTTCCTGGGCATTAGTGGAAATGCAGTCTGCTTTTTCCAGAAAGAAGATTTATTGTATAAAGATCTCTCTTTAGACTAATACAAAGAATGTGTTTTTCTTTTGGTTTCAAATAAGTGGCATCTAAGCCTACTGGATCTCTGTTTTATATAAAGTCTTAATAATGCTTTTTGTTTCCTTACAGATATTCGGGCACTCTTGCACCCCTCAATCTCAGTCCCTGCCAGTGTTAGCAACACGTTCAGTATCATTTGCTCAGATGCCCTTGGGACTCTACGTTGGGTGTCTTCAGCTACCCCCCATCCTCTGGATTACTGATTCTATCCTTTGCTTCATCCAATCTATTGATTGTCTCTAATGTACTCTTCATTTCCAATACTGTGCACTTCATTTCTGACTGGCACCCTATTATGTTTTCCATCTCCACTTTTTTTTTCCTATCTCTTTGTTAAAGTTCTCACTGAGTTCATCTACTTTTCCTCTAAGTTCATTGAGTATCTTTATAGCCAGTGTTTTGAACTCTGTGTCTGGTAAATTGCTCGTCTCCATTTTGTTTAGTTCATTTTCCGGAGCTTCATCCTGTTCTTTCATGCGGGGCATGTTTCTTTGTCACTCCATTTCTGCTGTTTCCCTCTTTTTGTTTCTATGCTTTAGGCAGGGCTTCTAAGTCTTCCCAGTCTCAGTATAGTGGCTTTACATAGTAGGTGTTCTGTGAGTCCCAGTAGTGCAGTCTTCCTCATATCCTGAACCAGGTGCTGAAAGTGTGTCTTTTGTGTGGGTTGTGGGTGCCCTCCTGCTGTAGCTGAGCATTGGTTGCTGCTTCAGGTCAATGGGAGGGATTGGCCCTTGGGCTGATTGGTTATGAGGACTGGCCAGTGAGGGCCTGACCCTATGGAACAGGATTCACTTTAGCAGGGCTCTGGTGCCTGCCTTGTCTGCCCTTTGGGTGTATCCTCAGATGCAGCCATTGGGTGCTTCAGCTCTGGAGCTAGTTGAAGCAGGCCACTAGGTATGCTAGCTCAAGGTCCTCCTAGGAGGGGCTCAGCTGCAGGTCAAGTTCAGCCACAGCCTGTGCATTTTGGGGGCCACCTGCTGTGAGTCAACACACAATATGAAGAAGGCTGCCACTCAGGCTGAGCTTATAGGTGCCTCAAGAAGCCAAGCCAGAAATTGAGGCTGGCTTCCACTCATACAGGGCTTAAGGCTTCTCGGCAAGATGTACAGGGCACACCTAAGCCTGATGCTGCTTTTTATTAGGTTTCATGAGCCTTTGAGAGTTTCCAGGAAAGTCTGCAGCATGAGCCATGAGAGGCTATTTATATGAAATAAACCACTGGAGGCAGCTTAGTTGGGCTTGCAAGTTAGGAGGAGTTGGGTCTCAGGGAATCAGTGTGGAGCTAAAATGTCTCACTGTCTGGGAGTACTTATACAGCCAAAATGACCCTCCCAATTCTTGACCACCATACAGTTATAGGACTGGCCCATTTTGCATCTCTACCCCTCCTACAAGTCTGAAGGTGATCTCTTATGTATTTTCCCAGTTTTAGGACTTCTTTTTAGCCAGACCTCAGAAGACTCCTAAAAATGGTTGTTCTGTAGTTTCATTATAATTTTGCTATGGTTGTGAGAGAAGGCAAGCACAGCATCTACCTTCTATGCCACGTTGACTAAAGCTCTATTTCTTGACAAGAGTCTGGATAACATACGTGTATTTATTTATCAGAATTGAATAAACTTTATATTTATGGTCTGCACATTTCACTGTCTCTATTATACTCTGATAAACTTAAAAGATGGAAAGTTAAAAAAAATAGATAAATTCCCAGACAGAAATTTTTGAAGACTATAACAAACTTAATCTAAAATTTATACAGATATGCAAAGTACTTAGAATAGTTCTGATATACCTAAAGAAGAAAATATTTGGAATATTGCACTATATTATTTTGACTTAATATAAAGCTATAGTTATTAAAAATCACTTATTTCCACAGGTTACAGACAAATAGACCAAGACTGGATAGGGTCCTAGATTAGTACCACATTATTTAGTTACTTTATATACAGAAATGCCACAGCAATTTAGAAAGGAAATAGTAGCCTCATCAAAAATGGTGCTGAGAGTAATTTTTGGACTGCAGATCAAGAAGGAGAAATAACAACAAGAAATGTCCTACAATTTTTATTAGCTAAGCAAAATGACGATGGAGTTTGGAGAGGCAAAGATGGCTAGAATTTAAAAGGCAGAGAGTCCCCTAAAAAGAGGTTATGTGGAGAAAGAGCTTTAGAAAGCTGCATAGGTGTCTTTGCTGTATGAAAATCTATACATGTGTAGGGTGAAATCCCACAAGCTAAAATAAAGAAGAAGAAGAAAAAAAACTTCTTGGGGAATAATAATTACCACAAAATTGTATGATAAACAATTCCCAAACTCACACAGGGCTGAGGAAAGTTTAAGCTCTCAATGTGCATCACAGAGAAATTTTCCTGAACACATGAGGTCTCTCAGTAGAGATCCTGCAAATGCTACATCTCACAAAGGAAGTTAAATCAAAGCTAGAATATATTCATTAACATAGATTTGTGCTATGAGAACTATTAAAAAAAAGTTTTTCAGGTGGAAAGGAAATGACACCAGATGGAAACTTGGATCTATACTAAAGAATGCTGAAAATTGCGAATATGTGGATAAATGTACAATATAATTTACCATATACAATATATAATATACAACATATATAAATATATTGTATGAAAATACTACAATGTTCAGAAGGGGTAAATGGAAGTAAACTATTGAATCAGAATTTATACATAAAGTCATAAAATATTACTTGAAGTTTGACAATAATTTAAAGAAGCATATTATAAATGCAACTAAAATAAAACAAACAGAAGACAAATAAAGTAAAAAAAATAAAATAATTAAGTCAAAGAAAGCAAAAAAATATAGGGAAAATGAACAAAGAACATATGGAATGAATAGAAAACAAATCTTAAAATGGTGAACTAAAACCTGACCATATTTGTAAACACACTAAATGTATGTAGTATTAATACAACAATAAAATGTCAGGACTGACATTTAAAAAAAAAAAAACAACTATATTTTGTTTACAGGAAACTCGTTTAAAATATAAAGACATAGATTATTGAAATAAAAAAGATTAAATATATACAAGACAAATACTAAGCATAAGAAAGCTGTAGTGATGATATAAACATCAGAAAAAGTAGACTTCGAAAAAATGTATAACAATAGTAATAAATAGGGGAATTTCATAATAGTAAAAAAGTCAATAAATCAAGAAGTGAGAATTTTAATGTGTCTACACAATACATAGTTTTAAAATACCTGAAATAAAGCCTAACATAACTGATAAAAGAAAAAGACAATTCCATTATTATTGTTGGAAATTATAGCCCTTTTCTCTCAATGGTGGATAAAAACAGGTAAACAGAAAAAAAACAGTAAGAACATAAACAATCTGAATAATATTATCTACCAACGTATCCTAATTGACATTTACAGGACAGGCCATTTAAAAATAGAAAATACATATTTCTTTAAAGCGTATGAAAAATACTCACTAAGATAGACCATAAGCTAGACCATAATAACATAGCTCAAAATATGTGAAAAGACTGAAATTCTAGAGTATATCCTCTTACAAAAATAGAGTCAAATTAGAAACAAAAAAGAGAAATATCTGAAAAATTAATATACAACATATATAAATATATTGTATAAAGATTAAACAACATAGTCTTAAATAACCCATGGATCAGAGTAGAAATTACAGAAAAAAATATATAAAAAATACTGAATTAAATGGAATAAAAACACAACATATAAAAAATGTATGGCTTAATAATATACTGGCAAGCCAAATTCAGTAAGCATATTAAAAAGATCATTACCATGACCAAGTGAGACTTATTCTTGGGATGCAAGAATAGTTAAACATTTGAAAATCTATGAATGAAATCTTCCACATGAACAGAATGATGAGGAGAAAACATGCAATTATCTTCACGCAGAAAAACATCCTTTTTATTTTTTTTATTTTTCTATTATAGTTGATATTCGATATTATTTCATATTAGTTTCAAATGTAGAGCATAGTGGTTTTGCATTTAAATAATTTAAAAAGTAATCCTCTAATTAGTCTACTAACCCAACTAGCACTATACAGAATTACTACGATATTATTAACTCTATTTTATATACTGTACTTTACAACTCTGTATTTTGTGAATTCCAATTTGTACTTCTTAATCCATTTAAAGGTACCCTGCCCCCTAACCCTCCTTCCATCTGATAACCATCATTTTTTTCTCTGTATTTGTTAGTATGTTTCTGTTTTGTATGTTCATTTATTTTGTTTTATATATTCCACATATAAGTGAGATCATATGGTGTTTGTCTTTGTCTGACTTATTTTACTTAGTATAATACTCTCTAGGTCCTCCTACATTGTTACAAATAGTAAGATTTCATTCTTTTTTATAGCCAAATAATATGCCATTGTATACATGTACCGCCTCTTTATCTAATTGTTTATTAATGAGAACTTAGGTTGCTTCCATATCTTGGCTATTGAAAATAACACTACAATGAACATCAAGGAGCATATGTATTTTCGAATTAGTGTTTTGAATGTCTTCAGGTATATACCCATGAAGAGAGATGCTCAGTGTCACTAATCATCAAAGAAATGCATTTTAAAACCACAATGAGATATCCCCTTACACCCGCCAGAATGGTTATTTTCAGTAAATCAACAAACAAGTGTTGACCAGGATGCAGAGGAAAGAGAAACTTCGTGCACTGTTGATGAGTTTGCAAATTGGTTCAGCCACTATAGAAAGAAATATGGAGGTTCTACAAAATTAAAAATAGAGCTACCTTATGACTCAGCAATTCTACATCTAAGTATTTATCCAAATAAATTCAAAACACTAATTAGAAAATACAAATGCACCCCTACATTTATTGCAGCATTATTTATAATAACCAAGATATGAAAGCAACCTAAGTGCCCATCAATAGATGATTTAATAAAAATATGTGGTACATTTATACAATGGAATATTACTTCCAGTACTATTTTGAATAGAAGGGGCATACATAATTAATAAAGGAAAATAATGTATATTTCCACATTGACTACTGTCTTCTCTTGATATCAGGTATGAGTGGAGAATTTGTTCTAGGACTTCCACAGACACCAAAATCTGCTGATACTCACGTCCCTTAATTAGCCTTACATATTTTAGGGTTACGCATCTTTCCATTTAACCAAACATGGATAGAAAAAGTTGAATCCATAGATGGATATGGAGGGTTCATTGCATGTTAGATTCTGAATTCTCATTGGTATTATACATGATAATATTGTTAAAAACATTCTTAATATATACATATGCGTGCATACATACTTCCAAAAGCTTAGCTATCTCTGGAATTGTATACAAGAAAATTATAAGTAGTTGTCTCTAGAGAGGGCAACTCATGGAAAAAAGTTTCAAAGCAGGATAGAGACTTAATTTTTTTTTCTATTTACCAAGAGAAAAATACAAAGTCAGGAATATAATGAACTCATCTGTACAACTTGATATTTTACCCACGATACCACCATCTAGATCATGATATAAAATATTTCTAGTACTTTTGAACTTTTGCTGTATGTCCTTTACAATCAATAACCCTCTGTACAAACAATGTGAGATTCATTCTTCTGATCTCAATCATAATAAATTAGTTTTGCTCGTTCTTGAACTTCACATAAAGGAAAACATTCTGTAAATACTCTTGCGTCTGACTTTTTCACTCAACATATTATCTTTGAAAGTAAACCTAGCTTTATGTATCAGTAGTTTATTTTATTGCTGTATAGTATTCAACTGTAAGAATATACTATAAAATATTTATATTTTATACTGAGGATGGTGATTCTAAATATAGACTTTTATGAGCATTCTTGTACATGTCTTTTGATGGACATATGTATTTATTTTTCTTGAGCATATACCTACTATATTTCAATGTTTAATTTTTCATTATCATATTAGCATTTATCTAAGACATGTATTTGTATTCTGTCACATTGCTAGACTCACTTACTAGCTCCAATATCTATTTTGTAGTTACTCTAGAATTTTTTGATGTACACTGCCATGTACACATAAGAAAGTTTTATTTCTTCCATTTCAATCTGCATTGACTTATGTCTATTTGTTGCCTTATTGTATTGGCTAAGATTTCTAGTACAATGTTCAATGGATATGATGAAATCATCTATCTCTTTTTTTGTGTCTAAGTGAAAATATTTAGTTTTTAGTCTTTCACAAATTAATAAAATGTTTATATATAATGTTTATGTACATAATGAGTGTGTGTGTGTGTATACACATACATATATATATTCTTAATCAGGTTGATTACACTGTCTTATATTCCTAGTTTTCTGATATATATTTGATTTATTAGGAATGGATAATGCATTAAATTTTTTTTTAACGTTTGGAGAATATATACTATTTCTCTTATTTTTTAATATGAAATAAATTGATTAACATTTAAATGTCAACCTTAAATTCACTTTATCATTCTATATTTATCTGTTCAGCTGAGTAGGCATGGAATGACTATCAAGAATGAATTTGTTTGAATATACTAATATATTCATTTGCTAATGTATGAAGTAAACAGAATTATGAAAGTTTTATTTCTAGTAAATTAAATTTGAAATTTAGGAAGCAATCTCATTTTTACTTCTGCCTGGTAAGAATTTATAGAAGAATTAAAGGAATTATTTGCATAAGAAGAGAGACATGTTGGTGGGTTAAAAAATTAAAAAGAGAGAGAGAGAACTGTTCTGGAGATTTACCATGGGATTTTAGACTTAAATGTAATTACTCATTTACCCTAAACATTTTGAAATTATGATAACAAAATATCACAATTGCCTCTACCATTGCTTCATACAGTGTGTTGGAACAAAAATTTCTAAGGAAGATATGATGAACTTCTTAATGTTTTAATGTTTCTTCTAATCCCACTTTGCCCATACAGCCTGTGATAATGACAGAACATGTCTCGGATTCTAATTGTTCTGAAGGAAATTAAAGAGAAATATGAGTCGCTTTCTTCAGAGATATGTCACAAATGAAACTTTTATGTCAAAAAGAAGTAGTCTCTGTAGAGAGTATTATTCACATAAGGAAGAAACACTAAGGCTAAATATATTTTGAGGAAACTCTTCAGCAGGAATGAAAGATAATTTTCAAAGTATGGACATAACTCAGTTATGCCTACAAAATTGCTCAACCTCATAGGAGACTTACTGAATTAATATTTGCCCACAAGAAGCAATAAAATGATATTTACTGTAGAGTATACCTCCTAATAATACCATCAGTTCATACAACAAGCTGTGTACAATTAGCACATAAAAAAGTGATAGCAACATGTGAACATTTTGTGTACCTTCTATTGAACTTTCAGTGTCTTCTCTTTGCTTTTTAACCTCCTATTTTGTGATTGGAAAGGATGTCACTCCTTTGATTTTTTTTTGTATAACCTGTAATATATCTACTACCTTAAAAACAACTTCTCTACGTGAAAGATAAAGCAAACACCAAAGAGTTATGTCTTTCACTTAGGTATTTGCCTTCTGAAAAGAGGCAAATGTTTTATTATGTTTATTGTTTGTTGTTTATTATGTTCAGTTTTACTTACTCTATGCTTTCAATTGCACATTCTATAAGTCTCAAAATTCAGTAGAACTTAGGAAATTTTTACTGAGTAACCCGAAAGCTTTGCAAATGAAGGTGACAATTTGAGATAAAGACGAGGTCCTTTTATATCTTTGTGAAGAACTTCACTGAAGGAGTAGAATAAGAACTGAAGCAGACACATCTGCTAAGTTTACTTCTTAGGCAGCTCTGGTTAATGTTTCCCATGAAAAGCATGCTAAGGGTTTTAACAAGTGTCAATACTATTTTTCTGCTTTTTTTTTTCTGTCTCAGAACTTTTTTTCTAAAGCCAATAGCTTGCAAACTTAACCTGCAAGCAAATATAGCCCAAAAGTACATGTGTTGGGTTTGTGGGTGTGGTGTATACAGTCAAGAGGAACATTTGTAACTGTTTATGGGTGAGTTAACATTCTACAGGGTAAATTCTCAAGTCAATAGGGAATGAAAGTATAGAAAGAGTCTGCTGACTTGACAAGATGCCTCTGGGCAGCAGGTCTTTCCTTGAACGGCAGCAGATCTCCAAGACTAGCAAGCAGGTCTTTCTTTGAATAGTGGCAGTTCTCCAAGACCAGCAAAGGTTTAATCAGAACTTGAAGCTTTCCATACTTAGATGGCAGTAAGATCTTCATATTCTGTAGCATCCTGTCCAATGGGGAGTGACATCAGAAACATTGTGAAGTGAAAGATGTCCCCAGATTTCTCGCCTTGGAAAAACAACAAGCTGAACATGTAAAACTCAAAAAGTAATACACAACCTGGACACCAGCACGTCTGAGATGTGATCTGTGCATAAGAGCTACCACCAGTCAGAACCCCAGGAGTCAGGTGGTAGACTAGGAGACAAAAAGAAGCTCATCCAGACTATCTAGCAGGAGGAGAAGGGGGAGAGAAGGTATGGCAGGTTCCCTGGACATTCCTGCCTGAGAGAGCTGTGAGCTTTATGTAGCAGTAGTGCTAAGGGATCAGGGAAGAATGCAGAGAAGTGGGAATGGCAGAGAAGTGGGGAAGGGAGAGAAGCAACAGTTGATTATTACCAGCTACGGTAGCAAAAAAAAAAAAGAGGCTGAGCCACAGCCCCCATCTCCGAACCCGAGGGCCCCTTCTCCCATATCCTCCAAGAGCTAACACCCTGGAGCACCAGGAGAATCTGAGCAAATGATACCAAAAGTGTTGCTAACACTACTGGGACTGAGACTGAAGGTAGCCGGCATGATTAAATACTTATAAGAAAAAAAAAGACATCATGAAGACTTTATATAAAGCAAGGATCCAAGAGGCTTAGACCTCGCCTACTAGAAACCAAAAGAAAAATGCCATCTTAGCAACAGGCTAAATAGATACCTTTATACAATAAACCTTCTTTCTAGAAAAAAAAAAGCAGAATACACTTCCATTAATGCCTGGGTGGAGAAAGAGTCCATTAAACACCATGAACAACCAAGGTGACAAGGCAGCTCAGAAAGAAAGAGAAAAATCTCCAGAAAATAAGCATATAGACATAAAAATATGCAACTTAAAAGAAAGAGAATTTAGAATGGTACTTAAAAAAAACTCAATGAGAGTCAAAACAATTCATATCAACAATTTCAGGAATCGAAAAAACAACTAGATGAGCAGAACGAGTTCTTTTGCAAGGAGATTGAAATCCTTAAAAAGAACCAAATAGAACTTCAGGAGATGACAAACACACTGAAAAAGATTTAAAAAAATCAAAATAGCAAGTATGAGAAAGAATTGACCGAATGAAGGAAAGGATCAGTAATATTGAAGACAGAAATCTAGAAATAAAAGGAAGAGGAGAAAAAACAAAGAATGAAAAATAATGAAAGAGAAATACAAGATCTAGCTGATACCATAAGGAGAGGAAACATAGGAATAATGAGCATTCTCAAAGGGGAGGAAAAGGAACAGGGATTAGAAAGCATTTTCGGTCAAATAGTTGATGAGAATTTCCCAAATCTGAGGAAGGAGCTTGAACTTGGAATTCAAGAAGTCAACAGAACACCCAATTATCTCAACCCAAAAAGGTCTTCACCAAGACACAATGTGTTAAAATTATCAAAAATCCAACAAAGATAGAATTCTAACGGCAGCCAGGGAAAAGAAAATGGTAACCTATAAAGGAAAAGCCATTAGAATATCATCAGACTTTTCAGCATAAACCTGACAAGCCACAAAGGAATGGAATCCAATATTCAAGCTATTAAGTGAAAGGAACTACCAGCCAAGAATAATGTATCCCGCTAAGCTCTCTGTTAGATGTGAAGGAGAAATAAAGACCTTTTCAGACATACAAAAATTGAGGAAATTCGCCACTACAAGGCCTGCAGTACAGAAAATACTGAAAGGGGTCAGCTCATCTAATACAAAATGACAAAAACAAACAAATAAACAAATAATCAAGAGTAAAGTAACTAGCAGGCAAATAGAAGCAGAGGAGTACAACCTTTACTAAGAACAGGGCATTATAAGCTTAAAGAATAAGAAGAAATTTGCTATAGCAAGATAGTAATGAACGTTCAGCATACATAGGGACAAATTGAGACAACAATGACTGAACAGGGGAGGATTCAAAGATCCAAATTCTAAAAAGGGAATGGAGATAAGGCACTCACAAAAGAAAAAAAAAAATATATATATATATATATAAAATATATACATATATATTATGGTAACCAAAGGCCAAAGATTCAAAATGGAAGTTTAAAACAAAAAGCAATAAGGACCAGAGGGAAAACACAGAAATAATTGCTCAGGGAGTACTAGGACTTACCGGAAGACACTGAGTTGTCAGAGAGAAATGGCTGGAGTTGAGGCTCTGTCCCAGGCAGAAGTGATGGTGGTATCCATTGTTTTTCTGTTGAGCTCTAACTCCTACCAGTGTGTGGACTTAGTGCCGCCATAGCTGAGTTGTCAACAAATTGGGTAACAGAGGTCGTTCTGCCCAGAGGATTCCCTGAAATTCCACCTCCCTCAACTTGCAGCCCCACCCAAGCTACATCACAATGCATCCTCTGTGAGTCAGGCGCTGACTAGTTTACCTTGCTGACCAGCACCTAGACTCACACTGGTGTCAGCTGACCACAGTTTGTGGTGTGTCATCTTGAGGCAACTATAAACACAGAATCTATGGAATGCTTGCTAAATCTTCATAGGTGGCCCCAAAGGGGCACAGGCTGGCATCAAACTTAACCTGCAGTTGAAGCCCTCTCAGGACTGAGTCACTGGACAACTACTACACAAAGCCACGCTCATATGACTATGAGACTTAGGAACTTTGCTTAGTACATAGAAACAGACACAGAAAGACAACCAAAATGGAAAGACATAGAAACATAAACCACATGAGAGGCAGAACAGAGATCTAAGAATAATGAAGTCAAGCAATCTAACAGATGCAGAGTTCAAAACACTGGTTATAAAGATGATCAATGAAATTAAGAGAAGTGTAGATGAACTCTGAGAACTTTAACAAAGAAATAAAAAACATAAAAATGGAAATGAAAATTATAAAGGGGAACCAGTCAGAAATTAAGACTACATTATCTGAGATGAAGAGTATATTAAAGTGAATCAACAGAGTGGACGAAGAAGACGATCAAACCACCAATATAGTGGATGGGGAAGCCAAGGTCATCTAATCAGAATGGCAAGAAAAGGTAGCCAAGAATATAATAATTTAAGGAGTCTTTGGGACAAAATTAAGTGGAAAAACATCCATGTAATAGGGATACCTGAAGTAAGAGAGGGAGAATAAGAGGTAGAAAAGCTATTTGAATAAATAATGACGGTAAACTTCCCTAACTGAAGAAAAAATGATGGAAAACTCCCCTACCTGGTGAAGGAAATAGACATACACCCCCAGGAAGCTCAGAGGGTCCCAAGAAATAGAAACCCAAAAAGGCCCACACCAAGACACATCATAAATAAGATGCCAAAGGATAAATTAAAGAGAGAATCTTAAAAGCAGCAAAAGAAAATCAGTTAGTTACCTACAAAGTAGCACCCATAAGACTGGCAGCTGATTTCTCAAAAGAAACTATGCGCGACAGAAAGTTGGCCCAAAATATTCAAAGTGATGAAACCCAGGATCTACAACCAAGAATACTTTACCCAGCAAAGCTATCATTTAGAGTTAAAGGACAGAAATAGAGCTTCCCAGACAAAAATGAGCTAAAGGACTTCATCAACATGCAGCCACTATTACAGAAAATGTTGGAGGGGCCTCTTTAAGAAGAAAAATACATATATCAAAAACATGAGTAAAAAATGGTAATAACTACATATCTATCAATAACTACTTCAATAACTACTATCAATCACTACTTCAGGTGGAAAAGAATTAAGTGCTCCAACCAAAAGATAGGATGGCTGAATGGATATGAAAACAAGACCCCTACATATGGTGCCTACGAGAGACTCACTTCACATTAAAAGACACTCAGAAACTAAAAGTAAGGAGACAAAAAAAGATACTGCTTTGATGTACCTGGAGGGTATTGTGCTAAATGAGGTATGTCAGATAAAGACAAATACCAAGTGATTTCACGTACATGCAGAATCTAAAGAACAAAGTAAATGACATTAACAACAAAAATGGAAACAAACTCATAGATACAGAGAATATTTTTATGACTACTAGAAAGGAAGTGAGTTGAGGGGATGATGAAAAAGGAGGAAAGGATTAAGAAATACAGATGGTTAGTTACAAAATATTCATGGAGATATAAAGTATATCTGAAGGAAAATAGTCAAAAATGTTTTAATAAATATGTAATGGGGAAGAGGAGTACTAGATTTAGTGGGGTGATCAAACTTGAGTCTAATCACTATGCTGTACAACTGAAACTAATATATTATTGTATGCCAACTGTAATTGAAAAAATTTCATTGAATTATGCAGTGTAAATATGAGCAACTAATTATTATATTTCAATAAAACTTGGAAAAAGACTTTATTAACTTATCATGCTTACTATATTGATACAGGAAAGCTCATGTTTGCCACTACCAACTAATTTCTGGCCAAGAACAGAAGATGTCATTTAACTTTTACTTTTATCTTTTTATACTTTTGGAGATTATATATATATTCACCTCAGGAAATAAGGGAAGCTGGAACATATAATAAAATTTTAAGAAGAAAAACAAATATAAAGCCATAGCCTTGGTTAATGAATATTAATGTGATTTCCAAATAATAATTGGAAATCTGAATACATAATGGTTCAAATTTTGTGTGTGTATATATATATATATATAATAAATTATGTTAAATAAATATTACTCTTAGGATTAATGGTTTATTTTTCTATACACTAATTTTGCTTTATGCCTTGATTTAACTTTTAGTTATTTAACTAGCAACTTTTCTTTTGACCATCACAGAGCTTTGGGAGTATTACGAATTTGACTTATATTCTAAAAATAGTCATTTAATCATTTCATACTATATTAAGAGAGCAGTATAAAATTATGTGTGAAGAAAATTGTATGTTAAGAAAGTTTATATCTCAAACTAAATAAAGCTACTATATGCTAATCAAGGTGCTAAACATTGAATGAATGCAGAAAGATTTGCACCATGGTACAGAGTTCCAGAGAGTTAAGTTTAATCATCAATTAACTATCAAATAACACCATTAAAATACTAACAGTGGTAGTGTACAAGGTACTTCTTAGGATGAAGATAAATTATTTGGGTACTGGAAGCGATTTTTTCCTGATACTATTAATACAGTAATACCGCTTCACAGATTCAGCTACATGTGCACATTCGCACATGCACACATATACTTAAAATCTATTAAGATAAACAATGATTAAATCTATCATACTTAACTTGATGTCTAACTCACTATCATTATCATGAGGGAGGTCATTTCTATATCTCATTAAGCATGATATTCTTTTAGTTATTGTGTAAAAAAAGTTACGCAGAATTAAATTCTGTCCCTTAATTGCTTATTAATCTGGAGAAGAAAATAAATTGTTGACATGAATGAAAGTGTATAGGACAGAAGTAAGGCTTGTTGTTTTAAAAATATACAAATAATAAATTATTTATGTTAAAAATTGGTGAATGGCAAATAAATTTTAGTTTCCTGGGTGAAAGTGTAAGATTAAACAAAGACTTGAGGTAGAAATTTTGAAGAATAATGTTAATCTGATAAAGTCGTAGCCAAATAAAAAAAGAATTCATTCATACACTTTAAAATAAATTTCTGTAGCCCATTATGCTGAAAATAAAGAGATTTCAAGTTGATGTTTAATGCTGTAAGCTAAACCTACCAAATTTTTCAGGACCTGAGAGATTAGGAAAAAAGATTTGCCTTATGTGACGTAAAATAACCATTTAGGAACATCTGAGCCTGGTGATAGTTAAGGGAACTGAAATGAGGTTCTTCATGGGTAATCAAGCCAAGTTACCCAATCAGGAGGTAATATAGTAGCCTTATTCTTATCTTTTAAATGAATAAAAATAAGCTTAGGAAATATAAGGAAAATTTTACTTTCTCTATAGTACCCTGTGTACAGACTTTAAATAGAAATTCTGCAGATGTAGAAAAAGAGGACATGATATTTAAAATATTTTAATAACCGTCTTAGGAATGGTGACTAGTTAAGAATTATAGTTTATTAAGAAAGTAACAGCAAAGGCAGTCCCTTTGAGTATAAGCATTTCAGCCCAATGAATGATATCCACTGAGCAGGCTACTGACAAGAAAAGGTTGTATTGTAGATTATTACCCCCCATCTGAAGGGTAATAATGCATGTCTGGAAATAGATATTTAGTCCCTATTCAAGCATAGACAAACCTAAAACTGGTTTTCTTTTTTTTTCTTTTTTTTTTCTTTTTTGCACAAAGATATGTTTTCTAACATCATTATTGAAGTGTAATTTATATATAAAAATAAAAACATAATTTCAAAGAGATATTTGCACCCCATGTTCATTGCAGCATTATTCATAATAGCCAGAATAAGGAAACCACCAAAATGCCAATTGATGGATGAATCGATAAAGAAAATGTGGTATATGCATACAATAAAATAGTATTCAACCTTAAAGAAGAAATAAATTTTATGACATGAGACAATATAGTTTTTTTCTTTCATTATTGTTGATATTATCTAAGAAACTTTTGCGTAAGTTTTATTTGGATACCAACAAGCTTAACATGTTTAAAGGATGTTTTACACTTCTATCTTTGTCATGGATACTTAAAGGAAACAGAAAGTTAGTTAAAGTTGCCAAATGCAGGATAGTATTACCTAGTTGGGAATCTCTCACAGTATAAAATCATGTTTCCTATATCTCAAGGAGGGTTCTAATATGTTAGATTTAATTTGTGTACAGTAACACACAATTAGATATATCTCATCTCAATATTAATCTTTTTTCTAGGTTTCAGGTATTTCCCTTTATGGAAGAGAATTTTATTTTCAGTGGAATTGCAGAGAGAAAAAGAGAGTGGTAGTGGCATTTCATATGATCTATATGCTTCACCGGAAGAAAAATGAAGGAAAAAAGGACAAAATTCTCAAATCATCTTATGATTGTTACCAGAACGCCTGAATTTAAATACTTCTTGTTATGTTCCGCACTCACAACACTTCTTGCCAAATATACTTTTTGACACATTTCTCTTGATGCCAATATTTTGCTTTATAGCAATCTATCTAAGACTCAGTCTCCAGGAATATACTGTATTTCAAATCAGGGACAACTTGTATGTGACAGAAATTTATTGAAGCCCACAGAAGTTTAATGGAATGAAAGTTGTTTTCTATGTTCAAATATGTATGTGAATAGCCTAAGTGGAAATAATGCACATGGTCTCGACATTACACATATTTTATTCAGCAAATACATATGTTACTTAATTATTTTCTAATTGCATATATGTAATCTAGTCAGGTCATTAAATATGAACTCACTTTTAAAAATTGAATAAAACAAACACTATATTCAAGGATGAAAAGTAGTTTTCGACTTACATGCAGACATCAAATTACTGGTAATGGCTATCTAGAGTTCTCTATTGATAAAGATTAAGAAAGTACTTTGTGACAACATAGATGGATCTTGAGATAATAGTGCTAAGTGAAATAAGTCGAGAAAAGTTAAGAACATGTGATTTCACTTATATGTGGGATATAAAACCAAAAGCAATGAGCAAAAAGACAAACAAAAACTCAGGGACACAGACAACAGGTAAGTGGTTACTAGAGGGAAAGAGAAGAAGGTAGGTAGATAAGTGGGAAGGGGATCGAATATATAATGATGGAAGGAGATTTGACTTTGGGTGGTGAACACACAATGCAATATACAGGTGATGTGTTATTGAATTGTAAACTTGAAACCTATATAATTGTGTTAACCAATTTCATCTCAATAAATTTAATTTAAAAAAAGAAAGCACTTTTGATTTCAATGAGAAAAAGGATTGCTTGATTGGTAATATTGGTCATTGGTACAAAATAAAGAGTAATATGTATTGTGTATTTACTAACTCTGGTCTAGAAACTAATATATATGAATCAAACATGTTCATCCAAATGTATTCATGTAATAAAATTTTGTCCCAATGTCTTATTTCTCACTTTTTTTCTAAATTTAAGAGATAGTAAGTTGTCATGCTGTAGCTTTGACATGCCAATAAAGGCATCACAAATGGGAAATTATTCGCTATAAAATATGAAACAAGAATTGCTATGATGTACTACCAAAAAAACTCCACTTAACATCTGACCCTCCAAATTACAATTTTGTAACTTTATTGGGTCATTTTCTCCATTTCTCCCATGGTTCCTCTCTAATATACATTGTTTCATGCTACTAGAAAAATAATTTGTCTCTTTTATTAATTCTACTTGTCCCAATTCTCTTCTTTTTACTATTTTTGCTTGCCAAATTAAGCAAGAAATTAAATTCAAATGCTGAGAGGCAATATGTTTAACATAATTGCTTGAATTTAACCGGATCTAAGATATTAGTTGTTAAATTCTTAATATTGTCATAAGGTAACAGCTGGCTATTTATCTTGCTTCTTTTTCTAAGGTCAATAGAAGGACCCCAGAACCGTATATAATCCTTTTTATGAATATTTTTCAAACCCTTAACTAAACAAGCAATTAGATTTAAGCATCAGGGAGTTATCTGTCTCTTTAGAGGCAACAGTCATTGGGAAAAAACCTCAGTTGCAGTATTCTTGCTCCAAGTTCCACAGGATAGGTTAATTCGTGAGGAAATGAACTACAACAACTGTGCCAACTAGTGGACAAAATAGAAATTAACATTTTTCTTACTTTCTAAAAAGATCTTTAAGGCATACCTTCAGTTATATAAGGGACATCAAAAGAGACATAAGCTTGATGTAGAATTGTTTTAGGAGGCATGTTTTTATAAACTTATGTGTTTCATATTTAAAGGAAAAACTATATTGCCATGGGATATGCTATGGGATACCCTCCAAGACCAGTTCATGAAAACCTGTTCTCTATGTTTAAAGCTACTTTATATGTCTTCTCTTAAACTCTATTATTTCTATTCCTTTAAAAGAACATTATATATATATATATATATATATATATATATATATATATATATATATATAAAGAAAGAATTAATATTCCAAGTTAATACTCTTTTCTTGGTGCCCTACTGTAAAAGAACTTACAGATGGTGAGACTAGGTGGCAATTTAAATTAGATATGGTATTTACATAGCTCAGGTTTATATACATTTTTATGACATGTAAGCAGCTGTGTTTGTGTTTTTGGTTAATTTCAAAATATTTTGAACAGACATTAAATTTTTTATCAAACAGTACTTTTTTAAACATCATTGGGAAGTATTGAGAAATAGTCTTTATATTCCATAGTGATTCTATGACCCCCCAAAAGGAAATTGAAAGTATTTGGTAATTATTTGTGAGGAATTATTTTTGGGTTTGTGAAGATTTTAATAGCAAGCTATAATGCAAATAAAATATTTCAGTAGAACCACTATTATCAGAGTATATCTAGAGGATTCCTATACAATTGCAGTAATAATTGAAAGGGATTGTAAACTATTGCTAAAGTTCAAGCTAAATCTGTTAAATATATACTATTTATCTGAATAAATATGATTAATTTTAATGCTTATTACAGTTTCAAAAAAATGGATGAACCCAATATGACTATTATTAATGTGAAAATGTTGTATTTTTCACAATTTGAAAATCATACTTTATACATTGATATCTGTAGTTTGGTAATACAATATATATGATATATATGGTCATATGTTATTATATTATACATATTACATATATACAATCATATATAACATATATTTACATGAAGAAAAAATAAAAATGATTTCAGATATTAAATATGAACTGACAGTATAGCATAAAGGTTAGAATATGGGATATGTAGTTAGACTGTTTGTTTTGAACCCTGTATAAACAACCTCTTAATTTTATAACCTTGATTTCTTAATTTTTCTACACTACGGCTTCTGCATCTGGAAAATAATAATACTTACTTCATATGATAATTCTATTAAATTATAAAATAGAAGGTGCATAGGAAATAGCTAGTATATGATTAAATACTATTCTTATTACTTCTATGACTACTTCTTCCCATTTTCCTTCAATAATTTTCTCCTTATGTTTTATTCAACTGTCCTATGAACTTCTTTTTCACCTTTCACTGTTGCTGCAATCATACAGGTTTATTCAAAACTTTAAGGAAAGAATTTATAGTTTAGCTCTAAGGAGTATCATTTGCTGACAGCCTCTGGCTTTTAGCATCTGCAGGATGTGCTTATCTCTTGAACCAAAGCCCCACGCTTCCTAAGCAGGAACTGACCAATAACTCAGCATAGCAGCAGTACTAGGGCCTGGTTATTTCTGCCTGATGACATGCTCCCCAAAGGAGCAATCATTGCTCCAAGTCTTTCTGTGGGTTTGGCCAAGATCTAGCACCAGAGCTTCAGAGTCTCTGTACTCATTTTGTTTTCTCCTGCTTTCCCCTCTACACATATTAGAT
This sequence comes from Rousettus aegyptiacus, assembly GCF_014176215.1. NCBI lineage: Eukaryota > Metazoa > Chordata > Mammalia > Chiroptera > Pteropodidae > Rousettus > Rousettus aegyptiacus. The sequence continues at coordinate 50,420,551 of NW_023416312.1, read as the reverse complement.
GTCTGCGATCTTAAGGTTGTGACACATTTCTAAATCATTAATCAATGATAAATTAGGAAAAAGTACCAGTGAAGAAAATTGTCTTTCACCTTTTGAAAAGAAGAGTTGCAGGAATAATGCGTCTAAGTACAATGAAATTGGTTGGTTTCAGCTTCATTTACGCTCTACAATGTGTAGGTAACAAACAATTAAAACCTAAATATAAAGACCAGAGGGTTTTTCTGGTAGCCCATAAAGTGGTCCTCTTCTTCCTAGGGGTAGGATAGAAAGCAAAAAAAAACAAACTCAGGTTTAATAGAGTAGCCAAGCTGAAATGATGATTGAATGCATGTGATTGAATGCATGACTAAGGTCTTTATAAAGGCCTAAGCCCATCTTGGAAAAACCAAGGACTATGGAACATTGTACAAGGGTGTCTCTACGGATTGTCCAGAAGATTTTGACTTCTCAGATATGTCTGGTACTTCAGCACCCAAAAAATGTGCCCATACTTTCCTATTAATAACTAGTATTTATGCTATATAGGAAAACACTGCAGAATTATTCTTATTAAAAGGAATAGCAACTCCCTCAGGAGCTGTCCTCTACCTCTTCTCTTGGCTACCACACCAAGAACTAGGAATAAATCACAGCATAAATCCACTGTGGATATCCTTCATTGTGGACATGGAGTATTTACAGGTCTAAATTTTTAGAGTGCTTGATCAATTGGGCCAGATTAAGTCTATATAAAGAAGAGTTTATTGACTTTGAGGTCCTCTCTCAGTATAAAGTTTTAATACCTGACAAGGCTTCCGGAAGATAGGACAAACTCATTGCTAAAATAGTCCCTAGACTAGGATGGAGATGGCTCATAGTTAGTGAAGTGAAAGTGTCTGAATTGCCCTAGGAAGTAGTAAATGAAAAACTAAAGAGACTCAGGGAGGTGAGCTGATTTGAGGGCGGAAATCACAGCAGAGGATTATGTTCCATTGGAGTGCTCAGAGGACAGACCACTTACTGAAGCCTTCAGGAGTATGCTGGTGAGAGTAGCACCAGAACCACTAAGCCTTTCAGTGATGACTCTTCTCTGCAGGCCAAGGCTCAGAGCAAGAATGGCAGTCACAAAGCTGGGATCATTAGTATCCATTGTGATATCTCTTTATTTCCCATGCCCATGCTAGGGAGATGTGGTTGTGAAACTTAACTATGAAAACCCAAGAGGACAAAATTACTGTAATGACTAGCAGACCTACAAAGTTGAAGAGGTGGTTAAAAGAATATGGCATCTCTAGACATAATGGTTATAGCTTTATATGTGTGTGTGTGTGTGTGTTGTGTGTATACACGTATATATATGTAAACATATATATGTATTCCAAAGAGGGCAAGACAAAATGAGCAAGAAGTTGAAGATGATTACCCCAATAAAATGTATTTATTCCCAACCAGTTTCAGAACCAGACTCCTTTTATCACCCTGGAACAAGTTGATTAAAGTGACTGCCAGATCCCCAGGAGGAAAGACCCTAAGACACCAAGCCAAGTCTATACCATACCAATTCTATCAGAATCATTACAAAAGAACTTACAACCATTTACTCAGGTTAGTTACTGTACACTGAGGAAATGGGAATAGCCTGATATTTCAAAAACTATTAGAGGGTTGTTTTGACATTGACACAGAGACTTGAAATTTTACATGGCTTCTTGTTAAAGCTGAAACATTTGGGGAACCAGATAATAAATGTGTATCTGGCTCAAATTTCCATTCCAGTGGACCCCCCAGTTTAAGTGTCTGTGAGCCCACCCAATGGTCATTTTCACAGTCTATGGTTATATGACTGAGTTTGACAAACTTAGCAGTTAGAGTAACACATGCATTGGTTTGTTTGCCTGTCAGGTAAAGCTATCATAGTAGAGAAGTCCAAATGAATGCCTGTGAGACTCACTTCTGGACAAAATAATAAATATAAAATAATACTGCATTAAACAGAAATCAACAAGAGTGTTGCCTCACTCAAGAACTTGTGGAATGTGTGGGTGGTTATCACTATCATGTCTCCATTTAGCAGTCTGAGCCTTACAGAATAACTCAATGAAATAGTAACTCCAAATCACAGCTGCTATGTCAAATGTGTTATCTTTGCTATAGCAGATTAATATAGCCCCAGGTACATGCTATAAATCTATTGATTTGGCATAAGTATCCCAGTCAACATCTATAGCTTCATCTCAGGGCTTGTTTTTTTTTTAACTTTCTCTCTCTCTGTCTTAAGATACCTGGAACATTTTTATATCCTGCAGAACATTATATATATATATATATATATATATATATATATATATATATATATATATATATATGGCATGCTGGTTGGAAAAAAATGTACATTTCTGACCAATGCGTGATCTTTCTAAAATAAATTTTTTTCTCTGGAATTAGTGCTTGGTTTGGACAAGATTCTATTAGATATTTTTTATGATCTGAGACAATACCTTTTCAGTCTTGTGTCCTCTTTTATTTCTTTTCACAGGAGTCAGATTTGCATTACTGTCTGGAGGCTTTCCCTGACAAATTCTTCTTCCTCTTACTTGTATATTCATTGTTGATACCCCCTCACTAATCTTGTACTTCTACTTCTGCCTCAGAATCTTCTTCCCAGAAGACTCAATAGACATAGCTTCTGTTCTTCTTCACCTTTGTCCTGCTTCTACTATTACTTTCTTCCCTATCTGCATATTTGACTTGTGGAAGCACACAAATTGTTTTTTTTTCAAATTATATTTAATAAATACTTATTATATTCCCAGGCATAATCCTATGCCTAGTATTTTAAGGAATGTGGTAAGTTATCTACAAAGCTTCAAAATTCTCTTGGAGAAGGTGACGGAGAAAAAAAATATTTAATCTACTGATAGCCCTCTACTTTTGCTGGAGAAGCGCATGTGTGGAAATGAGGACATGTCTGAGCTAGACACTAACTTTGATGGAATTAGGCATGAGGATCATGTTAGACAAATCAATAGCGCAAATACCATATATAGTCCTTCCCTATCCCCAATTACCTCTTAATCAGTATGATCTCTCCCACAGATATACTGAAGTCTTAATCCATCAGTACTAAATTAATAAAGATCATATAACCAAAGGTTTCATCTTCTTTTCACATCTAGAGAAATAATATAGATAAATACAACTCATTCAATCAACTTTTTTATTTCACAGAAAATATTGTAATTATCTGTGAGAAACAATGTCTTCCTGAGGTAGCATAACATAATGTACAGTGACATCTGGTAATTTTAACGGTCTCTAAGATGGTTTTAATTTGACACTGTTCAAAGGAAAGAAAAATGGAAGGTATCACTTAAACAACAGCTAGAGGTAAGTTCATTCTAAAACTGTAGATATAATCATACATCTCTTACAGAGTGCAGATCTGATGGGAGAAAAGGTGTGAGAATATAAAAGCTCGATGGAGAGCTGTTGGCATAAGAGCCTAGAAATTACTACTTTATAAGCCCTGGAGGCATATATGCTTCCTTTGAGGAAAACATTCTTTATTTTTCACACAAATCTTGACATTTTTTTATTTGTTGCAAAGAAGCTACAACTTCCTTTACCGTAGTTCTGACTTTTGTTAACTCCATATTTATTTCCCCAGATTTTCAAGTCTCAAACTCCATAGCTATTTATGACTTTTCTCTTTTCCTCATTTCTCAAGTCTAATTAGGTATACAGAAAATCCTGATTTACAAACTCTTAATATGTCACTTTATAGTTATGGACAAAACTCCTATTCCTGACCACAAAATAATATTGGCCAATGTCAACACAGTAATATTTCATTAAGTGGATGGCCAAAAGTTAGAAGCCTACCTTGATCTTCAGTAATTAAGACTATTATTTTTTAAATAAAAAGCAAGGAATCATTTAAAGATTATTTCCCTAAATACTCCTTCTCCAACAGTGAATTTAGTTCAAGGGTCTTTGGAGCAATAAAGACTTGCCACAAGGATATTAATCAGGGGGAAAAGAGAGATGTTTAGTTCAACTATACTGGGTTTTTATTCCAAGAAACATCAGACATTTCAGATAATGTATAAAAATATTTCATGTTTTTTGGTCATCTATGGCTTTTATATTGAATGCTTGATTTTCCATAGTATTTATTAAATTTATTGAGGCAACATTGGTTAATAAAATTATATAGGTTTCAAGTATACAATTTAATAATACTGTTCACAAAATATTGCCGTGTGTGTTCACCACCCAAAGTTAAATTTCCTTCCATCACCATATATTTGAATCCCTTTACCGTTATCTACCTTTCTCCCTTCCTCCTTCCCTCTGGTAACCACTAAACTGTTGTCTGTGGTCATGAGTCTCTGTTTGCTTCTCTTATTAATTTCTTGCTTTCAGTTTTATATACCAGAGATACATGAAATCATATGGTTCTCAACTTTTTGTTTTTCTTTTAGGCGAGGCAACCCTTGGCTGACCTCACAGATTATAAGGACCTTGTCAGCTTAAAATCCTTTATTTATTTATTTATTTATTTATTTATTTATTTATTTATTTATTTATTTATTGTGCCTACGGCACCTGGTCTTCCTAGGTGGTCTCCCATCAAGTACTAACCAGGCCTGACCCTGCTTAGCTTCCGAGATCAGATGGGATTGGGCTTGTTCAGGGTAGCATGGCAGTAGATGCCCAGCTTTTTATTTTTTATCTAACTTATTTTACTTAGCATGATAATCTCAAGATCCATCCACGTTGCTGCCAATGATAGTATTTCATCTTTTTTTTTATGGCTGAGTAATATTCTACTGTATATATGTACATATTTAATATAGGGGCTAGATTTAAATTTAAATGTTCTAAACTTTGATGAATAGAAATTAATAATAATTTATTTATTTCCTGTAATTGAAGACAAAACCTGTCAATTATCAATTTTCCTAGCGCAAACATGTTATTTTAACTTATTATCTTGTACTCAGTTTGTCTTTTTTTTCAGTAAATTGAAATAATTTTGCAAACTCTGCCTAGATTAAACCTCAGCTTTTTAAAATGTAAAACTCAGTCTTTTGGAGAACCTTACCCCTTCTCAATGGGGATACGATGTAATGGTTTCTTCCTAGGATGACATCTGGGAACAAGAGAAAGTTAATATATTCTCAGAGGTTTAGGAGAAAAACATTTGATGCTGTTTCTTTGTACTCACTGTATTGTTTTTGGATTAACTGAGCCTACCTGCTCTTACCTTGCCATCGGTTAAGGTATAGGTTATTTTATCCACCCTTTTGGTCATGTTGGTGCCCTTTTAGTGACCAAAGACTCCTTAGTTGCTTCCTTTGCAACAAGTTGGAGTGTAAGACCTGCCTGTTAGTCTATGAATCCAGACCCTTATCTCAACTCTAGCTAACCTACTGCATCGGTGCCATGTTGGATACAAAACTGTGTCAAACACAAGCTTACAGAATACCCATGGTATGAGCAGGAGAGTAAGAAATACATCTTGACTTTCTTATATTTCCCCACACTTATCTGCATGTCTTTACCTTCACTACTAAATTGTTACTTTCATTTTTTTTTAACCTTGAAAGTGAATCCAGGAAATTCACAGCTGTAATCTTCCTCTCTTCTTTCTCTCTCTCACCCTCTCTCCACTCTTCTTCCCAGCACCAGAGAAGTAATATGTGTAGTGCCTGAAGATATTTTTTATTCATATTGGCATCTCTCGGATTCTATGGTTTACTCTGGTAAATTCCAGTTTGGGTACTGTCAAGAAAGACCTTAAACTTAAAGCTGAACAATATCTTCTTTGCGTTCAGAAGTTTTTAGCACATCTGTCCTCAATAGAGAGACTGATGGGGAAAAAATAATTACTAAAGTAGAGCAATACGTCAGGTCTTATTTCTCTACCTATGTTAGTAAATTTATACAATTTTTTTCTTATTTTATTTTAATTGATTCTTATGATCTACTTCTATATTTTTGAACCAGACTGCCTTGGTTTGATTCTAGTTCCATCACTTAATAAATGAGTGTTTTTGGACTAGTTATTTTATATCCTCATACTTCAGTTTTTCATTTGTAAAAAGGGGATACTAATAGTAAATACCTCATATTGTTGTTTGCAAGGATCACCTGAGTAAATATATGTAACATATGCAAACATATTTAGAGTACATAGCATATAGAAAATATTAGATAAATATCAGTCTTGTAAGTTGAAAATGCATATGTATGTGTGTATGTATTCATGCACATCCTATGGTGATTAGAAACTGAGGAAAGATTTCATGCTAATTTATAAAAATGCAAAATCTGGAGTGCTAATTTATTCATTTAAAATGACAATTTTAACTTCTAATTGGATTAGGGCACTTTCTCTGATTAATAAATAGAGTCTAGGATTGCCCAGATAGAGCAGACACAAAATTGCTGAAGCAGGGCTGGGAAAGAAGGCATAGAATACAGAATTAGAAAGTGAGATGCCTCAAAGTCATGCTTTTGTCATTTTCTAAAGAACAGACAGTATTAACTATTTTAAAAAGACAGTTTAAACTTGTTAGTTATCATAGAAATGTAAGTTCGGACAGTGAAATACTGTGTTTCAGCTTATTACTATAACTTAATGGGTCAAAGCACACTATAATACAGAATGACAAAATATATTTTAGTTTAAAAATCTAACCTAGAGATTTTTACTATGTAACAGTTGCAGATTTTCATAACGTCAACCAAAAATTTTGCAAAATAGTAGTACAATACTATAAAAATACTTTTATTGGTATGTGTAACATTTATTATATCTGTTTGAATGTATACTTCCCTTAGAATGTTTTTTAGAGTATAATGCCAAATAAAAACATCAAATTTGGCTGTATTTGTGTTAAGTAGATAGGCAGGCATGAGCAACAGGAACCAAGGCTCAGCTCTGTAACCATAGAAACTTCTCTTGAATACCTTCATTAAGGACCTCTCAGAAATACCTCTTTTAGGGTTACAAATTACCCCAAATCCTAGAGCACAAAGTCCATAAAAGCTTCTGGCTAAACCTGCTACAAACACATGTGCAGAAAGCACTGCCCATAATTTCAGCCTCAATATATTATCGTTATAATATCATGACTATGCCTGGAAGTTCATGAATCTAATTGTAGCAGACTGAATTCTGGACAACCACATGTGCAGTATGAAAAAAGTTATATAGCAGCCAACTACCCTCCTATCACAGCCCAAATATAAACAGACTTTCCCATTTCTGCTGTTTATAGCGTTCCTGGCTAGAAACCCACTCCTCCTTTGGGGGCATATTATCTTATCTCTTTATCTCCTAAATTCCATAGGGCTACAGTCTTCCCCAGCATGGCCCATCTCCTTCTAAAATGTACTTTCAATGAATCTTACATTTTCTAAATCTCGCCAACCTATAATTTTTTGCTGCGTCAGCGGGGAAGATTCGAGGGACAAAACACAATGCCACTGTCCGTCCTCTTCCTTTTCCCCATGCCCTTGGGGCAACACTGGATATCACATTGCCCCAGTGGTGACATTTGGAATTAAAGACGCCATTATATGTGAAAGCATATTATAGCTAAAATTACTTTCAATGCTAGTTATAAAAACAAACTATATGTAAGTTAAATTTAAATTAGCTGTGTTACACATGGTTTCTATTGGAAGTATTAGTTTCAGATGCCCAGACCATAAATATTTTTAGAAGCTTTTAATCAGCTCTAAGATACCAAAAGGAAGAAAGTTTATTTTCTTTCTATGATAAGCTGAATTACAGATTTTTTTTTTTAATTAGCAGGTGATAGGAAATTGGGTATAGTTACAAGGATCTTAACAAACACAAATGTAGTTACAAGTACCTCTGATCAATTAAAGAGAAAGCCTTTTTAAAAACAGTGTGAACTCAAAAGTTAAATAGGAAAACCTGTAAACTGAGTGGATTGAAAACAAGGATTAGCAATATATCTTTAGGAAACAGCCTGGGTATTATACGGGCAGATGAAAAATAGCCTACGTATCAGAGATGAGCTTTTACCTCCATTAAATATTTCCAAATGGAAATTTAATTTTCCCTTGCCTCTGCATTCTCTATCAACTCCTTCTGTCAACTGCAGGCATATTTGTGCTTCATATTCTGATTATATAATCTACTCTAATTGAAGTTCATTAAATACTTTATTGATACTGACTTTGCCCAAGTCAACCACTGTCTACCTAAAACTGGCTTACAAATTTATATCTATGCTTCAGTGATTTTTTATACATTTACTCAATTATGCAGATTTTTAATAAACCACAGAGCTCAAAAATGTAAAGCTAAGCAAAGAGATGATGGGAAAAATAAAAGTGGCTCTCCTTAGATATTTTTGATTCCTACCAAATTGTCTTTGAGTTTGTCAGTATTTTCTAAGGTCTATAACATTAGATATTTTTACAAAGATTTTTTTTAATGCCTACAGACCCTGGTATTCCTAGGTAGTCTCCCATCCAAGTACTAAACAGGTCAGACTTGGCATAGCTTCTGAGATCAGACAGGATCCTACAAGGATTTTTTAAGTAGCCTTATCTTACCAGTAAAGAACAACAACAACAACAACAACAACAACAACAACAACAACAAATCCCCAAGGGAAAAATAATTCTTAAACATTCCCATTTAATTATAATTGCTCTTTCACAGATGGAGTTATCAAGACCAGAATTTATAGAAAGAGTTTATTTCTTTTAAGTTTCAAGCTTTCATGTTGATCATATCTAATTAACAACATATTGTCTTTTGGAATCTTGGAACATTACCAACATTTTAGGTTCAAATTTAATTTTATCTTATTTCCTTTAAACTCCTCTATATTATGAAATTCCTTAAATCCACCTTGAGCAAGATATGTTTCGCTATATGTCAGCATCCACCTGCCATGGATCAAGACCATGGAGAACGATATGATTTCTTAAAGGATAGAGACTTTATTTTAAGAAAATGTGATTTGATAACCTCTGAATGAATTTTTCATACTCTATAAATCCAGAATATTATTAATTAAATCTATCAAGCTTAAAACATTATCAAATACAGATTGTACTTATATAAAACAAAAGGAATCATTGGAGTCATAAAAATACAGTCGGTTCAATTAGCACAGAATATTACACTGACATTCAATTAATCAGGTTGCCTTTAGCACCTTCTTTAGCTCCCCCAGAGAGACAATACAAAGTAAGGAGAAAATGCTTTAAACCTGGGTTTAAAAATACCTCATTTTTTGTAGATTCGGACTTAACAATCTTAGTTGAAACAAAGACACTTCTACAGTTTCCATATTTCTAAAATGTTTTTTAGAAATTTCTATTTGACTTTAGTTTAATGTAGTCCCATTCGTTAGGTTGAAGTTTACATTTACATTACCCACATAGCAAAGACAATTCAGTGTTTCAGGGTTTTAAATTTCAAGCATGTGCTGCTGCTAGTAACTCAGTGTGTGACCTGAGACTGTGTTCTAGACTTTCTATGTTTCAACTGTTTTTACCTCAAAATTAGTCTTTTAACCCTCCATGAATCTGTGATTCCAAGAAAACAATTTTGTAGGACAAATATTGTATACTCTCATCTGGTGGGTCACTTAGGGTAAAGTGTAGACAAGATTGTTTAGAAAATGTTTGTTTGTTTGTTTATATTTTGGTAAGAATATTTAATATAAGATCTGCTCTCAAAAGAACTTTAAGTTTACAACACATTATTGATATCTGTACGAACAATGCTGTATGTTGAGTTTCTAGAAATTATTCACCTTGTATAACTAAAATTTTATAAATGTTGAATAGCAACTTTCCATTTTCCTGTTCTACTAGTCTCTGGCAAACACCATTCAATTTTTTGCTTCTGTGAGTTTGACATTTTTAAATACCTTGTATAAGTGGAAGTAGTCATTGCTTGTCTTTTTGTGTTTGGTTTATTTTATTTAGCATACTATACTTAAGGTTTATTCACATTGTCACAAATGGCAACATTTCTTTTTTTATAATGATGAATAATGTTGCATTTTATGTATGTCCATTCAACTGTTGGTAGGAAATAAAGCTATTTTACATTTTGGCTATTGTGAATAATTCTGCAATGAAAAATACAAGCAAAGATATTTCAAGATGCTGATTTTAATCCTTTGGCATAAGTGCCCCAAAGTGGAATTACTAGTCATATGGCAGTCCCGCTCTTATTTTTTTGAGAAATATCCATACTGTTTTCATAGTGGTTGCACCATTTTTTAGTCCCACCAACAGTGTACAAGTGGTCCAACTTTACATGTATTTGCAAATAGGCCTTTGTTTTTATAATAGCCATTCTGACAAGTGTGAGATGGTACCTTATTGTGGTTTTAATCTGTATTTCCCTGATTATTATCTGATGTCGAGCATTCTTTCATATACTTGGTGACCACTTGTATGTGTCCTTTAGAAAAAAAATATATTTATTCAGATCCTTTGCCCGTTTTTAAATTCAGTTATTTTATTTTATTATTTTATTTTATTTTATTATTTATTTTATTTTACTATTGAGTTGTAGAGATTCTTTTGGTACTTGGAAAGTAACCCTTTATCAAATATATAGCGTGCTAACATATTCTTTCACTTCATAGGTTGCCTTTTTTATTCTGTTGATTGTTTCCTTTGCTGTGTAGAAAGTTTTAAGTTTGATATCAAATTTTGCTCTTGTTGCATCGATTTTTGGTGTCATATACATGGAATTAATGTGAAAATTAACATTATGAACTTTCCCTGTATGTTTTCTTCTATGAGTTTTAGAGGTTTGGGTCTTATGTTTAAGACTTTAATCCATTTTGAGTTGATTTTTGTGTATGGTGTAAGATTGGAGTCCACTTTCTTTCTTCTCATGGGGGTATCCAGTTTTCCAAATACTATTCATTAAAGAGACTATCTTTTCCCCATTGTGTACTCTTGGCAGCATTGTTGAATATAAGATTACTGCATATATGTAGGTTTATTTTGGGGTTATTAGCTATATTGCATTGTATTCTATATCTGTTTTTATGCCAGTACCATAGTGTTTTGATTATTATAGCTTTTAAATATATTTTAATAGCAGGAAATGTTACGCTTCCATCTTTGCTCTTCTTGCTCAAGATTGCTTTGTCTATTCAAGGTCTTTTGTGGTTGCATATAAAATTTAAAAAGGCCTTTGGAATGTGGATAGGAATTCCATTGAATCTGTAGTTCACTTTAGATAGTATAAATGTTTTAACAACATTAATTTTTCAAAGTTATGAACATAGAATATTTTTCTTATTTTTTCTTCTGTTTCTTTCATCAATATTTTATTGTCTTCAGTGTTACATTTTTCATCTCCTTGGTTAAATTTATTATTATTTTTTAAATTTTATTTTATTAGTTTCAAGTATACAGTATATTGGTTACACATTAGTTTATAAAATGATCATCCTAATTGCTGTTTCTCTTTCTGGCTTCCCACGTAGCAATTACATTAATGTTAACTGCACACCCTATGCTGTGTTCCCCATCCCCATAACCATCTATCAAATATTAGTGTACTTCTTTAGCCATTCACCCCTTTCTCCTAGCTTCCCTCCCCATACCTCTTCCCCTCTGGCTGTCACTAGATTGTCCTCTATATTCGTGAGTCTGTTTTGATTAGTTTTTGTTTGTTTGTTTGTTTCTTAGATTCCATATATAAGTGAAATCATATGGTACTTATCTTTCCCTGTGTGACTTATTTCACTCAGTAAAATAACCTCTAGGTCCATCTATGTCATTGAAAATGGTAGGATTTCATTTTTTTTTAATGACTGAGTAATATTGCATTGTATATATAAACCATAACTTCTTTATCCAACCATCTGTTGATGGGCATTTAGGTTGATTCCATATCTTGACTATTGTAAATTTTACTGCCATGAATATAGGGGTGCATAGATCTTTAAGAATTATTGTTTCAGTTGTCTTAAATAAATACTCAGAATTGCAATTGCTGGGTCAAAAGGCAGATACATTTTTACTTGCTTCTTGAGGTAGGCCTGTATTGCTATGAATTTCCCTCTTCGGACTGCTTTGTCTATGTCCCATAGATTTTTGAGTCATTGTGTTTTCATTTTCGTTTATCTCTAGGTATCTTTTGATTTCTTCCTTGATCTCATTAATAACCCATTCATGTGATTTAGCCTCCATGTGGTTTTGTATTTTTCCATCTTTTTTTCTTGTAACTGATTTTTAGTTTCATACCATTGTGATCGGAGAAGACTGTTGATATGATTTCAATCTTTTTAAATTTATTGAGACTTTTTTGTGTCCTAACATGTGGTCTATCTTGGAAAATGTTCTTGATGCATTTGAGAAAAATATATATTTTTCTACTTGGAGTAAAATGCTCTGAAAATATCTATTAAATCCATCTAGTTTAGTGTGTCTTTTAGGCCCATTGTTTCCTTGCTGATTTTTTGACTGAACGATGAGTCCATTGGAATCAATGACATGTTAAAGTCTCCTACTATGAGTGTATTATTGTTGATCTCTCCTTTTATGTCAGTCAGTAATTGCTTATGTATGTAGGTGCCTCTGTGTTGGCTATGTGTATGTTTACTAAGGTTATGTCCTCTTGATTTATACATCCCTTTATCATTATATAATGCCCTTCTTTGTTTCTTATTATAACCTTTTTTTAGAATCTATTTTGTCTGATATAAATATTGCTACCCTGGCTTCATTATCATTTTTATTTGTGTGAAATATTTTTTCCATTCCTTTACTTTCAGTGTGTGAGTGTCATTTAATCTGAAATGGGTCTCTTGTAGATAGCATATGCATGGGTCTTGTAATTTTTTATCCATTTGGCAATCTTTTTTTATTTAACACCTACAGCACCTGGTATTCCTGTGGTTTCCCATCCAAGATCCAAGTACTAACCAGGCCCAACCCTGGCTTAGCTTCCGAGATCAGATGAGATTGAATACATTCAGGGTGGAATGACCGTAGACTACCTTATATCTTTTGATTGGAGTATTTAATTTACATTTAAAGTAATTATTGATAGGTACATAGTTACTGCCATTTTATTATTTATATTTGTTTTTTTTTTCATTTTTCATTTTTCTTTTTTACCCCTTCTCTTTTTACAGAAGTCCCTTTAACATTTCTTATAATACTAGTTTATTGGTGAATGAATTCCTTAAGCTTTTTCCTGTCTGGGAAGTTAGTTATCTCTTTCCATTTTAATTGAAAGTCCTGCTGGGTAGAGTATTAGTGGTCGTAGATTCTTGTTTTTCATAACTTTGAATAATTCTTGCCAGCGCCTTCTGGACTGCAAAGTTTTCATTGAAAAATAAGCTGACATTCTTATGGGGTTATCCTTGTAAGTAACTAGCTGCCTTTCTCTTGCAGCTTTTAATATTCTCTCTGTATCTTTGGCATTTAAATGATGTGTCTTGTTGTGGGTCTGTTTGAATCCCTGTAGTTTGGGACTCTTTGTGCTTCCTGAACTTGTATGTCTAATTCCTTTGGCAGGTTAAAGAAGTTTTCTGTCACTATTTCTTCAAATATTCTCAATCTCTTGCTCTTTCTCTTCTCCTTCGGGTACTCCCATTATGCAGATATTGTTATACTTCAGGTCGTCTCAGAGGTCTCTTTAAACTATCCTCATTTATTTATTTTTTAAATTCTTCTTTCTTTTTGTTGTTCTAATTGGGTGTTTTTTGCTACCTTGTCTTCCAGTTTGTTGATTTTATCTTTTGCTTCATCTGTTGATTTCTGCTAGTGTATTCATTTCAGTTATTGTATTCTTCATTTCTGTCTGGTTCTTTTTTATGGTTTCTATGTCTTTTTTTATGCTTACTGTCTCTCTCTTTAGGTTATCATTGAGCTCTTTCATACTCTCCCAAAGATCTTTGAGCACCCTTATAATCATTATTTTGAACTCTGTCTCTGATAGGTTGCTTGCCTCCATTTCATTTAGCTTATTTTCTGGAGTTTTCTCCTATTGTTTAATTTATGCCATGTTTCTTTGTTTTCTCATTTTATTAACCTCTCCGTGATCATTTTCATGTGTTAAGAATATTTTTTCCATCTCTCAGCCTTAGCCAAATGACTTTATGTGGAAAGTGTCCTGTATCACCCAGTGGTGCACTCTCTCTGACCATCTGTTCCCGGGGCTCTAGATGTGATCTTTGTGTGGGGTGTGTGTGTAGCTAAGGCTTTATTGTTGTTAGTATATCAGTGCATGAGATTAACACTCAGGCTGACTACATGTGGGAACTGGCTGCAGTCACAGTGCATAAGTTGCTATGTGGAGAGCTGACACACTGAATGAATGGGATTAGTTCTAGAGTGCTTGTGTACTTGTTGAGACCACCCTTTGTGTGTATAACTATGGGAGTAGTCAGGGGTTGCTGTGTTGTTGTCTAGTGCCAGCCTCCAGGTGTGTTGATTTTGTGACCCCTTGGAAGGAGCTAAATTTATTCTTAATGAACAGCACAGGTTTGATATCCCATATTTCCCCGATTGGACATAACATTCCCACATCTCTCAGGGTGTCTTATACATAATTTTTGTGACTAATTACATTATTTATTCTTTTTCCAAGCCTGTGATCAAATGTAAAAATCTAGAATACATTATCTGCATACTGCACTGTGTATTCAAAGTCAAATTTCCTTCAGTTACCATATATACTTACCCCGTTTATCCTTATCTACCTGTTTTTCTCCTTCATTTTTCTCTAGTAACCAGTAAATTGTTGTCTGTGTCTATGAGTTTTTGTTTGTTTGCCTTGATTGTTCATTTTTTGCTTTCAGTTTTATATCCTACATATGAGTGAAGTCATATGTCTTTTTCATTTATTCTGACTTATTTTAACATGATAAACTCAATATCCACACATGTTGTCACAAACGACAGTATTTCATCTCTTCTTATGGCTGACTAATATTCCATTGTATATATGCACTACATCTTCTTTATCCAATAATCTACTAAAAGACACTTCACTTGGTTTTCATGTCTTGGCCACCATGAATAATGCTACAGTGAACATAGCGGGAAATATATTTTTACAAATAAATGTTTTCAAATTGGGGGGTAGATACCAAGAAGAGAGTTTGCTGGGTCATATGATATTATTAAACTTTTGAGGAACTTGCATACTGTTTTCCATAGTGATAGTACA
The DNA here is from genome assembly GCF_014176215.1 of Rousettus aegyptiacus. Taxonomy (NCBI): domain Eukaryota; kingdom Metazoa; phylum Chordata; class Mammalia; order Chiroptera; family Pteropodidae; genus Rousettus; species Rousettus aegyptiacus. The sequence continues at coordinate 50,405,358 of NW_023416312.1, read as the reverse complement.
TATTTACATTCCTGCGAGCAGTATATAAGGATCCCTTTTCCCTACAACCTGTCCAATACTTGTTATTACTTGACCTGTTGATTATAGCCATTCTAACAGGTGTCAGGTATTATCTTATTGTTGTTTTGACTTGCATTTCCCTAATAGTTAGTGAAGTTGAGCATCTTTTCATATGTCTGTTGGCTTTTTGTATATCATTTGGAAGAAGGGTCTTAGAGGCATATTACACAGCTAAGAAATAATTTTTAAAAAATTTTATTTTATTTTTTTCTGTAGCATTCAGCTTTTTATAATTTTATATTTATTGTGATTTATTTTCTCATTTAAATAGATTTTATATTTATACTAAAATTTTAATTCTTTTTTATTATTATTATTATTATTATTATTATTATTATTTATCTGAAAGCTGCACTCAGACCTTTCATTTACATGTTTAGGTATCACAAATCCACATCTTTCCCTGGAGTATAAAGGCAGAGACAAGAGACCATTCTATTATATAGATATGGGTGGTGGGCAACACAATAAATAGTAACTTTTTAGAGGATTGAATTACCTAATACTTTATAAGGCAAGGTCTAAAAAACTTTTATAAGTTTTAGTAAAAATATATTGATGATGTCAATGGAATAATTTTGTTAAATCTGTGAGCTTCTTAGAGTTTTCTCAAATTTCAATCACCTACATAATCAGTGGCATATTATTTAGAAGGAAGTTTGTCTTTTTTAATCTTGTTAATTTTCTGTGAACTCCTTTTTTTCTTTTTTAGCATTAGTCATGTTCTGTACTGAGGCAGGAAGCATTGATTAAGAGATTACAAAAAAAATTAATTTTGGAGAACTGTCATTTTTGAGTCACTTAGCTGTTTACAGAATTCTATAAATATATTTCTATTTAATTTTTAATAAAAAATATTAGAGTGCCATTGTTTATAAAATCAAATAAATTTCAAGTGTACAATTCAGTGGTATGTCATATATATATATACATATATATATATATATAAAACATTTTCTGTTTGCCACTCAAAGTTAAATTTCCTTCTGTCACCAAATATTTGATTTCTTTTAACCCCTCCTCCCATTTCATCTGGCAACCACTCATCCACTGTTCATGTCCATGAATCTCTGTATGTTTGTCATGTTTTTTTTGTTGCTTTCAGTTTTATATCCTACATACAAGTGAAATCATATGGTTTTCCACTTTTTCTATCTGCTTTATTTCGTTTAGCATGATTCTTAAGATCCATCCACATTGTCGCAAATGGCAATATTTCATTTTTTTTCTTATAGCTTAGTAATATTCCAGTGTATATATGTACTGCATCTTCTTTATCCAATTATCTATCAAAAGACACTTTGGTTACTTCCATGTCCTGGCCACTGTGCATTAATGATGCTGTGAACATCAGAGTGCATACATCTTTGCGAATAACTCCTCCAGAAGAGGATTTGCTAGATCATATGGTAATTCATTTCTGTTTTCTGAGGAAACTCCATACTGTTTTCCATAGTGGTTGTACCAATTTTGATTTCCACCAGCAGTGTATGAGGGTTCTTTTTTGCTCACAACATTTCCAACACTTGTTATTACTTGTCTCATTGGTGATAGCCATTCTAAAAGGTTTGAGATGGTATCTCATTGTAGTTTTAATTTGCATTTCTCTAATAGCTAGTGAAATTGAGAGCAACTTTTCATATATTTGTTGGCCATTTGTATGTCTTCTTGGAAGAAGTGTTCGTTCAGGTCCTCTGCCCATTTTTTAATTGGATCATTTTTTTTATTGAATTGTATGAATTTTTTATATATTTTGGATATTAGGCTCTTATTGGAGAAATTGTTTGCAAATTTATTCTCCCATTCAGACAGTTACCTCTTTGCCTTATTCGTGGTTTCTTTTGCTGTGTAGAAGTTTTTTTTATTATTATTTTTATTTTTTATTTTTAGTTTGATACAGTCCCATTCATTTATCTTTGCCTTTATTTTCCTTTCTAATAGCTATCTGTTCAATGAAAATATTATCTGACTCTGCTTTCCTTTTTTTTGGATTGTTAATCACTATGTAATATCTTTATAAATAGCTGACTAATATATTGCCTTGTTATTTTCTTTTCCATATTTTTTACCTTTATATAAAATAGCTTTTCTCATTATGCACAAATGAGTAAGTATATAATTATATGCAAGATTTGACTTTAATGACTAAATCTGACATCTACCCTTTTCCTTTACTGCCTGACATTTTCTAAATTGATTTCTATTTAAGTTTGTATTTATTATTTATTTTAGTTTCTTTTTAAAAAGTATCATTAGAAAGTACATCATTATCATTATTAAATTGCATTTTGTTCTGAATATCCAATAAAATCTGTTTTACAGATTTTTCATGGTTTTTGTATAGTTTTTGTCTTTTTATTTGACTAGTCATTAAGTATACCAATTCATCAGCGTATATGTATATTTATTTATCACAACTGAAGGACTAACAGTTACATTTGGTTGTGCTAAGAGATCATTCTAGTGATCTAACTTTATAAATAAACTATTTATAAAAAGTTTCTTCAGTTGATTTCCTGCCTCTACCTCACTGTCTTTCTATTCTCTGTCTCTAGCAATATAATCTTTCTCTTTCTGCTCTAAATGTTTGAGGGCCCCAGGGCACAGTTCTAAGGTTATATATCTACAGTCACTTCTTAGGTGATCTAATCTAGTTTCATTGCTTAAAAACATTCATACACTCATTATTTCCAAATTCGTATTTCCAACGAAGACCATCTCCTGAAATTCACATTATAATACTCAGCTGCATACTCAAAATCTTGTGTATCTAAGTCATTTCAAATTTATCTAAAACAAAACCTTGGATTTCCTCTCACCTTTGCTCTTTCAATGGTATTTCAAATGGTATTTAATAAATGATATCATTATTCACTCAGAGCAAAATGTTTGGAATAATCCCCAATCTCTTTCCCTCATCACCCAAATCCAGGCCCATGGGCTTTACCTTAAAAATATATTTCAAATCTGATCCCTTCTTATCCCCTCCACTGGTACCACTCTTGCCTGAGCCACTATCATTCTTACTCAGAAAGCTGCAAAAACTTAAATATTCTCCCATTTTTTACTCTTAACCCTCTTATAAATCTAATTCTGACATAGCAATTAGACTGATCATGTTAAAATGTAAGGCTTTCAGTTCCTGTGAAGCACCAATTTCTCTCACAATAGGCCTTTGAGACATCATTTCCTTTGCTTAAAATATTATTCAATCTGACCTTCTTCTCTTGTTAGTAGCTATATCTCCTTTGAATCTCAGTTATACTACCATATAAAAGTATCTACTGAACCTCTGAGACTACACATGGGCATGTTGTGTTAAACTAAAATAAGAATAAATAGTCTAAAAAATATCTTATTTAATATTAGCCACTATTTTAAGAAATTATGAGAAATAACTGGGTAATAGTTCAATATGTGTAAACAAAACTTCTGAAATACCAAGGTTGAATTAATCCCACTGCTAATAGATGGCCTATTTGTTTTATATTTTTAATTATTAAATATCTCAGGGATACTAGAGAATATAATATCTGTAAATGAACTACAAAAGATTAACAATTTACTATATTGCCTCTAAATTTCTTATGTTAAAGAAATAAAACTAGAGATAAATACTATGTCATGATTTGAAGAGGATAATCAATTAATTCTCCCACTTTTATCTCCAAAAGTAATCCTATCTGAAACTTAAGTGCGTCATTTTTATCTGTGCCCACAATTGAACCTCAATCATGTTCCATGAGTTCAAATCCAATGTAAAAGTGTAATTTTCTTTATTTATAACTTATCACAGATAAAATATCATACCATATATATATGAAAATATGTAGACCCCTGAGACAATTAAGGCACTCTTGACATTTAGAATACACAGACCACATATTATGTTATCTTTAAAATTTATGATAGCATAAAATTAATAAAAATCTAATCTAGTGTGAAAATTTAGGGTAAGTACTGGACTATATGTTATGTTAGTTTTGGATCTCACTTTAAGATAATTATATTATTTTTATAGCTATTATCAATACATGCATTATTTTTTATTTAGTATTAACATTTTCTCCTTCACACTTTTTTTTTACAATACTGCTCTCCTACACTTAGGTACCTATTTTTATATATGTAATATATATTCTTCCAATTCTTCTTGAATATGTTTACTTATATAATGAAAAAAGTATTGAAAAAACATAATATTTGGGAAATTATTATTTTTTCAATTTTACATGTGTGGTACCCAATGTTTTTTATTCATGTTGATTTTAAATGAATTCCTTGCATATTTCAGTTTTAGTATTTTCTTAGTGGTGAATACTGAAAATATTTTCTCCCTCTCAGGCATCTCACTCTTAACTCTATTTATGACATCATTTTCAGAATAGGGATCTTGAATTTAATGTAGTTAAATCCATTAGTTTTTAACTTTATGAATGGTTCTTTCAGGGTTATATAAATAATATTGTTACCAATCTCTTGTAGAACAGGTAGTCTCTAGATTTTTTACTATATATTCTTTCATTTGCTGAAGATACTAACCTTGACTTTTTCTTTTCTCACAACAGAATCACAAAAATCTTGACAGGCCCTTCTGTACTTTATCGATCCAAAAACACCATAGAAAAATCTAACAACCTGCAGACTACACGCTCTTTCAAAGTTCTTCTAGGCAATTTCTCAAACTAGTGTCCTCCCTCATAAATGTACTACAGTTCACACAAAAGATACCAGCATCTTGAGGGGAACCTTTACAATTTTCGTTGACAGGAGTCTTTTTAAGTTACTTCATGTTGCTAAATTAAAATTGTCTCCCTTTATGTGGTACTTTTAACCTTACAGAACCTTACCACTGCTGTGTTCTCCTTCTCTTACCAAGGCTCACTTATTTATTGCTTTCCCTGTAAATCACAGACTTACCCACTAAGCTGAGAAGAGTATTCTTACATGTACAAATAACTGACTAGAAATGTAACCTCTGATACTCAAATGATGTTCATTCCCTTTAAAATGACCAAGTAAACAAATTAAGAAGACATCACATTCTAGGCTTTCTCTACTTGAAAATAACATGATTTGACATATCGTAATTACATAAATTTATTTTATTCACATTGTAGCAAATTAAAGATAATAAATCCTGCAATTATATATAACAAGTTACTTAGTAGGACTCTGATATGGTACAAAAGCACAAACAAAATGGGGACCTAAGCTTAGGGAAGATTTAATTGTTTTCTTGAATTGACTCTTTTAAAAAAGAAAATATGCATAATCATCTGCAAAAATACTTTATTTCTGCTAGACAATTTTATTTCAATATTTAAATTTTCTTATAAAATTTTCAATTAAAAGTCTATCACTATCTAAAACCAGTTTTTCTATTAAAAATTGTTTTCCTCAAAAGACAATCTACTGAAAGAAAATTATTATTTTATAATTATAGTAGTCATTCAACTCTTTTCAGGCTGCTAGAAAACAAATAATTTCATAGATCTAAGAAAACATAAATTTTTGCCCCATCTTGTAATCTGCTGCCTTTTTTAGAGAGCCCATACAGTAAATAAAAGAATTACAAATTATGGACCCGTTTCATCAGGAATAGGGACAAACTTAAATACACACACACACACACACACACACACACACACACACACACACGTACCTATCAGTTTTAAAGAAACTTTTCATGACTCTGGACATGTTTTCCATGGAAGTTTTATTCTAACACTTACAAGAATAGCTTTCAGGGTTATATAAATAACTTTATATTGAATGCTTCTTTAATTTTGAGACTTAATTGTGTCTCAAAAGAGTCTCCATCTTATTAGAAAAAAAATTAATTTTATAGAAAGTTTTCAAATACCTCATATAAGCCAATTTATTTAAACGTACTCAAACTAAAAATGTAAAAAGTCTTTTAGAAAATGTCTACTTTGGTTAAATGAATCATAATTCCCATCAATGATTCATTTAAATTATATTTAAATGTCTATGCTTTTTTATGGAATAATCCTTTTTTTAAATTTTATTTGTTTATTAAATTCATCAGGTGCCATTAGTTAATAAAATCTTATAGGTTTCAACTGTACAATTTGATAATACAGCGTCAGCGTCTGTATATTGCATTGTGCATTCACCACCCAAAGTCAAATTTCCTTCCATCACCATGTATTTGACCCTCTTTACTTTTATCTACCTTCCCCTCCCCCTTTTCCTTCTGGTAATGAATAAACTATTGTCTGTGTCTGTGATGTTTTGTTTGTCTTGTTTGTTTGTTGCTTTCAGTTTTATATGTCATATGTGAGTAAAATAACATGGATCTTTGATGTTTTCTGTCTGATTTATTTCACTTAGTATGATAATCTTAAGATCCATCTATGATGTGAGTGTAATCTGGCTGTGATATCTGTCACTCCATTGATTGCCAATATTTGGCTGATCTGACTGGTTAGATAGGTGTCCCCTTCCTCCTTTATTGCTCCATGTGCATCCCTCCCAAAGCTGTGCATCATCAAAGAGAATGGAATTCCACAATAGAGGAGAGGACTCTTTCTGGTCAAAAATATATGAGTAGCTGTGCTCCCCTGTCAGGAGCCATTAAGAGACACTGAAGAAGTTACGTAGCTGATAGCCATGAAGCCGCTGCTGCTGCTGAGACTGCTTAAACAAAGTTTCTAGGAAGCAGGGTGTAGAGTTAAACATTACTGACCCTGGAGGGGAGGTTTGCCTCCTAAAGAAATCTTCTTAAGATAGTGGAATGTTTTACAGCCCAGAGAAGAATAGGAACTTATGTAAATGTCAGCATTCCTATGGTAATGTACATTGTGCTTTGCCATTGTACTCTGTACTTTACTATTGTACTCTGTACCTTACTATTGTTCCCTGTGCTTTACTGTATTGTACCCTGTGCTTTGCTATTGTATCCAAAAACTTATATAAAGGCTGTGCTAAATAAACTCGGGGCTGCAGCAGTGACTGTATGTCCTCCCGAAGAGCTTTCCTATCTTCTTTTTTCTTAGGCTTCACCCCACTCTTTCAGGTACTGATCGACGTTAGCCGGCTGGCTCCGGCACTCCCCTGCTAGTACCTCCAAACAAGCTCTGGGATAATACTTTAGACATAGCGAATTCACCATAGATTTGTGTGTATATGTACACACACACACACACACACACACACACACACGTGCCAAACAACATGGCCTCTAGCAAGGAAAGGGAATAAACAAATTTCAGAACATTTTTTAGTCAAAATTATTTGTCTCATATTGCATATTCTTAAACATGATGAGCAAATTTGATCACTAATGATATGCATTGATGATATGAAATATTTGGTTCTATTTCAGGAACTTGCTCATACATTACTGATACAAGTTCAGTATATTTGCCCCATCCTTCTAAATATATTTTCCCCTTAATATGTACTGTAGCATCATAATATGAATTTTTTGACCTCCTAGGCAATTTTAGGTCTATGTTGCATGTTCCCTATTGAATTTAGTATTCATAACCACTGATGATTCCTTTGCTCCCAACAGACACACCAGATTGTTGACTGAGCTCTTTCTACTTTCCGAAATCAACAACAAGATGAACAAGACTTCTATATCACCCAGGCTTTAAAGTGATTCTAAAGGATTTCATGCAATTTTTGAAAGCATTTATGTTCATGTGATAAACAAAAATCTTTGAAAGGGTTCATATATTTAAATTACACCTTTTTTTGACATTTCAACATTAGAGTCCCTTGTCCTATATTGTGCTATGTTGCCCTTTACAGAGATCCTACTTAATAAATGAGATTTATCTTTGAATGAATCACAACAAAAAAAATGTATTACTCTTTGTTATATACCTCTTTTTAGTCCATCATGCAATTTCTATTCATCATAAAGCAACAGTTAGAGATTTTTAATGCATAAATTTCCCAATGCCTCTTTCAAATTACACACACACACACACACACACACACACACACACAATTTTACAACTGATATCCTCTGAGAATTTAAAACCAAGCCACTTCATTAAATACTAGTGCCATTTTGAAGACAACAATGTCCCAAAGAATTTATACGTGAGTTCTCAGAAACACTCCTTAACAGTGTTTTTCAACCTGATAATATATAAACCGCATTTGCAATAAGACAGCTAATTTACAGAATTTCACTTTTAATGTTAAAAAGTCAGAGTATATTTGCATATGGGTAACAGCAAACTCAAACAATTTGACTAAACAAAGAAGGATTTGTTTCTATGATATAAAAATAATCCCAGTGGCAGAAAGTTCAAGGTTGTTAATAAGTTCACCAATGCCAATGAGATTGTTCCAACTTTCAATTATCCCAATTTTAAACTGCAGAGACTTTTTTATGTTAAAGGGTGTCCAGTTGTCATATGGTACCTGCTTTCTTCAAGACCACATTTAGACAGTCAGAAAGGCTATAGGTGAAATGGTGTAATGAAATATTTGCCTTTTTATTCTGAATGAATTTCCTCCCCAGGGATTTCTACCTATATCTTATTGGCTATAACGCTTTCATGCATTCACTGTAGCTCTGAGAAAGTAGGTATTTCAATCTGAGTGCATTGATACCCTCAGTAAAATTGAATCTCTAATAGTAAGGAAGGAAATAGTTGACATAAAATAGGCCACCAGAAATTTGATTACTTTGTAATAATAAGCATATGATATAACAGTAGTAGAGAACTATATGTCAAAAATCTATGGTATTAGTTTTTCTATTATATTATATAAGTATTAGCCAGTACATACCATGACCTTTAGCATGCTACAGATATATTTAAATAGTTGGGAATTGCAGTAGTAACTTCTATACCTGAATCGGGCATCTAGGATTGGTATGATCAGACTTGTCATGCATGGAAAGACTATTCAGGTACTAAAGAAATCAAACAGGCTCAAATAACAGTGACCAAATCATGAAAAGCCCTTGAAAATGATGAATATTCTATTCTACATCTGTCAGTTTTATTGAGATACTTTCATGAGGAGAGAAAGTATAAATTGGAAGTTGAAGCTCCATTTATTTTTGTGGAGAGTCTTAAATATTTGGACTGATCTTAATTAGTTAGTATTTTTTAAAGCAATGGAGTCCAAGATGGTATAGCAGAACAATTTAATAAAACTTTTATTTCATGAAAGGGAGAAATTGCACAAAGGTACATATAAAAATAAGTTCATATTGTAGTTTTTCAAATGATTGATAATTAACTGACATAAAATTTAAAAAGCACACAACTTAAAAGTACGTTTAGATGAATTCTGGCATGTGTAGAATTATGGACTGACTTGAGCCCACTCCTACATTAAAATTCACATGTTGAGTCCCTAATCTCCAATGTGAATATATTTGGAAATAGAGCCTTTAAAGAGGTAATTAAAGTTAAATGAGTTTTATAAGTGTGAGTCTCTAATCAAATAGAACTGGTGTCCTTATCAGAAGAGATATCATAAATGAATGTATACTATATGCACAGAGAAGAGGGCATGTGAGGACACAGCAAGAAAGTGGCCATCCCAAAGCCAAGGGAGAGGCCTAAGGAGAAAACAAAAGAAAACAACAACAACAACAACAACAACAACAAAACTTCAGACATTTTGATCTTAAACATATATCCTCTACAACTGTGAGAATATAAAGTTCTGATCTTTAAATCACCTAGCCTATCATTTTATTATGGCATTTGTAGCATATTATTGATCCATGATAGAAATTTTATATAGATAGATATAGAGAGATGATGATGATGATGATGATGATGATGATGATGATGTTGATGATGATACATAGATAGATAGATAGATAGATAGATAGATAGATAGATAGAGGTACCAAAGTAATTCATTTATCGAGACAGAGATAGATATGGGTATACAGATATAAGTAAATATATAGATCGATCGATCTATTTATCTATCTATCTATCTATCATCTATCTATTTATCTATCCATCTGTATCAATATTACTCAGACTCCAATTAAGATTTTAAATATACATTTTCATCACTCCAGAAAATTTCTTTAGGTCCATTTCAAGTCATTCTCCACCTCGAGACAAATGATATTCTGTGGTTCTTATCTTTCTTATTGCCATTATAGATTAATTTTTCTTTTTTGAATTTCATATAAAGATACACATATAGTAAGTATTCTCATGTCAGACTTTTCTTAACATTGTTTTCTGCATTCAACTCCTTTTTGTCTTTTCTCTATATCCTTTGTATTACAAAGTTATACATTCTATTGTATCTTTCCAGGAGGTTTTATAAGTGATTAATTCTCCAAATATTTGTTTGCAAATATTTTATTTAGCTTTCATTATTGAGTTATTTTAAGTGATCACTAAATTACTGAAATACTTTTAATGGTTTGTAAAGTTCCCTCTCCTTAAAAGAGAAAACCATTTAGAATCATTTAAAATAATGAGGTTTACTAGATATGAGTCTAGCTAAAAATAATTAATAAATTTTTGTCCAACTAGAAACCTAGTTACGGCAGCTTGGACTAACTTGGGAAATATAAGTAAAATTTTTACCCTAAATTATAAGTACTTTCTAAATATGTGTGATCCAATACAGTATCCATTAATTATATGTAGGTATTTAGATTTGAGTTAAAACTAAATAATTTTTAAAAAGTACTTCATAAATCACTATATATATTTCACATCCTTAAAACTGGCATATTGCCTGTCACTACCATTATTGGTCAGTGTAGCAATTTCTATTAGACAGCACTTTTCTAAGAAATACATTGTTTTATTATTCTCATGAAAGTTAGAGCTAAATTAATTTACCCACAGCTATTTATTTCAAAAAGCAATACCACCATATTTGGTTTGAAATTTTTTAAGCTAGGGCAAAGTCATTATAGCCATCTTAAAATTAGCAGATATTCCAGTTATTATGGCTGTGTAACAAACAACACCAAAACTCAGTGGCTTAAAACAATAACAATATTTATTTTGCTCAGACATTAGCAACTTGTGTAACACTTGACCAAGATTAGATTATCTCTGCTCTAAACTGCATAAGGTGAACTGGTTTGGAGGCTAGGGTTGAGGGCTGTTCACTTATATGTCTATTTGTAGTAGTGGGCTGCTGATTGAGACCTATACCTACACATGCCCATTCTATGCTACTTGAGCTTCCTTGCCACAAAGTGAGTGGGTGTCAAGTATGATCACCCCATGATAAAGAGAAAGTTATTCTGAAGCCATAGGGCATTTTATAATAGCCTTGGAGGTCAGGAAGTGTGGCTTTTACTACTTTCTATTTGTTGAGACAGTAGCAAGGACCTGCCCAGGTTAAAGGTGAGAGTAAATGAATTCCACCTCCTGATGGAGAATGGTAAGTTTCTAAAAGTGCATGAGAAATCAGATCTCTGATATGATTGCTGTGACAACTTTTATAAAATACAATCTACCACAGCTGTTTTCCACATTTGAAATCAAATATACACATGTAAATATATGTTCTTTCTACTTCAAAAGTGACGATCCATTAATTTGAAGTACCTCTGAGGTGCGGCACTAAGGATTGATGTGAGAAGAAAGGAAAATTATGTTTTTGATATCATACATCTTTGTACTTTTGGAATTTTTAATAATTTTAAATCATATTTTTAAAAAAATCATACAAATTAGAATATTAGTACCTTTAAGTACAAATGCTATTGGAAATTAATGCATACAAGACCTGTCAAAGAATCTACTTCTTTTATAAATGAATATAATCAAGTCCACTTCTCTAATTTTACAGATTGGAAAAATAATTACCCATTAAGAGCAGTCACTTAGCTGAACTATCAGATACTCTGTTCACTTATGGATCATTGCCAAAGTCCTTGCTCAGTTGTCTTCCATACTGAACTGCTGTGTTCACAGATATATTATCTACATCGTTGTTCCAAGCTATATCGTCATATACTATGTACAAAATATTTGCAGAGCAGTGCTAGAGAACTACAGAAAATGACATTAAAACTTCTATTTGATTTGTTGACCTTGTAAAAACATGTGATATTAGTTAAGCTGCTATATGGAAGCGATTAAGGAAGTTTACTTTTCCCTGTAGAATTCACAAGAATCTTCTGGCTCCTCCTTTACTTTAGATCCCTGTGAGATTGATTTTTTTTCCTCTGAACCTATCTTCATTTTCAAGACAGTGATGCAAGGTTTTCTGCTTTTAATTAGTACAATATTGTGACAAATATATCCAAGAAGCTTCTAGAAGGTCAATGTAAAGTATTTCATTCCATCTTTCTTATCTTCATTTAGAGATAAGAACAATTAAAAAAGAATACATTCCACTTTGGAGCAGCAAGATAAAAAAAAAGAAGAAGATGTTAATAGAGAGTATAGAGAGTACCAGAAGTAAAAAAAAAAAAAAAAGCCTTAAAAGTGTGATTAGTGAGATGTGGGGAGTTAGTAATATTACAAAAAAAATACTTTGATTTCATATACAAAGAGCAATCCCGGTTACTCTGTACTATAACAGCGTTATTCGTAATAATGAAAGTATTTTTTTTCTCTATATAACTAGTACCTTTACTCATCATGGGTTATACATTCTTGTGAGTTTTTGTTGGAGATCTTAATTGGTAAGAGCTCCCTGCCTGGTGCTGGAAGGAACTCTACCGAGTGCCGCTATGAGAAATAAATGCCAGCAGCACATATCTCTCAACAGAGTAAGCAATCTCGAAAGAAAGTGGCAGTACCACAGGGAGATGTTGAAAAATAACTTAATGCAATTCTATGCCACGCTGAGTTCATTCACCACTGAAAAATTACATAGGTAATAATGACCAACAATAAGGTGATTGTTGTCAGCATACATTGTTTAAAATTGAGTGAATCTGGAAATTTTAGAAATATCAGCTTACAGTTACTTAGAAGGAAAATATTTAACAAGGCAGAATTCTAAAATTTTTCCCATTTTATAACTATTACTTTGTGATAGCTAAGCAATTTCTAAACAGATTTTTTTTAATACAATAGTTCTGCTTATTAAGTTAGTACACGTTACGGTGTTATTCTCAAAAATGTAAACTTTTGTGAAATCCCTGTGTGCTTCAATGCCCAGTTTGGGAATCACATCTCTATACGCTGCCCCACCAATCGACATTTTTTCATTTCCATTATCTCAGCAAGACCCATGTTCACAATTTGCTGTTACACATGCCCCAAAACAACACTTCACAAGCCAATGCAAATTGATGGCAATATCTATATTTATTTTTGCAATGCCTTAGATAAAAATCATTTAAACAATGTCAGATAAGGTGGCCTTTTCATAAAAAACATCTTCTTTCAAAACCAATGTGTTTCTATATTCCAGTAAAGTTAAAATTACATGATAAAACAGAGTTAATTGCTAAGATAACATGAAATAATATCAGAAGACTTAGAAATTAAGACCAGATAATGATCTATATCATTAAATTAAACAATTACACAGAACTAGAAAACTTATTCAGTAGTAAAATATCAAAATCTACACTTATACATATAAATTTTATCCATGGTGACACTAGAGCAGTATTTACAGTAAGTATCTGATTTTGAAATTACAATTTTTAGTTACTGAACGCCAAAAAAAAAAGAGTTTGTTTTTACTTCTCCAATAACTTGGGAAAAACTATTTGTAAAAGTAGATAAATATGTATCAAGGCAGACTTAATTTAATAAATGGAAAGTTGTTCCAGTGGCTTCTTTGGTAATTTAATGAAATAAAATAATTATAGCATAATGTACTTATTTAAATATTCAACATAGTGAAATACAATTTTATAATATTCTGAAAGAAATTTTATCTCAGGATGAATAATGTATTTTATATGATTTATTTTTCAAGTTCTACAGTTTTTATTAAGTAGTTATATAGGACAACATTGAAGGGCTTTTAAAGGACTTAACAACAAGTGCAATATTTTGAATCCTTTTTTACAGCAATATTTTTCAAATTCTAGATGTTAAGTTAAGAAAATGAACAATAATATGGAAAAGAAACTGTATTAAAACTAGTTTAAATGTAAAATTATAACCAAAATAGACGTCATGGTCTGTGAAATCATGAAAAAAAATACTATCATATACTATTGATTTACAAAGTAATATACAAAATAAAATAAAAATAAGTGATGAAGGAGAATAAAAAACATAGACAAAATTATGAGATGAGATCAAACAGAAAATTAATATGAAGAAATCCATGAAATATTGTCCTACAAAATAATTTAAAATAGCTCACAAATTAAGCTCTGTGCTTCCTAATTGCCAATTTTGTCTTTTTATTCAGTTTTACTCTTTCTGGATCTAGTGGCAATTACTTTTAAATGATTTAGGCACTTATCATAAAATCTAGTTCTTTATATATTCTAGTTATTGAGGTGTGAAGATCAAAAGAATAAAGTAAAGGTAGGTGGAGTTTTTTTTAATTTGATTTCAATGACAATATATTTTTTGTTAAATTTATTAAAATGACATTGGTTAATAAAACTATATAGGTTTCAGGTATACAGTTTAATAATGTATCATCTGTATATTGCATTGTCTGTTCACCACCCAAGTCAAATCTTCCATCTTTATATGTTTACCCTTTTACCCTTATCTGCCTCCCTGCTTTTCCCTCTGATAAGAATTAAACTGTTGTCTGTGTCCATGAAGATTTTTTTTTGTATTTTATTGTATTATTTTTATTAAATTTATTGGGGTATTCTGGGAAACATGACAGAGTGAGTGAAGTCCTCACATTTCTCCCTTTGAAACAACAACACAACCAGGGATCCAAGAGGCTTAGACACCACTCACTGAAAACCAAAAGAAAAACATCTTCTTTGCAGCAAGCTAAAGAAAGATCTTTAAATAATAAATCTTCTTTCTGGAAAAAAACAGCAGAATACATTTCCATTAATGCTCAGGTGGAGAAATAGTCCATTGAACACCACAAGCAACCAAGGTGACAAGGCATCTCAGAAAGAAAGAGAAAAATATCCAGAAAATATGCTTACAGACATAAAAATATGCGACTTCAATGAGAGAATTCTGTATGGTATTTTTGAAAAAACTCAGTATTTTCCAAAATAAGTCATATCGACAATTTCGGGACTTAAAAAAAAGAACTAGATGAGCAGAGCAAGGAGATCGAAATGTTCAAAAAGAACAGACTAGATCCACTGGAGATAAAAAAAAAACTACGAGAGTTGAAAAATGAAATAGCAAGCTTGGGAAATAGAGTCAACCAAAGGAGGAAAGGATCAGTGATATTGAAGACAGAAATCTATAAATAAATCAGAAGGAAGAAGAGAGAAACTAAAGAAGGAAAAATAATGAAAGAGAAATACTAGAACTTGCTGATACCATAAGGAGAGGAAGCATAAGAATAATGGGCATTCTTGAAGGTGAGAAAGAGGAGCAGACACTAGAAAGTATTTTCAAATAGTGGATGACAATTTTCCAATCTAAGGAATGAACTGGAGCTTGGAATTAAAGAAGTCAACAGAACACCCAATTAACTCAACTCAAAAAGGCCTTCACCAAGTCACATTGTATTAAAGTTATCAAAAATCAATGACAAACACAGAATTCTCAGGGCAGCCAGAGAGAAGAAAATGGTAACTCATAAAGGAAAACCCATTAGATTATCCTCAGACTTCTCAGCGCAAACCTTAAAAGCCAGACACAGAGATAGCCTTAACAAATATAAGAGAGTTGAAACCATTCCAACCATATTATCTGATCATAATGCTTTGAAACTAGAGATCAACTGCAAAAAGAAAGCAGGAGGAACCACAAGTACATGAAGATTAAACAATATGCTGTTGAAGAATAACTAGGTCAGAGAAGAAATGAAAAGAGAAATCAAGAGATACATAGAAACAAATGATAATTATAGTGAACATATCAAATCTTTTGGGACATGGCAAAACAAGAAAGTTCATTATTATTACAGGACTGTCTCCAAAAACAAGAAGGATCCCAAATAAATAACCTAATGCTTCATCTTAAAAAGCTAGAAAAGGAAAAACAAATGAAGCCTAAAGTTAGCAGAAGAAAAGAAATAATCAAAATCAGAGCAGAAATAAATGAAATTAGAAAAAAAAAAAACAATAGAAAAAACAAATGCAACAAAGAGTTGGTTCTTTGAGAAGGTTTATAAAATTAACAAACCTCTAGCTAGACTCGCTAAAGGAAAAACAGAAAGGAAACAAACAAAATCAAGGATGAAAGAGGAGAAATTACAACTGACGTCGCAGAAGTACAAAGGATCATGCAAGAATACTATGAAAAAATATATAACACCAAATTTAATAACCTAGAAGAAATGTACTAGTACTTAGAAATATACATCCTTCCAAGAGTGAATCAAAAATACTGGAAAATCTAAATAGACAAATCAGTAGTATGGAAATTGAAACAATCATCAAAAACCTGCCAAAAAGTAAAAGTCTAGGACCAGATGGTTTAACCAGGGAATTGTAGTAAACATTCAAAAAGATTTAAAACCTATTCTCCATGAAGTCTTCCAGAAAATCTAAGAGGAGGCAATACTTCCCAACTCATTTTATGAGGTTGAAATTACTCTGATACCAAAACTTGGTAAAGATAACACAGAGAAAGAAAACTACAGAACAATCTCTCTCATGAACAGATGCAAAAATTCTAAACAAGATACGATAAAACCAAATACAGCAACATATTAAAAAAATATATATTCACCATGATCAAGTGAGCTTCTTCCCAGGGCCACAGGGATGGTTCAACATATGCAAATCAATTAATGTGATACATCACATAGACAAATTGAAGAATAAGAAACATATGATCATACAAATAGATGCAGAAAAAGACTTTGAAAAGATACAGCATCCATTTATGATCAAAACACTTAACAAAATTGGTATAAAAGGAAAATACCTTAACATAATAAAGGCTATATATGACAAACCCTCAGTCAGCATTATACTTAATGGTGAAAAAATAAACCTTCCTTCTAAGATCAGGAACAAGGCGAGGCTGTCCACTGTTTGATTTTGTGGATTTTCTCTCTGGTCCTTCTTCTTATATGTTATATACTTCATTTCTAAATTGTTGGCATGTGGTTACCATTACAAATATGTAGGGGATAGTTTTATATATAGTAGTCCATTTTCTTCTGTGTGTTCCTTATCTCCATTCCCTTTTATGAACTTGAATCTTTGAATCTTCCCTTATTTTGTCATTGTTGACTCAATTTGTCCCTATGTAAGCTGAACATTCATTACTATCTTGATATAGCAAATTTCTTCTTTTTGTTTATGCTTATAATGCTCTGTTATTAGTAAGGATTGCACTCTTCTGCTTCTATCTGCCTGCTTGTCATCTTATTCATTGTTATGTATATTTTTTGTCATTTTGTTTTAGAGGAACTGTTCCCTTTCAGTGTTTCCTGTAATGCAGACCTCATAGTGGAGAATTCTCTCAATTTTTGTATGTCTGGAAAGGTCTTTATTTCTCTTTCATATTTAAAGGACAGCTTTGCTGGATACATTATTCTTTGCTGGTATTTTCTTTCATTTAATTGTTTGAATATTTGATCCCATTCCATTCTGGTTTGTAAGGTTTGTGCTGAGAGGTCTGATAATAACCTAATGGGTTTTCCTTTCCCCTGGCTGCCCTGAGAATTCTTTGTCATTGATTTTTTGTTGTTTTAATACAGTGTGTCTTGGAGAAGGCCTTTTTCAGATTGAGATAATTGGGTGTTCTATTGACTTTTTGAATTCCAAGCTCCAGCTCGTTCCTTAGATTTGGGAAATTATTGTCAACTATTTGTCTGAAAATGCTTTCTAATCCCAAGACACATTATATTAAAACTGTTAAAAAATAATGACAAAAAGGTAAAAGAAAACAGTAACTTAAAACAAATAAACAAATAAAACATTAGATCATCATTGTAATTTTAAGCAGAAAATTTACAAGTTAAAAGAAAGTGGAATCAAATATTCAAACTATTAAAAGAGAGAAATTTCCAGCCAAAAATAATGGATCCAGAGAATTTCTTCTTTAAATATAAAGGAGAAATAAAAACCATTTCAGAAATACAGACGTTTGAGGAAATTCTTCACCACAAGAATTGCATTACAAGAAATACTAAAGGAGGTCATTTGAAATGAAATAGAAAAAAACAAAAAGATACAAAACTATGAGTAAGATGACTGAGATACAGACAGAAATAGGGAAGTGCATCCATTGTTAAAAATAGGGTATTATAAAATTAATTGTTACATAATGGTTAAAAGAGGTCAAAATATTTTTTTAAAGGAGAAAAAAACACAATAGTTACCACAACTTAGAAATAAATTGATCTCATGAATAGAAATAATTTGAGACAACAAAAACAGAAAAGAGGAGGAAGTAAAGGTCTGAATGTGAAATTAAGAATAAAGATAAGATGCACACAAAAGAAAAAAAATATCTGTTGTATATATAAAACTTTCTTTTCCTTAAGCTTAATGGTAACGATGCAGAAAAAGAAAATCCAGAACTGAGATACAGAACATAAAAAAGAGGGAACACAGCGAAATGGCATAAAATACCACCAAACTACAACAGAGATACAAAAGGACAAAGAAATGATGAAGACACTGAGCTACCAGAAAACAAAAGATAACATGGCTATAGAAAAACCTCATACTTCAATAATCACCCATATATAAATGGACTGAACTCACCAATAAAAAGGCACGGCAAAGCAGACTGGATTTAAAAAACAAGCAAACAAACAAACAAACAAATAAAACATTGGCTGCCTTCAAGAGACACATATAGACTTCAAGGGAAAGGGTGGAAAATGATATATCGAGCAAATGGCATCCAGACAAAAGCGAGGATAGCCAAACTTATGTCTAACAAAATAGACTTCAAGATAAAAAAGGTAACAAGAGACAAACATGAACACTTTGTAATGATAAAGAGGAGAATGCATCAAGAAGACATAGCACATATGCTCCCAATCAAAGAATATCAAATATATAAAGTAAAACTAACAGAACTAAAGAAACTGACAAAAACAATTATAGTAGGGAACCTAAATACTTTTCCTATAGTGCACATGGAACATTCTCAAAGATAGACCATATGTTGAAACACGAAACTAGCCTTAATTTCAGAAGATTAAAATCATACTAAGCATATTCTCAGACCACAATGTTTTGAAACTTGTGATTGATTACAAAAAGAAAGTGGAAAAAAAACCCCACGAATATGTGGAGAGTAAACAACCTGCTACTAAAGCATGACTAGATCAAAGAAGAAATAAAAGGAGAGATCAAGAGATACATAGAAACAAAATAGAATAAAAGTACAACATATCAAAAATTTTGGACATAACAAAAACAATAATAAGATAAAAGTTCATATCATTAGAGACCTTTTTCAAGAAATAAGAAAAATCCAAAATAAACAACCTAACATTACATCTTAAAAAGCTTTAAAAAAGAACAAATGAAGGTCAAAGTCAACAGAAGAAAGTAACCAATAAAAATTATAGCAGAATTAAATTAAATTGAAAAAAAAAGACAACAGCAAAAAATAATGCAACAATGAACTGGTTCTTTGAGAAGATTAATAAAATTGACAATGCTCTGGCTAGACTCACTAAAGAAAAAAGAGAAAGAACTTGAACAAACAGAATCAGGAATGAAAGAAGAAAAGTTATGACAGATACCACTGAAATACAAAGGGTAATATGAGAATAATATAAAAAATTATACGACACCAAATTTAATAACCTAGAAGAAATGGACAAGTTCTTGGAAATATATAATCTTCTTAGACTGAATCATGAAGAACTGGAAAATCAACTTAGACTGATCAACAGCATGGGAATTGAAACAATCATCCCAAGAAGTAAAAGTCCAAGATCAGACAGCTACACCAGTGAATTCTACAAAATGTCCAAAGAAAATTTAATACCTGTTCTCAAACTTTTTTTCCAAAAAATTGAGAAGAGACAATAATTCCAAAGTCATTTTTTGAGTTCAACATTACCCTGATATCAAAACCAAGTAAAGGTAACACAAAAAAGAGGACTATAGACCAATATCTCTGATAAAGACAGATGCAAAAATCCTAAATATTTTACCAAATATTGTTATATTCTACCAAATATAACGATGCATTAAAAAAGATTGTGGACTTTATTACACTGGTACAAGGATGGTTTAACATATGCATATTGATAAATGTGATACACCATATAAACTAAATAAGGACCAAAAATCACATGCTCATATCAATAGATGCAGAAAAGCATTTGACAAGATATAGAATCCATTTATGATCAAAACACTTAACAAAATTGGTATAAAAGGAAAGTACCTTAGCATAATAAAGATCGTATATGACAAATCCTCAGCTGACATTATAATTAATGGTGAAAAACTAATGACCTATCCTCTAAGATCAGGAATAAGACAAGGTTATCTGCTATCACCACTCTTATTCAATGTAGTGATGGAAGTCCCCGCTAGAGCAATTAGACAACAGAAAGAAATAAAAGGTATCCAAATTTGGAATGGAGAAGTCAAATTGTAACTTTTTGCAGGTGGCATGATTCCCTATATAGAAAATCCCAAACAAACCAATACAAAATATATTAGAAACAATAAACAGACACGGGAATATTTTAGGATATAAAATCAATGTGCAATATTTCATTGCGTTCCTATACACTAATTATGACTTTTAGGAAAAAGAAATAAAAAATCAATTCCTTTTGCAATTGCAACAAAAAGAATAAAACCTATAATTAAACCTGATGAAGAAAGTGAAGAATGTGTGCACTGAAACTATATGATGTTATTAAAAAAAATTGAAGAAGAAATAAAGAAATGGAAAGATAGTCCTTGTTCTTGGATTAGAAGAATCAACATAGTTAAAATGATCTTATTACCCAAAGCATTATACAGGTTTAGTGCAATCCCCATCAAAATCCTAATGATATTTTTTAAAGAAATAGAACAAAAAAACCATCAGATTTATAGGAAAGCACAAAAACTTTGAATAGTCAAAACAATTCTGAAAAAAAAGGATCAAATCTCAAAGTGTCACTCTGCCTGACTTCAAATTATACTACAAAGCAACAATAACCAAAACAACATGACACTGGCAAAAAAAAGTGACACACAAAAGAATGGAACAAAATAGAGAGTCTAGAAATAAATCCTCATATATATGGGCAAATAATTTTTGACCAAAAAAAAAAAAGCCAAACACATACAACAGAGAAAGAAAATACTCTTCAATAAATGGTGCTGGGAAAAATGGAAAGCCACATGCAAAAGCATAAAACGAGACTTCTATATCATTATACACAAAAATTAACTAAAAATGGATCAAGGATCCAAATGTAAAATCTGAAACAATAAACTGAATAGAAAAAAAAAAAGTACTAAACTTATGGACCTTGAATTTAGAGAGGATTTTATGAAATTGACCTCACAGGTAAGGGAAGTAAAAGCAAAAATAAATTAAAGGGACTATATCAAACTAAAAAGCTTCTGCGCAGAAAAAGAAACTGTCAACAAGTCAAAGAGATAACCATCCAAATGAAAAAATATATTTGCAAACACTATCTCTGTTAAGAAACTAATATCCAAAATATACAAAGAACTCATACAACTCAACAACAAAAAAACAAGCAATATTAAAAAATGGGCAGAAGATCTGAAAGGATACTTCTAAGACATACAAATGGCCAACAAACATGAAAAGTTGCTCAACTTCACTAGCTATTAGGGGAAGGCAAATCAAAACCACAGTGAGATACCATCTCACACCTGTTAGAATGATTATCATCAACAGGTTTGGTAATAAGCATTGGAGAGGTTGTGGGGAAAAAAGAAAACCTCATACACTGAATGTAAATTGGTACAGCCACAATGGAAAACGGTATAGAGATTCCTTAAAAATTTTAGAATAGAATTACTATATGACCCAGCAGTCCCTCGTCTGTGTATTTACCATAGGATTTGAAAACATTTATCTGTGAAGATATGTGTCTTTTGATGTTCACAACAGCATTATTCGTAGTGGCCAAGACATGGAAACAACTGAAGTGTCCTTTGATCGGTGATTGGTTAAAGAATGTGTACATACATACAATAGAACATTACTCAGACATAAGAAAAGATGAAATATTGCTATTTGTTGTCCCGGCCCGCGGGACAGTCAACAGGGACCCTAAGACAGAACGGGGAGGGGAGGGAGACAAGACGACGCAAAGAATGGAGACAAGACAGGCTTTCTGATCAAGTCTCGTTTATTAAGGCTCGCTGCAGGCTTATATAGGGCGTGATTGGGTGATGTTGCGTTAGCGGGGCTGATTGGCAAGAGGCATTCAGGATACTGTGTAACACAAAGGGGCCGGGCGAAAAGACCCGCGAAAAGTCCCTTCGGCGGGAAGCGAGGCAGATACATCCAGGAGGCTTACGTGGCCTTGGCGTGGAGCCCTGCTGAGCAGCCATTTTCGGCCTGGCAGCCATCTTAGTCAAAACAGCCCCCGACACTTCTGGTTTTAGCAAAGATTTCCTGACACATAGAAAAAAAATGCTGAGCATGGAGCTAGAAACACAGAGCAAGTTTCAATGTTTTCAATGAGCTTGAGTAAGTCAGTTAATATTTCTGAACCTCAATTTTCTCATCTATAAAATGCAAAAAATAAAAATTCTCTGTATTCAACTTATAACTTAGAATAGACAATGAGAGATAAAAGAGATATTGTACATTAAAATGATATACCTGTAAGTCACAATGTATGCATATAAGATTTAACCTTATGCCCACATTATATGAAGCAATCCCTAAAACTTCCACTCGAGCAACTAGATCATTTAGCTTTAATTGCACTTTGCTCATATACATTAAAAATAATCTTATTTCCCTTTGGAAATACCATTACATTTGTTGGATACAACATGTATTCAATGTGCAAATTGTGAATATTTTATCTCAAATAAGATGTATTGTATTCTGCCAATATAGATTTTATAACCTAATAAAACTACACAGAGATTTCCTATTTATTCATTAGGTCATTTTCCTTGTTATTTGTTGTTGACTCTCAGCCTCACATTTGCTTTTCTATACTGTGCTTTAATACCTCTGTGGCTGAAATTCTGCAAATTATGGTTACTACATTCACTTGACAGCTGGTTTCCAACTACCTGTTGCCAATAGGAGGCACTAGCAGGAGACTAGAAGCCAGGAAGAAGGGAGTAGCTTCATGCTTCTGGCTTTCTAAGTTTGGCAGCTGGTAGTCCAGGATTATTTAATAGCATCTTCTGATCTCTGATATTATCCATTCTTTCTTTTTTTATTATTTTCAAAGCCCGTTCTCCACCCCATCATTCTTCTGCTCTCCTAGCCCTTATATTAACTTAACTAATACCTTCTGTTTGAAATACCATGAGTAGTTTCCGACAGGTCCATGGTTGAGACATTCATATAAAGGTGTACCTATTCAGGATGAGAAATTGATGTTTTCTATATAATTTTAGTAAAAATATAAATATAAATATAAATAACAGAAATGACATTAATGACTTCGAAAATGAAAAGAAGCCCCAGAAATTTCATATAGTTATCATGTGAAATCTTGAGGCAAGAGTATAAGTGAAAGTCAATGCTATTTATACTATACACTGAAAGTGATTTGTCATGTTAATAAGCTGTAAACAGAACAAAGCAAAACATACATATTAAATGCAAAACAAATACATTTTCTTTTGAATATTGTTCACCATTAAGTATCTTGTCCAGGGAAGTCAGTTGAAACTTTTCTAGCAAAAAAACAAGTTTTGTTTTGTTTTGTTTTTTTGTTTTCCTCTAATTACTCTCATATCAGCATCACATGTTATCATCATCCACATTAGAGTTGTTCCAAGATTGTCTAGCAATGCATTTTTTAATTCAAATACCTCCATAATTTTCAGATTAAAAATATCATATTCCCTTCTTCTAAAATTGTGCACATTTTACAAAAAAAAAATAACCAGTGAGCATTCAGTATTTTTCCCAATATAAATTATCAAGGCAATATAAAACCTATCATAATTTCAACTCTTCATTCAATAGTGTTTTTTCAAGAAAAAAATCAATATCGTTTTTCAGGTTAAGCAAATTAAACAAAACACGCATAAACAAAAAACATACACATAAAAGAAAATTCTAATTTGAATTTAAAGCCACATCATTTTGCAAAAGACTAAGCCATTTATTCAAATATTCTGAGGATGTACATATTAACGGATAAAGAGTGTAACATTTTTCTTCTATTTTAAATTTTTTGTAGATATTGTCGCTTTTAAGAACTCATTTTACTGTAGTTAGTGTATTCACAGAATACAAAAAAAAAATGTTATAGCAAAATAGACAACTGAGAAGCCCTTTCCCTGAAAAGAAACTGAATAACCGATAAAGTATACTGTTTAGTGTATTGTTGAGAAGCAAATAAAAGGTTTATATTCAAGAGCTCCTTCCACTAAAAACAAAAAGAAACCATAATCTGTGGCCAGACTGGAGGTAGTTGCTGATAGCATTGAGATCAGAATAGTAAAGTTTAAGATAAAATGATGAGAAAATATACATTTTCAGTTCACATGGATTTTTTGCAAAATTATGCATATACTACACCATGAAGCAATTCTCAAAAAATTTCAAATATCGATGTCATACAAACTATATTGCCTGGCTACAATGCAATGGAGATAAAAACAAATGATTAAAATATAAATTAAAATACTCTATATTTTGAAACTATAAGATACTTTGGTAATGAACTCATGAGTTGAAGAAAAATTTATAATGAAAGCTTTAAATATTTAAAACTAAATAATAACGAAAATATTGTATATATATACTGTGGTTCCAGAATTATGGAACAAGGAGTTTGGTAATTTCCCTCCTCAGTGAAATAAAAATTTAACTGAAGTAAATTAAAAAAAAATTATATATATATATATATGTAATTTAATGTACCAAGAAATTGTCCTAAGGGTATACAGTAAATGGAGAAACGTTTATTTTTTAAAAATCCACAAATCTTACTAAGAACAATAAAACTCTGTAGCATTTCTGTCATGAACCACTCTGTTACTACTTCTCCACTGGAATATAGAAGGTTTTTCTTAGGGAGCTGCACTCTGGGCAGGTGTGACAATGGAGACAGACCCTATATACCCTCAGCTCCCATTTTGGAGTTACAGTTTAATGGTGGAAAAAGGCAGTTGTTGTGTACTGATTGTTATGATTTCTAATCCATGTTTTTGAGGTAGTTTTGAATAAAGTTGCTTTGATCTAAGAGCAAAGTTGTTTTGAACTAAGAATAAATGTGTTTACATTGAGGAAGCTGTGCCAGGATGTTGTTATCGACATCTGTTGTTGTTGATAAGTGCTCAGTAGCTCAGGCTGCTGATGGGTACCACTAGGGGCTTATTGATAAGAACATATGGAGGAACAACTGTGACTAAGGGACATTTTAACTTTAAAAATGAAGAGTTTGTAAAGTCTTACTGAGAGTGTTTGGTCTGGAAAAGGTGACTCTCTGCTGATCTAAATAGCACTTCAAACCTTGAGGCATTAGCTCTTGTTGGGCAAAGTGACTCTGTGAAGGACATCGTCTTGTCTGCCAACAATATCACCTTCACTTTCCAGCAGCATGTTCTAGCAACAAGAGACTTTTACTTTGCACTGGCAATTGAATGCCACCTCTTCACTGGTTAAACCAACTCTTTTGAGAACCAACTTATAGAAAGGTACACCTCAATTAAATTTGAACATTTTTTTAATACCCCTTTTTGACTGGAATGATAGTGCAATTAATTTATTATTGGTTTGTAGTATGTTATTGATTTATTGGCTTTAGAGATATTATCCTGTATGCTAATGGATTATGAAATATTATTATTATAAATTATAACCCCCACAGTGAACCTGCATTAAATAAGTTACTGTCAAAGACAATCTCAGTCTCAGAGAATAATATGCCCCAGACAAAGCAGCAGGTCACTGGTGTTCTCATTTTCCCCAGTACAATGCTGCAGAAAGTCTATTCTAGGCAGAGGTCTGGGATTGCCTTTCTGCACCCAGCACTCATAGGGCAGAAGCTCAACCCCAGGTGCAACAGATGAAAAAAATGCTGAGTCCTGATGCTGCTAGTCTGAGATCACCCTAGGAAATACCATGCTCGAAAGAATAAGCCAAAAATACTAGGTACTATCACCTCTTACTACAAGTGCTATCTCTACTTGAGAGAAATACTTTTTGTGAAGCAGAGCCTGTAGAATTAAATGCTTACATTTGTTGTAAAAACAATGGAGATCTTCATGGAGAACAATTAAGAGGATACTTATAGCAACACGAAATGAGTAGGAACAGACACACATTAGAGCAATTGGAAATTTAATAGAGAGAACCAGGGAAAGAGACAGACAAAAAGAACTATTATGGGATCACAGTCAATCTTGATGGTGGAAAAAGGTGTGTGCATAGGTTATGTTGCACTCACTCAAAAGAAATCATCAGAACATGGGCGGGCTTGAAAAAAAATTTGCTCAAGCTGCATTTACATCATTCAACATAGGAAAGAAGCCTCACTGACACAAGGGGCTTAAATATAACCGATGATCAAACGATGATGAAACAAAAAAGTTACTATTACCCAGGGTAACTTCCAGGAAGCCAAGCTTAAAAATAAAAGTACACTCAGACTATAGCAGTCTGGGAGACTGTGTGTATGTCCAAGCTGCACACTTTCAGAAGTATCAGAAGTGAATTTACAAGATACTAGTCGGTGGTTGAATGTGGAGCAAAAAACTCCCTGAACACTGATAACCTTCTCCAACACAAACACATCCAAGAACAAATGGTAAAAATCTAGCTTCCTAAGGAGTGGTAAGAAAACATTTGACCAGTAAGTGGCTTTTGCAAACGCAGAGGTGACCCCTAGGTAGCCAGACTGAAAGATATAAACTAGGGTGAAAAAATCTGGCTAGAGGCATTGAAGGTTGCACACTGCAGGGGACATAGACACGTCAGAATTAGTTCATCCAAGGTGCTTAAAAAATAATAATAATAAAATGATGAAACAAACAACAATATAAGCAACAATGAATGGGGACAAAAAGAGAATTAATGGAGAATCAGTAATGACAGTTGCTACAGTATATTATTTTATTAAACTTTAATATATTTTATTTTTAAAATTATAGTTGGTATACAATACTATATTAGTTTCAGGTGTACAACATAGTGATTAGACATTTATATAACTTACAAAATGATCACTCCAATAAATCTAGTACCCATCAGACACACCATAAAGAGTTATTACAATATTATAGACTATATTCCTTATGCTGTACTTTACATCTCTGGGACTATTTTATAACTGCCAATTTCCATATTTTAATTCCTTCCCCTTTTCCACTCTTTAACCCCTTCCTATCTGTCAACCTTCAAAATGTTCTCTGTATCTATGAGTTTGTTTCTAATTTGCTTGTTTATTTTGTTCCTTAGATTCCATATGTAAGTGAAATCATATGACATTTGTCTTTCGTTGTTCAACTTACTCCACTCAGCAAAATACCCTTTTGGTTTATCTATGTTGCTTCAGATGGCAATATTTTATTTGTTTGACTGTTTGTTCGTGTGTTTGTTTTATGGTTGAGTAATATTCCATTGTATATGTGTATAACTTTTTTTTTGTATCCATTTATTCATTGATACACACCCAAGGTGTCTCCATATCTTAGCTATTGTAAACAATGCTGCAATAAACATATGGATGCACAGGTTACTTCAAAGTAAAATTTTGTGTTTCTCCTGATAAATATCCAGACGTAAGATTACTGGGTTCTTCTTTGTCTCTTGTTATAGCCTTTGTTTTAAAGTCAGTTTTATCTGGTGTAAGTATAGATACCCCAAGTTTTTTTTTAAATTTCCATTTCTATGAAATATCTTTTTTCCATCTCTTTACTTTCAGTGTGTGTGTGTGTGTGTGTGTGTGTGTGTGTGTCTTTCAATTTGAAGTGAGAATATTATAGGCAACCTACGTAAGGATTTTGTTTTCTTACTCATTCAGCTACCATATGTCTTTTAATTGGAACACTTTTTTGAATAATTGTTGATAGATATGTAGTTATTGCACTTCCGAGGCCACCTGATAAAAGTCAACAAGCAATCCACAGATGGATGCCACTTGTGCTGGGTTTAGAGGTGCCTTAAGAGGCCAAGCCAGGAATCAAAGCTGGATGCTGCTAGTGCTGGGCATGGGGCTGCTCAGCAAAAGATATCAGGCATACCAAGGCCAGATGCTACTTCTTCAGGTTTTGTGAGTTTTTGAGAAATTTTAGGAAAGCCCACATCATGAGTCAAGACAGGCCATTTGTATGAAAAATGCCACTAGAAGCAGCTTGGGTGGGCCCACAAGCTAGGTGAGGTAGGGTCTCAGGAAATCACCTGGGGGAGGTGACTGTGTTAGCCAGGTTGATAGAGATCATATATGGTAGCCTCCTGTGTCTGCATACCAGGAGCTAGGAGGGGTCAACAAAAGAACAAGGGATTCTGCCAGCACTTCTGTTCAGGCTCCTCCAGCCCCTGCCCTGAAGCCAGACAACTTGGTTCTTCCCCATATATCACTGGCACTCCTCAACCAGCTGCCCCAGAAATGGAGCTTAGAGTGAATGAGTCTGTCAACAAGTAAATCCATTCCATGTGTAGGCTCTTTAAGAGAAATGTCTGCAACTCCAGCAACCCTGTTTTCTTCAACCACAATCTCCGCTAATTTTCACAGCCAGAAGTTGTGGGGACTTTTCTTCCTGGCACTTGAACCCTGGAATGAGTAGCCCTGTGTGGATCCCGGACCCTTCACCTCTGTAGGGAAGATATTCCTCTTGATTCTCAACCACCACACACAGTTGTGGGACTGGTCCATTTTGCATCTCCATCCCTTTTATCAGTCTCAAAGTGGCCTCTTATGTTTGTCCCCAGTTGTAGGACTTCTGTTCAGCCAGAATTCAGGTGACTTCTAATAATGGTTGTTCTGTATTTTTGTTGTAATGTTGGTATAATCCTGAGAGGAGGTGAGCACGGCATCTACTTTCTGCACTACCTTACCAGAAGTCTTAAAATATTATTTTATAATTCTAGTTTTTCTATAAAAAGAATTTATAACTGAACAACAAAAAATCAAATAACCAGATAAAGAAATATGCAACGAGATAGAATAGACGTTTCTCCAAAGATAATATACAAATGGTCAATAATCATATGAAAAGATGCTCAACACCACTAATCTTCAGAGAAATGCAACTTAAAACCACAATAATATATCATCTTACACTCATTATACTATCTACTTTAAAAATGGAAAAAAAAGTGTTGCTAATAATATAGAGAAGTTAGAATCCTTGTGGACTTTTGATGGTAGGGTTATAAAATTGCACGATTGGTATAAAAAAGAATATGAGGCTTTATAAAAAATTAGGTATGGAACTTCTATATGATCCAGAAATCAGGGTATAAATGTAAAAGAATTAAAGGAATTTCTTGAAGAGATATTTGCACACTCATATACATAGCTGCACTATTCATAATATAAGAGAGGAAAGAAATCCAAATGTCCATTGATGGATCAATGGATAAATTGAATGTTGTATATGCATGTAATAAAATATTATTGGGCCTTTAAAAAAAACAAATCTTGCCACATGCTACAACATATATAATCCTTGAAAACACGCTAAGTGAAATATAAGACAGTCACAAAAAGACAAATACTGTATGAGTCCACTAATGTGAGAAATCTGAAGTAGTTAACATTCATAGAAGCAGAAAGTAAAATGGTGGCTACCAGGGACTGGTGAGAGGAGAGGAGGTAGAGTATTGTTAAATGAATATAGAGTTTCAGATTTACAAGGTAATACAGTTCTTATGTTATTTTTCACAAGGTGAATATGCTTAACATTGCACTACTGAAATGTACAATTAAAATAGTTAAGATTGTATAATGTTATGTTTTGTATCACAATAAAATCCATGATAATAATAGCACAATAGAAAATGTCTAGTTTTAAACAAACACACAAAAAAACTATAAACCATGCAACAAAACAGAAGTATAATACATTCACAGGAATAAAAGTAGGCAATAAAAATTAACTTGAAAGTGCCCAGATGATTAACTTAGCAGAGAAAGTCTTCAAAGTAACTATTATAAATGTTCAAAAAGCAAAAAGTGTCCATGCTTAAATAATTAAAGGTTACTATGAGAGTATCAATAAAGAGGTAAAAATTATAAAAAAAAACAAATAAAAATTCTGGGGTCAAAACATACAACAAATAGGACAAAAAACTAAGTAGAATGGAACAGCAGTATATTTGAGCTGTCATAAAAATAATTAGCAAACTTGAAGATAGGTCAATAGAGAATGTAATCTGAAAACAAAGAATGAAGAAAATCTCCAAAACATGGTGGGACAACATTAAGCACACAAATATATATTTAATGAGAGTTCTAGAAGAACATGAATAAGATAAAGAGAAAAAAATATTCAAAAAGTAATTACTTAAAACTTTCAAAATTTGATGAACTATATATCGAAGTCACCCTAAAACCTATAAGTAGGATAAAAGCAAAAAGATACACTCCCAGATACACTAGTCAAGAAGTTTAAAGCCAAATATAAAGAGAAATCTTGAAAGCAGTTAGTTAAAAATATTAATTGCATACAAGAAAACTCCAAAAGGATGAAGGGCTGACTCTTCATAATAACTAGAGGCCAGAAGGAAGTGGGATGACATATTCAAAATGTAAAAAAAAAAAAAAAACTGAGAAAAACATCTGTCAAATGAGAATCTTATATCCAGCAAAATTAACTTGTAAAAATGGAGGTAAAATAAAAACATTTCTAGATTTAAAAAACTGAAAAAATTTGTTGCTAGTAGTCCTGCCAAATAAGCAAATAAGATAGACTAAAGATGTTCTCTATACTAAAAACAGCAACTCCAGTCATTAATTCAAAACCACATGAAAAATAAAGAATACTGGTAATGTTATTATATAGGTAATTACAAAAGACAATACAATTACATATTTATTCTCTTTTCTTCACTTTACTAATTTAAAAATCAATTCCATAACACAATATATGTGAAATTACATTGTCGTGCTTATAACATATAAAAATGTAGTATATTTGAAAATAACGGAATGTGGAAACAAAGCTGTTTGAAGAGATGCAGAGAATCAGAAATGGTAAAAAAGAAGTTTGATGAGACAAAATCTATAAAGGTGTACTTATTCTCCTTTTTTCTCATTGTTTCTTTAGAAGACAAAAATTGTACAAAATGATAATTGTAAAAATGTGTTGTTTGGTACAACATATATAGGGTTAATATATACAGCAATAATGGATACAAAAACAAGACAAAGACATTGCAAGAAACAAGAGAGTAATATATATTTTATAGATCCTTAACAAAAACTACCCAGATAAATCATGGGGAAAAAATTGCATAATTATTATAACACACCATATAAATAAATTAAATGAGAAAATAACCCACATGACAATTTCAGTATACATAGAAAAATCATTTGACCAAATCTAATACCATTTCATGATTTAAAAAAAAAAAACAACTCTGCTAATACTTTCTCTCTACAATCAAGAATGAGGAAGGACATCATTGTAGTGGAGGTTCTAGCTAGGACAATTAGGCAAGAACAAGAAATAAAGTCATGTAGATTAAAAAAAGAAGAAATAAAATTCCTTCTATTCGAGAATGACACAATTTTGCATATAGAAAATCTGAAGGAATCTGCTAAGATACCGTTAGCACTAATAAACAAGTTCATCAGGGTTGCAGCGTATAAGATTACTGTAAAAACAATTGCAACAAAAAGAATAAAATATCTAGAACAAGCCTAGCCAAGCATGTGAAAGACCTATACACGTAAAACTATAAGACATTATTAAAATAAATTGAAGAAGACACAAATAAATGGTAAGATATTTCATTTTCATGGACTGGAAAAATGAACAGAGTTAAAATGACTTTATTACCAAAAGCGTTATACAGAAAGAAAGACAGACAGAAAGAAAGAAAGAAAGAAAGAAAGAAAGAAAGAAAGAAAGAAAGAAAGAAAGAAAGAAAGAAAGAAAGAGACTGCTATCTGTCATTGTATATCAAAATTAACTCAAAAGTGAATCAAAGACCTAAATATATGAACTGAAACGGTAAACTGTAAAGAAGAAAATATAGGTACTAAACTCATGAACCTTGGATTTAAAGAGGATTTTATAAATTCAACCTTAAAGGCAAGGGAAGTCGAAGCAAAAATAAATGAATGGGACTATATGAAACTAAAAAGCTTCTGCACAGCAAAGGAAACCATCAACAAGGCAAAGAGGCCACCATTTAAATGGGAGAATATATTTGCAAATGTCTCCTACAAGGGCCTACTATCTGAAATATACAAAGAATTCATACAACTCAACAATAAGAAAAACAAACAATCCAATTTAAAAATGGGCAGAAGACCTAAACAGACACTGTTATCAAGAAGACATATACATGGCCAACAGACATATAAAAAAATGTTCAATTGCACTAGCAATTAGAGACATGCAAATCAAAACTACAATGAGATACCTTATTACACCTGTTAGAATGGCTATCATCAATAGGACAAGTAGTAACAAGTCTTGGAGAGGTTGTGTGGAAAAAAAAAACTTTGTACACTGCTGGTGGGAATGTAAATTGGTATAGCCACTATGGAAAACAATACAGAGGTTTCTGAAAAAATAAGAATAGAATTAACATATGACCCAGCAATCCCTCTTCTGGACATCTACCCAAATTCTTGAAAACATTTACCCACAAAGTTACATGCACTCTGATGTTCATAGTAGCATTTTTCATGATGGCCAAGACATGAAAATAATAAAGTGTTCTTCGATAGATGATTGGATAAAGAAGAAATGGTGCATATATACAATGGAACATTACTCAGCCATAAGAAAAGATGAAATATTGCCATTTGTGACAATATGGATGGATCTTGGGATAATCATGCTAAGAGAACTAAGTCAGACAGAAAAAATTGAGAACCATGTGATTTTACTCATATGTGATATATAAAACTGAAAACAACAAATGAACAAGATAAACAAACAAAAACTCATAGACACAAAGAACAGTTTAGTGGTTACCAGAGGGAAATGGGTGAGTAGAGGAGGTAGATAAGAATGAAGGGCTTCAAATATGTGGTGATAGGAGGAGATTTGACTTCAGGTGTATATGACATATACATATTATTGAATTGTGCACTTGAAAACTGTGTACTTTTATTAACCAATGCCACCCAGATAAATTTAATAATGATACATTAAATAAATTATTTTTATGACTAGTTCTAATAAAATAAAACATTCATTTATAGTAGCATCAAAAAATTAAAAACAAATAAATTTAACAAATGTTGGATAGAATTTGTTCATTTATTTATTCTTTAAGTTGATATACTTTATTTATGTTATTTATCCATTCTCAAATAGATGGACTGTTCAGTTTTGCTAAACTACTCCATAGCCCTACCACCTTGGTATACATTTTGTGTGAATAAGTGGCCCACAGGGGCCTTGAACTGACACTAGCCCTTCTGGAGAATGCATGACCTAAAACACAACCTTCAGAGTCATAAATAAGTTCATAATCTCTGATCGTGACTTCCGCAATACCCCTGGTGATAAACAGTCTTTCTTGCCTCCAAGCTTCTTCTCCTTATGTGCCCCTTTTATAAGACTCACTAGAAACTACCAGATCTCTTTCTGCTCTTTTTTTGTTTGAATTGACCAAACTGGCATGTGATTTTACTCATATGTGGCCCAGGAATCACACAATGACTCCACCCACAGACCCTAATGAAGGTATGTGCCCCAAGTACTGTTGCTCACACTTTGCCTATACACTGCCTTGACCTGCCCTTGCAATTCCTCAAGTCTTGCTGTGTACTTCTTTCAAAATCTGTGAGTAATAAACTTCTCTATTTCTACTTATCCTTTGGTCTTTGTTGAACTTGGCTCATGATCTGACTCCTGGGGCTCTACTTAACAAATGTTCAATTAACAAAATCACAACATAGATATTTTGGTGTTTTTCAGTTCTTGCTATTACAGTAGTGCTGCTAATGAACACTTCTATGCATATGTTACATGTACAAGAGTTTCTCAATGAGAGTGTTCTTTAAACACTTTTGCTCCTGTACTCATAAAATAATTATTAAAATGTTTTGCTTTTAAATAATTATAGATTTACTTTTAAATAATTATAGTACTTAGTTTTCCTCAATGATTAAACTTATGTAAGAACATTTATCAATTAAGTTCACCATCTTATATGGGTGCAGTTCAAGGTGCCCCAAAACAATTACAATAGTAACATCTTATAGTACTGACCACATATTGCCTTAGCAACTATAATAATGAAAAAGTCTGTATTGTGAGAATTAATAAAATGTGACAGAGACACATGGAGTGAGCAAATGCTTTTGATAAAGTGGTGCTGATAAACTTGCTAGATGCAGGGTTGCTACAAACTTTCAATTTGTAAAAAATGCAGTAACTGCAAAGTGCAATAATGTGAAAAAGCAATGAAATAAGGTACGCCTGTACAGTTAAAGGCATTGTCACAAACAAATCCTTTTTCTTTTATAAATCAGCTTTATTGAGATATAATTCACATACCATACAATTCACCCATTTAAAGTGTGTAATTTTGTGTTTTTAGTATATTAATAAGGTTGTGCATAGATTACCATATTCTAAATTTTGAACATTTTTATCATTCCAAAAAGATATTCTGTACCCATTAATAGATATTCCCCATTACTCTGGCCTATCAACCCTCATGCACTAGAAACAACAAATATAATTTTTGCTCTAATCAGATTTATGTCTTTATAGATATGCCTATTCTGGGCATATTGTATAAATGGAGTCATAAAATAAGGGACATTTTGCAATTGGCTTCTTTCAGTTAACATAATGTTTTCAAACTTCATCAATGTTTTGGCATACAACAGTAGTACATTCCTTCTTATAGCTAAATAATCTTACATTTTATAGATTGACAATATTTTGTTTAACCAGTTATCAGTTGATGGCCATTTTGGCTGTTTCCACTTTTTAACTATTACAAACAATAACTTCTAAGGCCATTTGTGTATAACTTTTCGTTGACATATTTTCAATTCTATCAATAAATACTTATGAGTGGAATTGCTAAGGCACATACTAACTCTATGTTTAACCATTTGATCTATCAACTGCCAAATATTTTCCAAAGTAAATTCATGATTTTACATTCAAATCTGTATAAGAAAGTTGAATCTCAACATTCTCGACAACTCATATGTGTCTTTTGATTATTAGCCATCCTAGTAAGTATGAAGTAGTATCTCATTGTGGCTTTGATTTTTCTTTTTCTTTTTCTTTTTTTTTTTTTTGAGTCTAGTCCCAAGGACATTTTCTGCTGCTCCAATGGGTTTTATCTGGTCCTATAACCAAGTAGCACATCTTGATCTCATCTGTCTGAGAAGATGGCTCCTCCCCCAATGAGATGACCCCTCCCTCTTCTTGTGTATATAAAAAACTCTTCTTGCTCTTGTTCAGCAGCAGCTTCTTTCTGTACCGCTGACTAGCCACTGCTGAAGCTCTCCTGCCTCTTGAGTAATAAATGGCATTTCTTACCCCTCTGGTCCTCCTGGTGGTTCTTCTGGAATATACAAACCCAGGTGCAAGCTTCAGGCCTGTGGCTCCTGTACTACACACATACTTTTCAGTATGAGTCTTTTAAAAGTCTAATTTTCCTTAAAGAAATAAAGCTAAACTAAAAAGCTATGAAGTTGTGTTATTCATTCATTATCTGTCAAAATGGTTAGTATAATTTTCACATCTTTAAATCATATGTGGACCTAGAAGAGAACATGTATAGTTTATTAACTGTTATGGAAATTTTTTTTCTATTTACTGTTTCGATTTTTCTTTAAAAGCATTTGTTTTTTCAAATCAGTAATCTGCTTTAACACTCCAAGGACGAGAAAGAAAGTTTTTAGATTTTTAAAAATTATACCTAATTAAATTAACTATAATTTTATATTTTTAACATTTTAGTTTTAAGGTTAAAAACTTAAACAATGCTTATTTTCTGAAATTTTTCACCAATATAAATTGGTATTTATACTTAGGAAATTCTAATTTGAGTTATTAAGAATGGTTTATGGTTTAAAACATTTACAATTTCTGAAAGAGAAGCAAAGGGGTAATTTAATATCATTGAGCATGTAAAAAAATATTCAGAGCATTATAAGTAGCTGGTACATACACTGATCGAAGGAAGACATGACAAAGAAAGGAGTTTCAGATATAATTGTAGAATTTAGGGTAGACATAAGAAAGTATTTCCAAATTTTGAGATATTTTATGGATTAGGGTGGAAATCTAAGGAAGATTGTGGAATGCTTGGTTGGAGAAAGACAGGCAGACAAATTCTGGTGAAGGAAACACTGTAGTCTCCCCAATGACAGCTAAGAAAACTATAGGAAGAGGGTTGAAGGCAGTACCTGAATTTACAGATGAAGATATTAAAGAGTAGAGGGAAAAAAATGATTATATTGTTTGGAGGAGAACTAGAGATTTTTTTTCTGTTTTCAACATTTTTTGGAAACATTTCAAAGCTACAAAAATATAACAAAAATTGTACACTTTTCACTTAGATTCACCATTTGTTTGATCTTTCACATTCATAATATGTGTGTATACATACATG
Source organism: Rousettus aegyptiacus (assembly GCF_014176215.1). NCBI lineage: Eukaryota > Metazoa > Chordata > Mammalia > Chiroptera > Pteropodidae > Rousettus > Rousettus aegyptiacus. The sequence goes on along the minus strand of NW_023416312.1, from coordinate 50,368,399 downwards.
ATTATATATGTATATACATAAATATATATGATATATATAATTTTTTGTACTTGCTTTGTTTAGAGTAAATTGTGTCTATCAGGACCCTTTATCACTAACAACTTTAGCATGAGAACAAGAATATTATTTTGCATGGCAACTCTAAAGTTAATCAAACTAATAAAACGTGATACATGATATCACCCATTCTAAAGTTCATAAAATCTTCACCAGTTGACCTAATAATAATTTTAAAATATTTTCTTTTTTCAATTCAAATTCAAACATTGTGTTTAATTGTCATGCTCTCTTTAGTTTCTATTAATTTAGATTTCCTCAACCTTTCTTTTTCTTTTATGGCACTGACATTTGGAAATAATTCAGGCCTGTTATTTTGTAAATAGCTCTCAATTTTGATTTATTTCATCACTTTCTCATTATTATGTTGATTTTGGTTTTTTTAGCAAGAATATCACAGAAGTCATGTGTGTCCTTCACAATTCATCACATCTAGAAGCACAGGATGTCCGTTTGTTCTAATACTGTTAATTTTAATCACTTGGTTGAAGTAGTGTTCACCAGATTCCTCCACTGTAATAGAAGCTTGTCTTCCCTTTGCAATTGGTAAGTGATCTGTAAAAAAGATCGCTAAATCCTGTATCCTTTGTTTAATTCAGAGATATAATCACTTTTAGAAATCATAACCACTAAGTGCAAGATCCCAGCAGCAACTAAATCAAAGAGCGTTTCATTAATAAGACACTCCTAAAAGTTGATAAGTCTCAAATTTCCATGTCTTCATGTTGAACATGTTAAGTATAATAACAACATAAGCATATTAGAAAAACTTAGTGTAAAAGGAAGGAATTTTTGCTCAAAATACGTTACATAAACACACACAAATTACAATGTACTGGAAAAGTCTGAAAGTGATATCCCAATAATTTAAGTTTAAGAAAGGGATGTGTGAACTCTGAAAAGCATAACTTCTATATAAGGCAAGTAATATTTAAGAGATATTAAAATAGAGATATAGCCACTGAACATTTTAGCTAATGTAATAAAGGCTATTATATTCTCTTGGATGGATAAACAAAATATGAACAAAAAGAAAAGATCAAATATGCTTATTCAAATGTTAAAAACTTTTTAAAAGTTTCTGTGTCAGAAGCTATTAAAAATAAATCACTATGCAGATAAAATAACTCTAGATATTTTAATTTCTTCACATAATTGCTTCAAGAGCCAAAAAATTCTACAGAAGGATTAAAAGAGCAGTTAGCTAGAAATAAGGTTTGCACTGGAAGCAATGAGAGATTAAATACATATGGGAGAATAACTAAATAAGTATATATATTAAGAAAAGATAACATGAGCCCAGATTCTCATTGTTAAAAAGGAAATTACAAATATGGAAGGGAAAAAGTTAAGGATATGTTCTGTGGTGTTGAGGTTTTGGATTTAACTAACATTTGAATAGTAGTTTCTAAATACCATTCTCCACTGTAAAGAATCAGAATTTCTTATAGAAAGGATGATTTCAGGTTATGGCACAGAGAGTACAAGATTAGTCTTAGGCATTCTCCAACACAAATAAGTAAGGAAGTGCTCAAGAAATGATGGAAATATGTCAAAAGGACATAGCAGGCAGTTTGTATGGACTCTCACTGGTCAAACCTGAGTCAATTTCAGCATAAAAAACATTGTAGAACATATTATAGCCCAGTAAATAAATTAGGAAACCACAAAACCATGCCTATATAAATAAATCATAAGTTTGATGAGGAATGCGATATTTACATAGATTTTATTATCATAGTACCTTATGATTACGAAGAAGTAAAAATAGACATTTTTTAGTGGAGAAGTCTGGCAGATACTTTCTTCATCAAGTAAGTGATCAAAGTGAACACTGTCAGTAATGGAGCAAGCTGAAATTTTGTGACACCTTATTGGATGAAATGGGAACACAACATTTCTTCTGTGATATCTGTTATTCAGCTTCCATGGATGAATGACCTGATCGAAATCATGAGAAAACATTATATAAAACCAAATTGAGAGATATTTTACATTCTCATTTGTCTGTACTATTCAAATTTTTCAAAATCATGAAAGTCAAGAAAGGTTGTGGGACTCTTCTAGAGTGAAGGAGAATAAAATAATATGATAACTGAAGTCATTATGTATATTCTGAACCAGATCTTTTGCTAGCAAAAGCATCATTCAAACATTTGGAAAAACTTGAATGGAATTTGACGATTAGCTGACAGTATTGTGTTTGTATTCATTTTGCAGTTTGATAGTTGTACTGTGGTTGCATGTCCTTGTTTGTAGGAATATACATGAAATTAGTTTTGGGAGGTCATAGGGCATAGTCAGCAATTTACTGTGAGGTGGATTGGAGGAAATGTTTTTTATACTGTACTTGCAAATTTTCTGTAAGCTTCAGATTGCTTCATAATGTGAATACATCATTTTCCTTATTGTTATAATTTGTCAAATTACTACAATCCATTTTCTGCTTGTTTTTCTTCAGTAGGAAAATGGGAAGGTAATAAATATGCATTTTAAAAATTAAAAATCATTTCAAAAAATAGTGAAAATTACATAAGTAATGCATAATTGTAAAACTAAGATGAACATAGCAGATTTGGTTTAAATAAGTTTGGGGAGTTCTCCAGAATAGTCTCGAGATTATTTAGCAAAAAGATAACTCAGAAAAAACTTATAGGCAAAAATTAAGAAAGGATTGAACGATATTATTGGAAAGAGGACTTGTGAGACACCCTTATAAAGACAATGAAAGGTAAATTAAAATACGCCATTTTGGTTGCTCTTCCTCCCTCTACCTTTTTTTCTTGTTATAATAAATTCTTGTTCTTACTAGCACAGTATCCACGTCTCAACACTAGTATAATATGCAGCAGAAAAAGTTTTTAAGTTTTCTACCAGAGGTTGTGAGACTTGTAAATGAACAGTGCACAACTATTTTCGATTTTTAATCACATGTGTGCTATGAATCAAGGATGATTATTAAGTGAGATTACAACTTTATTTTTTTTCAAATATCAAATAAACTATGGGATACAACTTACTTGTGCAATTCCTGGAATAAGAAGAATAGATTAAATTACCTTTTATATTATTTCAATATCTAAAACAAACAAACAAACAAATAAATCAATTCTAGGAAGGGCAGGAATGGGAACAAGCCTTTAAAAATAGATAAGAGAAAGAGGTCTTCCAGAGTGTGCAGAATGTGGTCCAAGACTAGACAATCCCTAAAAGGAAGATGGAGAAGTAAAGCACAAGACATTATAGTAATATTAAAAGGAACACCAAAATCTCCATTGAGAGAAACAATATATTTGGTGGCCAGTCCTCAAAATCCTCTAAAACTCATTCTTGAAATAAAAAAGACTAGCAGAGTGTTGTGTATTTTGATCTTATGTGAGCCTTTCCCTGAATGATTTTTACCTAATTATTCTGTGGCATAACTCTATAAATCCTCAAAGTAGGTCTTTATAAGAAACAAATTCATTACTAGATTTATGAGGGCGATCACTTTGTAAGTTATATAAATGTCTAATCACTCTGTTGTAGCTCTGAAGTTACTGTAATATTGTATGTCAACTGTAATTTAAAAAATAGAAAATGCATAATAAAGGATGATGCCGAGAGAGAAAGGGAGGAAGAGAGAGACAGAAGGAGGGAGGAAAAGAGGGATGGAGGGAGGGAGAGAAAGAGAGAGAGCATGAGAGTTCATGCTCTCATATATTTTGGGGAATTACTGCCATGAAATAATCATGGAGTCATTCATCTTCTAATGTGTAAAACATATCAATTTGGTCATTATACTTCTCTGGTATATGAAATTTTGAAATTTAACATGAAGATTTACTTGTTTATTTTACATACTCAGAATCTCCAGATATATATTTTTTATAAACATATAAAACTAAGTCTATTAAGAAAAAAATAATGAGAACAATTATATTTTAAAGTCTTGAGACAAAAACAGAATTCACATGGCTATGCAGATGAATTCAGACAAGAGATTTTATTATGATATCTCAACTATTCTTTCAGTTAATAATAGGGTAACCTATGGTTATTAGCTTTTCCATATTTAAGAATTTGATTCAGGCAAATATCTGAATATCTTTCATTAAGCCAAGTTGACTAGAGCTTTTTAAATGGATGAGGTTTTCTGTCAGAAACTGGCATTAAAATAATTTCCTATGTAGAATGATTTGGGCAATTTAAATTATACAATTATTAGTGTATAAGAGCCAACTAAAAACTCAAACTCACAATTTTCTTTTGTTCATCTTCCACTAGAATCCAAAAATAAAATCAAACAAATTACAAGAAAATAATTACATGCCAAGTAATTATTCAAAAGCAACCTTAGGGTATATCCCAGAGTCTTAAAAAAATATTCATCTGTCATGTCACAGTACCACTCAGTAATTATTCTTGTTTAAAATGGTAAAAAAAAACCTGAATCAAGAAAATTATATTACTTATACTGTTCAACTAACATGAGGAAGAGAGGTAAATATACTTCATGAAAATATTTAAAAATAAAGCTCCATTACTGAAAATTTTTCAAAAGAAATTTCAAGTTATTTATAATTTACATACCCAGGTTTCCACAGTGTTTCAAAGTTCTTGGGAAGTAATGATATATTGCTGGTATTGGCTTTACATACAAATTCAGACCAGTGTGCTCTTTTAATTTTGTCCAGATATTTTCACATGACTACAAGGCACTAAATGGTCCCTGGAATCTTCATATTACTAAGGTGTTTCAGATTAAGAAACAGATCTTCACTTTAAAAACCTTAAAATATGACTAGATCAACAGATCACAAAAAAAGATTTAAAAAGTTGGTAAAATAAAAAAATACATTAGTTACAGGCAAAATATACATATATGTCTCTATTATATTGTGTATTATCCGCTTTTAATGCCATATTTGTGACCTCTGGTCACTACTACTATAATTATTTCTTCTGTTATTATTAGCATTTACAGAGTGCTTGTAATTTTCCAGGCACAAGGCTTAGAACTTTAAAAGTAAATTTTCATTTAATAGTCATAAACATGTTATGAGGTTATATCACCATTTTAAAGATATGTAGATGGAGGCTTTGAGAGGTTAAATGACTTGTCTAAAACCTCCAAGTTTAAAAAAAACAATAGAACTAAGGTTTAAACCCAGCTACTATTACTCCAGAACTTCTATGTCTATCAGTATATTGTTTTGCTTCCCAGAACTATGGTTATCTCTCCAGCAAAGCTAGATTGTTGTAAGTATTAAATTACACAGGGTTAGGAAAATTAATGTCTCCATCCTATTTCTTGACTAATTATAGTGAATTAAAAAAAAAACAACTAAAAATGACTTCTGAATTATATACTGCTTTTTATTACTTATGCCCAGGTTACCCTTTATTAGAGTGAATAATTGACTGTTAACTTTGCATTAGTGTAGACAAATGTACAGTGAAGGACCAGAAAGAAGGTGGTGGACTTGTATGTTAAAATTGTTTATTTTTGGAAAATAGTGGATAATCCTCTATATCATCTGAATATATTCTGAGTATATAAAATGATAAATTTTCTATGACCTGCTCTGGTTTTCTTTGCTGGCCTAAAAATTATAATCTGTACACTACTCTTTGGTTTGGTAATGTTGTATGTTCGTCTTGCCACAGTCTTTCATACATACGCATGCATATGCACACACATACACACATATACATAGTTTACATATATTTTATAAGGAAAAAATCCATATTCACTTTTCTGTATTAAAATTATAAGTATAAAACATTTTTGCCATTTCGTATCATTTTAAAAATATAATAGTTGCATAAACAGCCATAAAATTTGGCAATTCTAAGACAAAAAGAATCACAGAATTTAAAAAAATTCTTTCTAATGTTGTTTCTAAGCTTGGAAAACTATTATTTATGACATGTTTGACATATGGTAATTACTTATACATGAAATCTGAGGGAAAAATTGGTTATGAATTAATTTTCTCAACTCTTACAGATAGGAAAAACATATATTTCAAAAAATTTAAATAAGAAATGAAATGTGTATATCTTAATTGAAAAAAATCACCAGTTAGACAATACCAAAATATGAAAACAATCACAAAAGCATTAAAATATAAATTATACAGGTAAGTAAATTAGTTAAAAGTTATCAGTTTCAGAATACTGTGAAAGATTGAAAAAATTAAGCACAATACTTATTATATGTGTTCTGTGTAATTTCTGGAGTCTCTGAGAAAGGAATTAAATAAAAAGGATAATGTAAAGCACATACAATGTGTGTAATTTAAAAGTTATATTTTGTTAAGATCTTAGCTACTCCTTCTACATGTTTTCAGATTCCCTTCTGATTTCTATTGATATTTGAAAATCATATTTCCCTACAGAGACATAAAACAATTAGTTCTAAAACTATATCTTTAAGGTTCACACATCAAAAACATTTTACTCCTAAAGTCATTCATGTTTCTATCAATACAAGATATTGTGAATATTACATATGCTATTCTTTTTGTAGTTGTTAAAATAAATCTAAGTTAGCATAAAGAAAACAGCATGTTTATAATTAACACACATAGCTCATGGAATCCTTTAAATTGGAGAAAAAATAAACCCTTGAAAACATCATAGCCGAGATAAGGGATGTAAAATTTCAAAAAAACCACATATGTTATTTTTCCTTGATTGAGTACTCTCCAGGGTGATTTTTCATAATCACTTTTTTGTTGCCTTGGTACAATTCCAAAGCCCTATCTTGAGTTCTATGGCATGGCATATATGAGGAGATATACGAAAATTAGAGCAAGCCTAAAATGTCTGGTTTCTTCACAATACTCTATTTAGTCATAATTTGAGGTCTGCAGCATAATCCATAAGTTAAATTGACTCATAAGTTCTGTCTGAATCATAGCAGTGAGAACTTAGGTATACTTTTGTTATATGCCTTTAGGTTTACAACCAAATGACTTTCATGCTTTTGCTGAAGCCAACCAAAATAAACTCTTAAGTAATGAAATTGCAAAATACGTGCATTAAAAATGTTTTTCCAGATTTCTACTTATGGTAAAGGCATAGGTACAGATGGGTAACTATATAGGAAATGAGATTTGACCACTACCTCACAACACACGAAACAGATTATATGTGTATCATATATGTAAATTTTATTGTCTGCTAAATATAAAGTAATATAAATTTTAGATGACTTGATAAAGAAGATGTGATACATATATACAATGGAATATTATTCGGCCATCCTAAAAATGAAATCTTACCATTTGCAATGACATGGATGGACCTAGAGGGTATTAGGCTGAGTGAAATAAGTCAGACAGAGAAAGATAAATACCATATGATTTGACTTATATGCAGAATCTAAGGAACAAAAAGAACAAACTGATCAAAAACAGACTTACAAATATGAAGTACAATCTGGTGACAGAAAGATGGGAAAGGGTTTGTGGGGCTGGGAGAAAGGAGTGAAAGGTTAAAGAAGTATAAATTAGTAGTTGATAGATGGTCACACAGATGGGGAGCATGTTGTAAGGAGCACAGTTAGCATTAATGTGATGGCTAGGTAGAGAGCCAGAGGAGTGAAAGAACAATTAGGGAGATTGTTTTAGAAACTACATAAATGTCTAACCAATGGACTGCATATTTGAAATTAATAATAAAATGAAATTGAAAAATTAAATCGATAGATGATAGATAGATAGATAGATAGATAGATGATAGATGATAGATAGATAGATAGATAGATAGATAGATAGATAGATAGATAGATAGATGATAGATGATAGATAGATAGATAGATAGATAGATAGATAGATAGATATAGATAGATAGATAGATGATAGATAGACAGACAGACAGATAAAGACAAAAGGCTCAGATATGTACAATGGAATATTACTCAGCCATAAGAAAAGATGAACTATTTAAGTCAGGAAAAACTGGTGTAGATGATTGAGGCTCTGTTCATCCCTCTGGCCAGCAAAACAAAGTTGTGACAGAAACAAGGAGCAAAAAGCAAGGAAAATCGCCTGGGATCTAGATGAACAAGCCATAAAACTAGCATGAGAACTAAGAAATCACCCTTCAATGGCAGAAGGTAAGAGAGGACAAGGACATGAGGCTGCCCGGTCCGAGGAGCTGAGTGGGACAGAGGCCATAGCGGCAGCAGCCTGCAGCTGGAGATTACTCTTAAAGAGGCCATGTCTGCAAGCAGACTTTTGCAGTTATGGGCCTGCTTGATCTGAGTACCAGCACCGGTTTGCTGTGCAGAGGGCACCAGAGACTTAAAGGAGGACACTGAGTTGCTGGAGTGAGGGCCGATGGGAGACTTACTCCATACAGAAGTCCCGGCAGCATCCACTGTCCTCTATTAAATCCCTCCCCTCTCCAATGTAGACTCAGCACCACCATTGGGGAGATGTCATTAAACTGAATAACAGAGGTTATTAAGCCAAGAGGTTTCCATGAAATTTTGCCTCCTCGACTCGTGGCCCCACCCAAGCCACATCAGGTTTATTCTCCCTTATTCAGGTGCACCTTGCTGAGCAGCTCCTAGACTCACACTGGTGGCAGCTCAGTTTCTGCTGTGGCCTTTTGAGAAAACTATAAGCACAGCATCAGCAGATTGTTTGCTGAATCTTAACAGGTGACCCAGGCTGGGGCTAAATTTGGCCTGCTGCTGAACCTCTCAGGACTGTGCTATGGCACACCTACCACAGAAAGCCACATTAATAGGACCAGGAAACTTAAGAGCTTTGTTTAGTACATAGAAACAGACACAGAAAAACAGGCAAATTTGGAAGACAAAGAAGCAGAATTCATATGAGAGTACAGAACAGAGATCTAGGAATAATGGAGTCAAACAATCTAACAGATGTACAGTTCAAAACACTGGTTGTAAAGATGCTCAATGAGCTTAGGGGAAGAGTAGATGAACTCAGTGAGAATCTTAACAAAAAAACAAAAATGGAAATGAAAATTATAAAAGAGAACCAGTCTGAAATGAAGAACACTTTATCTGAGATGAGAAGTATATTAAATGGAATAAATGAAGTGAATAAAGAAAAGTATCAAATGATCTATATAGAGAATGGAAAAGCCAAGGACACTCATTCAGAATGACAAAAAAAAGCAAAGACTATAATAATAATTTAAGGTGTTTATGGGACACTATTCAATGTAAAAAATATCCATGTCATAGGAGTGCCTGCAGGAAAACAATGCATTAAAGAACTATTTAAAGAAATAATGATGGAAAACTTCCCCAACTTGGGGAAGGAAATAGACATAAAACCCCAGGAAGTTAAGATGGTCCCAAAAACCAGGAACCAAAAGAGGCCCATGCCAAGACACATCATAATTAAAATGTCAAAGGTAAAATACAAAGAAAGAATCTTAAAAGCAGCAAGAGAAAAGCAGTTAGTTACCTACAAGGGAGCACCTATAAGACTGCCAGCTGATTTCTCATATTTTATTTAAAGAAACCATGCAGAACAGAAGGGTTTGGCACAAAATATTTGATGTGATGAAAACCCAAGATCTACAACCAAGAATACTTTATCTAGCTTTGCTATCATTTAGAGTTGAAGGTCAGATAAAGAGCTTCCCAGACAAAAGAAAGCCAAAGGAATTTATCACCACCAAGCCAGTATTATAGGAATGTTGGATGGACTTCTTTAAGAAGAAAAAATATTTCAAACACAGGAATAAAAAATGGTAATAACTACATTCCTATCAAAAAGTACCCCAAAGAGAAAATAATTAAATGCTCTAACAAAACGATAGAGTGGGAGAATGGTTAAGAAAATAAGACCCCTACATATACTGCCTACAAGAGAGTCACTTCAGATTAAAAGATACAGAGACTAAAAGGAAGGGTATGGAAAAATATATCATCTTGATGGACATAGAGGGTATTGAATTGAATGAAGTGTGTTGAATAAAGACAAATATCACATAATTTTATATATATATGGAATCTAAAGAACAAAATCAAGAACAAGAACAAAAGTGGAAATAAACTCATAGATACAAGGAATATTTTGAGAGATACTAGACAGGAGGGAATTTGAGGGGACAAAAAAAGGCAGAGGGATTATGAAGTACTAATGGATAGGTTCAGAATAGACATGGAGATGTCTAATGTAGCATGAGGATGATGGTTAATAATGTAATAAATATGCAAAGGGGAAGAGGAGTACTAGATTTAGTGGGGTGATTGCTTTGCAAGTTATGTGGGTCTCTAATCACTATGCTATACAACTGAAACTGGTATATTATTGAATATCAGCTATAATTGAAAAAAAATCATTGAATTGTACAATGTAAATACAAGCAACTAATTATCTCTAATTATCTATTATATTTCAATAAAGAGAGAAAAACCTGAAAAAAATTGAAATACTGTTATTTGCAATGCATAGATGGATCTTGAGATTATCATGCTAAGTGAAATAAGTCAGAAAAAAATTGAGAACCATGTGATTCACTGAAAGCAAAAAAACAAACAAAACGAACAAACAAAAACACATAAACATGAACAACAGTTTATCAGGGGAAAAGAGGGAAGGGAAGGAAGCAGATAAGGGTAAAAGGGGTCAAATATGTGGTAATAGAAATAAAATTGTGCGGTAAACACATAATGCAACATACATATGAAATGTTATTAAATCGTACACTTGAAAACTGTATTTTTTTGCCAATATCACCACAATAAATTTAATTATAAAAAGATAAAGAAGACTATATTCATAATATTGGGTAAAGTGAAAATTTCTATTTTTTTTTCTTAATTTTTTCTTTGGTTTTATTCAATACATTTTATTTATTGAAGATAGCGTTGGTTAATAAAATCAAATAATTTTCAAGTGTACAAGTCGACAATACATTATTCGTATATTGATTTGTTTGTTCACCACCCAAAGTTAAATTTCCTTGCATCACCAAATATTTGATCCCTTTTACCCCTATCTACCTTACCCCCACCCCTTTGCTCTAGTAACCACTAACTCACTGTCTGTGTCCATGAGTCTTTGTTTGTCATGTTTTTTCTGTTACTTTCAGTTTTATTTCCCACATATTAGTGAAATCAAATGATTCTCAACTTCTGTCTAACTTATTTTGCTTAGCATGATAATTTCAAGATCGATCCATGTTGGTGCACATAGCAGTATTTCATTCTTTCTTATGATTGAGTGATATTCCATTACATATATGTACCATCTCTTCTTTATTCAATCATCTGTTGTAGGACACTTCTGTTTCTTCCATGTCCTAGACAGCATGAATAATGCTGCTATGAACATTGGTGTGCATATATCTTTTGGGATAAATGTTTTCAAGTTTTTGGGTAAATACCCAGAAGAGGGATTACTGGGTCATATGGTAATTCTATTCTTAGTATATTGAGGAACCTCCATACTATTTTCCATAATGGCACTACTAATTTATATTCCCACCAGCAGTGTATGAGGGTTCCTTTTCCACATAATCTCTTCAACACTTGTTATTATTTGATCAGTTGATGACAGTCATTCTAACAGGTATGAGGTAATAGCTCATTGCAGTTTTGATTTGCGTTTCTCTTATAGCTATTGAAGTTGAACATCTTTTCATATATCTGTTGGCTAATTGCATGTCTGCCCATTTTTAAATTTGTTTTGGTTGTTGAGTTATATGAGTTTTTTGTATATTTTGAATAGGTCCTTATTAGAGATGGTGTTTGTAATTATATTACCCTATTCAGACAGTTGCTTTTTTGCTTTGTTGATAACTTTTTGTTGTTGTTGTTGTGTGGAAGATTTTCAGTTTGATATAGTCTCTTTCATTTATTTTTGCTTTTACTTCCCTTGCCTTTGAGGTAATTTCATAAAATCTCTAAATCCAAGGTCCATAAGTTTAGTATGCATGTTTTCATCTATGCAATTGATTGTTTCAGTTTTTATATTTAGGTTTTTGATTCATTTTGAGTTAATTTTTGTGTTTAAGACAGATAGTGGTCTAGTTTTATTCTTTTGCATGTGGCTTTCCAGTTTTCACAGCATCATATATTGAAGAGGCTTTCCTTTCTCCATTGTATGTGATTGACTACTTTGTTGAAAATTATTTGCCCATATATACGGAGCTTTATTTTATGACTCTTGATTCTGTACCATTGTTCTCTGTGTCTCCTTTTCTACCATTACCATGCTATTTTAATTAGTGTCACTTTGTAATGTAATTTGAAGTCAGGAGTGTGATACCTCTGACCTTGCTCTATTTTTCTCAGGATTGCTTTGGCTATTAAGGGTATTTTGTGCTCCCATAAATTTCTGATGATTTTTAAAAATACTATTGGGATTTTGATGAGGATTATATTAAATTTCTATAATGCTTTAGGTAATAAGGTCATTTTAACTATATTGATTTTTTTAATCCATGAACACAAAGGATCTCTCCATTTATCTGTCTTCTTCAATTTCTTAATAATATCTTATAGTTTTCAGTGTATAAATCTTTCACATGCTTTATTAGTTTTATTGCTAGTTATTTTAATTTTTCTTTCATTTGCAAAATAATTTTTTTCTGAAAATTCATTGTTAGTGTATAGGAACACTATTGATTTTTGTGTACTTGTTTTGAGTCCTGCAACTTTATTGTATCTGTTTATTGTTTTTAATAGTTCCTTTTTGTGGAGTCTTTAGGGTTTTCTATGTAGAGAATCATGTCGGGTGCAAAAAAGTGACAACTTGATTTCTTCATTCCCTATTTGGGCACCTCTTATTTCTTCTTCTTGCCTGATTGCTCTATCTAGGACTTCTAATACTATATTGAATAATAGTGGTGATAGTGGGAAGCCTTGTCTTGTTCCTGATCTTAGAGGGAAGGTTTCTAGTTTTTCACCATTAAGCATTATGTTATCCGAAGGTCTGTCATATATGGCCTTTATTTTATTTTCTTCTACATCCATTTTATTAAGTGTTTTAATCATAAATGAATGTTGTATCCTGCCAAATGTTTTTTCTGCATCTATTGATATGATCATATGATTTTTATTATTTATTTTGTTAATGTGCTATATCACATTAATCTATTAGCATATTAAATCAATGTTCAAAAATCTATAGCATTCTTACACTCTAATAATAAATTTAAAAATCAATTTATTTTGTAATAGCAACAAAAATAATATACTACCTAGCAATAAACCTAATGAAACATGTGTAGGACTTATACACTGAAAACTATAAGATATTATTAAAAGACATTGAAGAAGACACAAAGAAATGAAAAAAAAATATCCCATGTTCTTGGAATGGATAAATCAACATAGTTAAAATGATCTTATTGCATAAAATATTATAGAGAGTTAATGAAATTTATATCAAAATTCCAATGGAATTCTTTAAATATTAGAATTTAAAAATTATCAGATTTGTTTGGAAGCATAAAAGACCCTGAATAGTCAAAGCAATCCTGAGAAAAATGAACAAGGCTGGAGGTATAACTTTTCCTGACTTCAAATTATGCTACAAAGTGAAAATAATCAAAACAATATGGTATTGGCAGAAAAACAGACAAATAGACCAATGGAACAGAAGAGTCCAGAAGTAAACCTTTGCATATTGGGCAAATAATTTTCAACAAAGGAGCCAGAAACATGCAATAAAGAAAGAAAAGCCTCTTCAATAAATGGTGTTGGAAAAACTTGAAAGCCATGCGTAAAAGAATAAGACTAGACTGTTTTCTATCTCCATACCCCAAAATTTAACTCAAAATTGGTTAAAAATCTAAATAAAAGTCCTGAAACAATAAATTACATAGACAAACTAGATACTAAACTCATGGACTTTGGACTTAAAGAAGACATTATGAATTTTACCTCAAAGACAAGGGAAGTAAAAGCAAAGATAAATGAATGGGACTATATCAAACTAAAAAGCTTCTGCACAACAAAAGAAACCATCAACAAGGCAAAGAGAAAATCTGAATGGGAGAATATATTTGCAAACAACCCCTCCAATAATACCCAAAATATATAAATAATTCAAACTACTGAACATTGAAAAAACAAAGAATTCAATTGAAAAATGGGCAGAGGACCTTAACAGACACTTCTCCCAGGAAGACATACAAATGGCCAACAGATATATTAAAAGATGTTCAACTGCACTAGTGATTAGGAACATGCAAATCAAAACTGCAATGAGATACCCCCTCACACCTGATAGAATGGCTATCATCAACAGGACGAGTAATAACAAGTGTTGGAAAGGTTGTAAGCAAAAGGAACCCTCATACACTGCTGGTAGGACTTCAAATTGGTACAACCATTATGGAAAACAGTATAGAGTTTTCTCAAAATACTAACAATTGAACTACCATATGATCCAGCAATTCCTCTTTTGAGTATTTACCAAAAAAACTTGAAAACATCCGTGAAAATATACACGTTTGATGTTCATAGCAGCATTATTCATGGTAGCCAGGATATGGAAGCAATATCCTGTTTTACAATAGATAATTAGATAAATAAGAGATAGTACATATGTATAATGGAATATTACTCAGCCATAAAAAAAAGATGAAATACTGTCATTTGCGACAACATGAATGGATCTTGAGATAATCATGCTAAGCAAAATAAGTCAGAGAGAAAAGTTGAAAACCGCATTATATCACTCATATGTAGGGTATACAAATGAAAGTAACAATAACAACAACAACAAACATAACAAACCAGCAGAGACTCATGGACATGAACAGTGGATTTGCGGTTACCAAAGAAAAGGGGTAGGGGGATGTAGATAGTAGTAAAAAGGGTCAAATATTTGGTGATAGAGGAAATTTAACGTTGAGTGGTGAATACACAATGTAATATACATATGATGTATTATTGAATTGTACACTTGAAACTTATTTGATTTTATTAATTAATGTCACTCTGATAGTTTTTAACAATAAAGACTAATAAAAATAAAATGTTTATTTTACTTATATTTTATCTAATACTGTACTTTTCTTTATGTAGAAATGAGTTAATGATCTGTATCAACTTCCTTCTCAATTTTTTTTAAACACTTTTAAAGGCAGGTCTGTAAAAAGGCAACAAAATTTCTCAATATCTGTCTGAACCTTCCAACTTTTCTACTGTGTCTGATTCTAATGCTGATGCATGTCTTGTCTCTTCAACTATGCTCGTTTTTTTTTTGTCCTTTTAAATATGCTTTATTTTTTGTCATTGCTGTTGATAACCAGACATGATGTATTGGGTAAAAGAACTCTAATAAATAGTTTTTTTAGCGAGGTGGTGGTAAGGTATGAAGGAAGGGGAGACATTTTATAGTCTTATACTTAATTCTCAGTCATTTAGTGGGCCTGTGCCCCTTGGCTATGAACTTCACAAGTATCTCTTACTTTTCCCCATTTATTTAGATGGATCAGGATGTTGGAAGGAATGGAACTAGGTATTTTCATTCTCTCAAGTGAGTTAACTTTTGTAAAATATCAATATGTTAAACTCTGATAAAATAGTTTCTCTTGAAGGAAAGACCTGTTAAGAAGAACAGAATGTTCTAGCATATTTCAAAATATTAATTTCTCTTCTTCATGCCAGAAGCCCAAGGGGATTTTTCTCTGATGTTCACTATGAAAATCCAGTAGAGCTCCAGAATACAAAACTCAAAAATGCCAGGGGGCTCCCCTGGAGTTTTTACTTCTAAGATTTCTTTACTCTGAGCAATTTATCAATTGCACTTCAGGTTTTCCTACCCCAGTACTGATTCCTGCAGAGGTTTCTTCTTAGGAGGGGTCCTGCTTTGTTCAGTTGTGATCCCCTGTATTTGTCTGTCTCTATAATTTTGGAGGCAATAGTTATTTCCTGTAACTTCACTTCTCTGACAGATGTAAAAAAAAAGTTCCTGATTTTTTAGTTTGTTCAGAGTTTTACTCGTTAAAATAAAATGAAGACTTCCAAGTTTCTTACATGCTAATCTAGAAACCAGAATTCTCTCAAATGTTTATATTTTTTAAGATACTTTATATAAGGAATAACTACAGTTTCTGGCTAATCATATTATTATATAAATATAAAATATTATTAACAGTGAATTTTTATTATGCTTTTATTTGAATAATATAAATTATAAAATATTACTGCTTTCATTATTTGTTTTATAATAAGTGGGTACAGTCAGTATTATAGTAACTCAAGACCAAGAAAAGAAGTTCATTATTAGGGTTCAGTACAACCAAATAAAAATGTTTCCAGATGTAATTTTAATATTTTTTATAAAAATAATATAATAAAGAACTCATAAATGGAGAAGAGGTTGTTTTCAAGCAAAATAGAGGACTTTTCTTGATTAAACATTCATAAACACTTAAATTTCTTCCTTTTCTAAATTTTTAAAGATAAAACTATATGTTAGGACTCTTAAAAGATCCAAGTGCTTATAGTAGTAAAGAGGTGTTTTTTTTTAATACTAAAATTAGAATGCCTAATTGAGGCTTATGAAATAGAAAAAAACAATGTTAATGGAGTGTATCTTATTTTTTAAAAGAATCATCAGTACTGTCTTTAATAACAAAATAAGAGGTATTTATTCTTGTTAAAAAGGACATCTCCTGAATCTAACAACTAGACCACCAGGAGAGCTTTATTCATGGTGGTCAAGATACGGAAACAACTGAAGTGCCCTTCGATAGATGATTGGATAAAGAAGATATGGTACACATATACAATGGAATTATTCAGACATAAGAAAAGATAAAATGCTGCTATTTGTGACAACATGGATAGATCCTGAGATAATCATGCTAAGTGAAATAAATCAGAGAAAAAATTGAGAACCATAAATTTTCACTCATTATGGTATATAAAACTGAAAACAACAAATGAACAAGATAAACAAACACTCATAGACATGGAAAATAGTTTAGTGGTTACCAAAGGGAAAGGAAGGAGTGGAGGAAGTACATAAGGGTAATGGGGGTCAAATATATGGTGACAGAAGGAGATTTGACTTTAAGTGGTGAAGACACAATGCAATATACGTGACATATTATTGAACTGTACACTTGAAACCTATATAATAGTATCAATCAATTTAACCCCAATAAATTTAATTTAAAAAGTATAGACTCATACCAAACTAAAAAGTTATTGTACAGCAAAGGAAACCATCAACAAAACAAAGAGACGGCTGACTGATTGGGAGAAGATATTTGCTTATGATACATCTGATAAGAGGTTAATATCCAAAATATATAAAGAACTCATACAACTCAACAACAACAACAAATCCAATTAAAAATTGAGCAGGAGACCTGAACAGATACTTCTCCAAAGAGGAAATACAGATGGCCAATAGACATATGAAAAGATGCTCAAGGTCACTAATCATCAGAGAAATGCAAATTAAACCACAATGAGATATCAACTCACACCTGTCAGAATGACTACCATCAATAAATCAAAGAACAAGTGTTGGTGAGAATGAGGAGAAAAGGGGACCCTCATACGTTATTGGCGGGATTCCAAATGGTACAGCCACTATGGAAAATAGTCTGGAGTTTTCTCAAAAAACTAAAAATGATTTACCTTTTGACCCAGCAATTGTACTTCTAGATATTTGTCCAAAGAAAATAAAAATAATAATTCATAAAGAACTATATACCCCTGTGTTTATGGCAGCACAATTTACAATAGCTAAGATATGGAAGCAAACTAAATGCCCATCAACAGACATAGACGACTGGATAAAGAATTTATGGTTCATATATACAATGGAATATTACTCAGCCATTAAAAAATGAAATCCTACCATTTGCAACGACATGGATGGCCTAGAGGTTATTATGCTGAGCGAAATAAGTCAGACAGAGAAAGATAAATACCGTATGATTTCACTTATATGTGGAATCTAAGGAACCAAAAAAAGAAATTAATCAAAAACAGATTCACAAATGTAAAGAATAATCCGTGACAGCCAGAGGGGAGAGGTGTTGAGGGGCTGGGGCAACAGGCGAAAGGTTAAAGAAGTACAAATTAGTAGTTGACAGATGGTCATGGGTATGTGGAGTATGGCATAGGGAATGCAGTTAGCATCAGAGTAATGGCTAGGTTTAATGGCTAGGTGGAGAGCTAGAAGAGAGAAAGAGAAATTAGGTGGATCATTTTATAAGCTATAAAAATGTCTATTCGATGTACTGCTTACTTAAAACTAATAAGATAAAATTTAACAAAAAAAAGAGAAAGGGAGGAAAAAATTTAAAGTCCATATTCAATGTTAGAGAGTGAATCTCATTGTTTCTTTCTATTTGTGTCTTTCCTGTTCCTTTGAGACTTTCTAGTGTCACAGTATTAGGAAGTAAACAATGAAAACTCCTTATCTTAAGAAGAGTTTTGATGTTAATTGTTATACAGTACTATCCCTTTATCTGTGGGGGATTTAGCCCAATACCCTTGGCGGATACCTAAAACCGAGGATAGTACAGAACCCTATATATACTATGTTTGTCTCTACACATACACATCTATCATAAAGTTTAACTTATAAATTTAGCACAGTAAGAGGTTATAATTACTAATAATAAAATAAAATAACCATAATAAGTTATAATAACAGTTATGTGTATGTGATCTCTCATTTCCCTTGCTGAAGTCTTCATATAGGTTCAATGCTTTCTGGTACAACACAATTGCTATCAGTTAGAACATATTTTCTGTTCATGTTTTCCATCCACATACTTAATGCCCTTATCATCTTAACTAAGCACTTATCACACACCATGGCCTTAACTATTGCAGTTTGATATGCAACAGTAAAACTAGAACGAATTTATTTTTCTTTCTTCAAAATTTTACAAATAAAATATTCATTCTTACTGTAGATCTCAGCAACCTCAGCAAAGTTTTTTTTTCTTTCCTTATTAAGTTGAGAACTTCCACCTTTTCAATTAAAGGAAGATCTTTCGGCATATACTAATTGCTAGAATTGCAATAAGGCTTTTGGGCCCTTATTAAGTAAAATAAGGGTTACTTGAGCACAAGAACTCAAATACTATTTACAGTTAGTGTGATTACCAAGAAGGCTAAGTGACTAATAGGTGGGTAACGTCTACAGCATAGTTATACTGGACAAAGAGATGACTCACCTTCCTTGCAGGATGTAGCAAGATATCTCAAGATTTTATCATGCTACTCACAATACTGTATCATTTAAAATTTATGAATTTTTTATTATGGAATTGTCCATTTAATATTTTCAGACTGATGTTGACTGCAGATAACTGAAACTACAGAAAGCAAAACCATGGATCAGGAGGGACTACTGTACTTGAGACATTTTGTTCAATTTATCAATAAACCACATTATTTAGATATAGGCCTTAATGATACTTCAGCAGGGAATAAAGACTATATTCCCTATAGTTACCAAGATTAAACATTTCTATGTTTAATCTCTCCCCATTGCCCCTAAGGACCTCTTCCATGCACATACATTTTTTTTTCCCTTGGAGGCTGTATGATTACCTGGGTAGAAACAAGATTATCAGAGACAAAAACAAGAGTTTCATAACAATATTTTGTATGCTCATATACAGCATGGCACAGTATCAGAATTATATTTGCCACTTCAGCATAAAATTCTATATTCTTAATATTGTGGTTGCTTACTGGTTGTTAGACTCCACATTCTTTAACATTTCTTTTTTTTTTTTAGTGGAGACTTTGGCATTTTCCTACAATTTAGTGAATCTACACAGAAAAAGAATATGGTTTTGTTTTAGAATAATTTGGTAGTCCTTCAAGTAATTAATGGTGATAAACAGAAGTAATAATTATTGTCCTTCAGAAACTAAATTATTTCTCAAACATTTGTCTTTAAATTCAGTTTAAATAAACAATTCTTATACTTGTAGTTTCTTAATAGGATATATATTTCTATGTCATCTCAAAATGTTTTTCAATAAAATGGGAATTGTTGCAACAAAGAAAAATTATATATATATATATATATATACACATACACACACACACATATATGCATGATATGTAATATACATAATATATTATATTTATAGAAAAGCTTCTGTGATTGTGTTGAGTGTTTCTATGACAAGTAGAACACTCAAATCCAAATAAGCCTATTTAGACACAATACTTAAGAGGTTGGTGTAGGGTACGCCCAATAAATTTAGTTCTATTTCTCTTAAGAGGTACATCAGTACTGTAGTGGATAATAACTGAACCTATATTATCGAACAAATACAAATATTCACAGAAGAAACGGAAAATAATGTAGATTTTTTAAAAAAAACAGCAGTGATGTTATGGTGTTATAATTCCTTCCGCAGTACATAATTGCTTAAAATCTTAACTAAGGATTACAGAGTGAACTGTTCTAGATAATGACCCTATTCAGATCTTAAGTGTTTTCGTAATTTAATTTTTTGAACACTTGGATCAGAGTTCCATGCTAAGTTAGTGAATGAATTACTTTAAAAAAAAATTGGAGCTAATACAAAAAGTAGAGAGAAGTAAGTCTTATATATATGAATGCCCTAAACTGAGAATAGTACAGAATCTATCTATAATATATATATATATGTGTGTGTGTGTGTGTGTGTGTGTACACATATATACACACACACATATGTGTGTGTGTTCAGTATATATGTGGGTACATTGACAGATATAGATATAGATATACAATTTAATAATTTCACTTGGTTGTTTATTCAAATTTCAGAGGCAACTTGACTGCTAATAATATCTGGAAATTAAATTATGGTTATTTTATGGATGCTCTCTATTGGAAATATCCAAGTCCTACCCTCTTGTCCATTATATTTTCTTTGACAGACAATCATTTATCCTCTTTCTCCTAACTTGGATTACTCAGGAGGAAAGATGTTTATTTTAAATGCATGCATTAATCTTGAAATCCAAACTATGAGATGTCTATTGTCTTGCAAAATTACACTTGACAAAAAAAGTTATCCTCCTGTGGAGGAAAATAAAACCTTCATGCACTGCTGGTGAGACTGCAAATTGGTACAGCCACAATGGAAAACAGTATAGAGGTTCCTCAAAAAACTAAGAACTGATCTACTGTATGATCCAGCAATCTCTCTACTGGGTATTTACCCCCAAAACTTGAAAACTCATATCTGAAAAGATATTTGCACACCATTGTTCATAGCAGCATTATTCATAGTGACCAGGACATGGAAGCAACTGAAGTGTCCTGTGATAGATGATTAGCTAAAGAAGCTGTGGTACATATATACAATGGAATATTACTCAGCCATAAGAAGAGATGAAATAATGTCAATGGTGAAAACATGGATAGATCTCAAGATAATCATGCTAAGTGAAAGGAGCCAGACAGAAAAATTTGAAAACCACATGATTTCACTTATATGTGGGATATAAATCTAAAAGCAACAAATGAACAGGACAAAGAAAGACTCATGGACATGGACAATAGACTAGTGGTTGCCAGAGAGTGGAGGGAGGGGGGAGGTAGATGGGGTAAAAGTGGTCAAATATGTGGTGACACAAAGAAATCTCACTATGGAAGGTGAACATGCGGTGTAAATATATATATATGCCTTACTCTTAAAGTGTACAGCTGAAACTTATTGGATTTAATTAACCAATGCCACCATAAAAAATTAAATTAATTTTTAAAAAATGATAAAAAATAAAACGCCAAAAAAAAAGTTATCTTCTGTTATTAGTTGAACTGACTTAGGATAGTACCATGTGTAACACTTAGAAACAACACTTTTCTAATGCTGTGAAATTTATACAAACAACATATCTTTTAATTTTTTTAGCAAGGCAACACTTGGTTGACCACACAGATTGCAAGGACTTTGTCAGTTTACAATCCCTTATTTTTTTTTACGCCTACAGCACCTGGTCTTCCTAGGTGGTCTCCCATCCAAGTACTAACCATGCCCCACCCTGCTTTGCCTCCGAGATCAGACGGAATTCGGTTTGTTCAGGGTGGCATGGCCGTAGACTAAACAACACATGTAATGAGAAGACTCTGGAAACATTATTTATTCTTGTAACTGAAAACCTTTCATAACTCACTCATAGCCACCACTTGTAAGTTATTTTTAATTATAAATAACTTGTAGATATAATAAATTCACACATACACCAGTCATATATAAATTTTCACTTTGAAACCTTCCAAGCAATAAAGTATTTTGATATACAGAATTTTTATTTTAGAAGCTTTACTTATTTCTGAATAATAATCAGATAAAACCTTGGACTGCCTAATTAATTACCTTTGAAAATTTCCTTAACTCACTCATAGCCACCACTTGTAAGTTATTTTTAATTATAAATAACTTGTAGTAAAAATGTATAAAGCTATGGTATTCTTTGAATTGTAAAAATATAAATCAACCGAATATAATTCCAAGCTTTAAAAGAATAAAAGCTAAGTTTTCTCATACCTTAGTTTTTTTTTCCATATCACTACCTATGGTCAATTACTTACAATGTTTTTGAAAACTGAAAACACATTTTAAAAATCATGTCTATGTTGGCCTTTCAAAGATATTTTCCCATTAATAACAAGTAAATAAATTTAGTAAGTCATTAATTATGTAATTCTAGTTAGAATAATATTCTTCTTTTATGATAATCCTTTGATTAACTGCATTTTTTGATTAACTGCATTTTGAAACAATTTCTGAACATGTATTTTCACTCTTTTAGGCAATGTTAATTACCATTGTACCCTATTTTTTTGTAACTTCATATAAGTTTTTTTTTGCCTGCTATTTTTCTTTCCTACAATATAATCTGTTTAAATAGTTTCAATTATTTAATGCCCTTGTCATTTTTTTTTACCTTTTTGTGTGTGATCATATTCCTTCATTATTTACTGTATTGTTTAGAACGATTAACAATGCATAAAAAATACTAAATGGAACAAATGCAAGCAATCTCCTTGTTCCTTGAAAACAAATTAAGAAGAGACTAGGAAAGCCTTTTTTTTCTCTTCATAATAACACTGACATAAAAAAATGTAATTTCATAAAGCATACAGTTCTTCCTTGACAAACAAATTAGTGATTTAAAGAACACATTTTAACTTTTATAGTAAAAAGAAACTAAGCTAAAACTTGTATCATTTTTTTTACATGATTTCTGGAAACGAGTATCAACTGAGGCTAAAAAATTTATAAAAGTAGATCATTCACATTGCATCTCACTTTTTAATCGAAGTTCAATTTGCTGCTAATTTAATAATGTTAGTGTACTGTGAACTTCACACATGAATAAGAGACAAAAATTAAATAAATAATTCCCAGGTAAGACTTCTAAATTTAACATGAACCAAAAATGAAAAATAAACAATTTTAAATACACTAGAATGATCAGAACAACATTTGTTACTTAATGTGGGAACACATATTTTAGATCATGTGATAATAATCACCGAAAAAGGGGATTAAGAAGTACAAATTGGTTGTTATAAAACAGTCATAGGGATATAAAACACAGCTGGAGAATATAGTCAATAATGCTATAATAACTACATATGGTGTCAGATGGGCACTAGACTAATTAGGGACATCGCTTTGTAAATTATATAAATGTCTAACCACTATGCTGCACACCTGAAATTAATATAAAATAATATTGAATTTTGACTGTAATTGAAAATAGAAATAATTTAAAAGAAGAATAAATCAAGGATTAAGACTCAAAAATAAAATATATTATTTTCAAAATTGTTTACAGTTACATAGATCTCTCAGAGTGTTTAACCTGAGAAAGAAATGAAAGCATTTCTAGGCTACTTTATATCAAATTTTAATATTTTTCCTCCTTGTATTATTTTATGTGTACAGATTTGTTCTTACTACAGTATTTTTTAATTACCAACCTGTTTAACAATAACATATTACATATATTGAATAAACAAGTATACATTTACTCATCTAGGTCATTGTTTTCTAAATATGTGTTTAGACGAAGTCAAAGGAGAAGAATGGGAATACAAGGAATGTGACAGTGATTAAAATACTTTGGATTAAGTCATGAAATAAAGTGGGATTGCAGCAGTTTGTGCAAGTACCATAGACAATAAAAAAGTAAAATACATAATCGCAACTTTTTTGTGTTAGAGTAGGCAGATAGATAGGAGCAGAAAAGAGAGAAACCCACAGGGGCACAAATGTGTTTGCCATAAGCCCTGATAGGCCCTTAGAGGAGCTCAAAACCCACAGCATCCTGGACCAGAGACACAGGTGGTCTTTCCCACAAAGACACATGTGCAGACCAGACCTCAGCCACTCTTGGTTTAATTCTTCCTTCATTATATAGCTATTATAATAAATCTTTGCAGTTAACACTGTACCCAGAATGCATCTGAGGTGATGACAGTTCTGTAAAAACTAAACGTAGCAAGAAAAGTTGTGTACTCCTAAATCCAAGAAAACCACTTTCTTTCTAATAAAAGACCACCAAAACTCATGAATATTCCACTCTTTAGAACAATAGACAAAAACCCTCTTGAGCTTGCCTACTCTTCTATCTGAAAATGTGCTTTTGCTTTTAAGAGTGCACTTTTGTTTCCAATGAACTTGAGTCATTGCTTCATCACCTTCACTGTCTATGAATTATTTTTCACGACGTCGACAAGATCCTGGTCAACTATCTGGTAACACTTGGGCAAGACTACTAATTTTTAAGACTAGAACAAAGAAGTAACCAAGGAAGTTCTAACAGGAATTACAGGGTGGTAGTTTCCCTTGTTCATATAATCTTCATCTCTGACATAACCTATACATCTTATAACTTCACTACTGAGGGAAAGGGGCTATCATCAGTTAAAACAAATATTGCTTAGGGACTACATAAAAAAACACGTCTCAATATCACAACATTATGATTGAACAATGTTTTTGTGAGCTTTCTTATAGGTCAAAAGCAAATATATCTTAAGGCGGTCATTAAATGGCTACTTCTCATGAACTTTAACATATTTTTATCTAAATAAATTGGCTTTCTTTTTTTCAAAATGAAATAGCAAAGGCTGTTTGTATTGAGACATTATGTTTATTATTATGTTTATTATTATGGTTTTTAATTTCCAATTTCCATTCTATAGAAATGACTTTGAATTTATTGTATTAACTATGGTTTATCACACACACATACGTCCAACTCAGAAATTATCTTTTAATGAATGGATACATCTTTCTTGCTTAAAAGAGCAGATACACAAACACACATATTGTGAAATCTAATTGTTTTTTTAAAGCAAGAATAATGAGCAAATGAAGACCTTCAATTTTTATTAAAATCTTCTCCAAAAAATTCTTTTGTGATGGCATATAAGTTGCAAACAGCAGGAAAATGTAATGGTTCTGTCAGAAGTAATAGTAGGTAAGAACTCGATGTTGTCATTTTTTTTTACTTTTAATTTGTTACTGTTCTTTTTTCTTTTAATTTCAATTAACTTGAAATAAACTACAGATCCATTTCCGAGCCTTTCTATGAAGACTATTTGGCAAGCTCATATTTAAAGATAAGGTTAAATTCAAGTATATGCAATACACAGTTTTGATAATTTTCTTCTTTTTTATCGCCATGTTTTTCCCTTTGTTTTTCCTTTGGAATCTTTTTCTCCCTCTGTGTATCTGTGTGTGTTTAAACCGATAGCACTTTCAATATTCATTTAAAATGTCTATACATGTATTTTCTGTGTTTGTTTTTGTTTGGTTCATGGAACAAATGTTCAGCAAAAGCATGTTACTTCTTTAACAGGTATTCATTTAAGTGAAAACCACTGTAATTTTGTTAGTCTCCTGTGATAATTCAAGATGTTACTCACATATGGATTTAAAACTGGAAAGGGAATAATCTGCATACATTTTCAAAGTTGAACATGCCAAGAAGTAGAGAATAAGATGTCTAATAAGACATTCATGATTTATATTCATTTTTAAGTAATTTTTAAGTTCAAATTTTTAACATGGTGCAAGGTAATAACTATATTTATTAACTATTACTATTATCTGCTTCTGTTTAGACATATTGAATTTTAATCTCTGTCGTGTAATTTGCAAAGACACTTTCTTTGATGACAAAGCTGCCACCGGATCTATGAAAGAAGAAACTATTTAAAATCTACTCTGTCTCAGTGGATCAAAGACACCACATTTTAATGTAGTACTGTCAATGTTTCCTATGGAATGCAGTTTGGAAAGTTTTTTTAAAAATTTTAAATATATTTATTTATTTATTTATTTATTTATTTTTATTTTGTATTAACTTTATTGAGATGACATTGATTAATAAAACTATATGTTTCAAGTATACAAATCTATAATATGTTATCTGTATATTGCATTGTATGTTCACCACCCAAAGTCAAATCTCCTTCCATCACCATATAGTTCACCTCCTTTACACTTTTCTACTTCCCCCTCCTCCGTTTCTCTTTGCTAACCACTAATCTGTTGTCTATGTGTATGAATTTTTGTTTGTCTTTTTAATTTGTTGCTTTCAGTTTTATATCCCACATATAAGTAAAATCATATGGTTCTCAACTTTTTCTGTCTGATTTCTTTTACTTAGCATGATTATCTCAAGATCCATCCATGTTGTTATTTCCGTGCCTTGGCCACCATGAATAGTACTGCAAGAATATCAGGGTGCATTTATTTCTACGAATAAATGTGAACTGGCTTTACCTCAATGGTTCTTTTGAGTCAAGCTCCACCCTGTTTTATTTATTGTAGTTTTGCAGCAACTTTAATATCAGGAAGTGTTAGACTTTCAACTTTGTTCTTTTTCAAGATCATTTTGATTATTAGATCTGTCTTATGATTCCACATGAATTTTAAAATAATTTTTTCTCTTTCTGAAAAACATGTCACTAGGATTTTGATAAGAGGTTGTAGTGAATCTGTACATTGCTTTGGTTTATATTGTATCTTAACAATACGGAATGTTTTTTTCATTTATTTGTGTTTAATTTCTTTCAGCTGTGTTTTAAGTTTTGAGTTTATAAGTCTTTCACTTGCTTGGTTTAGTTTATTCCTAAGTAGTTTATTCTTTTGATAGCTAATGTGAATTTAATTATTGTCTTTATTTTCTTTTAAGATTGTTTATTATCAGCTTATAGAAATGCAACTTATTTTTCTATGTGCATTTTTTATCATGTTTCTGCTGAATTTATTCAGTTGTTCTAACATTTTGTGTTGTTCGCTGTATTTAGTACTTTTTACATATAAGCTCATTTTAAATGCAGAGATAGTCTTACCTCTTGCTTTCAAATTTGGATATCTTTTATTTATTTTCTTGCCTAGATGCTCTGGTTATGTCACCGAATGCTATTTTGAATAGAAGTAGTGAAAGTGAGAATCCTTGTTTTGTTCCTTGTTTTAGAAGAATCTTTGATCCATTGACCATTGAGTACGATATTAGCTATGGGTTTTTCATACATTCGCTTTATTATGTTAAAGTAGTTTATTTGTATCCCTAGTTAGTTGACCGTTTTTATCATTAAAGGATGTTAAATTTTGTCAAATACTTTTCCTGTATCAGTTGAAATAATCATATTCTTTCATTTCATTCTGCAAATGTGGCATACTGCATTGATTGATTTTTGCACGTTGAACCATCATTGAATTCCAAGAATAAATATCAGTTGGTTATGGTAAATAATCTTTTTAATATGCTATTAAATTTAATTTTTTATTTATTAAAGATGTTTATTAATATTCATAGAACATTTTCACCTGTAATTTCTTTTCTTGTGTAATCTTTTTCAGTTTTGGCATCAAAGTAATTCAAGCCTCATAAATGAGGTAGGAAGTGTCTCTTCCTCTTCAGTTTTTGGAAAGAGTTTGAGAAAGACTGGTGTTCTTTAAATCCTTTGTACAATTCATCAAGTAAGCCATTTGATCCTAAATTTTTTTTGTTGAGAGATTTTTGATTACTGATTCAATTTCATTATGAGTTATAGATATATAGAGATTTTCTATTTTTGTATGTTTCAGTTCTGCTGGTTGTGTTTCTAAGAATTTGCACATATTGTCTATGTTAGGCAGTTTGTTTGCATACTGTTGTTCATAGTACTCTTTTTAATCAAATTTATTGGCATGACATCTGTTAATAAAATTATATAGGTTTCAAGTGTACAATTCAAATCATATGTATATTGTATTGTTTGTTTACCACCCAAAGTTAAATTTCCTTCCATAATACTCATATAATATTTCTTATTTCTATAAATTTTGTAGTAATATCCATTCTTACATTTCTGATTTTATTTGGGTTTTCTCTCTTTTATTATAATTTTGTCTAGCTAAATGTTTGTAAATTTTATTATTCGTTTTGAAGAACCAGTTTCAGGGGTTGTTGATATTTTCTATTGCTGTCTTATTGTCATATATATATAATATATATATATATTATATATATATATATATGCTGTTATCTTTATTATTTTCTTCATTTGCTACCTCTGGATTCTTTTTTCTTTTCTGATTCTATAAGTTTGTTAATTTAATATTCTTCTTTTTTAAAATATTTTTGCAGTTATAAATATAGTTTTATAAAAGATATTTTCTGTCTTTACCATGAAGATTACATATAATATCTTAAAGTTGTGACAATTTACTTTAAATTATATACATATTAACTTCAACAAAAACTACTCCTTTATAGCTTTACCACCTCCAGTTTATGCTATTGAAGTCACAAATTATATACATATATTACATATATAAAATATATATATAATATATAACCATTAACATAGATTTATAATTGATGTGCTTTTAAAAAATATTCTATAGAATATAAAAAGTGGAGTTATGAACCAAAGCTACAAAATTAATGGATTTTATATTTGCTTATTTTATTACTTTACTAGAGATATTTCTATCCAGCCTGAAGGATTTCCTTTGATTTGGTATTCTTCTAGGGATGATCTAGAGGTAATGCACTCCTTATAGATGATTGATCTTCTTGGATTTGTAGACCCATGCATTCCCCCAATTTTGTTAAATTTTCAGCCATTGTTTCTTTAAATAATCTCTCATGCCATTTCTCCTCTTATTTTAGAACTCCCATATTACATGTCTGCTTAATTGTGTCCCGTAAATTTCTTAGGCTTTCTTCATTTTTTTTACATTCTTTTGTTGTTGTTCTTGTTCATTTTGCTCCTCAAACTTGATAATTTCTAATTATCTCTCTTTATGTTTATTAATTGCTTTATCCGTCTATCTGATTCTCCTGTTGGACCTTCTAGGTGATTTTTTTTAATTTGGTTATTTTAGCTCACAGTTTAAGAATTTATTTATGTTTTCTTTTTATAAATATGTCTCTGTTGATATTTTCAGTCTATTCATATATATTTTTCCTGATTTCCTGTACTACTTTCTCCTTGTTTTCTTTTAACTCAGAATATTTAAGACAGTTGTTTCAAAGTCTTTGCCTAGTAATTCTCATGTCTGCCATTCTTCAGGGATCATTTTTGGAGATGTATTTTACTTATTTGAATTGACCATGTTTTCTTATTTGGTATGGAAAATTGTATGAAGATATTCCTTTTACCACAAATTGCCAATATTATCACCACAGTGTTTTTAAAGGCATATCTTTCCCACTGATAAAGAACTTCCATTACTGCTTTTATATTCTTGGTTAATCTAACTTTTTTCCAAAATTTCCCTGACAACACTGGTAGTCTTGGATTTCTGTAAATTTGACATGAACAGAGTAAATTATATAATTGTTGTTAAACTATTTTACTAAGGAGAATAAAAGAGGGCTTAAACCCTGTCTGTGTTTTTTAACTGCTTAAATTAACCCATCAGAAACTAAAGAAATTTGCAGGAAGTCAGCACTTAGAAAAAATAAACTTCTCATCTAAAACAGCTTTTAAAGTTCACTACTGTTGAATTAACATAATGTCATAATAATGTTGCATATCTTTTTCTATTTTCTCTTTTATTTAAAAAGGAAACAATTCAACCTATACACAAGATAAATTTTGTGCTAAATTTGATGTATTTCTTCTGTACCAGCTTAATTAAAATAGACATTAGGCAGTTTAAATAGATAGTTAAATGTGGCAATTAGTGAAATTCCTAGTGAGCAAAAAGTTGCTGACACTATTTCCAAGAAGACTGGGACACAGTGAATTACTGTTATTATGAAATATTTATTATTATTCTCATTTTTAAATTTTTCAGTTGTGAGTATATATTACTATTAGATATTATATTTTTCTTATTTTAAAAATTAGTACATAATTATGGATAAAATTGGAAAAATGAAAAACAAAGCCAAACATAAATACGAAAACTAATCATTTAACCTAGTGATTTGTTTTTCATAACTTTATGTGCACAATGTGTTTTTATTTTTATATTAAAAACTAAAAATATATTTTTTGTCACTAAGAATTTGTTTTCTATCCTTTATTGACATTTCATATAAATGGAATCATATATGTGGTCTTTGTGACTGACATTTTTTACTTAATTTATATTTTTAAAGTCCATCCATATTATAGCATTTTTTATGGTCAAGTAATATTCCACTCCTTTCTGGCTTGTAAGGTTTGTGCTAAGACGTCCGAAGATGATCTAATGGGTTTTCCTCTATACGTTACCGTATTCTTTTCCCAGGCGGCAATGAAAATTCTCTCTTTGCCATTGATTTTTAAATATTTTAATGCAATGTGCCTTGGAGAAGGCATTTTGAGTTGACATAATTGGGTGTTCTGTTCGCTTCTTGAATTCCAAGCCCCAGTTCATTCCTTATATTTGGGAAATTTTCATCAACTATTTGTGTGAAAATGCTTTCTAATCCCTACTGTTTACCTCCTCTTCAGAAATGCTCATTTTTATGTTTTCTCCCCTGATAATATCAGCTAGTTCTTGAATTTCTCTTTCATTATTTTCATTCTTCGGTTTCTCTCTTCTTCCTTCTGATTTATTTCTAGATTTCTGTTTTCAATATCACTGATCCTTTCCTCCATTTGGTTGACTCTATTTCCCAAGCTTGCTATTTCATTTTTCCACTCTTGCCATATTTTTTTTTATCTCGAGAAGATCTATTCTGTTCTTTTTGAAGGTTTCAATCTTCTTACTAAAGAATGTATTCTGTTTGTCTAGTTGTTTTTTCAATTCCTGAAATTGTTGATATGACTCGTTTTGGATCTCACTGAAATTTTTCAGAAGTACCATCCTGAATTCTCTGTCATTTAAGTTGCATATTTCTACATCTGTTAGTTTATTTCTAGAGTCCTCCCCCCCCCCCCGCCTTTTCTTCTAAGAAGCATTATAACCTTGTTTATTCATGGTGATTAATGGACTATTTCTTTGCCTGGGCATTAATGGAAATGTATTCTGGTTGGTTTTTTTTTTTCCAGAAAGATTTGTTATATGAAGGTCTCTTTTTAGCTTGTTGCAAAGAAGGCACTTTTCTTTTGTTTTACAATAGGTGACATCTAAGCCTCTGGGATCCCTGCTTTATATAAGGCCTTAATAATGCCTTTTTTCTTGCAGATGTTTAATCACCCTCGCTACTCTCAGTCTCAATCTCTGTTAGTGGTAGCAACAGTTTTGATAACATTTGGTCAGATTCCCCTGGGCTCCATAGTGTTCAGTGTAGGAGGATATGAAGGGAAGGGTCCTCTGGTTTGGAAGTTGAGGGCTGCAGCTCAGCCTTGGTTTTGCAACTGGGTGTGGTAAAATTCAATGTTGTTTCTCGATAGCCTTGCTTCTCTGTTTTCTGCTCTGAGGACTGGGCCCTGCCACCAATTGAGTGGAGCTCACAGCACTCCCAGGCAGGGCTGTTCAGGGAACTCATCACAACTTCTCTCCTCCTTCTCCTTCTACAGGGAGCTCCGACGGATGGGAGAGGCAGCTCCTTTATTTCTCCCAGTCTACTACCCAACATCTGGGTAGCTTTTATGCACAGATCCCACACTCAGACATGCTTGTCTGTTTTGGTGTTTTCTGTTGAATTTTAGATGTTCGGTTTATTGTTGTTTCAAGGGGAGAGATCTGGGGACGTCTCTCATTCCTCCATGTTTCTCCAAACTCTCTTGTATTTCTTATTTTAAACATCATTCAACGTTAGTTTTCCCAACAGGGAAAATGTTATTTTAAAATTTTATTGATTTTGCTATGGTTGTATCTTATTTTTTATTGACTTTTGCTCATATTTTCACTTTTTCATTGCTTGTATATTCTTTTGGTTTTATTTGCTGTAATTTTCTAGCCTATCTAGTTGTATGTTTAGATCATGAAACTTTAGCCCCTTTTTTCAAAAATTTTATTTAAAGTTATTAAAATTCATTTACCTCGATTAGTTATATTCTGCAAGTTTCGATTATCTATTTTTCCAAAACATTTTAAATTACTTTTGTAATTTTTCTCTGACCCATGAGTTATAAAAAGTGTATTTCTCAATTTCTAAGTATTTGTTTTTCTTCAAAGCACCTTCTTATTATTTATTTTAGCTTAATATTAGTGCATTCAGACAATATATTCTGTATAGTTGTATCCTTTTTTTATTTGTTAAAAATTACGGTGTGGACTCCAGTGGTTGATTTTGGTAAAATTGCTGTGTGAACTTGAAAGAATCTCTATTCTGTGTTTTTTGAGTGTTGTATATATGACAATAACGTTGATGCTGTAAAACTCATTATTCAAATTTCTTGTATTCCTACTGATTTTTATTTTGGACCACTTGTTCTCTCAGTTACAGATCTTGTGAAAATCTCCACTACACAAGTATATTTGCCTAGTTCTCTTTTTAGTACTGTCGGTTTTGCTCTATATGTTTTAATTTTATATTATTAGATGCAAATGTAGAATTTCATATAGTCCTTTTAAACTGAGTCTTTTATCATTATAAAATGACTCTATAAAAATACTTATTTCCTTAAGTCTACTTTGCTGGATATTAGTATAATATACCACCTTTTTTTTCCATTTGGGTAGATATAATCTCATCCTTTTATACTTTCAATATTTTTTGAAGAAAAATTTAGTTGAGTTTCATTTTGGTTTCTGAATTTTAAATGTTGTCTGGCAATTATTTTTTAGATATTAGTCAAATACTGCTCCTTAAAAACCCTGGAAATAATCTCAGTAGCATGTGGTAATAAGCATTTATATTTTACTCACAATTTTTTAGGTTCAGTGAGGTGAATTTCATTCAGACTCTGATGACTGGGTAGTTTTACTTTGTATGTCACTTGTCCTTTTCTTAAGAGCAGAAGGCTAGTCACAACATATTCTACTCATATCAATGGCAGGTATACAAGAGAACTTACCTAACCACACAAATAAATTTAAAGCCTCTCCTTGTAGTACCTCTGCTAACATTTCATTATCTAAAACATGGCACATGGCTGAGACCTAAGTCAAGCTGGAGAAAGTCAAGTAGAGAAAGTCAAGCTTTGGAGTAAGAGAGCAGTATAGATGCATCCATGATATGTGACATAAGAATCTTGAATACATGTTAATGCAGCTTACTTATGGTCTCCAGCTTTACATAGGTAAGGCTTGATCTCTGTTGTACCACTTCCATCATGACAGATCACTGCTTAACCTGCTTGACCATATGTCTTTGTGGATCTGCCAAAACTCACGTCATTATGGGCAATCAATGTCCATTATCAGGTGTGGGGTCTCTGTTGGGGCCCAGTAGCATACCTAGAGCTATTTTGCAAGGTTATTTAAATATGCATTATAGCTAACACAACTTTTCTCTAGAATTCTTGGGTCTATGCCATGAAATTTTTTACTTGGGATTAAATGTCTCAATCTGTTACAGGTCATTGGACCCTTAAAATCTTCATTAATTTGTTGAGTCTTTGCAGAGTTGGAATTAGGATGCAGCGAATTTGGACTCGCCACAGGGGAAAGTTTAAGGGGGCATCGAAAAAAATATGCAGAATTCAAGATAAATATTATTTCAGGTCCATGCTACCCTGAACAAGCCTGATCCCGTCTGATCTCAGAAGCTAAGCATGGTCAGGTCTAGTTAGTACTTGGATGGGAGAACACCAGGAAGACCAGGTGCTGTATGTGTAAAAGATAAAAAAAAAATAAGAGATTGTAAGCTGACAAGGTCCTTCCAATCTGTGAGGTCAACCAAGGGTTGCTTCATCTAAATAAATAAATACATAAATAAATAAATAGATAGATAGATAGATAGATGGATAAAAATATTGTAATAGCAATATTTTTAAAACTCACATTATCCAAAAATTCCATGATGAGCAAATTATCAAATGTTTAAATAAAGACAGGCTCATTATTTATTTTTTCTTTGTCTTAAGTACTAATAACTCTTGGTACAGTGTAGTTACTACTCCTGTGTGTACGTATCTTAACAGAGACTTCTAAGAACTTGCTCTTTCTCATGCAGACAAATTAAAAAATATTTGTTATAGTGATTAATATGATATTATGAGGAATATTCAGAAGGCCGATAACCTTTCAAACTATATTGCAATGAATAATAGAAAACTTAACAATACCATAAGTATACACTATTTTCTATTCCTGGCAAATGTCAACAGTTTTCAATTAACCTTTCTGAACTGAATGAAAATATGTTACAGATCGATGGCCACATAATATATACCTGAGGCTTGTTAATCTACTTTATCAAAGATACAACCTGTATTGCAAGTGTAAGTGGGGCTACTAATGGATTGGGTTTGTGGAATTCTGCTGACATCTTCCAAAATATGTCTGCTTTTTCAAGGGACAGGGTCCCTAATTCCTGTCATTTCCACCATGATACAATACTATTTTTTATCTACTATTTTGTTTGAAGTGTGTAAAGGGGTAAGTTTCAGATATTTCTACTTGATTTCCCTTATGATAATAGTTCTTACCTCACAGACCAAGGAACCAATGTTAAGGAATGTGTCGATTACCAAGGATAAGCTTTCCAATTATATATTTGGGGTTGAGGAAATGACTATTGTGTGGATCTGTGGACCCAGTGGTCTTACTGTAAGCCTTACTCCATTTACTTTTTTAGCTTCTATACACTGTAACTATAACATCAGTGTCATTATTATGCTTTAAATGCCTGGGAACCAATTTGAATTCTGAGTCATATAATCTTAGAAATGTTAGGGCCCTTGGTCCCTTTGAGAAAGAACTGAGGGAATTGTATTATATACCCTTACCAATATGTTGTAGAGGCCAACCTCCTGGGAATTGGCCTCTCCTTCAGTTACTGGGTTCCAGGTCTAAATACTGACTCAGGTCAAGAAACTGGGTGAGGTTTCGTTACTTCTGTCGTTAGCCTCTCAACCACATATCCTTGTTATTTCTGTTTGTATAGTTTGAGCTATATTTGTTGACTTCCTACACTCCTTGTCTTTGGAGATACCATTTTCTCTAAACCATCTTTATCTCTCTCTTAGCATCAAGACCTTCTGGCTTCCATTCTGGACTAGCCACTTACTGTGATATTTTTTCCTGTCTTGCTTCTGGCAGTTAATCACCATTACCTATTTTTTAGTTTGAGGATAATGTCATCCCTGTTGCTGTCAGTGAGTTCAATTCTATAATAGCATCACCTACCACCAGCTTTGTTCTACAGAGAATGCCCATATTAAACATTTTCAACCTTACTGGTTTTTCCCTTAGCTTGCATCATTATTGCATTGGTAGATGAAGTAACCCTCAAGGACCACGTAAAGAATACAGTTATATTGTGAGATTTTTAAATCTTACATAATATATTTACACTAGTAGGCCACCTCTCTCATCCCTTTGACCCATTTTTCACCATTTGCCAGCATTTCAACTCCACCTACTGTAGAGTAGATCATTGTTTTCTCCAAGTTTGCAGTGTATTTCACACTGACCCCCGAGGTTCTTAATATGGTATTAAATCCTATATCAAAATAGAGCTATCTTATGTCAAATAATCTTCCATGATTCAACCTTATGTTATATTGCCTTTGATCCAGCAACCTCTGTACTCTCCTACCTACTCATCCATTTCTTGCATATATTGGCAAGATCCTATAAATCCTAGAAGTCCTTATTCTTTTTCAGTTAACTAAGAACTTCCCTAGCAGAGTTACGTTGTGGCTTAATCTCAATTACCTGTCTAGTAGCCAGAAGGAGATGTGGAACTACGTCCTGATGGGCTGCATGTATTGTCTTGCAAGGCAGAGGACTCTGCCTAATGTTGGGGCAAGGAGAGAAGGCTAGTCTTTGACAGGGAAGATGGGAAATTTCTTCAGGCCCAGAAATTTCAGGGATATCTGTGAATTCAAGATTTTCTAGTGTATTATTTCTGATGTCCCATTCAGTGTATCAGGTTGACAACCTTCCCAATCAGGGGTTCTCATTGTTGGATGGCCAGTGATCCAGCTGGAAATATCTATCTCCTTCCTCAAACCACTCCTGGCACCAATCCTCATAAGTTAGGTTCCCCATAAAAAAGACTCTGAAAGGAAGTTATGCATGCAAGAATCTTATTAGGATGTGACACCTGTGATCAACAGCTTTAGGAAAAATGCTAGATTGAACAATGAGAGAAGTTTAACAGTGATAAAAAGACACCAGCCAATTCTACAGGGAGCTATGAAGTTGGGATGGCCCTGCAGACTTGTCTCGAATTAGGGTAGGAGAATTCTGACCTATGTATCCCCAGTTGTACAATCACTAAATATAGGCTATCTCAGTGGATAACATACAATCTTGGATGAGGTG
This sequence comes from Rousettus aegyptiacus, assembly GCF_014176215.1. NCBI lineage: Eukaryota > Metazoa > Chordata > Mammalia > Chiroptera > Pteropodidae > Rousettus > Rousettus aegyptiacus. The sequence continues at coordinate 50,331,583 of NW_023416312.1, read as the reverse complement.
CCTCCTATAAGCTGATAGCAATTTCTAAAACAGTCAGCAATCAGTAATCTCATCAACTATGGAAATTAGTGCTTTGGTCCTGAAAAAATGGAACCCAGGAGATGAATCACAGCATCTCTTACCTTAAATGTATATTTTCCCAATGTTCAATTTAGTGATTACTCTAAAAATTAAAACATGGTTTTGCCTACTAATGTGAATTTTATATTAATATCTTTACCACTTCTCAGACTTTGAAATTCTTTAGCATTATTTATTACCTCCTGCATTTTTTTGGTATTATTTCTATGTATTTTAATTTCAAATATATTTTAAGCTTAGAGAGACATTTGCATTATTGTTTTAGACAAGTCAATATTCTTTTATATTTATACAGACACTTTTGCTAATGTTTTTACTCTCTGAACGCATGACTATTTTTCTATATGCGTTCATTTTTCTTGTTTGAAAAAAAAATTTTAGGATTAGAGTTCTGAAGATACGTTCTCCTACTTTATGTATAAGTTTCTGTGAAAATACTTTATCTCACCTTCTATTTTTGAGTTATTTTTGAGGTTTAAATTATTGTTTAAAAGGACAGGTTTTGAAAATTGTTTTTTTTTCATTTTTATTCTTCAATTAGAGGTGACAATATTGTTTTATATTAGTTTTAGGTGTACAGCATAGTGGTTAAACATTTATATAATTTACAAAGTGATCCCCCCATTAGCCCAATACCCTCTTGCCATCAAAGATAGTCATTACCATATTATTGACTATATTTTCTATGCTATATTTCACTTCGTCATGACTATCCTGTAACTACCAATTTGTACTTCTTAATCCCTTCACCTTTTTCACCAAGTCCCCTAAATCCCCTTTTATCTAGCAATCGCTGTTTTTTCCTTTATGTCTATGAGTCTGTTTGTTTCATTTTTTAGTTTATTTCATTCTTCAGATTCCACGTGTAAGTAAAATCATATAGTATTTGTCTTTATCTGACATACTTCACTCAGTATAATATGCTGTAGGTCCATCCATGTTGATGCAAAAGGTAAGATTTCATTTTTTATGGTTGAGCGATATTCAATTACCTATATGTACCACATTTTTATTGAATAATTTGTTGATGTACACGTAGGTTGCTTCCATATCTTGCCTAGAGTAATGTTGCGGTGAACATAAGGGTGCATATATCTCTTTGAATTTGTTTCTTCATTTTTTTTTCTGGATAAATATCCAGAAGTGGAGTTGCTGGGTCAGTGAGATAACTGGCTCCTTCTTTATCTCTTGTTACATATTTTGTTTTAAATTCTATTTTGTATCGTATTCATACATTTACTTCAGCTTTTTTATTTGTTTTAACTTTTATGAAATATATTTTTTATTGTTTTACTTTCAGTCTGCGTGTGTCTTTTGATCTGAAGTAAATCTTTTGTAGATAGCATATGTAAGGATTTTGTTTCCATTCAGCCACTCTAATTTTTGATTGGAGAATTTAATCCATTGACATTTAAGGTAATTGTTGATGGGTATGTAGTTATTACTATTTTACCATTCATATTTTTTCTCCTGCTCCTCCACCTCCTCTTCCTCTTCCTCCCCTTTAACAATTCTTGAAATACTGGTTTGGTGTTGATGCACTCCTTTAACTTTTCTCTCTCTCTCTCTCTCTCTCTCTCTCTCTCTTTTGTCTGGGAAGCTCTTTATTTGTTCTACAATTCTAAATGATAACTTTGCTGGGTAGAGTAATCTTGTTTATAAACTGGCATGAGCCATCAAGCAATTCACAGATAGCTACCACTTGTGCTGGGCTTGTAGGCTGCTACTAGTGACCAGATGTCACTAGTGACAGGATCAGGGATGCTCAGCAAGAGGTATATGGCACACTGAGGCCAAAGCTGCTTGTTTGAGTTTTGTGAATCTTTGAAAGATTTTAGGAAAGTCTGCCGCATGAGCCAAGAAAGCTTATTTGTATGGGAAGGCCACTGGATGAGCCCACAAATTGGATGGAGCAAGGTTTCAGATAATTACTAGGGCAAGGAAACCAATGTCAGCCAGGTTGATGGAGATTTAGACATGGTAGCTGTCTGAGTCTGCAAGCTGGGATGGGAAGGGGTCAGCAAAGAAACAATGAATTATGCCAACACTTCTAACTGAGAGAAAGCTGCCCCTTCAACTCTCACCCTGAAGCCGGACAATTTTGTTCCTTTCCACATGTTTCTGGTAAGTTTTAAGGTCCTACTCCAGTGTTTGAGCTTAGAGCGAGTCCACTAATGAGTAAGTCTGTGTGTGGGCCCTTGAAGAGGAACACCTGGGAATGTAGTAGTCGCTCATCTCACTCTAATCAATCTCTGGTTTTCACAGCCAGAAGTCATGGTGACCTCTCTTCCTCCCACTGGAATACTCAGCTGGAGAGCCCGTTGTGAGGCTGGAACCCCTCACTCCTATGTGTAGACTTCTGCAGCTGAGATAGCCTTCCTGATTTTTAACTGCCACACTCAGGTGTGGAACCGGCTTGTTCCCGGCCTCTGCCCCTCCTCCCAGTCTTGAGGTGGCTTCTTTTGTAAGTTCTTAGATGTAGAACATCTGTTCAGCTAGACTTCAAGCAATTCTCAATGATGGTTTTTCTGTAGTATCGTTGTAATTTTGATGTGGTCATGAGACAAGGCAAGTACAGTATTTACCTACTCTGCCATCTTGACTGGAAATTCTTAATGTCTTTTGAAGAACCTTAGGTTTAATTTTAAAGTCTGATTTATTATGCTGCCTAAGTAATCCTGCTTACCCAAAGCTCACAAAGATCTTCTCTCATGTTTTTTTAGGAACTTACTATATTTAGTTTTTAGGTTTATATTTGTGATCTAGAAAGAAATCACAGAATATTCAAGTTATTAAAACTAAGCTTAAAAAGAATATAACCATTATTTTCAAGAAAATAAATTAAAATAAAATTATATTAGAGATGAGATCTCTAAAAACAAATCAAATGAAAACTCTAAAACTGAAGATATAATAATTGATATTAAGAAGTGAATATTAAGATATTAAGATGTACATAGTAGAATGTACATAACAGAGGAAAGTATTAGTGCAATTGAAGGGAAACGACAGCTTTTGTGACACCTTGCAGCTGCATGGTTGCCAAATATAACAAATAAAAATACAGGACACACAACAAAATTTGAATGTTATATAAATGATGAATAATTTGTAGAAAAATATTTAGAAAATTACTTATTGTTATTTTGAGATTCAAATTCAACTGGGCATCCCTCATTTTATCTTGCACTCCTAATGTGCTGTACTTTTCATTATATGAATTGACAACATTCTTACATCTTGAAAAACAAGTTTGTGTATGCTTTAAAATATATTCACTGTCTAACTTATTTACTTTGTAACATGTTTTCTTGTCTGTTAAAATATACGAAAGCTGTGTCTAACAAAAAATTTTGTATTACTAGTTTAAGGTACTGATTGGTTTGATTTCTTTATTCTGGAATTATGTTTTCCCATTGTTACTAAAGGATTTGCTTTACCTTGTGATTTTTCTTTTATCCTATCATTTATGACACTAGTTTAAAAATAAATACACTCAAGTAAATTAACACTGACCCTGTTATCCTCCCCTAAGATACAATTTGCTAATTTTATAACTGCTTTAAGCTAGTCATTTTTTGTTGTTTGTTCTGATTTTACAGTGGATATATAAATATCAGTGGCTTGTATATTAATTTATTTGATGAAATATGATTTTTAAAAATTTGTCAATTTTCTTATTTGCAAATGTGTGCAACTATCTACCCACCATAAAGATTCATTTGTCTTCTGAACCAGTCTGATTGTTGGTTCAGACTTCAGGGGATCAAAGTAAACAGAATATTTATGTAATGGAGACTCATTTTGAGATATACACACACATATACATACACACACATATATCTGTCACACACACATGTATCTGTATGTGTGTGTATCATTCGTTAACTTATAAAAATTAAGTTTCTAATACTTATGTATCATAAATTATTTTGAATTACTTCTGACTCTGAGAAAAGCTAGCCACCAGGTGTGTCAGCCATAAGGCCTCTTTTAATTTTTATCTTCTTTTTGCAAGAACCTCTACCTCATTTAAAATATATGTTGATATTTTAGTGAATCGCAAATGCTTATTTATTTATTTATTTATTTATTGTGATTTTTAGTGGAGCACAAATATATTAAAAAATAGTGCATTTCAAAATCTGACTGTAAAATATCACACAGGTTCCAAAAGAACATGCTTCAAATTTAAGTCTTCATCCCCCAAGTGATAGTTACGTATCTAGGAAAATATTTAAATAACATTTGATAAAAATATTCTCAGCACTAGTGATTGGCATCCTATTCTGACATGATATATATTTATGACAACTCTGGTCTTTTTATAGCTGTTCTAATGCATGATAACCAGCATGCATTGGAGTAGTCTGATAGGATTGAATACCTGTGATCTTTCCAAATTGAAGCATTTGTTAAGCAAATGTTTAGACTCGTAGAATTCATGCGAAAAAAATATATTGTTCTCTAAAAACGTCTATTTCTAAATTGTTTCTTTGTACAAACTATAAACTTCCAAAACCATTAAGCATATGTAAGATCCGTACTTATATAATTATATTTGCATGTTATTTACTGGGCTTTAATTCGAGAACTATAAATTACCAAGGCATGTAACATTCCCAATAACTCCCTGCAGAAATATTTGAATAGGGGCATTTTTCAAATTGGAGTTTAGTAAACAATGGGTGAACACCTATGGGTTGTATTCACTTTCCTAAAGAAAGAGCCAATTCATTTATCAAATAATGTACCCTTGTAGGTGCTATTCAGATAACAAATTTTTAGACAAATGCTATAAAAACTTTTGTAATATAATATAAAAGTAATATTGTGAGAGTCCTATTGATTAAATTATGTATTGTTTCCAAAGAAAAACACAGATGTATTTTAGATTTTTGACAAAAAATGTTTAAAAGAATTATGGTAAAAATATATATGTATCTATATATCAAATAGATATAAATAGATACGCATTAATGCATATTAGTATGTATACTGATTTTTCTATGTTCATCTCTTGCTTATCCTGAATATTTATGAGTTGAAGTATAGAATATATATTTTATTTCTATATGTGTGATATTAAAAGGTTTTCCCACATTTTGTGTATGTAGGTTATACACAGAAAGTTTTTGGTATATTAGCACAATAGAAGATACTGAAATCCATTATTTTTCTGGTGCAATTGGCTTTTATACAAATTTTATAATCTTGTCGCATTTTCCTGAATTATTGAATAATAAATTATAAGTAAAACACTCCTTGTTTATTTTTAACTAAAAGCACATGTTCATGTTAAAAGTGCAAAAATATAGAAATATATAGTGTGACAAATCTTATATCCCCTGACAATGATAACTTCATTGCACAAAGATACTCTTAAGACATTTTATGTGTGTATATCTTTCAAGATATTGTTAGCCAATATGCAAACTATATACACAGATATATAGACAGATAATAGATTTATATACATGTATAGAGACATACATGCTATAATAAATGGTATATTGATCTCTGGTACAAGTATATCTATAAAATAAATTCCTAGATGTGGAATAATACTCCAAAGAACACTTTTAAATTCTGATTAATTTAAATTCTGATAGGTATTTTCAGGTTGCCCAGCCCCACAACCTAAAATCACCAATTTGCTTCCCTCCCCCCATTAATATCAAAATATTAGTTTCTTGTATTCTATTCAAGAGTGGACATTATAAAACATTTAAATTATTACTACTTAGGTGGTTCAAATATGTTACCTCATTGGTACTATTTAAACTGTTACATTCATTCCACTTCATATAACACTTCTAATACTAAAATAAATTTCAGATTGAACAATTATGTAAACATGGAAGGAAGATATTTTAGTCTTAAAAGTCTTGGTCTTTCCTTAAAATAACTAATAATCTGGAAACCATATGAAGAAAAAGCTTTCAAATGTACCTTATTCATATTTAAAATCTGATAAATATTTAAGCATATTTCTGAAATGTTCATGCTTTTTATTTGTTAGTCTACTCAAGGAAGAGTATCAAACTCCTTTAATTACCAGGGGTGATTTTAAAATCGGGAAGAAGGGTTAGTATGACAATTTATTCTTTTTTTCTGAATAGCTTCTGCGACATATTAATATAAATTTATCAAGGCCTCTAATGTTTTATTATTTCTACTTAAATCATATTAATTTATGGACCAGTGATATCATTAAAATAGTGGGCCATTTCTATCAAAAAATAGTATTTGTGCATTAATTCTTTTAACTGTCTTAAAAGACTTTTAAAAGTCACATACCTAATTTGGTAAATTCATTCCTCAGTATTTTGTTTTGGATCCTGATGTAAATGACATGTTTTCTCCCATCATTTTTTTCTAACTTATATTTATATATTGAAAATAAATTGAACTTCACATATAAATTTTGTAATCAGTAACCTTAGTGGATTACACAATTGATTTTTATTGATGTGCAAAAAATATTTTCAAGAATGCAATCACATAATCTACATAAAGTATTATTCTTATTTGTATAAGTATTATTATCTTATTTCTTTTATTTATCTAATTGTCTTATCTAGTAAACCCAGTATAGCATACTGGTTGTAGTGATGATGTGCATCCCTGTTTACTTCATAGGTAAAGTTTTGTTAATAAGAATTATTTTTTTCAAAAAAAAATGTAAATCAAACCACAATATACTAACACTTCATGCCTGTTAGAATGGTTATAATAGATAAGAGAAAATATAACTAACGTCGACAAGGATGTGGAAATAAGGGAACCCATGTACACTGTTGGTAGAAATGTAAATGGATTCAGCCACTATGAATAATTGTATGGAGGTTCATTAAAAACTTAAAAATAGAATTATCATATAATTTAGTAATTACATGTCTGGGTATGTATTCAAAGTAAATGCAAACAGGAATTCAAAAAGATATATGTACTTTCATGTTTGTTGAAACATTATTCACAATAGTCAAGTCGTGGAAATAACCTAAGTGTCTATGAATGAATGGATGAATGAATAAAGAAGATGCATTATATCTATACAATGGAATATTATTTAGGCATGAGAAAAAATGAAATCCTGCCATTTGTGGCAGAATTATGCTAAATGAGATAATTCAGAGAAAGACAAGTACTGTATGATACCATTTCTATGTGGAATCTAAAAAAGCCAAGTTTGTAAAAGAATAGAATGGTAGAATGGTGGTTACCAGAAACCAAGGGGTGGGAGAATTGGGGAAGTGTTATCTAAGAGTTCAAATGGGGACTAGGAGATAAATAATTCCTGGAGAGCTAATGTACAACATAGTGAATATAGTCAACAATACTGTATTATAATCTTCAAAGTTGCTAAGAGGCTAGATTTTAATTGCTTCCACAACAAAAACAACAAAATAAATAATAATGTGACTTGATAGAAGTGTTAGCTAAAGCTAGGATGGTAACTGTATTTTAATATATAAATGTATCAAATCAGCACACTAGACCTTAAAATCACACAATGCTATATATCAATTATATTTCAATTAAAATGATGCTAGTTTTGTTTTAAGATATTCATAACTAGATATCTATAGCCATAGCTACATCTCTTAAGGAAATATCCAGATACAATATTCTTTCCTTATCTGCAGAGGATGCATTCCCAGATACCCAGTTAATGCCTGAAATGGCATGTAGTACCAATTCCAAATATATATTGTTTTTTTCCTATATATACATTTCTGTGATAAAATTTAACATATAAACTAGGCATAGTAAAAGAGTACCAGCAATAACTTATAAAAAGAATAATTATAACAATATATTGTAACAAAAGTTATGTTAATGGATTTGAGAGCATTATTAATTGAAATGAGGGTTTCCTGAACATAAGCAGTGTGATACCAAGACAGCAGTTCTGATAACACAAGCCTACTAAGTGACAAACAGGAGTGTAGTTTATACAGAGTGGTTTCGCTAGACAAGGAGGTGATTCAAGTCACAGGTGGGACACAGAAGGACAGCGTGAGATTTCATTACACTACTCAGAATGGCAGGTTATTTAAAACATGACTTTATTATTTCCAAAATTTTTCATTTAATATTTTAAGACTGCAGTTGACTTAGGATAACTGAAACTATAGAAAACAAAACCAGGGATTGAGGATGACTAGTATACTAACATTTTATAATGTGTGTTTTTTTTTAATCAAGAATTTATGTTGTCAATTATTGTCTGACATTTATTAAAATTATTGTATTTTTATTCCACTTTTTTATTAGTATGACAAATTACGTGAAATATTTACCTATGACAAAAACTTTATTAGCTGATATTTATTTAGTGATAGCTTTACATCAGTGTTTCTGACCGTAATTGTTCTGTGTTTTTCTTTCTCTCTGTGTGCTTTGTCAGGATTAGTATCAGTATTATATGAGTTTGAAAATAGGAGTTTGGAAGTTTTCCTCTGTGTTAGTTTACTAGGGTTGCTGTAAAAAAAAATACAACAGTTCAAATAGATTAAACTAGGGAGATACATTTCTCACAGATCTGGAGGTTAGATGTCGAAGATCCAAGTGTCCATGAGTTTGATTTCTTCTGAGACCTCTTTGCTTGGAGTGCAGATAGCTGTCATATTGCTGTATCCGCATACCGTCTTTTGTCTCTGTAAAAGTATCCTTGGTGACACTCTGTTGCCCAGCTTTTCATAAAACAAATATTTGTTTGTTTGTTTGTTTGTTTGTTTTTTAATTGAAGAGATTATTAAGATTCCCCCCCCATGTCTACCTTCCCCTCTCACCTCACGCTTTCCCTCTGGTAGCCACTAGTGCATTGTCCATGTCCATGAGTCTCTGTTTGTTTGTCCTGTTAATTTCCTGCTTTTAGGATTATATAATACATATAAATGCATCGCGTGATTTTCAACTTTTTCTGTCTGGTTTATTTCACTTAGTATGATTATTTTAAGGTACATCCATGTTGTTGCAAATGGCAATATTTCATCTCTTCTTATGGCTGAGTAATATTCCATTGTATATATGTACCACAACTTCTTTAAACAATCATCTATCATAGGACACTTCAGTTGCTTCCATGTCCTGGCCACTGTGAATATTGCTGCTGTGAACATCAGTGCGCACAGCTCTTTTCAGACATGGGGTTTCAAGTCTTTGGGGTAAATATCCAATAGAGAGATTGCTGGATCATATAGTAGATTAATTTTTAGTTTTTTTGAGGAACGTCCATACTATTTTCCACAGTGACTGTACCATCCCACCAGAAGTGTATGAGAGTTTTTATTTCTCTGTATCCTCTCCAACATATGTCATTACTTGTCCTGTTGATTATAGCTATTCTAACAGGTGTAAGATGGTATCTCATAGTGGTTTTGATTTGTATTCCCTTAATAGCTAGCAAAGTTGAGCATCTTTTCGTATATTTGTTGATCATTTGTATGTCCTCTAGGGAGAAGTGTCTGTTCAGGTCCTCTGCCCATTTTTTGATTTGATTGTTTGTTTTTCTGTTGTTATTGAGTCATATGAGTTCTTTGTATACTTTGAATATTAGGTCCATTGGAAGCGTTGTTTGCAAATATATTTTCTCATTTGGATGGTTGTCTCATTACCTTCTTGATGGTTTCTTCTGCTGAATAGAAGCTTTTTAGTTTCATGTAGTCCCATTCATTTATTTTTGCTTTTACTTCCCTTGCCTTTGAGGTCAAATTCATAAAATCCTCTTTAAGTCTAAAGTCCTTCAGTATATTTCCTATGTTTTCTTCTATGTATTTTATTGTTTTAGGTCTTATATTCAGGTCCAAAATATAAGTTAATTTTGGTGTGTGATGAAAGAAAACAGCCTATTTTCATTCTTTTGCAGGTGGCTTTCCAGTTTTACCAGCACTAGTTATTGGAGAGGCTTTTTTTTTTCTCCACTGTAAGTTTTGGCTTTTTTTGTAGAAAATTATTTGCCCATGTAAACATTTACTTCTGGACTTTTGTGTGTCTATTTTTCTGTCAATACCATGCCATTTTGTTTACTGTCGCTTTGCAGTATAATTTGAAGTTGGGCAGAGTGATGCCTTCAGCCTCTTTCTTTTTTTCTCAGGATGGCTTTGACAATTCAGGTCTTTTGTACTTCCATACAAATTTGATGATTTTTTTTTATTTCTTTAAAAAATACTGATGAGATTTTGATGGGGATGCATTAATTCTGTATAATGCTTTAGGTAATGAGGTCATTTTAACTATGGTGATGATTCCAATCCAAGAACACAAAATATCTTTCCATTTCTTTGTATCTTCTTCAATTTCTTTAATAGGGTCTTATAGTTTACGTTATATGTGTTTCATTATATTAATTCCTAATATGTTTCATTATATTATATGTTTCATAATATTAATTCACGTTTCATTATATTAATTCTTAATATTTTATTCTTTTCATTGCAATTGCAAGATAAAGTCTTTTTTTCCACATCTTTTTCTGACTCTTCGTTATTAGAGTATAGGAACGATATGGATTTTTGAACATTGATTTTGTATCCACAAACATTACTGCATTTGCTTATTGTTTCTAGTAGTGTTCTTCTGGAGTCCTTATGGTTTTCTATATAAAGAATCATGTCATTCACAGATAGTGACAGTTTGACTTTTTCATTTCCTATTTGAATGCCTTTTATATCTTTCTCTTGCCTGAATGCACTCGCTAAGACCTCCAATGTTATATTGAATAACAGTGGCAATAATGGACAGCCTCGCCTTGTTCCTATCTTAGAGGGAAGGTTTTTAGTTTTTCACCATTAAGTATAATGTTGGCTGAGTGCTTGTCATATATGGCTTTTATTATGTTAAAATACTTTCCTTCTTTACTGATTTTGTTAAGTGTTTTGATCATAAAAGGATGCTGTAAATTGTCGAAGGCTTTTTCTGCATTATTGATATGATCATATGATTCTTAGTTTTTCATTTGTTTATAAAGTGTATCGCATTAATAGAGTTACATATGTGGAAATATCTTTGTGCCTCTGGAATAAAGCCCACTTGATTGTGATATATAATGTTTTTAATATGTTGCTCTATTAGGTTTGCTAGTATCTTATTTAGGATTTTTGCATCTGTATTCATGAGAGATATTGGTCTGTAGTTTTCTTTGTGTGTGCTATCTTTACAAGGTTTTGGTATCAGGGTAATATTGTCCTCATGAAATGAGTTGGGAAATATCGCCTGCTCTTCAATTTTTTGGAAGAGTTTGAGTAGAACTCTTAAATATTAAATCTTGGAATGTATAGTAGAATTTTCTGGTGAAGGCATCTCGTCCTGGACTTTTACTTTTTGGTAAGTTTTTGATGATTGTTTCAATTTCCATACTGCTGATTTGTCTATTTAGATTTTCTAGTATTTCTTCATTAAGTCTAGGAAGGTTGTATTTTTCTAAGTACTGGTCTATTTCTTCTAGGTTATTAAATTTGGTGTTATCTACTTTTTCATAGTATTTTTGCATGATCTTTTGTATTTCTGCAGCGTCTGTCATCATTTCTACTCTTTCATTCCTGATTTTGTTTATTTCTTTCCTTTCTTTTTTTCTTTAGTGAGTCTAGCCAGGGGTTTGTCAATTTTATTAACCTTCTCAAAGAACCAGCTCTTTGTTGCATTTATTTTTCTATTGTTTTTTTCTTTTTAATTTTATTTATTTCTGCCCTAATTTTGATTATTTCTTCCCTTCTGCTCATTTTAGGCTTCATTTGTTTCTTTTCTAGTTTTTTAAGATGAAGCATTTTGTTGTTTATTTGGGCTCTTTTTTGTTTTTGGAGGTAGGCTTGTAATGACATGAACTTTCTTCTTATGACCACTTTTGTCATGTCCCAAAAGTTTTGATATGTTGTACTATAATTATCATTCATTTCTCTGTATCTTTTGATCTCTTTTTGTACTTCTTCTCTGGTCCACTTATTCTTCATTAGCGTATGTTTAATCTCCATGTTTGTGGTTCTTTCCCTTTCTTTTTACAGTTGATCTCATTTCAAAGCATTATAATCTGAGAATATGGTTGGTATGATTTCAACTCTTTTATATTTGTTGAGGCTATCTCTGTCCCACTATGTGGTCAATCCTTGAGAATGTTCCATGTGCATTAGAGAAGAATGTATGAGCTGCTATTTTGGGATGCAAGGCTCTTTAAATGTTAATTATGTCCAATAGATCTAATGTGTCATTTAAAGATGTGATTTCCTTATTGCCTTTTTTTTTTATTGCCTACAGCACTTGCTACTTCTAGGTGGTCTCCCATCTAAGTATTTACTAGGCCTGACCATTTAGCTTTTGATTTTCTGTTTGAATGATCTCTCCATATCTGACAGTGGGGTACACTGCTATGATAGTATTTTGGTCTGTTTCTCCCTTCATTTCTGTTAGTGATTGCTTTATATATTTTGTGGCTCTCAGATTGGGAGTATAGTTATTAACAGTTGTTATGTCTTCCTGGTTCATAATTCCCTTTAACATTATGAAGTGTCCTTTAGTATCTTTCTTTATATATATATATATATATATATATATATATATATATATATATAAAATTTTATTTTGAAGTCTGTTTCGTCCAATATTAGTAACACTATTCCTGCTTTTTTCTGAATGTCATTTGCTTGAAATGTCATTGGCCACCCATTCAGTTTGAGTCTATACTTATCTTTGGAGCTGAGATGTGTCTCTTGGAGGCAGCATATGATGGGTTTTGTTTTTTTGATCCAATCTGCAACTGTGCCTTTTTATTGGTAAGTTCACTCCATTTACATTTAGGGTGATTATTAAAATATGAGATCTTCTTACAGCGATTTTGTCTTTGGCTTTCTGGTAGCTCAGTGTTTCCGTTGTTTCCTTACTCTTGTGCTTTTGTTTGTTTGTTTGTTTGTTTGCTTGTTTTGTATTTTGGTTGGCTTTTGTGAGTTTTCCCTCTGGTCCTTGTTTTATGTTATATATTTCAGCTCTAAATCTTTTATGTATGATTACCATTACAAATATGTAAATATGTAAAGGATGTAGTCATTCCTTTTGTGCGTGCCTTATCTTCATTCCCCTTTGTGAATTTGGATCTTTTAATCCTCTCCTTTTCAGTTATTGTTCTCAATTTATTCCTAAATATGCTGAACATTCATCACTGTCTTGCTATAGCAAATCTCTTCTTATTTTTAAGGTTATAATGCCCTGTTCCTAGTAAGAGTTGCACTCTTCTGCTTCTATTAGCCTACTAGTCACCTTCCTCATAATTATGGATTTTTTGTTGTTCTTATTATATTTTAGGCAGTCTGATCCCTTTCAATGTTTCCTCTAGTGCAGGCTTCATAATGGAGAATTTCCCCAATTTTTGTAAGTCTGGAGAGGTCTTAATTTCTCTTTCATATCTAAAGGAGAGCTTAGCTAAATACATTATTTGTGACTGGAAGTTATTTTCATTTAATGGTTTGAATATTTGATTCCACTTCTTTCTGGCTTATAAGGTTTGTGCTGAGAAGTCTGTTAATAATCTAGTGGGTGTTCCTTTAGGTTACTGTCTTTTTTTCCCTGGCTGCCCTGAGAATTCTCTCTTTGTCTTTGATTTTTGATAATTTTAATACAATGTGTCTTGGTGAAGGCCTTTTTGGGTTGAGTTAATTAGGTGTTTCACTCTCTTCTTGAATTCCAAGCTCCATGTCATTCCTTCGATTTGGGAAATTTTTGTCATCTCTTAGTCTTAAAATTCTTTGTAATCCCTGCTCCTTTTTCTCCCCTTTGAGAATCCCCATTATTCTTATGTTCCTCTCCTGATCTCCTGATGTTATCAGCTAGTTCTTGTATTTCTCTTTCATTATTTTTCATTCTTTGGTTTCTCTCTTCTTCCTCCTGATTTATTTCTAGATTTCTGTCTTCCATTTGGTCAACTCTATTTCCCAAGCTTGTTATTTTATTTTTCAACTCTTGCAGTATGTGTGTGCTGTTTTTGTTGTTGTTGTTGTTGTTGTTGTAGTTGTTGTTGTTGTTGTTTATGCCCAGAATTTCTATCTGGTTCTTTTTGAGGGTTTCGATCTCCTTGCTCTACTCATTTAGTTAGTTTTTCAATTTCTGAAATTGTTGATCTGACTTGTTTTGGAACTCACTGAGTTTTTTCAGAGGTACCATCCTGAATTCTCTTTCATTTAAGTCACATATTTCTATGTCTTTAAACGTATTTTCTGGAGATTTTTCTTTTTCTTCTGAGATGTCTTGTTTCCTTGGTTGCTTATGGTGTTTGACGGACTATTTCTCTGCCTAGGCATTAATGGAAGTTTATTCTGCCTTTTTTTTCCAGAAAGAAAATTTATCATATAACGATCCCTAGCCTGTTGCAAAGAAGGTGTTTTTCTTTTCATTTCTAGAAGGTGGCATCTAAGCATCTTGATTCTCTGCTTTATATAAAGTCTTAACAATGTTTTTTTTCTTATAGATGTTTAATCGTGCTCGCTACCCTTCATTTCTGTCAATGTTAGCAACAGTTTCAGTAGCATTTGCTGAGATTCCCCTGGAGCTCCAATGTGTTTGGTCTTCGAGGGTATGGGGACAGTGGCACTCTGGGTTAGGGGATGGAGGCTGTGGCTCAGCCTTGGTTTTGCAACCACAACTCGTAAAAATCAACTGTTGATTCTCTGTCACCTTTCTTTTCTGCTTTCTGTCCTGATGACTGGACCCTGCTCCAGTTTGTGGAGCTCACAGCTCTCCCAGGCAGGGCTCTTCATAGAACTTGCCACAACTTCTCCCCTACCCCTCCTTCTACAGGTAGCTCGGGAGGCTATGAGAGGCAGCTTTTTTTGTTTCTTTCAGTACACTGCCCAACACTCAGGGTTCTGACCTCTGCTAGCTAGCTCTTATGTGCAGATCCCCGGCTCATACATGCTGAATGCAGTTTTAGTGTGTTTTTTTATTGTTGTTGTTGTTTAGTTTTATATGTTCAGCTTATTGTTTTTTCAAGGGGAGAGATCTTGGAATGCCATGTTTCTCACATCACTCAGCTATTTTTTTTTTTTTTAGTAAAAACACCAGTCACATTGGATTAGGAGCACCTTGTTGGCACCATTTTAATTTTTTTAAGAAACCTTGATTTTGTTGTCTATAGTGATTATAACATTTGACATTCCCATTACATGTCCACAAGCATTCTATATTATCCACGTCCTCACCAACAATTGTTATATTATTTTTTTTTAATTTTTCTTTTGTTTTGATGACAATCATCTTAACAGGTATAGAGTGATATCCCATTGTGGTTTTGATTTCCATTTCCCTAATAATTGGTGAACATCTTTTTTGTGCTTATTGTCCACTTGCATATCTTCTTAGAAAACTGTCAAGTCTGGTGCTCATTTTCATTGGGTTGTTGTTGGTTTTTTTGACATTGTTGTTGAGTTGTAGAAATTATTTACATATTCTGGATAATAATTTCTTATTAAATATATTATTTAAAAATGTTATCTCCCATTCCATGGATTAATGGTTCATTCTGTTAATAGTATCCTTTGATACTCAAAAGTATCTAAATTTAATGTAGTCTTATATATCTATTTTTTGGTATAGTTTCAATGCTTACATTTTAAGTTTTGATTGAGTTTGAGTTAGTATTTTTGTATATCGTGTAAAGTAAGGATCTGGCTTCTTTTCTTTCACAGGTGAATATCCAGTTTCCCCGTCTTTTGTTGAAAACTTTGTCTTTTTCCCCATCGAGTGGTTTTGACATTATGTCAAGAATTATTTGCCTGTGTATGTGAATGTGTATTTCTGGGCTCTCAATTTTATTCCGTTTTTCTACATGTCTGTCTTTATGACAGTAACACATTATGATAGCTGCAGCTGTGTAGGATGTTTTAAAACCAAGAAATGTGACTTCCAATGTTCTTTTTATTTCTTTTTTATGATCTTTTTATCATTTAGGGTCCCTTGAAATTCCATGAATTTTAGGACATACATTTTTATTTCTGCAAAAATATTAGCATTTTGACAGAGAGTGCATTGAGTCTGTAGATTCCTTTGGTTTATATTGATATCTTCACTATCTTGTTTTCCAACTTACGAACATGAAATGTCTTTCCATTTATTGGTGTCTTATGTCATTTCTTTCAATTTTGAGTATATAAGTCTTTTACCTCCTTGATTAAGTTTATTCCTAAGTAGTTTATTGTTTTTGATGCTATTGTAAATGCAATTGTTATCATTATCTTTATTTTCTTTTTGAATTTTTCATTATTAGTGTACAGAATAGCAACAGATTTTATGGATTGATTTTCTGTCTTGCCATCTTGATGAATTTATTAGCTCTAAGATTTTTTTTTTGTGGAATCTTTATGATTTTCTACTTGTACAATCATATTGTTGGCAAGCAGATATAATTTTATTTCTTGTTTTCTAATTTTGATGCCTTTCGTTTATTTTTCTTGCTTAATTACTCTGGCTGACTTCCAGGACTTTGTTGAATAGAAATGACAAAAGTAGGCATTATTTTTCTTGTTAATATACATTTTATGTTTTCTTTAAAAGGACTTTGTAGTTATTCTAGCAAACAAATATTCAGATATGAAAAATTGTATGAGTATAATATACATAATCTATAAGTGGCATTTTAAAGTATATTGAATTTACTTTCTTCTAACGGTCGATATATAGTACTTAGATCTGGATGACATATCATTGACATCATTTTTTCAAAGATCACTGATTAGGTGTTATTTAAGTTATATCTACTAATAGAATGAGTAATAATAATAAATTATCTATAAAATATACACTACAATTGTCCTAAATGATTTAAAATAATGCCTTCATATTTAGTCTGCAGTTAATTTGTCATATATATTACATAAATAAAGTTTAAAATGTGCCAAAACTGCATTGTATCTCTTTCATGCATTTTAGGAAACCACTTTAATATGAGTTTAAAAATACTTTCTTGGATATAAAAAAGATAAATTATCAAATAAATATGAACAGGTCCTAAGAAGGAGCTATTTTAAGACATAAGTATAATGTATCCTAGGTATAGCTATTTTCTCGGTTCAACATTGTCAAACTTGAGCAATATGTGATGATTCTGTCTCAAAATCAAAAAATTATAACATGGATGTTATGCTAGTAAAAATAATAATCATGTACATGTAGAAAGAATGCTTGACTTGTACTTTTGTTATATTACCATTAAACTTAATACTTAGAGATATAAATATAATTATAGTCACCTTATGCTAGATTTGTATTTGTTTCTATGCCAATGTTTTTTAGTAAATATACTCCTTGAAGGCATACATTGTGTTTGTTTAATTTGTAACCAATGGAGTGCTATTTATTAATATTTGCTTGATGACATATTTGCTAATGATTCAGTTAAATTAATTAAAGAAAATATGGAAGTGATTATTTTAAATTACAAGTAATTTTAATATACACATCAATCAACTTTCTCTCACTAGATTTACCTTTTCCACATTCAATTTTATAGACAGTTAAGGAATTAAGGTTAGGGCATGTTAAAAGGTTACCAAAAATAATAATAATTTTAAAAAAGCACAGTATACTGGAGTTTCAAGCTGACTCAAAATTTTAGCTCTATTATTAAATGAAATATTCTTAATTTCAAAACCCATAGCTCGTCAGCTCCCTGAAATAATGGGCAATAGCTTTTTCAATCTTAGACGATGGAATTAAAATGCTATCACTATATCTGGTCAGAAAAATTGCCTGGAGTTGACTTCCATAAGACAGATTTCCATATGCTATGTTTAAGTTAATAAAGATGCAGTTTAAGTTTTTTTACAAGAAAAAAATATCTTGAGTAATTAATGCCTCAGGCACCTGCACATTAACATATTCTACTTTTGGAAACGATACTTTTCCAAAGTTTCAAGTTTTATATGTAATGAAAAGTAATGCATTTAGGGGGTTATCACAAAATAAGTATGTTGTTTTATCTTGATATTTCTAACTTAGCCTAACTAGATGTCTTCTTGGGCTATGACTCCACATGGAATCTTATAACATCATATATGTAATGTAAAAAATATATGTATAATATATGTATGTAAAATATAACATCATATATAATATAAAATATATATAATGTTATACATATAATATATGTAATATATAAATATATAAAAGATATAAAATAAAATACACATATATAATATAAAATACTGGCTGCAGTCACTGTCCCTTTTGGACCATGGCCAACGAGGACATGCTATTCAAGGATATGTATGAGCAGTGTGAGGTGATTGACAATTGTAGGTCTGCACAATAAACTAAAAAAAACATGTTTTGGAGAAACATGGTGGAGTGAGAGACATCCTCAGATCTCTCCCCTTGAAACAGCAATAAGTTGAACATCTAAAACTCAACAAAAAAATACATAAACCGCACACCAACACGTCTGAGCTTGGGACCTACCCATAAGAGCTACCACAGGTCGGGCCCCTGGGTATCAGATGGTGGACAGGGAGAAATAAAGAAGGAGCATTCTTGCAGCTGCTGGAGCTCACTGTAGGAGGAGGTGGAGATGAGAAGATGCGGCAAGTTCCCTGAACAGCCCTGTCAGGGAAAGTTGTGAATTCCATGCAGCTGACAGCAGTGCCCAGTAATCTGGACAGAAAGCAGAGAAGCAGAATGGCAGGAGGAAAAAAAGAAAAACAGTTGATTTTTACTTGCCATGGTAGCAAAACCAAGGCTGAGCTGCAGCCCACAATCCCCAACCTAGAGGGCTCTTACCCCATACCTTCTGAGACAGAACACCTTGGAGCCCCAGGAGAATCTCAGCAAACGCTAACAAAGCTGTTTCTAACACTGACAGAGACTGAAACAGGATAGTAAGTATAATTAAATATCTACAAGAAAAGAAAAAGGGTTTATTAAGGCCTTATATAAAGGCGGGATCCAAGAGTCTTAGACGCCACCTACTGGAAACCAGAATAAATGCACCTTCTTTACATACTTTCTGGGGGGAAAAAAAAGCAGAATACATTTCTATTAATGCTCAAGCAGAGAAATAGTCCCTTATACACCATGAATAACCAAAGTGACAAGGCAGCTCAGAAAGAAAAAGAAAAATCTCCAGAAAATAAGCTTACAGACATAGAAATCTGCAACTTAAATGACAGAATTCAGGATGATACTTCTGAAAAAATCAGTGAGTTCTGAAACAAGTCGGATCAACAATTTCAGAAACTGAAAAAACAACTAGCTGAGCAGAGTAAGGACATTAAAACCTTCAAAAAAAAAAAAACAAAGAAAAGAAAATAGATCTTCCAAAGATTAAAAAAAAAAAAAAACACTGCAGCAGTTAAAAAATAAAATACCAAAGTTGGAAAATAGAGTCAACCAAATGGAGGAAAGGATCAGTGATAGTGAAGACAAAATCTAGGAATAAATCTGAAAAAAAAAGAGAGAAATGAAAGAATGAAAAAAATGAAAGAGAAATAGAAGAACTAGCTGACACCATCAGGAGAGGAAACATAAGAATAATGTCCATTATCAAAGTCAAGGAAAAGAAGCAGGAACTAAAAAAAAAACATTTTCAGACAAA
Source organism: Rousettus aegyptiacus (assembly GCF_014176215.1). Classification (NCBI taxonomy): domain Eukaryota; kingdom Metazoa; phylum Chordata; class Mammalia; order Chiroptera; family Pteropodidae; genus Rousettus; species Rousettus aegyptiacus. The sequence goes on along the minus strand of NW_023416312.1, from coordinate 50,311,932 downwards.
TAGTTGATGAGAATTTCCCAAAACTAAGGAATGAGATGGAGCCTGGAATTCCAGAAGTCAATACAATACCCAATTATTTCAACTTAAGAAGGCCTTCACCAAGAAACATTGTATTAAAATTATCAAAAATCAATGCCAAAGACAGAATTCTCATGGCAAAAAGGAGAAGAAAACGAAAACTTATCAAGGAAAACTCATTCAATTATCATTGGACCTCTCTGTGAAAACATTACAACCTAGAAAGAAATGGAATCAAATGCTTAAACTATTAAGTGAAAGGAACTACTAGCCATGAATAATGGGTCCAGCTAAGTCTCCTTTAGATATAAAGGAGAAATAAAGACCTTTCCAGACATTAAAAAAAATGAAAGAATTCTCCACTACGAGGCCTGAACTACAGGAAATTCTGAAAGGGGTCAGCTCACCTAAAACAAAATGAAAAAAAAAATCATAATTATGAGTAAAGTGACTATCAGGTAAATAGAAGCAGAAGAGTGCAACCCTTACTAAGAACAGGCATTATAAGGTTAAATAATAAGAAGAGAATTGCTTTAGCAAGAGAGTAATAAATGTTCAGCATACATAGGGACAAACTGAGACAAGAATAACTGAAAAGGGAAAGATTTCAAGATTCAAATTCACAAAGGGAAATGGAGATAAGACACATGTGGAAAAAAAGAGATAACTGTATGTGTATACACACAAGCATACTTATATGTATATATAACTACAATTGTATATATATGTATATGTGTATATATGTGTATATATGTATATATGTGTATATATATACTATGTTTTACATATTCATAATTGTAATCATACAGCAAAGATTCAGAGCTGAAATATATAATATAAAACATGAAGAACCAGAGGGAAAACCCACAAAAGCTAGCCAAAATAAAGAAAATAGAAACATAAGGACAAGGAAGCAATGGAAACACTGAGCTACCAGAAAGCAAAAGATAAAATGGTAAATGAGGACCTCATATTTCAATAATCACTCTTAATGTAAATGGACTGAACTCACCAATAAAAAAGCACAGAGTTGCAGATTGAATAGAAAAAAAAAACTCAATCACATGCTACCTTCAGGAGACACATCTCAGCTGCAAAGCCAAATATAGACTCAAAGTGAAAGGGTAGCCAATGATAGTTCAAGCAAATGACATTCAGGGAAAAGAGGGAGTAGTGATATTAATATCGAATGACATAGACTTCAAAATTAAAAAAAAACATAAAGAAAATTACTAAGGGATACTTCGAACACTTTATAATGATAAAGGGAATCATGAACTAAGCAGACACAGCACTTATTAATATCTATGCTCCCAATCAGGGAGCCCTGAAATATGTGAAGCAATTACTAACAGAACTAAAGGGAGAAACAGACCAAAACACTATCATAGTAGGAGACCTAAATACTCCACTGTTGGATATGGACAGACCATCTCAGTAGAAATTCAGTAAGAAAATAACATTCTTAAATGGCACATTAGACCAACTGGAAATAATTAACATTTAAAGATTCCTTCATCCCCAAACAGCTACTTATACATTCTTCTCTAGTGCACATGGAACATTGTCAAGGATCGACTACATACTGGGACACAGAGATAGCCTCAACAAATATAAGAGGGTTGAAATCATACCAACCATATTCTCTGATAAAAATGTTTTGAAACTAGAGATCAACTGCAAAAATAATTCAGAAAGAACCACAATTTCATGGAGATTAAAAAAAAAACATGTTACTGAAGAATAAATGGATCAGAGAGGAAATAAAAAGATAGATCGAGAGGTACATAGAAATGAATGGTAATGATAATACAACGTGTCAAAACTTTTGGAACACAGCAAAAGCAGTCATGAGAGGAAAGTTCATATCATTACAGGCCTATCTCCAAAAACAAACGGCATGGGCCTTGAAGAAAAACAGATACACAGACCAGTGGTACAGAATCGAATGTCTAGAAGTAAACCCATATTTATATGGGCAAATAATTTTTGAGAACATACAGTGGAGAAAGGAAAGCTTCTTCAATAAATGGTACTGGGAAAACTGGAAAGCCAACTGCAAGAGAATGAAATCAGACTGTTGTTTACACCACACACCTAAATTAACACAAAATGGATTAAGTACTTGAATGTAAGACCTGAGACAATAAAATACATAAGAGAAAACATAGGAATTAAACTCAAGGACTTTGAACTTAAAGAGGATTTTATGAATTTGACCTGAAAGTTAAAGGAAGTAAAATAAAAAACAAATGAATGGAGCTACATCAAACTTAAAAGCTCTGCATAGCAAAAGAAACAGTCAACAAGGTAAAGAAACAACTGTCCAAATTGGAAAATGTATTTGCAAGCATCACCTCTGATAATGGGCTGGTATTCAAAATATACAAAGAACTCATACTACTCAATAACAACAACAACAAAAATGAAACAAATGACCCAATTAAAAATTGGGCGGAGGTCATGAACAGACATTTCTCTTTAGAGGACATACAAATGACCAACAAAGATATGAGAAGATGCTCAACATCGCTAGCTATTAGGGAAATTCAAATCAAAACCACTATAAAGGATCATCTCACACCTATTAGAATAGCTATAATCAACAGAACAAGTAATAACAAATGCTGGAGAGGATGCAGAAAAAAAGGAGCCCTCATACACTGCTGGTGGGACTGGCAATTGGTACAGCCACTATGGAAAACAGTATGGAGATTACTCAAAAAACTAAGAATTGATCTACCATATGATTCAGCATGCCCTCTACTGGGTATTTACCCCAAAGACTTGAAAACCTATATCCAAAAAGAGCTTTGCACACCAGTGTTCATAGAAGCATTATTCACAGTGGCCAGGAAATGGAAGCAACTAAAGTGTCCTATGATAGATGATTGGCTAAAGAAGCAGTGGTATATATACACAATGGACTATTACTCATCCATAAGAGGAGACGAAATACTGCTATTTGCGATAATATAGATGGAGCTCAAGCTATTCATGTTGAGCGAAATAAGCCAGACATAAAAAGTTGAAAATCACATGATATCATTTTTATGTGGGATATAAACCTGAAAGTAACAAATTAATATGAAAAACAACAGAGACTCATGAATACAGACTATAGACTAGTCATTACCAGAGGGTAGGGGTGGGTTGAGGGGGGCATTAAATAGGGTAAAAAGGGTCAAATATGTGGTTACAGAAAGAAATCTAAGTATGGGAGGTGAACACAAAGTGTAAATATGTATACGCCTTAATGTCAAAGTGTGCAACTGAAACTTATTGAATTTTGTTAACCAATGTGACCATAAAAATTTAAAAAAAGAAAAAGAAATATATATAAAAAATAAGTAAATAAAATAAAATAAGAGAAATGACCCTGATTATCAATATATCAGGGAAGAATTACAGATTAACTATATTTTAGTAGTTATTATAAATTTTTATACCAACATAATAGTCAATTGTTTTTTAATTACTAAATAAATTAACCTCATAAGTGAAAACCCCACATAAAAATCTCCATATTCAGATATCTTGACCAGTGAACTCTTCCTAATATATGTGGTAGAAATAGCATCGATTATTTTCAGTCTCTTTCAATAAATAATAAAAAAGGGAATCAACTTCTGTATTTGTGTTTTGAAGCCAGCATAACTTTCGTATGAAACAGAAATAACAGATCTTTATCATTAAAAATAACTCAAATAAAACATTACCAACTCATATACTATGATATATAAAATCTATAGAAAATACATTAGTTCATATTTAGCTTTATTTAGAAAAGCAGGGCTCGCTTAATATTTGAATGTCAATCAAGGTTATTTACCAAATTAAAATAATAAAGGAGAAAAACCATGTGATTATGTCAATAAACACAGGAGAAAAACATGCAATTAAATTCAATGACTCATCCATGTTAAAAGCTTTTAGTAAATTAAAAGCATTAGTAGATTTTAACCGGGAAGATGGCAGATTTCGTAAAAGCAGGGTTCGCCTCCTCTGAGGTCTGCATTGAAATTACAACCAAATAATAAAATAATCAACGTGGAGAATCACCTGAAGTCCAACTGATCATAACACTTACAACAGATAATATAAAGAAGGAGCCACAAGGAAGCTGGTAGGAGGAGTAAAGTCACAAATCCCATTGGACTTGTACCAGCAGGTGGTGGAGGAGCAATGGAAGGGAGAGCAAGGCTGTGGCGGCTCTCTTAAAGGAGAGGGGATCCTGGTCTCATTTGCGGGGCTCCCAAGCCCACTGTCCCAGCCTAAGAAACAGGAGATTTCCAATAACTCTGACTGTAAAAACCAGAGGGGATTCTGTCCATCTGGGTGAGATGGAAAAAGCCTGAAACCCTAGACACCCCTTTGAAAGATCTGTGCACAGGCTTTCTGACTTGTGGACACACTTGGGACACCGGCCATGGGTCAGAGGTTTGTGTGGGATTCATTCTGAGAAAGTCTGCATTACCTTGTGCCAGAAAAAGGGATGGAAGGGCAGACATCATTGTGCCTTAGTCCTGCCTCCCGACCTGGCAAGCTAAAGACCATGCCAGCTTGACTGCTCAGATCCCTCCCACAGGGCCATTAAGAAGTGCTGGCCTGAGGGGATTAGCCCACCCTACCCAACCTGCAGATTGCCTGGGCTTTAGTTGCTGGATGGCTGCCATGCCCTGCGCCTATTTAGGGTCAAGTATTTGAAACTGGCAGCCAGCACTGTGAGCATGCATTTCCAAGATAGGGTCAGATGGATTGCTGTTGCTAACATGAACTTGGGCAGATCTCGAGGATCTGTGGGCCAGTCCCAGACAGCAGCTGGTATTGCTGTGATCTGGGACTTCTATAGAAATGCATGGATGGTTACCAAAGTTGCAGCAAGAATGAGACAATATTGATTTGACTGCCATTTTCTTTCTGAGGCTCTGCGCCACCCAACCCACAAATTGCCCCTGGTGGCCCATTGACAGGGACCTGCCACAGGCCTGCCCCTCCCCACTAGGTCTCTAAATTCACATAGGCAATAAACTCTGGCTAGCACAGGGCAGGCACTGCACAGAAATCAGTGGCAGACAGACCTCTGCTGCCTGCAAGAGTTGTATTATTGCGTCCCGGGATTACAGGGGTCTGTGGGACCACTCCAGACAGCAGTTGATCTGTGACTACAGTGGGAACACCAAAGCACACAAGTTGCAGCCAAACAGAGGCTGTATTGACTTGATGGTGCTTGTCTCCCTGAGATTACTACTTCATCCAAGCCACAAAGTGCTTGCAGACCATTGACAAGCGGCCCCTGTGCCCCAGTTGGCTCTGGGGTTGTACATTCTGCTCAGGCAATAGACCTTGGGTAGTGCAGTGAGCGCATTTAGGGGAAAACAGTCATGAGCATCTAGACCACTACTGCCTGCACAAGCTGCAATATCTCTTGAGGGGATCATAGAAGCTGATATTGGCCTGCAGGCCCTTGACTCCTTGAGCTCCTGCCCCATCCAATACACAAAGTGCTTGCCGCACATCAATAGGCAGCTGCCCCTGCCCTGAAGTGGTACATTCAGGATCAAGGTGAGCAGCAGCTGACCTTGCTATAATTGGAAACTTGTATGAGGAGCCACAGAGACAGCACTGGCATTTAAACTGATACTGCAGTGGGAGGGGGAAATTTACTCAATAGACCCAGAAGGCTCCCAGGGTCCCTGCACCACCCAACATGCATATCACCCAAAGGTTCTTCCAGTTTCAGAGACTTACAGGCAACTGACGGGCAGTGTCAGGCCTTAGGGAGTACTGGTCCCTCTACTAAACTGCCCTAGGTCAGGGGCGGGGGATAACCAACCGCTGCCTAAAGCGTTGTTTCTTCCACTTACCTATAGATCCAGCATAGGCAACAACCATCTGTGGATCACTTTGTAATTTCCACAGGGTGACCATGAGTAATCAAAAGCAGCAGCTGACCTTGGCCTATAGGGTAGCCCCACCCAAGGAGCCACAAAAACAACTCAACCATAGGCTGGCACCTCCTGATTAGGCTCATTAGTAGTACACACAAAAGGTGGTTACAACAAGTACACAAGCCTGCTAGGGCGAATCCCACTCAGTGCGATCAGCCCCTATACAGCAATTCTTACCCTGTGGATGCAGTCAATTTCCAAAATTAGTCAGCCTGAGCTTTAATTCCATCCACCTATGTACTAACAAAAAATAAGGGATTGGCGACAACAGATGATCACACATAACCCACACAAAGATCACGTCCAGAGTACCCCCCAGCATAGGGGGATCAAGGAAAGTGTGCCACTGAGCCACACAGAACACCTTCCACATTAGGCCATCTGGCTAAGGCTAAGAGACAAAACAAATATTTATGACACATAAAAATGTACACAGAGAGGCTAATAAAATAAGAAACCAAATATATATATATATAACAAATGAAACAACAGGAGGAAACTACAAAAAAATAAGGTAAATGAAATGGAGGCAAGCAACCTACCAGAGACAGAGTTCAAAATAATGGTTATAAGGATACTCAATGAACTTATGAGGAGAATAGATGAGCAAAATGAAAACATCAACAAAGAAATAGTAAGCATAAAAAAGAACATTGAAACCACAAAAAAGAACTGGACACAAATAAAGAATACAATAACTAAAATGAAGAATACACTAGAATAATCCAACAGTAGATTAGACAAAGCAGAAGATGGAATCATCGAACTGGTAGTCAGGTAGCAGAAAAAAAAATCAGACTGACAAAAAGAAAATAAAGTTTTTTTAAAAAATGAGGATAGTTTAAGAGACCCCTGGGACAGCATGAAGCCTAACAATATCCTCATCATAGTAGTACCTGAAAGAGGAGAGAGCGAACGCTTGAGAATCTATTAGAAGAAATAATGACAGACAACATCCATAACCTGGCAAAAGAATTAGTTATACACGTTCAAGAAGCACAAAGAATCCCAAACCACAGGAATTCAAACAGACCCACACCAAGACACATCATCATTAAAATGCCAAAATTACAGAGGGGATCTTAAAACAGCAAGAGAAATGTATCTAGTTACTTACAAGGGTACCCCCATAAGAACGTCTACTGATTTTTCAATGGAAACTTTGCAGGCCAGAAGCCACTGGCAAGAAAGATTAAAAGTCATGAAAAACAAGAATCTATGACCACAAATACTCTATCCAGCAAAGCTTTTGATTTGCTGGGAATAGCTTAAGGAATTCATCACCAACAAGCCAGTATTACAAGAAATGTTAGAGACTTCTGTAAAAAGAGAAGGGGTAAGAAAGGAAATAAAAATAACAAATATGAATAATAAAATGGCAGTATTATGTACCTATCAGTAATCACTTTAAAAGTAAATCGATTAAATACTCCAATCAAAAGACATAAGGGTAGCTGAATGGATAAGAAAACAAGACCCATGCATATGCTGTCTACGAGAGACATACTTCAGATCAAATGACACTCATAGACTGAAAGGAAAGGGATGGAAGAAGATATTTCACACAAATGGAACTGAAAAAAAAACTGGGGTAGCAATACTTATATCAGATAAAATATAATTTAAAATGAAGGCTATACTGAGATAAAATAAGGGAATACATAATGATAAATAGATAAATAACGAGGAAATAACCCTAGTAAATATATATGCACCCAACATAGGAGTACCTATATACATAAAGAAATTATTGGCTGAAGTAAAAGTAGAGATCAACAGAAATACACTTATACTAGGAGACTTTAACACCCCATTGACACCAATGGACAGATCTTCCAGGCAAAGAATGAACAAAGAAACAGCGGTCTTAAAAGATACTGGACCAGATTAATTTACTGGATATTTTCATAGCATTTTACCCCAAAGCAGCAAAATATACATTCTTCTCAAGTGTACACAAAATGTTTTCCAGGATAGATCACATGTTGCAACACAAAACAAGTCTCAATAAATTTAAGAAGTTTAAAATCATATCAACTGTCTACTTTGATCATGATGGTATAAAAATAGAAATCAACTACATGAAAAAAAAAACCTGAAAAATATACGAACATATTGAGGCTAAATAACATGCTCCTAAACAATTAATGGGTTAACAATGAGAACAAGGAAGAAATTAAAATATACGTAGAGACAAATGAAAATGAAAACACTATGACTCAAAAATCTATGAGACACAGACAAAGCAGTCCCCAGAGGGAAATTTATAGCAATACAGGCCTATCTCCAGAAACAAGAAACATCTCAAATAAACAATCTAACTTCAAACTTAAAAGAATTAGAAGAAGAATAGCAAAGAAAAGTCAATGTGAATAGAAGGAAGGAAATAATGAAGATCAGAGAGAAAGTAAGTGAAATAGAGTCTAGAAAAAAAAATACAAAAGTTTAATGAAACCAAGAGTAGGCTTTTTGAAAGGATAAGCAAAATTGACAGACCCTTAACCAAACTCATCAAGGAAAAAAGAGATAGGATTCAAATAAATAAAATCTGAAATGAAAGAGGAGAAATAACTATGGACTCCACAGAAATACAAAGGATCATAAGAAAATACTACAAGAAATTACATGCCGACAAATTGGACAAATGACACATTCTGGAAGAAATGAACACATTCCTAGAAACATACAATCTCCCAAGACTGACTGAGTCAAGAAGAAACAGAAAATCTGAACCAACTGATTACCACCAATGAAATCGAATCAGTAATCAAAAACCTCCAATAAAACAAAAGTCTTGGACCAAATGGCTTCATAGACATATTTTATCAAATATTTAAAGAATTGCCACCTATTCTTCTCAAACTATTCCAAAAAATTCAAGAAGAAGGAAAGTTCCCTAACTCCTTTTATGAGGCCACCATTACCTTGATTCCAAAACCAGACAAAAAAAATACAAAAAAAGAAATCTATAGGCCAAATTCTCTTATGAATACTGATTAAAAATCCTCAACAAAATACTAGCAAACCAATTTAGCAATATATAAAAAAACACCATACATCATGATCAAGTTGAATTTATTCTATGGATGCAAGTTTGATGCAATATATACAAATCAATTAATGTAATATACTACATTAAAAAATCAAAAGATAAAAGACATAATCATATCAATAGATGCAGAAAAATCTTTCGACAAAATCCAGTATCCCTTTATGAGAAAAACTCTCAGCAAACTGAGAATGGAGGGAACTTACCTCAATCTAATAAAGCCATATATGGCAAACCTACAGCTGACATCATACTTAGTGGGAAAAGGCTAAAAGCATTTCCCTTAAGATCAGGAAGAAGACAAAGATGCCCACTTTCACCACTCCTCTTCAACATTGTATTGGAAGTATGAGCCACAACAATAAAAAAAGAATGAGAAATAAAAGGAATCTGAATTAGAAAGAAAGATATAAAACTCTCATTATTTGATGATGACATGGTACTATATAGAGAGAACCCTAAAGATTGTACCAAAAAACTTTTAAAACTGATCAGTGAATTCAGTAAAGTAGTAGGAAACAAAATTAATATTCAGAAGTCAGTGAAATTTTTATATACCAATAATGAACTTTCAGAAAAAGAAATTAAGAAAACAATCCCATTTATAATTGCATCAAAAACTAAAATACCTGGGAATCAAATTAACCAAGGAGGGAAAAGATCTGTTCTTAGAAAATTATGAGTCATTGAAAAAAGAAATTGAACAAGATCCAAATAAATGGAAGCATATACCGTGCTCATGGGTACGAAGAATCAACATCATTAAATGACCATACTTTTTAAAGTAATTGCAATCTCTATCAAAATATCAATGGAACTTTTTACAGATCTAGAACAAATAATACTAAAATTTATATGGAACCATAAATACCCTGAATAGCCATGGCAATCTTGAGAAAGAAGAACACAAAATTGGAGGTATCACACTACCTGGTATCAAACTATACTACATGGCTACAGTAATCAAAACAGCATGGTACTGGCATAAAACTAGATACATTGATCAGTGGAACAGAGTAAAGAGCCCAAAAATAAATCCACGTCTATACGCTCACTTAATATATGACAAAAGAGCCAGGAATATACAATGGAGAAAAGACAGTCTCTTCAATAAATGATATTTGGAAAATTGGACCGATACATGCAACAAAATGAAAGTGGACCACTTTCTTACTCCATATTCAAGAATAGACTCAAAATGAATTAAAGACTTAAAAGTAAGACCTAAAACCACAAAACTTCTAGAAGAAAACATAGTAAACTCTCTGATATTACTAAATCATTTATTTTCAGATATATCTCTCGGGCAAGGAAAACAAAAGGAAAAAATAAACAAATGGGACTATATCAAACTAAAAAGTTTTTGTACAGCAAAAAAAATCATAAATAAAACAAAAAGACAACCATCTGATTGAGAGAAGATATTCTCCAATGATATATCTGATAAGAAGTTAATATCCAAAATATATAAAGAATCCATAAGACTCAACAACAACAATAACAACAACAAAATCTAATTAAAAAATAGGCAGGAGACCTGAACAGATACTTCTCCTAAGAGGAAATACAGATGGTCAATAAACATATGAAAAGATGTTAAGATCATTAATCTTTAGAGAAATTCAAATTAAATCCACAATGAGATATCACCTGGCACCTATCAGAATGGCTACCATCAATCAATCAAAGAACAAGAAGTGTTGGCAAGGATGTGGAGAAAAGGGGACCCTCATATATTGTTGGTGGGATTGCAAATTTGTACAGCTGCTATGGAAACAGTCTGGAAGTTTCTCAAAAAATTAAAAATAGATCTACCTTTTGACCCAGCAATTGCACTTCTTGGTCTTTATCCAAAGAAAACCAAAACAATAATTCATAAAGATCTATGCACCCCAATATTCATGACAGCACAATTTACAATAGCCAAGATATGGGAGCAATCTAAATGCTCATCAACAGATGATTGGATAAAGAATTTATGGTTCATATATACAAAGGAATATTACTCAGTCATTAAAAAAAATGAAATTCTACCATTTACAATGACATGGATGGACCTAGAGGTTATTATGCTTAGTGAAATATGTCACACAGAGAACGATAAGCACCATATGATTTCACTTATACGCAGAATCTAATGAACAAAAAGGACAAACTAATCAAAAACAGACAGAAATAGAGAGGATAATTTGGTGATGGACAGAGGAGAGTTGACAAGTTGGGAGAATCAGGTGAAAGGTTAAAAAAGTACAAATTAGTAGTTGATAGATGGTCATGGGAATGGGGAGCACAGCATAGGTATTACAGTTAGCATTAATATATTGCCTAGGTGGAAAACCAGAGGTGAAAAGGAGCAGTTAGAGGCATCATTTTATAAACTATATAAATGTCAAACCATTGTCCTATATACTTGAAACTAATTAAATCAATAAATTTAATAAAAAAGAAAAAAATCCTCGAGAATGTACTAGCAAATCAAAAAAAAATGTATCAACAAAATCTGATAGTAAATATGATCCTGAAGGATAAAATAGTAAAAATCTTTCTTGTTGAAATCAGGAATGACACAAAGATTTTAATATCATATCTATTTGATATTATTATGAAGTTTGTAACTACTGCAAGGAGTGGAAATAAGTAAAAGGTTTAAAGTTTGGAGAGAAGGAAATAAAACTATAATTCGCACACAAATGATGTGGACATAAGATATAAAAAATCCATGTAAAATTAGTAGAAATAATAAGTGAATTTAGTAAAATGACGAATACACAGTCAATATATAAAAATCAAATGTTTTATTATATGCGACACATCTACATAGAAAACTATGAACAAACCTTGTTATGAGGAATTAAAGAAGTGCAAAGTAAATTGATTGATGGATTGAAAGATTAAATATTATAAAAATGTCAATTCTTCCTAAATTGAGATATATATTCAATGCAATCAGTCAAAAATCCAATAAAGTATTTTTTTCAAGAAATTAATATTTTGATTCCAAAAAATATATGGAAATGAAAATGCATAAGAGCCATAATCACTTTGAATGAGAAACACATTGCAAGATTTAAAGTACTAGATATGAAGTTATAAAAGTACATTAATTAAAGTATCACCTCTATCTATAACTATATTAATAGTTATTTGTTTTCAATTTTAGTAAAAAATAGGTTAAATAAATTATAATACATTTATATGTTCTAAAACTTTGCAGTCATTAAATTTATGAAGGTTTATTTTATTGACTTTGACATTTAATTTAATTTACAAACACCTATTTTATTCATTTTATGGATTACTAAGTTAAAAAATGGTTTAGGGGATTCAATTTATTTAAAACAGTATGTTTATATATGATAGAATATCAGGGAAGATGTTTTCAAAATGTAAGTATTGATTATCTCTGGATAGTGTTATTTGGGAAGTAAAGTTTACTTTTATGTAAACTTTGTTGACTTTAAAATCATGAAATACATATTTTTATATTTGTAAAAATAAAAACACACACTTGAATACCTTGCTGGAATTAGAATAGAAAAAGAAAATCTCTACTTGACCCATTTTCTAATTAAACCACCTTTTTAGCCTTAATTTTGGAGTTTACATCACCAACTTTTGCCAAATACGCGTCTGATTATTTTCTTGCATATCAAAACTCACATGGCAAGAATAGAAGGAAATAGTTACAGACTATGACTTCACTAACTAAAAAAAATATCCCTCATTAACATTTAATAGGAAGGGGGAGAATAGAGTAACTGGAGTTGGGGAAAATATATGTATTCAAAAACTTCCTGTTCTACATTGCTGATTACTCTACCTGTGCACCCCAAAGTAGAAAATTGGCAAGCGTGGTAAATATTTATGATTAATATCTGGGTGAAACCAAAATTAACACTAGAAATAAGCACTCAGCTGTTCAGATGTTTAACATCTGATACTAATCTAAATTAATCCCTCTCTTCTCTTTTTATCTCTCCCTCTCCCTCCCTCTCTTTTTCCCTTCTGCCCTCCCTCCTTCCCTCCTTCCCTCCTCTCCCCTGCCATCTCCCTCTTGAATTTTGGTGAGACATTTTAGCTATGAGAGTCTTTCCAAAGAGATTGCCGTTAAATTTTACTATGTATGTGATAAAAGAAAAAAAGGAATGAACTTGGTTAAGAGAGTCACTTAAAATAAGTCAGGAGCTTATTAAGAAAGTGGGGTCTATGCACATCTTGTGCCTCAGTTCTCTGCTTCTATTGAGTTGCAAAAAATGTTGCTAAACTCCTTTCAAAATACCCTAGAGCCATAAATATCCTGAAACAACTGTTACATGGACATGTATAGACTTCATGTTTTATCAGTCTCTGCTTATTACCCGATGTGAAAAAAAAATGGTATCCAAAGATAAACCAAATATAGAATGCAGAATACTTACTCAGATTATTTTCATGAACAGGAGAAGCATTATAGAATTAAACATCCTACATTTTCAACCATCTAGTTCATAAATATATTTACAGAAACAATGCCTAAAATTTTAATGTATTTATTTCTATTCTTTTTGTATAATTTATTTCTATAAAATATCATGGATTTTGTAACTACTATTTTCATATACTACAATGTATAATTTAACTAGTTATTTTAGTTATTTAACAGTCTTAAGGGAAATGAAAATTTTACGTTGGTGTAAAAATGTTTTGATTGTTTTAAATTCAGAATATATGAGTTTAACAGTTTAAACTTAAATACTATTGATACAATTTTGAATTTAGTAAAAGAAAACTAATACTGCAAACAAATGTACAGCTTCAGAAAGAAATTCAAGCCTCTCTTAAGCTGAATACTAAAGCAATATTGAATCAAATCTAGAATGTCACCTTTTAAAGAATGGTTATTTTTTTATGACAGTAGCTCAAAGCATTGTAAGATTGCAATATTGATAGAAAAGGTTCATTGTCAAACAAGTTCTGAATTAAGCTCTGATAAAAAAACAAACAAACAAACAGCAACAACAAAAATCCTGAGCTTACTTAACACATAACCAGGTTCAATCTTCCACTTATTTCTGAAGAATGAATAATGCTGTTCAGATATCTAAGAAAACTGAAGAAAACATAATAAATTGGAATTATTGTAATGAACTGTGATCATTGCAAAAATATAAAAAGTTTCAAAAATATGTTCTTGTGTGAACTACATATCGCTTCATAAGTTTTGAATAATTACCTGAAAGTAAAATCAATATGTATTGAAAATCAGAAAATTATCAAAAGAAAGAGAAAAATCCTATGTAAAGACTGCGTGCTTAGCCCTAAGACTTAAAACTCATATCAGAAAAGATATTTGTATACTGATGTTCATAGCAGCATTATTCACGGTGGCCAGGACATGGAAACAAAGTGTCCTATGACAAATGATTGGATAAAGAAGCTGTGGCACATATATACAATGGAATATTACTCAGCCATAAGAAGAGTAATACTACCATTTGCGATAACATGAATGGACCTCGAGGTAATCATGCTAAGCAAAATAAGCCAGACAGAAAAAGTTTAAAACCACATGATATCACTTATATGTAGGATATAAATCTAAACGCAACAAACGAACAGGACAAATAAACAGAGACTCATGCACATGGACAATAAACTAGCGGTTACCAGAGGATGGGAGGGAGGGGTTAGGAAGGAGGTAGATGGGGTAAAGGAGGTCAAATATGTGGTGACAGAAAGAAATCTAACTATGGGAGGGGAACACATAATGCAAGATATATATAGATATATATGCCTTACTGTTAAATTGCACACCTAAAACTTAATGGATTTTGTTAACCAAAGTCACCAAAAGTAAATAAAATAAAATATAAAGAAATAAATAAAAAGATTTCCCTAAGAGTTAGAAGGGTTAACAGAATGTACTTAATCAGCACTGAAAGCTCTCCCATACAAAAACACAAAAACACCCCACTACCTAGCTCTTTGCCTACAGACAGAAATATCAGTAACTACTAATATTTGAGACAGGATGTAATACAGAAAAGAGAATTTGAATATAAATAACATAATGTCCATTTTCATTGATATTTATTACCTTGTCAATAACTTTGGGGCCATCATGAGGAGGCAGGGTTTTTTATCAAAGACAATAATGGTGGGTAAAATAGAAGGCAGAAGGAAAAGAGGAAGACTGACTATGATACGAATTGACTCCATAAAAGAAGCCCTACGCATGAGTCTACAGGAGCTGAGCAGGGCTTCTGAGGACAGGGCATTGTGGACATCACATATTCATAGAGTTGGCCGGAGTCGGAGGCTGACTCAATGGCATGCAAACACACACAATAAAAGCAAAGGTTTAAACAAAATTCAACGCGCTATTAAAACTTTCTTTTGAAGCTATTATTTTCATTATTCCAGGGGGCTCAAAGATTTTTTTTTGGGGGGGGGGACTTGGGATAGGTGCCTTTAACTTACAGGAGAGGCAGAAAATATAAAATTAGACAAGTGGGTTATTTTTGTCTTCATTGCTGCTCATTTTTCCTTTCAATGCCATGACTATCTCTAGGGACCCTATCCACTACTCCCTCTCATGAAGATATTTTCTCCCTCTCAGGTTCCTCTGTCTAAGATTCTATTGTCATGACCTAAGAGGGTTTCATGATGGCTAACAACTTGGTTTAAATATGTTTAACGGTTTGTCCTTCCTGTGGGAAATGAACCTAAATAAAAAGTGTCTAAGGTTTGAATTTCAGAAAATGTAAAATATAGGAAACTCTGAAACTCCTGCAAGTTATGCCACATGTGAAACTGACTTCTTGTGTCTAGATCTAGCCTCCTATGGTTCAATGCAAGGCATGTGCTTTTTCAGGATCCTGTTTACTGGAACATGGGAAGGAGAGCAGTGTCCTGTTTGAGAATGGGTGAATAATTTTAGCTTCTACTGCTTCAATTCATACTCAGAGGACATGACAAAGATGTGTAGAAGCAGCATGTAATAGCCTAGTCTCATAGTCTTTATCTCTTTCTCTGGAAATGAAGTCTTGTCACCCCTTCCAGCATCAACAGGCTCAGAACTACCAAAAGACTTTCAGCTGTGGGTTTTAATTTGGTGTTAAAGGTAGCAAACTAACAGACTGCTTTTTATTCTTTCCTGTCAGCCAGCAAATATTTTGGCTGGAAACGTTCCCTGAATGACAGAATATCAGGTTTGAAAGAAATATTTTCATGAAATATTGTCTCCCTCTAGAATGGATCTGATTTTCACATTAAGATACTGTGCCTGCACCCATAAGCACTAGCTCATTTCTTCCCCCAAATACTCACTTTCCATCGTATAAATGTGTACTCTTAATATTAAAGAATATCAATGTGTTTTTCATACTCTTGAGTTATTCATTTTTTTAAGTATCTTTACACATTTTGATATGGTACAGGCTAAAAAATAATCAAATACAAATTAATATAGTAAAGTAGTGAAAGTTGGAAAGGTCACTTATCATAACCTTATATTTTTTACATAAAGTTGTTTATCATTTCTGTTTTATGATTCAGTTTGTCTTCATACTATAATAGAATCTACAACACCCAGCACTTTTTTTATATTAAACAAAAGGTATTAGAGATTTGAAATTAGTGATATGACTTAAAACAGTGACAGTTCAAGTAATATAATTGTTTAAAGCAATATAATTGTTTCTATCAGTACTTTTGGTACTCTCATTGACTTAGTTCAGAGTATAAACAAGTTAGTTGATCTCTTTGCCTCAGCTTCCTAATTAATTAAGTTACCAAAATTGTATTCTCATAGTGATAGTGCAGATTGTTTACTATATATCTAAAGGGCCCCTAGAGCCCATTGTATCAAACACATACTGTCAATATCATCATAATTTCAATGGGAAACCTGAGATTTGATATAATACTGTATCATAGAATTAGATAACTACTATTTTCTCTTAACATTTGGCAATAATTTGGAAAGACATTACAATTTTGTTTTTAGTTGTTGAATTTACAACAAACTGAAATTGGATAGTTTTTAGAGGCTGTTGGCTTAGAAAGTGGCTTCATCAAAGCATATTAGTTTCAATTCCAAGAAGACATAAAATGAAGCTGTGAAGAGGCAGATAACTGCTATGCTTTTGAACCTTATAATCTAGCTCTTCTATACAAAATTATGTTTTTTATTCTCTTCTTCATAAGAGAGCTTCTTCTGCATACATAAAAAAGCTCAATTATCCTAGGTTTTCTTATACCAGATTTAAACACTTTAGGAAAAAATGATGATTATGATGCTGATGCCATAACTGTCATTTGCATGAAACCTAAAAGTTTGAAATTTAAAGACTTATTTCTATACATTGTGTGTTTAATTCTTTAAAAAATATTTTATATATATGTATATATATATATATATATAATTTCCATCTTATATATGAAGAAAATGACACTCAGAGAATCTATGTAATTTTTCAAGGCCACTCATTAAATAAATAGGTTAATCAGTGTATGAACACAATATCTGTGTCTCTAATCTACAAAGATGTATCAGTTATATCACACTGCATCTAACTCAGATTAGTCAGTACAGAACTTCACTTCATTTATGCTCTATTTCCTAATCCTTAGGGTCATTATCAGAAACAAACTGAAGGAAAGGTTGGACCAGGGTTAGAAAGCTACATGATAAGCTGTCTATTTTTTTTTCTTTTTTGTACATACATGAAGAAAAGGGGCATTGGTACCTACAAAAAGAAATTACAAGAAGAAAACAAAAATAAGCTATGACATTAAGAAATCTGTGTTCTGGTATTACTTGACTCTTTGCATAATTAATCATATATGCTATTCTTTCTTCTCAGTTAAATTAATAAGAAATGTCAGAATAATATTATAAAACTCTAATTCTGACCTGGTCTGACAAATCCCAATTATGATAGAGTTGTTAGGTTTCTCAGGCTTTAAAACACAGATTGATATCTATAATTGACTGCTAAAAACTGATGTTCTAATATTACAATGAGTAATGCAAACCAAGCATTTGAATTTCATCTGGAAAATAAAATTTTAGATGCACCTGCCTCTTTATTTATTTAGAGATTATAAACTTATACTTTTAAATCACATATTTTAGATAAGCTTTCTTCTTTATGTTAAGCATTGTATGAGATATGAGATAGTAAGGAGGTTCATAACTGAACAAATTTAATATTAATAGTTTTTGAAATAATATTGAATTTATTGTATATTATTAAGATACTATCAATTTAATTCTAATGTCACTTAATTTTGGAATATTACATTGTTTTTTAAAATTTCACAAAATTTACTGTTTTACTTTATACTGTATAACAAGTGTACACTTTACATATAAAATTGAATACATTTTTATTTATATAATTAAAAGTACCATAGGGAGAATTAGTATTCATCGTGACAGGATTTCAAGTAGTACATGTTAGTAACATGATAATTGCAGCAATAATTCATGCGTCTTAACAAGAATTAGAACTCTATTGCTTAAGTAATATACTTCGATAACAGGAATTTTGCCCTCATTGAAATTCAACTCTTTGCTTCCTAATCCAGTAGAGTTAAAATTAGACTTTTCTGACTAAGCATAATCCTAACTAAAATAATCATTTGATTCCTTATTCCATGCTTCAGAAAGGATTAAGTTTACACAGCAAATCAGCATTCATATAACTCGATATACCATCATTTCCACTAAAATAATAAAGAGGAGATATTTTTAAAGGTGTATTTACCTCATACTTCTCTAGGAAATTTGCCTCACATTAAATAGTAGGGTGAAAGAAATATGAATCAAAACTTCATAGTCCAGAAATATTAATATCTGACTAAAATATGAGCAGGAAAGTTCATGATTTACTGGAATTTTCTAAAAATTGAATTTTCCAATGTATCGTATCAGTAAAACACTTTTGCTCAATATTTTTGGTAGAAAAACACAGATGATGGTTTCACTTTTTTCATATGAAGTAAATAGCAAGTATCCTTGTTGATATATTTATTATACCTTAGAGCAGAGGTCATAATTTCAAATATCTATAGAACTCAGCCCATGTAAAAAAAATGGGTGAATCAGTCCAGTGTAAAATAATGAATAGTGATAAGGATTGTGAAAAATTCCATATGTAATACATACTATCAAGAAGCAAATTACAAAGTAATCTTGAACCTCAGATTTTCAATTTGTTAAAATATTCATAATAATAACCATCATGTAGAGTTATTGTGAAGATATATAATGTCTTTACTGATTCTAGCACCACTGAATGTCACACAGAAGGAGTCTAATATATAGTGAAAACTATGTCCTGGTTTTCCTGGGATAATCTCAGTTTTTTATTCTCAAAGATGTTCCAGTTTGGGGACCTATCAATAAAACATATTATTATTCTATTTTAATACTAATAGTGATATAGAGGAGGATGTAGGATAGCTATTGAACACCCTTCATTAATGCTAAAGGGTACTTATTTTCCCAATTTTAGTTAATTTTCATGTTCCTCAAGATTCTAGGGTAATATTTACTCACCAAGAAAGTGTTTGAATCCTTATAAATGTGTCCACAATATACATGATCTTACTCAAAGTTTACCCAATATTTCTGCTTAAATGGATTCCAGGAAATACATATAGAGCTCTTTGAAACCCTTGGTGCTCCAGCTACCTGCTTTGTGCATCTATGTCTTTTAGTGATACGGGAAATCTAAATCAAACCAAGATTAGAATAAACAAACTAGAAACTTGTGTCACATTGAGCTAGACTTTTGTCCAAAGATATTTGGACCCAGGAATCTAAGATCAAACAAGAATTCAAAAGATATACTTCTGAAAGATCACTGATTCCCTTACAAATACCCATATTTCAACCATATAATAAAGGTAATCAATGACTCAATGGATAGTTCTATTTTAGACAATTTATATAAATCTGGAAAAAAATAAAATAGAACTTGGTGAAACTATACATAGTTCTATTTAGTGGTCCTTTATGTATATGCCAACTTTAGACTGGTATATGTACAAAGTCAGCACTTAGAACGTATATATAATATTCTTGTCGCCAACTTTTAATCCAGTTTTGACAAAAAAGCTGTTGATATTGATTACTATTAAGTACTGAATAATAAACATTATTCAATCTGTCAACTCATTTCTATCATAGGCTTATGATTTGTCTTGCCATAGTAATAATAGTAATAACCTTGAAGTAATAGGAATGTAGGCCAGGTCACCAATTAACAGAATCCATACCCATTAATAATTATCTTTAATAATAAAGTGATTTTATTTTATTAAATAATGTTTTTGAAATAACATAACATGCAATATTCTAAATTCAAAGGACCTTATGATGACTCAATCTATAATAGTTTTCCAGGTCTATTGTTGATCATGGTATTTTATTTCACATCTTATTATTATCAGTTTGATTGATGACATGTTGAAACATGTTTCACCAAAATAAATCCTTAGAAAAAAATGCTGTGCTCATGAAACCTCTAAATATTGAGTTAAAGCCACATAGTTAAAACAATGCATGAAATTTTGTTTTTATATCTTTTTATTTATATGTAATTCAGTTCAGTGTTATATTAGAAGGAAAGCCTATGAAAATTCATAATCATACAATAGTTATACACATATGTGTGTGTGTGTGTGTGTGTAATATATCAGGTCCATTGGTAAAATTACATTATTACTACTGTATTACTACTATTACACTACTACTAATGTAGTAAAATTACTAACGTAATTTTATATTTATGTTCTTCCTCAAGTAGAATAGTGATGTTTTTCCTTTTCTTAAGATGGAAGGACACTTAATGTTGGGTGGCGACCACACAATTCTATATGTGTGTGTGTGTGTGTGTGTGTGTGTGTATAATGTATTATTGAACTGTATACTTGAAACCTACATGATTTTATTAACCAATGTCACCTCTATAAATTTAATCAAAAAAGAGAAATGGTAAAATCTTGCTTAATAAGAACAGAACATACTCATTAAAGAATTTTTTGTTAAAATTTCTTAAAATATCATTTTCAAAGAGCAGATCTCTAATTATTATATATTCAAAGGAATAAGAGAGGTAAAAAATATCATGACCAAGAAACAGTTAAGTTCTGTCCTTTCCTTTGCACTCTCAACATCTCTGGCCAGTCTTTTGAGCATTGCCCATCCTGTGAATGATATTTAATACCCTTTACTCACTATGACAGCCCTAAAAGAACACAGGCATAGATAACAGGAAACGACTCCAGAAACTGAAACATAAACATGAAGTATGCGTCAACTTTTAAATAATTATCTTACTTGTTTATTTAAGGCAGCGGAATGTGCAATGGGTGGTTCTTGTCGAAGATTTGTATATGTTAAAGTTTTGTAAAAAAAAAAAAAGCCTACGGAAAATATGTAAATCCCATTCCTGAGCCACTTTGACCTTCTTTTAAGGTCACCAACATCAGATCCTGGCCTATGTGTTGGAAGAATCTCTGTAGTACGCTAAATCAGAATAACACAGTGGCTTTCTTCAGGATTTGCTGTGCTTGTAAACTCTACACTGGCTTTTAGTTTTTCATGATTCTAAGATTTATTTTTCAACCATTATGGATATATGGCTTAAAGTTCTTTTCCTTTTGTCTTTGTAGTGTTCTGCTTGATATAAATATGTACAGAAATCTCTTTAATAATTTCATTTTTTGTTTTCCTTTTCATGTATAGTCTTTTGTTATTTTTTGTAATGTCAGGAAAAGATGCTACATGTCCAGAGAGACATCAGCAGCAATTGCATAGGGCAGGATGTGTTTCTTTTTCTATTTATTTTGTTTGCAAGCTTGTCAAAATTTAGAAAACCTAGTAAAAGAAGGGATATGCTTCAGTTTCTAGTTAATTTCATTTCTGAAACACTTTTTAAATTTATAGACATAGTATGTTTGGATTGGGATTGTCATTAAAAAAAGGACTTTTTGTGTCAATGTTTTTTTTTCTTTTTGTGACTTTTCATTTTCAAATAATTTCAAACTTAACAGAAAAGCTACAAAAATTCTGATTTACATTTAGTTGAGATACCTCCTTTATAAATATTTTCCTACATTTGCTCTATTTTCTTTCTTTTTTTTCATTATTTTGAAAACTTCATTTCGATAATAATGTTTTATAATATGTCTGCCTAAAACAAATTTCTAATTTTTAAAAATAACTTGTAGCCCTAAAATCATATTAAACCAAGTAACAGTCATTGAATAGCTAAATCTTTTTTATATAAGATCAAATGCTGACACATTCATTATTAAACATAAGTAAAAGTATATATACTTTTTGGCTTCTTATTTTTATATGGTACAGAGAAGCTAAAGATATAAGTTTAGTTTACCACAATAAGAAACTGTACTATAATGAAACATATATCTTTAAAACTGTGAAATGATATATCATAAATTTTGCTAATCTGTTTCAAAACACTGGCATATAACAGATAATTTAAATTCACATGCACACATGTATGCATACACACACATTATTTTCAGAATGATTTTAAATAAGTTGTAGACATGATGCTTCCTTATCCCTAAATAATTTAGCATTTATTTCCTAAGAAGAAGGATTTGTCTTATATGAGTATAATTATCATAATCAGGGCATTTAAAAAAATTGCCATTGTCATAACTATATCCTGAATAAGAAAAGAAAAAAGTATTCTGATCCAGGATCAGATCCATTGTATTTAACCGTTGCATCTTTTTTTCTCTCCTTTAATTGAAACAGTTCCTCAGTTTTTTCTTTTGTAGAGGTGTAGGGTAGGAGAGGTTATAGCTTTCATATTTTTGAAGATTACAAGCTACTTATTTATATGTATATTTGCATTCATATTTGTTTGACATTTTCTTATGATTCAGTTGGGTTATTCTTTTTAACAGGCATATAGATAGAGTATGACTTCAGTTCATAATGGGAGGCACATAAATTTGGTTTGTCTCATTATTGGTAATGTTAAATTTTATCACTTTGTTAAGACATTATCTGTCATTTTTTTACTGTAAAATTATATATGTATATAAATCACAGCAACAGGCTTCCAATACTAAAGTGCTCAACTGAAGAAGAGGTGATCTTGGGAGAGCAGACAAAAGTTGATTCCACTCTTGTGACTTTCACTTTCTTGGTATTTATGTAATCTTCTAATGAAAATTTAAATTAGATTATAGATTGATTGCCATAGAAAATTCCCTAAAGATCAAATACTATTTACAAATATTTGTTTATCCAATACCCAATGAATGTTGTATTGTGTAATTATATTCCAAAGAGACCTAGTAAACCATCCAATTATAAATCTGGTTTTATGTTTGAAAGATTTCTAGAGACAAAATCTGGATAATCTGACTCCTTTGAAAATAAATAGATCTTAATTACTGGTATATTGACAATGTAATTGATAGGGTACTTTTAGCCAAGAAATATGAACTCCAAATCTGACTTGGTCCATGCCTTTGCCATATCACATCCTTCAAACTAATCTCCTTCTGTCCAATCTCTACCACTTCAAAAGTCCTTCACATGGCTTTAAATTATCTTTTAACATCTCGTAACTCCATTTTTATGTTGTTACTCCATTTAATACTTCTCTTTTATCCTTACTGAACAAAAAGAATTTTTTTTACTGTGGTATTTCAAGAAATATATGATATGCTAAACC
This sequence comes from Rousettus aegyptiacus, assembly GCF_014176215.1. Lineage (NCBI taxonomy): Eukaryota > Metazoa > Chordata > Mammalia > Chiroptera > Pteropodidae > Rousettus > Rousettus aegyptiacus. The sequence goes on along the minus strand of NW_023416312.1, from coordinate 50,288,200 downwards.
CACAACATTTTTTTCCAGACCTCACCTTGAAGTATCTACCTTCTTCACTCAATGATCGGTAGTCTTCTGGCACACTATAATTTGTCCTTTTCCAAGAACATTCTATGCATACACATTTATGCCTCTGTGCTTTTCTCAATAAAATATCTCAACCAATAATAATCTTCTCATCTTCACTTCCTAAATTTTTACTCATCACTAAAAATCCAAATTAAATGATGCCTTTTTGGTGAACTTTTTTCATTACTCCATCATTAGTGTGAACTTCTACTCTGCTCTCAGTCTTTTATAGTCTTTTGTATGGAAATCCTCACTTTTTGCCTGATATAATTTAGTTGCACACTGATGTCTCATTGATTAGATTATATGCTTTTCAAGAGTGTAAACTACATCTTAGCTGTCTTTATAGCCTTACTATCTAATCCCTTGATACATAAAAGATGCTTCAGGTATATTGATAGATCAAAAAAAACTGGCTGTACAAAAGAATAATATGCAACATTATAAAAAAATAATCATTCATTTGATATTGAGCTAAGATTCTCAGAATTTGGTTTCGTTTATTTACTTACATTTATTCACTCATTTTATTTGTCAAATAACATGTAAGAGTTCCATTATTGTCTTGTAGTAATTGTACATCTATGTATTTCAAGAAGACTGCTTGGCCAACCAAGGTGTTTCTTTGTTTATGTACTTGTTCTTATTCGTATGGGTGATTTATGCATCTGTATAGTGGAGACTAGAACCTCACTACCCACAGGCTCACTTCAAAGACTGACATATAAAGCTTTCTTATTTTTTAAAGTGGCCTTAACTCGGTCATTACCACATGTTTCTTCAGAGTACCAGCAATCTATATCAGTGCCTACAGTTTTAACTACTTTTCATCTTGCTTCCCAGTCTTGCTTGTTCCCAGGGGAGACATTGTGTGATATTTTTATTTTGTTTTATAATTTTATTTTCATGTTTATAAAAAACAAAATGCATTGTGTGCGAGTAGGGAAATAACTGCACTTTTTCATAATAGAAGAGACTAAACATTTTCATCATTTTGTTCCTCAGTGCTCTTCTACAACCTTCTAATAATCCTATCCCTCTACTCACTTAATTGCACCGATAGGAGGTTTTGAGACTAAAATTGTCTCCAAATAGAACAGAAAACCTACTTTGAAAAATTATTTTAGAATCCTAACTCTGTAGGCTTCCTCAAAGCAGGATTAAGAGCGCCCATATCTAATATGAATGTATATTTGCTTTTATCTAAGAATGTGCATTAAATTTACGTGGGCAATTATATCCAAACACATCTTTGAGAGATTCTTCATTAAATTAAATACTAACGGGAGGAAAAAAGGACAACAACAACAACAACAACAACAAAACCCACACATCTGACCCTGAATAAGATAACTGTGTTAAGGTACTCTCACAAGATACATTCTATAGATTTGTGTAGATGATTATCTATAAGCAAATGTAGAATTTCTGTTCAAAATAATATTTTGGAATTTTTCCAATAAGTGAATTCTGCTGAATACTTGGAGAAATTCCATAACCAGTTTAAATAGACTGCAGAATCAATAATGATTCATGATAACCATATATTGAATTTTTATAAGTATGTATAGGCTTTAAATGGATATATAAGTGTTGTGTAAATATTGTTTTATATTAATCATTCTTTCATGGTTTTACAGAAATATTAATACATAAGAATTGTAGATTAATGCTCCTTTATGAAGAGAATTTTGGAATTTACCAGTGAGTTTTACGAGATTCATGAAAAAGTTCTCCATGGCTGAATACCTATAATTATATCACTGAAATTAATGATCCATAACAATATAGTTTATTAATTATCATTTTTCAGAGATTTAAAGAATAGAGACTATTTTCAATATTTTACCCAAATTTTAATAACATAGTGTTACATTAGTTTCATTGGAGAATAATTGTTACTTGAAGATTTGCTCTGAGAATATCTATAAGACTACTCTATGCTTCAATGAAAAGAGCTCTTGATCAAGAATTAATGACCACCATCAGTTTGGGAAGGTCGGAGTATTCTCTACTTATAAACAATGGGCTTACTTACCAACCTATTTCCTCCTCATTTTGAATGGTTGGAATTCTAATAGAAATTTTTAAAATGCATCATTCTTAAGATCATTATAATGATTTCAACCTCATGTTTGCATGCTCTGCAGATTAACACAGTGCCATGTGTGGAGCAAGTAGATAATAAACATTTATATGAAAGAACAAAAAGAAGAAGGGAAGGGAAATTATATTAATGGCACCTAATATTTTTAACAAATTATTCTGTGCCAGGAACTGTGCTGTTTATTTCGCTTTTATTATCTTGCACATTCTTCACAATAGTTCTGAGAACAGAAAAAATAAAGAATAAAAATAAATTATTGGTTTATAAAATGAAATAATACTCTTAGCTAAAACCAAATTACCAGTCTGTATCAGATATTAGATAATTATCATCAATGTGTATTAAAAGAGTAATGAGAAGAAAATCAAAACCAGAAGGCTGAGAAAAAGAAACTGGTTAAGTGGACTACTCTTTTCAATCTAGATTATGCAACTGTATAATGTTAAATATTACAATTATGGGTGTAGTTGAATAACAAGTTAATATTTGTGTATAGAAGTTTAAATTTATAGCAATAACAATAAACCGAAGCTATTTCATATTCATGAATTGGAAGAATCAAGAGTTAAAACAGCTATATTACCCAAAGCAATATACAAATCTAGTGCAAGCCCTATGAAAATTACAATTGCATTTTTTAAAAGAAATAGAATAAACAAGAATCAGATTTGTATGGAATCACAAAAGACTAGAATAGTCAAAGCAATCCTGAGTAAAAAGAACAAGGCCATAGATGTCACACTGTCTGACTACCAAGTGATAATAATCAAAACAGCATGGTATTGATAGAATAAGAGGACACACATACCAATGGGACAGAATTAAGAGCCCGGAAATAAACCCCCACATATATGGGCAAATAATTTTCAACGAAGGAGCCAAAACATTCAACAGAGAAAAGAGACCTCTTTAATAAATGGTGCTGAGAAAATTGGAAAGCCACAGGTTAAAAAAAAAAAGAATAAAAGAAAAAAGAAACTAGAGTGGTGCTGTCACCATACATGAAAATCACTGAATTTCATTAACCAAGGTCACCATAACAATAATTAATTAGTTAATTTATAAATTAACTGAAAATGGATCAAGTACCTAAATATGAAACCTGAAACAATAAATTGCAAAGAAAATACAAGTACTAAACTCATTGACCTTGGATTTAGAGAGGTTTTTATGAACTTGACTTTAATGGCTTGACCTTAAAGGGAAGTAAAAGCATAAATAAATGAATGGGACTATATCAAACTAAAAGTTTTCTGAAGGGCAAAAGAAACCATCAACACAACAAAGAGGCAGCAAACCGAATGGGAGAAGATATTTGCAAACAATGCCTCTGATAAGGGACTAATATACAAATTATATAAAGAACTCATACAACTTAACAATAACAAAAAACAAATAATTAAATTAAAAATGGGCAGAGAACCTGAACAGACATTTCATCAAAGAAAACATACAACCAACTGACAAATAAAAAGATGTTCAACTTCACCACCTATTAGGGAAATGCAAATCGAAACCAGAATGAGATACCACCTCACATTTGTGCGGATGACTGTTATCAACCAGGACAATTAATATCAAGTGTTGGAGAGGTTGTGGGAGAAAAAGGAGCCCTCATACAATGCTGGTGGGAATGTAAATTGGTACAGCCACTGTGGAAAACAGTATTGAAGTTTTTCAAAAAACCAAGAGTAGAATTACCATAAGATGTAGCAATAGCCCTTCTGGGTCTTAACCCCCCAAATTTAAAACATTTATCCGTAAAGATATATGCACCCTGACGTTCATAGCAGCATTATTCATAGTGGCCAAATCCTGGAAACAATTGAAGTGCCCTTTTAGAGATAACTGGATAAAGAAGATATAAATCATATATACAATGGAATATTATTACTCAAGCATAAGTAAAGATGAAATACTGCCATTTGCAACGATATGCGTTGATCATGAGATTATCATGCTAAGTAAAATAAACCGCACAGTAAAAGTTGAGAAACATGATTTCACTCATATGTGGAATATAAAACCGAAAGCAACAAAAGAATAAGACAAACAGGTACTCATAGACACAGACGATGGTTTAGTGATTACCAAAGAGAAAGGAAGTAGAGGAGAGAGGAGAGGTAGATTAGGGTAAAGGAGATCAAATATAGGGTGACAAAAGGAAATTTAACTTTGAGTGGTGAGCACACAATGCAATATACATATGACGTATTATTGAATTGTCTACTTGAAACCTATATAATTGTATTAACCGATGTCACCTCAATAAATTTAATTTTAAAAAGCTATAGTATGTCAGGAAAGTCACATAACTTACATGTTCCTCAGCTTGCTCCTTCACAATAAATGAATAATAATAACTACCTCAATGGTTGATGTGAGATTTAAATAAAGGTGTGTGTGTGTGTGTAGCATTCTTGGCTTTGTACTTAGTACCTATAACCTGTTTTTAATGATTATAATTATTATTTTGTAATGCAAGTTTCCATGTTTTTTTTCATTCCAAATCTACCTCTTTTTTCATCTCTGTTTTATTCCTCATTCTTTGTTTGGTGTGCTATATTGCCATTTTTCTATAGTGTTAAGATTGATGAATAACAGAGAATGCTGTTGCTGAACAATTGCTCAAAGCTAAAAATTTTCATTAATTCTTTCATGGTTCTGATTATTTTTGTTTCTATTGCCAATTCCACTTTTTTATGCAATGCTGGAACTTAAGGAGATGGTGTCACTCTCCACCAATGGGCATTCTGCAATAAAGTGTCCAGCACAATCTGAAAATGTCTTTTTGTAGCTGCTCATGACTACATTTATGTTGCTATAATAAAAAAGTGTAGAAGCCAATCATAACAGAGGCTATAAAATGTAGAAACAGGATTTTTACTTCCAAGTTAGCAAAAGTAAAGAATTATATGTTTCCCCATTGCATACAACATCCATGAAAAAGATACATAATTTATTTTTTTCAGGCCTTATTGAAATATAATAGACAATTAATTGCTTGTATTTACATTGTACAATTCAATGAGTTTTCTTTTTCAATTATAGTTGGCATACAATAATATACCAGTTTCAGTTGTATAGCAGAGTGATCAGAGATTCAAATAACTCATAAAGTGATCACCCATAATCTATTACCCAACTTCCTCTTTATATTTTTGTTACATTATTAACCATATTTCTTATGCTATATTCTACATCTCCATGTCTATTCTGTGAATATCCATTTGTACCTCTTAATCTCTTTGCCTTTTTTTGTTCCCCTAATCACCCTCCCATCTAATAGCCCTCAAAATATTCTCTGTATCTATGAGTTTATTTCTATTTTTGTTGATGTTGCCACTCAGGTTGTTTGTTATATTCCACATGTACATGAAATCATGCAATATATGCCTTTCTCTATCGGACCCATTTCATTCAGTGCAATATCTTCTAGGTCCTTCAAGGCAATACCTTTTTCCATCCCCTTCCTTTTAGTCTCTGTGTGTCTTTTTAATCTGAAGTGAGTCAGCATATGTAGGGGTCTTGTTTTCTTATCCTTTCAGCTAATCTACCTTTTGGTTGGAGCACTTAATTATTTTCCATTTAAGTTACTTTTTGATAGGAATGAAGTTATTACCATTCTTTCTTCCTGATTTGGACATGTGCTTTTCTTCTTAAAGATGATAAATTCCTTTAGCTTCTTTTTGTTTGGGAAGCTCTTTATCTGTCTTTCAATTCTAAGTGATAACTTTGCTGGGTAAAGTATTTTTGACTGTAGATCAGGATTTTCATCACATCAAATATTTTATACCAAGTCCTTCTGTCATGAATAGTTTCTTTTGAAAAATCAGCTGCCAGTCTTATGAATGCTCCCCTTGTAGGTAACTACTTTTCTATTGGGGCTTTTAAGATTCCCTCTTTGTATTTGTCCTTTGGCATTTTAATTATGATGTGTCTTGGTGTGGGCCTCTTTGGGTTCCTGGTTTTTGGGACTCTCTTAACTTCCTGGGTTTTTAAGTCGATTTCCTCCACCATGTAAGGAAAATTTCCATCATTATTTCTTCAAAAAGCTCTTCAGCGTTTGTTCTTTTTTTTTTTTCTGGTACCCCTATGACACAGATATTTTCACATTTAATAGTGTTCCATAAGCTCCTTAAATTATTATCATAGTCTTAGCATTTTTTTTTTGCCATTCTAATTGAATGTCCTCAATACAGTTCATTCGATCCTCTTCGTTATTCCACCTAATATACTCTTCATCTAAGATATTGTGTTCTTCATTTCTGACTGGTTCCCTTTTATAATTTCCATTTCTATTTTTATATGTGTTATCTTTTTGTTAAAGTTATCACTGAGTTAATCTACACTTCCCCTAAGTTCATTGACCATCTTTATAACCAGTGTTTTGAACTCTGCATCCGTTAGACTGTCTGACTCCATTATTTCTGGATCTCTGTCCTGTTCTATCATATAGTTTCTGCTTCTTTGTCCTCCCATTTTAATTTCCCTTTCCGTGCTTATTTCTACATATTAAGCAAAGCTCTTAAGTCTCCCAGTCTTATTAGTGTGACTTTATGAAGTAGGTGTCTAGCAGCACAGTCCTGAGAGGGGTTCAGCTTCAAGCCAAGCTTAGCCCCAGCCTATGTCTCTCTGGGGCTACCTGTTAAGATTCAGCAAGCAATCCAACAATGCTGTGTTTATAGTTGCTTTAAGAGGCAATGCCAGAAACAGAGATTGGATGACACCCATGTGAATGTAGGCACTATTCAGTAAGAGGCACTGAACTTGCTGAGGACACACCTGGATGTGGCTTGGGTAGGGTCATGAGTTGGAGGAGACAGAATTTCAAGGATTCCTCTTGGAGGAGTGACTTCTGTTATCCAGTTTGGTGACTTCTCAGCTATGGTGGCTTTGTGTCTGCATGCTGGGAGCAGGGAGGGCTCAACAGAAGAACAGTGGATACTGCTGGCACTTCTGTACAGAGCAAGTCTCACCTCGGCCCTCACTTTGACAACTCAGTGTCCCCCGGTAAGTCCCTGGTGCCTTCTGCACAGCTGAACTGGTGCCGTTGTTCATATCAAGCAGGTCCATCACCACAAAAGTCTGCTCACCAACACATCCCATTTAAGAGGCATCTGCAGCGGCTGCTGTGGCAGCCTCTGTCATACTCAGGCACTCCAGTCCAGGCACCCTCCTACGTCCTCCAATTGCAGGATGATTTCTTATTTCTTGCCTTAGTTGTAGGGCTTGTTCATCTAGATCCTCGGGGATTTTCCTTGCTCTTTACTCCTTGTTTCTGTCACCACTTTGATTTGGTCTCAAGAGGGATTAACAGAGCCTCTAGCATCTACACCATTTTTGTTGGTCTCCCCAATACATAATTTATTTTTTAAAAACTATTTTTCGAAATAAATATTATTTGTTAAATTAAACTTAAATTATAGATTTTTAAAATTTTATTTTCTACTGGTATCACAAAAAGGTGACTTCTTTTCCACAAGTTTAAATTGGGTTTTCATAGAGATAATAACCAAATTTATAGGGTTTTTCCCCTAAAGGAACTCAGTACCACAAAATAGTTACAAATTTAAATGTTAGTTATATATGGAACTATTTTCCAATGTCTCAAATATGAAGAGAAACGTTCACTAAAGATAACTAACAAATAAAAGGATGATATTTAGGAAAGCGATCTTCATGGTCAAGCTGCTAGAACATAAAAGGAACAAAATATGCCTGTGACTAGCTAACACATATAATACATAATTGTCGAAGGCCAGGTCAGTTCTGTAATTGATATTTTAAATAATGTGAAAAATTTTAGAGGTTCACATAGAATATGCATGACCTAATTTTTTTATTAAATGTAATCACTATTTTTAAAAAATAGTTAAAATTAATTTTAACTCATTCTATGGAAAAATAAAGAACTTTATATACAACTCAGTAAAATGTTGATCCAATAAAACTATTAAAAAGTAAATCCAAATAAATAAAAGAGACGGTTAGCTCCAGAAGCAGCTAAAATTATTTTAAATATGTGGTCTTGAGGGAATTCTCCTCTTGAGGAATAATACTGCCTCTGAATAATGAATAGTAGCATGAAAGAGTTCAATTGTTTGCATACTGTGCATTCCAGTAATTGTACTTAAACTGCCAGATAAGGATACACATGCATTTTTTTAAGCTTAGATCAAAATGTCATGAGTGGTTAGAAACATTGTGGAGTGAGAGACATCCCAGATCTCTCCTCTTGAAAGAACAACAAGCTGAATATCTAAAACTCAACAAAAAACACTCAAACTGCACACCAGTATGTCTGAACATGGGATCTGCACATAAGCCCTACCACAGGTCAGAGCCCCAGGTAGAGGGCAGTAGACTAAGAGAAACAAAGAAGCTGCCTCTTGCAGCCCAAGCTCCCTTTAGGAGGAGGAGGTGGGGAGAAAGTGCAGCAGGTTCTCTAAACAGCCCTGCCAGAGACATGCGGGTTACACCAGCCAGGGGCAGTGCCCAGACTAAAGGGCAGAAAGCAGCCACAGTTACAAAAACAAAGGCTGAGACATGGCCCACATCAAGCAACCCAGAGGACATCTCCCACTATATCCTCTGAGACTGAACACCTTGGAGTCCCAGGGGAATCTAAGCAAACACTACTGAAAGTGTCACTAACACTGACAGAGACTGAGACTAAGAGTAGCAAGTATTATTAAACATCTATAAGAACAAAAAAAGGGCATTATTAAGGCTTTTTATAAAGCAGGGATCCAAGAGGCTTAGACATCACCTATTGGAAACCAAAAGAAACATGCCTTCCTCGCAACAAGTTAAAGAGATAATTTTATATGAAAAAATCTTATTTTTAGAAGAAAAAAAAGGCAGAATACACTTCCATTAATGCCCAGGCAGAGAATAGTTCATTAAACACCGTGAAGAACAAAGGTGACAAGGCATCTTAGAAAGGAAGAAAAAATCACCAGTAAATAAGCTTACAGACATAGAAATACACAACTTAAATGACAGAGACTTCAGGGTTGTACTTAAAAAAAAAAAACTCAACGAGAGCCAAAAGGATTCATATCAACAATTTCAGGAATTAAAAAAAACAACTAGATGAACAGAATGAGTCCATTATCAAAGAGACTGAAACTCTCAAAAACAACCAAATAGAACTTCTGGAGAAAAGGAACACAATACAAGAGTTAAAAAATAAAATAACAGGCTTAGGAAATAAAGTCAACCAAATGGAGGAAAGGACGAGTGATATCAAGGACAGAAATCTAGAAATAAACCAGAAGGAAGAAAAAAGAAAACAAAGAAAGAAAAACAATGAAAGAGAAGTACAAGAACAAGTTGATACCATCACAAGAACAAGTTGATACCATCACAAGAGGAAACACAAGAATAACGAGCATTATCAAAGGTGAGGAAAAGGAGCAGAGACTAGAAATTCTTTTTCAGATAAACAGATGGTGAGAATTTCCCAAATCTAAGGAATGAGTTGGAGCTTGGTATTCAAGAAGTCAACAGAATACCCAAATACCTAAACCCAAAAAGGCCTTCACCAAGACACATTGCATTAAAATTATCAAAAATCAATGATAAAAATGGAATTCTCAGGGCAGCCAAAGAGAAGAAGATGGCAACTTATAAAAGGAAATCCATTAGAGTATTATTTGATTTCCCAGCAAAACTTTACAAGCCAGAAAGGAATGGAATTAAATATTCAAAGTATTAAGCAAAACAAACTACCAGCCAATAATAATGTATCCAACTAAGCTCTCCTTTAGGTATTAAGGAGAAATAAAGACCTTTCCAGAAAAAAAAAATGAGAGAATTCTCCACTATGAGGCCTGAACTACAGGAAATACTGAAAGGGGTCAGCTCATCTAAAGCTAAATGACTAAAATAAAATAAAATAAAATAAAATAAAATAAAATAAAATATTAAATTAAATTTTATAATATAATATAATTAATATAATATAATAGAACAATGAGTAAGTAAACTAGCAGACAAATAGAAGCAGAGGAGCGCAACCCTCACTAAGAACAGGGCATTATTAGCTTAAACGATAAGGATTTGATATAGCAAGATAGTAATTAATGTTCAGTATACGTAGGGACAAATGGAGACAACAATGACTGAAAAGGCAAGAATTCAAAGACCCAAATTTGCAAAGGGAAATGGAGATAAAGCACTCACAGAAGAAAATACATAACTGTATATATATAACTTTCATTTATATATTCGTAATGGTAACCACACGCCAAAGATTCAGAACTGAAGTATATATCAAAAAACAAGAACCAGAAATAAAACCCACAAAAATCAACCAAAATAAAGAAAATAGAAGCACAAGGACAGAGAAGCAAAAATAAAGAAAAAGTGAAGAAAGAAAAAATAAAATGGTTATCGGAAAAAAACCCTCATATTTCAATAATCACCTAAATGTAAATGGACCGAACTTTTGAATAAAAGGGCACAGAGTTGTAGATTAGATCAAACACAAAATCCAACCATATGCTGCCTCTAGGTGACACATCTCAGCCCAAAGACAAACATAGACTTAAAGTGAAAGGATGCACAATGATATTTCAAGCAAATGACATTCAGCGAGAAGAGGGAGTAGCAATATTATTATTGGAAGAAATAGACTATAAAATTTAAAAAAGTAAAGAAGGATATTGAGGGACATTTGATAATGATAAAGAGAATTATGCACCAAAAAGATATAACACTTATTAATATCTATGCTCCCAATCGGGAAGCCCCAAAATATATAAAGCAATTACTAACAGAACTAAAGGGAGAAACAGACCCAAACACTAGCATAGTAGGGGACCTAAATGCCCCACTGTCAGAGATGGACAGATCATTCAAACAGAAAATCAGTAAGGAAATAGCATCCTTAAATGACATATTAGACCAACTGGGAACTGGATGTAATTAACATTTACAGAGCCTTTTCCATCTCCAAACTGCTGCTTACACATTCTTCTCCAGTGCACGTGGAACATTCTCCAGAATTGTCCACATACTGGGACACAGAGATAACCTCAACAAATATAGGAGAGTGAAAATCATACCAACTATATTTCCTGATCATAATGCTTTGAAATTGAAATCAACTGTAAAAAGAAAGTGTGAAGAAACCCAAATACATGGAGATTAAACCATATACTATTGAAGAATAATAACTGGGTCACAGAAGAAATAAAAAGAGATCAAGAGAACCATGGAAAGAAATGATAACGATAGTAAAACATATCAAAACTTTTCAGACATGGCAAAAGCGGTCGTAAGAGGAAAGTTCATACCATTACAGATCTATCTCAAAAAACAAGAAGGAAACTGAATAAATGATCTAATGCTTCATCTTAAAAAATTAGAAACAAATGAACAAATGAAGCCAGAAGGAAAGAAATAATAAAAATGAGAACGGATGTAAATAAAATTGAAAACAAAAAAAAAATCAAGAGAAAAAATAAATTCAACATAGAGCTGGTTCTTTGAGAAGGTTAATAAAATTGATAAACCCAGGCTTGACTCACTCAAGGAAAATAAGAAAGAAAACAAATTAAGTCAGGGATGAAAGAGGGGAAACTGCAAATGAAATCACAGAAATACAAAGGATCATACAAGAATTCTATGAAAAAGTATATAACACAAAATTTAATAAACTAGAAGAGACATACTAGTCCTTAGAAAAGACATAGCCTTCCTAGACTGTATCAAGAAAAATGGGAAAATCTAAATAGACCAATCTGCAGTATGGAGAATGAAATAATCATCAAAAACCTACTAAAAAGTCAAGTCCAGGACCAAATGGCTTCACCAGTGAATTCTACCAAACATTCCAAGAAGATTTAATACCTATTCTCCTCAAATTCTTCCAAAAATTCAAAGAGGAGACAATTCTTCCCAATGCATTTTATGAAGCTAATAATACCCTGATAGCAAAACATTGTAAAGATAACACACAAAAGAAAACTACAGACCAATATTACTCATGAGCACAGATGTAACAATCCTAAAAAAGATACTAGACAATTGAATATAGCAATATATTAAAAAGATTATACATCAAGATCAAGTGGGCTTTATCAAAAGCAAATCAATTAATGTGATACACCACATAAACAAATTTAAAAAAAAAGAATCATATGATCATATCAATAGATGTAGAAAAGCTTTCGACAAGATACAGCATCCATTTATGATTAAAACACAACAAATTCAGTATAGAAGGAAAGTACCTTAATGTAATAAAGGCCATATATGACAAACTCTCAGCCAACATTATACTGAATGGTGAAAAACTAAAAACCTTCCCTCTAAGATTAGGAACAAGGCAAGACTGTCCACTATCACCAATGTTATTCAATATAACATAAAAGGTACTAGCGAGTGCAATTAAGCAAGAGAAAGGTATAAAAGGCATCCAAATAAGAAATAAAGAAATCAAACTGTCACTATTTTCAGACGACATAATCCTTTATATAGAAAATCCAAAATACTCCAAAAGAACACTACTAAAAACAATAAGCAAATATAGTAAAAGTTTCTGGATACAAAATAAATATTCAAATATCCATATCATTCCTATACTCTGATAATGAAATGTCAGAAAAAGAAGTGGGAAAAATAATTCCTTTTGCAATTGTAACACAAAGAATAAAATACTTAGGAATAAATCTAACAAAACAGTGAATAACCTATATATTGAAAATTATAAGACTCTATTAAAAATTTGAAGAAGATACAAAGAAATGGAAAGAATCAACATAGTTAATATGACCTTACTACCTAAAGCATCATCAGATTTGTATGGAAGCACAAAAGACCCTGAATTGCCAAATGCATCCTGAGAAAAAAAAAAGGACAAGGCTGCAAGCATCATTCTACCCAACTTGAAATTATACTACAAAGAGACAGTAATCAAAATAGCATGATATTAGCAGTAAAACAGACACATGGACCAGTGGAACAGACTTGAGAGTCCAGAAGTAAATCCATGTTTATATGGGAAAATCATTTTCTACAAAAAATCCAAAACATTCAGTGAGAAAGGGAAGACTCTTCAATAAATGGTACTGGGAAAATTGGAAAGCCACCTGCAAAAGAATACTAGATTTTTGTCTCTCACCACTCACCAATATTAACTCCAAATGAATTAAGGACCTGAATATAAGACCTGAAACAATAAAATGCATAGAAAAAAACATAGGAACTAAACTCGAGGGCCTTTGACTTAAAGAAGATTTTATGAATTTGACCTCAAAGGAAAAGGAAGTAAAAGTAAAAATAAATGAATGGGGTTACATCAAACTTATAACTTCTGCACAGCAAAAGAAACTGTCAACAATGTAAAGAGACAACCATCCAAATGGGAAAATATATTTGCAAGCAACACCTCCGATAAGGGTCTAATATCCAAAATATACAAAGAACTCGTACGACTCAATAACAACAACAAAAGAACAATCTAATCAAAAAATGGACAGTGGACTTGAATAGACACTTCTCCCTAGAGAACATACAAATGACCAACAAATATTTGAAAACATGTTCAACATCTCTAGCTATTAGGGAAATGCAAAACAAAGCCACAATGAGATATCATCTCACACCTGTTAGAATAGCTGTAATCAACAGGACAACTAATAACAAATGTTGACGAGGATGTAGAAAAAATGAACCCTCATACACTGTTGGTGGGGCTCAAATTTGTACAGGCACCATGGAAAACATTATGGAGGTTCCCCAAAAAACTAAGAATTGATCCACTATATGATCCATCAATTCTTCTTCTGTGTATTTACCCTAAAGACTTGAAAACCCATATCCAAAAAAAATTTTTCACACTGATGTTCTTAGCAGCATTATTCATGGTGGCCAGTACATGGAAGAAACCAGTGTCCTACGATAGATGCTTGGCTAAAGAAGCTGTGGTACGTATATACAATGTAATATTACTCGCCATAAGAGATGAAATTCTGCCATTTGAGATAGCATGAATGGACCTCGAGGTATTCAGGCTAAGCGAAATAAGCCAGATAGAAAAAGTTTAAAACCACATGACATCACTCATATGTGGGTTAGAAGCCTAAAAGCAACAAACAGAGAGTCATGGACATGGACTATATAGACTAGTGATTACCAGAGCATAAGGTGTGGAGGAGGAAGGATGAGGTAGACGGTGTAAAGGAGTTCAAATATGTGTGATAGAAATAAATCTAACTATGGGAGGTGAACACACAGTGTGTGTGTGTGTGCGTGCATATATATAATATATATATATATATATATATATATATATATATATATATATATATGCCTTACTATTGAAACTTATTGGATTTTGTTAACTGATGTCACCATAAACGAAACAAGTAAATTTTTTAAAAAGTAATAATCAATTAAAAAGCTTAGAAGCTTAGATTTGCATTATGCTCAAAGGAGGAGTACTCATTTAATTAAGAATTTCCTTATAGAATCCTTTGAAATAATAAGCTATTTAGTTGCATTAACATGGTGTGTGTTTAATGGAAAACTTTTCATTCAATATTTCAAGACATCTTTAAGTTGTTAAGAAACAAAGTTTCAAGACAATTCTTATCCTTTTACACTGTTGGGAAAGAAATCAGAATAAAGCCTTTCTCTTCTTTTTCTCTGGACTTATAATTTTTTTCTGATTATACCACTTAGTAGTATAAAAGTATATTCCACAAATAACTGATGTGATTAGGAATGTTTCTACTGTCATTGATTTAAATTATATATTTTATTTAGCATTTTCTTAAAACTTTCCTAAAAAAAAAATTTTGAAATTCTAATACCTTATTCTTCCTAATGATAAATTATTCCCAGTCAATAAAGCGGGGCAATGTTTCCAGGTCCCAGTGAAGAAAAATATTCCCAGAAGATTGGAATTCTCCTTTCAAGTATGACATTCTAAGGCTCTAATGGACAAACACTACCACCCCCAAGAACAGAACTACACACAACATAAAAAGCAGCTACCTAACAATACTAGAGATTGAGTAGAAGCAGGCAGACTGTTAAGAAGGTCACGTTTGCTCAGAGCAAGTGTCCCTAACCCTCTGGCTGTGGACCAGTACTGTTCGTGGCCTGCTAGAAATTGTGAGTGGCATAAGCAAAGCTTCATCTGTAATTGCAGCTGCTTCCCAGCATTAGCATTACTGCCTCAATTCCACCTCAGATCATCAGGCATTAGATTCTCATAGAAGCACCAGTTGCTAATGCCAAAAAGTTTAGGTACTGCTGGCTTAGAGAATCTGAGGTGAATAGTTACACAAGCAATTTATTTCTCTGTGGTGTGTGCCCTGGGGCTAAGTGAAATCTACTTGGTAAGGGATGGAGAGCCTGGGGAAATTTTTCAATTTTTCATGCCAGAGTAATGAGAAAACTAAATCTTGAAAATAGTGAAACCTGAAGAGAATAAAGAATCTTGAATGGGTAAAAGCCAAGAGAGGGGATTCCCAAACCATCCACATGCATTTCTGACTCCAATCTCAATGGTGCATGTATTAGACAGATTCTGAACAACCTAACTAAAAACCAAGATCTCAGTATAGGTTGGGAGTACTGCACAGAAACAAAGCTTAGAGGTCAAGCCCAACCAAGAAATTACTGATAAAAAAAAGGAACAACACTTACTGGAAAAAAAATAATATAATCCATAATCTCCCCAATTTGACATAATGCAAAACTATTAAACATGTGAAGAACAAGGAAATGGAATCCGTTCTGATATTAAACAGATGTTTGAACTAGCAAAGTAGGATTTTGTCTTCCTGGTAGATTGATTCTTTTATCATATACTGCTCCTCTTTATCTCTAGCAATTTTCTTTGTTTTAAGCTCCACTGTATTTGTTGTCTATGTTTACTCATACTTTTTTGCTTTTTTTAGTATTAACATTTGCATGGTATACCTTTTCCATTCTTTTACTTTCATCCTACTTGTCACTGCATTTGAAGTGAGTTCCTTATAAACAGCGTATAATTAGATCAAGGTTATTTGTATTTTTTAAATCCATCTTTCCATTCCATTTTTTATTGAACTATTTAGACCATTTACATTAAAGGTAGTTATTGATATGTTAGGGCTTAAGTATGAAATTTTATCTTTTTTTCTGTCTGTTTCTTCTGTTTTTCTTTTCTTTGTTTTTGTTTTACTGGTTTCCTGTTGGTTACTTGAATATAATTGGGATTATATCTTCCATAAACATTTTAATTTATACTCTGAATATACCACTTTGTATTTTCTTAGTGGTTTCCCTATTATTATAATATGTATATGGAGCTTGTCACAGATTTCTGAAAATGACATTTTATCACTTTCAGTGAAGTGTAAAAACTGTTATTTCCATTTAGTTTCCTTTACCATTCCAAATTTTAAAATATAATTTTCTTAGGTGTTCTCTCTGCATACAATAGAACATCACCTTAGATGACATTATAATGTTTACTTCAATCATCTAATATGACTTAAGAAATGCATGAGAAGGATTCTACTCATGAGAATAAAATCTATTGTTTGTACTCCTATTTTCTGACACTCTCACTTTTAACTACTTATGGATAACAATTGCTAACATTGTGATGCTTTTTCAATATGTGCATATGTATTCAAACACACAAATAATCAGCATCATGCTACATATACTGTTTTGAAATTTGCTTTTCTTCACTTAATAAAACATAAAATTTTCAAGTTGTTAGTCCTCTATAACATGATTTTAAAGTGGTTACATATTATTATTTTGTATGAATGCATCAGAATTTACTCAATTCATATCCCTTTGATGGATAATTAAAATATTTCTAATTTACTCCTATTTTTACCAATTTTGAAGTTCTTAAGTTTTTGAATTCTAGAGCTTCCTTCTGTTTTTATTTCTTTTGCGTGTAGAGAACTTCTGTTAGTTATTTGCCAAAGGTAGGAATGATTTATTGCCCCTGTTATTTTTTCAGGAAAATTTTGCCATATATAAAATTTAAAGTTAACTGTCAAATTGAATTGGTATTTTTTATAAGTAATACAAAATTTGTTTCTACTTTCAATTATTTTCTTTGTTCTTTGTTTTCAGAAGTTTAATAATGATTTTTGTCCATGTAGATTTTTCTTTGGTTTATTCTATTTGAGATTCTCTCAGCTTCTTAAATTTATAGTTTGTTTGTTTGTTTGTTTTCAAATTTAGGAAGTTCTCGGTTATTTCTTCAAATAACTCTTTTTCTCCTTTTCTGGTATTCCAGTTTCAGTGATGTAGGTCTTTTGTTATTATCCCACAGATCCCTGAGGCTCGGTTTATTTTTTATTCAGTCTGTTTTCTCTCTCATGTTCAAATTGGGTATAGTCAATTGATCTGTCATCAGATTTACTGATTCTATTCTTGTCATCTCCACCCTGTTATTATGATCATTCACTTTTTTTTATTTCAATTATTATGTTTTTCAATTCTATAAATTACATGTGGTTCTTTTTTATAATATCTAATTATTTGCTGAGATTATCTAATTTTTCATTTGTTTCAAGAGAATTCAGGATTTTTTGTTGCAACATTTAATGATGAATTTTTTTATAATTTTGTCAAATATTTCCAATGTATGATTTATCTTTGTGTTGATTTTTATCATGGACCAAATTTTGTTCCACCTCCCAAATTCATATGTTAAAGTCCTAAACCCCAGTACCATACAATATGACTGTATTTGAAGATAATGCCTTTAAAGAGATTACTATGTTAAAATTAAACCACTAGGATTGGCATTAATCAAATCTGACTGTTTTTATAAGAGGAAATTTGACATCAAAGAGAAACAACCAAGGATGCATATGCACAGAAAAAAGACCATACGAGAACATAGAGAAAAGGCATCCATCTACAAACCAAATACACACACTTCAGAAGAAACAAAACTTATTGACACCTTGATCTTAGACTTCTACCCTTCAGAATTGTGAGAAATAAATTTACGCTGTTTAAGCAGCTCATTCTGTAGTACTTTGCTACGGCAACCTTAGCAAATGAATACAGTTTCTATTCATTGCTTTTTTAAATTTAAGTTGTGATTTTCTTGGGTTTGGGAATAATAAGTGCTCTTCTTGGACATTTTGGATATTTTATGAGATTTTATATCTTATTTAATCCATTTTTAAGAGGTAGTTCCCTGTTGAGGTGTATAACACCACTAAATTGCAGACCGGTGATGTGAAAGTTTAGCTCCTCCTTTAGTCCTGACACTTTCACAGTATAGATGGAGCATTGCCTACAAGTGGGGCATGAGATCATTCCTACTGGGCTCTGCCGCCACCTTGGTTGTGAAAGGAGAAGACTGAATCACAACACTTTGTTGCTTTAAGGTGGGAACAGAAGCTCAGCTTCTCATTGACATCAGGGAAGGGAGGAGGAAATGGAGTACCAACTAGTCCAGCTTCCTACCACCTTTCACTGTCTCATTGATGCAAGATAAGAGGCTAAGCTTCCCACTATACCCTGCTGAAACCAGGGGTGACAGAAAATTAGGCTGTCGACTAGTCCCAACTTGTACCATCTTCTTTACTGTTCATGTTGTGTGTAGAAAGAGGTTCAGTAACTTCTAAACAGAAATAATTTTAAACACCAATTATAATTACCCCAAATGAAGTAAAACAAAATATGTTGCCAATACATGAAAGCCTCAGAAAAGGAAAGTCTCAGTAAAGAAGTAAAAATAATCACTAAAATCTTGAGAATATTTCTGGAACTCAAAAATACAAGTTCCGAAATTATAAAAAAAAAACTATATTGATAAATTTGTTGCAAAATGGGCACAACAGATGCAAGAGTAAGTTAGATTGAAGATATAGCTACAGAAGTTATCTAAATTGAAAAATGAAAAAAATTTTAAAATGTTCAGAAAAAAATTAGATGATATCAAATGGTAAAATATATGTATATTCACATTATACAAATGCAACAAAGAATGGAGAGATATAATAAGGCCAAAAAATAGTTTTAAAAAATGAAGACTGAAAATATCCCAAATTTGATTAAAGACAGACATTTTCAGATACAAGATATTCTAATCAAGCAGTATTACACAAAGAAGTTCATAAATACTGTCGTTGTAATCAAACTATTGAAAGTAAAGAAAGAAGAGAAAATCTTGAAAGAAATAAGACCAAAACAACATATTACATACAAGAGAGCAAAAATTATAGAATTAATGGCTGACTTATCAAAAACTATGGAGGCAAGAAGGAAGTTCAACAAATTCTTTAAAGTACTGGAAAGAAAACAGCTTTCAACCAAAACTCTTATATGCAACAAAAATGTCATTCAAGAATTAAAGTGAAATAGACATTTTCAAATAAATGAAAACTGAGAAAATTCATCATCTTCTAACTTGTAGTATAAGAAATTCTATAGAAAGTTCTTTAGGTGAACATGATAATAGGCAAAAACTTAGAATCTCAGAAAAGAAAGAATTATATCAGAAACAGTAAACATGTGATTTAATACTAAAAACAGTGATTTTGTCCTTTTCCTCTTAGTTTATTTAAAATCATACAACTGATTAAAAACTAATATTTCAACATTGTCCTATGGATATTTAATACACATAGATGTATTACATATTGTAACTATAATATTAAAAACAGCACAGAAGATATGAGTGTATTGAGCTGTAAAATTTCAATATTTTAATATAAAAATATTCAAATAATGCAAAAGAAGTTAGGACAGGATCAATAGAGAAATATAGAATAAAGGAGACAAGTAGAAAACAAAAAATATATATCAAAAATTACATAAAATGTTCATGGCATAAGGACTCTAATTAAATGGCAAAAATTATCAAAATGTATAAAAGATAACACTTAGCTAAATCCTGTCTAAAAAATGATGCACTTTAAATATAAAAACAGATCTATTGTGTGTAAATTGAGGAAAAAATAATTCTCCATGAAAATTATTAGTATATACAGGGTAAAGTAACTATATTAATATCAGATGAAATGGATTTCAAATAAACATCTATAATTAAAATCGATTCAGCAGCAAGACATAACAATCATAAATGTGTATGCTCCCAAAAAGAGAGCTTCAAAAAATGCAAAGCAAAAATTGCCAAATTAAGAGAAAGTTATAACTCAAAAATCATGGTTGGAGAATTTAAAATACTTTCAAAGCAACTGATTGAACAACTAGAGAAAAAAAAAGCAGCGGACATATGAATTAAAATAGCACTATTAATCTCTTTGACTTAATCGGTGTTTATAGAGCACTACACCCAATAATGGCAAAATATACATTATTTCCAAGTGCATTTACAGGATAGATTACTATATGGGTAATAAAACAAGTTCATTAAATTCAAGATTGAAATTGAGTAAAATATGTTTTTTCATCACATGAAATTATGTTAAAATATATGTAACCAAAAATATAACTAAATTTGAAAATAAATAACAATTCTAACTAAGCATTTCATTAAAGTAGAAGTCACAGGAAACATAGAAAAATATATAATAATAAATAATTATAAAAATAATGAGCATACAATGTGTCTAAATTGGTGCAATATAGCTAAAACTGTCTTTAGAGATAATTATATTTTTTAATAACTTCATTAGTTAAAAATAAAATTCTTAACATATGGCCTGAGCTGTTTCTTTGAGAAAATGGATAGAAGAATAAATAAATCAAGCAGAAGAAAGGAAATAATAAAGAAAAATCAATTTAATTAAAAACAGAAAAAAATTAATAAACCAAAAATTGAGTCTTTGAAAAATTAATAAAAGTAGTAAAATCTATTGCCATTATCTTCACACACAAAAAAAATAGAAAACATAATAAAACAAAATAAGGGATTAAATTTGGGATATCACATCAGACCTTTCAAACATTAAAAGGAAAAAGAATTACTATAAAAGAGTTTCTGAGAATAGATTTGACAACCTAGATGAAGTTAAAAAAAATTAGAGAGAAAGAAAAATTACCAAACTTTCTCAACTTGTAAGCCTTATGCCAATTAATAAAATCAGATTCTTCATTTAAATATTTTCGATAATAAAATTTCAGGTTCTGATGGCTTCGGTGGTAAATTTTATCAAATATCCAGGAAAGCATACTACAAATTGAGACAATCCTTTTCAGCAAATAGAAAAACAAAGAACACTTCCTAACTAATTTTATAAGGCCAGAATTAATTACCAAACCAGGTGAAGACAATGACAGAAAACTA
Organism: Rousettus aegyptiacus; assembly: GCF_014176215.1. Taxonomy (NCBI): domain Eukaryota; kingdom Metazoa; phylum Chordata; class Mammalia; order Chiroptera; family Pteropodidae; genus Rousettus; species Rousettus aegyptiacus. The sequence goes on along the minus strand of NW_023416312.1, from coordinate 50,266,790 downwards.
TAGGTCAATATCTCTTGTGAAAATGGATACAAAAATAATTATCTAAATAATATCAAATTAAATAAAACAATATTTTTACATGATACTGTATCATGGCGATGTGGGGTTTTTCTTGAGAATGTGAGTTTAGTTTGAACCAAAAATCAATCAGTGTAATCACATTAATACAATTAAGGACGAAAATCATACAACCATTTCAAAAGACGGACAAAAAGTATTTGACAAAATTAATTCGCTTTTATGATAAAAAATTAAAATAAAATATTGGCCATCTCGGAACAGCAGGGAACTTCTTAATATTGATTAAGGATATCTGTGAGAAATCTATAGAAAACATCTTAGCGAAAGTATCAATGTTTTCTACATATGCCAAACCACATAACAAGAATATCCCTCTTCAACACTTTTATTTAATACTGATCTCAATATTCTGGCAAGTAGAAGAAATATAGTGTGTACTGATACAATAGGTGATAGCAAAACTGTCCTTATTTGCAAATAATTTGATTGAATGAAATTCACAGACATCTACTAGAATAAATTAATTTGATAAGGATGCAGTATAAAAAGTCAATATAAAAAATAACTTTATATTTTATATTAACAATGAACAACTAGAAAATTAAATGAAAAACTCCATTCAAACTAGCGTAAAAATGAAGTAATTAGAAATAAATTTAATGGAAAATGTTCCCACAAATTACAATGTATTGAAAAATAAATTGAAGAACACTTAAACAACTGGAGAGAGATATACATGGATTAGAAAATTTAATATTGCTAAAATGAAAATTTTCCCAAAATTGACATATAAAGACAATCAAAACTATAATGGGATTTTTAAATAAACTGACCAGCTGATTTTAAATTTTATATGGTAAGGTAAATGACCCACAATGTCTAACTTACTATAAACCATTTAATTGTATGCTTGAAATTCATGGATTTTATTGTATACAAATAATACCTCAATGAAACTGTTAAAACTGATGAAATTACACAATCAGTTTCATGTTTTTAAGACTTACTGTAAAGCTAAATCAATCAAGAGAATGAAAAATTTAATGGCCTAAGAATTAACATAAGTCAATAGAATAGAATAAAGTTTATAAATGGGCTCAAACTTATATATCCAATTGATTTTCAACAAAAGTAAATCCAAAAATAATCTTTTCAATAAAAATTGCTAGAATAACAAGATATCTATATGGAAAAAAGATAACCTCTGCTCTTACATAAAAATTAATTCAAAATTAAACAATTGAATATAATAACACCTAAAATTATTAAACTTCTGATAGAAAACATCAAAAAATCATTGTGACTGTGACGGACAGAATAATGCACCTCCAAAGATTTCAACATCTTAATCTTTGAATCTGATAATATGCTGGTTTATAGGGTAAAAAGGGTATTTTGTAGATGTGATCAAGATTAAGGACCTAGAGACAGAGAGGTTACCCTGTATTATCCAAGTGAGCCCAACCTAATTAAAAGAGTCCTTAAAAACAGTTAACTTTTCCAAGTGAGGTTGAAGTGAGAGGGAGATGTGACTGTGTAGAATGGTCAGAGATACTACATTGTTATTTTTCCAGATGAAGAAAGGGGGACAAAAGCAAAGGAATATGGGTGGCCTACAGAAACTGGAAAAAGCAAGGAAACAGATTCTCCCTTCGAGCCTCCAGGAGAAACGCATCCATGTCAACACCTTGATTTTAACTTAGGAAAGCATATATCACTATAGATCTGTAAGATAATATATTTGTGTTGTTTTAAGCCACTATGTCTATCGTACTGTTAGAGTAGCAATAGAAACTAATACAGTGGCATTTTGGTAGGCAAGATGTTACTTAAGGTGACATCAAAAGCACAATTTATTAAATAATTAGGTTGATAAAATGGGCATCATTTTAATTAAAGCTTTTGTTCTTTTAATATCAAGAAAACAAAAGTTAAGTCATAGATTTTAAGAAAATTTTTCCAAAATGTGTTAATGTGCTTATATCCAGAATGGATACAGAAAACATACAACTCAATAATAAAAAGGGAAATTATTCAATACAAAATAGGAAAACATTTTAACAGATCCTTCAAAAATAAGACATATGAATGGACAAATAAGCAAATCAAAAGGTGGTCAATAACTTTTAAGAAATGGATATTAAAACCACAATAAGATACTAATTCTCACTCACTAGAATGACAGAAACTAAAAGCAAACCAAACATCAACTAGTACCATGTACTACCATGTGAGAAAAATCTGAATATAAAAACATGCAACAATATGAATTGATCTCAAAAATACCATGTTAAGTGAAAGAAGTCAAATGCAAAAGACTATGTGCATCATGATTCCATTAATAAAAAATTTAAGAAAGGAAAATCTGTCATAGAAAGCAGACCACTGCTTCCTTAGGGCCAGAATAGGGGGAAGTGACTGAGTACAAAGTGGCAAGTAAAAACTTGCTAAGGTGAGAGAATAGTTCTATATCTTGATTATTGTACATGTGGTTGTATAAAATAAAATTTTTCCAAAGAATTCACTTAAAAATGGTCAATTTTATCAAATGTAAATAATGTCTTAATAAATAAAAATTATATATATGTATATACATTTATTATATATACATATATATACATACATGTGTGTATGTATGTGTGTGTATGTATGTATGTGTGTGTGTATAATTGACCACTGATAATAGAATCAGTGGATTAAGAAGAGTAAAACTCAAGATGTTATTTCTATTTTTGTGCTTCATCCATAAAGCCACACTTCTTCTTATGTGAAGCAACATTTTTTGAAGTGTTATTCCTTCTCAAAGTGTTCTTTGCAGTTTTCCTGTAAAAACTGTTAATGAATCCCAATCTACACAATAATATTAATGCTAACACAGCCAGCTGGAGTTCTTTCATAATATGAAATTGTCATAATTAATTTGGATTTCAAATGACTATATTAATGTAACAACACATCTGCCTTAACACTAAGAAAAAATATCCTGAGGAGTTTTCCTTCTTATGAACTCAGTATAAAACAGAGTATATGTAGTATATAGTATATTAATAAGACTAACTTATAATTGAGTGCTTTCTAAAAGCTGGAATTCTTAACAATATTAGCAACATAGAAAATGTGTGAAAAAATCACACTGTAAAATCTCCTTGTTAAAATATATATTTTATTATATATTTTATCATTTTTTATTGATTTAAAATAATCCACAATTTTTCCCATTTTATATTAAAGCTCAGAATGAGGTTTTCTTTTAAATAAATTCTGGCAACTTACTCAAAGAAAGATTTGTTTAAGGTGTAAATCTAATAAGAGCAAAGAAAATGGAAGGAAAAATAGCAGAAGCAATATTTTACACAAAAGTGAAACAGCGCACAAAATTACTAATTGTTTTAACATAGCAAGAAAGCTAAATCCTAATATAGAAGAGGGAAAAGCTAAAAACCACCCAAATTTTCATTGGTGAATACTGAAAAGTCTCATAAATTGGTGTTACTAACTCCTTTATGATTGTGGAAGTTGAGTGTAAAGAAAAAAAAAAGCATAAACTTTTAAAAAGCAGTTAGATTACTTTATGTTCCATTCTTTTTTCCCCTTGTTTAAATTAAATTTATTGGGATAACATTAGTTAACAACATTATAGAAATTTCAAGTGTACAATTTTAGAATAAATATATCATCGGTATATTCCATTTTGTGTTCTCACATTCTTAATTAGCTTTGCAATTTTCCTTCTACAAAAACCCAGATTTATTTTCTAAAAAGGATGAAACAGAATTTCTAAACTGGGGAACACAGAACAGAAGTTTTACACTAAAAACAAAGAGGTTAAGTGAAAATTTACATATTAAATTATGTATTCTTAACCTTTCTCCCTCATTCAATCTAGAAACTTAAGAATATATCATCCTATCCAAATTTGGGGATAGTCTTCTCAGGGAAAAGTGATTACCCCATGAGAAAATACATAAATATATTGATATCGCGGGCCCCTCAGAGAAACAGCTGGAGAAGATCACTATAATGTGAAACTAAAGTGAAAAACTCCACTTATGAGCACAGAGCTTCCATATAGATTTTTATATCACCAGATATTTAGGAAACTAACATAAAAGACAGAAGTAAAATCAGAGAAAAGCAGAATTTAGGACACAAAGAATATGCAAGGATAAAAACTTTAAAACTAAAAATAATATTCTCCAAAGGATAAGCACATATTATTTTTAATAAACAAAAATAGAATGTCACAACAATAATACTCAAAGATCCAAATATTATTCTTTGTAATTAAAAATGTGATAACAGAAATGTAAAACTCAACAGAAGGTAGAAAACATAAAAATGATGATATTTTCCAAGAAATAGAATTTAAAGACAGTGAGATAAAAATAAATAGTAGATATAAAATAATAAAATTAGGCGGAAGTTCAGAATTTTTACCATCCAAATTTTGAAATTTGCGGAGAGTAGAAAGAGAGATGTAAGTGCAAATCAAAGAAAAAATTAAGAAAATGTCACAGAACTTTCATATTGACAGACCATCAAATCCCTGAAAATGGCATACAATCAATCTATATCAAGGAACATCATCTTACAATTTTAGAATATGAAATAAAAATAAATTAGTCTACAAATTTTTATTAGTGGGAAAAAAAGAAAGGCTACACAGATCACTTAGAATGATCTAACTGATGTTTGCCAGAGGGGAATGGTTTTGGGGGAATGGGTGAAAAAGGTGAGGGAGAATGTAGTCAACAATATTGTGATAACTTTGCACAGTGACAGATGGTTACTTAGACTTAGTACGGGTGATCAGATTCTAAGGTATATAAATGTTGAATCGCTATATTGTACACTTAAAACTAATATAATATTATATGCTAACTATACTTAATTTTGAAAAATGGTTATGGGCTTCTCAATAAAGGCAACATTTTCAATTGTGAATGAAAATGATTTCCCACTTAGGAATCTATGTCCACATAGTTAATTACTCAAGTGTAAAAGGAGAATTAAAACACTTTTAAACTTTTAAACTTAAAACAGGGCACTTCCCACAGAACCTTTCTCAAAAATTGTCCTGGAGTGTATGTTCCATCTAATTGAGGGAGTAAAAATCTAAGAAGAGTAACACATGGAAATCAGAACAGAGCATCCAACAAAATAGAAGACTAAAATAATCTCCAGGACATTAATGAAAGACAATTTCAAGATGACGGCCAAGTAGGAAGTTTAGAGAGCATACAGCCAATATTGTGTCCAGGAAGTCTCTTCAAGGAGATGAAATTAATAGAATACTTAATGTATTTAAATGTATTAAAAATGGAGGTTTATACTTGGAGAGAGTTTGGAGTTGAATTAATGAAGTACATAGAAAACAAACCAGTAATGGGCAATACAAAGACTATTCTTAATTCTAGGATAAACAAAATATTGCGCAAGAGAGAAAAAGTAATAATAGTTAAGTCATTGATTGATTTTACAGTTACATAATGTAAGCACTGAATATCGTTCCAACTAGAATTACAATATACCTATTGGGAAAATGAGAGAGATGAGAAGTGTGTGTGTGTGGGGGGGGGGGGGCATGCTTAATGAGGTGGGGAAAGTATAAAGAGGACTAAATTTAAAGTCAATGTATATTTCCTAAAATTTTAAAATCAACAATAACAAAGTAACAATACAAATATCTTAGAAATATGAAACTAAACTCAAATAATAAGCTAAAGATATTGAAAATGGATTTCTCTGGAGAATAGGAAATGGGAATAGGACAGAATGCTGCTGGTTTATTATTATTGTTATTATTATTATTATTGTTGTTATTATTATTATTATTATTATTATTATTATTATCATTAGACTTGTGGTCCCTTTAAACTTGTACATATGTGCCCAAGGTGGTATACACATGGTAGGTATGTTGCTATCTTAAGTTTTAGAAATATTATTTCAAGAGTATAAATACAATGTCTTACTGCAAATAACTTTTGTTTATTCTACAGGTGACAAAGAGTCTATAAATATTGATTGACCTACTGCACATTGGTAAAAGCAACAAAGCTCAAATACCACTTTGAAAGGAAAATTGATGGTAAAGATTTGCGGAGTTATTAAACTTGTGCATTTGTCCTTTTACCACTTCCAGTTTCCTCCCAGATAAAATTCCAACTTCTGTTTTGAAAATAAATGTCCTTCTTCTATTTAAAATGAGTCAAAAATAAATCCATCTTAAAAGCTTCCCTTGATTCTTTCTGCTTCACACTAAACACTTGTTCCTTTATGTTCTTTTAGCACATATGGTGTGTATTCAGCGTTCTTTCCCACTTGTGCATTACTTCACACTTAGTTCAAGATATTGCTTGCATTTAGAGCTTGTCTTCTCTAAATACATAATCAACTCTATCTCATTTTCTATTATACTTACTAGCTTTGTGATAGGCTCAAAACCAAATATTTCATTTCTGAAGATGCATTATTGAAATTTAGTAAATTCAACTACAGTATTCTTTTGTTCAATAACATATCTTGATTATTGTCTATGTGTTCAACACTATGCTAGAAGCTGAAAAAAAATTGAAATTCAATCCAGCTCTTCAATCTGGCTGCTGTAAAAACAGAAGGACAAAGTAGAGGATTGATATAGGGTTAAAAGTTGGGGACACAATAACAAATGAGCATCAACAGGCTAGCAGTCCAATACAGAATCAGTTAAGTAAACATAAAATTACAGTATAATATGATAAGAGAAAGAGAGCATGCAAAGAACTATGTGGCATGAGATGAGGCAAACTGTGTAGATTCTGATCCATATGGCCATGCTCAAATTACTAACTTCCTTGAGCCTATTTCCACATATATGTATTTCACCTTATTTTACACACCACACTTCCTTTCTCTCTTCATTTTAGTCACATTGGACTTCATTCACACTTTCCCAAGGAACTATTGTACTGTGATTCCTCTTCATGGAATGTTTTCACAGCATTATTCTCCTAGATATCCTTTAAGTCATCCTTTAAAATTCAGTTTAAGTCACTTCCTCATATATTTCTTCCTGATCTTCTTAAATCATATCGTCCAATTGTGCACCTTGTACTTCTCTGAAACTCTAGTCACAGTTGCAATTTTACAAGTATCTATTTTACCAATGTCTATTTTCCACATTATATAGTCAGCTCCTCTGGGAGAGCAGGTGTTTTGGTTATCACCGCTTACCTCAGTGATTGGAATAAAGCAGGTACTCAATACCATGCAGCCATTCAAAAAAAAAAAAACTCAACAAATAATCTGACAAGAAGATAAAGAAAGAAGCAAGCACTTTTGGAGACCCACTGAAAACCTATAGCCATAAAACATTACCATGATTTTTAATTGGGACCTATAGGATTCCGCCAGGTCATCAAATAGCAGGAACCACTTAAGTTATGGAGCTCCCGCAAGAAGATGAGATAAATATCAACATGAAGATGATTTATGAAGGGTTAGATATTTCTTGATCTGAAGATAAGTTCATCTTCTTATGGAGAGACTTTTCTAGGGTGTTGGGACATAGCATCAATGCTAGAGCTGAGGTTGCAAATTACCATGGTGTAGTTCTGAAAGGACATATTAGCAGGGAAAACATCTTTCGTGAGTATTAATTTCTCTCCAGACTCAGAAGTTCTTGCTCTTAAACTGGGAATCTATACCCTAACATCTCATTGTTTCCATTTCTCCAAAATTCCAACACAATAGATTTGCTTAAATCATTGAAATAATTTTTAAGATAGAAGGGCAGAGCTAGAGAGATCAGTCAACTAATGCCTTTTGTTGGTTACTGGTAAGTATATTTTGAACACTCTATTCAAAGAGCTACTATTTTACTTGCAGGAGAGACAAAATTGACTGGGATGGCCAGGGAAATTTTCATGGAAAATGAAAAGTAGAAAATAGATGGGAGGATATTTCAAGAGAGTAATAGTATAAACAAAGGCCTAATCCTATTTACAACTCACTGTATCCATAGTTTAAACAATAAGGTTAGTTTTTTCTATGTTTATTTTGTTTTCCTCATATTATTTCTGGTTCTAGTCACTGAAAGAGAAAGTAGGAAAATAATTAGATTTCTTCTACAAGAGTGTTCTTAAGCATTAAATTTCTAACTCTAGAATAAGCTCATACAAAAATAAATCTATCCCTTCCCATTGTCAAAACATCAAAAAGTGGTTTATAAAATCTCCTCAAAAAGAAAAAAAAACATATTTTTGTCAATTGTTAAGAACCAAGTGTTTGTTGTAGTTAGTACCATGGAATTTACTATATTTTATTAAACCATATCAACAGCTCATACAGATCTTACAATCTAAGAAAAAATATATCTTCTGATATCTTCCTTTTTATGTGGAAATATTTATTTCACTCTAAACTAACTTCTTTTTATAATTCTGATTTTCTGTTGGAATATCAAAATTTCCGTACTACTCTTATTTCTGCAATGCAATTAACATAGCTCCCCTTTAATATCTCTAATAACTTTTTAGACTGATTCTTACATTATTCTTACATAATAATATAACTTTATTTGGAAAAACCATCAAAGTTACATAAAATTAAATTATAGTTTGAAAAGTTTAATAGTACTAAAAATATCAAATTAAGGTCATTTTATTTAAATGTACTATGCTGATTTAATTATAAGGCTCCAGCTATCATTTTTCTTTTCAATTAATCTAAGTATCTGAACACAAGTTTATCTATATATTATCTAATTAAACTTCGAAAGATGTTTATAATTGTTCTTTATAAAATTAAAGCAATATTATTAAAACTAACATTTTCTTACTTTTTCTCAAAATGTTTCGCCTTAAAGTTAGGTAATTTAAGACCCTGCTTTTTTCCCACATGTATCTGAGATGTTTTTGAGATTCTTGTTATTACTTTGTGTATAAATAGGCTTTTTATGTACAGATTACACTTCAGGTTCTGCAGAATTTCTTTAATGACATCATTAGGATGTTTTAAACATAGTTCATCAAGGGAAGGAGGTCTGGAAATTTTGTATAGAAATATAAATGTTAGACAAAAGATGATATTATTTATTTTGGTGCTCTCTATCAATAGGTCAGCACTTCCTAAATAAAAATAATTTTATTTGGCTGTGCATTTGCAAAGCACCTACTATTTGCCAGGTATGGACATGGTGGTAGAGCGAGAAGGACTTAGTATTTATACAGTCTTCCCTAAAGGTTAGAAGTACTGCAGTGGGCCATTAGAACCATACATACATCTTTTACTTTGAATGTCTGGCAGCACCTTATCTTACTTAGTTTTAGTTATTTCACCTGTGACTCACATATATCTTATTTGATTTTGATAATAAATATTTTCAAGTATATTAATGATATCTGCTAAGATAGACACTCAGTTTGCCCAAGACTGTTTCAGTTTTATCACTTAGAGTCCCACATCCTGGGGAATCCCTCTCAGTACAATTCATCATCCTGTGTGTATGAACCACAATTAAAAGCATTTGTAGTCACCTTTACAAGTAACATAATATTGGGAGAATGATAAAATGGCATAAATAAATAAATAACAAAATAGCAACCTGGTACCACTTAGCCACAATTTACAAAGAAATGACTGAGGTTTCCTATGAAGTCAACTTTTGAATCTGTGATTATGATAAAAATTGGAAGTCATCAAAAAGCCAGTTTGATTGCACAGGTCAAAAAGGTTGGCAGGTTAGCTTGTTAATGAAAACAAAAAGTAAAACAAGGAAAATGGCTTGCAATTATGTTGCTCGTTAATGAATCAACACTCATATACTTTTATAATCATTTGATCTGTGTTGTTCCACATATGAAAGCAATTTTCTCACCACTGTTATTCATTCAATTAACAATCTACCCCTTTTATTGATAGCAAAATCCTATTACATGTGTTTTTCTGCACAATTAAAAAAAAGAAAAGCCATGCAACTAAGTCAGTGGGGAGAAAATGGAGTGAACTCATATTCAACTTACAAGGGTTTATTATGCTCTGCCTGTAAAACATGCATTGAGAGGAAAAACAAGTTTTTTTTATATACTGTTTTATGTCAAAAGAGTAAGTTATATAAAGTTCTAATCATTTTGTTGTACACCTAAAACTAATATAATACTGTATGGCAGCTGTAATTAAAAATTTTGAGAATATATTTTAAAAACTCAAAATATAACAAGTATATTATATCTCTTGGGAAAAAAGAAAAGGCAAAATTATGTTGACTTAAAAAATGTCAAAATGCATTTTATTTCTTATTCTTTCTGTAGCATACTAGAGAGCTTATTTTCCAATGGATTTTCTTGGAAACTTGCAAGCATCTTATACGGTCTGGGCAACTTGGATAATTTTCTTTTTAATCTCCATATCTACAGATATTTTTAGAAAGTAGTTTATCTTTGCATGGTGATTTTAGTTTCACACACACATATACATAAAAGTCAAAAGGGTTGGAATGTAAAAAACAAAGACATCTACGAATCTTGTAAACATTCCAGCTTGATCTTCTCATCTTCTCTAGCTTAAACATGTCCTCTGTAACAACTTTATCTTGAAATCAACCTGTAATTTGAGGTATTTTAATTAGGGACATTAGGTTATTCTTTGAAAATATACTCATCTAAACTCTTTATAATATTAAAAATAAGTGATTTTATTTAACTTCTTACATGTATTAGAAAATCAATATTAATGGCGATAATAGAAACTGATTACTTAACTTTTCCAATGAATAGTTTAAATTTAAGGCTATTAATTGTGAAAACTAGAAAAAAGTTTGAACAATAACAATAAAAGAAATACAGCATTATCTACTAGTCCTCATCTAGTAAAAAATATTTTAATTCAACTTATGCCAAATTGTTAAAAGTAATATTTACAACATAGTAAACTGTAAATTGCTACAAAATTGTATATGGAACTTGTGCAATATTTTCTAAACTGATGTTATTATTAATTCATATATAATGGTGAATTTTATAGTTAACACGTAAATAATAAATAATCTTAATATTTTAGTATGATGTGTAATTACATATAGTTATAAGATCAAAATGTCATTTTTAGATTACAAGTCATTTTCTCTGTTTCCTTATCTGTCTTGAGTGACAATTTACTATGTTATAACTTCATAAAATGTTGAAAACTAAAAAAAAATTGTTTGTAGTTTTTAAAATATATATTGTATGTTTTGATATGTTCTCTGATTCTTCATTCCCTTACCGTCATGGCCCCAGGCTGCATAACTCTCTTAGGGAGTGGAAAGTTCTATAAATTACCAATCTTATTAAAGAGCAGATATCTACCAGGAGTTTTATCTACATGTAGAGAGTTAAAACTATAAAAAGAGAATAAAACTTAGTTTCCAACTATCAGTATATAACAATAATGAATCTCAGTGGTTGTCTACATCACTATTGTTTCCATTTATTCTTTTCCAAAGCTAAGAAAACTGTTTCAGAGGCCTCATCCCTTTTTGCACTTGGTTGCTAACTTTCATATTATTTAAGCAGAAATTAATTTTCAAATGATCATATGGAAATAATATTTCTTTAATATATGATAACCATATAAATAATGAAGTCAATGAACAGGAAGTGTGAGGTTACAATATGAGAAAAAAAAAGATATTGGCATAAGAGTCTGAAAAATAACAAATTCAAATGTCACTTGAGGCTCCACTATATTCTCTCTTCCTTATTATGTTTTTCTAATAAATCTTACTCATGAATAGTTCATGTCTATTGGAATCAAAGTGTATCACAGGGTGACTATTATCCTGCCATGACTATGGCCCTCAAATGGTTTATAAAGTATGTTCATGTATATTATCCCATCTAATCCTCACAGCACTCTTTTTAGGCAAATGTTATACTGACATAATATTGCATTTTGGTATCATTTTATTATTGCATGATTGTGTGCTATATTATTGTATATTATTATTCTAAATTTACTGAGTAGGAAGCTGAGGTTGGCTATTCAAAATTCAATGTTGCTTTCGACACCGGCACATCTCCACTTAGAAACCTAAGAGTGGTCTCAATTTAAAGGTCAAACATAATCGACTAGATACCTATATCCAGAGTGACCTAACAACGCATCATTCAAACCTGGGTATTTTTTTTAATTTTAGTTAGTTTCAAGTATACATTACATTGGTTAGACATCTATATGGTTAATAAAATGGTCCCCCAATTGCTCCCTCCCTCCCCTGACCCTCCACCTAGCCAATGTATTAAACGTAATTGCATTCCCTATGCTGTGCTCCCCATCCCTGTGATCATCCATCATCTACCAATTTGCACTTCTTTAACCCTTCACCCCATTCTTCCAACCTCCAAACCCCCCTCCACTCTATCCATCACCAAATTGTCCACTACATTTGTAAGCCTGTTTTTGATTATTTTGTTATTTTTGTTCCTTAAATTCTGCATATAAGTGAAATCATAGTGTTTATCTTTCTCTGTCTTACTTAAATACCTGCTAGGTGCATCCAAGCAATACCTTTTCCATCCCCTTCCTTTTCATATATAGGGGTCTTATATGTTTTCTTATGTTTTTAGCCATCCTTTCTTTTGATTTGAACACTTAATTCTTTTCCATTTAAGGTACTTATTGATAGGAATGTAGTTGTTACCATTTTTTTTTATTTCTGTTTTTGATACATGTCTTTTCTTCAAAGAAGTTCCTCCAACATTTCCTGTAATACTGGCTTGGTGGTGGTAAACTCCTTTAGCTTATTTTTGTCTGGGAAGCTCTTTATCTGTCTTATGACTCTAAATGATAGCTTTGCTGGATAAAGTATTCTTGGTTGTAGATACTGTGTCTTCATCCTGTCAAATCTTTTTTTTTTTTTGCCAAACCCTTCTGTCCTTCATAGTTTCTTTTGAGAAATCAGCTGTCAGTCTTATGGGTGTTCTCTTATAAGTAACTATCTCTTTTTCTCTTGCTGCTTTTAATATTCTTTCTTTGTATTTAACTTTTGGCATTTTAATTGTTATGCGTCTTGGTATGGGTCTCTTTTGATCCCTAATTTTCGGAATTCTCTGACCTTTCCGGGGTTTTATGTCCATTTCCTTCACCAAATTAGGGAAGTTTTCCATTATTATTTCTTCAAATAGCTGCTCAACATCTTGATTTTCTTCTGTTATGCTGATCAGACAAAAATTTGGAGTATTAACAGTGTCCCATAATCTCCTTAAATTATTTTTATAGTCTTGGCGTCTTTTTTCTTGCCATTCCGATTGAGTGTCCCGACTGGCTTTCTTGTCCTCTAGATAGGGCATTTGATTCTCTTCTTTATTCACTTTTTTTATTCCTTTATTTATTCCATTTAATATACTTCTCATCTCAGATAATGTGTTCTCCATTTCAGACTGGTTCCCTTTTATAATTGCCATTTCCATTTTTATCTCTGTTGGAGTTCTCTACATTTCCAAAAAGTTCATTGAGTCTCTTTATAACTAGTGTTTTGAACTCTCCATCTGTTAGTTTACTTGACTCCATTATATCTGAATCTCTGTTCTGTTCTCTCATATTGTTTCTGCTTCTTTGTCTTCCAATTTTGGCTGCATTTTCATGTCTATTTCTATTTACTAAGAAAAGCTCCTAAGTCTCCCGGTCTTATTAGTGTGGATTTGTGAAGTAGATGTCCAGTGGCACAGTCCTCAGAGGGATTCGGCTGCAGGCCAAACTTAGCCAAAGTCTCTACCCCTCCAGGGCCACCTGTTAAGATTCAGCAAGCAATCCACAGATGCTGTGCTTATAGTTGCCTCAAAAGGCCATACCAGAAACTGAGGCCAGCTGCCTCCTCCAGTGTGAGTCTAGGCACTGCTCAGCAAGGAGCACCTAACTCACTGAAGATACACCTGGATGTGGCTTGAGTGGGGGGCCTGAGTTGTGGTAGGCATGGTTTCAAGTAATCCTCTGAGCAGAGTGACCTCTATTATCCAGATTGATGATGTCACAGCTATGGCAGCGCTGTGTCTGGCGCACTGGTAGTGGGGAGGGCTCAACAGGGAACAATGGAAACTCCTGGCACTTCTGTACTGACCAAGTCTCGCCTTGGCCCTCACTCCAACAATGTCTCCCTATAAGTCCCTGGTGCCTCCTGTGCTCAGTGGAACACTCACTGATGCTCAGAGTGAACAGGTCCATCACCGCGAAAATCCACTTGGGGACGTGTCCCCTTAAGAGGCGTCTGCTGCTGCCACTGCCTCAGCCTCCATCTCACTCAGCCATTCAGGACTGGGCAGACCCCTGTCCTCACCACATCCTACCTTCTGCCATTGCAGGGTGCTTTCTTGAATTTCTCCATGGTTGTACGGCTTGTTCTAGACACAGGGGATTTTTCCTTGCTCCTGCTCCTTGTTTTCGTCACTGTGTTGATTTGGTCCCCAGAGGAAAGAACAAAGCCTCTATCATCGATGCCATTTTTTTTTCTCCCTCAAAACTGGGTACTTTTGAGAGTGAAAAGAGGGAAGTTAATAACAACCGTGGACCAATATATGTATGGTCACTCTACCTATTTCAATAAATGGTTATTGCTTCTGTTCACTTGCAAAGCCTAACTATGGAATAATTTTTGTGATTTTTTTTGTTGTTGTTATGGTGACATTGGTTAAAGAAATCCAATAAGTTTCAGTAGAAAAAAATATATATTGCATCGTGTGTTCACTGCCCACAATTGGATTTCTTTCTGTCACCACAAATTGGCCCCTTTTCCACCATCTACCTCTCCTCTATTCCCTCCTTTCCACCCTCTTGTAACCACTAGTCTATTGACTAGAGTCATGGGTCTCTGCTTGTTTGTCCTGTTTGATTGTTACTTTTAGGTTTATATCCAACAAATAAGTGCTATCATGTGGTTTTCAACTTTTACAGTCTGGCTTATTTCGCTTAGCATGATTATCTCCAGGTCCATCAATGTCGTCACAAATGGCAGTATTTCACCTCTTCTCATGGCTGAGTAATATTCTATTATATATATGTTCCACAGCTTTATCCACTCATTTATCATAGGACACTTCAGTTGTTTCCATGGCCTGGCCAACATGAATAATGTTGCTATGAAAATCAGTGCGCAAATATGTTTTTGGATATGAGTTTTCAAGTCTTTGGAGCAAATATCCTGTAGAAGGATTGCTGGATCATATGGTAAATAAATTCTTAGTTTTTGAGGAAACACCATACTATTTTTCATAGTGGCTGTACCAATTTACAGTTCCACTAGCAGTGTATGAGGGTTTCTTTTTCTCCACATCCTCTCCAACATTGTTATTATTTGTCCTGTTGCTTACAACTGTCCAAACAGGTGAGATGGTATCTTATTGATTTGCATTTCCCTAATAGCTAGTGATGTTGAGCATCTTTTCATTTGTTTGTTGGCCATTTGTATGTCTTCTTGGGAGAGGTGCCTGTTCAGGTCCCGTGCCTATTTTTTAAATTGCATTGTTTGATTTTTTGTTGTTATTGAGTTGTATGAATTCTTTGTATATTTTGGATATTAGGCCATTATTGGAGACATTGCTTGCAAACATTTTCTCCCATTCAGATGTCTGTCTTCTTACCTTGTTGATGGTTTCTTTTGCTGTGCAGAAGCTGTTTAATTTGATGTAGTCTCATTCATTTAATTTTGTTTTTACTTCCATTGCCTTTGAGATCAAATTCATAAATTTTCCTTAAGTCCAAGGTTTAAGAGTTTAGTTCCTATGTTTTCTTCTATGCAATTTATTATTTCAGTTTTTATATTCAGATCCTTAATCCATTTTGAGTTAATTTTGGTGTGTAGTAATAGACAACAGCTGAGTTTCATTCTTCTGCAAGTGGCTTTCCAGTTTTCCCAGCACCATTTATTGAAGAGGCTTTCCTTTCTCCACTGTATGTTTTTGGCTGTATTCTCAAGAATTATTTGCCCATATAAACATGGGTTTATTTCTGTATTCTCAATTCCGTTCCGCTTGTCTGTGTGTCTGTTGTTCTGCCAATATCATGCCATTTTGATTATTGTTGCTCTGTAGTATAGTTTGAAGTCAGACAGAGTGATACCTCCAGCCTCATTCTTTTTTCTCGGGACGAATTTGGCAACTCAAGGACCTTTGTGCTTCCATACAATTCTGATATATATTTTTTGTTCTGTTTCTTTAAAAAATGCCCAAGGAATATTGAGAGGGATTACATTACATCTCTATAATGCTTTAGGTAAAAAGTTTATTTAAACTATGTTGATTCTTCCAATCTCAGAACACAGAATATCTTTCCATTTCTTTGTATCTTATTTAATATCTTTTAATAGGGTCTTATAGTTTTCATTATCCATGTCCTTCTCACATTTCATTAGATTTATTCCTAAGTATTTTATTCATTTTGCTACAATTGCAAAAATAATTATTTTTTTTCCATTTTTTAAACAATTCATCATGAAAGTGCAGGAATACTGTAGATATTTTTAAATTAATTAATTTACATTTTTATGGTGGCATTGGTTAGAGAAATTCAATAAGTTTCAGCTGTGCACTATAACAGTAATGCATATATATATATTTAAACTGAGTGTTCACCTCCCATAGTTAGAATTCTTTTTGTAATCATATATTTGACCCCCTTAGGAACACTATGTATTTTCAAACTTTGGTTTTGTATCTAAAAACTTTATTGTATTTTCTGCTTGTTTCTATTAGTGTTATTGTGGAATTTTTAGGCTTTTCTATATACAGAATCATGTCATCCACAAATAGTGACGGTTCAACTTCTTCATTTCCTATTTGGATGCATTTTATATCTTTCTCTTGCCTGACTGTACTCGCTAGGACTGTCAATATTATATTAAATTACAATGGTGATAGTGAACAGCCTTGTGTTGTTCCTGATCTCTGAAGAAAGGTTTTTAGTTTTTCACCATTAGGTATAATGTTGGCAGTGTGTTTGTCATATATGGTCTTTATTATGTTAAGGAACATTCCTTCTATATCGATGTTGTTAAGTGTTTTGATCATATGTGGATGCTGTATTTTGTTGAAGGCTTTTTCTGCATCTATTGATATGATCATATGATTTTTATTTTTAATTTGTTTATGTGATGTATCACACTAATTGATTTGCATATCTTGAGCCATCCCTGTGCTTCTGGGATGAAGTCCACTAGATTGTGGTGAATAATATTTATAATATGTTCCTATATTTGGTTTGCTAGCATCTTATTTAGGATATTTCCATCTGTATTCATGAGAGATATTAGTCTGTAGTTTCGTTTTTTTGTATTATCTTTACCAAGTTTGGGTATCAGGGTAATAATGACCTCATTAAAGGAGTTAGGAAGTATTATCTCTTCCTTGATTTTTTTGGAAGAGACAGAAGACAATAGGTATTAAATCTTCTTTGGATGTTTGGTAGAATTCACTGGTGAAGCCACTTGGTCCTGGACTTTGAAATTTTGATAGGATTTTATGGTAGTTAAAATTTCCAAAATGCTGATCAGTCTATCGTCTATCTATCTATCTATCTATCTATCTATCTATCTATCTATCTATTATTTATTTATTTATTTGTTTGTTTGTTTGTTTATTTTAATGCCTACAGCTCCTGGTATTCCAACTTGGTCTCCTATCCAAGCACTAACCAGGCCCGACCATGCTTAGCTTTCAAGATCAGATGAGATCTGGCAAGTTCAGGGTGACATGGCCATAGACCAGTTCTTCTTGACTCAGTCTATGAAGGTTGTAGTTTTCTAAGTACTGGTCCATTTCTTCTAGGTTATTAAATTTGGTGTTATATACTTTTTCGTAGTATTCTTGTATGATCCTTTGAATTTCTGCAGTGTCTGTCATAATTGCCCCTCTTTCATTTTTAATTTTGTTTATTTGTGTCCTTTCTTTTTTTCTTGAGTGAGCCTAGTCAGGGGGCTGTCAATATTATGAACCTTCTCAAAGAACTAGCTCTTCGTTGCATTTATTTTTTCTCTTGTTTTCTTGTTTTCGATTTCATTTATTTCTGCTCTAATTATGATGATTTCTTTTTTGTTGTTGTTGTTGACTTTATGTTTCATTTGCTTTTCCTTTTCTAATTTTTTTTAAGCTGAAGCATTAGGCTGTTTATTTGGGGTCATTATGGTTTTTGTAGATAGGCCTTTAATGACATGAACTTCCCTCTTATGACTGATTTTACCATGTCCCAAAAGTTGTGGTATATTGTACTATCATTATCATTCATTTCTATGTATCTCTTGATCTCTCTTTTTATTTCTTCTTTTACCCAGTTATTCATCAGTAGTATGTTGCTTTATCTCCATGCATTGTTGATTCTTCCTGCTTTCTTTTTGGCATTGATCTCTAGTTACAAAGCATTATGATCAGGGAATATAGTTGGTATAATATCAATCCTCTTATATTTATTGAGACTATCTCTGTGTCCAAGTATGTGTTCAATCCTTGAGAATGTTCTATGTGCACTGCAGAAAAATATATAAGCAGCTGGTTTGGGATGAAAGGCTTCGTAAATGTCAATTATGTCCAGTTTGTCGAATGTGTCATTTAAGAATGTTATTTCCTTATCGATTTTCTGTTTGGATGATCTGTGCATCTCTGACAGTGGAGTATTTAGTCCCCTACTATGATTTTGTTTTGGTCTGCTCCTCCCTTTACTTCTGTTAGTAATTGCTTTATATATTTTGGTGTTCCTCGATTGAAAGGATAGATATTAATAAGTGTTATATATTCTTGGTGTGTGATTTCCTTTATCATTATGAAGTATACCTCAGTATCTTTCTTTACCTTTTTTTTAATTTTGAAGTCTATTTCCTCTGAGATTAGTACTGATTCTCCTGCTTTTCTCTTAATGTCATTTGCTTGATATAGCATTTTCTACCCCCCCCCCCCCGCTTTGTGTGTGTGTGTGTGTGTGTGTGTGTGCGCGTGTGTGTTTGTGTGTCTATATTTGTCTTTGGAACTGAGATGTGTCTCCTGGAAGCAGCATATGTCTGTTTTTTTTGTTTTGTTTTGTTTTGTTTTTAATCTAATCTGCGATTCTGTGCTTTTTTTTTTAATTGGTGACTTCAGTCCATTTATTTACAGTGACTATTGAAATATAAGGTTTTCTTATAGCAATTTTGTCTTTTGATTTCTGATGTCTCAGTGTTTCCATTGCTTCCTTGTACTCATGTGTCTGATTATTTTATTTTGGTCGAGTTTTGTGAGTTTTCCCTCTGGTCCTTCTTGTTTAATGTTATAAGCTTCAGTTCTGAATCTGGTGTGTAGTTACCATTATGAATATGTAGAGTGTGTGTGTATATATATATTCACACACACAATTATACATATAATTATACATATAACTATATATATAACTATATATATAACTATATATAAATTATATAGTTAATAGTCTTCTGAGTGTGCCTTATCTGCATTCCCCTTTGCAAATTTGGATCTTTGAATTCTCCCTTTTACTGTTGTTGTTGTCTCAAATTGTCCCTATGTATGATGAACATTTATTACTATCTTGCAATCACAAATCTCTTCTTATTGTTTAAGCTTATAATGCCCCATTTTTAATAAGGGTTGCACTCCAATGCTTCTATCTACCTGCTATTAGCTTTACTCATAGTTATGTAATTTTTTAAATCATTTTCTTTTAGCTGATCTGACTCTTTTCTGTATTTCCTATAATGCTTCATAATAGAGAATTCTCTAAATTTTTGTATGTCTGGAAAGATATTTATCTTTCATATATTAAAGAGAAATTTGCTGGATATATTATTCTTGGCTGGTAGTTCCTTTCATTTAATAGTTTGAATATTTGATTCCATTTCTTTCTGGCTTGTAAGATTTGTGGTGAGAAGTCCAACGCTAATTTAATGGGTTTTCCTTTGTATGTTACCATCTTCTTTTCTCTGGGTGCTCTGAGAATTATTTCTTCATCATTGATTTTTGATAATTTCAACAAAAAGTGTCTTGTAGAAGGCCTTTTTAGTTTGAGAGAATTGAGCGTTCTGTTAGCATTTTTGATCCAAAGCTCCAGACCATTTCTTAGATTTGGGAAATTCTTGTCAACTATTTGTTTGAATATGTTCTCAATTCCTTCTCTTTCTATTCTTTTCCTGAAATATGCAATATTCTTTCCTGATGGTGTCAGCTAGTTTTTGTATTTCTATTTCATTCATTTTCATTCTTTGGTCACTCTCTTCTTCCTTCTGAATTATTTCTAGATTTCTTTCTTTGATATCACTGATCCTTTCTTCCATTTGATGAAGTCTGTTTCCTAAGCATGCTATTTCATTTTTTAATCTCTTTTAGTGTGTTCTTCTCCTGAAGTTCTATTCTGTTGTTGTTGCTGTTGTTGTTATTGTTATTGTTGTTTTTGTGCTTGAATCTCTTTGCTAAAAGCTCATTCTGTTGGTCTATTTTTTTTCTCAACTTCGGGAATTGTTAATCTGAGTTATTTTGAATCCACTGAGATTTTTTTCAGTTGTGCCATCCTGAATTCTCTGGCATTTTTACCACATATTTCTATGTCTTTAAGCTTATTTTCTGGAGATTTTTCTCTTTCTTTCTGAGCTGCCTTTTCACTTTGGTTGTTCAGGGTGTTTGATGTACTATCTCTACACCTGGGCATTAATGAGAATGTATTCTGCTTTTTTTTTCAGAAAGATTTATTATATAGATGTCTCTCTTTAGCCTGTTACTAAGAATTTTTATTTTTATTTTTATTTTTATTTTTATTTCCAGTATGTGGCATCCAAGCCTCTTGGATTGCTGCTTTGAGACTAATAATGCATTTTTTCCTTATAAATATATTCAATCATTTTTGCTGCCCTCTGTCTCAGTATCTGTCAGTGTTAGCTACAGTCTTGGCAGTGTTGCCTCAAATTTCCCTTTGTCTCCTCAGTGTTCATTCTTGGAGGATATGTGGTGGAGGGAGGGTGAGCTCTGGGTTGGTGTTTGAGGGTTGCTGCTATTCTCCATGTCTCAGCCTCATGCTTTCCAACCCCAGCTGTTAGGAAACAGCTTTTGCCCCTCTATCCTCAGTTCCCGCTCCATTTTCTGCCGTGATCCCTGGGCTCTACTGTGTGGAGCTCACAGATTCCTCAGGCAGGGCTATTTGGGTAATGGTCCACAATTTCTTCACCCTCCTCCTGTAAGGTGTTCTGACTGCGAGAGGTGGTTTTTTGTTTCTCTCAGTCTACCCCACAAACTCCCACATTTCTGACTTCTGAAAACTCATGCGTAGATGATTCACTCAGATGTGCTTGTGTGCTGATTGAGTGCTATTTGTTAAGTTTTAGATATTCAGCTTATTGTTATCTAAAGGGGATAGATCTGGAACATCTCTTACTCCATTATGCTTCTGACATCACTCCAAGCTTCCACCTATATATACTCTATAATACATTTTCTTGTGTTTTCTGTTTTTCCAATATTTCAGCTACTTTGATATCTATTTTTAATTGTGGTGCTATATAACATTGTGGGTTTTTTTATTTTAACTATTTTTAAGAGTACAGTTTAGTAGTGTTAAGTGGATTCACAAATCTCTAGAACATTTTCATCTTACAAAATTTAGTTTGATAACCATTTTGTAGCTCATGATTGTTCTTCACTATAAAAGGCCTATATTTAATTGTCCTTTTATTGTATTTTAATAACTAAATTTATGATGTCCAACTATTAGTTATACCTCAATCTTATCTTCTCTTAACACAAAATTACATGGTTCATAAAATGGCATCAATTAATTCAAAATACCTTGTATCCAATGTTGAGAAGAATAAACAGGACCACTCTTTCCTTTAAATTCATCCTGTACTGGAGTACTTGGAGTCCATAAAATAAGTCAAATTTTTTATGACTCCAAATAATTCTAAGCATTAAATCATGCCAGAACTTTATATAAAAGCAGATCTAAACTCACTGCCCAGGCCACGTTTCATACAAATAATTTTATTTTTTTGTGTACAATTTCCCCCTTGCTTATTTACCTTGGCAATGGTCCATATTTTATCCATCTATCTTGTTTTGCAGCATGTTTAGGAAATAGTTAAATTTACTGAATAAGCTTCCACTTTTTTGTTTCATTTATTTAATTTGTTTAATTGTGTTTTAATTGTATTTTCTTCTAAGTTGAAATATCCCTACATCTGTTTGTATCTCTCCTTTAATAGCCTCTCGATGCCTTATCTACATACTAATCTGTATAATAAACCATTTTATAAACCCTTATACTTTTGACTTTGACACACTTCTTTATTCTACTAATTTAACCACAAATGAGAGCTAAGGTGTCCATCCCCAACTCTTTTCATTTTCGTGGCTTCCTTTTTTTAAATCTTTACATTAAAGTCTTAAGGCAAATTAAAAATGTATAAAAACGGGCTTTAATTCTCATTTAAATCCATCCTAGAAAAAAAAAGCAATTAGAAAACTATGTTTTATCATAAACATTCTTATCTTAATAACGGAAGAACAATGACTCACATCAATTTCTAAACAGAATGGCTCTAACACTTATAACTAGCCAAAACAGTGGACATAACAGAATTCTGGATGTTGATGTAAGATCCCTGTGTGATTTTGGACAATCACTTCTGCATCCGATGAACTAATTCAGGCTGTGGCAAAGCTGTTGAAAAGGGGCAGAAAGTTAGGACAGTTTGCTCTAATTGCCGACTGCTGCTCTTGTGGTATCCCTCATTATTAAGTGGCCATATTCTAGCTTTGTGCATTATATAAAAATATGTCCAACACCACTAAGTAAGCAACACTGATCTACATAGGAGAGGTTTAGTTTGCAAGATTGTGCATTACTAATCCAACCAGATTGTCATGTTAATAGCATAGTGAACAAATAAATCACTCGTGAGAGTATGTTTGATACCTGAATTAGGTTAATTTAAATCTCCCCAAATTTTCCATTATATTTAGTAAAGCAAATACTGATTTCAGATTGAATTTAAAAACCTTAAAGATTTATAAAATGATTACTATAATACAAGGATGCGTGTCTCAAGTTTTTGAAAAATAGATGAAAAACCAAACAAGCATAATTGTGTAAATTAATGTGTCTATAAGGCAGTATTTAATTTTGTATTGTTGTGGCATGTTCAAATCTAAGACCCGCGGAACCAATTGAGATTAATTATGAGCCTTTATTAGCCAGCCAGTGACTGATTCCCTCCACCACGCAGGGTCGGAGAATCAGCCCTGAGCCTCCAGAGGAGGCAGCTTATGAAGTCCGAAACTATGTCCTGGTTGGCCTTGATCAAGCAAGCAAGCAGATTACAAAAGCAAAAGTTAGCTGTTAGCATCTAGCACAAAGAAATATGGTTTCTGGTGGACAGCTTTGTTATCTGTACTCCGGCTACAACATTGTTTTATTTTTCTTCTTGGGAGCCTTGAGAGCTATTTTCTCCTAGGCAGCTGGTGCCTGGAGATATCACTCTCTTCCCTGCCCTTGGGACTAACTTACTGAGGAATTGATACCAATAACCCATACCGACATATTTTCAACAGTGGTCATGGCCGGAATAATGAGGAGAGATGTGAACAAGAAAGATGTTATTGAAATGCACTTTAACATTTTTACAGTGTTAGAATATGAGGTGCATAATACAAGTGCTAGTGAAATTAAGAAACATAAAGAGTTATGAAGACACTACTAAAAAGTTGAAACTAAAGCTTTACTGGGCAAAGAAAAAAATGTATTCTGAAAAAAATTTAAGGTTTAGGCTTAATAACAATTAAATTTTGTCTGACTAGAGCAAAGGGTTTTTGCTAGTCATAGCGAGAGATAGGATGGGCAGGTTAGTGTATTAAGGGCTTTGAATACTAGACCAAGAAATATGGTCTTAATGTAATAAGTGATAAAGCAAATAAATACAGTCAAGCACCACATATAAACTTTTTGGTCAACAATTGACCACATATACAACAATAATCCCATAAAATTATTAAAAAGTTGAAAAATTCCTATCACCTAGTGACATTGTAACATCATAGCACAATTTATTACTCATATTTTTATCATGATGCTAGTGTAAACACACCTACTGCACTGGCAGTCATATAAAAAGATAGCACCTAGAATTAATACTTGATAATGAAAATATATTACTACATCACTGGTTTACGTATTTACTATACTCTACTTTTATCATTATCTGAGAGTATACTCTAATTACAAAAAATAAAGTTTTCTGTAAAACAATATACTGTGTTTTACCAGCAGAACCTTTGCACATCTTGTGTTTAACACATCCATTGATTTCATCATTTTTTTCTTGTGGGTTTGATTTGCATTTCCCTAAACTAAAGATGCCGAGCATCTTTTCTTATATTTGTTGGCCATATATTTGTATGTCTTCTAGGAAGAAATGTCTGTTCAGGTCCTCAGCCCATTTTTTGATTGCGCTGTTTGTTTTTTTGTTATTATAAAGTCATACGAGTTCTTTGTATATTTTGGATATTAGGCCTTAACAGAGGTGTTGCTAGTTAATATATGTGGATACTTGTCTCTTTACCTTGTTAAGAGTTCCTTTTGGTGAGCAGAAGCTTTTTAGTTTGATGTAGCCCCATTTGTTTATTTTGCTTTTACTTCCCTTGTCTTTGAGGTCAAATTCATAAAATCTTCTTTAAGTCCAAGGTCCTTGAGTTTAGTTCCTATGTTTCTTCTGTGCATTTTATTGTTTTAGTTTTTATATTCTGGTCCTTTATCCATTTTGAGTTAATTTTGGTGTGTGGTGAAAGATGACAGTGTAGTTTCATTCTTTTGCAGGTGGCTTTCCAGTTTTCCCAGCACCATTTATTGAAGAGGCTTTCGTTTCTCCACTCTTTGTTTTTGGCTTTTTGTTGAAAATAATGTGCCCATATAAATATGGGTTTGCTTCTGGACTTTTGATTCTATTTTAGTAATCCATATGTCTGTTTCGCTGGCAACACCATGCTGTTTTGATTACTCTTACTTTGTAGAATAATTTGAAGTCAGGTAAAGTGATGCCTCCAGCCTTGTACTTTTTTCTCAGGATGGCTTTGGCAATTCAGGGTCTTTTGTGCTTACATACAAATCTGATGATTTTTTGTTCTATTTCTTTAAAAAATGGAATTTTGATGGGGATAGCATTAAATCTGTATAATGCTTTAGGTAATATGGTCCTTTTAACTATGTTGATTCTTTCAACACAAGAACACTTAATATCTTTCTATTTCTTTGTATCTTCTTTGATTTTTTTTAGTTTTCATTATATAGGTCCTTCACATGTTTTATTAAATTTATTCCTAGATATTTTATTATTTTTTGTTGCTATTGCAAAACGAATTATTTTTTCCAATTATTTTTCTGACACTTCATTATTAAAGTATAGGAACACTATGGATTTTTGAATGTTGATTTTCAATCCAGAGATTTTGTTGATTTGCTTATTGTTTGTAGTAGTGTTCTTGTGGAGTCTTTAGGGTTTTATATATACAGAATCATGTCATCCACAAATAGTGACAGTTTGACGTCTTTGTTTCCTTTTTGGATGCCTTTGATATCTTTCTCTTGCATGATTGCACTCGCTAAGATCTCCAATGTTATATTGAATAACAGTGGCGATAGTGCACAGCCTTGCTTTGTTCATGATCTTAGAGAGAAGGTTTTTAGTTTTTCACCATTAAGTATAATGTTGGCTGAGGGCTTGTCATACATGACCTTTATTATATTAAGGTATTTTCCTTCTATACTAATTTTGTTAAGTGTTTTGATCATAAATGTGTGCTGTATCTTGTTGAAGGTTTTTTCTGCATCTGTTGATATGATCATATGGTTCTTGTTTTTTAATTTGTTTATGTAGTGTATCACATTAAATGATTTGCATATGTTGAACTATCCCTGTGCCTCCGGGATGAAGCCCACTTGATTATGGTGTATAATCTTTTTAATATGTTGCTATTTTCAGTTAGCTAGTATCTTACTTAGGATTTTTGCTTCTGTTTTCATGAGAGATATTGGTCTGTAGTTTTCTTTTTGCGTGTGTTATCTTTACTAGGTTTTGATATCAGGGTGATATTGGCCTCACAAAATGAGTTGGAAGTTTTGCCTCCTCTTTGATTTTTTGGAAGTGTTTGAGGAGAATACATATTAAATCTTTTTTGAATATTTGGTAGAATTCACTGGTGAAACCATCTGAGCCTGGACTTTGACTTTTTGGTAGGTTTTTGATGATTGTTTTAATTTCCATACTGCTGATCGGTTTATTTAGATGTTCCAATTCTTTCTGATTCAGTCTAGGAAGGTTGTATTTTACTAAGTAATGGTCCATTTCTTCTAGGTTATTCAATTTGGTGTTATATATTTTTCATAGTATTCTTGTATGATCCTTTATATTTCTGTAGTGTCTGTCATCATTTCTGATCTTTCACTCCTGATTTCATTTTCTTGTGTTCTTTCTCTTTTTTCTTTAGCGTGTCTAGCTAGGGGTTTGTCAATTTCATTAACCTTCTCAAAGAACCAGCCCTTTGTTGCATTCATTTTTTTCTATTGTTTTTTTTGTTTTGTTTTCAATTTCATTTATTTCTGCTATAATGTTGATTATTTCTTTCCTTTTACTATAGACTTAATTTGTTCTTCCTTTTCTAGTTTTTTTTAAGATGAAGTGTTAGATTGTTTATTTGGGCTCATTCTTGTTTTTTGAGATAGGCCTGTAATGACATAAACTTTCCTCTTATTACCACCTTTGCCGAGTCCAGAAAGTTTTGATATGTTGTATTATCATTATCATTCATTTCTATGTATCTCTTGATCTCTCTTTTTACTTCTTCTCTGACCCAGTTATTCTTCAGTAACATGTTGTTTAATCTCCAAGTGTTTTTAGTTCTTCCCACTTTCTTTTTACAGTTGATCTTTAGTTTCAGAGCATTATGATCAGAAACTATGGTTTGTATGATTTCAATCCTCATATTTGTTGAGGCTATCTCTGTGTCCCAGTGTGTGGCCAATCCTTGAGAATATTCAATGTGCACTAGAGAAGAATATATAAGCAGCTGTTTTGGGATGAAAGGCTCATTAAATGGCAATTATGTCTAGTTGGTCTCATTGTCATTTAAGGATGCTATTTTCTTATTGATTTCCTGTTTGGATGATTTGTTCATCTCTGATAGTGGAGTGTTTAGGTCCCCTACTATGATAGTGCTTTGATGTATTTCTCCCTTTAGTTCTTTTGTAATTGCTTTATATATTTCCGGGTTCCCTGATTGGAGGCATAGATATTAATAATGTTATGTCTTCTTGGTGCATAATTCCCTTTATTATTATGAAGTGTCCCTCAGTATCTTTCTTTACATTTTTTATTTTGAAATTTATTTCTTCTGATATTAGTTCCATTACTCCCACTTTTCTCTGAATGCCATTTGCTTGAAAGATCATTTTCCACCCTTTCACTCTGAGTCTATTTTTGTCTTTGGAACCGAGATGTGTCTCCTGGAGGCAGCATATGGTTGGGTTTTATTTTTTGATCCATTCTGAAAATCTATGCTTTTTTATTGGTAAGTTCAGTCCATTTACATTTAGGGTGATTATTGAAATATGAGGTCTTCGTATAGCCATTTTATCTTTTGCTTTCTGGTAGGTTAGTGTTTCCATTGCTTCCCTGTCTTTGTGTGTCTGTTTTTATTATTATTATTATTATCATTATTGTTGTTGTTGTTGTTGTTGTTGTTGTTGTTGTTGAAGTTTGTGGATTTTCTATCTGGTCCTTCTCATTTTATGTTATATACTTCGGTTCTGGATCATTGGCATGTGATTACTATTATGAATATGTAAAAGATAGTTACACACACACACACACACACACACACACAGTCATCCATTTTCTTCCATGTGTGTCTTATCTCATGATTGGCTCCTGGCTGGCCAATCTTCATAGTCAAGTAGCTTAAGGTTAAATGCTTCCCATTAACATGCAAACAGCAACCAAGGCTAACTACAATAGAAGGACACAAACAGCACACATGAGTGACATAGTTTGAGCTCTTGGATCAAGTACAAGGGAAGATGACACCACTGGACAACATAGGACACCTACTACATAAGGCCGTTCTACTAAACTGGGAGACTTAGGAGACCTTCCTAATACATAGAAAAAAAACTAAGGAGGGAGCTAAAATGGGGAGACAAAGAAACATGTCTCAAATGAGAGAACAGAACAAAGCTCCAGAAAAAAAAATAACAAAATGAAGATGAACAATCTACCAGATGCAGTGTACAAAAGAAATGGTTGTAAGGATGTTCAATAAACTTAGAGTAAGCGTACATAAACTCAATGAGAACTTTAATAAAGAGATACAAAACATAAAATTAGAGATGGAAAACATAAAAAGTAATAAATAAAGAATACAATATCTGAAATGAAGAGTACATTAAAAGGAATCAAAAGATTAGATGAAGCAGAGGATTGATCAGTGATTTAGAAGACAAGATAGCAGCAAACACTCAGACAGTACATCAACGACAACAAAAAAAGAATTTAAAAAAATGAGGATAATTTAAAGTGCCTTTGGAATAACAACATTCACATCATAAGGGTGCTAGAAGGAGAAGAGAAAGAATGAGAAATTGAAAACCTGTTCCAAGAATTAATGATGGAAGACTTTCCTAACCTGGTGAAGAAATTAGACATACAACCCCAGGAGCTCAGAGAGTCCTGAACAAGATGAATTCAAAGAGGTCCATATCAAGACATGTCATAATTAAAATGCCAAAAGTTAAAGATAAAGAAGAAAATTTAAAAGCTGTTAGTTCCTTACAAAGGAATTCCCTTAAGACTGTCAGTTCATTGCTCACCAGAAACTTTGCAGGCCAGAAGAGACCAACAGGAAATATTCAAAGTAATGAAAATCAAAAACTTACAACTACTCTACTCAGCAAAGCTATCATTTAGAATTGAAGAACAGACAGATAAGGACCTTCTCAGACAAGAAAAAGCCAAAGGAGGTCATCACCAGAAAACAAAAGATAAAATGGCTATAGTAAAACCTCATATTTCAATAATTGCCCTAAATGTAAATGGACTGAATTCACCAAAAACAGCACAGAGTAGCAGATTAGATCAAAAAAAAAAAAAGAAAGAAAGGAAAAGAAAAGGAAAAAGAAATCATAGAACCATATGCTTCCTTCAAGAGACACATCTCAGCTACAAAGACAAATATAGATTCAAAGTGAAGGGATCGAAAATGATACTTCAAGCAAATGGCATCTAGAGAAAAGCAGATGTAGCTGTACTTATATCTTACAAAATAAACTAAAAGATTCAAAAGGTAAAGAGAGACAATAATGGACACTTCACAATGATAAAAGGGACAAAACATCAATACACAATACTTGTCAATATATATGTTCCCAATCAGAGAGCACCAAAATATATAAAACAACTACTAGCAGAACTAAAGGGAGAAACTGACAAAAACACAATTTTAGTAGAGAACCTAAATTTTCCACTTTCAGTGTGGATAGATCATCCAAGAAGAAAACCAATAAGAAAATACTAACTTTAAATAACACATTAGGCTAATTGGATATAATCAACATTTACAGAGCCATTCATCCCCAAACACCGGATTTTACATTCTTCTCTAGTTCACATGGGGGCATTCTCTAGAATAAACCATATGTCGGAAAACAAAATGAGCCTAAACAAATTTAAGAAGATTGAATTTGTGCCAAATGCATTCTCTGACCACAAGATTTGAAACTGAAGATCAACTGGATAAAGTGGAAAAAAAACACACATTTGTGGACATTAAACAATTTGTTTCTAAAGAATGACAGATCAAAAAGAAACAAAAGGAGAGATAAAAAAATACACAAAAAAAAATTAAATGAAAGTACAACATATCAAAACTTTCCTATACAAGAAAAGCAGTACTAAGAGGAAAGTTTATATTATTTCAGGCCTTTCTCAAGAAATATGAAAAATTTTAAATAAATAATAAAATTAGAACAGAATTAAATAAAATTGAGAACAAAAACAATTGAAAAAAATTAATACTACAAACAGCTGGTTATCTGAGAAAATTAATAAAATTGACAAACCCTTGGCTAGATTCCCTAAGGAAAAAGGAAAAGAAACATAAGTAAAGAAAATAAAAAATGTGTGTTGAGAAATTCTGATACATACTACCAATAAAAAGATCATACAAGAATACTATGAAAGATTATATGCCACCAAAATCAACAACCTACAAGAAATGCACAAGTTCTTAGAAATAGACAACCTTCCTAGACTGAATCACAAAGAACAAAAAAATATAAATAGATCTATCAACAGTAAGGAAATTATTGAAGCAGTCATAGAAAACCTCCCCAAAAATAATAGTCCAGGATCAGATGGCTTCGCTATACCAAAAATATTCAAAAGTGATTTAATATCTGTTCTTCTTAAACTTCTCCAAAAAATTGTAGAAGAGTCAATACTTTCTAAATAATTTTATGAGACCAACATTACTGTGATAACAAAACAAGGTAAAGATAACACACAAACAAAATAAACTATAGACCAACATCTCTGATAAATACAGATACAAAA
This sequence comes from Rousettus aegyptiacus, assembly GCF_014176215.1. Classification (NCBI taxonomy): domain Eukaryota; kingdom Metazoa; phylum Chordata; class Mammalia; order Chiroptera; family Pteropodidae; genus Rousettus; species Rousettus aegyptiacus. Next base: position 50,236,198 of record NW_023416312.1, on the reverse strand, counting down.
ATCCTAAATAAAATATCAGCAAATATATATACAACAATACATCAAAAAAAAATCATGTTCAAATGAGGGTCATTATAGGGCACGAGGATGGTTCCACATATGCAAATTGTTCAATGTGATACACCACATAAATAAAATAAAGAATAAAAATCATACAATCATATCAATAGATGCAAAAAAAGTATTTGACAAGATACATCTATTTATCATTAACACATTTAATCAAATGGGTATAGAACTAAAGTATCTCAAAATAATAAAGGTCATATACAGCAAATCTTCAGCGAATCTCATATTCAATTGTGAGAAACTAAAAGCCTTTCCTCTGAGATCAGGAAAAAACAAAGTTGTCCTCTGTCAACACTCTTACTCAATATATTAGAAGTCCTATCTAGAGCAATCAGGCAAGAGAAATAAATAAAAAGCAATCAAATTGAAAATAAAGAAGACAATTTGTCACTTTTTGAAGATATCATTATTCTCCATAAGAAATCCCTAAAGACTCCACCAAAAAAAACCTCTTAGAAATAATAAACAAATATATTAAAGTTGCAGGATACAAAAATCAACATAAACATGCATAGCATTTATACACACTAACAAAATTTCGAGAAAAATTAAAAAAAAAATTTCCAATTGCAAAAAAAGAATAAAATACCTAGGAATAAACTTAATGAAGCATGTGAAGGACCCATACATTAAAAACTAAATGATATTATTAAAAGAAGTTGAGGAAGACAAAAAGAAATGGAAAGATATTCTGTGCTATTGGATTGGAATAATAACGATAGTTAAAATGGTTTTATTACCCAAAATAATGTATAGATTTAATGTAATTCCCATCAAAATACCAATGGCATTTTTTAACGAAATAGAACAAAAAAATCATCGAATTTGTATGGAAGCAAAAAAGTTTCTAAATAGCCACAATAATCTTTAGAAAAAAAGAATAAGCCTGGAGGTATCATATTGTGTGAGCTCAAATTATAATACAAAAGTGACAATAATCAAAACAGCCTAGTATTAAATTAACAGACACACAAACAAATGAAATAGAATTGAAAACCCAGAAAGAAACTCTTGCCTGTATGAGCAAATAATTTTTGACAAAGAGCCAAAAACATGCAATGAAGAAAAGAAAACCTCTTCAAAAACTAGTGCTGGGAAAATTAAAAGGACACATGTAAAAGAATGAAACTAGACTGTTATCTGTCACCATACAAAAAAATTAACTCAAAATGCATCAAAGACCTAAAGATAAGACCTGAAACAATAAATCACATAGAAGAAAACATGGGTACTAAATTCATGGACTTTGAATTGGGCAAGATTTTATGAATTTGACCTCAGAGTCAAGGAAAGTAAAAGCAAAAATGAACGGGACTACATCAAACTAAAAAGATTCTTCATGGCAAAAAAAAAGTTCTTCAACAAACAGAAAGGCGACCAACTAAATGGGAGAAGATATTTGCACACAGCACCTCTAGAATGTCTAATTCCAAAATATATAAAGATCTCATACAACAGAACAACAAAAACTCAAAAAATCCAATTAAAAATGGGCAGAAACCCTAAACAGATACATCTTTCAAAAAGACATCCAAACAGCCTATAGACGTATGAAAAGATTCTCAACTTCACTAGTTATTAGGAAAATGCAAATCAAAACCACAATGAGATATCACCTCACACCTCTTCGAAAGGCTATCATCAACAGGACAAGTAATAACAAGTGTTGAAGAAGTTTAAGGGTGAGGAAATCCTCATATACTACTGGTGAGAGTGTAAATTAATACAGCTACTATGGAAAACAGTATGGAGGTTCCTCGAAAAACTTAGAATTGAATTACCATATGATCCAGCAATCCCTCTTCTGGGTATTTACACAAAACTAAAAACATTTATGTGCAAAGCTTTATGCACCCCAATGTTCATAGCAGCATTATTCATGGTAGCCACAACATAGAGACAACTGAAGTACCCTTCAGTAGATGACTGCATAAAGAAAAGGTGGAAGCTATATATGTAATGGAATATTACTCAGCCATAAGAAAAGAAACACTGTCATTTATGACAACTTGAATAGATCTTGAGATCATGATGAAAAGCAAAATAAGTCAGACAGAAAAAGTCGAGAACTGTATGATTTTACTCAGATATGGAATATAAAACTAAAAACAACAAATGAGCAAGACAAACATACAAAGACTCATGAAAGGCAACAGTTTAAGGAACGGGGGTAGTGGGAGAAGTAGAAAAGGATAAAGGAGGTCAAATATATGGTGTTGGAAGTACATTTAATTTTGGGTGATGAACGAACAATGTAATATATATATAACATATTATTGAATTGTCCATTTGAAACCTATATAATTGTATTAACCAATGTCACCCCAATAAATTTAATTTAAAAAATGTTAGTCTTATTCTCTATGACATCACTTACATTTTAATTTTAAACATTTGTGTGAGGTAGAAGGCAAGGAACTTACAAGAGATGTAATCTTTAAAATGCTAAACTCTATTTAATACAACTGGCCCTGAGAGTAAACTAAGAAAAGTTGGCAGACTGACTTAGAGATGTTACTCCTACTTGAAAGAAATTTTTACGTTTAAAATTACCCCTTTTCTTTTCGGCTTAAGGTATTGGGAAAAAGACATTAATTTTTTTAAAAAAAATTTGTAGCAATTATATACAACAGTTTTTCCTATCCATGAATTTTATCATACCTTGTTATCATAAATTGAAATACAGGATTATTTGGGTAGAAGTGTCTGTCCAGGTTCTCTGCCTATTTTTTAATTAGATTATTGTTGTTGTTGTCGTTGTTGAATTGTATGAGTTTTTTTTTTTAATTTTGCATATTAGCCCCTTATCGCTGGCATTGTTTGTAAATATCTCGCATTCAGATGGTTGCCTCTCTGTATTGTCAATGGTTTCTTTTGCTGTGCAGAGGTTGTTTAGTCCCATTCATTTA